>NC_143575.1:97903114-99248948 GCF_048544385.1 Mastigoproctus giganteus
TTCTGGAAATATTTGCAGAAGAGATGGACACTGGTCATCCTTCCTTTCCAAAAAGAGACAAACCAAAGCCAGAATGCCATAAGACAGCACGTCAGGTACAGCTTCTTCTTCTAAATTCAAGTAATGCCTAACATCTTGCAATGGAATTGCAGAGGCTTTCGTGGAAACATTGACGACATCCGTCACTTAATTAATCGCTACTCTCCAGTTGTTTTCTGCCTGCAAGAAACCTATTTAACTACTCAAATTTCCATTTCCATAAAAAACTATTCAGTCTATAGACGAGATCGGAATACATCCGATTCTGCTCGTGGTGGTATAGCTATATTAATTAGTACAAGGATTCCAGCTAGGCAAATCACTCTCCAAACCCAAATCGAAGCTGTCACTGTGCGTCTGATTACTCAGACTGCATTAACTCTAGTCTCAGTTTATCTCCCACCAAATCATACTTACTCTTATAATGATCTTAAAGAACTTTTATTACAGCTACCCTCCCCTATCTGCCTGCTAGGGGATTTCAATGGCCACCACTCTTTATGGGGTTCATCTAAATTAGACAGACGCGGCCGACTGATTGAAACTTTACTGGAAAAAGAAAACCTCACTCTTCTTAACAGTGGCTCGCACACCCATATACAGTTACCCAGTGGACAGACTTCTGCCATTGACCTATCGATTTGCTCCCCAATACTGTTTTCAGTTATGCAATGGTCCACTCTGGATGATCCCATGGGCAGTGATCATTTTCCAATTGTCTGTAATCTGTTGACTACACAACCACAATTACAACAGCCCTGCAGGAAATGGAAATTCTCTAAAGCCAATTGGGCGAAATTTCAGTCAGCAATCACTCTTGACAAAAAAACTATTCAACTACAGCCCATAGATGAAGTTACTGATTATATTACATCCCGCCTTTTAGTTGCAACTAATTACTCAACTCCGTTATCAAATCCCCCGTCCTGACGGCATTTCAACTACTGGTGGAACGAAGAGTGCACAAAAGCAAAGAAGGAAAAAAATAAAGCATTTAATTTATTCCGTCGATCTCCAACCACAGCTAATCTAATTAGCTACAAGAAACTAAGGGCAAAGGTGCGTTACATTCAAAAGCAGGCCAAGAAAGATTCTTGGACTAGGTTCGCATCAACTATCAATAGAAACACTGACTCCAGACTAATATGGAAAAAAATTAGGCAGCTTTCTGAGAAGTTTCCAGCTGTTCCTTCCCCAATTCTCTCCTGCAATGGGCAAGAACTCTCTGCTCGCCTTGGACAAAACCTTTGCTCAAATATCGGCTGCATCAAACTACACTCCAAAATTCCAGAAAATTAAGACCGCCAACAAACAGAGACCTATCAACTTTCGAACCTCACTGTCACTTCCATATAATCAGCCTCTGCAATATGTGAACTTTTACAGGCCATCAGAACAACAAGAAACAGTGCCTCTGGGCCAGATGGCATATATTATGTCATGTTGCAGCATCTCGATGAGAAAAACCTACAACTGCTTCTAATCTTTTTTAACCGGATCTTCCTGAAAAATATTTATCCAACCTCTTGGCACCATGCTACAGTTTTGGCGTTTTTGAAACCTGCAAAAGATCCCTCCAGTTCTAATAGTTACAGACCAATATCTCTGTCAAGTTGCCTTGGTAAAATTCTTGAAAAAATGATCCATAGTCGACTGACTTGGATCATTGAAACTCAACATCTACTGAGTAATTGTCAACATGGCTTTCGCAAAAACAGGTCATCCCTAGATCTGATGATCAAGGCGAAATCTGAAATTCGCAATGCCTTTGTGAAAAATGAACACCTTGTCATGGTCTCCATTGATATAGAGAAGGCATTTGATACTACCTGGCGGTATGGCATTCTCAGTGACCTATATAATCTTGGTCTACGAGGCAACCTACCCATATATATTAG
Organism: Mastigoproctus giganteus; assembly: GCF_048544385.1. Classification (NCBI taxonomy): domain Eukaryota; kingdom Metazoa; phylum Arthropoda; class Arachnida; order Uropygi; family Thelyphonidae; genus Mastigoproctus; species Mastigoproctus giganteus. Next base: position 97,905,052 of record NC_143575.1, read on the forward strand.
GAACTTCCTCAAGAGCCGATCTTTCCAGGTGAGATATCAAAATTCCCTTTCTGCAACATTCTCGCAGGAAGAAGGAGTACCGCAAGGATCAGTTTTGAGTGCAACCTTGTTTGCCCTTAAAATTGATTCCATTACAAAAGTACTCCCAAATACTGTAGAGGCTTACCTGTATGCTGACGATCTCGCTATTTCTTGCCATTCTCAGAACATGAGATCTATCGAAAGGCAATTGCAGATGTCCCTCAATAAAGTTCAAAATTGGGCTGAGCTCAATGGATATCGTCTTTCCCAACAGAAAACAGTTGCGATCCACTTTTGCTGTCAACGCAAATTGCATGCAGATCCTGAACTTTGGATTTCAAATTCCACCATTCCGATTGCCAGAAATATGAAATTCTTGGGACTAATCCTGGACAGTAAGCTCAACTTCTTTGAGCATGTTAAATTAATACGTACTGCCTGTCTTAAAAAGATCAACATGCTAAGAGCTTTATCTGCCCTCTCTTGGGGAGCGGATCGTACAACTTTGCTGCTCTTATATAGAGCACTGATTAGATCCCGTCTAGATTATGGTGCTCCAGTTTATGATTCTGCCCGAAGGAGTGTGCTACGCTGGCTGGATCCTATTCAACATAATGCACTGCGGATTGCAATTGGTGCATACAGGACATCTCCAACTCAGAGTCTATACATTGAAGCTAATGAGCCCCCTTTGCATCTTCGTAGAAAAATGTTACTACTTAAATATGCTGCCAAAATACAGACTTGCCTTTCGCATCCTACTCAGCCATACCTTTTTAATCAACCACTAGTTAATCTCTATAGAAATAAACCAAGTAAAATCCAACCAGCTGGCCTACGGCTCCTTGAATTATCACAGAACTGGAATGTTCCTCTCCGCAATAGGCAACAGATAAAGAATTACTCTCATCCTCCATGGACCACCTTTCCTCAACTGACCTCTGATACCTATTTTCTTCAATGGGGAAAGAATTGCCTACCGACAGTGAATGTGCAACAACTCCATGCTAACCATATTCAAACCTATGCCGACTTCTTGCCGATATATACGGATGGTTCCAAATCTCTGTCAACTGTTGGAGCAGCAGCAGTGTTTCCCTCTGCCATCATATCAGCTTCTCTTCCACCTGAGTATAGCAACTTTTCAGCAGAACTGTATGCAATACAGTTAGCTCTAGAAAATTTGGCTCTACATCCATCTGCAAAATATATAGTTTATACTGACTCTCTCAGCTCAATTAAAGCAATGCAGAATACATCTCAAAAGAATCACCATATTGTAATGAAAATCAGTTTGTTATTGCAGATTTATCATCGTCAACAACTAGTGAAGATTTGCTGGATTCCATCACATTCAGGCATAAAAGGGAATGAAATGGCTGATATATCTGCCAAAAGTCCAAGTGATCATAGGGACAGATCACACTTCTGTCCCTATTCCAGTGCCCGATTATAATATCTTAATTCAAGCAGCATGCCAGGGACAGAATTATGGCATAACCAAACGAATAACAAACTTTTCCAGCTGAAACAATACCCAAAGTTCTGGCACTCCAGCAATCAGACAGTGCGGTGGGAAGAAGTGGTACTCACACGAATGAGAATAGGACACACCCATCTGACTCACCTCCATCTACTAATGGGCGATGATCCTCCTCAGTGTCCACACTGCTTAGAATATCTAACAGTCAAACACATTCTGATTGACTGTCCACAGTATCAACAACATTGAGCTGCAATACTTCAAAATCTGGCTAATCGTCGAGAACCATTGATATTACATCATATCATTGGAGAGGACGCAAATGTTAACGAGCTTTTCTGCTTTTTAAAACAAATTGGAGTGTATCATCTTTTATAAATAGGCTTCAGAACTGAAACTAATTTAAACTGGATTATTTTTTATTATTGCTACGAATAGGCGCACTATAGCCATAGCAGCTAATGCGCCAATAAACACCCATACCACACACACACACACACACACACACACACACACACACACACACACACACACACACACACACACACACACACACACACACACACACACACACACACACTTGTATTGTGACTACCTTCACAGTGATTTGCCATGATGTTGCACTACTTCGAATAAGTAACGCTTCACTAATAGAGAAGACTATTGTTACTTATTCTTGGCAGACACCAACACCCAGACGGCACCATTTCAAGGCTTGTTAGCCTATTATTAGTGGGTGGGTAGGTAGGTTCTCTTATTTTTGGCAGATCCACAGCCCAACGATGATAGGCCAACAAGGCTTGAAATGGTGCTGTCTGGGTGTTGGTATCCTCCAAGAATAAATAACAATAGTCTTCTCTGTTAGTGAAGCGTTACTTATTCGAGGGAGTGCAATATTGGCAACTTGTTGTGAATGTAGTCACAGTATGAGATACAATTAAATCGATGCCATTTCAACTACATTTGTGTTCACTATGAACAGAATATTGTACATCTACACTGAACATTCATTATTGAATTTCTAATTCGTAGTCCTATGCTTTATACACATTTTCTTAAATACAGCACAGCGTCGATAATCCGAACTAAATTGAGACTGGGGGTAGTTTGGACTTCCGATTTTTTCGGATTTTTGAACTTATCAAAAATACTGTTCTATACGGTTCTGGAGACTAAAAAAAGTTTAGTAAGTTTAGAAATAAAAATACTGGCTTTAAAATCTGAGGGACCGCCTAATTTTTTTGTAAATCCAGAGCCTTTTCACACAACAAAGATCCAGATATGGGTTCTCCTAAACTTTGTCTGTATGTGAATCATAAATAAATGGCACCTTTGAGGGATGGGTGATTAGCTGTTCTCACAGTTTTTTGTCCCACCCATCTCAGTCAAATTTCAATGCAAACTAAAATTTTTCCTTGTCATTTTTAATGTCTGTTATGGTCGACTTTCCAACCTCGTAAAATTTTGATAATGAAGACCCACTTTCTCTATTTGAAAATCTGTTTAAAATCTCAATCTTCGATTCAATTGGTAAAAATTTCTACTTCCTTTTAAAAAACAAAGAAAACTATAGCAAGGTAAAATAAAATTCTGTAAAAACTCTGTTCATGTATTCCGTATCTCACTTACACATATTGTTAATTGCAATTTCTGTGTACCACGTTTTGTTATTGATTGATGCTTATCTTTTTTTACTGTTTTAGATTTTAAAACTGCCCCCCCCCCCAAATGTCTTGTTATTGTTATTTGGTTTTTAGGAGCATTAGCAACTAAGGCCATATTGCTCCGGGATATGTGGTGGTCATTCCCTGACCCTTCCGCATCCTCCGTATTTGGTGGTGACGGGCTCGAACCCCGATCTAATCAAGAAGTGTGTGTGCTACGCACTGCTGCTCCTTCCCACCTGGCTACGGAGCCGCCTACCCCCAAATGTCAGTGAACAGAAATATCAGATTACAAAGTGTGTTGAATAACAGAATACAAAGTGTTATGTTTAGTGAGTACCGTATGTATATTTATTAAGCTGTGTCGTAAGCGTAAATTTTTATTTTTATTTTGCTAAACCGTGGATAATATTCTTCCGATTTTTTTTTTTTTTTAAGGTATCATTTAATTTTGAAATTGGGAAGAGGGAGGGTAAAAAGGGGTATTAATTTGTGTTTTAGATCTTAATTTTTACAGCCTGTGGATAATATCCTTCCAATTTTTGCTTATTAGAATTGCCATTTAATATAATCAAAATTCAATTTGCAATGTGGTCACAATAATCACTGCTTACTGTAATTATTTTGTGTCACCAGCATAAAAAAAATAAATGCTGGCTTGTTCCGATTTTTGACGCTCTACTGTATATTCTTTCTTATTCACACCATCAGGCATCTCTCGTATTGTGGAAATATACTTTGCAACTGGATTGTCATGATTGCAACACCAGGGTACCTACCTGCCCATCGATGATAGGCCAACAAACCTTGAAACGGTGCCGCCTGGGTGGTAACCGCCGAGAATAAGTAACAATAGTCTTCTCTATTAGTGAAGCGTTACTTATTCGAGGAAGTGTAATATCATGGCAACTCGTGACGGTAGTCAGAGTATGAGTTACAATTAAATTGATGCCATTTCAGCAACTTTTGAGTTCACTATGAACCAAATATTGTGTATTTACACTGAATTTTCATTAGTAAATAGCACACGCTTCTTGATTAGACCGGGGTTCGAGCCCGTGACCACCAAATATGGAGGATGCAGAATGGTCAGGGAATGACCACCGCATATTCCTGGAGCAATATGGCCTTAGTTGCTAATGCTCTTAAAAAAAAAATCATTAGTAAATTTCAAATTCGTAGTCCTATGCTTTATGCACATATTTTCTTAAATACATATGGGCATGTAAGGTTTCCCTAATATGACAGGTTTTTTTTCTGTAAATTTCCATACAAGTCATGATGACCTCAGATGAAGTATTCAAAGTGGAACTGGTAAAAACCATTATTAAGGCAAGAATTAAAATCAACAAAATATCCCAGCAATTAAGTAAGCAGTTGCCAAAACTTTATGAACTACTAAACTTAAAAATTTAGGCCTACAAATAACCAAAAAGAATGTAACTTAGTAGAATTAGTATCAGAAAAGGCTAGAATAAAATTTACAAATATACTACTAGAAATCACTTCACAAAATTAATTACTGAAATAAAATTTATAAACTCTCAGAAATTAAATTTACAAGGTATTTAAACAAATTACGGAAAAAACAAACAAAATTTGAGTACTGATCTCTTAATCCAGTCTTCCTTCAATCCTCTGAATACTCCCACAGAGCTAAGCACCTCTTGTTTGCTCTCTGTGACTGGCAAAAACCAACTCACTCAGTAGGCTGAAAAGTGTTGTATGTACAGGATCATATTAAAGGCACACTTCATCATATAATCCAGTTTATACAGTGAAATTAACAATTAGTTAATTAATTGTTTCCATAGAAAAAGTTTAAAAACTCCCAATCAAAAACCAAGGCCAATAAAGGCTGGCTGTCATAATCACATGTGAAGGTAATGCTGATTACACTTTTTGACATCTGAGAAATTATGTTATCATAAATCATTTCATGAGGTTAGGAAGTCATTATATATATATATGTATGTTACCAGCAAAGTATAGACTGCCTAGCAAAGTTATGAAATAAACTTTTCTTTATCATCCTATGACCTCTGATATTTTTGCACAAGATTGGTCTTAACCAATCTTTTGCAGTCTTGGACTTGACCTGATTCTCTTCAGATGACTGCTTGTTTTGATCCTGTTCCATGGATAACAGGTGGGATTTATCAGCATGTGATACATTTTGAACACTTCTATCCACCCATTGGTTTCCAGGCTTGCCTCTGTGGTGCCTCCGTAGCCAGGTGGGCAGGATCAGCAGTGCATCGCACACACTTCTTGATTAGACTGGGGTTCAAGCACGTGACCACCAAATACGGAGGATGCGGAAAGGTCAGGGAATGACCACCACATATCCCTGGACCAATATGGCCTTAGTTGCTAATGCTCCTAAAAACCAAATAACAACAGCAGCTTGCCTCTGCAGAAGCAGAGGCAAGCTGAAGCCAGTGGGTGGTATACTCTTCTACCCACTAGACTAAAAGGCCGATCACAGTATAAACAATGCATCCCAAGCTTATCATTTCACAAACATATTCAGAACTGCATTAATTGGTTTTGGTGGGTGCAGTATCTTCACATACACAGAGCAGGGTTGCCATAGGCTGGTCTGGGACTGCCTTCAGAAAAGAAATAAATAAATAATAATAATAAATAAAAAGTTCCTGGATAAGAATCAGGAATCAGTGATTTATTTATTTATATATATTTTGACTGTCAAATTTCTGAGGTTGGCTTGAGTTTGGTCACCACAATTATTAATACTGTATTTAATCTGGAAGGTTTTGTTGAGCCAGAAAAGTGGATTAAAAGAATTATTTTTATTAATGATCTCTTTCTACAAAATTCAAAGAGGACTATATTATGGGTGAAAATAGAACCTTATTTATGTAAAAGAAATTTGAGAAATAAAATAGGGATGTTTTGGACATAAAAAGATATTGTAATATTTTTATACAAAATGCAGTAAGTGAGCCACAGAATTAATATACATATATATATAAAAAAAAACAACAATCAATCAGAAATCATAAAATTCAAGTACTACGTATAAACAGATATTTTTCAAGTCATAAATAAGTGACAAGAAGTGGCATTATAAGTCATCATTGGGAGATTAGTATACCTATTATCTTGTCTTCACACCTGCTGCTCAAAAAAAAAAGAAAAAAAAAAAAGAGACCAAATGTTTAGTTTGTTTTAGTGCATTGTGTCGATTGTTATGTTACATCACACCACAAAAAGGACAAATTTTGTTTCGTTATTTGTCAGGGATGTTGGAATTTTTTTTGGTTAGAAATCACGATGGGTAAACACAAAAGAGTTGCGCTTTCAGTTAAACAAAGACTTGAAATTATTCAAAGTTTGAAAACAGAAAATTTTATTTTGACCGTTATCGTGGTGCCAACTAAGAGAATAAGTGGCAGCAGTGTGTTTTTTTTTTTTTTTTTGTTAGTTGTTGGCACATTGGCTTCTGTGGCCATAATGCACTTCCCAAAGTTTTTGCATTTTACTCAGATCCAAGCCCGAGGCAGGATTCGAACGGCAATGCTCTGGAGGCTTGTCGCACCTTGTGCTGCTGACAGAGGACAACAAATCTCCTCCTCTATTTCAGAAGTTATAGATCTTGGTCATCCTCTGTTGGCATCATGAGGTGCAAAGGTCCCATGTTCACAAAGGTGGCAATGGATACCTTCAAATATTTTCCTGTCTGGACATTTTCGCTCTGGGAACCTTTCGTGGTACAAACAACGAGCCTCCAGAGCATTGCTTTCCGCCAAACCATACATAAAGTGCATATCTGCTTGCTCCTGATTTGAGCACATGGTCGGAATGGAAAACCACCAGATTCTGTCAGTACCTTGTGATGAAGGAAATCATCTGCAGGAGATAAGACATTCCTGTTAATAACTCTGGAACCAAGCATTTCCGGAACTATGTTGATATAAAATATTTTTATTGTCTACATATGAGGAACTCATTCCTGAAGTTATGTCTTGTATTTTTGAGACACCCTGTATATATATATAATATACAGTTTTTATATATATATATATATATATATATATATATATATATATATTTTTTTTTTTTTTTTTTTAATTTACCGATTTATTTTATTTTATTTTTGGCTAGTGCAACAAAAGCTCTGGTTTCCTTGTGCTGTATGACTAATATTAATACCACTGCTAATTCTGAATCATTTTGTGATAATTATAAATTGTTTTATCATTTTATTTCTATCCTTTATTTAATATTTCTCTGTCAGTTTTTCATTCCATTAAATTCCAAATCATTATTAAATTGTGACATTACATATATTAAAAAATAATTGCCCTTAGATATGAGGAAAGGAGTAATAGTTTTATTTTAAACTGTTTTAATTTTGATTTTCAGGATTACCTTTTAATGGGAAGTTCTTCAGAGAAGGGTATTGAACTAGATGATGATGCAAAGATAACTTTACTTGAGGTAAATACACACAGTGGTGATTTGTAAGGACTAAAGTGTAATGTTGAGAGAGAGAGAGAAGAGAAGAGAAGAGAAAATGAAAGATTGCATAATAAAGATGTCATATAAAATTTTCTTTCCATATATTTCATTTTCTTTTCATTTCTCATATGTTCTATTATGTTTTACATAAAATTTAGAAATAATAGTAAAGGACAGTACAGAATTACAAGCCTATTATAGGATATAATACTTCGTGAAAGGTTTTCCAATTTAAGGATGAAAGTAGTTGTTTAAATCACTTAGTGGTTTCAACGTTCTGAATGTGTATAATTTAGTTTAATCTTGTAGAAAAAGAGCTTTGGAAAGTTGGAAATGCTTAAATATTAACTGTGTGTTTTCAGTTTTCCCTAACAGTATTCTTTACTGTAAATAATAAAATGGTACTTAAACTACAGCATGTGATAATGTATTTTCCTTTGATCATTGGGTTTTAGTTTTTATGTTTATCTTCCTGAGATAGTCAGTTTTCTTGCATTTAGTGTGTTATTTCAAGAAGGCCTGAGAAGCTTCTTTTAAAGATCACTTAGTTTAGATAACTGTTTCTGAACACACATCATTAAACACTTGGATAGCTCTCTTACCTCTGTGATCTTGTCAAGCTGGGACAGTCTCTCAGGATCTTCTTTCCTGTAATACTTTCACGTGTATTGTTGCTTTGGAAAAGTCCATAGTTCCAGACTTTTTGCAGTGTAAATAGTCATCGTTATTATTATTGTTAGTAGGAGCACATGTTGTTTTTTGTTTTCCATGGCATAAGGTGGGCACTTAGTGGAGAGAAACTCTTATGCTTTGAACTCTGCAAACAAGAAAAAAAAAAAAAAAAAAAGAGGGAGAGAGAGAGGACTAGGTATCCCTGCACTCTATGCAAATATCAACTAAAACCATATAGCATTATTCATTATAACTTATTTAAAAACCTCATTTCATCAACTTCCAAGGAAGCACTCAATTGAGAAATAATTCCTGTTCTTTTCTGCAGTGAACCAGATGACTGCTGTCACACAGCAGAAAGTGCATAGGAATGATTAGCAATGACTCGTGGTTGGCACATTATAGCTTTGTTGCTGTTGAGCCAGTAAATTCAAAATCAAAGCAATGACTACACCAGAAGCAAACTGAAATAGACATGGGATTCATTTGGAATGCCTTCTCACACAGATTCTGTGTTCAGAGTATAGCAGGTTTTAGCTTCATGTAGAACAAAAATATTCTATTATACCTTGTTGGTTTACTTGCTATACAGCCAGACAGAAGTTTTGTATATCCATCTTTTTATCCTTAGTAGTAACTTGTCTTTAGTGCTGCACTGCTATAATTTGTACAGCAATCTTTTATGTCAGGGGTGGCCAACTTAATTTGTGATGCGATATACTTTTTTCCTTCAAAATGTGCCACAATCTACCATCTCAAAAATTTCATTGCACAAAGTTAAAAAAGTTAATCAACACATATTGAAAAATGTTGTTTATAAATTTTAAAATTCAATACAATTCAGAATTCTTATTTAAAATTCATACATATTTAAAATTTTAATTTATGCGAAGTTTGTGTTTTCATGTCATCTGCCAAGCTTTCAAAATTGGGGATATCCTGTGATAAAGCCAACCGTAAAGAATCTTCTCTATACAAGTCCGTAAGAGGACAGTGATTCTTCGTCTTTGTTTGTTTCAAATACGAAAAGGCCAATTCACATAGATATGTGGAACCAAAACAGGAATTTAAAAGTTCACTTCATTTTTTTACATTTGGGTACTTTTCTCGGCAAACATATTTCCAAAACTCTTTTTCTTCTGATGATCTGGCTTTTAGGAAGATATCGTTTTGCAATGTCATAATTTTATTTTCATGTAATATTTTCTCCATGTGAAAAATCGCAGTGATTTTTTTCTGCAATTTGTTTCGTATCTAAATCGACATTAAATGGATAAGAAATATACTGAATAATGTCTTCAATTGTTTTAAAATCATTGAATCGACCACAATATTCTTAATTTCAGAAACATATTTCTCACTATTAAATTCAAACACAGGATATTTTTGCAAATGATCTTGCATATTTGCAAAATGGTCGAATTTTTTTTTCTTTGAAATCCTTAGCCCTTGCTGAAAATTGATATTTATATGCAGAAATACTACTAATCATGTCACCCACATTTTTATTTTTTCCTTGTAATTCCAAATTCAGATCACCTAATTTACTGGTAAAATCTGCCAAAAAAGCCAGATCACACAATCACTCCATATCTTGTAGCTGCTGATAATCATCTCTAATTTGATCAACAAATTTTTTAATTTCATTCAGCAAATTTCAAAATCTCTGTAGAAACAAAATCTCTGACTCAGCCACCTCACATCTCTGTGTAATATCAGATCTGGTTCTTTTTCATCAAGTTGCATTTTGAAAAGCCTCCTTTGAAGAGATTGTCCTCTGATGGAATTCACAATTTTGAAAACGATGTCCATAACACTTTTAGTATTTAATCTTTTGCTGGCTAACACTTGTTGATGGATTATACAGTGGCAACTCAAAAAATCTGGGAGTTCATCATCCTTTTGGTGCAATGCGATGAATCCCTCGTCATTGCTTTAGCTCCATCTGTTGTTACTGATACGAGCTTAAATAGTGGTAATTTAATTTTTTCAATAAAATGTTTGAATAAGTTAAAGATATCAAGACCTCTAGTTCGTTCTCTCTAGTGGCAGAATCATCGAAAACCATACAAATAAAAATGAGCAACTGAGCTGTATCACTGACAACTGTAGATTCATCCAGTTGTAAAGAAAAGGACACACGATTAGCAATATGAGCACGCAATTGTTCACTTACATTTTTACTAATTTTTTCGATGCATCGCATCACAGTATTTTGAGATAATTGCAGATCTTGAAGAACACTTTTAATTTCAGTTTGTTCTTAAAATTTTCAAAAAGAGAATCTGTTATTTCTAAAAATGCATCTTTGATGTATTGACCATCAGAAAATGATTTGCATTATTTTGCAAGAAAATAATGCTACAGTTACTGCTTTAGATTGTAGGTGTCACAAAGAAATTTTGTTGCGTGAATAATCTGGATTTAAGTTCTTGTAATTCGGTGAAAAATCCGATTGGTATTTACCATTCAGTGTGTTGAAGTGCCTTTCTAAATTTCCTTTTTTGGGTATAACCATGGAAGCATTGCAAATCAAACAGCTACATTTTTCTTTCACCATTACAAAAAATTATTCTTGTTCCCACTCTTGATGAAAATGATACGTTTTACTCTTTTTCGTAGTATTCATTTTAAATTAAAAGGTATTAAATTAACATATAAGTACTGTCCAGTTATTAAATCAGCAAAAGCAATGCTTACCGATTAAAACACTTTGCGTTGTGCAAACTGGAAAAATATTCTGTCTGAACAGCTAATGCAGGATAATTGATGAAGAGGATAATGAGGAAGTTGTTTTCAAAATAACCAGACAAACACACCACCTTTTACTGCTCTGTTTGGTTATATCCTTATAAGAATCAGTTTTGAATGCCTTTGTGATATTTCTCTAATGCTATTTCTGGAGGTTACAACCATAAAACAATAAAAACAATTTGCACTTTCCAGTATATTGGGCTTTTCTGTTAGTGCAATCTAATTATAAACGGGTAGTAAACTCAATCTTATTTCATTTGCAATAATACTTACAGCTGGAATTCTGTGGTATTGAAGGAGAAATGTGTTTCTCCTTCAATGAAATCTTCAATCATGCAAAAATAAAACAAAAATAAATTTTCAAAATCTGCTCTTCATTCCTATTTTTGAAGCTTCGTAAAAAACAAAAAAAAAAATAAATAAATAAAATAACAAGCTGGTAGCGAAACCTGCTGCATAATATAAAATTTTGCTAGTATACCTGACCACACAAATTGAGGGATGATTGTATATTTAAAATTCATTGTGATCGACCGAAATTAAAGCCGCGATCAACTTGTTGGCCACCCCTGTTTTATGTGCAACAGTATTAAAAGCTTTCCTGAAATCCAAATATATGATATCAAAATTATTTTTTACATCCAGTTCCTTTGTTAATGATTATAGTATTCAATCACATTGGTCAGACAAGATCGCCCCTTAAGAAATACATACAGTGACTGCAGTATAATTGCATTCCTGTCTAGATGGTCCTGCATTGCTTCTTTAACCATTGACTCCATTATTTTCCCTGGAAAAGACATTAAGCTAACAGGTCTGTAATTACTCATGTCACCAGTTGATCTACCTTTGTGAACAGTGATACATTTACACACATCCAGATTTGGGCGAACCTCTCCTGAATCCAAAGATACTCTCATAATTATGTCTAATGGTTTGCTTCTTTCCTTTGATACCTTGCTTAATATAATTAGTTTGATCCCATCCATCCCAGGCATCTTTTCTATGTTTTGTTTCAACAGTTTCTCTTCCCCTTTAATCTCAATTATCAAAAATCATTTAGATCACTGTTACAGTTTATAAACTTCTAATATCCCTTTTCCTAAAGAATTCCTCATGTGTGAATGTAGATGCAAAATACTTATTCAATTTCTCAGCAACCTGAGCAGGGTCATCAACAGTTAACTGTTGATATTGTGACCCAATGATATTCAACCCGTTTCTTCTCTTGATGATATAAGCATAGATGTCTTTGCTGCTGCTGTTCTTTGCCTGAGACTTCTTTTAATGTGCCTTAGCTTGCTTCTTTATAACTTTATTACACACTAGTTTATATCTACTATAGGCTTCTGTATCAGGTGATAATTTATATGCATCCCACACATTTTTCTTTTCTGCTGCAAGTCTCATCAGTTTATCTGACATTCATTTAGGTCTAAGCCTTGAACAGTGTTTCTTAATTGGCATTAAAAGACTACTGGCTTCTATGATCATTTCACTGAATACTTCCCATTTAGAATTTGCTGTTTGTAACATGATTAGTCGGTCCCACAATAGAATTTAAAAACTGTCTGAGACCGCTGTAGTCACCCTTGCAAAAGCCCTTCCTTTTACCCTTGACAGTAAATCCCACATCTGTACACTGTAATCACAGTCAGATGGACTGTCTTTTAACTGCTGAACAAAGGATCTCTAATGATATAAAGAAGCAAAGTTATATCATCTGCTGTGGGAAGGGTGTTAAATTCCACCAAGAAATCATATTTCATATTAAAAACCTTCTGCTGTTGCAATTTTTAAAATTTTTTTTTTTTTTTTTTTTTTTTTATCTTCTTCATTTACTATATAACAGTAAGATTTTGAGTATTGAGCAATATGTAGTAGTGGCATGTGATAGCATTAGAGGAAAAAAAAAAAAAAAAACCATTTCACATATCCATTCACTCTAAACATTTATTCAGTTCTTTCTTAAATTTATTCAAGCTAAAAATTTCAACAATGACAGCATTAGTAGAGGCATATGATGCAAGAAAGCAAGCTTATGCAGCATCAGCCAAATAAAAAAAACAAAAAGAAACTTCCACTTCACCCCTCCGTTCGTTCGAAATACCTGTCCAGCTGACCCCTAAATTTATTTAGGCTATAAACTTCCACAACAAGGGATGGAAGTCTGTTCCACCAACCAACTACCAGTTGGCTAAAGGCAAATTTCCACACATCTATCCTACATCTGTCTTTCCTCAATTTGAATTTATGCCCTCTCAGGTGATTATTCTGAGCAAGAGGGAGAATCACATCAGCATTGAGCATGCTCAAACCATTCAAGGCTTTATACACCTCTATCAGATCACCTTGCCGGTGCCTAGTCTCCAGACACTGTAATTTGCAAAACTTAAGCCTTTCTTCATAAGAGCAACCCCTTGTTCCATTCACTAATCTTATTGCCCTTCTCTGTACTTGTTCCAGCAGCTCTACATCCTTCTTGAAATGAGGCCTCTAGACCTGTATACAGTACTCAAGGTGTGGCCTGACCATTGCCTTATACAAGGGAATAATCACCTCCTTATCCCTGCTAGAAAAATTCTTGTATATCATTGACAAGACACCATGAACTACTCTTGCAGCCCATCTGCACTGCTCAGAGAACTTCATATCTGCCTGCACAATTACCCCCAGGTCCTTTTCATTCTCTACCACTGTCAGTGTAGTACCACAGAGTTGATACATTGCTCTGGGGTTGCTGTTTCCCATATGTAGTACTTTGCATTTGTCAATATTAAACTTCATTTGCCACCTCTCAGCCCATCTGCTCAACCTTGCTAGATCCTGTTGCAGCAGCATAGCATCAGTAGTGTCCTTAACAACCCTGCCAACCTTTGTATCGTCTGCAAACTTGGATATTAAGCTTGGTATACCATCATCAATATTATTTATAAATACAGAAAACAATAATGGACCCAACGCTGAACCCTGAAGGACTCCACTCACAATGAGCAGTGTCCATTGATTACCACTCTGTCTTCTCCCCCTCAACCACCCCTTTATCCATAGCAGCAATTTGCCTCCAATGCCACACTGCTCCAATTTGTGCAGCAGTCTTCCATGTGTAACAGTATCAAAAGCCTTTCTAAGATCCAAGTATATAATATCACAGTTATTCCCTGCATCCAGTTCTTTTGTGACTGCATCATAGTATCTAATCAAATTAGTCAGGCAAGACTTCCCCTTAACAAAACCATGCTGTGTTTGAGCTATAACTGAAGTCTTGTCTAGATGATCCTGCAGTGCTTCTTTAACCAGTGCCTCCATTAATTTTCCTGGAACAGAAGTTAAACTCACAGGTCTATAATTACTTGTGTCAGCCTTTGATCCTCCTTCGTGAATTGGTGTCACATTAGCACATCTCCAGTCTGTGTTCCTCCCCTGAGTCCAAGGAAGCTCTCATAATTATGGCTAAGGGTTTGCTTACTTCCTTTGTTGCCTCCTTTAATATAACTGGATAGATCCCATCTACCCCAGGTGCCTTTCTTGTGTTTATCTTCAACAATTTCTCCTCCACTTTACTCTCAGTTATTACAAGATTATCTAGCTTACTGCCAGAGTTGAATACACCTCTGGCATTCCCCTCGCTGAATAACTCCTCATGTGTGAATGTCGATGCAAAATATTCATTTAGTTTGTTAGCTACCTGAGCAGGATCATCAACAGTTGAACCATCGATATCAAGTGGCCCAATCTGATTCATCCCCTTCCTTCTTGAGTTTACATAAGTAAAGAACTCTTTGCATCCTTTGCCAAAGATTTCTCATAATCTGCCTTTGCCTGCCTAACCTCCTTTGTGACTTGGTTACAGACCAGCTTATATCTATCATAGGCTTCTGTGTCATGTGTTAATATATATGTATCCCATGCATTTTTCTTCTCTGCCATATGTCTGATTAGTTCATCTGACATCCATTTAGGCCTAAACCTTGAACAGTATTTCTTCTTGGTATGTAAAGCCTAGCGGCTTCCAAGATAAGTTCTTTGAATGCTTCCCATTTTGAATTTGCTGTTGGTAACATCATCAGTTGGTCCCACTATATAGAATTTAAATACTTTCTCAGACCATCGTAGTCGCCTTTACGAAAGAAATTACCCTTCCCTTTACCCCTGATGGTAGTTACCTCTTTGAGTAAATCCCACTTCAGCACACTGTGATCACTCCCACCTAGTGGTTCCTTTATCTGCAGATTCTTAATGCATGAAGAATCACTACTGATAATCAGATCAAGAGTATTACTCCCTATAGTTGCCTCCCGAACATTCTGATGTAGAAAACAATCATCCACAAAAGCCTTGCTAGTGTAAGTGACCAACCCACAAATTCCAGTCAATATCTGGGAAATTAAAATCCCCCATTATAAGACTCTCTGATTTACTGGCCCACTCTATTTCCCTTTAATTTCTTATTATACTCATCAGAGTCATTAGGCCTATAGCACACTCCTACTCTCAATTTTGATCTCCCAATGTTTATGTCACAGCAAACTGACTCGACACTGCACTGTCCAGTGATGGACAGTGCAGTGTCGTCCATTGCTGCAACTTTACCTTAATGCCATACTGCTCCAATTTGTACAGTAGTCTTCCATGTGCAACAGTATCAAAAACTTTCCTGAAATCCAAGTATATGATATAAAACTTATTTTTTGCATCCAGTTCCATTGTGACCACATCATAATATCCAATCAAATTTGTCAGACAAGGCTTTCACTTAACAAACTCATGCTGTCTGAATTATTACTGCAGTCTTGTCTAGATTATACTGTATTGCTTCTTTATCCAATGACTCCATTATTTTCCCTGTAACAGAAGTTTAACTAACAGGTCTGTAATTACTCATGTCACCCTTTCATCTCCATTTGTTAATTGGGGATACATTTGCACATCTCCAGTCCATTGGGACTTCTCCCAAGGCCAAAGATGCTCTCAAAATTATGCTAAGGGTTTGCTTTTTTCCTTTGCTACCTCCTTTAATATAACTGGATAGAACCCATCCACCCCAGGTGCCTTTCTTATATTTAACTTCAAAAATTTCTCCTCCACTTTTTTCTCAGTTATTACAAAATCATTAATCTCCCTGTTAGAGTTTATTAAGCTTCTGTCCTCCACTTCCCTACAGAATTCCTCATGTGTGAATGTAGATGCAATAAACTTGTTCAGTTTGTGAGCTGTCTGAGCAGGATCATCAGTAGAACATCAATACCAATTGGACTAATCTGATTTATGCCCTTCCTTCTAGAGTTGATATAAGTAAAGAAGTCCTTGCTGTTTTTTCTTAGCATCCTTTGCCAAAGATTTCTCATAATCTGCCTTAGCTTACCTAACCTCTTTTGTGACTTGATTACAGACTTGCTTAAGATAGATTATTTCTGACATTTTGATGAAGATAGATTATAACTGACATAGGTTATTTCTGACATTTTGTTGAAGATAGATTATGAATGTTATGTTATTATTTCATTGAAGTTAATTATTTTTGTTCACCGTAGGAATTTTTTCTAACATCTGGAGTTCCAGAAGTTGAAAGTGCATTATATTTAAAAAGTGATGGTAAAAAAGCTTGGAAAAAACATTTCTTTGTCCTCAGGGCTTCAGGGATTTATTATTGCCCAAAGGGGAAATCCAAGGTAAATAACCTTAAATTTGTAAGTTTTTTGAAATAAATTTAAGTTCAAAGAAAGAAGAGAAAGAGAGATTTGATCTTCTGAAATAAATAATTACTTAGCTAAAACTCGACAAATGTTTTTCTATTTTATTACTACCGTGCATCTGAATATTTGTGTAAATAGGGGTAATTTCTAAACAGTTGCAAAATTTAAACCATTCTAAACTAATTTCAGATATCTTATAAAACAGGTTTTTTTTTTTTTTCTCTCATCTTTTAAATGCTGAAAGAAACTAATCACCCTGTTTTAAATGTCTGAGGGAATGCATGTACACAACAAAACTTCCCCCTCCCCCTTTTTTTTTTTAATGTCTGAAAAAATTCAAGTCTAATGCACACTAATAGTTCAACGTAGTCATTAATTTTACTGGCAGTCAGTGTTTTTGTCGTTATAATCTATTCACTCTTTCTTTACTATTTGATTAAACAAATGCATCTGTGGTTTTTTGAAAAAAAGCTCATTAGTTTTATCAAAAAGCCAATGAGAGGGTTTGTCAATGACATCTATTTGTTTATAGTATTAGTATGAATAGTGACAAATAATGCAAAGAAGGCAAGCTAAAAAAAAACCTAACTTACTCACGTCACCTGTCTGTCTGTTCTAAGAATTTGTCTAGTTTGTCCTTGAATTTATTCAAACCTTAGCAGGAAGTCTGTCTGGCTGAAGACAGCCCTCCTGCAATCATCCTTCTTCAGTATGAATTTAGGCCTCCTTTATTTGTGTAGTCTCAGCAAGAGGATGAATACCATCAACATTGAGCTTACTCAATCCATTCAAGTCCTTAAATGCCTTGATCAAATTTCCTTGCAAGTGCGTAGTCTCCAAATGCTGCAATTTGCAGAACTAAAGCCTTTCTTAGTAAGAGCATCCTTTTGTTTACTGTTCCAGTATCTCATTGCACTTCTGTGCACCCATTCCAGCAGATCCACATCTTTTCTAAAATGAGGCTTCTAAACCCTTATACTGTTTTCATGATGTATCCTAACCATGGTCTTATACAAAGGGATAATCACTTTTTCTCTGCTAGCAAAGTATATCACTATACTTTGCTAGCAGGGAAAAGAACCCCATGAGCTGTCCTGAAAGACTGTCTGCACTGCTCAAAGAATTTTGTTCCCAAATGCACAATTCCCCCCAGATATTTTTCATTTTTCACTATGCTGTCTGTAGTACCACAGAGTTGGTATGTTAATTAGGAATTACGGCGACTCATATAATACTTTGCATTTGTGAATGTTAAACTTCAGTTGCCCTTTCTCAGTCCACTGGCCTTAATTTTCTAGATCTTGTTGCAATAGCTTAACCCTTGTATCATCTTCAAACTTGGACATTAAGCCTGATATACCTTCATCAGTTTCATTAATAAATATTGAATACAACAGTGGGCCAAGAAAAGCAGTGGTCATTGATAACCACACTGTGTTCTCCCACTCAACCATTCCTTTATCCATAGAAGTAGCTTGTCTTTTATGTGCAGTGGTATCATAAGCCTTCCTAACATCCAAGTATATATCAAAATAATTATTATTATTATTTATTTTTTTTTTTTTTCCATCCAATTCCTTTGTTACTGCATAATAGTAACCAGTCAGATTGATCAGACAAAACTGCACCTTAACAGATCCATGTTGTGACTGTAGTATAATCACATTCCTCTCTCTCCGCTCAATGTGGGCACCTGTATGTGGTGAGGGGACCTCCCAGTGATGCTGCTGGTCTTCCAGATTAGCATCACTGGGATCTAACGCCCATACCTTGGGGGCGCCTCCGTAGCCAGGTGGGAAGGAGCAGCAGTGCGTAGAACACGCTTCTTGATTAGACCGGGGTTCGAGCCCGTCACCACTAAATACGGAGGATGCGGAAAGGTCAGGGAATGACCACCGCATGCCCCCGGAGCAATATGGCCTTAGTTGCTAATGCTACTAAAAACAAATAACAAATAGCCCATACCTTGGTTCCAGGGTTACATCATTGGAAATCTGGTGTGTGCAGCCGTGCGCCGCAACCCGTAGAAACTCGGAAAGGGGGATCCTGGTGGTTGAGGGTCCAGCCTTGATACACCACTTTGGCCCCTGCTTCGACAAGACTGGTGGACCCGGACCGGCCCGACTGGGATCAATCGGCAGGTGGTTCTTACTGCTAGGGTCAACTGAGCCAATAAGTCTCCTTCCCGTTGGTCCTGGGACAGGATCAAGGCTTATTGGAAATGTGGGTATGATGCTCCTGAGCGAACTTGGCGTCCCATTCGTGTACGCAGTACCTGTTAGTTCACGAGTGGGCGTCCCCTTTAGGGCTCTGTGGTGGGTGAGGTACTTAGGGCATCTGAAATTTTTATTTTACTCCCATGAGTAATTTAAATCCTATTTCTTCTGGGGCCCCAACAAGGCCCCTACCTAATCGATCAGATGAGAATGACACCAATTCTTTAAAAAGAGCCAGAACTGAGGGTAAAACACCATCTATAACACCACTTTTTCTCATTCTCCATTCTACCGGAGAGCAGTCAATTGGGAAGATGTCACCCTTCTTCATCCAGAAAGGATTAGAAGGGTTGGCAGGATCACCAAAATCCATAAAATGGCTGTGTTCTGGCAACCTTTCCGTCGACGCTTCAAGCACAAAGAAAGCAGAAAGAATCCTGAAAGCGACATCCATGGGGAAATACTGATCAGTGTAACACCCGACAAAACTCTGAACTCTTCACAAGGTGCCATTTCAGAGTGGGATCGTCTTCATGTCTCTGAAGAAGAGATCTGCTCTGAACTAAAAGACCAAGGAGTGACGTGACGGCTGTCAAGAGAATATCAATGCGGAAGGTTGGGAATCTCATCCTAATCCTAAGTTCTCATCCTAACATTCAACACCCCACGGCCTCCAAGTTCCTCAAGGCAGGCTACTTAAACTGCCCAGTGAGGATTTACATCCCAAACCCACTGAGGTGTTTTAGATGTCAAAAATATGGCCACTCACAAACAGCTTGTTGTGGTAATCCTTCCTGCGCTCGATGTGGTATGAAAGACCATGAGAGCAAGGAATGTTCAGCTTCCAAACCAATCTGTGTAAATTGCCAAGGAGAACACCCTGCCAACATGCCAGCAGTGGAAGGACAAAAAAGAAATTTAGAAAATAAAAACAGAGCTGAACATATCCTATCAGGAGGCCAGAAAACGCATTCAACCAGTAAATAGTGGGAAGCCTTGATACGCCCAGAAGGTTTCTGCAAAGTGCACCATCGGTACACAAACTGAGATGACTGTACCACAAAAACGGTTATTTACTCTGATTCCATGCTATTTATTGCATTCCCCAAATCCCACCCAAAAAAAAAAAAAAAAAAAACAGTCAGCTGCCACTCCTATTTCCATACTTCCTAATGCTCCACCACTACCAAAACCAAGTGGTAAAGAAAAAGTACAAATATCGGAAGAATCACCTGCAATACAAGAAACAATAGATGTATCGGATAAGGAGGTATCGTATGACCCAGTCCTGGAAATCTTTGCAGAAGAAGATATGGACACAGGCCAACATCCTGTCTTTCCAAAGAAAGCATAAAGCCAGGACTGAGAAAACGAAGCCCTCAGCCTCGGAAACCACCTGATAGACCCAACAAATCCAAATAATGGGTAAGTTCTACAGCGGAATTGTTGTGGATTCCGTCGAAATAGTGACCATCGAGGCCCTCCTGAGTAAGCATGAGCCTACTTGCTTTTGTTTATGGGAGATGTATTTAAAGGCAAATGAGGACCCATACTTGCGTAACTTTTCAGTTATCCGAAAAGACAGATGGGGATGGACCTGCCCATGGAGGGGTTGCCATCCTTGTGGGTAACCACACCCCATTTCAAGCTACATCACTTACCACCAACTTAGAGGCTGTAGCAGTTCAAGTTACTGTAGGGTTTATCTTAACTGTGTGCTCCATTTATTTGCCACCTGGGAAATAAATGGTTTGGAAATAATTGATGATCTCATTAGACAATTTCTGCCCCCTTTTTTGTTACTAGGGGATTTTAATGGACACAATACTCTATGGGGTAGTGCCGACGTCAATGGAAGGTGTCGGACTATAGAGCGCATGCTCGACAACAATGACCTGGCCCTGCTAAATGTTGGACTTAACACCTTTTGCCACATGCCTACCTGTGCATTTACTGCGATCTTTCTCTCTCTCTCTCTCTCTCTCTCTCTCTCTATGCTCGCCCCCTCTCCTTCCTGTGTGTACATGAGAGGTTGGAGACAACATTTATGGCAGTGACCACTTCCCCGTGATATCCACCCTTTGCAAAGGGAGACCATACAACCCATCTAGGATGCCACGGTGGAAGATTGGTCACGCTGACTGGAATGCCTTCAAAGATCTGGCATCATTTGATACTAACACAGTCAGCAAGGAACCTATTAATGACACGGTAAAGTACATTACAGACACTGTTGTCCAAGCAGTGGCAATTGCAATTCCAAAGACTTCGACTCAGTTTCCACCATTTCCAAAACCATGGTGGAATTCTAATTGCACTGCAGCAAGAAAGTCTCAAAACAAGGCGTGGGGTATTTTGCGCATGTGCTAAAGCACGTTATGTGTAAGATGTCAGAGTCAGAAGGAACCTTGGATCAACTTCACATCTTCTATCAACCAGTCCTCATCATCTAAGCTTGTCTGAGATAAAGTCCGGAAAATGAAGGGGAAATACACATCACACCCTTCATCGATCCTGGAGTATAATGGATTTGCAATTGCAGTCACTCTTGGGGAGATATTTGCTAAAGTGTCTGCCAAAACATCTTACCCTCCTGAGTTTCTGGCCCTCAAACAAAAATAAATCAATGCTGAAAGGAGACATTTGAAGTTGGCATCAAAGAACTGTGAAGAATACAATCAGCCCTTCACAGAATGGGAAATGAAAGCGGCACTATCACTATCCCAGGCGAGTGCCATAGGGCCAGATGACATCCATTATGAGATGATTAAACATCTTTCTTCTGAATCTCTGGATCAGTTGCTCTGTTTGTACAACAAAGTTTATCTTGAAGATGAATTTCCGGACTCCTGGCATAAGGCAATTGTGCTTGCCTTCCCAAAGCCAGGAGAAGATCCAAAATTTCCAAGTAATTACCGTCCAGTTGCTCTGACAAGCTGCTTGTGTAAGATCCTGGAAAGGATGGTGAATGCCCGTCTCATGTGGTATTTAGAAGCAAATGACATCCTTTCCAAAGTTCAATATGGTTTCCGAAGGAACAGGTCAACACTTGACCATCTTATAAGACTGGAAACATCGATCTGAGATGCTTTCCTTAAACGTGAACACCTGGTGTCAATTTTCTTTGATATCGAAAAAGTGTATGACACAGCTTGGAGAGTTGGAATTTTAAAGGATATCTATGATCTGAGTTGACATCTAGCCCTCTTCATTAAAAATTTCTTATTGAACCGGTCATTCCAAGTTCGTGTTGGCTCTGTTTTCTCTCAATCTTTTTTGTCAAGAGGAAGGAGTCCCCCAAGGGTCAGTGTTAAGCGTTACACTTTTCGCTATCAAAATTAATTCTGTTACAGAACAACTTTCTCCGACTGTAAACAGTGCCCTCTTCGTTGATGATTTTACCATCTTCTGTCAGTCATGCAACATGAGGGTTATTGAACGCCAATTGCAGCATGCCGTTGACCTTGTCAAATCTTGGGCAGTGATTAATTAGACTACAGGTCCCATGTGTACACATTGGCTAGAAATATCATACTTCGGTGGCTAGCTCCACTTCACCACAAAGCTATCCGTACTGCTTCTGGAGCATTCAGAACATCCCCGGTCCAGAGTTTATATGTCGAAGCAGGTAAACCACCTCTATTGCTCCGACGAAAGCAATTTTCGCTAAAATATACCTTTAAACTAAAATCCCTGTCAGACAATCCAACGTGGACTTCCGTTTTTGAGCCATGGTGGAAAACTCTTTATAAAACCCATCAAACTGCTAACCAGTCCTTTGGTATCCGTGTCCAAGAGCTGCTCAGAGAGCTCAATATCACGGTAGACAATGTTGCCCAGTCACCAAGGCATCTACTTCCACCCTAGCATGCTTGCTTACCATCATGTGACTTCTCCATTAAAAGTTGGGGTAAGGCCATAACTCCGTCCTCTATCTACCAACAACTCTATGCTGCCCACTGACCCGATTGCTCTGATTTTTTGCCTGTGTTCACTGATGGCTTGAAGTCAGAGTTGTCTGTAGTAACTGCTGCTGTCCTTCCAGATAGTACTATATCTGGGAAGATTCCCCACGAATGCAGCCTATATATATATACAGCTGAGTTGTATGCTATAGAGCTAGCCTTGGACCACATTAAAACCCGTAAGCACCAAAGATGTATGGTGTACACTGCAGGCTTTATTGGGGATGAGGTATAATCCTCATCCATTTGTGACCCAGATTCAGTAGACATTACATTCCCTGTTTGAGTGTTCATTCGACATACATTTCTGCTAGATCCCAAGCCACATTGGGATCAGGTGTAATGAACTGGCAGATGCCACGGCCAGATCACCAGAACCCCATAGCACTCTTTGCCTGTTAGTCCCCTATACAGACTACAGGCAGCTAATACACGCTAAATTACTCTCCCAATGGCAACAATCTTGGCATGAGCAAGTCACAAACAAGCTATATCAGATAGAGCCTGTAATCCGACACCGGCAGTCTATCAGCGCAGGAATTGCAAAGAGGAAGTTGTTCTAGTTTGTCTCCGCATAGGACACAGTCATCTTACACATTCTTTTCTGCTGAGGGCAGATGACTGACCTATGTGTGAGAACTGCGGCACCATTTTAACTATTCATCACATTTTAACCGAGTGTCCACGTTTTAGACACGAACGCATTTTATATTTTACTACTTTTGTCATCTTATACACTCAGTCAGATTTTATCCAACAATGACCATGTGTCTGCTGTTTTCAGCGTTTTAAAATCAATAAATGTTTTTGCTTGTATCTAAAATTTATATTTTATAGTTATTTCTTTATTGATATATCTTTTATACATTTGTTATTATATATCTTGACATGGTGACCTAACTAATTAGGTCACTGAAAGCTTAAATTTTTTTTTATGACCTGGTCTTGTTGCATTATAGCCTTAGCTGCTAATGCGCCAATAAAATCCAAACCAACCAACCATCATTCCTGTCTAGATGGTTCTGCATTGCTTCAACCAGCGACTCCATTATTTTACCTGGAAAAGTCATTAAGCTAACAGGTCTGTAATTACTCATATCATCTTTTGATCCTCCCTTTGTGAATTGGAGATACAAAAAATAAATAAATTTTCTGTTTATACTCCAGTACAACCATACAGTCACAGGGGTTCACAAGATAGAGATAATACAAGAAACAGCACCATATTTTGCAGTCACAGGCTTGAACCCTGGTCACTCAAGGCACGTGTACTTAGGGCACCCTTGCAAATGACCATTCGACTTCGGTAACCATGGAGATACAATGTTAAAAACTATTTCCCTCTATTGCATAATAAATAAACACAAAAGAAAAAAGAGTTGTCCATGACTGTATATCTTATATGGAATGGAGGAATTCTTAAAAATCATTAGCATTAGTAGAAGCATATGATGCAAGAAAGCAAGCTTATGCAGCATCAGCCAAAAAAAAAAAAAAAAAAAAAAATTTCCACTTCACCCCTCTGTTCGTTTGAAATACCTGTCCAGCTGACCCTTAAATTTATTTAGTCTATCAACTTCCACAGCAAGGGATGGAAGTCTGTTCCACCAACCAACTACCCGCTGGCTGAAGGCAAATTTCCGCACATCTATTTTACATCTTTCCTCAATCTGAATTTATGCCTTCTCAGGTGATTATTCTGAGCAAGAGGAAGAATCCATTGGCATTGAGCATGCTCAAACATTCAAGGCTTTCTACACCTCTATCAGATCACTCGCCAGTGCCTAGTCTCCAGACATTGTAATTTGCAAAACTTAAGCCTTTCTTGGCAAGAGCAACCCTTTGTTCCATTCACTAATCTTGTTGCTCTTCTCTGTACTCATTCCAGCAGCTCTATATCCTTCTTGAAACGAGGCCTCCAGACCGGTATACAGTACTCAAGGTGTGGCCTGACCATTGCCTTATACAAGATAATAATCATCTCCTTATCCCTGCTAGAAAAATTCCTGTATATCATTGATAAGACACCATGAGCTACTCTTGCAGCCCATCTGCACTGCTCAGAGAACTTCATATCTGCCTGCACAATTACCCCCAGGTCCTTTTCATTCTCTACCACTGTCAGTGTAGTACCACACAGTTGGTGCTGCTCTGGGATTGCTGTTTCTCATATGTAGTACTTTACATTTGTCAATGTTAAACTTCATTTGCCACCTCTCAGCCCATCTGCTCAACCTTGCCAGATCCTGTTGCAGCAGCATAGAATCAGTAGTGTCCTTAACAACCCTGCCAACCTTTGTATCGTCGGCAAACTTGGGCATTAAGCTTGATATACCATCATGAACACTGCTCATCGTGGACTAATGTTATTAGTGGAGTCCCTCAGGGTTCAGTGTTGGGTCCATTATTGTTTTCTGTATTTATAAACCCAACACTGAACCCTGAGGGACTCCACTAATAACATTAGTCCACGATGAGCAGTGTTCATTGATTACCACCCTCTGCCTTCTTCCCCTCAACCACCCCTTTATCCATAGCATCAATTTGCCTCCAATGCTACACTGCTTCAGTTTGTACAGCAGTCTTCCATGTGCAACAGTATCAAAAGCCTTTCTAAGATCCAAGTATATAATATAAAAGTTATTCCCTGCATCCAGTTCTTTTGTGACTGCATCATAGTATCCAATCAAACTGGTCAGGCAAGACTTCCCCTTAACAAAACCATGCTGTGTCCAAGCTATAACTGAAATCTTGTCTAGATGATCCTGCAGTGCTTCTTTAACCAGTGCCGCCATTAATTTTCCTGGAACAGAAGTTAAACTCACAGATCTATAATTACTTGTGTCAGCCTTTGATCCTCCTTTGTGAATTGGGGTCACATTTACACATCTTCAGTCTATGAGTACCTCCCCTGAGTCCAACGAAGTTCTCATAATTATAGCTAAGGGTTTTCTTACTTCCTTTGCTGCCTCCTTTAATATAACTGGATAGATCCCATCCACACCAGGTGCCTTTCTTGTATTTATCTTCAACAATTTCTCCTCCACTTTACTCTCAGTTATTACAAAATTATCTAGCTTACTGCCAGAGTTGAATACACCTCTGACATTCCTCTCGCTGAATATCTCCTCATGTGTGAACGTTGATGCAAAATATTCATTGAGGCCTCCAGATCTGTATGCAGTACTTAAGATGTGGCGTGACCATTGCCTTATACAAAGGGATAATTACTTCCTTATCCCTGCTAGAAAAATTCCTATATAACATTGACAAAACCCCACGAGCTGATCTGGCAACTTGTCTGCATTGTTCAGAAAACTTCATATCCAACTGCACAATTACCCCCAGTTCTTTTTCATTTTCCATTACTCTGAGTGTTGTACCACACAATTGGTATGTTACTCTGGGGTTTACTGCTCCCCGTAGCAAGAATATTTCTTTTTGGAAGAATATAAGGATGTTTTAATTTTTATAAGAGAACTTTATATTTGTTAAATCTGGTTGTAAAAATTTTTAGTTAAACAAAATGAACAGCAAAGTTGGAGATTTTCCTCCATTGCTTAAGTGTAATTTATTTAAATTAGAATTGAAAATAAATCAGTAATTCCTGAATGGATATTCTGTAAATAATATACCAATTAACATAATTTTTATTTTGATTTTCAGTTATCCAAGGATTTAATATGTTTAACAACATTTGAAATGAATAATGTTTATATAGGATTTGGTTGGAAAAAGAAATACAAGGCACCAACAGATTTTGGTTTCTCAATTAAGGTATTTATGTTCATTTAATATGTTGAGTACATATCATAATAATGACCTTACGTTGTAAATGATTGAACTCACGCATATAACATAATTGTGGGTTATTTCCTTTAAGAGATAACTACAATTTAAACCACTGTCACACTGCAATAATTAACTTTATAAAGAGCATCACATTCCCTAACCTATACTGGTTCCTTGATGACATGAACAACCCTGTAAATAACATATAAATTGTGATTGTGATAAAAGGACTGGTATAGGTCCCAGAACATGATGCTTTTTATAAACGTAACTATAGTGGTGTAAGTTGCTTAAATTGTAATTTAAATTCTTGTCATTTTAGCATTCTTGAATGCGAAAGTTGTTTTTAAACATCACTTCAATAAAAGTATCTTTTTTCTTTTCAAAAAAAGGAAAAATCTTTTTATTAAATATGGTCATTCTTTTCTGTAATTCTTATGCTTAATGTTAGAAGCATAGCACAGATGTGTGTAAATATATTTCATTAAAATATAATTTTATGGTCAAGTACTAATAGTTTAAAAATACTCATAACAAATGCTGAAAACAAAAATGGACTAAATAAAAATGCTGCAGTTTAGACCTAGTTTAATGACATGAGTGAATTTTAATAAAATTATCAGATAGCTACTAATTCTTGTGCACACGGAGCAATATGGCCTTAGTTGCTAATGCTCCTAAAAACCAAACAAACAAAAACTTGTGCACAAAACACATCTATTAAGTTTCTAAACAATAAACACTTTAGTATAGTCTAAATCAGGAGTGGCCAACTTAATTTGTGATGTGATCTACTTTTTTCCTTCAAAATGTGCCTCGATCTACCATCTCAAAAATTTAATTGCACAAGGTGCACAAATCAAGCGATGACTATATATTTAAAATTCGTTGTGATTGACTCATTGGCCACCCCTTGTCTAAATCAATTAGAACAGCAAAATGATAACAAAAACGCAAGCTTGTGTCACTTACTGTTTAAAAGGATTTTGTTAGTGGGCCAATTTCTTTTACTAATTAGCCGGTCCTGATAAGTGCTTTGAAAGGTTCTGAAAAATTGAACATCATCAGTATATTTTTTATAAGTAGGAAAATCAGGGACTTGTTTTCGTTGAATGGAAAGACTGACTACATGCTGTTGAATAATTGCCATATCTAAAGATATTATTATTGGTGAAAGAGTAATACATTTACACGGAGCTTTCAACACTGAAATATTCATCATTATAGTTTACTATAGTGGTGGCTGTAGTTCATAAATAGCCCTTAGAAAGGTGCTGTCATATTTTCAAATTTTATTTGATGGCATTGATTTAATCTTCTGGAATATTAGTATTGTTATTGGCAAAGTGATACAAGGGAATAAGTTTATACAGCATTAGCCAAAAAAAAAAAAAAAAAAACTGCTCATTCCTTCTAATAATTTTCCCAAATCCTTATATTTATTCAAGGCCTCCATAGTCGAGTGGTCAGGAGCGGGAGTGCAGTAGCACACACTCTTTGAATAGACTGGGGTTCAAGACCCTGACTGCTAAATACTGTTGATCTGCCAACCCGCATTGGACCAGCATGGCAGATTATGGTCCATTTCCCTCATCATGAATTGTTGAGGAAGCTTCCATCCTGGAGTGGATTGATAATGGCTGCAGTTTTTTACCACTAGATGAAAATCTAGTGGTAAAAAACTGCTAGATGGATCCACTAGATGGAAATATATTTCAACAGTCAGTTACTCCCTGCCTGAACAAAAGTTTCTACACATCTATTCTGCAGGCAATTTCTTTTCAATTGAAGTTTATGGTTGTGTGTATGTGTGTCATCATGTGAAAGAAAATAAAGATTCCATCAGCATTTATTTTTCCCTTTTGAAGCCTTAAACATATCAGATAGGTTACCATCCAGACGCTACAATTTTCAGAACCCCAGTCTTTCAGCCTTTTGCACACAACTTTTGCCCTTCTTTACAGACGTTTTTTTGCCCTTCTTTATTCCCATTGAATCAGATCTACATCCCTACTAAAATCAAGTTCTCAAACCTGTATGAAGTATTTCAAGATATGGCCTAATCATTGCTTTATACAATGGGATGATCACCTCTTTGCGTCTGTTGGCAAAATCCCTATATATATATATTGTTGCCATATAGAACTGGACCCCCATAAGTCATTCCAGCAGGAATTGCCTGTGGGGGGGGGGGGATCTGTCAAGGCAAATTTCACTATGGTCGCTGGATCTGGTGTTGTTTTTCCCAATAGTGCTCGGCAATGGTGGATTTATTGAGCTCTGCGGTCTGTATCGTGCTCTTGAATGTTCCCCCAGACAGCCCTTAAGACACTGTCCTGTCTCCCCTACGTAACATTCCCCACAATCCAGGCATGTGATCTCATATACGACCCCACTACTAGAATCCCTAGTAATGGGGTCTTTGACCTGGGACACTACTGTGTGCAACCTCTGGTCCGGGAGCTGCACACAGCGTGTCTGAAAGTCACAAAGCATCCTCGCAATACGATCTGACAGGCCCGGATAGTAGGGAACATAAACTGTGGTAAGCGATACAGGCGGAACTACCTGATTGGGCTCTTCCTCTCTATTGTATTTATCAATGACCCTCTGGGGGTAACAGCACCTCATAAGATTCATTGTAATTTGCCTAATTTCCTTCTCCCCCTCCTCAGAGGTGCTGCAATGTCTCCTCACTCTACCCAAAAGTGCTCTGGCCACACTATTTTTATGTTGGGCAGTCTGTGCCGACCTATAACGTGTATACTGGCCCCTACACTTTGGTTTCCTATAAACCTTGGTTCTAAGTCTGGGGCCTTCTCTATATACCATTATATCCAGAAATGGGAGGTGCCATGTGTAAAGACATAATTCAACAGCACAACATATATCTAGCACTTAAGTATCATCCTTCTGTAAAGCCAATTTCACACATTCTACCCCATGTGCTATGGGGATACACGTGAATAATGATACCACGTCCAATGACATCATCTCGTCCTCCCTATATCTTGATTCCTTACAAAGTTCACAAATTCCACACTATTTCCAATGACCAATGTGGACCGACCCACAACAGAAGAAATCAGCTGCGCCAGATATTTAGATAGAGCATACGTAGGGCTACCAATGAAGGAGACTATGGGCCGTAATGGAACATTCTCCTTGTACGTCTTGGGTAACCCATAAAATCTGGGCAGCCGACACCCTGTTGCATGCATGGATCAATACTGGTCCTTTGAAATCTTTTCCATTTTTAGCCAGAAAAGTAGCATCTTATTTACACGCTGTTCTAAGCTAGGAAAGGGGTTTCTTTGGATAATCTTGTAAGTACCACTATCACCTAATAAGTCTAACACTTTCTTGTGGTAATCTTGCTTGCTTAATACCACCGTTGATCTGCCTTTGTCTGCTGGTAGGATTATAATGTCTTCGTCCCGTTTAAGTTCTTCTAGCTCTTTCTTCTGTTTCGGGGTAAGATTTGGAGCAACCATTTTTGCCTGACCCAGTATGGAAACAGCTTTAACATGAATTTGATTGGCAATATGTTCAGGTAATTTACTAATTGCCCTCTCAATGCCCATGGACGTTTTGGTAATTGGAAGTTTGGGGGGCAGCAATGCAAACTTAGGTCCAAGAGCCAAAAGTCCCTCTTGTTCTTGGGTTAAAGGCTTGCCGCTGAAGTTCTGAATGAAGTTGGAATGATTACTACCCCTAAATATAGTGGACTGCTCCTCTAATAATGTGTTGAACTTCCTAATATGTCTCTGTTTATATGAATAGGCAATCCTATCCACCCTCTCCAGAACTAACCTCTTACCCATCAGGTGCAGGGGGGACAATCTACTACTAATATCACCCAATGCTACTTCAATCAATCTCCTACTATGTCTCAAATCATCATGAAGTTTCTGAATCCATGTATTCAAAACCTTCTTTTGATACCATGTGATAATCCTGGACAGACGGGCATCCTTAAATGGTGCCTTGATCCTAAATCCATGGGGAATAAGATTACAATCCCTGCAACGGTAGGCAAACCTTAAGTGCTGTTGCTGTTTAGACTCACCTATGCTGTATCTTTGGAACCGTTGGATGTGCCGCAAAACTGTATGGCAATAAACATTAACTATATCTGCAATAAGGCCTCTAAGATTATCCATAGAAACCCCTTGGCTAGCTTAGAACAGCGTGTAAATAAGATGCTACTTTCCTGGCTAAAAATGGAAAAGATTTCAAAGGACCAGTATTGATCTATGCATGCAACAGGGTGTCGGCTGCCCAGATTTTATGGGTTACCCAAGACGCACAAGGAGAATGTTCCATTACGGCCCATAGTTTCCTTCGTTGGTAGCCCTACGTATGCTCTATCTGAATATCTGGCGCAGCTGATTTCTCCTGTTGTGGGTCAGTCCACGTTGGTGATTGGAAATAGTGTGGAATTTATGAACTTTGTAAGGAGTCAAGATATAGGGGAGGACGAGATGATGATGTCATTGGATGTGGTATCATTATTCACGTGTATCCCCATAGCACATGGGGTAGAATGTGTGAAATTGGCTTTACAGAAGGATGATACCTTAAGTGCTAGATCTCACCTAAACATAGATGATATATGTTGTGCTGTTGAATTATGTCTTTCTAGTACAACCTTTGTTTTCCAAGGAGTGATGTATAAACAGGTTCATGGCAGAGCCATAGGTTCTCCAATCAGTGCCATTGTCACAAATCTGTCTATGGAGGAATTAGAGAATAGGGTTTTTGCGAGATTGGATTTACCTATGCGTAAGTGGAAACGATATGTCGATGACACGTTCACTATTGTAAAGAAGGGGGGGAGGAAGATTTGGTCTCGTTTCTCAATGGTTTTTCCCCCTTTATAAAAAAAAAAAAAAAAAAAATTACCTCGGAGGTAGAAACAGATGGCACCCTCCCATTTCTGGATATAATGGTATATGGGGAAGGCCACAGACTTAGAACCAAGGTTTACAGGAAACCAATGTGTAGGGGCCAGTATACACATTATAGGTCGGCACAGACCTATAATGTGTATAAAAATAGTGTGGCCAGAGCACTTTTGGGTAGGTTGAGGACACATTGTAGCACCTCTGAGGAGGGGGAGAAGGAAATTAGGCAAATTACAACAGATCTTATGAGGTGCGGTTACCCCCGAAGGGTCATTGATAAATACAATAGAGAGGAAGAGCCCAGTCGGGTAGTTCCGCCTGTGCCGCTTACCACAGTTTGTTCCCTACTATCCGGGCCTGTCAGATCGTATTGTGAGGATGCTTTGCAACTTTCAGACACGCTGTGTGCAGCTCCCAGGCCGGAGGTTGCACACAGTAGTGTCCCAGGTCAAAGTCCCCATTACTAGGGATTCTAGTAGTGGGGTCGTATATGAGATCACATGCCCAGATTGTGGGGAATGTTACGTAGGGGAGACAGGACTACATCTTAAGGACCATCTGGGGGAACATTCAAGAGCACGATACGGACCGCAGAGCTCAATAAATCCACCATTGCCGAGCACTATTGGGAAAAACAACACCAAGTCTCCCCTGATAATGCTGTCATCCTTGACCGGGCACATAGATTCTGGGACCGCAAGTGGCTGGAAAGTCTGTGGATTGGATCCTCTGGCAACAATAGCATGAATAGAGATAGGGGAGTACGATTTCACCCCCTTTTTGAGGCTGTGGTTTTTGCCAGAGATAAACGTTTTAGTTTTCCACGCCCCCAGGCCACTTCCGGTTTTGGTACACATGAAAGGAATACCGAGTATGCGCCTGGTCAACCACGTGTGCCGTGAACCTGGTATTTAAGATTTTGTCGCTTAAGTTTCATTATTGCTGAGGAAGGAGGCAGACACCTCTGAAAGCTTCAATAGCGTTTTTATCACTTTAAAATTTATATTTTAATGCATTTTAACGTATTTACCTATTTTATTTTATTTTCGTAAATATTATTTTACAGTCTTTTGTATCATTTTATTTTATTATTAAACCAGTTTTAAACGGTTGGTGTATCTGTTTAATTTTGTGGTTGTTTTAATTTGTCAATGTTCATTTAAAATTTTCATTATTATGCCTATATACATACATGCAAAGGAAACATGTGTACTATATGTTTCCTTTCCTTTACTATTATTATATATATATGTATGCACTGTCTCAGATTACCATATCCATAATTAATACCTTTTCATTAATTTAATTCAAATTAATGGGATATTCATATTCATTTAACGACTTATGGATTACATTCCTTTCGTAAAATGAAGACGTTGCATTTCATGAAATTGGCATATCCAGCTTCTTAACATTATTATTATATATATATGTATGCACTGTCTCAGATTACCATATCCATAATTAATACCTTTTCATTAATTTAATTCAAATTAATGGGATATTCATATTCATTTAATGACTTATGGATTACATTCCTTTCGTAAAATGAAGACGTTGCATTTCATGAAATTGGCATATCCAGCTTCTTAACATATTGAGCAGTTGAATATTCACTGAATCCAACTCCTTAACATAATATAATCTTGGTAGTCCACTTCAATACACAATATTTACAGTAGACTCCTTCTATTCACAACTTTCAAGGCAGCAAAATTGTGTACTAGCTGAATATCTAAATGTACTAATCTTTCTCTTTTGAGAAATAAAGGCAGATTTTAATATATGCAGGAGGATGTATTTCACTTTCTTCATTTATGGTTTCCAGTTTACCAGTTTTTAACTGTGTATCATACCACTTTAAAGGACAATTAAAATCCCAGAGAATCCCATAATATAACAATAAATTTCCTGCTGTACTCCTAGACAACAAATTAGAGCATGCAAATCATTTTCATACAGTTTGCCTAAGAATATAAATATTCTCAAAGCAATATCTGCAGTATTATGAGCAGCTGATCATTGCATGTTATTATATTTATATAATAATATGGCACCCCCAGCTAGGCTCTGCTTTGTAAGATGGCTTGATCCCATCCTTCATAATAGCCTTAGAATTGTGTTATGTGGTTGAACATCAGCAATTCATAGCCTATACACAGAGGCATTTGAACTACACTTGCTTTTCACCGACAAGTTCTATTGTTAAGCAATGCTACTGAAATTAAATCCATTTATTATGGGCTGTTTTGATAGAATGTCTGTAAAAATAGAGAGTAATAAATATACTTGCAGTTATTCAGTCTCAAGAACTTTCCAGACAGTGGCACTTAAAAGCAAGTACCACTGCACCACTGCCTGGAAAGTCCTTTCGGTCACTGTACTATTAGACATACCAAAGGGAACTATGATAGATACAGGTTGAGTGCATTGAGCAATTATATGCAACTCACTCAGCTCATTACTCTTGTTACACCCAAGTTATCATTATGGCAATAGTTCTCCACATTTTCACAATATATTCTATGGCAAGCAGTGTTTTCACTGCAGAATTATATGCTGTTCTCTTAGCTTTAGAACATAGTGTTTACTGTTCACACAAACCTTAATATGTTCTCTAAGTACAATACATGAACTCCGATGTAAATACAGTAAACCCCCGCCATTTGCGGTATCTGTATTCGTGGTTTCGCATATTCGCGATCGCTGATTTAATATAAAATGAAACCTAAAAAAATATGAATTTTAAAGCGCTACGAATATTTTCCGCCATAAAAAAACATGGCCGTGGCTAAAATTATCTTTCCCGGTCAAAACAGCGCTCAGTGGGTGGGGGGGGAGTGGGGCGACAAAATCGCAAGCGTGGATATTTCTCGCTAATCCTTGTTCAGTATGTGTTATGCGCTTGTCATGGAAGGTTTCGTCGTTTGCTTTTAATTTATATGCTTATAAATTGAATAAATTTATCAATTTATAAATTGATATGCTTACAAAAGTGATAAATCTACCGTTTTGCAGTGTAAAACAGACTTTTTCAAGTGTGTTAACAGAAGAAAGTGACTTTATTGTGGACAAGCTCTTTCAAAAATATGGCTATGAATAACAAGGGAAATGTGAAAATATCAAAGAAGGTGATGACATTAGCGAATAAAATTGAGTTATTAGACAAAATTTCTAATGGTGAAAGTGTCTCCTCAGTGGCAAAACATTATAAAATCAATGAGTCAACGGTACGATCAATCAAAAAATCGGAAGAAAAAATCCGCCGTAGTGTCCGTGAAAACGCGCTAATTGCTTCACAAATTTGCTCTGTAACTCGTGATGTTAAATTAGAAAAAATGGAAAAAGCTTTAAATCTGTGGATAGAAGACCAAACTCAAAATAAAATTCCGTTAAGTTCACTCATCATTCGTGAAAAAGCAAAACTCCTTTATCAACACTTAAGCAAAACTGGTGATAGCACTGGCGGGATAAGTTTTTTAGCTAGCAAAGGCACTGGTTTGAAAGATTTGTTTGAAATTTCTAATAAATATTACATTTAATATTAAATTGTTTCTTATTTTCATTTTGAGCCATATGCTTGCATTTCACTATGTACATAGTCATATTATGAAGCTACATATAATACATACATAGACAAAATTTTAGACTAGTTTTTCTTATATATTTCATACTTTGGAACGGAACCCCTTTATTACTATGGGAGCCATAACTCAGTATTCGCGACATTTCTCAGGAACGTAACCCCCGCGAATAGCGGGGGTTTACTGTACTCTCCAATTCAATAGCAAATGAAAAGCAAACTTTGCAGCTAAAAATGTGATACATCCCCAGTTCCTTTCCTTAAGCAGTGTGGTAGAAAGCAATTTATATTGTATTGTCCTTTATATTGTAAAGAGTGATAAAGGGCATTTATCTCACTGTTGCATGTATATGATACTCTGTCTCTACAATATGTTTTAGGAGATAGGCAAAATATATTGAAATTAACTGAAAAACATTTTCGTTCCTTAAATTAATAACTAAATAGGATTATATTTAAGAATAAAAGCCCTTGAAACTAATGCACATTTTTCTGAAGACCGATGATAGGTATAATATGACCTCAGTAGCTTTTGTACAACTACTCTCTAATGCAACGGCATACCCTGTCATTGACCATTGTACACACATCTGGACAGAGAGTGGCCATACTAGTACTTACTTTGTTTCATGAACTTTATGAAAAGCATAAGAAAATGGTCAGTTTCTTGAATAGGATTATCAAAGAGTATTAGTTCCATCTGATCTAATATAGCCAGTCCCATCTATTCCAGTACAGTAATCAGTATTTTCCTTATTATCTTATACCTTTAGCTTGTATATTTATGCCTTATACTAACTTGAATTGAAACTTTTGAAGTCAGAAGAATTAGTATGTTTTATATGACAGAATGTGCTTTGTTTCCTCTTCACAAAAAATAATATTTATTGACTTATTTCAGTAATGACAAAACAGCAATACTGGAATTTAAATGTTCTTTACATAAATACATTTCTGTACCATAAGCACAATATTGTAATTGTAAATTTAAAATATTCTATGCCAACTATTTTATTGGGATTTTATTATCCATAATAGATAGTAAACCTTAACAGCAGCCTGCTATTTAGGGACAAAACTATTCGGGTAAATACACTGGATTAATGAATAAATAAATAAATAAATTAAATAAATATAGCATGATTTGTTTATACTGAAACTAAATTTTCTCAAGAATTATCAGAGAACTGAAGCCCTCTATTCAATGGTAATATTTTTTCAGCACTTACTTTAATGCACTCACCTCTTTCTTTCGCTGTCAGAGCTGGTAATATGATTTAGCCATTGGTATCTTAAAAGGCTATGAATTTAAGAATATCAACTATATATAATTTTGATATTGTAATATTAAATTAATGATATGCATTATGAATTGTTTAGCATCCACAAATTCAGACGAAATCTTCCAAGTACATCAAATATCTTTGTGCAGAAGATGAAAGAATTCACAAACAATGGGTAATGGGCATCCGACTTGCAAAGGTGAATATTTATTTAGTGTGTTACAGATAAATTATAAATTAATTTTCTACTAAAATACGTTCAGAAGTGAATTTCATAATGTTTCTACTAATGAATTAATTCCTGAATGAGTGTAATTATTTGCCTTTTCAGTAATGTTATACAGAATTATGTAAGACCAGTTCATAAAGTTCACAGAATGATTATGACAAAATATAGCTGCTGAAAAAGTTTTTTATTTCAGTGCCCAACATCCTTCTCACCCCCCACCCACACACACACACACACACACACTTGCATGGCACTCATCCCACATTATCTCTTCAGACCAGGGTCCCACTAAGCTGTGTGCCTGTGTAGTTGTGCAGGTTTTACAAGTCAAGGCCCCAGGTGCCAAGTGATTTTGTGATCAGGTGTCTTTGCCTGTAAATTAGCACTCTTTCTTGGTGAAATAAAATCATTTCCTTATTTTCAGCATTACGTTAACACTCAATTTATTCGGTAAAGAAAACACTTTACTAGATCAGAAGGAAAAGTAACCTTTTTTCTTTCTTTCTTTCTTTCTTCTGTTAATTTTTTGTTTTATTACTAACCCTACCGCTTTGTCACAAAGGTGGCACTGCTCCTGCCTCCATGTTGCGGTGCCGGTAATCTGGAAGGGAAAAGCTCTCCCTTCCAGGGCAAAATGGAGCAAACCATTCCTAAAACCCAGAAATTCACTGGGTGCATAGATCAGACCCTTACAGGGCAAGAATAGTCAGAGACTGATTTTGTAGCAGCTTGTTATTGTTATTTGGTTTTTAGGAGCATTAGTAACTAAGGCCATATTGCTCCAGGATATGCGGTGGTCCTTCCCTGACCTTTCCGCATCCTCCGTATTTGGTGGTGACGGGCTCGAACCCCAGTCTAATCAAGAAGCATGTGCTACGCGCTGCTGCTCCTTCCCACCTGGCTACGGAGGCGCCTTTGTAGCAGCTAAACATCAAAAGATTGATGTAGTCAGAATCAAAACTCCAACTTTCCTTATTATTCACTCAACCCAAAAACAACCTATTGGCAAACTCTTGCCGTTTCTAGTGCAGAAATGCCTAGAAAGCATAATAGGTACCCCAAAGATAGTTCGTCACTTAAGATCAGGTGGCTTACTGGTTGAAATTGGCACTGATTGACAATCTGAGCATCTGCTGAAACTAAAAATGTTTGGTGTAACTTCTGTTACAGTTTCACCACATGTCTCCCTGAACAAGTCAAGAGGTGCCATCACCGAATGGGACCTCATGAATGTGTCAGATGAAGAGCTAAAACAGGAACTACAAGACTAAGGAGTTATAAATGTCAGAAGAATAATGACAAAGAGGATGGCATACTAGTTCCTACTCAAAACATAATAATCACTTACGATAATCCTAAACCATCAACAGCGATCAAAGCAAGTTATCTTAATTTCCTGCTTTAGAGCATACATTCTAAACCCCTTATGCTGCTACAAGTGCCAGAAGTTTGGGCACTCACAGACAGTCTGCAGAGGAGCAGCTGCCTGTGCCGCATGCGGTTCACTGCACACACGAATACAGATTGCACAGCTACAACACCTAGTTCTAACTGCAGAGAAGTGCATCCAGTGTTTTCCAAGGAGTGTCTCCTTTGGAAAAGGGAAAAAATGTACAGCGGTACAAAATTTAACACAATGTCACCTACCAAGAGGCCAAAAAGTCCTTTCCAGCCCTGAATGCTAATAAACCAACTATGCTCAATTAACCAAAAAACAAATATCAGTTGCAACCCAAACAGTGGTAACCATACCACCAAATGAATCACTATCTGATTGGGCAAGGTCAGTATTGGCCACGGTTCCACTAAACCAAACAGCAAGCAAAAAAAAGTAAAGCAATAAATGTGCCAATTGCTGTACTACCAGATGCCATCCCTCAGGAAAACACTACAGTACGTACTTCTCCTGATGCAAACCAAACAGAACTTCTGATGCAAACCAAAGAAACCATGGACTTAGATGATGGCTCACAGGAAGATGAGCAAGTATTAGAACTATTAACTGATGAGGATATGGACATGGGAAAACCATACTTTCCAAAGAAGGGGAAAGGGAAACCTGAGCGAAGTAAACTTTCAGCTCCTCGAAAACAAATCAAGGGTTCTACTAAACCCAGATAATGCTTACATTTCTGCAGTGGAAATGTAGAGGATATCGCAGCAATTTAAATGACATCCAAGATCTCCTCACACAATATGATCCTATCGCCTTCTGCCTACAGGAAACCAATCTAATCTCACATATAACCATTTCTCTCCAGAACTACATTATTGATCGAAAAGATTGGGTTGTAAACAACCTGAACAATCTGGCACATGGAGGTGTTGCTTTGATAATCAACACTCAAATACTCTCTAAACCACTCCCATTGAAAACAAACCTTGAGGCAGTTGCAGTACGAATCAATGTTAATTTTGACTTGACTATCAAATCCCTATACTTGCCCCCTAATCAAAATATAAGCTACACTGACCTAGAAGAACTAGTGGTATAACTTCCTCAACCCTACTTCATCCTAGGAGACCTCAATAGCCATCATCCTTTATGGGGAAATCAAAACATGGACAAACGTGGACAATTTATAGAAAAATTACTTGACCAGCACAATTTGATTACTCTCAATAATGGCACATACGCTTATACGCATTTACCTACAGGATCTACTTTAGCTATTGATGTGTCTCTATGCTCAGCATCCATATATCCTCTGTTTGGCTGGACTATTCATAGCAATCCACTGGGTAGTGACCATTACCCAGTGATAAGTCGGATTGAAACAAACATCCCCCACTTTTCAAACAGAACTGTCAAATGGAACTTTTTTTAAAGCAAAATGGGATATATATACAAGCAACTAGCAATACTGGAAGAAAAGCAGGTCCAGCAAACATCCATAAACTTGGCCACAGAATATATATCTAACCAAATACTACAGACAGCTGACCAAACGATTCCAAAGCAATCCATCAAAATATCCGCACACTCAAAATCATGGTGGAATAAAGAATGCAACAAGGCCAAAAAAAAAAGAAAACAGAGCATGGAACATCTTCAGGAAGTTTCCAACAACTGCAAATCTCATCTGCTTTAAACAGGCTCGGGCAAAAGCAAAAACTTATTAGGCAGACTAGCAAAAGGGAAGCATGGAGACGTTTCGCCTCCACAATTATAAGAACTACAAAAAGCAAACGATATGGACAAAAATATGACATATGTACTCAAAACACCAGTGGCGACTGCGAATGCATTTGGCGAATTGTTCTTGAAAATCTCAACCACGACATCCTGCACACCTCTTTTTCAGGTACACAAGGCACAGGCTGAGAAACATTTCATCAACTTCAAATCAGCATCTAGTGCTGCATACAGTCTCCCCTCCATGATGTCTGAATTCCACCACTAAACTCAGTGCAGCAGGACCAGATGAAATGCATTACATCATGATAACACAACTTACTGAACCCACCTTTAAGACTTTTTAAAGAGAATACCTTCCCAGACAAATGGCACCACGCTTATGTTTTGGCTTTTCTGAAACCAGGAAAAGACCCTACAAATCCACAACATTACAGATCCATTGCACTCACCAGCTGTATGAGCAAGGTCCTGGAAAAAATTATCAATGCTTGCCTGACATGGTTTCTAGTCCAAAACATCTTCTTAACCCAATACAATGCGGTTTCCGTGAAGGCAGATCCACTCTTGACTTACTCATCAGGGCAGAAATAAACATCTATGATGCTTTTGTATGAAAAAACACAATGCCATGGTTCTTTTTGACATAGAAAAACGTTTTACACAGCTTAGAGGTATGGTATAATGAGAAACCTATACAATCTAGGACTGCACGGAGACTTGCCAAAATTTATCAGAAACTTCCTCCATCATCGCTCATTTCAAGTTAGAGTCAACAACCAGTTGTCTTCCAGTTTTATCCAGGAAGAAGGGGTCCCACAAGGTTCAGTACTAAGTGCCACCCTATTTAACATAACAATGAACTCCATAACACAGGATCTACCACCGACAGTGTCCACTACTCTGTATGCCGATGACTTCAGTATCTCATGCCATTCACCTAATATGTGAATGGTAGAAAGACAGTTGCAAGGTACTATCAGCAAAGTTGTAAAATGGTCCCAAAACAATGGTTTTCACCTCTCACCACAAAAGACTGTCGGGATACACTTCTGTAGGAAGCGTAACCTACTTCACCTAGAAAATCAAATGATCCCAGTGGTTCGTAGTGTCCACTTTCTTGGTGTAGTTCTAGACCAAAAACTTACCTTCATTGAACATAAGAGCTTCAGATTACTTGCCTTAAGAAGCCAAACATCTTAAGAATACTATCTGGCACAACATGGGGAGCCGACCGTTACACTCTACTGCATTTGTATCATGCATTAATACGGTCACATCTAGACTATGGCTCTGTGGTCTACAGCTCTGCTAGACCAAGTGCCTTACGTTTGCTTGATCCCATACACCACAGTTCTGTACGGCTTGCACTAGGGGCATTCTGTACATCACCAGTTCAGAGCTTATATGCTGAAGCAACTGAAACCTCTTTACATCTATGAAATGCTTCTAGCATTAGCATTAGTAGAGGCATATGATGCAAGAAAGCAAGCTTATTCAGCATCAGCCAAAAAAAAAAAAAAAAAAAAACCGCTCCCATTTCACCCCTCCGTTCGTTCGAAATACCTGTCCAGTTGAGCTTTAAATTTGTTTAGGCTATCAACTTCAACAACAAGTGATGGAAGTCGGTTCCACCAACCAACCACCCGCTGGCCAAA
The DNA here is from genome assembly GCF_048544385.1 of Mastigoproctus giganteus. Lineage (NCBI taxonomy): Eukaryota > Metazoa > Arthropoda > Arachnida > Uropygi > Thelyphonidae > Mastigoproctus > Mastigoproctus giganteus. The sequence goes on from NC_143575.1 coordinate 97,946,596, forward strand.
GGCAAATTTCCGCACATCTATCCGACATCCGTCCTTCCTCAATTTGAATTTATGCCCTCTGAGGTGATTATTCTGAGCAAGATGAAGAATCCCATTGGCATTGAGCATGCTCAAACCATTCAAAGCCTTATACACCTCTATCAGATCACCTCACCGGTGCCTAGTCTCCAGATTCTGTAATTTACAAAACTTAAGCCTTTCTTCGTAAGAGGAACCCTTTGTTCCATTCACTAATCTTGTTGCCCTTCTCTGTACTCGTTCCAGCAGCTCTACATCCTTCTTGAAATGAGGCCTACAGACCTGTATACAGTACTCAAGATGTGGCCTAACCATTGCCTTATACAAGGGAATAATCACCTCCTTATCCCTGCTAGAAAAATTCCTGTATATCATTGACAAGACACCATGAGCTACTCTTGCAGCTCGTCTGCACTGCTCATAGAACTTCATATCTGCCTGCACAATTACCCCCAGGTCCTTTTCATTCTCCACCACTGTCAGTGTAGTACCGCAGAGTTGATACGTTGCTCTGGGGTTACTGTTTCCAATATGTAGTACTTTACATTTGTCAATGTTAAACTTCATTTGCCACCTCTCAGCCCATCTGTTCAACCTTTCCAAATCCTGTTGCAGCAGCATAGCGTCAGTAGTGTCCTTAACAACCCTGCCAACCTTTGTATCATCTGCAAACTTGGACATTAAACTTGATATCCCATCATCAATATCATTCATAAACACCAAAAACAACAACAGACCCAACACTGAACCCTGAGGAACTCCACTAATAACATTAGTCCACGTTGAGCAGTGTCCATTGATTGCCACTCTCTGCCTTCTGCCACTCAACCATCCCCTTATCCATAGCAGCAATTTGCCTCCAGTGCCACACTGCTCTAATTTGTGCAGCAGTCTTCCATGTGCAACAGTATCAAAAGCCTTTCTAAGATCCAAATATATAATATCAAAGTTATTCCCTGCATCCAGTTCTTTTGTGACTACATCATAGTATCCAATCAAATTGGTCAGGCAAGACCTGCCCTTAACAAAACCATGCTGCGTCTGAGCTATAACTGAATTCTTGTCTAGATGATCCTGCAGTGCTTCTTTAACCAGTGCCTCCATTAATTTACCTGGAACAGAAGTTAAACTAACAGGTCTATAATTACTTGTGTCAGCCTTTGATCCTCCTTTGTGAATTGGGGTTACATTTGCACATCTCCAGTCTATGGGTACCTCCCCTGAGTCCAAATAAGCTCTCATAATTATGGCTAGGGGTTTGCTTACTTCCTTTGCTGCCTCCTTTAATATAACTGGATAGATCCCATCCACCCCAGGTGCCTTTTTTATGTTTATCCTCAACAATCTCTCCTCCACTTTCCTCTCAGTTATTACAAAATCATCCAGCTCACTGCCAATGTTTACTTTACCTACATCATTCTCCTTCGTGAATAACTCCTCATGCGTGAATGTAGATGCAAAATACTCGTTTAGATTGTTAGCCACCTGAGCAGGATCCTCAACTGTTGAACCATCAATATCCAGTGGACCAATCTGATTCATCCCTTTCCTTCTTGAGTTTAAATATGTAAAGAACTCTTTTCTGTTTTTCTTTGCATCCTTTGCCAAGGATTTTTCGTAGTCTGCCTTTGCTTGCCTAATCTCCTTTGTGACTTGGTTACAGACCAACTTATATCTATCATAGGCTTCCATGTCACCCATTAATTTGTATGTATCCCATGCATTTTTCTTCTCTGCCACATGTCTCATTAGTTCATCTGACAACCATTTAGGCCTAAACCTTGAACAATATTTCTTAGTTGGTATGTAAAGCCTGGTAGCCTCCAAGATTAGTTCCTTGAATGCTTCCCATTTTGAGTTTGCTGTTGGTAACATCATCAGTTGGTCCCACTGTATAGAATTTAAATACTGTCTCAGACCATCATAATCGGCTTTACGAAAACAAAAATCCTTCCCTTTACCTCTGATGGTAGTTACCTCCTTGAGTAAATCCCACTTCAACACACTGTGATCACTGCCACCTAGTGGTTCATTTATCTGCAGATTCTTAATGCATGAAGAATCACTACTGATAATCAGATCAAGAGTATTGCTCCCTCTTGTTGCCTCACGAACATGCTGATGTAGAAAACAATCATCCAATAAATCCACAAAAGCCTTGCTAGTATGCGAGTGACCAACCCACAAATTCCCGTCAATATCTGGGAAATTAAAATCCCCCATTATAAGACTCTCTGATTTACTGGCCCACTCTATTTCCCTGTACAATATCTTATTATACTCATCAGAGTCATTAGGCCTATAGCACACTCCTACTCTCAATTTTGATTCCCCTATGCTTATGTCACACCAAACTGACTCGACACTGCCCTGTCCATCGATGTCGACTGGCTTCACTTCCTTGGACTTTGTGTTTCTTAACTAATAGCATAACCCCTCCTCCCCCTCCTGTCCTGTCTATCCTTTCTATACACATTGTATTCCCCAAATTCCAGTTCCGCATTACTTATATCTGTGTGACACCACGTCTCTGATATCACAACAATATCTGCCTTTGATGTTTTGAGCAATACCTCAAATTCATCAAATTTATTTACCAAACTCCTAGCATTGGTGTACACGCAGGTATACATGCACCTGTTTCTATTCTTAGCTACCCTAACACAACCCATGTGTTTACTTGTACCGCAATAACTCCCAGCAGTCTCTGAAATATCCTGTATCTTGTTTTTCAGGCTTCTGCTCATTTCAATAGAAGCAGTGCAAGAATCATTTCCACCTCTGCCAGTGGCTACTGTTAATCTATTAGTCCTTGTATCCCCCCCAACTAGCAGTTTTCCGACCCACCTAACACTGCCTCGACAGCATCAGCAAAAATTCTTGCACCCTTTCTATTTAAGTGTATCCCATCCCTGTAGAAGCAACCTCTCCTGTTAAACTACGCAGCAAAAGTCAAAGGGCAACTAGACAACACTACTCGGAATGGACTTTTTCTCACCCAAATGGGAGAACCTTTACAGAGCCATCTGAAAACCCATCAACAGGGATACGCCTGCATTCCCTGCTCATTGACTGGCAAATTGACCTTACCATGTTACAGCCTACTACTTCTTGTACTGCTCCACCTTGGATGTATCACATACCGTTGTGCAACCTTTCACTCACATCACTGGGGAAACACACCTTACCCCAACAGAACCTACTGCAAATTCATGCCATATTGAGAACCCAGCACGCAGAGTACATGCCAATCTACATGGACAGATCTAAATCTAACGCCCACGTTGGTGCAGCAGCAGTTTTTCCCAACTTTACTATAGCCAAGAAACTCCTCATTGAATGCAGCAGCAGCTTCACTGCAGAACTCTGTGCTATCTTCATAGCATTAAATTTCACCTTATCAACAAATATATTGAACAGTGTGATCTATACAGACTCCATTAGTGCTATTCAAGCTATACAGCAGAATAAAAATCACGATAACCCGTTACTCATACAGATTGAATACCATGACTAAGCTAAATAGTAAGAAACAAGAAGTCATCTTTTGTTGGATCCCTGGTCATGTGGCAGTTTCTGGAAATGATCTAGCTGCGAAAACTGCTACAGATCCTATAGATGAACCATTTAGTATACCCATCACAGACTACAAGTCAATTATAAAGAAGCGATATCTTGAAAAATGGCAATACATATGGCAAAGTCAAGTTGGGAACAAACTACTCCGTACAGAGAAACATCTCCAACCTTGGAAATCCAGAATACATGAAAACAGGCATGAAGAAGTCATATTAGCCTGACTATGAATAGGCTATACATATCTGACACATCTTTATCTTCTTGCAGGTATTGATCCACCACTGTATACAAATTGTAACACTCAGCTCACTGTTCAACATGTACTCATTGATTGCCCCAAATACAATAGTGACCGACAAGCTATGCTTACCTCTTTTTCCAGGACAAACACTTCTTTCAGTATTGCTGACCTCCTGGCAGATACCCCACACATGGCCAAAATGTTTTCATTCCTTAAACAGATACAACTGTAAAATGCAGTGTGAACTTCAACATTTATATACGTAAACTGTGTATTTAAGATCACTATAGTTAGGCACATTATGGCCTTGCTGCCCTTGTGCCGTAAAGCTCATAAACAAACAAACATTAGCATTAGCATTAGTAGAGGCATTTGATGCAAGAAAGCAAGCTTATGCAGCATCAGCCAAAAAAAAAAAAAAAAAAAAAACCCACTTCCACTTCACCCCTCTGTTCGTTCAAAATACCTGTCCAGCTGAGCCTTAAACTTATTTAGGCTATCAACCGCCACCACAAGGGATGGGAGTCTGTTCCACCAACCAACCACCCGCTGGCTAAAGGCAAATTTCCGCACGTCTATCCTACATCTGTCTTTCCTCAATTTGAATTTATGCCCTCTCAGGTGATTTTTCTGAGCGATTTTTCTAACATTTACAAGTTAAGTGCTCTGCACTAAATTTTTTGAGTGCACACTACATTCTGGGATGCAACTGACTGAACATGCTCCACCCAGGTCCCATTCTGCCAGGGAATTCCTCTCGAGGTTTACATATTTCTATTACTTGAATACAAATTATGCTTTATATCTCTTAGAACCCATATGTTCAAGAAAATTTTGAAGAACCATAACACAAACAATTCAAAGAATTTCTTTTGGGGGGGGAAAATGTACATTCTGACCCCACTGATAAGAGATTGAATAGTCTTACTGTCATTAAAAGATGTATGGGGAGTGTATAAGAAATATTTTCCAGTTTTTCAATCTGCAGTTTATAAATTTGTTAAAACTGTCAAGAATAGTTTGACAGTTTTAACAAATTTAAATTAAAAATAATTTAATATTTGTAAAATCTATTTAATTTAATAGTTATTTTTATCGTTTATTAAACTGTTTTATCCTATTCACGTACAAAAATCATGTAATTATTATTATTAATGTTTATAATCATTGATTATTTTTGTATGGTGACCAGCTGCATAACAGTGTAAGGTAAGTTCATTCCATCCACTGAGGAAAAAAATAGAGGAACTAGGCTTCTGATATGTAAAAATTTTCATGTGTAAAACAATTACAACCACTCCCCGATTAACGTAAGGGTTGCGTTCCACAGAACACTACGTAAGTCAAATATTACGTGTCAGAATTTCTCTATATAAGGATTTAGGGAAATTCTGCACTCGTAGCTATGCACGCTGAATTTGATAGAAGCAAAAAAGAAATGTTCAATGAACATGTAAATAGAATTATTAAATTTTTTTTTTTCTCATGCTCAGGAAAAATTACAAAAAGAGAAAGGCATCAGCAAGTTTTACCTTTCGAGCATCGTTGCCAGAATTAACTCTCCAGCTGATAAGTACGCTGCTGCGGAAGTTGAGGGCTGTGGAGATTTTTAGAAGGGGTTTTTTCCAGCACATCACAAAATTTCTCTGCAGCTGCAGAATCGGCACTGGCGAATTCGCTACATACTTTAATGTTTTGGAAATCATAGTGATGCTTGAACCTATTAAACCAACCATTGCTTGCCATGAACTTAGCTTGGGGTTTGTTGTACCTATTATTAAGTATGGCAAACTTGAATGGCCATTAGATTCAGGGGCACTTGCTTCTGAATCTGATTTTCCATCCATATTATTAATAGCTTTTCCATCTTCAATATAACACCTGACTGCTGTTTTGTGATCACCGTTGATCTTAAATGCATTGATCCTTTAACATGTTCTTTTATACGCACACTGTCCCTTAAAATATTATTCACTGTTGGAGCAGCGAGACCTAATTCTGTGAATTAGATGAAACTTTGTCCTGCTTTGTACTTCTTAATTCATCATCTTCATTTCTAAATCATTTGTTTTGTTTCATTTCATTTCCTAGCACTGCCAGCACTTGCGCTTTCTGTTGGTCACTTTCCCTTCATCATTGTGATGATGTAAGTCATGATGTAAATAGGAATGAAGAGAAGATCCTGAAAATTTTTAGGTTTTTTATATGATTGAAGATTTCAGTGAAGTTGGAAACACATTTCACCATAATAACGTAAAAACCCACACAATTCCAGTTATTGGGATTATTGCAAATGCAGTAAGATCGAGTTTATTACCCATTTATAATTAGATGCACTAACAGAAAAAGCCCAATAAACTGGAAAGTTCAAATTGTTTTTATTGTTTTATGGTAGTGACCTCCAGAAATGTGTTTTAGAAAAATATCACGAAGGTGTTCAAATTGATTCTTATAATGGGAACATATGATAATACTGAAAGTGTAATGCAATTTCCATTATAAAAATGACCTTTTAATTAAAGAGATAAATAGCTTAGTTATATAGCGAAACTTTCAACTTCCGAGGTCTTGGAACAAATTATCAAAAAAAAATTGTGTTATTGGGTTCACATTATGATATTTTCACGATACCTTCATTTATTCCTACAAGATGCAAAATGTGTTTCCATAAATGTTTTTTAAGTTTTCACCGGCCTGCAAAAACTTACATAAAGTCGAATTTCCGTAAGTCAGGGAGTGGCTGTACTTCTGTTCTGGAGAAAGGAAGAGGTCACTAGGAGCCAGATCTAGGAATTTATTGGGGGGGGGGGATAAATTCTTTTATCTTTGATGGCAAGTATTGTAACAGTGGACTTATATAATAGAGCACTGGCCTGGTGGAAAAGAAAATCGTGATGTAACTGCTTGCTGCTTCATTATTAATTTTGCATAATGCTGGCCTGTAATGATTGTGGTTGCATGTTCAAGGTAATTAGATAAACATCCTGAGCATTAAAAAAATAATAATAAATAAATAAAGCTGTCACCTTTCCTGCTGATGAAGCATTTCGTGGGTGGTGGAAATGATGTGCATGTCAAGATCATATTTTGCTACTTGAACTCATTATCAAAATGGAAAACATTTCAGTAGAGTCCTATAGTCTTGCTAGCATGTCAAACTGGACCACCAGAAGATTGTGAAGAATATGACGAGTCTTTACATGCAGATGGAATGGGCAAGCAAGCACAAATGTCTTACTATGGGTGACTTCAATCTGCCCCAGATTGATTGGAATAAGTGGAAGGGAAACTCACGTTGGGGAAAAATTTTTCCAAATAAACTAGATGATTCTTATTTGTACCAGCATGGCAGAGATAATACTAGGGGAGAGAATATTCTTGACCTCATCATTACTACAAATTAGATGACATCACAAGGCTTAAAATACAGGAACCAGTGGCAGATAGTGATCATGCAGTCTTCAGTTGGAAGATGAAGAAAGGTGTTGCAGTAGTTAAAGGTAAAGGCGTGGGTCTTAATTTCAGAAGAGGGGACTTTAACAATTTAATGCACTATGTGGCATCTATTAATAGGCAGATTGCAGAGTAAGGACAAATAAACTTGAATTATGGAATACCTTTAAAAAGTTAGAGAAGCCATGAATGCATACATACCATTAAGAAAAATATTGCAGGAGGAGGATGCCAAAATGGATGAACATGGAGCTGGCTGGTGAAATAAATCAGAAAAAGATAGCACGGGGATAGTTACAGAGTGATGAAAAATACTGAAGCCTACAACAGCTACAAATTGAGTGTACAACTACAAACTTAATAGTAGGAGACTAGTGAAATTACTTAACAAATACAGGTCAATGTTGAAAAAAAGGCGAGAGTTAGGGTTGAATTTGAAAGTGTCTGCAATTCTGCTCAGACATGATAATGAGAGCCTTGTCGATTAATTTGGCCCTGGAGAGATTGTGCAAGGTTCAAGGGGTAGAATTTTTCTTAGCCTGGTCTGTGCTTGTTAACAGGAGAGACTCTTCTACAGGAATGGGATACACTTAAATAGAAAGGGTGCAAGAATATTTGCTGATGCTATCGAGGCACTGTTAGGTGGGTCAGAAAACTGCTAGCTTGGTGGGGGGGATACATGGACTAATAGACTAACAGTAACGGCTAGCAGGGGCGAAAGTGATTCTTGCACTGCTTCTATTGGAATGTGCAGCACCCGGGAAAACAAGGTGCAGGGGATTTCAGAGACTGCTGGGAGTCATTGCAGAACAAGTAAGTACATGGGCTGTGTTAGGGTAGCTAAGAATAGGAACAGGTGCATGTATACTTGCATGTACACCAATGCTAGGAGTTTGGTAAATAAATTTGATGAATTTGAGGTGTTGGTCAAAACATCAAAGGCAGATATTGTTGGGATATCACAGATGTGGTGTCACACAGATATAAGGAAATCAGAAATGGAATTTGGGGAGTATGATGTGTACAGAAAGGAAAGACAAGCTAGGAAGGGAGGAGGGGTTATGCTATTAGTTAAGAAACACATAAAATTCAAGGAACTACAGCCAGTCAGCATGGCTGGACAGTGCAGTGTCGAGTCAGTTTGGTGTGACATAAGCACTGGGAAAGAAAAAATTGCGAGTAGGAGTGTGTTATAGGCCTAATGACTCTGATGAGTATAATAAACAACTGTACAGAGAAATAGAGTGGGCCAGTATAATGGGGGATTTTAATTTCCCAGATATTGACTGGAATTTGTGGGTTGGTCACTCATGCACTAGCAAGGCTTTGTGGATTTATTGGATGATTGTTTTCTACATCAGTGTTCGGGAGGCAACTAGAGGGAGTAATTCTCTTATTTGATTATCAGTAGTGATTCTTCATGCATTAAGAATCTGCAGATAAAGGAACCACTAGGTGGCAGTGATCACAATGTGCTGAAGTGGGATTTACTCAAAGAGGTAACTACCATGAGGGGTAAAGGGAAGGGTTTTTGCTTTCATAAAGGTGACTACAGTGATCTGAGATACCAACAGAGAAAATTCAAGAAACCAGCAACCGTTCAAATCCAAACTCTCCAGGCTAAAACAAATGGACAGGATGTTCCCCAATGCATCCCTTCACCTCATAAATTATCACAGCATTGATTGCAAGAAGTTGCTCAACTCTGAAGCCTACAGGAGTCTCATTTCCAATCAAATTATGAGAAATACAAACAGCTGCCTGCCTGCGACCCAGTAACTACATCCGAGAGCCAAATGTGATGTTCTGCAATATATATTTTTGATCGTTATAATTCATATTCATTGTTAATGTATATTTATAGAATATGCTATGTATTTGTTTTTTTATTTGTCTCCTTTGTTCTGAATTTATGCCCATAGCCTAGTGCTGTGATGGGCTTGCTGTATTTACAATAAATGAATATTTATTTAGTAATTTATTTTTTAAATCCTATATGGTGGGACCAACTGCAAATTCAAAATGGGAAGCATTCAAAGGATCAATCTTGGAAAATACTAGCCTTTTCTTACCAACTAAGAAATATTGTTCCAGGAGTTATTCAGCGAGGGGAATGCCAGAGGTGTATTCAACTCTAGCAGTAAGTTACAGAATCTTGAAATAACTGGGAGTAAAGTGGAGGAGAAACTGTTGAAGATAAACACAAGAAAGGCACCCGGGGTGGATGGGATCTATCCAGTTATATTAAAGGAGGCAGCAAAGGAAGTAAGCAAACCCTTAGCCATAATTATGTGAGCTTCCTTGGACTCAGGGGAGGTACCCATAGACTGGAAATGTGCAAATGTGACTCCAATTCACAAAGGAGGATCAAAGGCTGACACAAGTAATTATAGACCTGTGAGCTTAACTTCTGTTCCAGGAAAATTAATGGAGGCACTGGTTATGGAGGCACTGCAGGATCATTTAGACAAGACTTCAGTTATAGCTCAGACACAGCATGGTTTTGTTAAGGGGAAGTCTTGCCTGACCAACTTGATTGGATACTATGATGCAGTCACAAAAGAACTGGATGCAGGGAATAACTTTGATATTATATACTTGGATCTTAGAAAGGCTTTTGATACTGTTGCACATGGAAGACTGCTACACAAATTGGAGCAGTGTGACATTGGAGACAAATTGCTGCTATGGATAAAGGGGTGGTTGAGGGGGAGAAGACAGAGAGTGGTAATCAATGGACACTGCTCATCGTGGACTGATGTTATTAGTGGAGTCCCTCAGGGCTCAGTGTTGGGTCCATTATTGTTTTCTGTATTTATAAATGATATTGATGATGGTATATCGGGATTAATGTCCAAGTTTGCAGACGATACAAAGGTTGGCAGGGTTGTCAAGGACACTACTGACACTATGCTGCTGCAACAGGATCTGGAAAGGTTGAGCAGATGGGCTGAGAGGTGGCAAATGAAGTTTAACATTGACAAATGTAAAGTACTACACATGGGAAACAGCAACCCCAGAGCAACGTATCAACTCTGTGGTACAACATTGACAGTGGTAGAGAATGAAAGGGACTTGGGGGTGGTTGTGCAGGCAGATATGAAGTTCTCTGAGCAGTGCAGATGGGCTGCAAGAGTAGCTCATGGAGTATTGTCAATGATATACAGGAATTTTTCCAGCAGGGATAAGGAGGTGATTATTCCATTGTATAAGGCGATGGTCAGGCCACACCTAGAGTACTGTATACAGGTCTGGAGGCCTCATTTCAAGAAGGATGTAGAGCTGCTGGAACGAGTACAGAGAAGGGCAACAAGATTAGTGAATGGAACAAAGGGGTGCTCTTACGAAGAAAGGCTTAAGTTTTGCAAATTACAGTGTCTGGAGACTAGGCACCAGCGAGGTGATCTGATAGAGGTGTATAAAGCCTTGAATGGTTTAAGCATGCTCAATGCTGATGGGATTCTTCCTCTAGCTCAGAATAATCACCTGAGAGGGCATAAATTCAAATTGAGGAAAGACAGATGTAGGATAGACGTGCAGAAATTTGCCTTTAGCCAGCGGGTGGTTGGTTGGTGGAACAGACTTCCATCCCTTGTGGTGGAGGCTGATAGCCTAAATAAGTTTAAGGCTCAGCTGGACAGGTATTTTGAACGAACAGAGGGGTGAAGTGGAAGTGGTTTTTTTTTTTTTTTTTTTTGGCTGATGCTGCATAAGCTTGCTTTCTTGCATCAAATGCCTCTACTAATGCTAAAAGGTTTAGGCCTAAATGGATGTCAGATGAACTAATGAGACATGTGGCAGAGAAGAAAAATGCATGGGATGCATATAAATTAACAGGTGACATGGAAGCCAGTGATAGATATAAGCTGGTCTGTAACCAAATCAAAAAGGAGGTTAGGCAGGCAAAGGCAGATTACTAGAAATCTTTGGCAAAGGATGCAAAGAAAAACAGCAAGGAGTTCTTTACTTATGTAAACTCTAGAAGGAAGGGGATGAATCAGATTGGTCCACTTGATATCGGCAAAAGAGCGATCGCACAAGGAAAGATTCCAAATATGTGGGCTACAGAGTTTGGCAACCAGGCCCCTCAGGGATGACCTGATTGAGGTTTGTAAGGCTCTGTGAGTTGTTAGTAAAATGAATGAAGGCTGAATTTTCATTGTTATAGAGAATTCCAGAACTCGGGGACATAAATTCAAATTACAGGGGAAGAAGCAAAAAGATTTAGGGCTAAAGCCTCAATTTACAGGAAATTCACTATGCATAATGGTTAGTGCAGTGGTTTACAACCGGGGTGCCGCAACAACATTCTTGGGGTGCCGTGTAATTTCGGTTTAAGTTACTTAAAGTTATTATTATTTTATTTTATTTTTTTTTGAAATTTATACATTTATTTCATTATAAAATGGTGTACAGTATTCATTGTACCGTATCTTTTTAATTTTGTGGTGACCTATAATTGATCTTTATTTAGTACCTCTATATAAAGAATAAAATTATTATATAGGTATATATTAAAAGGTCGAAAACCACTGTGTTAGGTATTTCTTTTGGCCTAGGGGTGCCGTGAAAAATTACTGGGACACTAAGGGTGCTGTGAACCAAGAAAGTTTGGGAACCTCTGGGTTAGTGCATTAACATCATGTTTGTATGTAGTGAATTACTGAAAATGGTAAAATAGCATCATTTTTATCATATCTCATATTGTGAATGTCTTCACTACAAGTTGCCTCATATTGCACTATCTGAATAAGTAACACTTCACCAGTGGAGAAGACTATTGTTACTTATTGGTATCCACTGAGAATAAGTAACAATAGTGTTCCCCACCAGTGAAGCATTAGCTATTCGAGGTAATTCAATATCAGGCAACTCATGAAGGATTTTTATCACGAGATAAAAATGATGCATTTTTATAATTTTCGGTAATTCACAACATACAAACATGATGCTAATGCACTAACCTGTTACTTTTAGGGAAAGAGGTTTACACTAGATTGTAGTAAGTTTGCTTTTAGCCAGCAAGTTGTTGTGGTAGTAGTAGTAGTGGCATGTGATGCAAGAAAGCAAGCGTATGAGCTTATGCAGCATCAGTCAAAAAAAAAATCACACCATTCCCTCCAAATGCCTGTCCAGTTCCTCCTTAAATTTATTCAACCTATCAACTTCCACAACGACAGATGGAAGTTTGTTCCAGCAATTAACCACCCGCTGGCTAAAGGCAAATTTCCGCACATCTATTCTACTTGTCCTTTCTATTGTCCTTTCTTAATTTGAATTTATGCCCCCTTAGGTTCACTTGAACAAGTGGAAGGATCCCATCAGAATTCAGCGTGCTCAACCCATTCAAGGCCTTATACACCTCAATCAGATCACCGTGCAGGTGCCTAGTCTCCAGCCACTGCAATTTGCAGAACTTAAGCCTCTCTTGGTAAAAGGATCCCTTCATTCCCCTCACCAATCTTGTTGCCCTTCTCTGTACACAAGGTGCCTCCGTAGCCAGGTGGGAAGGAGCAGCAGTGCGTAGCACACGCTTCTTGATTAGACCGGTGTTCGAGCCCGTCACCACCAAATACGGAGCATGCGGAAAGGTCAGGGAATGACCACCGCACCGGAGCAATATGGCCTTAGTTGCTAATGCTCCTAAAAACCAAAATAACAACAACAACAACAACATCTCTGTACACGCTCAAGTAAATCTATATCCTTCCTAAAATGAGGCCTCCAGACCTGTATGCAGTACTCAAGGCATGGCCTGACCATTGCCTTATACAAAGGGACAATCACCTCCTTTTCCCTGCTAGCAAAATTCCTATATATCAGAAATAAGACACACCTGTCAAAACGCACTGGTCGATAACTAATCAGGAAATAACCTATGTAATTATTTACCTGTGCATTTGTAGTGCGCGAAATTCTTAAGGTCAAATAAATAGCCCAATAAAATTCCAGAACGGTGCACACCCTCCAACATGGCAGCAAGCAAAACAGTGGGAAAGCAGTGATTGACAAGTTGTAACTCCCATATTTCGACAAATGGATAGGACCAAAGCAGTGATTGGCAGATGCCACTGCTTTCCCCGCCCACTGGCCTCCTAGGGTGTTTTCCCCCACATTTGCCGCTGTTTTCAAATCGGGAACTAATTTTTCTATTTTAAAACAGTGGGATGGAGGGATAAACATCCTACCTAACCTAAGCCTCCCCCACCTCGACGACACAAAACAATCAGAAAAGGGAGGTACCTTCACCTGTCAATTATCGCTGTCTTCCTCACTTTCATCAAACTACCTGCCAGTGTATACTATCCTGGACTTTAGCCAATATCGCTATGTAATTATTTACCTGCATTTACATAGGTCACTTAGGAAAAGGCCTTTTGCTTTGGGTTCCATAATACATGAGGGATATTGTTGCATCTGAAAGAGCAAGACTGAAATATTTACAAACTATACAAATATTTAAAATATTTATAAAATATGAAACCACAGTATTTTCAAATATACAATATTCATTAATAAACAAAAAACATTACAAGGGAACATCAAATGTTAGACAGAGAATCACGTGCACGAGGTTGGTGAACATTATGCAGGCAGTTGTCGATAATTAATTGCATTTGTAGTGTCATAATTGCCTTGCCCTCTTCTCCCATTACTAGGAGGAAAACTTTTTTTAATGTAGATAAAGTACATAACAAATAAATTCACAGACAGTAAAATGTTAGGTAAGCTAATATTTAAAAGCATACTGTACTGATAAACAATCCAATGGCTGTATCTTTAATATAATATGCGTATTTTGTTAGTAAAATTGAATTTATAGTGCAGTGTGAACTTTAAAAAAATCCCTACTTTTTTCCAAAAATATCCTCTTTTTGGAAGTACCCCTGCTTTTGCAAAAACTTTTTTTTTTTTTTTTTTTTAGCCTGTTTTGGCTAAGCCTTCTGTTTTCTTCCTGCATACAAATATCTGATCTCCAGCTTTTTTCAAAGTCAAAAGTGGGCAGCTATGTATAGTATAAGCATAGTTTAGAGGCCACATCCAACAAAATTGAAACATGAAACAGCTAACTGCATTGAGCTGTATTTGTGCATTTGGGTGGAGGCTGAATTAATATTCATCCAAGGCATTGTTTCTTTCTTAGCAGGACAACATCTTGTGGCATAGAAGAGATTGTCCTCTAGCTGGTAGTGAGTATGTCAAGAATGTTCCACCTGTGCTTTCCATTCTTTGAAAAGTTATGTTGGGAGAGAGTGCTCTGAGAAAAATCTGTTGGACAAGGCAAGCCCATTGTGATATGCTTGCAAAGTTGGTTTGGCTCTGAAGGATGATTGAGGGGCTCTCCATGAGCATAAATTGGGTATAATGAGACTACACCATTATCTTCTTCACCACGAACACCATTCTTTCATGGGGGGGAAGGAACCTCCAGAGTGCATTTTCAATCCCTGTACTTGTTACTGTTTTATAGTTAGCCCACTTGATTAGAATTCCAAGGCTGTGAACAATTTGAAGTTCATAGGTATAGTTGGGCCCACAATTCAGAGGTATAGAGGACTGACAGGAATATATGTTAATGTATATAGTCAATTCTAATGTATATAGTCAATTCTAAAGTTTTCAAGGGGCTCACATCTGGTGAGTATGGGCTTGACACACCCAGGGTCCTCAGCTGGATATCATCATTCTTCTCTCTTTCTCTCTCTCTCTCTCTCTCTCTCTCTCTCTCTCTCTCTCTCTCTCTCTCTCTCTCTCTCTCTCTCTCAGGGGGTAACTCTGGATTTTTTTTTTTGGCTGGTGCAGCATAAGCCTCAGGCTTCCTTGCGCCATATAGCTAATAATAATAACAACTCAAAATATCATGCCTATATTGGATAGGAATGGAATGATTATTACAGTGGACAGCACTTCCAGTAAGAATTAGTCTTGTGGCACACTTGTGATGATATCACAGTGTAGGGATCATTCTTTATCTCTTAGCACCAGCATTCACTGAGAGAGAGAGCTAGGTTTTCAAGAAACCATAATGTGTCTCCTGCGATAAAATAATAATCATATAGCAGGAGCAGAATTGGGGGAGGATGCTGACAGCATCAAGGGCTTCATTGATATCAGTATATTCCTTTTGTTCAAAGTCATGGAGGAGATGATTAGTGGTGGGATCTGTTTTGTATTACATAACAAACCCAAGAAGAACCCTGTGGATGTACCTGTTTGGTAATGATTGGCAGTAGGGCTTTATCTATGACTTTTTGAAGGCTGGAGGTGTGTGCCATTGGCCTGCAATTTCAAAGATTGATCACATGTTGTGGGAGGTTAAAATCGCCTTTGGCTATGTGTAATGCAGACTGGTCAAGATTGTTAATCAGCCAGTTAGTGATTTCATTAATTGGGCAAGGCGATAGATAAAAAGTCACAAGCATAATGGATTTTTATTTGAGTGTTACCATTATCATCTCAGTGAGTGATGAAAGATGGGATTTTCTCAGTTATGAATCATTCCATCCATGAAATTGTCATTCACAACATATCATTGAGGCTGTTGCAGGCTGATCAATGTTTACCTTAAGGCTCTTAATTATCTTTCCACATTTGAAATTGTTGTTACATTGCAGGCCATTTTTATATTGCACATGTTATTAACTTCTAGCGATATCCACTATCAGCCTACTGCAATGTGAGCACCTATTCCAAACGATATATAAAGAGCCATATAAAACCTGATTAAATATATGATAAAATTGATAAAAATATATAATTCAATCAAAACAAATTGAAGCTTGCAGACCTATTCTGGCTAACGAGAAAAGAAATTGCCACACACACAGGCTCATGAAGCAGTCAGAGCAACCGATCCCAAATTAAGAGCAATAATATGGTGTTTAATCATACTGCCATTCCAGCTGATAACATCATTTTCTGACTTTGCTACTCTACAAAACATATATTCAGCTTGTTAGTTGAATATGGTATATTAGGCTTTGTATGTTTGTATAATTAATATTATTTTAAACCTTGGCATGATTTGCAATTATTCTCCTTATATACATTTCAGCAATTGCCATGAGCTGAGATTGTGGTAGCACACAGCAAAATTTTCAAAGATGGGAAATGTGTGGGGGAGGGATTGTTACTCTCTCGTTATCTAAAAGTTATGGCCTATTTCAGTGTTTTCCCAATCTTTTTTCCCCCCAGATACAGACCACTTTTTTTATATTTGAGGTGGAAACCATGGACTACTTTTATATTTGAGGTAGAGGCCATAAAATATATAAATAACTATTTCTTAAATGCAGTCATATATACTGATCCTTAACATATACGGTATATGTTAAGCCGTTATAGGCTTACTTGTATCTCCCATTGCAATTAATGAGATTGTTGCCTACCTATCTACACAAAAAAGCAATGTTTTTATTATCTGTTCCCATGGACCACTTTCTTAAGTTACTTGGCCCACAAGTCCACAGACCTCAGGTTGGGAAACATTGGTCTGTTTCATCTTTATGATCCAATTTTGTATTTCAAAACATAACATCTTTGAATACCAACTAGATTTATAAAGATTACATTTTGTAAAATTAATATTCTCACACACTATATGTGAATTCAACTTATTGTTGTGGTAGTGAACAAGTAACTTTTTTTGTACAAATTATAATAATAAAACCAGTAATTCTATTTTCCAGTTGATCTAATTTAGTTTTGTTTCTACCCACGTTTTAGGTTAAAATTTTTAAAAAAGGAGGGGGGGGATTGTGCTTAAATTCAATATATTTTGTTTTAAGCAAAATTTGATTGTTTAAAATTTTGCATTTCAGTATGGTCAACAGTTAAAAGAAAATTATGATAATCTAATGAGGGATATTGTTGAAGAAGATCTCGACACTCTAGCACATGCCCGTAGTTTCTCTGTATCTTCCATGGCTAAAACATTAGCTGTAAGTTCTGATAGTTCAGGTAGCTCTGGCAGTCCGGAACGTCAAGATATTTCTTTAGAGGATGTTGTGTTCACTGGTCCAAAGGCTGTGTCTACTCCTGAAGCAGTTGACCCTGATGTCCTTAGTAACAGAAGCTCCAATTCTACACCTACACCAACTCCAATGGATTGGACTAACCAGAGAGGTCCAGTGGCACGAAAAGATTCAGTGAAATCTAGCACTAGTAGCAGCAGTGGATGTTTATCTGAACGTTCCAGTGTTAGCACACCAACAGCAGAGCAGGTGACCTTTGAAAGTGATATACCTGTTGGAACTATTAAACGTAAACCCAGTTTAACACCTAAAATTCCTCTAACTAGTACTACACGAAGTATTGCAAAACAATCGGTTGGTACAGATTCTTTAAATAGCATTGTTGCCATGGAAACAGTTAGTTTAAGTAGTGGAGGAAGCAGTAGTACAAGTAGTGGAAGTATATGTGGAAGTATTGGAAGAAATATGGGGACAAGGTTCAGCTTGAGACGATCACAGACAGATGACCGAATCATGTTAAATGGCACAATGAAATCTCTACAAAGGAAATCATCCATTGAAGCAGTTGCTCTTCCACCTAAAAAAAAGGATAAAGATATTGATATTCTCCCTCTTCCACCTCCACCGCTGGATCTCCAGTCATCTATAGAAAGTATAGATATAGATTCTTTACCTCCACCTCCGCCAGAAGCCTTCAGAGGTAGTACTTTGAGTCTCGATTCCTTGCCTCCTCCACCACCCCCACTTCCACTTGGTGAGGAGTCAAGCTGGCCAAGTACATCCAGTCTGAACTCTTTGCCACCTCCTCCATCTCCATTATTTCAAACTCCTACTAGAGAAAGAGAGTCACTACCCTGCCCAGAATCACCACCTGATACCAAGTTCCAAGGTGCTCCAATAGTTCCTCCTAAACCAAGAAATGGGCAGAGGCGGTTATCAGAAGCAGATATCATTCCTCATTCACCACCTCCATATTTAGCAGAATTAAAGTTGGGTCAAAGTAGTCTTTCCAGGTCATTTGCAAAGCAACAGAAAAGAAGTAAAATAAATACAGATTCAACAGTTGTTGATAGTGAAGCAAATGCACCCCAATCACCATCTCAAAATTTTGTAGACACCCCTAGTACAAACACAAACTTTACACTTACTGATAGAAGAGCTAGTGCTCCTTCTGTTCCAATGACACTAGAACTTGCTCCTCCATTACCTCCCCTTCATATGTCTCCTCCTCCCCCTCCCCACTCCTCCCCCTCCACCACCTCCTCCACTTTCTTTCTATCCTCTCACACTTCCTCCAAAGAAATCAAAATCAGTGTCCAAACCAGCACCTCCAAAGCGAAGTGAAACAACTAGGCTTTCTTCTGGCTCACTTGCTGGCCTTATGCGACGGTCATCAGTCCCTTCTACTTTTCCTGGTCAAAGTGCACAAATGTGTCCACCTGAATCATTCCTCAGAGATTTGCAACGTGTAATGGAAAAAAAATGGAAAGTAGCTCAGCAACTCTCTGTAGACTTGTCAGCAACACCACATCAGATCTTGGGATTTCGTGATCCTTGTTATTTGCCACCAGCAAGTTCAGATCAGTTGACAACACCACCCCCTCCTCCTCCCCCACCCCCTCCTCCTGCTCACATTCAAAGACCACGATCATCTTCCCAGGGTAGGCATCGGAGATCTCTGGAAGATGCAATGACACCAAAGAAACGGCCCCCTCCCCCACCTCCAAAAAGAAGTGAAACTACTCAACTTTCAAGACGACAGTGATTGTTGTTTTCAGATGAACATTATGTGCTCAAACTGGTGCTTCAGATGGAATTTAGGAAGAAAAAGGCTTATCACAGTCTTTTTTTTTATTTGTGTTTCAGCTGTGAAAAGGGAAACTGATTACTGGCTTTTGTTAAAAATATTGTTTTTCTAATTAATGTGAGTTTGTGGTCCTATACCTCACACTTGAAATATCAAATCAGAACCAAAAGAATGACATAAAAAGTGTGAATAACTTTGAACTTGCTCCAGCCATTCAAAAATTTGATTAGCATAAGTTGAGTAAGTGTAATTATAGTGAAAATAACTGGAAAGTTCTGTATTATGCTGTCAGATATAATCACTTTATTTAAATTTAATACTTGTTGCTTCCAGATAATTGTGGTTAGTGCTTTTGTTTGCTTTTCACTTTTTAAATGTTTTGTTATTGCTCTTAGTTTTTTTTAACAATATATTAATAAGTATATATTGTTTCGGAAATGAAGATATGCATGCAGTTAGGTGCTTGCTTCAGAATGATGTACAGAGTCAGTTTGTGTTGTCTCAATTAGTTAAACTACTCTCTGTAAAGAGATGTTTGGTGAAGTGATAAAAGTTCATGTTATGAACTCTAAGGTGATACGTCAGTTTGATTTACTACATCATGCCATACAGTAATCTCTAGTGAAGTAACTGCTGGACACAGTAATTATACACTTCATTAGAAATTAGTTTCAGTAAATCAAAAATAATGTGATGTGCTTTTATTTTGTTTTGATTTTAGTAGAAATCTTATTTTGTCTAGTCAAATTAAGATGACATTCTGTGTCCCTCAGGTCCATTAAACATGTATATTGATAATAGGTTTTAGTATCAATTAATACTAGACAACAGATGTCTCTCCTGCCCTCTTTTTATTCTTAATTGCAGTCCTTGTAAGCAATGTATCACTGTTGTTGCTGATAATATGTTTAGAGCCCAATCAGTAAAAAAAGTTCCTCTCTGATCCTTCTGCAGAAAAATCTGGTTTATGTGCAAAAAAACATCCAAGTTTCCTCTTTACTGTTTGAGATAATTTTCAATCTGAAGGGAAAAGATTGAAATTTATATGCAAATAATTTAATGTTACGTATTATAAGGAATTTTATGCTGACAGGAAGTATGCTTATTATCTTTAAAAGATCAGAATTTTAAACTTTCATTACTTGATATTATGAGATGTTTTACTAAAGGTGAAATCACAGTCAAATATTTCATTTTTTTTATAATACTTAAAATATTTCATGCTAACTAAACAAGTTGAATAACTTTCAGTTATGTGGATATGACAATAATTATACTTTTTCTGACAGTATGTGACAGTATGATAATAATTATTGTTATATTATTGGCATATAATTAATTTTAATTCAGAAAAGTTGTATGAATATATTTCTAATCTTATTCTAAAAAATAAATTCCAGTAATCATCTTAGATTACTTTACATACAGAATTCTGAATAAAATACTATAATTTTAACTCTTAAATTTATTTTTAATGAAAATAATGAATAGAAAGCATTCACTTTTTTAAAAGTAACTAGGATTAAAATTATCCAACTTCTCTCTTCAAACATTTTTATTTTTGTCGGCTACTTAGTTTATGTATATTTAACAGCTCATAATGTTCACAAAGGTTTTAAGATCTTAAGACGTTCAAAAAAATAATGTCTAGATATAATCAGAATGATATTATTCTTTTTAAGACATTTACCTTAGGCCATTATGATTAATCCATATTTAGGTAAAGAAAAAAAGGTTGTATAATGTTTACTTGAATAGCCGGTTGGCTGTGTAAAAGGGATTGAAAGCAATCACTTGCTATTAATAAACAGATTTAATAATAATTAAATTAAAATTTGACAAATTACTTGAAATTAAAATTTGAGTAATTAAAATAAAAACGTAAAAACGGAACATCAAGAATCTAAGGCATTGTTTTCAGCAATTACCATCATTATTACCAAGAAAGTATTATGCTAACTGTGAAATAGTTATATGCTCTCAGCAGCTTTATATCTCCCCTATAAGCAGATATTGAAAAGTAATAAATCTGATGTTAAGCTTCATATATCTCAATGAGAATGTAATTACTAATTACAGGATTTAAGTTCAATGAATTAAATTTCAAATTTCTTATACTCTTCTCAGTTATAAATGGATATTAATTTCACAAAACCCTCCCAGGGATAATAAGCCCTTATACTAGACCATATTGTACTTCCAAAACAATCAGAAGTATAAGGGATATAATTATGCTTATCTACTGGCATAGATGTGTTTACAGAAAATAGTTATTGCAAGTTATGCTGTATTATGGTTTCATCCAGGTCATTAGGCCTTTTGGGGACTTTCATTTTACTTTAACAAGATGTTTGGCATACAGTAGATCTTTATATCATAAATACAAGTTAACCGCAACATGACATTACTTTTTTTTATGTAAAAATGTTGAAGTACAAACTGTCATTACTTTTTTTATGCACAAATGTTGGCACTGAAACCATCATCACTTACTTGCATATTAGAACAAGATTTCATATTAAAAGAGTACATAACTCATTTTGACATTATGTAACAACTGTCAAGCCATTATTAATCAGTCCAAACTAGATTTTGAACAGGCTAGAAGTAGAAAACTTGCTTTTTGTCTGAATGGTAGTTGAGCATTCTGGTCTCTTGACAAAGCTATTGGCTGCAGCTTTTGTCCATCTGTACTCTGTGTTAAAACCTGATGGTTCTTTTGCCACCACTGCTAAAGATAAAACCAACTTACTAGCATTCTACTTTTCTTCTAACTCTTGTATTGACAATCTTGTTAAACCACCTCCCACCATTGCGGTATACTCCACCCAATGCCCCCTATGATTTTCCTTCAAAATCAAAAGGATATCAGAAGAATTTTGAACAATCTTAATGCCAAGAAAGCTCCAGGTCCTGATGGTATTTCTCCACTTGTTCTCAAAACCTGTGCTTGCCCCTGTTCTGTGTCACCTTTTGGCATAAAGATCTATTAAGTTTCCATCTAATGGATTGCCACTGATTTTGTAATTGGGTATCCAATTTTCTCTTTGAACACTCACTTCAGATGATGGTAGATGGCTGTCTTCTAACTTCTCCACTAATGCTGGTGTTCTCCAAGATTCAGTTATTTCTCCCACTCTTTTCCTCATTGTATATTAATGACCTTATTCTATTGACTGGAAATCCTATTCATAGTTTTGCTGATGATAGCACATTGCATTATGCTTCCCAGTTTGTCAAACCTTGTGCTGCACAAATAGTTTCTTTAACTTCTTGAATAAAAAAAAAAAGTAAAGTGCAGCCATTATCAACCCACTGCAGGATGGAAGCCTCCTCAACAATTCATGCTGAGGGAAATGGACCATAATCTGCCATGCTGGTCCAGTGCGGGTTGGCAGATCGACCGTATTCAGCAGTCAGGGGCTTGAACCCCGATCTACTCAAAGAGCGTGTGCTACTGCACTCCCGCTCCTGACCACTCGGCTACGGAAGCCTTGAATAGCCACTACCAATTCGTAAATGCTTACCTCCAGGTAATTCTCGAGTGGAGAAAAGATAACTTAGTAATTTCAATCCTTTTAAAGGTTATTGCTGTTTTATATTTTGCAAAAAGGATTCTTGTTGTCCTATGCTTATCTTCAGTGACACTCAGATTTCTAGACAAGATCACATGTCACTGGGGATTACCCTGACTTCTAATCTCTCTTGACATAAACACATCACAAATATTGCTTCCTCTGCATTTAAAGAAATGGGTGTTGTCTTTTGCTCTTGCCATTACTTTTCTTTTAAACAGTACTCGCTTGGTACAAATCCATCCTCTGTCTCTCCATTCTTTGTCTCATAGATGTTCTGTTTCTGCTGCATGCCTTTTCTATGGAAACTTCTGTGGGTATTGGCTTCTGTAATTTCTCCCCGCTCATCCAAACTAGTCTGAACATGTGGCGTAACCAGTCAGCATCTATTTACAGCCCTACTTTCATGCCCACAGAACTAACTTTTCTGTTTCTGCATTTATCCTTGAAACTTCTGTTTTCTGGAACAACCTTCCCATATATGTTCTGAAACGTACAGTCTCCAGAAATTGAAATCTTATCCACATATAGTGCTAGCTTCTGATGTAGGTTCTGATATATTTTGTGTTTGGGGTTTTCATGAAAAAAGAAAAAAAGTTTTCATTCAGTCAAATCATTACCTTGAATGTTAGGAATATCATTAAGCTGCTCATGAGGCTTGCTAATGACACTTTTACAGCCCTGCTGAAATTTAGATCATGTTAGTTATCTTTTAAGTAAATTATTTCATGTCATACTAAAATATGTCCTAGAAAAAGAAAAACAGAAGCTTAAATGTTTTAAATCTGAATAATAGTAGACTGAATAATGTGCTGAAAATAAAGATATTCAGGAAGTCTGCACACTAGTAATGTTCATCGTTTTATTTACACAAAAGGTACAACTGAGTCCAATTCTACACTTTTATTATCTATGTTCTGATACTTTGATAACACTGACTTCCAACAAAAGAGTTGCTAAATATTATATATATTTTGGAATATAAAATAATCAACACATCTTAAAACTAATATTTAATCAATGCATCATAGCTATACTGCAACCAATTTGTTGGCATTTTAAGACATGTTGGCATTTTCCATAACCGTCATTAGATTATTTTATTTATTTATTTATTTTTTTTTTTTAATGGCAAGTTTGGTTTCTTATATAGAAAGGGTGGTAATATGGCTGTGATGACAGTTAGAATGGTAATATATATTTTTTTTTTCTTTTCTTGAAACCACAACATACTGTTATCAGCAGTAATTTCTTAAGTACAGATATTAACAAACAAGCTGGGCATGCATTCAGTTAAGTCTGTCCACTTGCCAAAAATTATGAATCATTTATAGTCATGAAATTAGTACCCACTTCTAAATCAGAGGCATGTAAGGCATTAACATTTAAGTTCTTTAATTATAAATCCCTTAAAATATATTCACACGTGAGATACATACACACACAGAGTTAGACTGAATTATTTTTCTGCATCTGCACAGGACATGAGAGGGGTTGCATTTGAGTTGTCTGAGATATGAGGCCGTATGACCTTTTCTGTTAAGCTTCCCTCAGTTAGCACAATATTTGCACTTCTAAGAGTGCTTAATTTTATTATTTTAAGTAAATTATGTTATAAGTTATTTATATTTTTATTTTAAGTAAGTTATATAAATCATATTTAATGGTGGATGGGAATGATTATTTTGTAATTTACCAATTTTGTATGCTTTTAAAGCCACTGTAAAAAAAAAAAAAAAAAAAAAAAAGCAGCAGTGTGCAATGTAAAAGCTCAAAGTTCAAAATTATCACTTAACATTTATGGAAAAAAAAAACTTTCCCATCTTGTGCATGAGTAAAAATATTGAAATTTGTGGATTAAAATATGCTATTAATATAAAAATAAAATATAAATAAAAAAATTAAATATTAAAATATGCTATTATTGTAAAATATGCAGCCTACCATTAATATGGTAGGATGAAAAACATTTTCATAGCAAAGTTTCTTGCCCTGCAAATGCTTTCCTATAGCACTTAAAAAAAAATATATATATATATATATTCATACATGCAAGTATACATGGTGCAACCTTTGTTATACTGCAGCTTCAGGTATGATCATGTCCCCCCTAAGAAGCATAAGACCCAACCATGTGACATTTTTATGGATGTTGCATATCTATGTGTGAGGCTTTGATTATAAAGTTGAACTGTTCCATGTTTATAGTGCTGTACTCTAAATGGGTTTTCCTGTAAACATGTTTCATTTGGAATCATTAAAAAAATATTCTTGTGTAATAGTTCATTGTCTTTTAGTCATTGCATATTCATACAGGTAACCCTCATATAACATGGTAGTTTGGTTCCTACAAAATTTCGTGTAATGCGAATCCATTTTATACGGGACTAAGAACCAGTACAAAAGGGGAGGTTACATTCCAAAAGCTAACAAGAATACGCCATTTAAAAGTCACAAACTGCACTCTTTCGAAGTCACTTTTTTTTTTTTTTTTTTTTTTTTTGTGGTCTCAAATAAGCACAAGTTCAATAGCATAGAACCTAACCATTGATCTCAGAACAAAATACAGTGGACCTCCGCTTTAAATGATATGTGAAAATCGGAAGAATATTTTCCAGTTAGCAAAATAAAAATAAATTTACGCTTACATACATATCTTAATTAATACGTACTGTAATATGTACATACTAATTGATATTTCTGTTCACTGACTTTTTTCTTTTCTTTTTTGTTGTAAAATTTAAAACTGTAAAAATAATAAGCAATTAACAACAAAGAACACAGCACGCACAAGTTGCAACAAACACGATACGGAGTAGTGAGTTTCTGAAAATTTATGTTTTTTATATGATTGAATATTTCATAATAACGTGAAAACCCACAGAATTCCAGCTATCAGTACTATAGCAAATGCAAGAAGATCGAGTTTACTATCCATTTATAATTGCTTGCAATAACAGAAAAGCCCAATAAAACAGAAAGTGAAATTTTTTTTATTGTTTTATGGTAGTGACCGCCAGAAATGTGCTTTAGAAAAATATCACAAAGGCGATAATGACTAGTGAATCAACAGCAGGGATTCACAAAAAGGAATGGAAACGTTGAAAATTACATCTAACATAATAGCAGGGTTTTCCCAGCACAAAAGCTCAAAAATATGAGCTTTCCAGCAATTCTTAAACCGTGTTAGAGCAAAACCTTGTTGTAAAAGTACCATGTTGTGGAAGGATTGCTGCAATTTATCAATCTTGTTAGAGCGAAACCACGTTGTAGAAGTACCGTGTTATATGGGGTTTTGCCTGTATTTTAAAAATTAGTAAATTTTATTTTTGGTTATTATTGTTAGCTTATAATGCAGGTGTTAAAGTTGTCCCCGACACCTGTGTTATATTGGGGTTGCACTGTATTTAAATAATAATGAGCAACAAGTGAAGTTATACCTGTAGTTAAGTAGCTGTCATTATTTGGGACCTATAATAAAAAATGCCAACTGATCTAAAGTTAGATTATAACATAAACAGTCTTAAGTGGGCATGCATCTTATTAAAACCTGATAAGATCATATTTATTTTATTCAATAATTAAAACCAAATAAAAATCAGTCTGAAATTAAAAATAAAGATTTACTGATTTCTGATTTAATTCATATCTAAATTATTTGTATAGAAGTTAGAATGAGTAAAATATATATAAATGCTTATAAGAAATGGATCTCTAAGAAGAGAAGAAAATATATGGAACCAACAACGTTGGAAACAGCTTTCTAATATATTGTCAGTTTATTCTTACATAATTCTCAATTAACCAGAATGTGAAATTGATAAATGGTGGGGACTATTAGATTTTTCTGTAAACCTAATACCCCAATAATTCCTTATAGGAGTGTAAGATATCAAGATTAACTTTCAGTAATTTTGAATAATGGAGAATTTTTTTTTTATTATGACAATACATGGCCTCATATTAATTGTTTGGGTTTCAATTTTAATGGATAGTATCTTGCTGCAGAATTGATTAAATTTTGCACTGTAATATTATACTGTCAGTGCTTTTTTTAATAAGGAGATATATCCCAATTCTCATAATTAAAATGATGGCTATGCTTTTGTGCTAGTGATGCTTATTCGTCATGCCCCCTGATAAAATAATGCACATCACTTCATTAAATCTGTGGGAAAATATCCACATTGTTGTCTTTTGTTTCATCGAAATTCTTAATCTTATTAACAGATTTAAATACATCATTTATATTAATATTGTTGAATATTCTGAAAAGTTGCTATAAAGTTGTTGGATATATAGATTTATGATTAATGTTGAGATCTTCATACTTTTATAAGGTAATTTTGATTTTATCAGATATCTGTTGATGAACCCAATAAAGGATCCTTTCCATATCTAACTCAACATTTGATAAAAATAACTTAAAATCATTTTAAATTATTATAGTTTTTTTTTTTTGATAAAATATACAGCTATTAACTGAATGTAGTTCAATTTTAAATGAAATCATCTCACTATAGATGCATGGAGTGTCAAGTCATAAATTTCTAGGCATTTAATAACTTATAGTTTTTGATCACATTAGATCAGTGTTTCCCAAACTTTTTTGCTCACAGACTCCTTTTAGCTTCAAAAAATAAATACAGATCCTCATATCCCTAACTCACTTAAATATGGGGTATCCAGATGATGGATATCCAAAATTAAAAATTTATATCTCAGAACTGATTTATTTATATGTTTACAGTCTACCCTTTCAGACTGACACAAAAAATAACTGGATAATAAACTGTTACTATTTCATTAGATGATAAGATCCAAAATGTAGAGAGTGAGATTTTATTTTATGATCACTATACTATATATAAGCATATGAAATAGCACACTATATTTTAAAATAAATGGATAATACACTGCATTGTATTATCCTGTATTAATTTGGAATAATTTAATAATGGTAATTAAATACATGCAACTAAGTATCATATATTTATGTTAGTATTATTAAATTACTTTTATAACTGAAAAGGTTAATGATGTAGATTACTTTACTTCGTGCCATGACATCAAGTACTGACATCTTATGCACTTATGCATGTGCATCCCATTTTCTGAAAGCACATATATAAGTTTAATGCAAGAACTGTTGTGCTACAAGTTTTTATCTCATGGGCTCAAATCCAGTAAAATTTTTCTAATAAAGAATTAATTGTAGGTTTTCAGCATTAAAAATTTTAAGTAGTATAGAAAAGTTATTTCTTTTAAAATTAAACCCTATATAATGTGAGGAGGGTATATTTAATTTGATTCGATGCCCTTCTGCAAAGGGCCCCTCTGTAGCCAGGTGGGAAGGAGCAGCAGTACGTAGCACACGCTTCTTGATTAGACTGGGGTTCGAGCCCGTCACCACCAGATACGGAGGGTGCGGAAAGGTCAGGGAATGACCACCGCATTTCCCGGAGCAATATGGCCTTAGTTGCTAATGCTCCTAAAAGCCAAATAAACAAACAACAAACCTTCTGCAAAGTAATGTTGTGAGAAAACAGCTGGCAGTATTCATGACATCACATTCGGTAATAAACCATGCATATACCAAGCCATGTATATAATTCATGAAAGTAAACCTAAAATTGTCTATTTGTAGTATTTAAAATATCTCGTAAATCATAAAAATTAATAATAACAGGAATATTTTAAGTAATATATTTTTTAAAGAGCTCAGAAATTATTGCCCCAGGTATTGCAAAACCTTCATCCAGTTTTGCACAAGGTGTGTATAAATCATGATTTCTCAGTTTATTACAAAAATATTTGAAATATATTTTCAAAACTGATAGCTGGGAACTAAATCAGAATTTTAGTATTAGTAATGGTCATATGGTGCAAGAAGCCTAAGGCTTATGCTGCACTAGCCAAAAAAAAAAAAAAAAAAAAAGAAAAGAGTAACAATAATAATAATAAAAAAATAATATAAATTAATAATAAAAGAAGAGGAAAGAGACAACCTATGCATTTCCCCCCTTTCTGCCATTCTGTCTAAACTTCTCTCTCTCTCTCTCGAATTTATGGCCCCTAGTTCTAGAATCATTTATAACTATGAAAATTTCATCCTTATTCGTTTTACTTTTGCCTCTGAGAGCCTTAAACACCTCAATTAAGTCTCCTCTAAAGTGCCTATTTTCCAAGCCCTGCAACCCACACATTCAAAGTCTTTACGCATAGGATGACCCTTTGCTGATCTCACCAGGAAAGTTACCCATCTTTGGATCCTTTAAAGAAGCTAGGTATCTCTTTTTTTTTTTTTTTTTTTTTTTTTAGGTGTGGTCTCAATACTTGAACACAGTATTCAAATGTGGTCTAACAATAGCCTTATATAATGGGATTATGTGATTTTGTGTTTTATAAGAACCAAGGCAAAAAAAAATTTCAGTTTGGTGCCCTACTTTATACTCACATTTGGTTATTCAAAATTAATAAAAAGACATTGCAGATTTTAATTTACGACAGTCATTATTTAAGTAGATATCTGTGAAGAAAACCTCTGTTGGTCTTGTGCAAACAAAGGGGTGCTCTTACGAAGAAAGGCTTAAGTTTTGCAAATTACAGTGTCTGGAGACTAGGCACCAGCGAGGTGATCTGATAGAGGTGTATAAAGCCTTGAATGGTTTAAGCATGCTCAATGCTGATGGGATTCTTCCTCTAGCTCAGAAAAATCACCTGAGAGGGCATAAATTCAAATTGAGGAAAGACAGATGTAGGATAGACGTGCGGAAATTTGCCTTTAGCCAGCGGGTGGTTGGTTGGTGGAACAGACTTCCATCCCTTGTCGTGGAGGTTGATAGCCTAAATAAGTTTAAGGCTCAGCTGGACAGGTATTTTGAACGAACAGAGGGGTGAAGTGGAAGTGGTTTTTTTTTTTTTTTTTTTTTGGCTGATGCTGCATAAGCTTGCTTTCTTGCATCAAATGCCTCTACTAATGCTAATGCTAAATACAAAATTCGATTTATTGGTACATAACCGAATGCTGGCTTCCTTGTCTTATGCTATAATGTCTTCTTGCAACTTCTGTGCAAAAGACATTCCATGCTTAAAATATTTTTGGTTTCTAGAACACACACTTTTTTTTTTCTTGCTGCATGTTTATTCTCATTGGCTTACTATCAACTTACTTTTAGTTGGTATAGCTTTGCTTTAAAATCATTTAGATAATTTTGTCTTTGATATATATATCTTAAAGTAGATGAGATAAGATTATTATCCCATATTATATACTAAATTAACATTAATCACTTTTGCAAGTGCTACCTTAGCCATTCAGTTTTCTGAAATTTTAAACTTCTAATACTTATGTTATTGCTCAAGGAAGAAAGAAGTAAGGGTGGAAATGAGGAAAGTAAATTGTATTTCAGTATTTTATTGTCATTAGTTTTATATAGAAAGGGCCACTTCGATCATATTAATATACAAGATGATGGAATTTAAACTTGTTCTAGTCAGAATTTCTTTGATAATGTTTTTTCCCGTGTGTGTGTGCGTGCATTGAAATATACACGATAGCTTATTTACAGTCTGTATGGAAAGGAAAAGGCAGTGAACTGTCACAGTTATAAAAAAAATCAGTTTCGTGAATATTCAGTTATATTTGCAGGTTTGCTTTTTTGAATTTCCACAAAGTAAACTTTTGAAATTGTCAATTTATTATAACAAATGCACTTAATCCATAATCCATATTAATTCATATTAAGGAATCGTTTACACTGAAAGCAATTTGCAGCATAGTACTAAACAATCAACAAGAAATGGCTTGGCTGCATAATCAAAGCTTCCCATGCACATATATAGTATCAGTAAAAGTGATTTTATCTGTATACACCTGTGCAGTGTAATAAAATGTCATAATGTAACCTTTACAGGAAAAGAGCATAGATAACTGAATTAAAAACTACAGTGGTTCTTAAAGCACATTTTATTTTAATATACCACTGTTAGATGACAAAAAAAGGGATTGATTTATATGCAAATATATGATTAAGCACAAATTTTTAAGACAAAAAATAGATTTATTTATTATGCCAGAATATATGTGGTATATGCAATTTGACTGGTGCAAAACCTTTAGGCATAAAACATGATTTGCAGGAGGAATAATAATGGCAGAACCATGTCTGACTTTTATAAAATGCATTACAAAATTTTGTACTTCATCTGTTCGGAAAAAATTTTGTTGCTGTTGTGGAAGGCCAGAACATTGATAAATTTTATACTTAAAAATTTTTCACTTAAAATTTGTTTTGAAATTTCTATAATTTAATGTAGCATTAGCATGAACATTACTTTCAGACATCTTTCAAAATATGTAAAGTATAGTTAATATTGAATCTGGATTTTTTTAGGTTTCAATCTATAGTACAACTGTTTCCCTTAGAAATTGGTTAACACAAATGACTGATATTAAGTGTCGATGATAATTGTAATTGTATTTATTATCGTAAGATTATAAGTACAGTTAAAGGTATAGCATAAATGTATACATTCTGTGATATAATGAGTGTTAAAAAAAGCATATTGAACTATAATTTAAGTTTGAGGTAAAATTTATTGCCTAACTTTGCTGCTATAAACATCCTCATATATAACCTGTTTTACTTGAAGAATTTTGTTGAAACCAAATGTCCGTACTTCTATATTATCTCCTACTTTGAACATGGATGTTAATAAACATACATGCTTAAGTAGGAGTTAAATGTTTAATGTGCATACTTCTTTGAAACCATCAAAAAACTGCATAAAATCTAGAAAAACATATAGGATAGAAGTACAAAAAAAGTGCTTTATCATTTGTTTTGTTTTTATATATATATTTTTAAATTTGCAACTAAGAGTAGTTAGTAATGTCATTAAGAGTAGTTATTTCTATAACTTAACTACATATTTATAATCTGAAATAATATTTATGATGATATTACACATTTTCTGTAATATTTAATGCGGATCAGTTATTAATGATTTAGTTTTAAACTATTTGTAATTTCATATTATGGTAAATAACACCGTGTGCAAATTAATATGTTCATGTAAAAAGAATTCATTTAGTGCAATTGGAAAACACTGTTTATGTTATAATTCACATTGTCTACAAAATGCAAACTAATGTCTGTGGAAATGCATAAATTCTATATTTTAATTAATAGTTTTTGATTGTAGCACTCTTTCATTAGAGAAGAAAAAACGTTTGGGAGCTTTTACCTAGGCCTAGATTTAATACAATAAAAAAGCTGCCTTTATGCAATTTTTATCCATTTGGTTTTTGTAAAATTAATGAAAACTAGCATTCTTCTGTGTAAAACTAAATTTTCATTATTTTATGTTACAAGTTCATGTTTAGTTTATATTACTTTTAAAATAGAAAGTTTAACAAATTTCCCTTAAGTTTAACAAATTTCCCTTAAGTTGCCAGAATTCTTTACAACTGACAGTTACATTTCATTGTAACCTATTTCCTATATAAATATTATTAGTTCACAGCCAAGGTTTAATAAAAAAAACTGTGAATGAAGGTTCATCAGAAATTCAAAACTGTATCTGGATTTGCTGCAAATGCTGAGAACAACACATTTATTTTTAACTACTGCATACCATATATATATGCATACCATATATATATATATGGTACTGCTACTAGAAAAAATATTATTGAAAACTTAAAATTTGTTGATAAATAAACAAAAGTCTGCACCTGTAATGGCTTAGTGGATCAAACATTAGAAAATGCTTCAGCATAGGCTACAGTATATATTGTGCTTTGAAACATGAGCCACTAGATGTGGAATTCCCTGCTTAATGTACACATGCTACTGCTTGACAGCAGATAGGCCTCCACTGATAGGAATTTGTAAACAAGAAATAATGAATAGCATTAAAAACATTATGAATTATGAAAAAAAAAAAAAAAAATTAGTTGGTACAAGAAAGTTATATTTTTGCAATAGTGGCACTCAAGTGAGAACGTGTATAGTAGACTAATAACTTCAGTTAGAAACTTAGTTTGCCTGAGAGATCTCATCATCCTAGCATGTTGGCATCCACTGATGCCTTATTTAAAGGAAGTGTAGCATCATCGGCTCATGCTTGTTTAAGTTAAAGATAAGTGGTTTCCCTTTCTGACCCTTATTAGGCCAAGGAATAAAAAGGAAAAAACCAATACAAAATTTAGCATGAAAGTTCACATGGAAATTTCTTGGGTATTTCTGCTTGATCAGTCATAAATGAGACACAGATAAGTGCTTCAGCTTATCAGTGTTGGATCATCACTAATAGAAAAGTTAGTAGTTAAATTTGCACCCTCAAGTGATCTTTCTGTTCTTATGACTTATTTTTTGTTCTTGTTTAATGTTTCACTTTCTGAGGGATGTAAGTTAGTTTATTTATTTATTTTATTTTATTTTTTTTGTAAGGCCAGGCTTTCTGATTGAAACTAGACTTTCTGAAGGGTGTGCTTGTTAAACAAATATATTGTCTAAAATGAAAAGCTTGTAATAATAAACATGAGAGAGCCCTCAAAAGTATTTGTATTCAGTAATCACATTAAAAATTTTGTTCCTTTTATATTTTTGTCTTTTGAATAATACTAATGTCAGATTTAGCTATTCTAATATTAGTACTGAGTAATCAGTCTGGGATATGTATTTGTTTCATAAAAAAAATAATAAGAATAAATAATAATTACAAAACAGCATTGATGAACCAGGTAACATCAGAATGTGGTGAAGCAAAAATAAGCAATGGTGAACATAGTGCTTAAAATTATTTACAGTGAGAGCCACAGTTAAATTCAAAACACAAGTTTTCTGCTTATGCTAACAAATTTATGGCTGTGCTTTGAAGATATGAATCAGGATTTTTTCTGATTATGAGGGTCATTATCTTTAATTCTATTTTCAGGTCACCATATATCAGCCTTTTTTAAATTTTGGATTCTTTTTCAAAATTTATTCAGGCAGACTAAGCTGTGTTATGATACTGTTGAGGTATGTAGCATATAACTGAGCTATATAAGTATGAACTAAAAATAGCAATAAAAGTAAGATTTCAACAAAAAAAAAAAAAAAAAAAAAAAACATTGTTGTTAAAATATACAATAGAAAATGCCACATTAAATTATATTAGTGAAATTCCATTGTATTCAATTCTGTTCCTCGAGCTTTTTATTTTGGTTATAAGATTGACTGGATCAAAAAAATCCAACAGTGAAAGTTTTTTTGTGATGTGAAGTCTTTTTTTTTTTTTTTATAATCAGGGAATAAAATAAGTTATCCTAGATTATTTAAGATGTGTACTACTTAAATCTGATATCTCCCAAAGATATTTATATTATGCAGATTAGTTCACTTCCAAGCAATCCAAAATAAGAAAAATAGAGTATACTCCCAAAAGAGAAACTTCAGATCTAGTGTTAGTACTGATGTTAATGAAGCAGTCCTAGCTGCCAACAAAATTATGCATATAATCTACTGTTGGAGGTGTAATTGTAAAGTTATTGTCATATGATTGTAAATATATTTTTAAGTCTGCCTTATTTCTTGTATTCTGCAGCGACTTCATAGAAATTGCACATTTTGTATATCATTGCAAGTCTCTCTTTTTTTTATTATTATTATTAATATTATTTATGCTGCCCTTTCTACTTTTTACATCATTATATTACCAGAAAGTTTACTACATGAACGAAGATATCCAAAACTAAGTTAATGAAATCCATAAAGATTTTACAAATCTTAGCAAACAGTGTGCCAAAAGCTAGGAAGTAGTATCTGTTGAAATATTTATGATATATGAGGAAATTTTTGGTAAGTAAATTAAATATTGCTGATTCCTAGATTTTGGGATAAACACAGTAGTCTCTCATATTTTAAAATACAGAAGATTGTTTAGCTACTGCCACATTATAACATTATAATGACACATTCATTTAAGCAATTTTTATTGTAAATACACTTCACTAAAAATATAATGTATTAAAATTGACATTGAAGCCAAGCTTATCCATGAACACAAATCTTAAATTAATTTTAGAATACTATCTGAAACCATAAGCTTGACTGCCTCCTTTCTATTTTATCCCAATAGAACTACGTAAACCATTTTTGAGACTAACATTAGCATTAGCAAGGGCACATGATGCAAGAAAGCAAGCTTATATAGCATCAGCCAAAAAAAAAAAAAAAAAAACCTTATTTCACCCATCCCCTCGCTCCAAATGTTTGTCAAGTTTTGCCTTTAATCTATTTAAGCCATCAACTTATACGACAGATGGAAGTTTCTCCCAGCAATCAACCACCCGCTGGCTAAAGGCAAACTTCCGCACATCTAGCCTACAACCGTCTTTCCTCAATTTGAATTTATGCCCTCTCGGGCGATTATTCTGAGCAAGAGGAAGAATCCCATCAGCATTGAGCATGCTCAAACCATTCAAGGCTTTATACACCTCAATCAGATCACCTCGCAGCAGCTAGTCTCCAGACACTGTAATTTGCAAAACTGAAGGCCTTTCTTCATAAGAGCAACCCTTTGTTCTGTTCACTAATCTTGTTGCCCTTCTCTGTACTCGTTCCATCAGCTCTACATCCTTCTTAAAATGAGGCTTCCAAACCTGTATACAGTACTCCAGGTGTGTGGCCTGACCATTGTCTTATACAAGGGATAATCACCTCCTTATCCCCTGCTAGAAAAATTCCTGTATATCATTGACAAGACACCATGAGGTACTCTTGCAGACCGTCTGCACTGCTCAGAAAACTTCATTTCTGCCTGCATAATTACTTCCAGGTCCTTTCATTCTCTACCACTGTCAGTGTGGTACCAATAGTTGATACGTTATTCTGGGATTACTGCTTCTCATATGTAGTACTTGACATTTGTTAATGTTAAACTTCATTTGCCACCTCTCAGCCCATTCTGCTCAACTTTTCTAGATCCTGTTGCAGCAGTGTACTGCCATTAGTTTCATTAACAGCCCTGCCAACCTTTTGTATCGTCTGCAAACTTGGACATTAAGCCTGATATACCATCATCAATATCATTTATAAATACAGAAAACAACAATGGACCCAACACTGAACCCTGAGGGACTCCACTAATAACATTAGTCCACAAAGAGCAGTGTCCATTGATTACCACTCTGTCTTCTCCCACTCAACCATCCCTTTATCCATAGCAGCAATTTGCCTCCAATGCCACACTGCTCCAATTTGTGCAAGTCTTCCATGTGCAACAGTATCAAGGCCTTTCTAAGATCCAAATATATGATATCGAAGTTATTTGCATCCAGTTCCTTTGTGAGTACATCATAGTATCCAATCAAATTAGTCAGACAAGACTTCCCCTTAACAAACCCATGCTGTGTCCGAGCTATAACTGAAGTCTTGTCTAGATAATCCTGCAATGCTTCTTTAACCAGTGCCTCCATTAATTTCCCTGGAACAGAAGTTAAACTAACTGGTCTGTAATTACCTGTGTCTCCCTTTGATCCTCCTTTGTGAATTGGGGTCACATTTGCACATCTCCAGTCCATGGTACCTCCCCCTGAGTTCAGGGAAGCTCTCAAGCTAACTGTTGTCTTTCTTGGAATGCAAACAATGGGAGTGTTTAAATGGATATTCTATATATCTATAATGAAAACTTGGACCGAAGAGGTGTATATTTTCTTCGTATGTGTGGTTGATTATGTACTGTTTAAAGATAGTTTGAACACTCTGCATTTATTTTTAAAATACAATATTGAGTAATCTTTTATTGAAAGACAAATGCTGTTCTGCATTGTGAAAAACTGATTTTGGATAATTTCGAAATGAAATGCAAAACAAACATGAATTTAGATGTAAACTGGCCATTGCAGGCTCGTTTTTGAGGCCGAGTTTGGCAAATAGGGTTGTTAGTCCTAAACAAAGAAACTTACAATGATACTGTAATTTGCTTCCCACCCATGTGAGTTCTGTGTGCATCTTTTTGTGAGAGCAAACATATAAGGACTGCTGTTGTATTTCTCAGGGAGAGCCGTTTGTTGCTTGTTATTTGATTTTTATGAGCACTAACAACTAAGGCCATATTGCTCCGGGAATATGTGGTGGTCATTCCCTGACCTTTTCGCATCCTCCGTATTTGGTGGTCATGGGCTTGAACCCCGGTCTAATCAAGAAGCGTGTGCTACGCAATACTGCTCCTGCCCACCTGGCTACGGAGGCAGGTGGGCAGGAGCCCACCTGCCTCCGTAGTTCTAGTTCTTCTTTAAATTTATTCATACTACTCATTTCCACAACACCACATGGAAGTTTGTTCCAGTAGTCAACTACCCGCTGGCAAATTTCCACACATTTGTCCTGCAACTATCATTCCCCAATTTAAATTTATGCCCCCTTGTGTGCTGCCTGAGCAAGAGGAAAGATGCCATCAGTATATAGTCCATTATTCAGTCCATTAAAGCCTTAAACACATCAATATGTCTCGCAGGTTTGAGCTTCCAGATGCTGCAATTTGCAGAGCCAAAGCCTTTCATGGTAAGAGTACCCCCATCTAATCTCGTTAAACTTCTCTGCACTCATTCCAATAAATCTACATCACTTCTTAAAGTGATACTTCCAAACCTGTATGCTGTACTTCATATGTCCCCCAACCATTGCCTTATACAATAGGATAATTGCCTTCTTACCCCCACTGATAAAATTCCTGAATATCATTGGAAAAAACTCCATGAGCTGGCCTGGCAGCCTCACTGCACTTTTCAGAGAACTTCAGTGTGACTGCACAGTTATCCCCAGGTTATTTTCATTTTCACTTCTCTCAGTGAAGTACCCCAAAGTTGGTATATTATTCAGGGATTACTGTTACCTGTGTGGTAGCAACTTGCACATGGGATTTGCCAAATGTTAAAATTTAATCACCACTTCACAGCCTATATGTCTAATTTTTCTAGATCGTATTGCAGTAGCATACCCTTATCCCTGGGTGGTAGGGAAAGGGAGTTGCCATGGTTAAGTTTATTTGCTGGTTTTCAATTTTACTTCTAAATTGGTCAAAATTTGTAAGCTCACAGGAGAAAAATTGATTTTTGATAAATTAGTTTTCTCCTTGCAGAGTAGTATTTTTTTCACTTGTTTAAGTCTTATCTTTGTCTTTTAACTCATATATTAGTTATAACTTTCCATAATTTTTTTACCTTTTATGTTTACTTTCCTTCATCAAGTTCTTATCACACAGACCTTCTGTGCATAAACTCTCTCCTGCCTTCTTGAAATGGATCCTTCCCTTCAAAATAATGCACAGTTCCATATTTTGCTTTCTGAGGATGATATTGGTTATGTCAAAAAGAGTTTTTTCTTAAAGGCTTTTATTGTTTTTTTGGGGGTGGGGGGGTTAAGAGAAGATTTTTAGCATATATCTTAAATTTAGGTGCATTTAAGATTTGTGTTCAGAAGCAAGTTTTTTCCTTGTAACTGATTTTTTTTTTTTTTTTTAATTTCTCATTCAGTTTACTTTGCTTTCCTGTTTATCTTAACAGTTTTACTGTAAACTTAAACACTGATTACTGTTCTTGTTTTTGCACTGCAGTATATTTCTAATCAAAACTAGTTCATTTGCTTTTGTGTTAGCCAAACGTTCTTCTGCAAATATTAGTTGATTCCTTATAATTATTAGTGTAGATGTTACAAGTTGATAGCCCCTTAATATGATTTATCAAATACTGAGTAGAGAGAGGTTTTAAAACTGACAATGGCGTAATCAAAATTCTATAATTAGCCTTTTCCGGAATATTGATGTTTAATTTTTACAACAAGAACTAACACAATGATTCTAACACAAAGGTGTGGAATTCACATTACATTTCTGTTCATTTCGAAGGTGTGAAAAATGCAGTTAATGTAAAAGTCTGTAAATTTTAAGGTGCTGTGCATTTATTCAAACTCAAAAATCAAAATTAATAGAGCAATAAAAGTAAGCCTATACTGAATATCTGAAATAATTAAAAGCTGTCTAGATGTATAGGTTACATTCTGAAGGTTTGATTTAAAATATAGTCAGGTGGGGAGGCAGAATTTAAGATCTTACAAGTGTGATTTATAATTCTACCAATAGCTGAGTTTCCATTTTGCTATGCAGTACATTAATTGGTTAGTATATCCTGATCTAAACGTTAAACTTTTGATTGTAATGGTGTAAGTACCTTGATTGCTCAACCAGCCCGCTGATAATTTTTTTCTGTATTTCTGCAAAAAACTCATAAAAGAACAAAATTTAGAAACTGGATATAACTAAGTGTTTAAAGCAGTGCTTTTTAACCTGCGATACTTTGCTGTTCATCAGGTTGTATGCAGATGTCCCCCCCCCTCCCATTCTTACTATTTTATTTCAATACAGTCTTAATAACCATTCTATAATCAGAACAGTTGTTGATAAGATTATAAAGTTCCATTTTGTTTTTTGGTTTTTTTTTATTATTATTATAACACATGAAATATCAACCAAACTTGAAGTGACTTCAAGAATATATACCATATATTTGTATTCCTCTTGTAATAAAGCATGACACTACTGTACCTCTAATGGAGTAACATTGACAATGTTTACAAATATCTTTTTTCCTCCTACTAATATTTTGTCTGCTGTGATATACTGAATCTCAAATCTTCTTCTTCTTCTTTGTCTTCGCCTTTTCCCACGTTATATGGGGTCGGCATTCAATGTTCCCAATTCACACTTTACATCCTCTTCTTCTCCTCTAGTTGAATTAACTTCTTAACCGGAACACATCTATTGGTTTTGGCATAGTTTTTATGACCGGATGCCCTTCCTTACGTCAACCCTCACCATTTATCCGGGCTTGGGATTAAGCTGCCGATCTACTAAACTTGCCGCAGCCATATAAATGGAGTAGCTCATAGCTCTTATTCAGTGATGAAGCTTCCTCGTGATGTCACAGTTTAATAATTTTATGCAATTTATGCTGAATTTCTAGTCACTATTGAACAAGCAGGTGGCACTGCTGTAGTTCTTTTATCTCCTGGAAACATCCAAATGGCTGACTCGGTAGAATTACTGTGACCTTGAAAATACCAATAATGTAAAACTAGCAACTGAGTTATACATCATTGAGATTCAGTTATACTGAATCTCAATTAGTATTTGAGATTCAGTTATACTGAATCTCAAATACTAATGCAAAAACATAATTTCTGATTTATTCAAAATATCCTCAAATATGAGAATAGTTTTTATCCAATTCAGCTAATATATTTTTGGTCTTGCTTGGAAAATGACATTGCTAAACTTTGTACCATATTAATGCTTTTGTAACAACTCCAGTTACTATGGCAAGTTAAGCATGTGTATTTTCAACAGTGGTGGACTAAGGAAAAATCAAGCCCTAGGCAAGATTCTCATTTTGGGCCCCACCTAGGGTTGCCACCTTTCAGAAATTGTAATGGAGGACACAGTTGAATCAGTTAAAAAAGGTCTATTACTAAATATAAAAATACATTTGAACTCTATTATTGAAGTTGCCAACTTAAATCAAATAGTTCATACCAACGTACAACAGAGGCATTGATTAAGTAACTAAATCTACCTAATCAATATGCGACTAGCGCTATCTAGTGAATGTGTCCACAGTATACACGATGATTCACCAGATATCATGCCGTGCAAAGATGCTTTGATTGGTCAGTGCGAAACAAGTGGAACATTATAAATTTATTTAAAATAAAATAATGAAAAAATGTATAATAAAACTGTTTTACGAGCCCAAAAAAATTACAGGCCCTAGGCAGTTTCCTGGTCTGCCTAGGCCAAAGTCCGCTCCTGATTTTCAAACTTAAGAGTAGAGTTATTAAGACTTATTTGAGAAGTACTTCAGAGTGGAAAAGACTAGGCAGACTTTGGTTTATTTTCAGTTGAGAATGAGTCTGCCTAACTTCTGAAGAATGATGTACCCCATATCATTCTTCAGACATGCAGTACTTATGTTTAAGTAATGCATGTTTAGATATATACATTGTCCCAAAAATAAGTGTGTTACTCCTTGCCATGCATTTGAAGAGGACTGGATTCAAGTTTCATAGGAAGCTAGGGAAATTCTTAAATCCTCTATTCAAATGAGATTGTAATTAGCTAATCTCAGGTGATGGGCACAGCCATTCCCCATGAGTTGCTATACTGCAGGCTTTTCAGCCTATATAGTATGTAAATCAGCCTTTGTTTATTATACCTGCACACTTGTACAGATATAATAAACAAAAAAGAACATATAAGCTAACATACCATATGAACTGGTACATGACAACCAAAATATTTAATGCACCAAAAATTCCTAACCAGTAAATATATTTATTTTCTTTTATATTTATATGATGGATCTAATGTTTCTTACAATTTGAAAGGTGTTGATACTTAACATATTAATAATAGACCATTTGAAATATTTTTAAAAATAAACTGACATCCTGTATTTCATTATTCTATATCTCACCTTTTATCAGTGATTTTTCCCTATGAACCCACTAGGTGCATGTAACTATCATGACTAGCCTAAACTCGCTCACATCTGGTGAGTATGGGCTTGGCACACCCAAGGGTCCTGAGCTGGATATCATCATTCTTCTCTTTCTTGGTGATTCCCTTCTACTTCTCTCTCTCTCTCTCTCTCTCTCAGGGTAATAGGGTAATTTGTGATTTTTTTTTTTTTTTTTTTTTTGGCTGGTGCAGCATAAGCCTCAGGCTTCCTTGCACCATATAGCTAATAATAATAATAATAATAACTTTTTAAAACTTAAAATATGCAATGATGACCATAAGGTCATCACTGAAGACCAGGAGTGGCCAACTTAATTTGTGATGTGATCTACTTTTTTCCTTCAAAATGTGCCGCAATCTACCATCTCAAAAATTTCATTGCACAAAAAAAAAAGGTGCACAAATCGAGGGATGACTGTATATTCAAAATTTGTCGTGACTGACCGAAATTAAATCCGCGATCGACTCGTTGGCCACCCCTGCTGTAGACTATAAAATCTGATAATGATACTACTTAGCAAACCAATTTCATGTTTTGTAACTAGCTGAATTTAAAGTTAAGGACTCTTGTTCGACTTCCATATATGGAACTATTACTATGGAAAAGAAATGATACGTGCTTTCCAGAAAGCAAAATACCATGTTTGCAGGAAGATCAAACTTAAGAAACATAGGTTGAAAAGCACAGCATATAATGTATTAAATAACAATTACTTAAATTTAAAATATGGTGATAAAAAATTTATCAGTTAAAATTATTGGTAGTAATATCATTACCAAAAGCAGGCATGTCAAAAAGGCAGTCCTCAAATGTTTGCTATGTGTTTTCATTTTTTTTTTTTCTTCAACCTTTAAAGGTTAACAGTGTTAACATGTAAAAGTTGAAAACCTATATGAAAATAATGCTAATACTTAATCCTCCATTGCTTACACGATACATAGAACAAATGTGCTTACCTGTTTAGGGCATATTAAGCAACTAGGCATTATTGATTGAAAGAAAAAATTCTCTGAGTGGAATGCAACAAAAAGAAAAATTTAAATATAAAATAAAATGACTAATCTGAGCTTAGATTTAATTTAAATAATTTGGAATTTTAGAGTAACTGTGGATTGAACTATAAATAATTAAGAAATACAATGATCTTAATTTACAATCTGTCTCTTCAAGAATTCCTTTCTGTGGCTAAGAACAAAAGAAATTTAAGAATAATGGCTTAACAGATTCTCATATCATTCCTGGGTCCTTGCTAAACTACTATAGCAGCTGCAGTCTGACTCTCCTTAGCATCCAAAGTAAGAGTGTCCATTATATGGGTACTGTATCTCTTAATTATTCCTTACTTAATTCAGATTTTTTTCAAAATTCCAAATTATTTAAATTAAAAGTATGCTTACTAGAGCAGTTATTTATTTTTAAACTTTTCTTTGTTGCTTTTCAACAGAAGAGTGAACGTAGTAGGTTTTTTTTTTTTTTTTTTTTTTTTTTTTGTCATTTGGTACACTGTACTTGTTTATCTGTAAAAGTAATTGCTGTTTTTCACCCAGCAGTAGAAATTATCCAAATTTTAATGGGTAAAGTAACCAAATTGAATGTCTCATAACTAAAAAATTGATATGGTTTTATAATCTGAGACATAAATGTAATAGTTCATCACTTATCACTGTCGTATCCAGGTATCATCATAAGAGGGGCATGATGACTAGGGTTTTTTTTTTTTAGATAGATGGTTAAGGGGGCATATTTCCCCTCGGCCCGTCCCTGAATATGCCCATGTCACTTATAATATGTCTTTTAGATCCAAAATTCTGTGTATGAGAGACAAATTGACCTCAAAATGTAGCATTTTAAATTGAAATATGTAATATGGAATTTCATCAATGATGAAACTGTCTTCATTGCTATACTAAATTTAAACTTTTCTGTAAAACTGTTATTTTCTTTTTTGAAAAATTGAATAACATTGATTGAAAGGAATAACATGTAAATTACTGTAGAATCTCAGATGCAGGTGGAGAGGATTCAATGTGCACAGGCATTATTAATAAAATAAAAATATCAACATTACTTTAGTAATATTTATACTGTATTTTAGTTACACTTAAAAATTAGTTATTTAGCACTGACTGTTATTGTATTCTTTTCTTGTATTTACTTATCACTGATAGGTTCAAGTTGAATATTCTTCAAGTTAAGAGACTGTGTTGCACCTCACTTGATATAACCCTAATATATAGAATTTTTTATTGGAATGGTTTTAAATTACCTGTTGTTGAGCCATGCTCTAAGATTAACTCTACTTACACTTTCCTTTAAAATGTTATTTTATATTCAAGTTATAATTGAAGCATGCTAAATTTAGCATGCCAAATTTTTTAAAACGTTTCATATTATAATTGTTAATATGATTATAATATGAAATGTTTTAAAAAAATTCGGCATGCTAAATTCAGTATGCTTCATTATAAATTAAAATCCTTAATTTATTATGCTATAAGAGGACTGAACCAAAAAAAAAAACAATTGGTTTCATTTCATAAAAATTAAAAGATTGAAAGAAAACTTTTTTGAACAGGTGTTCCAAGTAATAATTATAATATGCACCAGATCAAGGATCAATTAAATAAATAAATAAATAAATAAATCTTTATTGTGAAGTAGATTTACAGCACAATATCCCATCACGGCGACGAGCGCCAGGGGTTCACATTATGTGATAAAATCCAATATGCAGCTCAATACATCACTGTCATTTATGATAAATTCATAATTTGAGGCTATCAACATTTATACTTATTATTTTAAAATTGCATATCTTGAACAAAATAATATTTTTATATACTTTTATCTTTTTATTTACAAGAAATTTATGATCAGAAAGATTGTTAATTTAGATCACATTAATATCACAAAAAAATATAGATGAATAAAAGAAGAAATACACTATGGTATATGTATTTTTATATGCGTGTTTTAGGAACCGCTGTACAAATCAGTTCAGAAAATCAGTGCAAATAAGTACAGCATTCCAAATAAATAATTTCTTTTATGTTAACATCAGCACCTATGCAGCTAATGTAATATGCATATATAATTGGTTGGGGATAAAAAAAATAATAATAAAATAAAAATTTTGCTGTGAAATAGGCAATTTGTGTATTGTTGCATAAGTAGTGAAACTTAATTAATTTTAGTTCCCTTGGAAGTACTGTTTAAGTAAATTTTGTGTAAAAAACCTGGAACATCAAAATTTGATTAGCCTGTTAAAATTATAAATAAAATGTCATTTATGAATTGTATAAGCTTGCAGCCTATGATGGAATATTAGCTTTTAATCTATTACGATGTTGTCTATTGCTCACTCTGTTAATAAATTTCGTA
This sequence comes from Mastigoproctus giganteus, assembly GCF_048544385.1. Classification (NCBI taxonomy): domain Eukaryota; kingdom Metazoa; phylum Arthropoda; class Arachnida; order Uropygi; family Thelyphonidae; genus Mastigoproctus; species Mastigoproctus giganteus. Next base: position 97,991,189 of record NC_143575.1, read on the forward strand.
TATTATTAGCTATACTTGTGTTTCTAGTTAAAATAATTCAAATAGGCTGAAAATATAATGCAAGTTACTGGATTGGTATATAGGGCTTAGCCCTGTTCCTTTTCAAATATATGCTTAATGCTCGATAGCTATTTATGAAGGTAGGGAAGATCACTTTTTTTTCCCCTTTATTGATATTCTAATATGAATCTGTCAGTTCTAGTTGGATGATGTGATCAGATCTATACCATGACTGCCTTTCCTTGCTAACAACTGCCAGGTTTCCATTTTACTCATTATATTGCCAATTTAGTATAAGCCTGGATTTGAGCACTAAATTGTTGGTTGTAATTAAGTAGAGATCTTGGTTCCTACACCAGATTGCTGGTATAAATGCTTAGAAAATTATATATATTATTTTAATTAAGATGTTGTTTTTAAAAAAAAAAAAAAAGTTATTATAACATGGTTTAAATGCAGTTCAGAAGTTACTGAAATAAAGAAAGTAGACATTTTCTACTAAGAAATTCTAAAAGAAAACAGTTAAAAAAACATAACTGCTAAAACCTGCAAATAATAGAAAAAAAATAAGGAATAGGGTTACTTGTGCAGATTTTTTAATTTAAAATTTAATGAATCTTAAATCTTCACCTCTATCAAAATTTTGTCACAGTTTAAGATTTTATTTGTACATGATGCTAAATTATATTTTATAGATAATGTTATATTGTGCTCTTTGAATATTTGGAGATATAAAAAAATGCTATAAATAAAAAGGAAACAGTGTCAAAACAGTTGTGTTAAATAATTCAAATTCTGCAAGATTTCTTTGCTGATAGATAGAATGATTTACTTCAAAGCATGTTGGTGCACATTGAAAAGATTATTTGATTTCATTAGTTTTGCTTTTATATTGATTACTGTAAGCTTTTTAATTTAACTCAATTATATACCAGTTGCAGATTAAATTTCTGAGACAAATAATAACAAATTTAAAGTGATGGAGTTGAGATTGCAGGAGGATTAAGATTTCAAGGCTCATCTTTATACACATATCAACAATGCATTCTGTTGCCTTATTTAGATATAACATTTTGGACTTTTAATTGGGAAAAGACTTGTTCAGACTGTTCCCTTTATCTCAGAGAGTGAGTAAACGTAAAGAAAATAACTCCATCCAGGGTATTTATACCTAGTATGTAAATCCATAATGAATATTTAAAGTTGAAACTTTTACCTTTGTAGTCCTATTTTGTTGAAATGTCTTATCTTCAACATACATTAGCTGAATGCAATAACTTATATTTTCAAACCATCTTTTTTTTTTTTTTTTTTTTTTTGCAAAGAATAATAGTTTATTTACTGACACTTATTAATATTTCAACATTTTTCTTTTATAAAATTCCAGCTTTTACAGACAGTACAGATATTAATAGTAGTTGATATTTATTTGAAAATAGAAGATTATATTCTTATCTAAAAGTATCAGTTGATAGTCATTAAAAATGATATAAGAATAAGAGAAAAATTTCCAAAGGATTTTATGTAGATTTATAGTTTTCTGAACAATGAATTCATTATTTCATTATCTGTCACCATTCATATATTATCTTGATGAAGTAGTTGTGCATCTTAAATAAGGCAGGAATGACAGTAATTATTAAAATTTCATCTGGATGTTATAGTTAATTACTGTATTTTGTTTTTGGGGCCAATTTTTGTGCTAATTTTATTTTATATATGTAACTTTTTTTTTATTGTTTTGTTTTATTTCCTACAACTGACCAGTGCTGAAAGCATTTGTATTTGTGTTATTGATGTACATATATATAAAAAAATAAATAAATAAAAAACTTGTAGTATTAGACATGGTAATTTCTTAAATGTCTCCACCTTCTCTACTAAAGAAACATATTTAGCACTTCAGCAACCAAGTTTTTAAGAACATTTTGTTCCTCATAATATTTTATGAGGAACAAATTGTTCAAAATTTCAACCAAAGAATTGTTCATGCCCATAGAACGACAGCATCTCCTAGTTCAATTCCTAATATACTGTACTTAGAATGGTGTTTCTCAACAGCTGGTATGCTCACTCTTGAAAGTAAGGGAAGGATTGAAAGGACTGATCCATCATAAACTTAAGTTTGGAAACTTATGTTTATGGCAGATTTATTTTTAAGTCAGACATGGCACTTGCCAGAAGTCCCAAGAGTCGAGGTATTCCCTGAAAAATTGCATAAAAATATCAAAATATAAAAAAAAGTTAAATGTGATGTTCTTTAAAGTTATTCCAAAATATTTTTTATACATATTATAATTTTACTTTAAAAATACAGTAGTCTCAATTATCTGGAAGAAGATTAACCAAGTTTTCTGCTATAGCCAGTGGAAGACAAAGATCAGTCTGTGTCAGATAGCAAAAATAACTATGTGGAATCTATTACAGGTGCTTTTGCTTATATTCTAATAGTGGACTGCTGCAAAGAAGTAGCTTATATTACATCACCCCCCCCCCCTTAAAAAAAAAAAAAAACACCATCTGCCCACCCTTAGTCTAATCTTTCACTTTTTTAAATTTATTCAAACTACTTACTTCCATGACACCAGATGGAAGTTTTCCGACAATTAATTACTCTATAGTCAAAGCAAACTTTCTCACATCTATCCATCAACTTGTTCACCATCCTTTTCCAATATAATTTATGTCCCCTAGTCATCAGAGAAAGAATAATGCCACCAGTATTCAGTTTAGTCAATCCATTTAAAGCTTTAAATACCTCAATCATGTCTCCTTGCAAGTGTCTAGTTTTCAGATGCTTCTATTTATAGAACTACAATGTTTCTTTGTACGAGTACTTTTTTGTGCCCCTGGCTAATCTTGTTGCTGTTCATTGTACCTATTCCACCAGATCTACATCCTTCCTAAAATGTATCTTTTGTAATGTTACTAATGACAAAATCCTTAAATTTCTCAGAAAAACTTATCCCCTCCTTTGCTTTCTGCACACTAGCAGTGTAGTCATATTTCAGTAGTCCTTCAGTTTTATAACTGTATGGTTGATTTAACATTGGTACTAATGACATCAAGAGTAGGAAATCTGAGTATTTACTTAACAAGCACGGAAATGCTGAGAAAAAGTTTGAGTTTGGAATGAATTTGAAAGTGTCTGCAATTCTTCCCAGACACAATGAGAACCTTGTCAATCAGTTTGGCCCTTGAGAGAGAGTGCAAAGCTGGTGGGATAAAATCTTTCCCATCATAGTTAGTGCTTTTTAAAAGAAGAGACTGTTTTTATAGGTATAGGATATACTTGAATAGGAGGGTTGCAAAGCTGTTTGTTGATGCTTATTGAGGTAGTGTTATTAGATGGGTCAGGAAAAATGCTAGCCTGGGAGAGAGGAATGCGCATATTAACATCGTCATCAGCAGCTGCAAGTAGATGTCAAAGTGATTCTTGGGGGGGGGGGGGTCAAGCAAATACATCGGATGTATTATGGTTACTAAATACAAAACCATGTGCTTGTGTATTTACTGGTGCACAAATCCTAGAAGTACATAAATTTGATGAATTTCAAGTACTAGTTAAGTCATCAAATGCAGCATTTGAATATGGGAAGTACAATGTGTACAGAAAGGATGGGAGCAGGGGAAGTTATGCTGTTAGTTAAAAAGCACATTAGCATTAGCATTAGTAGAGGCATTTGATGCAAGAAAGCAAGCTTATGCAGCATCAGCCAAAAAAAAAAAAAAACCCCACTTCCACTTCACCCCTCTGTTCGTTCAAAATACCTGTCCAGCTGAGCCTTAAACTTATTTAGGCTATCAACCTCCACCACAAGGGATGGGAGTCTGTTCCACCAACCAACCACCCGCTGGCTAAAGGCAAATTTCCGCACGTCTATCCTATCTGTCTTTCCTCAATTTGAATTTATGCCCTCTCAGGTGATTTTTCTGAGCTAGAGGAAGAATCCCATCAGCATTGAGCATGCTTAAACCATTCAAGGCTTTATACACTTCTATCAGATCACCTCGCTGGTGCCTAGTCTCCAGACACTGTAATTTGCAAAACTTAAGCCTTTCTTCGTAAGAGCACCCCTTTGTTCCATTCACTAATCTTGTTGCCCTTCTCTGTACTCGTTCCAGCAGCTCTACATCCTTCTTGAAATGAGGCCTCCAGACCTGTATACAGTACTCTAGGTGTGGCCTGACCATTGCCTTATACAATGGAATAATCACCTCCTTATCCCTGCTGGAAAAATTCCTGTATATCATTGACAATACTCCATGAGCTACTCTTGCAGCCCGTCTGCACTGCTCAGAGAACTTCATATCTGCCTGCACAACCACCCCCAAGTCCCTTTCATTCTCTACCACTGTCAGTGTAGTACCACAGAGTTGATATGTTGCTCTGGGGTTGCTGTTTCCCATGTGTAGTACTTTACATTTGTCAATGTTAAACTTCATTTGCCACCTCTCAGCCCATCTGCTCAACCTTTCCAGATCCTGTTGCAGCAGCATAGTGTCAGTAGTGTCCTTGACAACCCTTCCAACCTTTGTATCATCTGCAAACTTGGACATTAAGCTTGATATACCATCATCAATATCATTTATTAATACAGAAAACAATAATGGACCCAACACTGAGCCCTGAGGGACTCCACTAATAACAGTCCACGATGAGCAGTGTCCATTGATTACCACTCTCTGTCTTCTCCCCCTCAACCACCCCTTTATCCATAGCAGCAATTTGCCTCCAGTGTCACACTGCTCCAATTTGTGTAGCAGTCTTCCATGTGCAACAGTATCAAAAGCCTTTCTAAGATCCAAGTATATAATATCAAAGTTATTCCCTGCATCCAGTTCTTTTGTGACTGCATCATAGTATCCAATCAAGTTGGTCAGGCAAGACTTCCCCTTAACAAAACCATGCTGTGTCTGAGCTATAACTGAAGTCTTGTCTAAATGATCCTGCAGTGCTTAGAATCTAAGCACTGCAGGATCTAAGCACATAGTACATAGAATCTAAGCAGTACACCTTTTCAACTTGGGTGGCCAGTGCAATGTTGAGTCAGCTTGGTACAACATAAACACTTGGAAAACAAAAATGAGAATAGGAGTATGTTATAGGACTAATGAGTATAATGAATGACTACAGAAAAAGAAATACAGTGGGCAAGCAAATCAGAATGTCTTATAATGGGAATTTTAACTTTTTTGATATTAACTGGAACTTGTGGGCTGGTCACTCACAAAGTAACAGGACTTTTGCGAATTTATTGGATGACTGCTTTCTACGCTAGCATGTTAGAGGGGCATTGAGAGAAAGCAATACTTTTGATTTGTTTATCAGCAGTGAGCTTAAATGCATTAAGAATATCCAGATAAAGGAACTTCTGGGTGACATATAATATACTGATGTGGATTATACTTAAGATGCAAGTAATGTCAAAGGTAAGAGGAAGGAGTTTTGCTTTTGTAAAGGTAACGAGTGGTCTTAGACACTCGTAAAGACACTTTGTAAAGGTAACGAGTGGTTTTTTTTTTCCTTTCCTTTTATTGGGACCCACCGATAAGGTTTCCAGCAACAAGTTCCAAATGGAAGGCATTCAGGGAAGTAATTGTGAATTGAAAGCTAAATAAATAAATCTTTATTGCCGAGTATATATAAAAATGGCAAGTATATATACAAAGGCAAAGTTCCCTTCACGGCTAGAAAGATGACCAGGGGATTTACATAGTGAAGAAATAACTGGCAAGGAGCTCTCGTGGGTAGCACTGTAGGATTGCGTCCTCCCCACACCAGGCGGAAAAGACCTGAGTTTGAATCCTGCTGATGACAGAAAGAATTTTTATGGGTCTTTTTCACATTGTGGCTGGTTAGTCGGTCTCAGGCAAGGGTAGAATGGTTTTTCTCTCAGAAACTCGTATTTTTCGTACAGAAAACAGAAAATCAACCAATGAACATGCAATTTACAGACAATATACATGGAGCAATATGGCCTTAGTTGCCAATGTGCCTGAAACTCAATAACAATAACTGGCAAGGGGAGGAAGCTGACATCAAGATATCCAGTATCTTCCCAGTCAGGTTAATAGGGTTAGTGAATAGTTGGGTAGGAAAATTGAAACAATGTTCTCTTCAATACACTCAAATCAGGGAATGCTGTATTCTATAGCAAGTTACAAGAGATTATTCAGTTATGTTGTGTACAATTTGACTAAATTTATAGAGCTGGCTCAATTAGCACAAAAGAACAGGACTTTGGGCTAAGATTTTTCACTGTACTTCCTGTTGGTAGTGAATTTACAATGGTCCGCATCTAGTGACTGTGCAACTTCAGCATTTTCCGAGGAAAAATTGTCAGCCATGTGCAACCTGTTGCTGTTGGTGGTTAGGGAAGGAGTTGCCTGAAGAATACAGAGTAGGCTTCTCCAGTGATATCCCATAGATCAAGAGCTGAAATACAACCTATTAGTATATTTACAGTGGCATTGAGTCTTCTCTCAAAGATTGAGCAGTGTAGCTTTGGTATTTTTAGGGATTGCACCAGGGCTGTAGTGCTGCTGACAGGGAGAACATATTTACCCAGTGAATACTGCCACCCGAGCAGCCAGTATTCAGAAACACTGATTTCAGTGTTGTGGGAGCTACTGAAGCCCATGTTTCTGCTCCATACAGTGGACAACTGTTGTGATATACTTCTTGTGATGCTATGCTTGATATAGAGGAGATGTTGCTTCTCTTGCCATCTAAGTTTAGCCATTTTCAGGTGAAGAGCACTTAGGTGATTATTAAAAGTCAACTTGGGGTCAAAAATGACTGAGGTCAGTGTGAATGGGCACATTAGGGATCTGAGTGGAATTGTGTAGCAATGGAATCACAGATTGCTGGCTTAAGAGAGAAAATCATTTAGGTTGATTTGACTGGATTGAGACAGCCCAAATTGGCATAAATATACTGCAACATCGTTTAATTTGTCAGGCACTGGCAGTGATAAGATTTAAAGCATCAATATAGCTGATATGCCTAATTAGCTTGATGTCATCTGCATGGCAAATTATATCTTGTCTCCCATGTACCAGAGGAACAAGCACAGCAGTAAATAATAGGCCTGACAACACCACCTGTGCTTACCTGGCAGGTGAAGGTTTGGTTTCTCCAGTTTAAGAGTGGTGTCCATTTGTTGGGTAGGGAGTTCAAAAATGAGAGCATATTTCCAGGAATGTGGAAGTGCCTCTAACATAGGAGCAGTGCTGATACATCAACGGAGTCCAAAGCAAATTTGACGTCAACGTAGGTGACAGCAATTTCGGCATTTTCTTAGAGTGCATTGAGAATTGTAATTGAGAAGAGTTTGGTCATAGTAGAACGACTTCTATTTGCGCAGTGAATTTGTGGAGGTCTGCCAAAAGCTGTTTAGAAAATATAGGTAGCAGTGTTTTCTCGAGAACCTTGAGTAGACTTGAAGCACATGAAATGGGCCAGTAGTGATTGACTTGTGATGAAGGAGTACCATGTTGAAGCCCATACCTAAAATTGGGTATAGGCTCCAACACAGTACTCCTTCCTCTGTTGGAAAAAGGTCTGGTGAAGGACTATTCAAGATGTTCAGTAGAGGTTCTAAGATGAAAGGACTTAGGCATCTGATTATATATTATGGCATCTTACCAGCTACAGGAGTGGCAGTTGGAGGTAGCATATTAATGGCTTTAATCAGCTGTTGCCTAGAGATTGTGACACCTGCTAGGGAATCAGATGGTGAATGAAAGTCAGTGACATTGATGTGTTTTCTGGTTCAAGAACTCTGTAATCAGATCAAGTCCTTTTGTGGGATTGTAATGAGGGGGAAGCTCATTTGATTTGTTGGCATATAGCTGTTTATCTCCTTGAAGAGTGTGCTGAAGGTGGTATTTAATTCCACGAACCTTACTTCTGTTGAATTCAGCTCTGGCTCTAGAATAAGCAATATGGTGGTGGACAGCCCCAGATTTCCATATCTTGTGGAGGGCCTGTTTGTTTGTGGTAGAAGCAAATAGTGAGAGAGGCAGACCACCATGCTTTTGTTCTTTTAGAGATTTGCATAGTTTTTGATGCAGCAGATGTAGCAACGGCGTTCAGCCAGTATGTCATCAAGGTGACAGCCAAGTCAGTATTACAGCAGGAGGCTGTCCCAAGGAAAGATAGATACAGCGAAGAGGCACTTGTTGATATCTAATAAGTTAGGAGAAGCAATTTTTACTCTGAACAGCATGAGAGACATAATGAGCAGGAAATTTTATGACTACTGAGATTGGTCTATGATCTGAATTGAAGCATGTTTCTGGCTCATAATCAATAGTGTACTCTGCAAAGAAAGAATAAGGTTGAGGCGGTGCTGCCCTCTTCTAGCATGGTCGTAATCTCAACCTTTAATGTGTGAAGCTCCTGGATCAGCATTTTCTGCATGAAAGATGAGCTGGTAGATTGGTCTCCAACAACATGATGCTATGCAGAGGTGTGCATGTTATCAATTATCCAATGTACAACTTCCTGGAGGATAATGGCCTGAGCTGAACTGGTTGAACGTAAAGAGTGGTTATGTCAATTAAAATATCATGAAATGGTGCCAAGGTTTTCAGAGCCTCAAAAAGCTGGGAATGGGTCAATGAGGCTTTTTGGTTAAGAATACTGTCAGTGAAGAAGATGGCCATGCTACCTCCCCCTTGGAGAGTCACGTGAGGTGAAGAGGGTCTTCAACCCAGAAGCACCATTGACTGCATTTGATTCTTCAGCAAGATTAAGCCACATTTCATTATATATAAACTGATTGGACAGAGATCATGAGATACCTACCTAGTAATGGGTAGGCCCACCTTTTGTCCGGATAAGGGCAGTCACACGGTGAGGCACTGAGTCCACTAGTTCACAAAAGCATTCCACAGGTATTTCCATCCATGTTTACTGCACCGCTGTCCATAATTCCATTGCATTCCTGGATGGAGGATCCAAATCTCGAACCAACCTTTCCACAGCATCTCAAAGATGCTCCACAGGGGTCATGTCCGGTGAACAGGAAATCATGCCGTGGTGGTAAAACCTGCGGAATGTTCTTCGAACAATTTTATAGTCACCACGGCTCTGTGGGAGGTGCATTGTCTTGCTGGGAGAGTCAAGAGTCCATTGTCATGTGGGTGCACGACGACCAGGAAGCGATGCAAATGGTCTGCAAGGAGGGACCGTTCAGGGATGTGTCTAAACGTACTAGAGGTCCCAACATATGCCAGTTGAATATGCTCCAGACCATTACTGACCTTACCCCATACCTGAACAGTTGTTGATATGATGGGTGCATAACTTCGTGTGGTTTCTGCCAGATAAGCACCCACCTTCGACTTGAAATAACTGGAAATTGGACTCATTGGATCAGACGATCCATCTCCAATCTTCCAAGGTCCTGTGGTGATGTTGTTTTGCCCAGTTGAGGTTTAGAGTCCTGTGTTGTGGTGTTAGCAATGGGACTCTGGTGGGTCGGTGGTTCCCATAACCTATTGTGGCTAATGATCACCTGATGGTCTTTGTGGATACATTCCTGGCACCTCCCTCTTTGAAGCCAATGTTGATTTATGCCACTGTCACTCCGATTTACTGAAACAATGTGAGACATGTCGACGGCCATGTTCATCCACCATCTTTCTCTGCCCGCAGTGCTCTCCACGATGACATGTTATTCCGGAAATGGCGTATTCCTGTTACACTCTTGATACTGCCGAATGGGGATAGTACAGTTTTTGCACCACCTCTGCAATAGTGACTTGTGCGTCGGGCACCCGCTGTCATCCCCCTTTCAAAGTCGGATAACTCGACGTTTACCCATACTGACATCAAATTACCATATAAGTGAATACAGTAATGCAGTGTATCTATATAATGGCGATATACCTGCCAAGCGGTGGGTTCGTCCACTAAAAAGAGGGGTGACAACATTGCATTCCCCAGGAAGCAGGTACCCCCATAAATTCTGTCCTTTCAGTGTATATTTGGTATATACACACACATGGTGTCTATAAATGGTGGGAACACTCAATAATTTATTGCACATGGAGTAAGAGAGATACCATTTACTTATTTATACCATGTGAAAGAGAAAACGTTAAAGTTTCCCAGTTGTTACTGGGAAAGCTACCAGAAGCGTTTCCAGTTTTGTGAACTGCAAGTACTGACAGAAGAACATGACGACTTCTTTAATCGTGTAGTGTTTGGTGATGAGGCAACATCTCACACCAATGGGAAGGTCACATTTGTCGAATCTGGAACACCCAGAAATCTGAAGAGAATTGAATATGAGTGTGATTCGCTGAAGGGTAATGTTTTCTGTGCCCTGTCACGCCAAAACTGTACGGACGTTTCTTCTTTGCGGAAAACACTAACGGCAATCCTACCTTGATATGCTGCAGCAATGGTTGATGGCTCAAGTTCAGGAAGATAGTGATCACTTTATTTACTAGCTAGACGCCCCCCCCCCCCCACTTCCATAATGACGTTCGGGTCTACCTTAACACTGAGCTACACAAGCATTGGACCAGAGGTGCTGGAGAAAAGGACGAATGTTTCTTAAAATGGCCGCTGAGATCACCGGACCTATTAACTCCGTGTGATTTCTTCTTTTGGGGCTACATAAAGGATCGCATATTTTTAGTTTATGTTATAATGTTAAAAGTACTATATTTTGCAATATTTTGTTTCTATAATTTTAAACTAGATATATTACCATCAGCATTAGCAAAGGCACATGATGCAAGAAAGCAAGCTTATATAGCATCAGCCAAAAAAAAAAAAAAAAAAAACCACCCTTATTTCATCCATCCACTCGCTCGAAATGTTTGTCAAGTTCTGCCTTGAATCTATTTAAGCTATCAACTTCTACAACGACAGATGGAAGTTTGTTCCACCAATTAATCACCCGCTGGCTAAGGGCAAACTTCCGCACATCTGTCCTACAACCGTCTTTCCTCAATTTGAATTTATGCCCTCTCAGGTGATTATTCTGAGCAAGAGGAAGAATCTCATCAGCATTGAGCATGCTCAAACCATTCAAGGCTTTATACACCTCTATCAGATCACCTCGCCGGTGCCTAGGCTTCAGACACTGTAATTTGCGAAACTTAAGCCTTTCTTCGTAAGAGCAACCCTTTGTTCCATTTACTAATCTTGTTGCCCTTCTCTGTACTCGTTCCAGCAGCTCTACATCCTTCTTGAAATTAGGCCTCCAGACCTGTATACAGTACTCAAGGTGTGGCCTGGCCATTACCTTATACAAGGGAATAATCACCTCCTTGTCCCTGCTAGAAAAATTCCTGTATATCATTGACAAGACACCATGAGCTACTCTTGCAGCCCGTCTTCACTGCTCAGAGAACTTCATATCTGCCTGCACAATTACCCCCAGGTCCTTTTCATTCTCTACCACTGTCAGACTAGTACCACAGAGTTGATCGTTGCTCTGGGGTTGCTGTTTCCCATATGTAGTACTTTACATTTGTCAAGGTTAAACTTCATTTGCCACCTCTCAGCCCATCTGCTCAACCTTTCCAGATCCTGTTCCAGCAGCGTAGTGTCCTTAACAACCCTGCCAACCTTTGTATCGTCTGCAAACTTGGACATTAAGCTTGATATACCATCATCAATATTATTTATGAATACAGAAAACAATAATGGACCCAACACTGAATCCTGAGGGACTCCACTAATAACATTACTCCACGATGAGCAGTGTCCATTTATTACCACTCTCTGTCTTCTCCCCCTCAACCACTCGTTTATCCATAGCAGCAATTTGCCTCCAATGCCACACTGTTCCAATTTGTGCAGCAGTCTTCCCTGTGCAACAGTATCAAAAGCCTTTTTAAGATCCAAGTATATAATATCAAAGTTATTCCCTGCATCCAGTTCTTTTGTGACTTCATCATAGTATCCAATCAAATTGGTCAGGCAAGTAAAAAAAAAAAGTAAAGTGCAGCCATTATCAACCCACTGCAGGGTGGAAGCCTCCTCAACAATTCATGCTGAGGGAAATGGACCATAATCTGCCACGCTGGTCCAGTGCGGGTTGGCAGATCGACCGTATTCAGCAGTCAGGGGCTTGAACCCCGGTCTACCCAAAGAGCGTGTGCTACTGCACTCCCGCTCCTGCCCACTCGGCTACGGAGGAGGTCAGGCAAGACTTCCCCTTAACAAGGTGCCATAAGGTGGGCCAGGATCCTCTGGGGTCCATTTCCGAGGAAAAGAAAGGAGCGAGAGAGGAGAGGAAAAAAAAAAAAAAACCCCAACCCATGGTGCTGGTTGAAACAAAATAAAATAAAATATATAAAAAAAAAAAAAAAAAGAAAACACGTTGGGATAAAAAATATAATAAATAAATATTAATAAAAAAACTATAAATAATAATATTAAAAATAATAATAATAAACAAATAATAAAAAACAGAAAAAGAAAAGAGGCTGGTGCTGGTAAAAAAATAATAAAAAAAAGTGAGTGACTGGTTCTTGTAAAAAAAAAAAAAAAACGGTGCTCTTTGACAAAAAGGAGAGAGGAAAAAAAAGAGAAAAGTAGTCTTCAATAAGTACTCTTGTAACCAGGATAATTCAGATGGGGAACTGGTGACCCCATCAGTGCAATGACAATTCTTGCGTACATGAACCATAGAAGAAAATATATCGAATTGTGATGCAATAATGCTTAATTCATGAGTAGCCCAGCACTGCACAGAAATTTCTGAGTGTTCCCTGAAAGTACATGTTTTGTCATCCAGGATAGCAGAGAAGCAACCTATTGTCTCGCTTACACAGGTGTATTTGGTGGATTGTTTTGGTACGCTACTCCGGCGTTGATTCTCATTCTGCGAGCAAACACCTTGCAGGCAAAGTTCTGAATTGCTAAGAAATGGTTATTATTCTTCAGAAGCAATTCCTCCTGCCCTTCAGAGAAATCTGGAACGTCAGTTCGGATCTTCATCCTTGTGTGTGCCCCACTGTGCAATCTTCATAGATTGCACACTGGTTAAAGATCAGATGACTCCAATCTTCTGTATTCCCGCAGCTGCAGAGATCGGTGTGATGCAAGCGAAACTGAAAGAGTTTTTGATTGACAGAGCCATGTCCAGTTACCAGAAAGGAAGTTTCCATAGTTAAGGAGCACCAGGTTTTAATCGATTTAGAGAGTAAGAAGGTCATGTCAGGCAAGAATTTTCTTGTGGCCGCTCCAAGTGGGGTGGTGTCCCATCTGGTCTGTCAGATGCTCATTAGCTCGTTAAAGCATCTGGAGTTCTCTTTTTTAGGATCTTTAGCATTAGCATTAGCATTAGTAGAGGCATTTGATGCAAGAAAGCAAGCTTATGCAGCATCAGCCAAAAAAAAAAAAAAAAAAAAAAAAAGTAACATAAATAAATAAAAATAACCACTTCCACTTCACCCCTCTGTTCGTTCGAAATACCTGTCCAGCTGAGCCTTAAACTTATTTAGGCTATCAACTTCCACGACAAGGGATGGAAGTCTGTTCCACCCACCAACCACCCGCTGGCTAAAGGCAAATTTCCGCACATCTATCCTACATCTGTCTTTCCTCAATTTGAATTTATGCCCTCTCAGGTGATTTTTCTGAGCTAGAGGAAGAATCCCATCAGCATTGAGCATGCTCAAACCATTCAAGGCTTTGTACACCTCTATCAGATCACCTCGCTGGTGCCTAGTTTCCAGACACTGTAATTTGCAAAACTTAAGCCTTTCTTCGTAAGAGAACCCCTTTGTCCCATTCACCAATCTAGTTGCCCTTCTCTGTACTCGTTCCAGCAGCTCTACATCCTTCCCGAAATGAGGCCTCCAGGCCTGTATACAGTACTCTAGGTGTGGCCTGACCATTGCCTTATACAAGGGAATAATCACCTCCTTATCCCTGCTAGAAAAATTCCTATATATCATTGACAATACACCATGAGCTACTCTTGCAGCTCGTCTGCACTGCTCAGAGAACTTCATATCTGCCTGCACCACCACCCCCAGGTCCCTTTCATTCTCTACCACTGTCAGTGTAGTACCACAGAGTTGATACGTTGCTCTGGGGTTGCTGTTTCCCATATGTAGTACTTTACATTTGTCAATGTTAAACTTCATTTGCCACCTCGAAGCCCATCTGCTCAACCTTTCCAAATCCTGTTGCAGCAGCATAGTGTCAGTAGTGTCCTTGACAACCCTGCCAACCTTCGTATCGTCTGCAAACTTGGACATTAAGCCTGATATACCATCATCAATATCATTTATAAATACAGAAAACAATAAAGGCCCCAATACTGAACCCTGAGGGACTCCACTAATAACATTAGTCCACGATGAGCAGTGTCCATTGATTACCACTCTCTGTCTTCTCCCCCTCAACCACCCCTTTATCCATAGCAGCAACTTGCCTCCAATGCTACACTGCTCCAATTTGTGCAGCAGTCTTCCATGTGCAACAGTATCAAAAGCCTTTCTAAGATCCAAGTATATAATATCAAAGTTATTCCCTGCATCCAGTTCTTTTGTGACTGCATCATAGTATCCAATCAAATTGGTCAGGCAAGACTTCCCCTTAACAAAACCATGCTGTGTCCTAGCTATAACTGAAGTCTTGTCTAGATGATCCTGCAGTGCTTCTTTCACCAGTGCCTCCATTAATTTTCCGGGAACAGAAGTTAAACTCACAGGTCTATAATTACTTGTGTCAGCCTTTGATCCCCCTTTGTGAATTGGGGTCACATTTGCACATCTCCAGTCAATGGGTACCTCCCCTGAGTCCAAGGAAGCTCTCATAATTATGGCTAAGGGTTTGCTTACCTCCTTTGCTGCCTCCTTTAATATAACTGGATAGATCCCATCCACCCCAGGTGCCTTTCTTGTGTTTATCTTCAACAATTTCTCCTCCACTTTGCTCTCAGTTATTACAAGATTCTCTAGCTTACTGCTAGAGTTGAATACACCTCTGGCATTCCCCTCGCTGAATAACTCCTCATGTGTGAATGTCGATGCAAAATATTCATTTAGTTTGTTAGCTACCCGAGCAGGGTCATCAACAGTTGACCCATCGATCTCAAGTGGACCAATCTGATTCATCCCCTTCCTTCTAGAGTTTACATAAGTAAAGAACTCTTTGCTGTTTTTCTTCGCATCCCTTGCCAAGGATCTCTCGTAATCTGCCTTCGCCTGCCTAACCTCCTTTGTAACTTGGTTACAGATCAACTTGTATCTATCATAGGCGTCCGTGTCACGTGTTAATTTGTATGTATCCCATGCATTTTTCTTCTCTGCCATATGCCTCATTAGTTCATCTGACAACCATTTAGGCCTAAACCTTGAACAATATTTCTTAGTTGGTATGTAAAGCCTAGTAGCTTCCACGATAAGTTCTTTGAATGCTTCCCATTTTGAATTTGCTGTTGGCAATATCATCAGTTGATCCCACTGTATAGAATTTAAATACTGTCTCAGTCCATTGTAGTCGCCTTTACGAAAGCAATACCCCTTCCCTTTACCCCTAATGGTAGTTACCTCTTTGAGTAACTCCCACTTCAGCACACTGTTATCACTGCCACCAAGTGGTTCATTTATCTGCAGATTCTTAATGCATGAAGAATCACTACTGATAATCAAATCAAGAGTATTACTCCCTCTAGTTGCCTCCCGAACATGCTGATGTAGAAAACAATCATCCAATAAATCCACAAAAGCCTTGCTACTGTGTGAGTGACCAGCCCCCAAATTCCAGTCAATATCTGGGAAATTAAAATCCCCCATTATAAGACTCTCTGATTTACTGGCCCACTCTATTTCTCCGAACAGTTTCTTATTATACTCATCAGAGTCATTAGGCCTATAGCACACTCCTACTCTCAATTTTGATCTCCCAATGCTTATGTCACACCAAACTGACTCGACACTGCACTGTCCATCTTCATTTAAATTTAGCTGGATACCAAGTAATCCTGAAGGTATTTGTTTTTTGTGTCGAAAGCAGAGGCTACGATAGATGACAAATAGATCCAATGGAAGCGACCCCACAATAACTTGCACTGCAGCGGTGGAAAATGTTCTACAGACTCTAGGAATAGAGAGGAGCATGCTCCGCTGAATGGAATTCAGTTTTAACCTCATTTTGGAATTGGTGGCCCGATGAAACCAAGCTCCTGCCACATAGGCAGGAAAACAGTATTATAGTAGAGAAAGAGTGACTTCCTAGAGAAACTTCATTCCCCTCTGGAAATTCTAATTACTGACCCTGTGAATGTTTTGATTTTAGTACTTATGTGAATCAGATGAGGATAGAAGGAAAGCTTATGGTCAACAATGACCCCAAGGAGTTTTGCCTCAGTGACTATAGGGAGCCGCTTGCCAAAACTTTTGGCTTGGGGAGGCTGCCTGAGATCCAACTTGGATTTAAAAAGCATCATTTTTTTTTCACTGGATTAATTTTAAGTTTGTTAGCCAATGACCAGGTGTAAAGGTCAGTTAAAATCCGGTTTGCATTCACCTCTAATACCGCACGAGAACTGCCTGAGACCACAATTGTCAGGTCATTGGCAAAAGCAAAAATTTTACAATTTTGGAGAGAGCGGCCCAGACAGTCTTGAAGCACAATGTTCCAGATAAGGGGCCCCAGGACTAAACCTTGGGAGCACCCTCGAAAGACCTTCCTAGAGACTTGGAGAAATTTTTTCTTGACAATTATTGAGCGGTCCGAGAAATAGCTTTGAAATAATTTGTACATATGAATGGAGCATCTGGCAGACCGTAGACGTTCAAGGGCGCTGCCCCACCAGACAGTGTCGAAGGCGCCCTCGAAGTCGACCATAACAGCTAGTTCAAATTTGGATTTAGAATTTAAAATGTGCCAAACAAAGTCAGACAAGGCCTCCTCGCTCGAATGACCTGGGGTGAAGCCCTATTGACAGGCAGAAAAGAGATTTTGTTGTTGAAACAGAGCTGCTAGTCGAAGAGCCATAAGCCGCTTCAAGATCTTCCCAAGATTAGCAAGCAGTGCAATTGGTCTGTAGGCATGTGGATTTGAGGCAGGCTAATCTGGCTTTTTGATAAGACGAAGCAAAGAAACCTTCCAAGCATCGGGGAAGATGCCTTCCATGAGGAATTTATTGAAGAGCAAGAGCAAGTAGAGAGGTCTTAATTTTAACAGCCGGATAATGAACACATATTCAACCATATCCATTCCTGGACACTTCTTCATGTTGATCTTCTTGACCACCGAGGTAAGTTCTTCTAGAGTAAATGGCTCGGTATGCTTTTCAGTGGTGTACTTGTTATTTGCCTCCCGAATTGCCATATACTCTGGAGAATCTTCAGAAGGATTATCCATAGGAAATAAGAAGGTACAACGCACAGAATATATTAATGAGAATTCACTTTATGATGGGATCGTTTTTTTAAATTACAAAAAACTAGGACTCAAGTGTAAAATTCGCGAGGGCGCCCTAAAACTAGGACATGTCCTCGGAAACGAGGACGTCTGGTAACCCTATAGAAAGGCTTCATTTCTGCAAATTGCAGCATCTCTCGAAATTAGTCACCTGCGAGGTGTTTAAGACTGTGAATGGATCGAACAAGCTCAGTGCTGATGGTATTTTTGCTCTTGTTTGGACTACACTCGAGGGGACACAATTCAAATTGAAGAAGGATGGTTGCATGAATAATGTGAGGGTCCTGAGCTGAATATCATCATTCTTCTCTTTCTTGTTTATTCTTTCCTTTCTCTCTCAGGGTAACTCGGGAATTTTTTTTTTTGGCTGGTGCAGCATAAGCCCCAGGCTTCCTTGCACCGTAGGGCTAATAATAATAATAATAATAATATTTGCCTTCAGTCAGCGGGTGGTTGTTTGTTGGAACAAATTTCCACCTGTTGTTGTGGAAGTGGGTAGTTTGAACTGGGCAAATTATTGGAGGGGTTGGATAGGTGATGTGTGGAGTTTTTTTTTTTTTTTTTGGCTGATGCTTGATTTCTTGCATCATATGCCACTTATGATAGTAATATCAGTTTAATTAGCTTTCAATAGGGGTATACGTAGTATCATGTGGTTGGCGGTATGCGTAAGTTGTTATAGACAGTAATGATGTTCTTAACCAATATTTTTGATAAACTGCGGTCTGTTTAAGAATGTAAAAGAACACACTAATAAAACATATTGAATAGGGTGCAAAAAACGTAAGATATTTCCATTTTACGAAGATGTCTACATTTCTGAAGAAAATTAGCGGTGCTACCGTGCTATCGCACTCTCTAAAAGAACAGGTATAATGAAATATGATTATTCTGTTTTAACTTAGTGCTTTTAATTTTTTAATATATCGGTAACATTGCATTCCCATTTTTTTTCATACTATATAATTGTATGCCTGCTTCTTCTCCAGTGCTATTTCTGTGGTTGTGTCGACGAAATTCGCTTCCAGATGATTATGAACTCTGTAGTAAGAATACTCGATGTATGTCACATGACCTTGGCAGTCTGTATTTTCCCCTTACCTTCTCGTGCACACACGAGAAGGGAAGGGGAATCGAAGCGAGTGTCTTAAAAAGTTGTTTTATAGAATGAACGTTAGAAGAATATTTTATTTAATAAATTATTTTATGTTTTCCTAGGTATACATACACACATAAAATTATGTGAAACGTGTTTGCAAACATTAAACTTTGTGGAGTAAACCCCAAGGGCTCATCAGGTGAGTATGGGCCTGGCAAACCCAGGGTCCTGACCTGGATATCAACATCTCTTTCTTGGTGATTCCATTCCCTCTCTCTCTCTCTCTCTGTGTAACTCAGGATTTTATTAATATTGTTATTTATTTATTTTTTTTTTTTGGCTGGTACAGCAAAAGCCTCAGGCTTCCTTGCATCACAACCCCAGGGGCTCACATCTGGTGAGTATGGGCTTGGCAAACCTAGGTTCTGAGCTGGATATCATCATTCTTCTCTCTCTTGCTTTCTTGGTGATTCCCTTCTTCGGACTCTCTCTGTCTCGCTCGCTCGCTCTCTCTCTCTCTCTCTCTCTCTCTCTCTCCAGGTAGGGTAACTTGGGAATTTTTTTGGCTGGTGCAGCATAAGCCTCAGGCTTCCTTGCACTATATTTCTGAAGAAAATTAGTGCAAGGAAGCCTGAGGCTTATGCTGCACTATATGACTAATAATAATAACACAAAATGCATGATTTATGCTTAATAACCTTCTGTTTCTCACATTCACATGGCATGCCATCTGTGTGATCCCTTTTTTGTTTTAATTGTAAAAGGTAATTTTTAGCTTCTTTACTGAATTGTAAATGAGCTATTAAATATAATCTGCTAAACTCAATTAAAGAAATCAAATGAAAATAAACACGAGAAACTAATAATAATAATAGAAGTTTTTATCATATTTTTTTATAGTTTAAGCCACTTATCCCCTGAATTGAAACCCAAACACTTGCTTGGAGTTGGGCAGACATTATGTGAATATCTGTATTTGGTTAGCTGTTCACATTTAGGGAGTGAAACTGAAGCTCTACATAAAGATTCCCAGTTCAAGAAGCCACCCGTCCCTGGTGTCTCACAGGCGGCTTGTAAAAATGTGAGTTTCTTAGAAGAAAGATGGATGCTTTTGCTCACTTGGCATCTGTTAAATGCCAAACAAAATTTTAATGTCTCGTAATCTGTAGTATATTGAATTGAAAGCAGAAAATACTTTATAATATTTATGACCGGTCATATAATATTTATGACCGGTTAGCGAATATTGGTGGATAAAGGTACATAAGAGGATGTGATATCACTTATGAATGTTAAAAAATAAACATTTAAAAGAGGGACTCTGTTAGACACCAAATTTAGAAGTGGAAGATTTAGCAGCAAAAATTCCATTATGGTGGTACTTCATGAAGGAGTTGAATTTAATGAAATCCAGTTCCTCCCTGATTGTGTGTTTTAACCGTAGTTTTTCCTTTAATTGGAATGTGTGTACACATTAAAGATAAATTCCAACATTACCAGAAACAGTGATTCTGATAATGTTAGAATTTACCTCATGAGAGGGCGCCTCCGTAGCCAGGTGGGCAGGAGCAGCAGTATGTAGCAGACGCTTCTTGATTAGACTGGGGTTCGAGCCCGTGACCACCAAATACGGAGGATGCGGAAAGGTCAGGGAATGACCACCGCATATCCCCACAGCAATATGGCCTTAGTTGCTAATGCTGCTAAAATCCAAATAACAACAATCTCATGAGAGTCTAATTTCTTGCCATGATTAGTGTACCTTTTGCTGGATGTCACTGTTACCATCCCAATGGTCTTCCCTCACAGGGTGCAGCAAACACATAAGAATATCAAAGTAATATTATTATTTATCAAGTAATTGTGAAAAATGAGTACTTTATTTACAAAGAAATGTGAAATAAACTTAAATATAACTTATCTGAAAATTATACCAGGAATTAAAACACCACACATATATGAAACAATAGTTACTGTACACTAGGTTGGCATTGGTTGGCTTCAGTTGCATATTTAATACGGTTAGTGAAAGATCCAATAATTCAATGATGAGATACTTATGAGAGATTCTAAATGTTAGTAGATAACATGGCATTGAGTATTTGGCTAATGCCCAATTATGATGCAGTACTGACAAACAATAAGTGGTCATCAGGTAAATGGCATGCATTTAAAATAAATAGCACCATATTTCTCCTTGGGCAGTGTTGCTTATTTAAAGCAGTAACACTGAGGCAGCTTGGAGTGACTCCCTTTGCAATGTTAAAAAAAAAAAAAAATGTTTATCATGTAACTAAAAATATGGTATTTATGTTTTAATTCATGGTACTATCTTCAGCCACGTTAAAGGTTTATTTTTATGTGTATTTCCGTTTAGGTACTTCTTTTTGCAGTTGAATGATAAAAAAAAAAGAATAAATTTCTTCCATATTTATATTTATTTGCCATAATTCATTGAGATGCATTGCTAACAGTACCAACTGGTTACAAGGACACTAACAGAAGTCGCATGATGAAATAAGTGGGGAACTAAAAAGTAATGCTACCTAAGTCCTTTTAAAACAGAAAAAGAAAATTTATTTCTCATTTCAAAGAATACTAATGTGAAATTGCTGTACTTTCAAGCAACTCGGAGATTAAACACCACAGAAAAAAATACTTTTATGCGTACGGTAATCATATTTATGTCGCAAAAACAATATTTATCCATTTGCATTTTGTTATGTTAATTACAGGCAACCATTCCAGCTTGGGATTATTGAACTGTTTGCAAAAATCACTTTTATAGTGTTTGTCCAAGTCAAGAGAACCTGCATCGACTCTCTGAACTTGGGCATTGAGAGACCCAGTATAGGCCCCAGGTTAACAGCCTCGCTGGGCTAGCTACCATTTCTCATAGAGGACTATGGAATTGGAGTCTCCAGGATGCCTTCACAATATTGAGTACAGGACAATTGATCCCTTCCCTCCCACTTTCTTGGGGAGTAATGTACATGAATACAAATATGCATCTTGCAAAATTGAATCTCTTGTGCTTCCACATAAAGTACATTGCGCAGCCAAATGCAATAAAACTGAATACTCTTTGAACCATCTTTGGTTCAAAGAGTATTTGGACTGTACTGGAGTATAAAAGAAACTTTGTTTTAACCTCATTAAAGGGATATTTGAATGAATTGTTTTTTTTAGAAATTATTTGTCATTTTGTATTAGAGGAATCAGTAGTGCAACACGAGTTCCCTAAAGCATGTCGCAGACTTTCTCTCAGGTAAGACAAGCTAGGGTTGCTACTTGCGAGTCTAAAATGCTGGTGAAATTCAGGTGACACTAATGAGTCAATTCAGCTGAATTTCCTGGAAGTTGTTCTGCGACAACCAGATCCTCTGGTTGCACTTTAACGATGGTGAGACTGTTAGTAACTTAAGAGTATACCTCTCACCCCCAATGTGCAAGTCGGAGTGTTTGCTTCTAGTAGATGGGAAGCAAACATTCGGGTGTTAATTAGCATTAGTAGAGGCATATGATGCAAGAAAGCAAGCATATGCAGCATCAGCCAAAAAAAAACCACTCCCATTTCACCCCTCCGTTCGTTGGAAATACCTGTCCAGCTGAGCCTTAAATTTATTTAGGCTATCAACTTCCACAAAATGGATGGAAGTCTGTTCCACCAACCAACTACCCACTGGCTAAAAGCAAATTTCCGCATATCTGTCTTTTATTCTGATTATTCTGAGCAAGAGGAAGAATCCCATCAGCATTGAGCATGCTCAAACCATTCAAGACTTTATACACCTCTATCATATCACCTCACCAGTGCCTAGTCTCCAGACACTGTAATTTGCAAAATTTAAGCCTTTCTTCATAAGAGAAACCCTTTGTTCCATTCACTAATCTTGTTGCCCTTCTTTGTACTCATTCCAGCAGCTCTACATCCTTCTTGAAATGAGGCCTCCAGACCTGTATAAAGGACTCAAGGTGTGGCCTGACCATTGCCTTATACAAGGGAATAATCACCTCCTTATCCCTGCGAGAAAAATTCCTGTATATCATTGACAGGACACCATGAGCTACTCTTGCAGCCTGTCTTCACTACTCAGAAAACTTCATATCTGCCTGCACAATTACCCCCAGGTCCTTTTCATTCTCTACCACTGTCAGTGTAGTACCACAGAGTTGATACGTTGCTCTGGGGTTACTGTTTCCCATATGTAGTACTTTACATTTGTCAATGTAAAGTAGTAGTGTCCTTAACAACCCTGCCAACCTTTGTATCGTCTGCAAACTTGGACATTAAGCTTGATATACCATCATCAATATTATTTATAAATACAGAAAATAACAATGGACGCAACACTGTACCCTGAGGGACTCCACTAATAACATTAGTCCACAATGAGTAGTGTCCATTGATTACCATTCTCTGTCTTCTCCCCCTCAACCATCTCTTTATCCATAGCAGCAATTTGCCTCCAATGCCACACAAAAAAGAAATTTGCACAGCAGTCCTCCATGTGCAACAGTATCAAAAGCCTTTCTAAGATCCAAATATATAATATCAAAGTTATTCCCTGCATCCAGTTCTTTTGTGACTGCATCATGGTATCTAATCAAATTGGTCAGGCAAGACTTTCCCTTAACAAAACCATGCTGTGTCCGAGCTATAACTGAAGTCTTGTCTAAATGATCCTGCAGTGCTTCTTTAACCAGTACCTCCATTAATTTTCCTGGTACAGAAGTTAAACTCACAGGTCTATAATTACTTTTGTCAGCCTTTGATCCTTCTTTGTGAATTGGGGTCACATTTGCACATCTGTCGTCTATGGGTACCTCCCCTGAGTCCAAAGAAGCTCTCATAATTATGGCTAAGGGTTTGCTTACTTCCTTTGCTGCCTCCTTTAATATAACTGGAAAGATCCCATCCATCCCGGGTGCCTTTTTTATGTTTATCCTCAACAATTTCTCCTCCACTTTCCTCTCAGTTATTAGAAAATCATCTAGCTCACTGCCAGAGTTTACTTCACCTCTGGCATTCCCCTTCCTGAATAACTCCTCATGTGTGAATGTAGATTCAAAATACTCATTTAGTTTGTTAGCCACCTGAGCAGGATCCTCAACTGTTGAACCATCAATATCCAGTGGACCAATCTGATTCATCCCTTTCCTTCTAGAGTTTACATAGGTGAAGAACTCTTTTCTGTTTTTCTTTGCATCCTTTGCCAAGGATTTCTCAAAATCTGCCTTTGCCTGCCTAATCTCCTTTGTGACTTGGTTACAAACCAGCTTATATCTATCATAGGCTTCCATGTCACCCGTTAATTTATGTATCCCATGCATTTTTCATCTCTGCCATATGTCTCATTAGTTCATCTGACATCCATTTAGGCCTAAACCTTGAACAATATTTCTTAGTTGGTATGTAAAGCCTAGTAGCTTCCTAGTAGGTCCTTGCAACTTATTTTTTTTGTTTGTATATTGTAAACAAAATGACTGGATCACAGGCCTTGAATAGGTTCACCTGAATTGGTTCCTCAGTGATGTTCCTCATTAGTTCCTCAGAATATTGCGATTACAGTGTCCCATGGCTTTCAGGGGAGGGCTACACAATGTCTAGGCATAGAGAATAGGCATAGAGTCAAAGAATTCTTTGACTGATTCCCATTTTGAATTTGTTGTTGGTAACATCATCAGTTGGTCCCATTGTATAGAATTTAAATACTCTCTCAGACCATCGTAGTCGCCTTTACGAAAGCAAAAACCCTTCCCTTTTCCCCTGATGGTAGTTACCTCTTAACATAAGTAGATCAAATTGTGGCATCTGTGGAATGCAGCCTCTTTGTGTCACCAGGCAAAATTTGGTGTTAGATGACTCTCTTATCATTCTAGTGCAGTACCACCATTTTGCTCATTGAATGCCTGAGGTGGTGAGCCTCATCTCTTTCAATATGGAGTATAATCTATGTTTTTTAAGGTTTTGATGGCTAAGATTCAACCCTCCTTAAATTTTGATCATACAACTCTAAAATGCTGTTTGCAGGCTGGCTGCCTACTCGATAGTCCACCAGACTGAACCTATGTGTGGGTCTCTAGGAGGCATCCAGATAAACTAATGTATAATCTCTCTCTCTCTGCCTCTACTCTGCTAGCTAGTGAATAGAGGGAATTCTCTAATCACTAGAGGATTCCCTCTGTTCATTAAAATTTCCTGAAAATAACAGTCGACAGAAATTCTAATCTAATGTGAACAGATGTCTTTAGTCTTCTTAACCTTCAATCTATGCATGTGTGGAGTACTGTAGTTTTTAATACATTTCATGTTTGTGGGTTTTCTTTAAAAAAAAAAAAAAAAAACACGGGGGTAGGGCAATGAAAAAACAGGAATTTCAATGAAGAGGAGATGAAATATAAATACAGAGTAAATGTTTCAACAGCTTTGAATCCAGGAGGGGGGACAATGGTTGAGTTTCACTCCCGGTGGAATAAATCCCCCTCCTCCTTCCCGGCAAAAAATAGTAATTTTTATTTTAATATTCGTTCAAAGACCTCGGATGTTGAAATATTTGCCACATTTTTTGTTTGATTTTAATTGAAATTTTCTTCTTACTGCACTCCTTAGGGGCCATATTATCAGTTTACACACTTTAGTAATTAGAAAACATGAATTCAATAGATTTGTATCAAATAAACACAACACAAAAATTCACATCAACTAAGTGTGATACTCGTTTGGTGGTACATAGCAAAAATAAATCACTAAAATTCAAAAGACATTAAATTTTCAAAATAATTAAAAATGGGCAATATTTCTGGCTGCGCACAAATTGTAACTAAAAGCCACTATTTCAAGTGTCGGCATTTATGGTTTTCAGGTTCCCTTTATTTTCACACAAACTATTTCTTGATAATGTTTCACACAAATGGTCCTTGCAACTCATTCTTTGTTTTTATATTGTAAACAAAATGACTGGATCACAGGCCTTGAATAGGTTCACCTGAATTGGTTCCTCAGTGATGTTCCTCATTAGTTCCTCAGAATATTGCGATTACAGTGTCTCATGGCTTTCAGGGGAGGGCTACACAATGTCTAGGCATAGAGAGAGGAGTCTATTGCAGCAACTATTTCAATCGTCGGTAGTTTTGCTTTATGGTTTTCACATTGCCTTTATTTTATTTTATTTTTTTTTCACAGCTAATTCTTGTGGCTAATTCTTTCTTTGTATACCACAAACAAGATGGTTTTATCACAGCCTATAAACAATACATTTTATAATCTTTTAATTATATATGTATCTGTACTGTAATATTGCAAGATTGCATGAAGATACGCTTCGAAGGCCCGAATGAGTTATCAGAAAAATTAATAAATGAAGTGATTGATACATATGCAAAGAAGAATAAGATTATTATAATACTTGCATGTTTAATTATAATTTGTATAATTTTTTTGGAGAATTTTAATTGGTGATTTTCAAATTATTAAACCGTGATTATTGTCAGTAATGTGGTTTTTGTGAACTGACTATTAGTATTTAAATGTTAAATATTTCCTTTTGTTTCCTATTTTGTTTTCTTATTTTCTCTTATTATAACATTCATAAATATACAGATTTGTTTGTAACATATACATATGTTGTAAATATTAAATAATAATAAAAAACATCACATATACTACATCCGCCCCCTGAATTACCCCCACCTTGTGCAAGCATTCTAGATTCAACACTGGTTTCAAAACAAGCAATTGCTACAATTTAATACTAGTATTGGCAAAATGAAGCAAGTGTATACAGCATCAGCTCAGTTGAAAAAAAGAATAATAACAAAAAGTGTACTTATTATTCACCCATTCCTTTTAATAATTTGTCCAATCTTTTTTTAAATTTATTCAAGCCATTCACCTCCACAACACCAGTTGGAAGGGTTTTTTTTTTTTTAGAACTTATTGTACTTAGAACTCTGCTGCCTGTACTAAGTACTTACTGTAATTAGTACAGGCATTAAAACTTATTGTGCTTAGTACCATGCATGAATTAAAGGTTGAGAAGAGCAGAAGATACTTATTGACATTAGATTTGGATTTCTGCAGATAGTAATTTTCAGAAAATACACATGAAAGAAGCTTGTTCTTTTCAGAGAATAGTGGTAGAAGGGATTAATGTGGAAGAGGTAAAGTTAGTTCTGTGAATTTTCAGTTAGTATCGGTATTAGTAGTGGCAAATGATGCAAGGAAAGTAAGCTTATACAGCATCAGCTAAAAAAAGAAAAAAAAAACTACCCTCCTTCATCTGTTCATCCCCTATATTAAGTCTTTGTGTATCAGCATAATCTTTATTTCGTTGAAGTCTCCTATTTGAAGAACATCCTCAAGTCCTTTCTTTAACAATATTTTGTCTACCCCATGGTCTTCACAGAGTCACCTCTGTACCCGCTATATTCATGTACCTGTGCAGCTCATCAAAGTCTAGCTGACCATCTATCACTTCTAAAATGCTCTCGAGGATACGATGATTAAAGGTCACCTCTGGAATCTCACCTAGGGATCATAAAATAGTGCTTGTTTTTAATTGATCTTGGTACACTCTCCCATACTTCAATGCCTAAAGCAGATGAAGTAGATCTAGGAAAAACCTGAAAAGATGGAATAGACTGAGAATGTATCTGAGGAGACCCAATGGATGGTGCTGCTCAAGGAGAGGCAGTCCCCCCCCTCGCTGGTAGAACCAGACACCTCTAGCATGGGGCTAATAAGGCCCCTCCCTTAGAGGTAGGCTCAGTTGGTAGGGATTGTTTGAAACCATAGTCTCATTTTGGGTAATAATTTGATTTAAGAGAATAGAATAAGAGTTCAACTTCCTCCTACCATTTACGGAATCAACAGTCCAATGTGGGAACAAGGCCTGGAGATGCTGATTAATGTTTCTTGTATAGATCTTTTTAAGTCAGCTTCAGAATGAGCCAGCATTAATACTTCCTTCTCTGACCATTGAGCCTTGATTCTGGTAGTGTCTGTCAGTCACCCTGTTTGCTTCTTCTTGATGAGCCCTTCTAATGTGGACCCCTCATCTTGTCTTGGTGGAGAAAGATCGAGCAGAGTATAAGCAAGTCCATGGCCTTTCAGGATTAGCAGGCTGGTGAAGCCCATCATCCCCCACAAGAGGTAGAACTGCCACCTGATGGTGGTCTGGAATCGCTCGTAGCTAGTGGCTCTGAGACCCTCTTCTTCAGTAGTCTTCAACCCGTGATTCTAGATACCTGACGAGGTTGGGAACCCCAGCAGGAGAACAAGCGTGCACCAAAAATTATTAAATTTATTTAAACTACTCACCTCAACCACACTAAGTGGAAGTTTATTCCAACAGTTAATACTCTTGGGCTGAATGCAAATACATAGTGCATTAAAAAATTCCTTGAATTGCATGCTAGTATTGAAATGGTTTGTGCTACAGCTGTTAAGGGTCAGTGGGGCATTGACCTTGGTGTGCATGCATGGTAAGTGGGAACTGGTTCGACCCCTTCACTCATGTGTAACAGCTGGTTGATTGTGGAATGTCACAATTTGAACAGTGTGCTAACGTCAAGTTCTTTAAACTTGCAAAAAGTGCTACAGAGATGCTGCAAACATTACAGAAAGTCTGTGGAGATGACGCTTTGAAGAAACCAGCAGTTTATGAGTGGTTTGTTTGGTTTAAACATGGACAGGAAAGTGGAAGATGAATTTTTGTAGTGGACGCCCTTCAATGTTACAGAATGACGAAAATGTAATGAAAGTGAAGGAACTTGTGAAAATGATAAGTGCATTACTGTTGTTGAGATTGCTCATGAAATTGGACTATCTGTAGGCTCAGTACACAATCCTAATGCAAGATTTAGGAATGTGTCTTGCATTATGCAAAATTTGTTCCATGCTTTTTGTCAGAAAATCAAATAGACTGCAGGAATGCCATCACAAGTGATTTGTTTGAAAAATCTATGCAGGATCGGAAAATCTATGCAGCTTCCTATGAAAGGTGGCCACTGGTGATGAGAGTTGGGTGTTCACCTGTGACTCTTGAGGCCAAGGTGGAATCATCTGAATGACACACAAAAACGTCCCCACGACCCAAGAAGTCTTGTGCGGAAAAATCCAACGCCACAGTTGTGCAGATCATTTTTTTCCAAGATGAGGGCATAGTGCAGTGGTTTTCAACCGGGGTGCCACAACAACATTCCAGGGGTGCCACATAATTTGGGTTTAAGTTACTTAAACTTTTATTTTTTTAAATTTATATGTTTATTTCATTATAAAAAGATGTACAGTATCTTTTTAATTTTGTGGTGATTTTATATAAAGAATAAAATTATTATATACTGTATATAATTTGTATTTTGAAATGTAATTTTTATAATTATATTATTGTAATAACTATCATATAACATATACATTTTTTAATATTATATATATATATATATATACACACACACACACACACACCATGTGGGAAGAAGGAGCAGCAGTGTGTAGCACACGCTTCTTGATTAGACCGGGGTTTGAGCCCGTCACCACCAAATACGGAGGATGCGGAAAGATCAGGGAATGACCACCGCATATCCTGGAGCAATATGGCCTTCGTTGCTAATGCTCCTAAAAACAACACACACACACACACACACACACACACAGAGAATCAAATCTAACAGACAGAAAATTGATTAGATTGAGTAGGGGTGCCGCAAAATAAACTAAAATACTTAGGGGTGCCATTATTAAAAAAGGTTGAAACCACTGGCATAGTGTATCACAAATTTGTTACTGGGGGGAAAAGCATTACGGCTGCTTACTTCATTGAGATTTTTAACACATTAAGATTTTAGCACAACTGTACAAAGTGTCTCTGTAATAAACATTGTGCAACTTTATTGATGAGCTGAAATGGTCAGTTATGACAGTAAATTATTGAAATGACCCACATTTTATATGCCATCAGGGCATTCTTTATTTTGCATAAATTTTTAATTAGCTTGTGTGACCATTCTGGCCTTATAGCTAGTTTTATCTCACTTATTTCTCATTTGTTTTTTAGTGTTACTTTATTAGGTATATTTTCAAATTGAAAAGCACTAATTTTTTTTCCAAAAAAAAAAAAAGAAATAAACAAATGAAAAAAAAATTGCAGACATGGAATATTTTCAGCGTCACATCCATTTAAAATGCATCCCCTTCATACATGATGATATTTTTTTACTAATGAGTGAGGTTCTTTATCCCCATTTAATATTTCTAGAGCCAACATGCAACAGGTTTTATTGAACTTTCTTTGTAGAGTAGTTAGTAGACTACATTTGGATTCTGCCCAATTGAACAGTTTTATCATTGCTATCATTATAATGTCCCCACTGTCATGAAGACCACGCAGAAAATAGTGAGTAGTGACACTGTTTTTTTGAGAATTACTTTCTGACTGAGCATACACTGATTGGCCAAAACATTATGACCAGCTACCTAATATGATGTTGGTCCTCCACATGCAGCCAAAACAGCTCGTACCCGGCGAGGCATAGACGCTACAAGATTTTTAAATGTCTTGTGGTATCTAGTACCAACATGTAACCAGGAGATCCTTTAACTTCTGTAAGGTCCGTGGTTGAGACGCTGGAGATCGGAGTTGCTGTTCCAACAAAAACCACAGATGATTGATGTCCAAGGAATTTGGAGGCCAGGACAATACCTGGAAGTCTTCCTCATGTTCTGCAAACCAGTCTCGAACAATCTGGGCAGTGTGGCATGGCGCATTATCCTGCTGAAAGACGGCACTGCCAGAGGGGAAGACCATTTCCACGAAAGGGTGTACCTGGTTAGCAATGATGTTTAGGTAGGGGTAGACGTTAGAGCACCCAGCACATGGATGACTGGACCCAGAGTATCCTAGCAGAGCACCGCCCAAAGCATGACACCGCCTCCACCAGCTTGTTTTTGTCCCACAGTGCATCCAGGCGCCACACTTCCCCAGGTAAACGACGAACATGTACCTGGCTGTCCGCATTGCGCAAGGAAACGTGATTCATCGGACCAGATGACCTCCTCCAATCACTGAAGGTCCAGTTTCTATGCTCGCTTGCCCGTTGTAGGCACTGTTGCCAGTGAACCATGGTTAGCATGGGCACTTGGAGCAGACTGCGGCTACAGCAGGGGTTTTCAGGTCCCATTTTCAGGAGGGTTTGATGTATTGTGTATTGTGACACATTACTCCTGTCACCAACATTCCAATTACCGGCTAGTTGCACCATAGTCGCCCTTCTGTTGCCATATTCCATCCGGGAGAGCCTTCGCTCACCTCAAGCACCTCAGGTGCTGTGGTCATCCAACCCCGCACCGGTGGTTTGTGGGTTTTCCCTCCTTAGTCCACTTTCGGTAGGTAATAACAACCATGGCTGACTGTGAGCACCCCACCAGCCGTGCGGTTTCGGATATGCTCTGATCCAGTCATATTTGACTGGGCAAGTTTGACAAAGGCTAATACAATTTGGCCTTTGTCAAACTTGCTTAAGTTCGCTGCCTTTCTCATTTGAAGAACAAGAGTAACTGATTAACAGAGCTCCGTATCAGGTGTTTTTTATACCATTCCCAACCCGTGCACATGCCACCTGCAGTTGCTTCGGTTTGCATAACGACTCACTGGTCATAATGTTTTGGCTCATTGGTTCTCTGTTTACCCAGCTTGTACTGGGAAAATTGCTGATATACTAGTGTGCAAAACTTAAAGACCAGTCAGGTTTTCACCTGTAGCTTCTCATAGCAGTGGCCTGGATATGGGAAAAGCATACCAAAGGAACCTCGTGAGATATAGAAATGATGGACACAACAACGGAAACAAAACGGTACAGAGGGGCTTTATTCAAAAATGGCAACATAGCACTGGCTGCCATGATACAGATGCATCACTGCCAAAGATGGAACAAAGGGAAGAAGTGGTCCTCAGTAGGAGATATGGTCCCCCCCCCCCAATGTCGATACAGGCTTTGCCCGTACTTAGAACAATGCTGTTGATAAGTTCTTGCAGTAACATTGTCCATTCCTCTGTCAGCACCATCTTCAGCTAGTGAACATTTTTCTGGTGGGTGTGGACGTGCTTTTGGCATCTCCCCAGAGCGTCCCATATGTATTTGATGGGATTTAGATCGGGAGAATTGGGCAGGCCAATCCATAAGAACAATGTCTTCACTTTCCAAAAGCATATCAACAGCTGCAGTGCGATGGGGTGTGGCGTTATCATCCATAAACACGAACTCGGGACCAATGGCTCCTCAGAGCAGATGCACATGGGGAAGGATTACCTCAGTACAGTATTGTGCACCGGTTACAGTACCTCCTTCCAGTATCTAGAGTTGTGTACATCCATCCAAGATAATGCTTTCCCAGACGAGAACACCTTGGCTGCCATATCGATCCCTTTCAGTGGTGTTTGCAGGGTGATACCGTGTGCCTACCTCTTTAGATTAGCTGACATCCAGAATCTCTGCTGAGATTGAATCTACTCTCATCAGTAAAGAGTACCTTACCCGATTGCACTGTTGTCCAGTCCTTGTGTTCGATGAACCACTGTAAATGGTGTCTCCGATAGGCAGGTGTTAAAGATACACAGCATACGGGCCGTTGGGCAAACAGTCCACCTTTGTGGAGTTGCCTGGCCACAGTAAACCACGGTATTCTGCATCCTGTGCTTCTGTGCAGCTGGTTTGCAATGGATCCCGCTGTCTGGTGTCAGTCCCTCTTGGCTTGTAGGAGTATATAGCGGTCATCATTGGGCGTTGTTTTTCGTGGACAACCACCACTGGTCCTTCGAACAGCTTCCTGTTGTTCTGAATGCCAACCATGCATATGAGACGATGCTATGGGTGATACCGAACTCTGCAGCCACACTTCTCGTACTTCAACCTTCCTCGAGCTTCCCAATTATTCAACCCCCTGTAAAGTCATCCAGATGTTGTCTACTGGCCATTTTGTTGTCTGTAGCACTGTATGAAACCAATGGAACGTCTGTGACAATCGTGATCACCATTCAGTAATTTGCACATATACTGCTGAACTGCTGCTTTTGCTCATCATGATTCAAATTTTTGCTTGTGCACCAGCTTTCTACTAAATAGCCAGAGTTATGCAAATCGCCACAGGCTGTTTCGTTTGATTTTGTGGTTGTAACGTTTAGAAATAGTGTTGGTCCTTAAATTTTGCACACCAGTGTAGTTTACCATGTCTCGACACGTGCCATGTGACGCATTCAATCAACAGCAGATTTTAACAATTTACTGGATTTCTTAGGCAACTTGGTGACCTATTGCATGCCATTTGTAAAGCATTGATCGTACTGAATCCATTTCCATAGTATTATAGGTGGTATGGAGGTGTTCGTGATGTTAATTGGACATGGTCGTAAAGGTCCTACGCATTGAATTATCCAGCTCAGAACATGGGATGCTGCTTCATATTTTTTGCTACCTTTAAACTTCAATTTTTGGGAAAAGTGCTGCTGAATATCCATACTGTACTCAAAGTGTACTCAGCCATCCAATCTGTGCAGTAATGATTTTACTTTAGGAACTCATTTAGAATTTTAATGATTAAAATCATTAGAAGTTTAATGATTTGCTTTAGGAACTCGTTAACTTTAGAATGACACACATTTGGTATTTTGTTAATGAACTGCAGTTATTATCATGAAAATCAATGAATGGGTTCCAATTTTTGGAGTAAGGAGAATGTTTTGAGAAAACCATATCAGATCTTGAGGGTACTATAATCCTTTAATAAATTAACTGTTATACATTTTTGATAACCTGCACAAATAACCACAGGAATCTTACAAAACATTCACTATACGAGTGACCCAATCACAAAAATACAAAGTTCAGCTACAAAGTAACCATTAAAGACAAAATATCTGAACGGAGAATTAATCTTAATAAAAACAAGACTACAAATATAGCATAATATAAAATGACATTGGCATACTAGGACCAGCACTTGCACGCCTGTCCGTTATATACAGTATGTTAGCCCAAGATATGACTTGATATGACTTGTCAATCGACCATAGGTCCAAGTCAATGTTTAGCCAGTTGAATGTCCAAAGTCACATTTGGGAAGTGTCTGTTGAAACTCTGGAGCCTTGAGCACAAAGAGGGCATTCTGCTGAGGTGTGTTTCTGGCAAACGCCAACCAGCTGTGTTCCAGATGTTCATATGATCATGCTTAAATGAACACAGATGAAGGATGCTTTTATTTTCTGCACATGGGCTCTGTGGACTGCGGGCGTGTATTGCAGGTTGGAGCATAGTACAGATTTGGATGTCGTGTAGATCTGGTGAGACCACCTGTTGGCCCATTTCAGCACCCAGAATTCTAGACGCCATAGTTTCTTGAGGCTGGTGGGAGGTGCGGCCGACCAAACTTCCACGTCATAGGAGATCACGCTACTGAAGTACTTTTCAAGGTATTTCCTCATTATTTGTTTATTGTGAGTTCTGCATAAATCTATCTGCAGGTAGATCCATATGTATTTGCAAATGTAAAGTGTCAGTGAAGAACGTCTATGTTTTACATTTGAAAATGAGGAATAATATTTTGAATATGCTTGTTATATCTAGACAAAACAAGTTTGTTTGTTTTTTATGTATCACAAATTAGAGGATCCTTTTTTAAGAATTTTTAAAATCATACACATTTTTGGTATCTGCAGTATATTAGTTAACAATAAATGTAGTTTTTTTTCTCTGAAATTTCAGAATTAGAATTGTGTTTATGTGATTTTTATTTAATTATTTATTTATTTTTTTAGGGAGTAAAATGCATATTTGGAATAGTTGGAATTCCTGTTGTAGAAGTGGCTGTTGCAGCCCAAGAAGCAGGCATCAAGTTTATTGCTATGAGAAATGAACAAGCAGTGAGTATGAATTTTCAAATTGGCATTTACCCTTATTATTTCATTTCCTTGGAATACAAGATAGGTGACTTTGTTTTTTAATAGGGTATTAGTAGACCAAATGATGCATAATGTGAACTTATTTTACATTATCCAAAAAAAAAAAAAAATTGTGGCTATTTTACTACTGTATAATTGTTGAAGAAAGTCCATAAAGTTTACTTTGGCTGAGCCTATTTACACATAACACTTAATAGAGTAGATACTCATCACATTAGAGAAATAAGTTGTGAACTGCTAAGTTTTTCTTTAATTATCTTCTACTCCAGAATTATTACTGCATCCCAGGGTTCTGTTGAATTTAGTTCAGCAGTTAGTTTATGATTACAACCTCATCTTCTCCATGTCTGGTATGTGCACTGTCAAATCTACTGCATTTGGGTAGCACTAATCTCAAAATAATATACCATTTGGGTGATACTTAATTAAAGGTAGTGGAGAATGAAAAAGACCTAGGGTAATTGTACAGTCTTACATTAAGTTCCCTGAGCAGTGCAGTCTGGCTGCTAGGACAGATCATGCTTCTGTCATGATATACCAGCAAGGACAAAGAAGTGATTATCTTGTTGTATAAAGCAGTGGATAGGCCACATACTGAGTACTGCATACAGGTTTGTAAACCTCATTTTAGCAAGAATATAGGTCTATTGGAATGGGTGCAGAGAACAACAAGAAGATTAGTAAGAGGCATAAAAGGTTGCTCTTACCAAAAAAAGACACTAGTTCTGTAAATCAGTGTCCAGAAACTAGTCGCTTGTTCAAAGACTTGATTGAGGTGTTCAAGACTAAATTGGTTAATTAAACCAAATGCATATGGCATCCCCTTATTCTTTCTCAGATGAAACACACACAGGAACAAATTAAATTTTTGTTGTGTAAATGAGTAGTTGGAATAAATTTAAAGAAGGATTGGACAAATGAAATGGGTATTATTTTTTTTTTTTTTGTTTATGCTATATAGGCGGGCCTCGATTAACATGATTAATTCGTCCCGCGAGCGAATCGCGCAAAATGGAAACGCGTTAATCGAATATCATAACCAATAGAAAAATTATAATTGGTCCTTAACCTTCTGGAATGTCCATAAAGAATTTTAAAAATACCTTTTAAATAACTTTTTAACTGTATATAATGTAAAAGATAATGAAAATAATTATGGAATTAAATATTTATTGCATAAAACAGCAGTTCTTAAACTGTGCACTGCAGAATATTTTACATTTTCGAGGGAAACACAGCGATACTCGACATCTGTCGGACACCGCGCGAACTACTAGCTCAAGGTAGTTCACAGTTTCAGCATTTCTTATTAAGTTGTTTGGACCTAACTACTAAACGAAACTGTTAGGTATTTCTTTTGGTCTGGGTGCGCCTTGAAAAAATTACTGAGACATTAAAGGCGCCGTGAACCGAGAAACTTTGGGAACCTCTGACATAAAATACACAATGAAGAAATTACTGTTGCGGAAATATTTGAACAGTGTTGAATTTCTCTTTTCATCAATCAATTTCTGATAGCCGACAACAATCTTCTCTGGGCCCTGGCGAAATAAATATCGCAGAGAACATCAAATCTTTTGTTTGATTTTATGCGATACGAAAGATTTCATCTAATTCTTTTACCGTTATCTCCTTCGCGGTAACATTTTCATCTGGCTCATTTAAAAATTTGAATTTTTAAATGCAAGTCTGCATTGACTTTATTAGCAGGAGACAAACACGTCTTCTTCCGATGGTTGATGGAACACACCGAGGCAGGCAGCAGGCAAACGTTTGTTTATTGACCGTACGACTTATGGTAAGCTTAATGCGCGATTCAAATCTTTTTCAACTATCGCATAAAAAAAAAAAAAAAGATCGCGTTAACTGGAAATTTGCATTGTGTAAAGTGAAAAGTGGTATAATTTTTCAAATAGCGTTAACTGAATATCGTGTTAATCGAACTCGCGTTATGCGAGGCCTAGCTGTATAAGCTTATAATATGCAGCAATTCCTTGTGTTATTTTGCCATCACTAATACTAAATCCACGTTCTTGAAACATCAGCTTAAGCCTCTCCCAAAGAGTGGCTATTTCACTCTTGTTATTTCTTGGCCGTGTCCCTACTGGTAATGTCAGCCTACTGAATCTATTATATATAGCTTAACAATGTATTGCTGATTTTCAGACCAACTGGAAGATCCAGTACCTATCATTTGTTCCTTTCAGAACTTTTCTTCCCCTTTCCTACAATTCAGAGGTTATTCCCCTATAAACCATACTAAATTTTTAAATATTTCACTTGGATTCTAAAATTTTCTTCTCCATTTATTGCAAAAGGCTTCTCTATAATTTTGCATTTTGATTCATGAAATGCAACCTTGTTTTCATTCATAATTTAAACACTACCAAGATTTATTTTATCATATATATTCTGTCTGACCTCTTTCCATGCTTCTCATCTCATCTAATCTTCTTCACAGAATACACACTTCATCCTATCACATCAGCTGAATGTCTTTTCTTTGTATGGTTAAAGTGTAAAACTTGGATTTCCTGTTGTGGTATCTTGACATAAAATTTACCAACATACTGAAATTATTCCTGTATCAAGTAATTCCATGTTTCTCATTATTATTCTGATGCTAATCATGGAAACAGCATAAGCATGTTAGGCAGTATCATCAGCTGATATGAAGACTGTTGAGAATGCAGTCATTTCATTTTATAGATCTTACATCCTTTTGCACACACATTGGCCAAAAAAATACAGACCTTTATTCAGTATTGAATCAGGCTGCCTTTGTTTCAAATAACAACCCCTGGATGACATGGATTTTATAAGGTGTTTTAGTCTATTTGTAACCATTCTTCCAGCAAAATATTGTATAGCTGCGACAAAACTGAAGGAGGAGGACTTCTTTGCCAAATAGCTCTCTCTCTCCAACATATCCCACACATTCTCAATAGGATTGAGATCAGGTGAATTTGGGGGCCCAGGGGAGATGATAGAAATCTGTGTCACGTTCTCTGAACCATTCTTGAATGATTCTGAAATGACAATGTGCCATTGTATTGTCATCTATAAATTGGCTGTCGCCTTCAGGATAAAAGTGTAACACTTCAGAAGATCTGATACAAAATTCAGGTAATCCCTGGATTATGTT
The DNA here is from genome assembly GCF_048544385.1 of Mastigoproctus giganteus. Lineage (NCBI taxonomy): Eukaryota > Metazoa > Arthropoda > Arachnida > Uropygi > Thelyphonidae > Mastigoproctus > Mastigoproctus giganteus. The sequence goes on from NC_143575.1 coordinate 98,028,802, forward strand.
CAACCGTCCGCTGGTATCAACAGATTCATTCTGTGCCAAAAAACATTTCCCGTACCATGATACCCAACCCAAGCACCTTAAGATGCTTGGGTTGTGTTAACAAGACAAGCAGGGTCCATTGCTTCATGAGGTTCTCAGCACGCTCTTTGCCTACCATCATTGCAAAACAAAGTGTATCGTGATTCCTCTGACCACGTGATTTTCTTCCATTGTTCCACTATCCAATCACGACATTCTTGGCACCACTGCAAGATGAATAGGCAGTTACCTGCCTATTTGGAAGCCACTTGTTTTGGAATTCAATTGCATATATAAAATAAAAATCCTTTTTACCACACTGTAAAAATTGATGCTTGTTAACCTCAAATTCTGTGGTAAATTAATATTTTTATTTTGAAAAAAATTTTGTTGTTCAGTCGTCCAGTATTTATATATTCACATGATCGGGGTACACTGGGGAACCAAACATTTTCAGTTCATTAAGGGACTCTAGGCATTTTGTGAGAGGAATATTTATTATATATAGAACAGTTTAGGAGTAGCATCCTAAACTGTTCTGTCCTTTTTAATAATAAGTAAGTACAATTAAAATACAAACAAGCATATTATTTGTATTTTAATTCATAATTAAATTAATTCATAATTATTAAATAAATTCATAATTATTAAAATTAATAATTCATATTATTAATTTTAGGAGCTGGCTGAGATTCTTAGCATTCCTTATTTTTAAATACACAGGTGTTTAATGTAAAGTCATTAATAAAAAAAAAATATCTTGAGATACAATGTGTAAGAACACTTGAAATTAATCATTATGTTATATTGAAAGATGAAGTGGCCCTTGACTTGGACAGCATACCATTTTTTGCCTGTTAAATGTATCTAAAAAGTATTTTTCAAATAAAAACATTTTTACTTTCATAGAAAATTTATTTCTACGAATGCAAGAAATATTGTTCATTTTCCTGCTAAACAGTATTCTACACTGCAAAATTGTTTTGGAATGTATGTGTGCTTTTTAGTTATTTTATTTCACTTAGTGTACTTTAAAGATGGTGTTGAAAGCTTCCCTACCTCTAGGAAGAGCTGAAGCATATTCGACAGAGTCTGCGGGTAACAGCTAACAGCTGAGGCATGCCATTTTCTAGATCTTACCATTCTTAAGAGTATGATTATTCAATGCAAGGCCAGATGCAAAGCACAGTGTCTACTGTAAACAATGTTAGCAAATTCAAAGCATCTTTAATTTGTATGTCATATGTAAAATACAGTATAATCCCAATAATTTGTCATGCCACTTATTTCATAATTTTTTTTTTTTTTTTTTTTTCAAGTTCCAACCATCTTTCCATTGGTGACTTTCCATAGCATGACTTTTTTGCTCCTTTTAATTCATCATGTCAGTTAATTCGTCAAAATTAAGGGTTCTACCAATGATATTTAATGTTGGATATCAGTTTGCTTTTATTGCTTTCATTTATTTTTAACTTAAAAATTAATATGTCAGTAATATTCATACATAGCTAATACAATTAATTGTAATCTTTCACAGGCATGTTATGCTGCTGGTGCAATGGGATATTTGACCAAGAGGTAAATATATCTGAGTACTTGATGGCAAAGTTAAGGATCTATAGGAAGGGGTGTGTTAGGGAAATTAGTATAATGGGTTGCAAGATATATTTTGTTAATGTATTTTTATGTTACTGGACTATTAATTTTTCTGAGTGTACACAGTAAAAATATAGAGGTCATTTTATTGCAGAGTTTGTTTGGATATTTATCAGTATTTTTATTTTTATTAATATTATTAGCATCAGAGGTTTGTCCCTGTTATATATTGAAAATGATACAGTGAAACCTTGAAAGTGCATTGTAGACAAAAATAAAATTTAACCATTTTTTCCCAAATTTTTAACACAAATGCACAATGACTAAAAGATAAGCTGTTAATTCAACAGCAGTCACTCCACTGTTCATTGCATTTGGAAACCATGCCCATGTGAAGGGCAACCAACTTTGTTTTTTATTTATGGAAAACGTTTTTGGATTTTTTGAATTCTGTTTAGAATAGACCAAATATATCACCATTTCTTAATGGATTTCCACATTTAACTTTTTTTTTTAAACATTTAACATTTAAATTTCCACATTTCTAACTTTTTAATTTTTTAATAAAAATTTAAATATTTAAAAAATGCTGTACTTTTACACATTAAAAAAAATAATTCTGTTACAAGCAAAAAGAAAAAGGTACAGCCATAAAATATAAATATAAAAATATAGTAGCCACTTCCATTTTCCAATGCAGAAAATGGCTTAGATCATGAAATTTCAAAATTGCATTATGAAATTTCATGATCACACACACACACACACACACACACACACACACACACACACACACACACACACACACACACACACACACACACACACACACACACACACACACACACAATGATTAAAATCTAACTTATCATATAAAATGAATAAGTAGTTTTATATGTATATAAAAAACACTGAAAAACTGAAGAATTTATTAACAATTAAAGTTATTCACCAAAATAATTACAGAAAATGTTACAAGAGTTCTCACATATCTTTCCAATTGCTTGTTTTCAGTTAATTATTCTGGAAAAGCCCCAAAATATTCCTCCTAAGGCCAAGACTACGAATTAGAAAATTAGAGCATGTAAATAGTGCCATTTCTTTGAACTAGAAAATGGCATAGACACAACTTTTTTTTTTTTTTTTTTTTACAATTTCTAAGAAATGACACCTCTAGGAAATGCCACTTCTAGGAAACAGGCAAAGTAGAATGACAGTCATTTGACACAGTTTAAATGTTAGAGTGGCACCTCAGAAACTAAAAGTTGTTAAATGAATCACACTGAATCTGTATGGTTCTTCCTTGCAATTACTCTGAGAACTGCAATTACTCACTTCAAAAGCAACTTTAGTAAAACTGGGCTTATATTTAGGGAGGAAGAGAAAGTTTCAATCATTAATTGTCAATCAATAAAAATCTCACAAAACTTTTTCTTGCAAGTCCCTGAGCCCATTAAACCACTGCTGGGTTAAGCAAGCCCATTTTTTATAGTAGCAAATTTCACTTCGCATGCATGCGTATGTTTTTTTTTTTTTAAATAATGCTCTACTTTAAAATAAGAATATTAAACTTCAGTACTTTGTATACTTAAAAAAAATCAAATTTCAAGGTTTCGTTTTTCCAAATGAGTCATGTTTACAGGGAAACTCAGCCACATCATTTAATGGTCACTATATCAAAGTAGTCACATATATGCAAGGATACAAAAAAGTTTTTTTTTTAATTTTTTTATTTTCCTTTTCAGGTATCCCTTGAGTTAAGTGATTAATGTATTCCTGGAAATTATCATGTCTGTGAAACCAACATCTCAGAAATCATTTTTCATAGAAATAGTGTAATGCGATTGGGTTACATTCTGGATTAGCCTGTTGAAATCCTACCCCTTCCCCTTTTCTAATACTGCAGTATAATTACAGAGAGTACTAACTGTGATCAGCAGCAGCAATTTGTAAAAATATACAAACTGGTTATTAATTCATGCTTACTTTCCATCATGCCTTTAGCAGCTTTTGCCATTCTAAATGCAATTTCATCCTTGAAAAGAATGCCACTTACTGCTGTTTTCAGAAATTCATAACTGAATATATCACAGCTGACAAATATGGTAACTGATATTCCCCTCTTAGAGGAAAAGTTTTAGGTTTGCAAGTATCTTGTTGCAGTTAACATTTCATTGATGTATTTTTTATTGCTTCTCTGAGGCAGGAGAGGGGATAAACTGAACATCTACAACAATGCTCACAGTGGCATCCGGGATCTGGTTAACAGCGGGGCTCGCATCTGGTGAGTATGGGCTTGGCACACCCAGGGTGCTGAGCTGAATATCATCATTCTTCTCTTTCTTGGTTGATTCCCTTCTACTTTAGACTCTCTCTCTCTCTCTCTCTCTTTCTCTCTCAGGGTTACTTGGGAACTTTTTTTATTTTCCCTGGTGCAGCATAAGCCTCAGGCTTCCTTGCATCATATTAATAATAATAATAATAATAATTACTCTTGGATAACTACTGTTTTTAAAAATTTAATTGTGTAATTGAAGGTACTGAAGAGAATAACAGTAGCTCATTTTTTTTCCCCCTACACTTTGGAAGTCGCTGCAGTAGCTGGTTCTATTCTGTGAGGGATATAATTTATTTCTGCTAGTATTTATTATAAAATTTTTGTTTTGCCATAAACTGCATTTTTTTATATTCATCATGGGGAATGTGATAATGCTCTAATTACAGGCAGTTCTCGCTTTACGAGTTCCCAGGTTTACGAGTTTTTTTTTTTTTTTTTGAAAGTATCAAGTATCAACAAAATCGAAAATATGAACAGTAATTACAAAAAATTAATGTTAAACATTCATAAATAGTGCATTCCAAACCATGCGTGTAGCTATACAATACAGTGTACCCTGCTTTACGATATTAATAAGTTCCTGAGACACCGTCATATCGTAATGTGAACCCAATAACACATTGTTTTTTGGTAATTCATTTCAAGATCTCGGAAGTTGAAATTTTCGCTGTATAACTAAGCTATTTATTTCTCTAAAATGTAATTTTTAAGGTCACGAGAGTGACCTTAAGGCCATATAAAAGGTTGTGAGCGTGTTCTGTAAATTGTATTAGTTACCAATTCAAATCATTAAAATGCACGACACTTTAATCGTTATTATATGTTCCGTTATAAGAATCAATTTTAAATGCCTTTGTGATATTTTTCTAAGGCACATTTCTGGAGGTCACTACCATAAAAACAATTTGCACATTCCGGTTTATTGGGCTTTTCTGTTACTGCAAGTAATTATAAATGGGTAGTAAACTCGATCTTCTTGCATTTGCAAAAATACCGATAGCTGGAATTGTGTGTTTTTTTGTGTTATTATGGTGAAATGTGTTTCCCCTTTACTGAAATCTTCAATCATATAAAAAACAATTTTCAGAATCTTCTCTCTATTCCTTTTTTTTAAGCTTCGTAAATTTTTTATTCCCCGCGAATCTTGTTAGTTGCAATTTCTGTGTGCCATTAAAAAATGCTTATGCATGCAATCGTGAAATTTATAATTAAAAGAGAAGATTATCTTGGAAATAAACGCCTCTTGAAACATTTCTGAAGAAGACGACTCCTTGCGCAACAAATCAACGAGTGCGAAGCCAATAATGAGTGATCAATGAGTATGCATTTAGTCGATAATGATGAAGAATAACCATTCTTTAACATTTGTAAGTCGTAAATAATTTCTCTATTATTATAATTTGCTTGTTTTACAGACTACATTTTCATTTCTTTCGATAAATCATTTAGCTAACTAATTTCATGATAAATCATGAAATTAGTTAGCTAAATAGTTTAAACATAAACTAATTAGCTAACTAATTTCATTGTTGAGAATCTAACCCCTATTTTTAATCTTATGTCTATTGGAAATAAATTCCTGCTTTACGAGTTTTCGCTCTACGAGCGCACACTAAGAACGAATTGACTCGTAAAGTCAAGAACTACCTATATATAAACTGGTTATATTGCACTATAACCAGTCATTGTATGGTTTAAGAAGTTCTAGATAAATTTTTGTCTGCCTAAGCTTTAAGGTTGCACTGTATTGGAAAACATTGTATTGGTTGCATTGTATTTTGGAAAACATTGGTTTAAAAGAAGTTCTAGATAAATTTTTGTGTGCCTAATTGTACTCAAGCCTTAAATCTGTCCCTAGTGTTGATTATACATCTGCTAGTAAACATTGTTTTAAAATTTGTTTACTCAGAATGGGCATACTGTTATTAGAAAGTTAAAATTTTGTGCAGTATGTAGTTCTTAAATAAATAAATAAAATAAATTGAAGCATTAATTAAGTGCATTGTAGCATAAAGTAAAACTGATGTCATTTACAGTACATGGATAAAATAATTGTTCAATTAGTGAATGCCATGGCTTGTTTAAATTCTTCAACTAGCAGGATTTAGAAGCCTGTGGGAAAAGCATTGTGAAGTTTTGTGTTTAGGCTCTGTGCCTTCGTGCTGTGGGCAAGTTGTTCTCAAAAAGTTTTATACAGATGATCAAAGCATGTGCAGCAAAGTCTTGGTGTATTTATTGCTATGTGGTGGGGGAGAGATACATATGAAATTATTAATTGTTGAATAAGTAAAATATGCATGCAATTTTAGTAGTTTATAGCTATTATATTTAAATAAGATAAGAATTTGATTCTTATTTAAAAAATGCTGACCATATTAGTCTACACATCATTTGGCCATATTAGTCTATACATCATTTGACCATATTAGTCCACACATCAAATGGCATAGACGATTTTTTTCCCCCCTTTTTTTTTTACCATTTCTAAGAAACAATTTCGTATTCTTTACTATTTCAGTAAAAATTCAAGTAATCTGCATAACATTTTCTGTAAAATTTGTTCATTATAATCTCTTATTATTATTATTATTATTTTCTAGCTTTGTTGTGGAGTAGTCATTGTCTGTATTTAGTAAAGTGTATCCTTCTCTCTCTCTCTCTCTCTCTCTCTCTCTCTCTCTCTCTCTCTCTCTCTCTCTCTGTGTGTGTGTGTGTGTGTGTGTGTGTGTGTGTGTGTGTGTGTGTGTGTGTGTTAGGTTGGGATGAAGTTTATGTAGCATAGACATACAAGGTGGGAATGTATGGTCATAAGCTTATACATGAGCACCTTTTGTGATATGCTATGAGAGCTTCAGACCTACTCTCATGAATTTTAGTAATTTAAGAATGCTTTACACTTTATAAGCTTGCTTTCTTGCACCCTTTTAGTATTAGTAATGGAAAATGATGCAAGAAAGCAAGCTTATAAAGCATCAGCCAAAAAAAAAAAAAAAAAATACTCTCTTCACCCTGTACTCTTGGAAAGAGGAAGAATGCCATTAAACTAAATGAGTATTTTGCATCAACATTTACACATGAGAAGTTTTTCAAGGAGGAGAAGGCCAGATGTTTATCAAACTCTAACAGGGAGTTAAATGATTTTATAATAACTCAGAGCAAAGTAGAGGAGAAATTGTTGAAGTTAAACATAAGAAAGGCACCTGGGATAGATGGAATCTATCCAGTTATATTAAAAGAGGTGGCAAAGGAAGTAAGCAAACTCTTAGCCATAATTATGAGAGCATCCTTGGACTCAGGGGAGGTACCCATGGACTGGAGATGTGTAAATGTGACCCCAATTCACAAAGGTGGGTCAAAGAGTGACACCAGTAATTATAGACCTGTTACTTTGACTCCTGTTCCAAAGAAAATAATGGAGTCATTGGTTAAAGAAGCATTGCAGGATCATCTAGACAAAACTGCAGTAATAATTCAGACACAAAATGGGTTTGTTAAGGGGAATTGGCTGACCAATCAGATTGGATACTATGACATGATCACAAAGGAGCTGGATGCAAAAAATAATTTCATCAAAGCTTTTGATACTGTTGCACATGGAAGACTACTGTGCAAATTGGAGCAGTATGGTATTAAGGGTAAGTTGCTACGATAGATAAAAGGATGGTTGAGTGGGAGAAGACAGTGTTAATCAATGGACACAGATCTTCGTGGACTGATGTTATTAGTGGTATCCCCAGGGTTCAGTGTTGGGCCCATTGTTGTTTTGTCTATTTATCAGTGATATCGATGAAGGTATATCAAGCTTAATGTCAAAGTTTGCAGATGATTCAAAGGTTATCAGGGTTGTTAATAACAGTAATGACAGTATGCTGCTGCAACAGAATCTGGAAAAGTTGAGCAGAAGGGCTGAGAAGTGGCAACTGAAGTTTAATATTGACAAATGCAAAGTACTGCATATGGGTAGCAGTCACCTCAGAGTAACGTACCAACTGGGTGGTGTTACCCTCAGGGTAGTGGAGAATGAAAGAGACCTGGGGGTAATTGTGCAGTCAGATATGCAGTTTTCTGAGCTGTGCAGACAGGCTGCCAGAGTAGGTCTTGCGGTTTTGTTAATAATATACAGGAATTTTGCGAGCAGGGATAAGGAGGTGATTATTCCCTTGTATAAGGCAATGGTCAGGCCACACCTTGAGTACAGGTCTGGAAGCGTCATTTTAGGAAGGATGTTAGAGTGCTAGAATGAGTACAGAGAAGGGCAACAAGACTGGTGAGAGGACAAAGGGGAGTGCTCTTACAAAGAAAGGCTCAAGTTTTGCATATTGCAGCATCTGTAGACTAGGCACCTGCAAGTATATCTGATTGAGGTGTATAAGGCCTTGAGTGGATTGAGCAGTCTCAATGCTGATAGGATTCTTCTTCTTGTTCAGATTACAAACCTGAGGGGGCATAAACTGAAATTGAGGAAAGACAGTTGTCAAATAGATGTGCAAAAATTTGCATTTAGCCAGCGGGTAGTTGATTGTTGGAAAAAACGTCCATCTGTTGTTGTGGAAGTTGATAGCTTCAAAATAAATTCAAATTGGAACTAGACAAGCATTTGGAATGAATGGATGGGTGAAATGGGAACGGGTTTTTTTTTTTTCCGATGCTGTATGAGCTTGCTTTCTTGCATCGTATGCCTCTACTAATGCTAACATTAGCTTACTCAACCCATTCAAGGCCTGAAACACTTCACTCATATCTCCCTGCAGGTACTGCCTAGGCTCCACACAGTGCTGCTACAAGGGGGTAAGCCAGGTAAGTGTTGCTTATGGGCGGCAGTTCAAGAGGGTGCTGAAATTTTTTTGATATTGCTTTCTGATTGTTTAACGCTTATCAATATTCAACATTTAAGATGACAAATTTTGTTTTTCTTACTGGCGGCACATAGGAATGCAGTGCTACTGGCTCCACACATTGCAATTTGCAGAACTGAAGCCTTTCTTGGTAAGGGCACCCTTTTTTATTCATTTCACTAATCTGGTTGTCCTCCTCTGTCCAGTTCCAGCAGATCTACATCCTTCTTAAAGTGAGGCCTTCAAACCTGTATACACTACTCAATATGCAACCTAGCCATGGCCTTTACAAGGGTATAATCACGTCCTTATCTCTGCTAGTGGGCACCTCCGTAGCCAGGTGGGAAGGAGCAGCAGTGCGTAGCACACGCTTCTTGATTAGACCGGGGTTCGAGTCCGTCACCACCAAATACGGAGGATGCAGAAAGGTCAGGAAATGACCACCGCATTTCCCGGAGCAATATGGCCTTAGCTGCTAATGCTCCTAAAAACCAAAATAACAAACAAACAATAATCTCTGCTAGTAAAGTTTCTGTATATCATTGACAAAACCCTATGAGCTGTCCTGGAAGTCTGTCTGCACTGCTCAGTGAATTTCGTATCTGACTGCACAGTTATCCTCAGGTCATTTTCATTTTCTGTTTCCTTGAGTGTAGTATCACACAGTTAGTATGTTAATCTGTGATTACGTCTACCCATGTGCAGTACCTTGCATTTGTCAATGTTAAAATTCAATTGCCATTTCTCAGTCCATTGACTTAATTTTTCTAAATCTTGTTGCAGTTAGCATACAGTCATTACTGTCATTAACCTCACCACTAATCTTTTTATCATCTGCAAACTTAGACATTAAGCCTGTTATACCTCAGTATCAGTACCATTAATAAATATTGAAGCAACAATGGGCCCAGCGCTGAATCCTGGGGGACTCCACTAATAACATGAACTCACAAAGAGCAGTGTCCATTGCTAACTACTGTCTTTGTATGGCCATCTTTTATGTGCAACAGTATCAAACGCCTTCCTGAAATCAAAATGATATCAAAATTATTTTTTGCATCATAGTATCAAAACATCATAGTATAAAAATGAGACCTTAACAAATCCATGCTGTGACTGCAGTATAATTGCATTCCTGTCTAGATGATCCTGCATCAACTCTTTAACCTGTGATTCCGTTATTTCCCCCGGAGCTAACAGGTCTTAAAACCATTAATATTAATTAATATAAATTTATGGCTAATCTAGTCTAATCTTGAGAAATTAGGCATTGGGCTACGAAGTTGGAATTGAAGTTTAACATTGACAAATGTAAGGTATTGCACATGGGTAGCAATAATCCCAGATTGATGTGCCAACCGTGTGGTATCTCGTTTGGGGTAGTGAAGAATGAAAAAACCTGTGCAGTCAATGTGAAGTTCTCTGAGCAGTGCAGACAGCTCATAAGGTTTTGTCATGTGGACATGTGTTGAGTTTTATGTAGGGTGTCCCCAAAATGTTAGTTCAGCTCCATCATGGTTCTCTGTGATGATATAAAAACCTCTGCAACTCCCCCCTGCATAGACATTTGGCTTACTAAACTTCTCCAAGTTTTTGCTTACATTAGTATATCTCGATGTATGCATCCTTAATGGCGCAGAGTATATGTGGCCAATATTTAATTCCTTGTCATGTTCATTGCAACACAGTAGTGTCCATTTTCATAATCACATTCATGAGTCTTTAGGTCAGTTCCAGTTACTGCAGTCTGATAGTCATTGTCCTTAACATATTCCCATATCAAGTAATCAAGCGGAGTTATGTCTGCAGAGTGGAGTGACCAATGGGCATATTTCCACCAGTCCATCTTCTCAGAAATCAATTTTTGAGATACTGGTCTTGTTGCAGAATGAAGTGTGGTTGCAGCTGCTGAATCTGATGCACTGCATAATGTTGCTGTAGTAGTGATTTAAGGGTGCAACGAGCTTACTTATAGCCAAATGGCCTTATAGCTACTATATACTGCCTTACCATTAATATTTGGACACCTGCCTTTAGAGAGAGAGAAAAAAGAGCTTTTATTGTGTCATTTAATATTTTATGTTGAAACCTTTTGCTTTTATGATGGCCTTCAATCTTCTCAGTATATTCTCAACCACCTTTTTTAACCCCAGGGGCTCACATCTGGTGAGTATGGGCTTGGCACACCCAGGGTCCTGAGCTGGATTTCATCATTCTTCTCTTTCTTGGTGATTCCCTTCTACTTCTCTCTCTCTCTCTCTCTTCAGGGTAATTCAGAAATTTTTTTTTTTTTGGCTGGTGCAGCATAATGTAGAGATGCTGGAACGAGTACAGAGAAGGGCAACAAGATTAGTGAATGGAACAAAGGGGTGCTCTTACGAAGAAAGGCTTAAGTTTTGCAAATTACAGTGTCTGGAGACTAGACACCGGCGAGATGATCTGATAGAGGTGTATAAAGCCTTGAATGGTTTGAGCATGCTCAATGCTGATGGGATTCTTCCTCTTGCTCAGAATAATCACCTGAGAGGGCATAAATTCAAATTGAGAGAAGACGGATGTAGGATAGACGTGAGGAAATTTGCCTTTAGCCAGCGGGTGGTTGGTTGGTGGAATAGACTTCCATCCCTTGTCGTGGAAGTTGATAGCCTAAATAAGTTTAAGGCTCGGCTGGACAGGTATTTCGAACGAACAGAGGGGTGAAGTGGAAGTGGTTATTTTTTATTTATTTTATTTTTTGTTTTTGGCTGATGCTGCATAAGCTTGCTTTCTTGCATCAAATGCCTCTACTAATGCTAATGCTAAGGCTTCCTTACATCATATGGCTAATAATAATAATAAATGTCAGGTGATATGTTCCTCCATTTGGCTTTTAATGCAGCCACTAGTTTGGCCTTGTTCTTTGGACGATCTCTACGTGCATGTACCTGACTATCCAATACATCCCAAAGATGCTCTATAAGGTTCAGATCAGAACTCTGGGCTGGCCAATCCAACTTTTCCATGCCCGTGTCCTCAACCATTCTGTTATGACCCAAGCAATATAGCATGGGTGCTGTCTTGCTGATACAGATATGGGCCTTCCCCAAAGTATTGCGATAATGTTGGAAGTGTATAATTGTCCAGGATGTCCTGGTATTGCACAGTATTCATGGTTTTGTCGATAACGATTAATGGGCCCAAGCCAAACCATGAAAAGCAGCCCCATACTATGACACTGCCTCCACCAAGCTTTATTGTTGGGAGGATACAATCAGGAAGGAACTGTTCCCCTGGCATTTGCCACACCCAGGAACAGCCCAGGAAAAGACTGGTAGAGTGCAAACCTTGACTTGTCTGTCCATAGGACTATTTTCCACTGCTCTACAGTCCAGGATTTGTGCTCCGGTACACATGTTAATTGGCATCTAGCATTTACTGAGGTGATCAGTGGCTTGTGAACAGCTGCACGGCCCTTGCTACCCATATCATGGAGTGTCCTTCATATTGTACTAGTGCTGACATTAGTCCCAATACTATCACAGAGGGTTTGTGACTTGAGACAATGGCAAATTACGATTTGTATGTGCACGCACGCGCACACACGACTTGACAGGAAGATGGGGCCTACCGCCCCCATCTTCCTGTCAAGTTGGCGAATCCCGAACACCATACAATATGACACATACAGTAACTGAACACTATACAAGTCTGATCACTATACAAAGTTGCATTTGTAAAAGCAAAATAAAGACTGCTGCCTGGGTTTGTTATGTTATGGTGATAAGATATAAGAATTCCTTCCATATTCTAGATGTATTATAATGTTGTTGAGGAGCTCAGTGAGAAAAATATTTTCATTACATATTGCATCTGTCTATAGGCCTTAGCTTAGTAGGGGCGGCCCCTACTTGCATCTGTTTATGGGCCCTGGTGAAGTAGGGTCCCTAATTCACTAAGGCCGCTAGGCTTTACCTAATTTTGCTATACGGTAGCTATGCCTCTGCCCCTCACCCCCCCATTCTGCACTTGTTGTGAAGAGTTTCTGATGAATCATGGCATTGTACAGATCATCCATCCACCCTATTCTTCCAGTCTAGCACAAGCTATTTCAGTGTATAAATGAGTCCTGTTTTATTTTCTGTAAAATAGAATCTGTTGCACACTCATCTTCAATAATATCCATATACCTAGACAAGAACAGGACACATTTCTTTACTTGACTTTTCTTATATAAACATAATAAATTTCTCTTTTTGTACATTTCTCCAAAAAAGGTTTTCTCTTTTGCTTCTCAGCAGTTTAAAAATCAGCCCTACCTTGGATATTGTACCTACATTTGAGGAGGTGCCCCAAAAATAGTCTTTAGAAATCCTTGACTTTGAGGGCAGTCAGGTCTGTCGGTAACTGACAGACCTGACTGCCCTCAGGTCTGTTGGTAACTGTGACTCTCATATGCCAACATGAAATGCTGGCATATGAGAATCACATATGCCGACTGAAAAAAGGAGTCACATTTCTCCTTTTTTCAGTCATTGTTATATCATCCATGTTGGTTTCAACCTCTAGTTCTTACTAGAGGTTGAAATGAAAAAGTTTACAAAATGGAACACCTGTAATAAAGTACCTAATTTTAAATGATGAAACAACAGATTTCCATTGCACTCTGGTCCATTCAAAGATCTGACATCATTTAATAGCATTTACTCACTGCATGGGTATTTCAGTGCAAGGATATTCAGGTGTATTATTTAATAGAAATGATGCCGTAATATTTTCATTTACATTTGAATGGGTTGAGCACGCTGAATTCTGATGGATCCTTCCACTTGTTCAGATTACGAACCTAAGGGGGCATAAATTCAAATTAAGAAAGGGCAGATGTAGAATAGATGTGCGGAAATTGGCCTTTAGCCAGCGGGTGGTTAATTGCTGGAACAAACTTCCATCTGTCGTGGAAGTTGACAGGTTGAATAAATTTAAGGAGGAACTGGACAGGCATTTGGAGGGAATGGTGTGATTTTTTTTTTTTTTTTTTTTTTTGGCTGATGCTGCATAAGCTCATACTTGCTTTCTTGCATTACATGCCACTACTACTATTTAACTTTCATTTTGAATGATTTTCATTCTTTTACAAAGTGATTGCAAAACCATTCTGAAAAAAATTTAGAATTATCATTAAATTCTTTTTTAGAAAAAATCTATTGTGCATGAATAACTTAGTCTGATGTTGGGGGTCTGAATAAGTTAAAGCCTGAATTAGTGAAGCTTTTCTGTATATTGTCTCTTTATTCTTTTTTATTTAGCTATGTTCTTGTGTTGTTTTGAAAAAAATATTTTCTTGTAATTAATCATTTCAGTTTATTTTTGTAGACCTGGTGTATGCCTTGTTGTATCTGGACCTGGATTACTTCATGCATTAGGAGGAATGGCCAATGCACAGATTAATGCTTGGTGAGTTGTTTGGTTGATATAATGCCAATAAATATTGTTTAATATTTATATTAAACAATAAATACTGAGACCAAAGTACACATTTTTTTGTGTACTTTGGTCTCAGTCATTAATTTTTTATTAATCTTATTCTTGGATGAATTGTCTTCTTTGTAGAATAGATACCCATCAATCATGCTAGTAGAATAAGCAATACCCCATGTTATAACTGAAAACTATTTTGCCTTATAAACAATTTTCACAAAAAATTAAACTATCTTATACAAAAGCTCTTTCATAATGGGGATCCTTGGCAAGGTGTATGAATTTTTAAAAAGAATAATTTCTCATTTACCTAAAACAGACATATGCTGCAGAAGCAAAATTAGGAGATGTTGCGGGTATGAAAAAACTCAAATACTTGCTGAGATGGTCTATCCCTTGTTAGCCAAGAAATACTTTAACCCTTTGACTCTAGACTGGCATCTGACAGACATTATTTCTTAAAATTTTGTTATTTTTTTAAATTTCAGTATAAAGTCAGATCCACCTAAAGTACCTTTCTCCATCAATATTCTCTAAATAATTATTCAATATTTTTTGTTTTCCTTTCTATTTACAATGAATTAAGAGAAATTAGTTTTTGGTTTGGCATTTAACAGATGCCATGCAAGTGATCACATCTGCGTTTCTTGCTCTCCACTCCACTCCTTGCAAGGTGTCTGTGAGGCACTGGTGAATAGTTGTCTAATTTTCTGTAATACCCTTTTGTGGATTGTAGTGATGCTTACTGCTCATTATTGGTAGGTTATTCAAATTTATTTCCACATTGAAATTCTGTAGCTGTAAACATTCTTTTTTATGCTTATTTTTGTTCTGTATTTTGTAAATCCTGTAAAGAAAAATGTTCAATTGAAATTAAAAAAAAAGACAAAATAAAATCATACAAAATGATAAAAAATCAGATAAACAGAAATAGTGCTTGAGTCTGAGAGGTGAAGAACCAGCTCTGTCACCTGAGAAATGTAATGTCAACAAATGTGGTGTCTGGCAGATGCCATGAGCATTTGTGTTTTACTTGTGGGACAAGTGACCTTTTAAATTCTAAGTAATACCATCAGAACATTATTATTATTTGTTTCTGTTGTTTAATTTTTTAAAAATATTTTTAAATTGAATTCTATGACTAATAATAAAAGACTGGCAACAAAAATGCTAAAAATTAATTTTTTATAGTAATAATAAAGAGAAATGTCTAACAGATGGATCCAATATCTCTCTATTACAGAAGATTTAGGAGAAGTCCGGTTGGCCTGCCTCCTTAAAATCCACTCATGCACACCTTCTCGATGGTAAGCCCTGTTACGTCACTTAGGTGGCAACGAACGTGTAGAGTGGTTCTCTTCAAGATGCCTGGTCAGCGTGAAGAGGAAAAGACCAAACCCTCCAGCATATGAGAGCACAACAATACAAATGGCCCTCAGTCCCCAGCAGCTTTCACTCTCCCTCTTACGGCAGCGAGAGGATCAGATTGGAAGCAGAGGGTGCTAAGAATCTCTGGGTACGACCAGGCTGCCATGCACGGAAACTGAACTTGGCCTGTTATAACGTACGATCACTCATCGGTGAAGACAGGATATTAGAGCTGGAAAAGGAATTAGAAAATGTGATTTGGAATATCATTGGTTTGGCTGAAACAAGAAGAAGAAATGAATCACTTATCAGTTTATCAAGTGGAAATCTGCTGTACACCAATGGAAACAGTGAAAGGAGTGAAGGTGGAGTTGGGTTTCTGGTCCATAAAGATTTTAAAAACAACATTTTGGAATTCAAAAGTACATCACCAAGGGTGTCAAGACTAATACTCAAGATTTCTAAAAGGTACAAGCTAAAGATTATAATGATTTATGCACCAACATCGAGCCACGATGATGAAGAGGTTGAAGAAATGTACACTGAAATTGAGAGTCATCTAGATGAGTAGAAAACCCACTACACTATTATTATGGGGGACTTCAATGCTAAGTTTGGAAAAAGGCAAAACAGCGCAGAAAGAGGAACTATAGGAAATTTTGGAATTGGTGAAAGAAATAAAAGAGGTGAAAGACTTGTGGAATTTGCAGAATCTCAAGGACTGTCAGTAATGAACACTTTTTTTCAAGAAAAGGGTGAACAACAAGTGGACATGGAAGAGTCCAAATGGATTAACAACTAATGAAATCGACTTCATCCTCACTAACAGAAGATATATTGTGAATGATGTTACCGTCCTGAATAAGGTAAATGTTGGAAGTGATCACAGAATGGTAAGATGTACACTTGATATAGATGTAGGAAAGGAAATGAAAAAACTGACTCGAGTAAATAATACAAAGGTCTTTGAGATAACAGAGGAGGAGAAAAAGCAGTATGTACTGGAACTTAAGAACAAGTTTGAGCTTCTGCAGACTGCTCAGGACCAAGATATCGACGAGGAATATTACAACTTTCTGAAAGTGATAAAGCCCAAGAAACCTATAGGGAAACAGAAATCCAAAGAAGAAAAATTAGTCAAGAAACACTTGTCATGATGAACCGAAGACGGCAAATGAAGAGCAAGAAAAACACTGACAGGGAGAAAATTGAGTATACTGAGTTATGCAAAGCCATTAGAAAGAGACTCAGAGAGGACATAAGAAGATTTAACACAAGAAAAGTAGAACAAGCATTAAGGGAAAACAAAGGATTTAAATCAGCAGCCATGAGCAGTAATACAAAAAGACAAATGATACTGAAACTGAAGAATAGTGATGGTGTACTTATAAACAGCAGAGAAGGCATAATTCAAATAGCAGAAGACTACTATAGAGAATTATACAAGGAGCGAGGGAATGATACCAGCAGTGGGGAAGATGGATTGCAAAGTAGCAACACATACGACATACCCAATATTCTTCCTGATGAGGTAGAACATGCATTGAAGAAAATGAAGAATCGGAAAGCCCCGGGGGAAGATGAAGTTACTGTAGAGCTGTTAAAATTGGGAGGAAGAGACATAACACAAAAACTGGCAAGGCTCTTCACAAAGTGCATTAGAAAAGGTGTGACACCTAAGCAGTGGAATAATGCAATCATAGTTTTGCTGCATAAGAAAGGAGATAAATCAGAAATTGGAAATAATAGACCAATTAGCTTGTTATCCCACATCTACAAGTTGTTCACAAGGGTCATTACTAACAGATTAGAAAGAATACTTGATGAGAATCAACCGAAAGAGCAAGCTGGCTTTAGGAGAGGATTCTCAACTATGGATCACCTTCACGTAATATCACAGCTAATGGAGAAAGCAAATGAATACAAAACACCATTATGCCTGGCATTTGTGGATTATGAAAAGGCATTTGACTCCATACAGCATAAGGCAATGTTTCGGGCACTGGAAAGACAAGGCATAGATACCCCATATATTATGATTTTGAAGAAAATATATGAGAGTGCTACCTCCTTTATTAGACTAAACAAAGACAGTAGCAAATTTAAAATCGAGAAAGGAGTTCGACAAGGAGACACAATATCTCCGAAGCTGTTTACTGTTGCTCTTGAGGAAGCTTTCAGAAGATTAGTCCTTTCAAAAGACTAGTCCTTTCTGCGACTAGTCTAATAGAGAGTACCTAAACTATTTACGATTTGTAGATGACATTGTGGTCATAAGCCACAATCCCAAAGAATTAGAGGAAAATCTTAATCAGTTATGCACAGTTAGTAAGGATTTTGGACTAAAGATGAATATGGCTAAAACAAAAGTAATGATGAACAAGTATGCCACAGAAAGGGAAATAATGATTGAAGGAGCAGTAATTGAAAAGGTGGAGTCATACTTATCTGGGACAAGTTATTAGCTGTAATAATGATAAATGGCTGGAAGTCAAGAGAAGAATAAATTTTGGATGGATAGCATTCAGAAAATATAATCACATACTGAAGAGCAATATCCCAGTTTGTCTGAAACGTAAAATAATGAATCAATGTATACTCCCCACCATGACTTATGGAAGTGAAACTTGGGCACTCACCAAAAGAATGGAAGAAAAGCTGAGAACTACACAGCGAAGAATGGAACGAATTATATTGGGAATCAGACTGTTAGATAAGAAGAGAAACACATGGATTAGGCAGCAAACTCAAGTAAAGGACATTCTTATCAAAACTAAAGAACTAAAATGGTCTTGGGCAGGACACATAGCTCGAAGACATGATGACAGATGGACTAAGAAAATAACAGAATGGTATCCAAGAGGAGCTAGAAGAAAACCTGGAAGACAAAGGCGGAGATGGATAGATGAAATTCATGAGTTTTTGGGTAGTAAATGGATGGCCAGTGCTCAAAACAGAAGGAACTGGAAAGTTGCTGGAGAGGCCTTCATCCTGCAGTGGATTGAAAATGGCTGATGATGATGATGTGTAACAGATACAGCACAATTGGATTGGGGTGTAAGTGGATTTGCATACATTAATCATTGAGGACCTCTAAGAAATAGCAAGCAAGTGAGAAAAACCCGATAATGTGCCTGCTGGCGCTCGATTGCTCTGATGGGCTGGCAGGGCCACAATGTGCCACTGGGACTCTGTTTCCTTTTCTAGATTGATTTTATTATAAACTGCATTATAAATTTACAGTAGGTAAAATACATCCATCTGGTACAGATGACAATAGAAGTTATGCACAACAATAAAGACAAAGTGGACACCCTGAAGAAAAATAAAAGAATTTCACTGCTGACATGTAGTCTCCTCAAGGAAAACTACAAATCAACAGGAGATATGTAGGGTTTGATAACTCCTCAACTCAGCAAACAGGTTACGTGAAGCAGCTGATGCCCCTACAGTATGTCAGCTAGCAAAGAGATAACTGTTTTTATCTGTGGTGCATTACTTTATATGTGGTGCATCATTGCAATTAGTGATAAACACAATCTGGCAGAGGAGACATTTGGTCCCATCATACATTTTTTTTTCTTTTCACTTATTCATTTTCTTACAGTTATTCTTATTGAATTGCTATATTAGGGTATTACTTAGTGGACCTTATTTTATTCTCATTACTTTAAAATTTTTAAGTACAGTAAACCCCCGCTATTCGCGGTATCTGTATTCGCTTTCACTGATTTAATATAAAATGAAACCTAAAAAAATGTGAATTTTAAAGTGTCGTGAACATTTTCCACCATAAAAAAACATGGGCATGACTAAAATTATCTTTCCAGTCAAAACAGCGCTCAGTGGGTGGGTGGGGGGGAGAGGGGTGACAAAATCGCGAACGTGGATGTTTCTCGCTAATACTAATACTTGTTAAAGAATGTTCAGTATGTGTTATGCACTTGTCATGGAAGGTTTTATCGTTTGCCTATAATTTATATGCTTATAAATTGAATAAATTTATCAATTTATATGTTTACAAAAGCGATAAATCTACCGTTTTGCAGTGTAAAACAGACTTTTTCAAGTGTGTTAATGGAAGAAAGTGACTTTATTGTGGACAAGTTCTTTCTAACCCGTACAAAAATATGGCTACAAATAACAAGGGAAATGTGAAAAGATCAAAGAAGGTGATAACATTAGCGAATAAAATTGAGTTATTAGACAAAATTTCTAATGGTGAAAGTGTCTTGTCAGTGGCAAAACATTATAAAATCAATGAGTCAACGGTACGATCAATCAAGAAATCGGGGGGAAAAATCCGCCGTAGTGTCCGTGAAAACACGCTAATTGCTTCAAAAATTTGCTCTGTAACTCGTGATGTTAAATTAGAAAAAATGGAAAAGCTTTAAATCTGTGGATAGAAGACCAAACTCAAAATAAAATTACATTAAGTTCACTCATCATTCGTGAAAAGGCAAAACTCCTTTATCAACACTTTAGCGAAACTGGTGATAGCACTGGCGGGATAAGTTTTTTAGCTGGTTTGAAAGATTTGTTTGAAATTTCTAATAAATTTAATTTCTAATAAATCTTCTAATAAATTTCTAATAAATCTAAAACAATTTAATATTAAATTGTTTCTTATTTTCATGTCGATGCCATATGCTTGCGTTTCACTATGTACTATGTGCATAGTCATATTATGAAGGTACATATAATACATACATAGACAAAATTTTAAACTAGTTTTTCTTATATATTTCATACTTTGGAATGAAACCCCTTTATTACTATGGGAACCATAACTCAGTATTCGCGTTTTCGGTATTCGCGGCATTTCTCAGGAACGTAACCCCCGCGAATTGTGGGGGTTTACTGTACTTTGCACAATAATGCTCAACTGGTAAAAAAAAAAAAAAAAAAACAGACCATCTCAGTAGGCATTTTAGTTTTTTCAAACTTGCATTGTGTCCTAATTTTTACTCTGCATTATATTCACATGCCTGTTTCAGGTTTATATAGACATTATTTTTTTAGGAAAAAAAAAACTTTTGCATTTACTATGAGTGTTTATGATCAAGGGAATGACAGAAATCCCATAAACTAAAACTTAATTTTTATACAATTTTTTACAAAATAAATTAGCCTCATCTATTTTGTAGTGTAATATTTACTTGATGTAAGAATTTTTTTTCCTATTTAAATGGATTGCGATCAAGATTTAAACATGATGATACTTTACCACATATTTCAGTGTTTATGTTTATTACCTAGTCACTTCTTTTCAAGAATATTTAAAATATATTTTTGTCTTCAAGGCCAATCATTGTAATCGGTGGTTCTTGTAAACAAGAACATGAAGGACGTGGAGGATTTCAAGAATTTCCGCAGGTAAAAGAATTTTGATTTGTGTATTTTTACAATAGGTATAAAGTTATTGAAAAATAGTACTGTGACAGCTTTTTACAATATTTTTATAGCTCAATAGTTTTTTTAGTGTTCTCAGAAAAATTCTACATATTCCGTTCATCTGATGTGATTTCTGAATGGCATCACATCGGTAACTGTTAACTAGTTAAAAAGGCATTACAGTATAAGTGTAAAAGAAACAATATTTTAATAATATGTTGTTTCAATGATGATTGCACATCTTCCTCACATGACTGAAGCTAATATTACTATTAAAATTGCATTACAATGAAAGGAAAGTATTGCTTATATAGTGTCTGCTTTTTGGAAAAAAAAGTTATATTTATTTTCTTCCAAATATGATAAACTCTCTAAAATCCAGCACCCTTGGGGATTGACAGGTGCCAGATTTTATAATTTTCTGGATTTTAGAGAGGTATGCCTAGTAGTCAAGCAGTTTTAGAGGAACACATTTCAGTAAATATTAAGCACAAACAACTGAACGTATTTACATCTGCAGATATTTATAGTTACTATCTTATCCTTTCACTGTTTTTGTGGACAGCAGGATTTAAACTTCATGGATAATGTAACAGTCTTAATTCTCACAGTAGAACGAACTAGCCTTTGTAGTGAGTTGCCTTGGTGTATTGCATCACTGTCAATAGATAGCTTTAGCTATATTACAAAGTGCTTTGAAAAGTTCTTTCATATATAGCATGGCAGCTCACATTTAACATCTTTACAACTGTTTTTATTTGGGTGTTGTCACTAGAAACCACCTGCTATTTAATGAGAAACAATTTAGTTCTGAAACTGACTGTTATAGCAGTCATATTTTAAGTGAACCTCTTGGAGAGACCACCTCTTTGAAAATAGTACAATATGCAAAGGCAAGTATATTCTGCTGTAAGAATTAAGACCATTGCATTATCTGTGTAATTTAATTTGTGATGATTGCAAAAAACAGATTAAAGGAAAAGATAGACCAGCAAGCATCTCATGAGGAGAGAAATGTCACCTTTTTGCATGGATTCTTCAAGGCAAATTCAGTTTTTTTACATGAGTGTCAGATTGCTTTCTTAATATTTCTGTTTTTTTTTTTTTTTTTTTTTTTTTTTGTAAAATGTTCCAGATTTTACAGAGTTTACTCTGTAAAATCTGGCATATTTTACATATGCTTTCTGACTCTACAAGGCTAGTTGGTAAATTGTTCCAGTAGTTGATTACTCTCTGACTAAAGGCAAAATTTCTTACATCTGGTACAATTTTCGTTTCTTAATTTGAATGCATGTGTTTCCTAGAAAGAGAAAATATGCTTCCTCTCATATTAAGTTTTCTCAATCCTTTTAAGGTCTTAAACACCTCAGCGAGATCCTTATACATCTGCCTGTTTTCTATACTTTGTGGGTTACCGAACTGGATTCTTTTCCTATATGACTATCTTTTTGCCCCTTGTTTGTACTCTTTCAAGAAAGTCAATATCCTTCCTGAAATTGAAGCCTCTATAGTTGTTTACAATACTCAGAATGGAGTATGTCTCCTCTTTACTCGTGTTTTTAACCGTGAAAACAGTTAAAAAGCACAGACCATGTTAAGAAAAATTCATGAGCGTTGCACAGGCTCTCTGATATAACTGATTGATAAGGGTCTCATCACGTACACCCTCCTATGGCCTGGGTAGAATTGCACACTTTCAAATTTAATCCTAACTCATGGCTTTTTCTCAATATTGCCCTGTACTTTTTACATAAATCCTTGGATCTCCTACTCTTAATATAATTATTAAGAATGGGACACTGGTGCACTTAAGGATTAAACTACCACACTAGTTGACATGTTTTTGTGCTTGCGAACAGTTGCATTAACAGTATTGATAATGCAAATTAGTAGTCTCCACAAAGTGGGCATTGAACCCAATCCTAATAAATGCATATATTTGTTGTTATATATCAGTTAAGTTTAAAATCAGTTTTACTGCACAGTGAAAAGTTATTCCAATCAGTTCCTCTACTACTACTAGCTCGAAAGGTGCCTCTGTAGCCAGGTGGGCAGGAGCAGCAGTGTGTAGCACACGCTTCTTGATTAGACCCAGGGTTCGAGCCCGTGACCACAAAATACGGAGGATGCGGAAAGGTCAGGGATTGACCACTGCATATCCCCGGAGCAATATGGCCTTAGTTGCTAATGCTCCTAAAAACAGGGATGGGATACATTTAAATAGATGGAGTGCAAAAATATTTCTCGATGCTATCGAGACAGTGTTAGGTAGGTCAGAAAAATACTAGTTTTGGGGGGGATAAACAGACTAACAGATTACAAGTAGCTGCAAGCAGAAGTGAAAGTGATTCTTATGCTGCTCCTGTTAGGATGTGCAGCAAACAGGAAAGTAAAATGCTGGAGGACGGCAAGGCCTGCTGAGGGCTCTCATGGGCTGTGTTAGGTTAGGGTCTTTCATTCAGAATATTGTTAGAAGTTTTACTAACGTTTAAGTATATGATGCAAAAATTACCTTTTTAATCCAGTTCCTTTCTTACCGTGTAATAATAGGTAATCAGTTTGGTTAGACAAAACATCCCCAAGATAACCCCCATGCTCTGATTTCTGTATCCTTGAATTCCTGTAAAGATGATCCTGCAGTACTTTTTAACCCCAGCTCCAGTTTTTTTTCTTGGAACAATGAAGTCAAGTCTACAAGTCTGCAATTACTCACTTTCTCTTTTGATGATCCCCTTTGTGAATAGAAGAGATCTGCACATCTCGAATATGTAAGGACATCCCTTGAATCAAAGGATGTTCTCATATTTATGGCCAAAGGTTTTCTGACCTTTATCACAAAATCCTTTAGCTCCCAGTTATTACTTGGTATACGTATGGTATTCTCATCCCTAAAAACTTCTTCACATGTGAATGTAGATGCAAAATATTAACTTAGTTTGTTAGCAATCTGAACAGGATTATCAGTAGTTATGCCCTTTTATGTCTAGTGGGTCATTGTAGTTCATCCCTTTCTTTCTAGTATTAACATAAACAAAGGATTCTTGCTACTTTTCTTTGCATTCTTAAACAGACTTCTCATAATCTGCCTTAGCTTGCCTATCCCATTAGTGACTGATTGCAGATTAGTTTGTAGTTACTATAGGTTTATGTATCCTCTGATAATTTATAATCATCCTATGCATTTTTCTTCTCTGTCTCAGTTCATCTGACATCTATCTAGGTCTAAGCCTTGAATAGCATTTCTTAGTTGGTATAAAAAGCTTAGTAGCTTCTATGATTACTTCCCTGAATGCTTCTCAGTTAGAATTTGCAGTTGGTAATGTCATCAGTTTGTTCTACTAAAAAGAATTTAAAAAAAACTGTTTAAGGCCATTATGTCGTCTTTACAAAAGTAGTATCCCTTCCCTTTACCCTTGAAATTAGTTATATGTTTAAGCAAATTCCGCATCAGCATATTGCATCATGTCTCATCATATTCTGCCTCCTATCATGCCTGGGAAGAATTACATTGACTTTAAAATTTATGATACTGCTGATATTCTTAATGCATGAAGCCTCACTGCTAATAATCACATCAAGAACATTGATTCTCTCTCTCTCTCTCTCTCTCTCCCTCCCTCCCCCCAACATGCAGATGTCAGACATCCAGAATAGCTCTGCTGCTGTGTGTGTGCCACCTACTCTCAAGTTGTAGTCAATCCCTGGAATTTTGCTTTCCTGGTTGCTACATGTCCCAATAAGAGCACTACAAGAATCACTTTCATCTCTGCCTACAGCTGCTGGTAATCTATTATTCTGTGTATATCTCTCTTTTATTGACCCCCTTCCCAAGCTAGCAGTTTTCTAACCCATCTAACACTGCCTCAGTAGCATCAGCAGATATTTTTGTGTTCTTTCTATTTTAGTGTGTTTGATCCCTGTGAAAACAGTCTCTCTTGTTAACAGTCACAGGCCATTCTTCAAAAAATTCTACCTAATGGGTATTGTACAGCTTCTCCATGGCTAAATTGATTGACAAAGTTCTCCTCATGTACTCTTTCCTATCACAGAAAATAAGTAGTAATCCTAGCCAGAACCTGAATAGACACCTTGTGCATCTCTATCTGCTTACAGGAAATGATTCCCCACAGTGTACACACTGCTTACAACCACTTGCAGTAAAACATATACTCCTTGAATGTAGCATTGTTCAACAATGCCCGAAGCACACCTTTCAGTTTCATTTCATATCTGCAAGAACCTTTGTCTCTCAACAGCATCATAGGCAAAGAAGCAAATCTCTCTGAATTCTTTCTCTATTTAAAACAAATTAAAATGTATGACCATTTCTAACTGCTACCCAGGCAGTTATCCTATGTAAAGTTAATTGATTTGGGAGGCGCAATATGACCTAAGTAGCCCTTGCGGCAAAAACTACCACAACAACAACTTTTCTATCACGTCTGGGCAGAATTACATTCGCTTTCAAATTTAATCCTTACTCTCAACTTTTTCTTAACATTGTCCTATACCTGCTAAATAAATAATACTATTAATAAGTTTTCTGAGAGAGATTTATTTTAAAAACCTTTAATGCAACAGACTAGTAACAGCAATTCCATTATATCTGTTTCCTGTTTAAGTATCTTTTTAATGTGACTGTGATGATTAGACCTAACTGTGATTTTTCTTACTGATAGAAGTCATACTTATGAGGGCCCCGTAGTTGTCCAGATTCTTTTAGTACTCCCTCTGTGTATGGGAAAGGTGTATGCTATAAGAGTCCTCCCACATAGGCATAAACTACCACCCCTATTACTTTGTAAGTTACCATATCTGCTCTGTTGTAATCATTTTGATGTATGTTTGGTAAGTTGTTTACCCCAGGGGCTCACATCTGGTGAGTATGGGCTTGGCACATCTAGGGTGCTGAGCTGGATATCATCATCATTCTTCTCTTTCTTGATGATTCCCTTCTACTCTCTCTCTCTCTCTCTCTCTCTCTCTCTCTCTCTCTCTCTCTCTCTCTCTCACTCAGGGTAACTCAAATTTTTTTTTTACTGGTGCAGCATAAGCATCAGGCTTCCTTGCACCATATGGCTAATCATAATAATAATAGTTATTGATAATTATATAGTTTTTACACTACATTATTAATTGATTATCTTACAATACTTCAGGTTCTTGACCATCATCAATCTCAGTTAAGCAATAATGTTTATTCTATTAAAGTTTAAAATTATTTTAAATTATAATTGAGCGAAACATTTCATATGTATAGATATATAGATCATCTTTCATCATTGGTTATAGATTATAAAAAAAAAACATTGTATTAATTCAAAAATTTAGGGACTTGAAAAGTAGCATACTCTCTGGAGCTTGACAGAAAGCATTAACATTGTTTTCAGTATTGCTATAATTATTGCAGACTTGCAGACTAGTGATGGGTTGTTCTATTCAGAACTGTTGGATACTATGGAGGATAATATATTTATATTACCATGCTTTTCAGGAAATTCATGAGTGAGTTTCCTGAAAAGCATGTGTAATATAAATAGTACTTTAATTATAGTGAGATTTTGATAGGAGTGGGCTCTGTAGGGCAAGTTTCTTTATGAAATTTTGTAAAAATGAACACTGTGCTTTTTTTTTTAAATATTGATTTATACCTATTTTGACTTGATTTCCCATTAAATTAAAATTATTGTCAAGGAAACTAATTTGTAAAAAAAAAAAAAAAAAACTTTTTGTTAAAAAAAAAAAACACTTGCTTTTTTTTTGAAGCAATAATACATCATATATCTATTTATTTATCACTTAATTCAGTTTTATCAACTTCTAGTTATGTCGTATAACATGACTCACATTTTTGATGGCTGTTTCTTGATGCCATTTATTAAAACTGTATCTGCCAACAGGAAACATAGATAAGTGATGGCAGCATGTACTTGAAAAATTTCAAAATGGTTTGTACTTAAGCAGACAAGTTATTTGAAATGTACTTGAAATTACCTTCAAAAATGCAGATTTATTTATGAATTCCCCAGATTCCACACATGAAAAATGTAGATTAAAATATTTACTCCTGAAAGAGTTGAGTGGTTAATGAAAAACTATTTAGTGAACGTGATAGGAGAGAAAAAGTCTGTATTGGACAGTTACAGAGTAATGGGCAACAGATTCATATAATAATTGTAGGTTCAGTTGTAATAAGATTGCAAAAGGGATCAGGCAGGCAAAGTCTGATTATAATAAAGCATTAGCCAAAAGAGTCAAGAATGGTAACAAGGAGTTTTATTCATATATAAATACAAGAGAAAAAGAGTAAGTAGATAGGACATGCTCGAAAATGGCAGAATTGTGGCTAGTCTGATGGATGTCATGGTGAGCTGAATAGATACTTTTTATTGATCTTTACAGCAGAAAGTCCATTTTAGTTGGGTGGTATTATACCAATATCACTAAGATATATGATATTGACATTATTATTATTATCGTCATCATCCATATGGTGCAAGGAAGCCTGAGGCTTTTGCTGCACCAGCCAAAAAAAAAAAAAAATTTGTGAGTTACCCTGAGAGAGTGAGAGTGATTGAGAAGCAGAAGGGAATCGCCAAGGAAGAGAAGAATGATGATATCCAACTCAGAACCTTGAGTGTGCCCATGCTCACCAGATGTTGAGACCCTGGGGTTTACATAAAAGATTTTAACAAAAAAACTATTCTGCTTGAAAGTTTGTAAGACCTAGAGTACAGCTAGTATTCACCCGGTCTTATTGAAAGAATCTGCAAAGGAAAGCACCAAACATGGAATCTAGATTTCTGTAATGACCACTCCTATACCACATGAATATTAAAATAGTTTAGTTAGCTATTAACTAAATCACTATACAGTAAGGTAATGTTTCTGGAACCTATGAGATTTTTTGTGCTTGGTATTGAGTAAATTGTTCTTACACTTATAATAGTTAGGGTTGTGTGCTGTGTGCATTTTAAAATATAAATGAGAATTGGTTGGTTGGTTGTTTGTTATTTGAAAATATTAATTATATTTAATTATAGTTATTATTCTATTTTTTAAACTTAAACAATTTTTCAATTTTTTTTTTTTTTTCAGGTTGAAGCTTGTCGACTGTATTCAAAGTATACTTGTCGTCCAAGCAGTATATTCCAGATTCCATATCATGTTGAAAAAGTATGCAAAAAAATTTTGTTCTCTTTATTTTTATTATCCACAGTTTGTGCACTCTCCTTATATGGCAATATCAGATTTTCATTGTTCTTTTGAATTGTATTGTCTAAGACTGCTATTAATTTTATAGCATTTTGTAACAGTGATATTTTTTTTTTTTTGTATAGACTTACTTTATAAGTAATACAAAGATGGTCTGAAAAGTAAGGTAACCTAAGTATTTGTGAAAAGATTTTTAATCATACCATTAAGAAATTACATGATAATCAAGGTACATATTTAAACCTGTTTTTAAGTGAGTCATTTCACTTATTAAGACATTCATCCCATCAAGGGATGAGATTAACCCTACCCTTCTGGAAAAAAGTCAGGACTCAATCCTAATTAACTATTATCCTAATAATAGTTAATGAAACACTTCATGTTTCGTTATGCTGCTTTTTTCAGTATGCTGCAATGGATAAAGGGATGGTTGAGTGGGAGATGGCAGAGAGTGGTAATAAATGGACACTGCTCTGTGTGGACTAATGTTATTAGTGGAGTCATCCAGGTTCGGTGCTGGGCCCATTGTTGTTTTGTATATTTATTAATGATATCGATGAAGGTATATCTGGCTTAATGTCCAGGTTTGCAGATGATACAAAGATGGCAGGGTTGTTAATGATAGTAAAGACAGTATGCTACTGCAACAGGATCTAGAAAAGTTAGGCAGATGGGCTGAGAATTGGCAACTGAATTTTAATATTGACAAATGCAAAGTACTGCATATAGGTAGCAGTAACCCAAGAAAAACATACCAACTGTGTGGTACTATGCTCAGGGAGGTGGAGAACGAAAAAGACCTGGGAGTAATTGTGCAGTTGGATATGAAGTTCTCTGAGTAGTGCAGATGGGCTGCCAGAGTAGGTCATGAAGTTTTGTCAATGATATATAGGAATTTTTCTAGCAGAGACAAGGAGGTGATTATACCTTTGTATAAGGCAATGGTCAGGCCACACCTTGAGTTCTGCGTACAGGTCTGGAGGCCTCATTTTAGGAGGGATGTAGAGTTGCTAGAACGAGTACAGAGAGGGCAACAAGAAAGGAGGTTCCCTTACCACGAGAGGCTTAAATTCTGCAAGTTGCAGCATCTGGAGACTAGGCACCTGTGAGGTGATCTTATTGAGGTACAAGGCCTTGAATGATTTGAGCAGGCTCAATGCTGATGGGATACTTCACTTGCTCAGAAGGGGCATAGATTCAAATTCATAGATTCTTTGTCAGTTGTTGAGTGGATATACAAGGTTTGCCTTTAGCCAGCAGTTAGTTGATTACTGGAACAGACTTCCATCTGTTGTGGAAGTTGATAACTTAAATAAATTTAAGGCTGAACTAGACAAACATTTGTAGTGACGTGACCGGATGGGTGAAATGGGAATGTGTTTTTTTTTTTTTTTTTTAGTTGATGCTCTATAAGCTTGCTCTTTTGCATCATATGCCCTGAACTAATGCTAATGTTGAATGTGCATATCTGTGCTGAAGTGCCTAACAGAAAGGTGCCACTTTAAGAGCCCAAACAGGCCTGACATATATCCGAGTGGGCAGTGTAGAATGTAATAGTATATGTCCTTGATTTGACTGTGGTTTGTGGCCCATGTCACCATTAAATACATGAACCCCTAAATTTGTTGCAAACATTCTTCCCTCTACTACTGCTATTCGGGAATCAAATACACTAATGGGGCTGAAATTGGTCCCACTTGTGATGCAAGTGGGTTGAATTTTGAAAATGTCCAGTTGTTTTTGCTGCATCCTACTTATTCTCCCCCCCCCCCGACCTTGCATCCTTACATTTCTTCTTCTTTCCTGCCCCAAAGTCCTTTTTTTGTGTAAAACGCTTTTCTGCTGATGAGGTCATTTTTCCTGCTGCTGAGTTGCGATTTGAACGACAGTCAAAGGACTTCTAGAAAACTGGCCTGTGGAAGTGTATTGAGAGGTGGCAAAATGTGTTATTTTGTCTGGTGACTGTTGAAAAAGTAATAAATAGTGTTTGTTTCAGCCTTACATCACAACTACTTCTGTGTGAATACAAATCTTTCTTGAAATATATATTATTAGTTAATCAATTTGTAATTAACAGGATACAGGTTAATTATTTACTTTTCACTCTTCTTTAATCACAGAAAATGAAAATTCAATCGAAAAAATCAAATGTGCCTGAAATGCAAATGCACTGCAAAGATTACCTAGCTAATTTATATTCTAGAGGGAGAACAGTATGACACATTTGAAAATATGCAGTAGTGCAAATATAATAAAGTATTATATTTCTGAATTACATGGAACTGTCTCATCTAATAAAGATAAAATTTTTAAAAATATTCATATTCTCATTTAAATACTAAAATTATGGTTGTGTTCATATAAACTTTTACAAGCAAAAATTTGTCCAAGTCCTTGTAAACACCTTTACATGTGCATAATTATTCTCCTTTTGCTTATACTTATCATAGAATCCTGTCAAACATTTCACATGATGAAAAGTGGTAACTGAAGTTTAACATTGACAAATGCAAAGTATTGCATATGGGTAGATGAAACTCCAGAGTGATGTACCAACTCTGTGGTTAGTAGAAAATGAAAGAGACCTGGGGGTAATTGTGCAGTCAGATATGAAGTTTTCTATGCAGTGCAGGCAGGCTGCCAGAGCAGGTCATGGGGTCTTGTCAATGATATATTGAAATTTTGCTAGCAGGGATATAAGGAGGTGATTATCCCCTTGTATAAGGCAGTGGTCAGGCCACACCTGCATATGCATCTGGAGGCCTCATTTTAGGAAAGATGTAGAATTGCTAGAATGAGTACAGAGAAGGGCAACAAGACTAGTGAGTGAACAAAGGGGTGCTCTTATGAAACAAGTCTTAAGTTCTGCAAATTGCAGCGTCTGGAGACTAGGCACACATGAGGTGATCTAATTAAAGTTTATAAGGCCTTGAATGGATTGAGCAGGCTCATTGCTGTTGGAATTCTTCCTCTTGCCCAGATTAGAAACCTGAGGTGGCATAAACTGAAATTGAGGAAAGGCAGTTGTCAAAGAGAAGTGCAGAAATTTGCCTTTAGCCAGCGGGTAGTTGATTGCTGGAACAAGCTTCCATCAGTCTTCGTGGAAGTTGATAGCTTAAATAAATTCAAGGAAAAAGTGGATGAACTTTTGGAGTGAATGGGATGGGTGAAATGGGAAGTTTTTTTGTTGTTTTT
This sequence comes from Mastigoproctus giganteus, assembly GCF_048544385.1. Taxonomy (NCBI): domain Eukaryota; kingdom Metazoa; phylum Arthropoda; class Arachnida; order Uropygi; family Thelyphonidae; genus Mastigoproctus; species Mastigoproctus giganteus. Next base: position 98,060,215 of record NC_143575.1, read on the forward strand.
TGTTTTGTTTTTTCTGTATAAGCTTGCTTTCTTGCATCATATGCCTCTACTAATGCTGATGTGTACCATATGTTTGTTTCAAGTGGGTAGCCTGGAGTGTTCAAATTTTATCTCACACAAGAATCATGCTCTATTTTTTTCCCCATGAGCTGAGATAATTACTATTTATTATAACAAATAGGCCTGGTGTACTGGGGTCCATGGCTATAAAAGAATACAATGATATAAACCAGTAAAACGTATTTAATAGATAACACAGTAAAATACAATAGAAGCTTTTGAGACAGTTGTCTCTTTATTGTGTTATCTATTAAATACGTTTTACTGGTTTATATGATTGTATTCTTTTTATTGCTATTTATATTGCACCACACAAGTTTGAAAACTCATATCTGCTTTTTAAATAAATGGCACATGTAAACAATTGATACAGGACACGTGCCATGAGACAGTCAATACGTGTCTTTTAGGCAGTGAACTTTTTTTAGTTGGGCTTTGTGACATCTGAGGGCTGTTTCACAAAAAAAAAACCTAAGAAAAGTGATTTTTCTATTTTCATTATATGAATGGAGGCTGAACATAGCAGTTTTTTTTTTTAATGCTGCATAGTTAACATGTTAAATCAGAGTTACCCAGATTTCTCATATTGTGGGCCACTGTGTATTGTACTATTTTTATGAACTTTGTTGAAGATATGCATGGGAAGGATTTAAATGGTAAAATATGTAATATTGTGATAAGTAGAGATTGACTTGTTTTAATCCTACTCCACTTTTTGAGAATGTTCACAAAAAAAAAAAAAAAAAAATGCTTAGAGTTAAACATTTAGGGAATTTTTACATTGCCTTATAATGTAAAAGTACCCTGCCAAAATTGTAATAATGTTATTCCTCCCAAAAAACTAATAATTATAAGTAATTTTGCTTATAACTTGTGATCACACGTGTCATGAAAATAATAAGGTCATTGTATGCTACAGTTCACCAATTTGATGAATATCAGTTTGCTTAAACCCTAAGTGGTAGGATGGAACCTTATAGACATCTATATAAAATAGATAGCAAAATATCTATTTTATATTACTCATCAGTTCAAGATTAATGTTCTACTCTGCTTGACTTACTCATGACAGTCTTACTTAATGGTTTTTTTGGCAGAAAGATGTTATTGTTTAATCAGAATTATATGTGGAATGGTGTAACAGAGTATGCACCACAATTTGTATTTTGTGTTTTCAGCTTTGTGTAAAGAAGCCTGCTTGGATAGCTGGCACTATTGCTGTGGAACATTAGGTGTTACTAATTTTTGTTTGAATTATTATATAACATCGTTTCTTCCATTGTTTCTTCAATATAAGAGGTTTAAAAAACACTTGTTATTTTGATTTGTGTTTTCTTAAATTGAAATGTAATTTTTAATTAAAAAATAAAATTGCATTTATTTTTTTCACTAAAAAATTTGAAAAAATTACATTTGGTATTGCAATGCATAGTAAAATGTCAAGCATTGATATACTCCAAGCGAATATGTAATGGATTAAATATGTCAAAACAAAATATGCTTTCAGCATAAGTGCAATTTTCATGGTTTCAGATCTTTTTCAATGTTTATATATAATCATTTGAATGTTATTGATGCCACATTTGGGAAATATTTATTCAGATTATATAATGCCAGATCCTCAACTCTTATTATTATGAATTAGGTTGTTTGATTGTATATGTACAAGTCGTTGGCTCTTAATGTCTTTTAATGTCTCACCTGTGGTCATCATAACGATGATGACAACCACAGGTGAGAGTGTGACAAGAGTATCCACACACAAATTGAATGGGCAAGTAAGTGTGAATGCCTTATTATAGGTGATGTCAATCTGCCCCTAATTGATTAGAATAAGTGGGAGGGGAAACTCACCATGAGGAACAAAATTTTGAAATAAATTAGATGGTTATTATTTGTACCAGCATGTTAGAGAAAGTACTAGGGTAAGAATATTCTTGACCTCATCATTACTTAAGAATCAGATGGTATCACAAGGCTTGAAATACAAGAACCGTGGGCTGGTAGTGATCATGCATTCAATAGCTGGAAGATGAAGGAAAATATTGCAGTGGCTAAAGGTAAATGCACAAGTTTTAATTTCAGAAAAGGGAACTATGGTTGTTTAAAGTGCTACATATCATCTGTTATTTGGGCAGATTGCAGAGGAGGAATACAAATACATTAGAATCATGGAATACCTTTAAAGACAGAGAATTAGAAACACAGAAGCCATGAATGCATGCATACCATTTAAGAAAATATAACATGAGGATGCTGGGATGGATGAATACAGATCTGGCCAATTCTAAAATAGAGTAGAAAAAGACAGCATGGAAAGGTTATAGAACAGTGAAAAGTATTGAGGCCTACAACAGCTACAGTTTAATCTGTAATAGTATCACAGATAAGAGGCGCCCCCGTAGCCAGGTGGGCAGGAGCAGCAGTGCGTAGCACACGCTTCTTGATTAGACCGGGGTTCGAGCCCGTGATCACCAAATACGGAGGATGTGGAAAGGTCAGGGAATGACCACCGCACATCCCCGGAGCAATATGGCCTTAGTTGCTAATGCTCCTAAAAACCAAATAAACAAACAAACAGATAAGATTAGGGAAGCCAAGGCTGTATATGCGAAAGTACTGGTTAAGAGATCAAAGAATGGGGATAAAGAGAGTTTTCTCCTTTGTATTCACATACAAATGTATGTGAATACAAAGGAGAAAACAAATCAGCTCAGACCCTTGTGCACTGGGTGTGAGACAGTCTTGGACAACTCAACTGATGTTGTGGATGAATTGAACGGGTACTTTACATTTGTCTTTACTGAAGAAAGACTATGCTGAGAAGAGGCTATGCAAGTGAAGCTTAGTCATATGAGATTAGTAATTTTGCAATTACAGATGACTGTTAGAAAAACTTTCAAGCATAAAAGCAAATAAGGCTCCTGGAGATGATATCCAGTAATTTTGAGGGAGCAAGTCAGGGGTGTAGTTGAGCCATTGAGGTTAATTGTGAGGGCATTTTTGAACCTGGGAGAGATTCCTTTGGTTTGGAGAAATGTTAACATATAGCCAGTACATAAAGGTGATTCTAAGGGTGACAAAGGTAACTACACACTGGTTAGTCCAACTTCAGTGGTACGTAAAATCTTAAAGGCAGTAATCAAGAGTGCAATCCAGGGATATTTAGTTAGAAATGGCATTCTGAAGACACACTACATGTTTAACTAACGTGGTAAGCTATTTAGCTGTATGAGACATTTTAGCAAGGCAATTTGACACAGTTCCTAATGAGAAGTTACTGTATAAGCTGTAATGCGTTGGGATTACTGGAATGATTTTAAGATGGATTGCAGTGTTGGCTGCAGAGCAAAAGATTGTGATTAATGGATATTCTTCAGATTGGTGTAAGTGGGGTCCCCCAAGGATTGGTTCTTGGACCTTTGTTTCTGATTTTTATGAATGACATCAGCAAAGGGATAAAGGGTGTGATGTCAAAATTTGCAAATAATGTAATGATTGGAAGAGTCATTAATGATCAGTGCCAAGTAGTGCCCCTTCAGGATGACTTGAACAGCCTTCAAGAATGGTAATAAAAAGTGACAGCTATATTTTAATGCAACAAAATGTAAGGACTAACACTTGGAGAATAGCAACTCCAATATAACTTATACAATTGGTGGGGTTTAATTAAAAGCAGTAGAGGAAGAAAGGGATTTAGGAGTTACAATATCGACATTTATGAAGTTTATTGAACAGTATAAACAGGTGGCCAGAAAGCCCATGGGGTACTACAGATGATTTATCAAACAATATTTAGAGATAGGATATCACTGTATAAGGCAATTTTAAGGCCACATTTGGAATATTGTGTCCAAGTGTGGAGACCTTCATCCCTAAAAAAGACATCGAGCTCCTTGAAAGGATCCAAAGATGGGCAACTCATTTGGTGAGTTCAGCAAAAGTGCAACTGTATGAGGAAAGACTTCAACTATGTGGGCTTACAGAGCTTGGTAACCGGGCACCTTTGAAGGGACCTGATTGAGGTTTATAAGACTTTAAAATGAATGAAGGCAAAAGTTTCACTGTTATAAAGAATTCCAGAACTAGGGGTCAAAAATTCAAATTACAAGGGAAGAAATTTAGTCTAGATTATAGAAAGTTTTCTTTTAGCCAGTGAGTTGTTTGATTACTGGAACAAGTTACCACTATAGGTAGTTGAGGCTGACGGTTTGAAGAAATTCAAAGGTCAACTGGATAGTTATCTACGTGAGGAGGGAAGCGCATAATTTGTGTTCTAATCTACTTTTTTTTGGCTGGTGCAGCCAAAGCCTGTGGCTTCCTTGTGCTGAATGGCTAATACAGTCAGTCCTCATATAACACGTGTTTATACTACACAAATTCGATCATACATGATTTATAAATAGGGGAATGATATCGTATATAACACGAACCAAATTTGCTTATGCACGATTCACCTTTGTGTTTACAAGAAGCGGCAGTAAAACGCGGAATCACCCCAACTGAACGCAACATGGAATGAAAAGAAGATTCTGAAAATGTACAGTATTTGTTTTTATACAGTATCAGTGAAGGGGAAACACATTTCACCATAATAACGTAAAAACCCACACAATTCCAGCTATCGGTATTATCGTAAATGCAATTAGATCGAGTTTACTACCAGTTTATAACAGATTCCACTAGCAGAAATGCAACTGGAAATTGTTTTTATTGTTTTATGGTAGTAACCCTTAGAAATGTGAGCTAGTGAGGTGTTAATAGTGTGTCTCTGCCTTTACAGTGTTGTTTATTCAGCTGCTACATGTGTACAGCTTTGTTTATGTGTATCAAGCGTGCCTCCTCATTTTGTAATTGTGCTTTATTCCCTAAAAATGAGTAAAATTCTTAAAAGGTGTGAACAGGAAGCGTCCTGGTGAAGACACTACAGATTCAGAGAGAAAAAGAAAAGCAATATCGATACACAGAGGCAGACTGGGTCAAAAATTCTTACCCGGGAAAATTTGTAGATGCCTCATACTAGCGTTTATGGCCAAAATCACACTGGCCTCCGTCCCACCGGGGAAATATGAAATTGTGAAACACTGAGTGAAATGAAAGACTATGTGATATTGCACGTACTACAGGCTTAAATGAGGCAACGCCGAGAATTAGAAAGAATGTAAAGAAAATAAAAACAACTTTCATAGCAGGAACAACTCAAAGTGTAATTAAAATCTATTGGATCAAGACACAAAGAATTGGAAGAGATGGAACAGCTGTCATTTGTTTGGATAGAAAATCAAACAAAGAACAAATTTGCTCTTGATAGAAGCAAAAGCATTAGCAATATTTTATTACGTAATAGTCATAATAAAATACGTAAGTATTTTATTACGATTATTTATTGTGTTTGGTAATGTTTTGGTTACAAATGTGTGCTCAATCTTGAATGGTTGGCACCTACCGTATTTCCCCACGTATAAGACGCTCCCATGTATAAGGGGCCCGAAATTTGAAAAAAAAAAATGTATTACATAAAGTTATTGAACTCAAGTTTTATTCATCATAAAATTCATACAACTCATCACAGTCAAAACTCTCATCCGTTAGCTTGTCCTCATCTGTGTCTGATGACGAATCACTGTCTTCATATATTGCCTCGTCCTCAGTTCCATCCATGGCATTTGAAATGCCACACTTCTTAAATGACTTGACAACGATCTCAATCTTGATATTATCCCAGGATCTTTTCACCCAGGTACAAACTTCTCCTATAGTTGGTTTCTTCACTCTTCCTGCTGGTGTCAAATTGTCCCCAAAATACTTCATCCATTCGTCTCTCATGGCAGCTTTGAAGGGTTTGTTAATGCTGACATCAAGTGGTTGGAGCTGGGATGGCAAGTTTTGTTTTTTGCTCTGCAGCAATCTTCTTTGTGTTTTTTGTTATGTGTGCCCTGAACTGATCAAGCACCAATAGGGCAAGTTTGCGTAAGAGCCCACCTGGTCTCCTGCTCCAAACTTTCTCAAACCAGATCTTCATCCCATCCTGATCCATCCAACCAACCCTTGTCATGAACGTGGACAATCACTCCTCGAGGAATGTCTTCTTTTGGCATTGTTTTGAGTTGGAAAATCAGCATAGGAGGCAGCTTGGTTCCTTCGGCACAACAAGCTAGAACAACTGTATAATGGCTCTTTTCATGTCCACTTGTCTTCACAGTTACAGTTTTCACCCCCTTCTTATCAACAGTTCTGTTACTTGGGACATCAAATTGAAGGGGGACTTCGTCCATTTATATTTGCATATTTGCAATCTGTCCCAACTCAAACTGATGTGTCTTCCGACATTGAATGACAAAACAATGAAATTCAAGGACGTTCTGCTCATAGCTTTCAGGCATCTTTTGGGCAAGTCTGGTGCGTGTATGCATGCTTAGTCCATTCTGTTTCATGAACCTGAAGCACCAATTGTGTCCTCCTTTGAAATCAGTAACTTCTTTTTCATCAGCAATTCTTCTTGCCTCATGCTGAACCATCTTTGTGGACACAGGAATTCCAATTGCCCTTTGCTCCTCAATCCATATCTTCAATTCCCTCTCTAAATCAGGCCATTTTGCTGACTTTCCTCTCATGGCCTTCTTCTGCGGTGGCGTTTTCAGTAGGGTTTCTTCTTCCCATAGCCAGTCTCGGATTGTTTTCTCAGTTGGAGGAGGACCAAACTTACATTCAGCAGCACGATTTCCATTCACTTTTGCAAACTGGATCACTTTTAACTTGAATTCAGCACTGTATACGAAAATCTTTTCTGAGCCATTTCTGGGCAGACAGTGGCAAAACGTTACCTAATATACTGGTAACAAGTGTGAAACAATGAGCGCAAAGACAACAAGCGCGAAAAAGCAGGAAATGCAAGTAAAAAAAATCTACAACCACTGTATAAGACGCACCCAGTTTTTAGACCCCAAATTTTTCGAAAAAAGGTGCGTCTTATACGTGGGGAAATACGGTAATCCTATTTTTCCCATAGGGCCTGTTGTTCATATCGCACGATTTTGCATTGCACGAGGGTTTCTAGGAACACAACTGTCGTGTTATACGAGGACTGACTGTACTAATAACAAACATGGTGACACCCTGTGTGTTTTTGTTTTTTTTTTAATTCTGTTTGGAACATGTGTTTGGACAGCTGACAGCTATGCTTGGCATTTTGCTATTCGATTGAAATACTTATTAAATGTATTTTAAAAAAAATTTTTGATAATATTTAAATATATTTGGAAATATAAAAATGTTGTTTTTCATATTTATTATTTTCAAAAACAATAATAAATTATACAATAATAAACAAAAATAATAAACAATATTTTTTTATTACTGGAAAAATGTAAAGACATTATAAACATAAAATACAGTCACAAAACTTTTCTTCCATTTTCAAATTTATAAAATTTGAAAATTCAGTGCTCAAAAATGTAGCATTATACATTTGGATACATTTCTACTTATATATTTTATATATGTGTGTTGCACCCATTGTATGTAAATATATGGGTGATTCAGGAGAAATAGTAAATATTTTGGGAGGTTATAGTATCGATTATTCTGAGTAAAAAAGTTCATATAAACATGTGTCCAATTTTCAATAGATATGGAGATACAGCTGTTTGAAACTGGCATGCACAAAGCCATTATGAGAGGTATTAAAGAACAATACATTACTTATTGTTTGTAATTATTGACTTTTTGAATGATACAAAGCACAAATAATTGACGAAGTTTTTACAGTTCACAATAAATGTTCGAAAATCCTACCGCCAACCTCAATGCACTTAGCAACTTTTGTGGTGGTATGACGTGTTGTTCTTCTGAGGTCACCTTGGTGTTCCTTTATGAAGGCAGCAGTATTCAAAATGTGTGCAAGCAATTAGTCTCTTGTATTCACCTTTTCTTTGTATACTGCGCTTTTCATCCATCCCCACAAACAAAATTCTAATGGAGTGAGGCTTTGGGGACCACCGTGGCCGATCCATTGTTCAGGGAAAGTTCAAAGTTCGATTTAGATATTGTATCACCAGATGGGTATAATGTGCAGGAGCTCTGTTATGCTGAAAGTACATACCAATCCTTGTAGCCAAGGGAACATCCTCCAATGTAGTGGATGTTGATTTTGCAGAAATTCTAAGTAAATGGGCCCTGTAAGAAGATTTTGTATTACAACAGGCCCAATCAATTGATTGTCGATGATACCGCACTACATATTTACAGAGAAGCGATGTTGAAAATTTGTTTCTACAGTGGCATGTGGATTTTCATCTGACCACCTATGAGAGTTATGGGTGTTGATATCGTCACAGGTGAAAGTAGCTTCATCGCTGAACAATATTAATGGAATTAATTTGCGATTAGCATTTATTCACCAACAAAATTTCCATCACCACCGGGTGTCGTCTCCTGGTTGAAGGTGTTGCACCCACTGTATGTGAAATGAATACTAGCTGTAATGTTTGCCATACTCTACGTGTAGAAATTCTTTGTGTGCTAATAGTAGGACTAAGTTCTACTGACTGAAGAATGTGTTCTTTTCATACACATTTTGTTCATTTGCACATTCAGAAGAAATATGAGCATTGGGTGTAAACCACGCTGCATGACAGTCACGCATTGTGGTGTAAATGCTCTTGAATCCGGTATTCTGCGGTTAGGAAACCGTCGATGGTATTCTCTACAAGCAGCAGTAGCACTTCCACCACAAAAACCGTAGACAAACACTATATCGGCATATTCAGCATGTGTGAAGATGTTCTTAACAACACTTCTAACACCAAACAGCTTCAGGTTATAACTGCTTCTTGGTCACATCTATTCAGGGAGCTGTGCGTGACAATTTCAAACAGCTGTATTTCCTTATCCATTGAGAATTGGACACATATTTATACAAACTTTTTTACTCAGAATAATCGATACTATAACCTTCCAAAATATTTACTATTCCTCCTGAATCACCCTGTACATAGTAAACTCCCATTATACTTCTTTCTGGGAAACCAATTGTAAAGGTCCCACCAGTTGTGGGGCCCCTTTTTTGTGGACTGGTTTTTTAAAATTTTTTTTCAGTATTATTTTGCAATGTTTGAGGCAATGGTTTATATGTAAGTTGAAAGCCTGTACACTTACTGTACTATCTTTTTACATGTTATTAAAAAAAAAAAATGAAAAATTTTAGAAAGGTATGATTAATTTAAAGTAAACATATTTTCAGTATTATGAATGAACATACAAAAAGTCAGTGATTAGTGTACCAGCAAAAAAAGTAGACAAACAGTGTTGAATGTAAAAAAAGCTGAGAAGAGCTATTGTTAATGCCAGGATAGCAGAAAACTGCTTTGAGTGAACTTGTTTTTCACATATATTGAATCTACTGAAAATTACAAGATTTGAACAACATACAAAAAAATATTCATGTTTATGAAAAACATTCCTGGTATGCTGAACCTACCTTATTCATCTGATTTGGCATCATGCAACTTTTGGCTATTCCCAGAATTAAAACAGGTGATGAAAGGAAAATGATCCAAGTTAATTCAAGAAATCCAATCAAAAGTGATGGCCCTTCTAAATGCATTCATGAAAGATTTACAAATATGTTTTGAACAGTGGCAGGCATGATGGAACAAGGATGTGATTTCAGGAGAAGATTATATTGAAGAACATTAACAATGTATTAATTTATCATTGAATAAAATTAATTATTTTTAACATTCACTGAACTTTTTGATGAAATCTTTTTGTGTACAGGTTGGTCATCAAGTTTTAAATTTTAATAACTAAAGTTATACAAATGATAGAACTGTTTAGTAAAAATTATATGAAAGTTCAGGTCTTAAAGTTTTTTTATATAATAATTTCATCCATATAAATCTGATTTTTCTTTTGTTGTATTTTTATTTTATATTTTATCAGTTTCTCTTTTATTTGCAGCTATTGAATGACTCCAAATGACGACAATTAAAGAAAAAGTTCACTGTGTGCTTTGGCTTGCAGAGTTTAAATTAATAACAGCTGTGAAAAGAAAGTTCACTACTCATTAAAAAAAAAGATGCACCCCATTAAAAGTCAATAAGTAGATGGATGAAAAATTTTAAAGAAACTGGATCAGTTAATAACAAACCACGATCTCTGGGAGACCCCAAATCAGTCAACAATGATGGCAGCCATGTTGAAGTTTAATAATTAAAAACTGCATTAAGAATAAAACTTTAAGACTTAAAGATATAAAAATAATGGAACTATTTTTACTAAATAGTTCCATTTTTTTGTATATCTTTAGTTATTAAAATTTAAAACTGGTGCAAGACTTTGACCACCCTGTATATTAGATATACATGTAGTGTTGCCTATTTTATGTAATAATTCAATCATAAAACATTCTGTCTGATGATAATGTAACAGCCATATTTTTTTGCATAAAACTAAATAAACATAATTGCAATAACTACTTTTGCCTCATATCAGCATATTTCACTTAATAACTAATAAATCAAATTACATTTGACACTTCCTAAATTACTCAAGTATATTTAGGACAACTGCCATAAATCTTGAAAAAGGTGATTAATGCACAGTATCATTTCAGTGATGGATCTGAGAGGCCATCTGCTACCATTATCAATTTAAACATTATTTCACTGTTTTATTAGTTGTGTATTGGTTCTAGAGTAAAAATTTTAATATGAATTATTTTGTAGGCTGTTCGTTATAGTTTGTATGGACGACCAGGAGCCTGTTATATAGATATACCAGCTGATTTTGTCATTAATGAAGTTATGTCAAAAGATGTTCCATTTGTTTCAAAATGTCCAGATCCTCCTCCTTGTTTAGCCTCACCAGATGACATTAGAAAAGCAGTAGATATACTTATTACTGCCAAAAGACCTTTAGTTATCATTGGCAAAGGTATCTTTCATAAAATACATTGCTTTATATTTCTGATGTAAAACTTAAAATCTGTATTTAATTGACAGTTAAAACATTCTGTTAATGGCAAATGTCCAATTCTCATGATTAGTAACACTGGTATATGTTTGTTAAAAAAAAAATTTTTTTTTTTTTTTTTATACATGTAGGTTGAATTTTTAGGTACTGATTCTACTTCTGTAATTGAGCAATTGATTTTGCTCTGTCCTGTCAATATGTTGCATAAAATGAAAAGTAAAATTTGGTAACTAGCAAATTATATACCAGGTTTGATCAAAAAGATTAAATTAATGATCTTATAATCTAAAAGATGGCAAGTGGGGCTTACAGCAACATCTTTTGGGCATTCACACCCACACCAAGTTTTAATTTCGTTGTTACAAAGTCTAGCAGAAAGCTGCTGAGTGATTTTTTTTTTTTTTTTTGCCAGGTGTACTGAAAATGACAAAATTTTAAATGTGTGACTGAAAAACAGTTTTTTACCAACAAAAGCATTCCTATTATACCACATTATTCACCTCATTACCCACTTTATTCATCTGATTTGGTACCAAGTGACTTTTGGATATTCCAAAAATTAAGAGGACATGAAATGATATGAGGCAATTTAAGATATCCAGTCAAACAAACTGCCCAAATGCATTTAGGCAGGCACAATAGAACAGATGTGTGGTTGCAGAAGGTGTTTATTTTAAAGAATATCTACAATATAAACATTTATCATTGAATAAAATTATTTTCAGCATTCACCAAACTTCTTTAAACTTTTTATGTCAATGCATTTTGAACATTCTGCAGACTGTCTTCAGTACAGGTTATGACAAATGGTAACATACCCAGTCTTCTCACTAAATCAGTACTTAATGATTCAGCAGAGGTTTTCTTTTGTAGATGAATGAATTTGCACTTTTTTTATTTTTTTAAAATTATTTTGTGCTCATCACATGAACCATTTTCAACACCAGTAGTAGTCTGCCATGATAGCCTTATTCCATATACCCTATCTTTTTTCCTTAGTTATGAAGCCATTTTTGATGAAGTCTTTAATGAAGCCACTCACCTCCCTCTTTACTCACTGTGACAAAGTTCTGCAGAAAGTATCCAAGGCAGAAAATGAACCTTCACACTTGTTGCAGCCTGTTTTTTTTTTTTTTTTGAAATTACTAAGCACGTTTTTTAACAGTCTTCTCGTCCTTCGATTTATAAATGCCTAAAAGTTTTTCACAACATCCTTGAATGTTAACCAAGTTTCTGCTTCTTTCTGACCTAGAATTAGTGATGAATCTCAATGAACACAGGCTTTTATGATTTACTTCACTCACTCATTATTAGTAGCAGGCTTTTATGATTTGCTTCACTCACTTAGTATTAGTAGAGGCAAGTGATGCAAGAAAGCAAACTTATATAGCATCAGCCCAAAAAAAACCACATAACCCTTCTAATAAGTATCATCTGTAAACTTAGTTCATATTTTACCTAAATAATGGTTTTACAAGATCCACTTACAATACAAAGTCCAAGGACATTGTGACTCAGATGGAAATGCCTGTGGGCATTTCTGGAATGAGTCACAAATTCATCATTTGTATAGCCTATTACATGTATTCTAAGGTTGGTCTAGTAGACAAACCTAGCTCAACTGACAATTCTTTTCTTTGCACCCAACGTAAGGAGTGTACCGATCTCAAATTAGAATTTGATGCATTACTAGAAGAATTTGAGTCACTGAAGAAACGAGTGCTTGCCCTAGAAACAAATGTAACTGGGAGCTCATCAGGAACTCAAGTACCTTGTGACCTGCCATGTGATGCACCCCTGATATGGGTCCCAGAAAAGACTTCCCTGGTTGAGGTGATCTCATTTTATTGTCAGGGAAACAAGTAAAATTTTTTGTAATAAAGATTGACGGACCCGAACTAGGAAAACATTTGTTGGGACCAACAATTGATGATGTTACCACCAGATTGTCAGATTTTAAGGGGGGAATAAAAAAGATCATTATTATTCATATGTGGTCTAACAATATTAAACAAACATGACCTGACCATTTGTTGGATAAATACAGGACCATGCTGAAAAAGTGCCGTGAGTTAGGTCAGAATGTGTATGTGCCTGCAGTTCTGCCCAGACATGATAGGAGGGATTATGTGGTGAAAGCCTTGTGGAAATGGTAGACAAACCTAGATAACTCAAGACTTGAGGGAATCTGCAAAGCCCTAGGGTGGAAAGTTTTATCAGGTGGCTTGCACTTGTAGGTAGAAGGAATCTATTTTATAGAGATGGCATTCATTTGAACAAAGGTGGTGCAAGAATTTTGATAGTAACATTGAGAGTGCTTTAAGGGTTCAGGAAAACTGCTAGTTGGAGGGGAGGAAGAGTAATATAGATTTGCTATCTGATGGTATGAGTGAAAGTAATGCTTGTATTTACATCAGGAATTCTTGTTTGTTGCTGCAGCAGTCAATGTTGGAAAAGTGCTCTGAGGGTAGCAACATTTTAAATGAGCAAGAAGATAAAGGTAGCAAACAAGGCCTAAATAACTGTGTGTCAGGGTAGTAGACAGTAGAAAAATAATTAGTTTTAACTGTGTTTACAGTATTGTCAAGGAGTGTTGTCAATAAAATGGCTGAATTTGAACTCCTGATTAGGACAACTAATGCTGACATAATAGGGCTAACACAAACATGGAAATTTGGGATGATGAGTTCCACTACAGGTTAAATAATGTATTTAGGGAGGTAGGAGGAGTGGTGAGGTCATGCTTCTTATCAAAAGCAGCCTGAGAACAAAATGAGCTTTTGCTGAGCCTGAAGTTATTTCTGTCAACATAGAATCTGTTTGGTGTGATGAATTAGTTGGAAGCAAAGGTATAATGAGAGTGGGAATAATCTACAGACCAGAAGATTGTGAAGTGTGTAAAGAACGTCTCTACATGCAGATGGAATGGGCACGCAAGCACAAATGTCTTATTACAGCTGACTTCAGTCTGCCCCAGATTGATTGGAATAAGTGAGAGGAAACTCACCACTGGGAAATTTTTTTTTTAAATAAACTAGATTATTATTATTTGTACCAGCATGTTAGAGAAAATACTAAGGGTGAAAATATTCTTGACTTCATCATTATTCATGAATCAGATATCAGAGGGCTTAAAGTACAGGAACCATTGTCAGGTAGTGATCATGCAATTGTCAATTGGAAGCTAAAGAAAGGTGTTGCAGTAGTTAAAGGTAAAGACACTGGTTTTAATTTCAGAGAGGGGGACTTCGACAGTGTAAGGCACTTCATGGTACCTATTAATTGGGTGGGTTGCAGAGTTGAGGGCAAATACATTTGAATTATATAATACCTTTAAAGAAAATATCACAGAAGCCATGAACACATAAATAAGAAAACATTGCAGGTGGTAATGCCAAAATGGATGAATGCCAAGCTGGCTGGTCAAAAAGAGCAGAAAAAGATAGCATGGGATAGTTATAGAGTGACGAAAAGTACTGAAGCCTACAACAGGTACAAGTCAATCTATAATAGTACCACAAATAAGGTTAGGGATTCCAAGGCTACATAATTTCTCATATACATTTAAAAAATCCCATTTCTCTCTCAGAGAGCAAAGAATGTGATTTTTTTTATGTATGTGAATACAACGAAGAAGAAATTAAATCAGATCAGACCCTTGTGTAATGGGCATGGGAAAAGCCTTAGGTAATTCAGCTGATGTTGCTGATGAATTGTACAAATATTTTGCTCAGTCTTTACTGACGAAAGACCTTCATGTGAGGCAAGGCTGAGCTACATGAAATTAGTGACTGTTTATTGTAAAAACTTTCAAGCACAAAGCCAAGAAAGGCTCCTGGAGTTGGTGGCATATTGAACCATTGAGGTTAATTATGAGGGCATTTTTGGACTTGGGAGAGTTTCCTTTGGATTGGAGAAGTTTAGTCTGACCTCAGTGGTAGGGAAAATCTTAGAGGCAATGATTAGGAGTGTGATCCAGGAACATTTAGATAGATGTGGCATTCTGAAGGACATGCAGCATGGTTTTGATAAGGGAAAATCATGTTTGACTAACTGGGTAGGCCATTTTGACACAGTTACTCATGAGTTGGATGTTAGGAATAATTTTGACATAAATTTATTTGGATTTTAGCAAAGCATTTGACTCAGTCCCTCATGAGAAGTTGCTGTATGATCTGGAACATATTGGGATTACTAGAAAGATTCTAAGATGGATTGCTGGGTGGCTTCAGGGCAGAAGGAAGAGGGTTGTGATTGTGGATCTTGATGTCTTGATGTGATTGTGGATCTTGATGTCAGGAGTGAGGGTTCCCAGGGATCTGTTCTTGGACCATTGTAGTTTCTGGTTTTCATAAATGACATTGATGAACGGATGGGGGGCTTGATGTCAACCTTTTGCAGACAATGTAAAGATTGGTAGCGTTGTTAATGATCAGTGCTAAGCAACGCTCCTCCAGAATGACTTGAACAGGCTTCAAGATTGGCCAGAAAAGTGGCAGCTATGTTTTAATGTGGCAAAATGAAAGGTCTTACACTTGGGGAGTAGCAACCCCAAAATAAATTCCTCTACTAAAAAGAGTAGAGGAAGACAGGGATCTGGGGGTTATTGATACCAGTAGCTGTGCAGTTTTCTGAGCAGTGTAGGCAAGTGGCCAGAAGGGCCCATCTGCCTACTGAGTGTCCTATTGATGTTTTTTTGAATGTTATCCTGTAGAAATAGGGAGTTTAATAGCTCCCCTGCATAGGGCACTTGTGGGACTGCATTTGGGATACTGTGTTCAAGTATAGAGACCTTATCTGAAAAAAGTCATTGAATTTCTTGAATGTGTCCAAAGATGGGCAACTTGCATGGTGATCATGTGAGGAAGAACTGATTGTATGGTCTTGTTGGCAACTTCACACTTCAGAGGTGACCTAATTGAGGTTTATAAGGCTCTGAGAGGGATTAGTAAAATGAACGAAGGTGGAATTTTCACTATTATAAATAATATCAGAACTAGGGGCCGTAAATTCAAATTTGAGGGGAGGAGGTTTAGACTGGATTTTAGGACTTTTTCTTTTAACAAGTTGATTGCTGGAACAGGTTGCCTTTGCAGATAGTCGAGGCTGATGGTTTGAATAAATTCAAAGGTTAACTGGATAGTTACCTGTGTGAGTATGGAAGCACATAATTTTTATTCTATTAGCTATGTGATGTTTTTTTTTTTTTTTTTTTTTTTTTTGGCCAGTGCAGGAAAACCCTGTGGCTTTCTTGCATGATATGGCAAATACTATTACTATTGCTGCATATGTAACAGTTAGTATTAGAAATAAATTGGATCACTTTTTGGATATTTGGATATCTATATAGCATGGGTTTTAATAGGACTTCATTACATTAAAAACAAAAATTTAGGTATTGCTTTGTTGATTTATATGTTGCATACATTGTTTAAAAACTATTTGTTGTTTGTGTTGTGGATACGCTGCAAATTCACTTTTTTATTGGATTCTTAATGGATTATAAATAGAAATAAATTTCCATTTATTCTCTAGATGGCCAGAAGAGTTCACAAATTCATCATGACTGCGTATGTGCTGAATTATTAATGCAACCAAATTTTTAGTGCCGCAGTCAATGATTTATAAAGCTCTGAGGCCATGCATTTTTTATGGCAGCATATGGGCTCAAACCCACAACCTCATTATTTGTGGCTGCACATGCCACCTACTGGATCATGGCTGGTCCATAACTACCCCTCCATTATTTTCCAAGGGAGGTCAGGTGAGGTGGCAACTGAAACTGCTTACAAATAGTATAGTTTATATGGATTTGGGTTAATATTTAAAATCATACAGATGTTTTGAATCTAATTTTCTGTATATCATAATTACTTAAATTGAATTGCTTATTTTAAGATGCATTAAGCCTTCATTAAATTATATACACTTTATTTAATATGTTCTTTTATGTGTAATTTAAATATTTATGTTTGGATGTATACTAAGTTTCACTGTTGCTTTTATTTAAAAAAAAAAATGAAATCATTGAAATCAACAGTAATTGGTTGATTAGACCACTGACATCTAGAATTTTCTCAGTTCTGAAAGAGCTGAGTTTCCCAAACACATCATAGTTACCCCACCCCATTGGAGCCAATATCCAAACAAGATTGTGTTTTGAAATGCAGTTTCAAGAATCTATGGTCATATGGCATATGAATCTTATTATTGCATTATTCATGAATAATGAATCAAATTAGTATTGTTCAATAGATTTTTATCCTTCTTAACATTAAGAAAGTTTTAAAAATTCTTAAGACTTCAAAAATCCACAACTGATAGTATGTACTTGTGAATCATGGATTAAACAACGTCTTTTTTGAAAAATTCGAACATGACAAATTTTTTACTGAATTTATGCAGCAAAATACCTTTTAATTTTAATGAGAAATTTTTCACAAAATAAGCTTGATAATTTTAATGGAGAAATTTAGTTATAGGGGCTTGGTGGTTTAAGAGGTATTATTTTTACCTTTGAACATCCAGAGATACAGGAGCATGCTTATATGAATTATTTTTTATAAACTTAAAAAGTAACTTTTAAGTCAAATTAATTTTGCATTTGTGATATAGTTATATGCTTTTTAAAAAAATAAAGTGACAGTAAAAATAAATGAATATGGATAATTTCCATGGTAAGTATTTAAGAAAAATAAATTTTTCTTTTTGATATTTACCTTCTTAACATTAAGTGATGAGATTAAAACTAAATCAAATTATATTTCAATTTTATGTAAACTTTTTAAACTAATTTTTCTTTTTAAATAAAATATATATTTTTTTTGCTTGCCAGGTTCAGCCTATGCTCATTCAGAATCAAATGTTATAAATTTAGTGAAAAAATATGAGCTTCCTTTCCTTCCTACACCCATGGGTAAGGGTGTGGTTCCTGATAATGATCCATTGTGTGTGTCTTCTGCCCGTTCAAGGTAAGTTTATTTTTGGCAAGTTTAATCCGATGTGTGTATTTTCTCATAGATCGATCTGTAAATGAACTGGCATACAATTTTTAATAAACATTGTAAAGTGAAGAATTTTGCCACTTCACTGGTGAAGAATTTACGCTAAAGATGCATAATCATTTAATCACATATGTGATCATCACAAGACTTATGCAAATTTTATATTTTGTTTTGTATTTTTATATTTTAATTTTGGGCTCCAAGTATTGGTAGTGCTGTCCACTCAATTCAGAAGAAAGGGAAAAAAATTACACTTTCTCTCCTTGTGTCCTCTTTTTTTTTTTCAAATTTTTTAAAACATTTCTTAGTAATAAAAGCTATCGAACAATAGCTACTTTGATTCTTTATTCAGGACTGATACTAATAATGAGATTCATATCTCATATGACATGATTCTTGGAACTATATTTCAAAATGAAATATTTGTAAAAGAATAAGAGAAGTTTACCTCAATATGATACATAGAACACTTCTGTATGATACTCTCTAAAGATTAAAACAAATATAACATTACAGTAAAAATTAGATTAAAAAATTAATAATATTACATTACAGTAAAATATAAATTGAAAATAATTAAAAAAAAACAATTGAACACAATTAAAAATCAATTTAACACAATTAAAAATTAATTAAAAAATTAAAAGAATTTAACAAAAATATTGCAAAACCATTTTCCTTCCTGAAGCTGACAGTGCTTTTTGACCATATGTCGTGATCACAGGAATGAAAATTCTTGTGATCAATCCTGAAGATCACAGGAATGAAGTATTTTCATTCCTGTGATCACTACATACAGTCAAAGTGTTGTCAAAATTGTTTTGCAATATTTTTGTTAAATTTTTTACTTAATTTTTAATTGCATTCAGTTGATTTTTAATTGTGTTCAATCGTTGTTTTAATTGTTTTTTCAATTTATTTTTTACTGTAATGTAATATTTTTGATTTTTTAATCTAATATTTACTGTAATATTATATTTGTTTTAATTTCTGGAAAGTGTCATACGGAAATGTTCTGTGTATCATATTGAGGTTAACTTCTCGTATTCTTTTACAAATATTGAAATCAACGTAGAATGTATTGAGCATCACAGCTTGGGTTTATACTATCAAAATGAAATATGTAAATAAAATATATTTTTTTGATAATTTTAATGGAGAAATTTAGTTATAGGGGCTTGGTTGTGGAATTGGTTTAAGAGGTATTATTTTAAGAGGTATTAAGAGGTAAGTTATTTCTAGGATGACTCAAGTTGCATTGGCCACTGATCTGAACAAATCAGCATAACTTGAAAATTGCAGGACACAGAAAATAATTTTTATAAATAGTAGTTAATATACACATTTCTTCGTTATAATGAGTGACATGAATAGATATAGCCCTCTATGGGGAAATGCTGAAGTCAACAGACAAGGAAAAATTATAGAAAGAATAATAGACCAGCATAACTCCTCTCTACTCAATAATGATAAGCATACCTATTTTCACTTATCTAGTTGTGTACAACCTTGGCAGTAGATCTGACTATATGTCAGTTCTACCTGAATTAACCAGGCAAGTAATTGAAAATTTTCAATTACTTGCCAAGAACACTGACCAGAAATTCTCACTTTTATCCCAGCAGACCACCACCTCAGCTGGTTTTTTCACTGTACCTTAATGGAATGAAGACTGCATGAAAACAAGAAGACAAAATAAAATTTGGAATAACTTCTACAGATAATCTCCTAAAATATAAACTAGCATCAGCAAAAGCTAGGTATACCCAGAAACAAGTCAGAAAAACCTTACAGATTCAATTTACTTCATCAAAAAACAGGACAATTACACATATGGAATAAAATATGAAATATAAGTGTGGAATATAGAAACCAACCATCCTTAATATTACATCGGAATACAGAAAGCATTGTTGACCCATCAGATTAATTTTTATACAAAAAATTTTGACCATATAATCAATCAATTACACTACATGAATTAAATGATAACCCAAGCAAGATTAACTCAATAACACAAGCAAGACAAAGTGCAGTTGGAAAAGACAGTATACACTATGATATGCCTAAATATTTAAATCAAAGAGCAGTAGAAAACCAGAAACTGCATAACCCCATTTTCCTAGAAGAGCAGTATCCTGAAGTATATCATCACACAGTAGTATTGGCTTTCCCAAACCCCAGTAAGGATCAGAACAACCCAAACAGTTATCAACTGATAGCCATAGCCCTTACTTGCTGCTTAGGCATTAAGTTAATCTTTTACTTGGAAACAGCCAACTGGTATGCCATTACTCAATGTGGATTTAGATGCAACAGATCTACATTAGAACGTCTCATATGAATTGAAACAGATATTAGAGATGCATAGTTTGAAACACATGGTCTCTGTATTGGCAGTAGCATTAGTAGAGGCAAATGATGCAAGAAAGCAAGCTTATAAAGTTCATGCTGTTTTAAAAAAAAAAAAAAACCTTCCCATTTCATCCATCCATTCCCTCAAAATATTTGTCTAGTTCTTCCTTGAATTTATTTAAGCTATCAACTTCCACAATGACATATGGAAGTTTGTTCAGCAATCAACTACCTGCTGGCTAAAGAGAAATTCTCGCACATCTGTTCTACAACTGTCTTGCCTCAATTTGAATTTATGCCTCTTAAGGTTTGTAATCTGAGCAAGAGGAAGAATCCCATCAGCATTGAGCCTGCTCAAACCATTCAAGGCCTTATACACATCAATCAGATCACCTCACAGGAGCCTGTCTGTAGATGCTGCAATTTGCAGAACTTAAGCCTTTCTTGGTAAGAGGACCCCTTCATTCCCTTCATCAATCTTGTTGCTCTTCTCTGTACTCATTATAGCAACTCTACATCCTTCCTAAAATGAAGCCTCCAGACCTGTATACAGTATTCAAGACATGGCCTGACCATTGCTGTATACAAAGGGATAATCACCTCCTTTTCCCTTCTAGCAAAATTCCTGTATATCATTGACAAGATCCCATGAACTGCTCTGTTAGCCTGTCTGCACTGTTCAGAAAACTTCATATCTGACTGCACAAATACCCCAGGTGTTTTTAATTCTCTACCACCCTGAATATAGTACCACATAGTTGGTAGGTTTCTGTTGGGTTACTGTTACCCATGTGCAGTATTTTGCATTTGTCAACATTAAACTTCATTTGCCACTTCTCAGCCCATCTGCATAACTTTTCTAGATCCTGTTACAGTAGCATACTGTCATTACTATCATTAATAACCCTGCTAACCTTTGTATCATCTGCAGACCATGGACACTAAGCCTGATTACCTTCATCAATATCAGTGATAAATATACAAAACAGCAATCTGCCCAACACCGAACCCTGTGGGACTCTACAAATAACATTAGTCGCAGTGTCCATAGATCACCTCTCTGTCTTCTCCCACTCAACCAGCCTTTTATCCATTGTGGCAACTTGCCCTTAATGCCATACTGCTCCAATTTGTACAGTAGACTCCATGTGCAACAGAATCAAAAGCTTTCCTGAAATTCAAGTATGTGATATCTAAATTATTTTTTGCACCCAGTTCCTTTGTGACCACATCATAGTATCCAATAAAATTGACGGTTGTAACATCAATTAAAGTAAATGAGTAAATAGTAAATTAAATTGCAACAATTGAATGAAATAATTGAAAAACCAGGTAATTTACTTAGTAATTGTTTTTCTTGCTTTTATTTGCCGAAATCTCCCACTCAACCAGCCTTTTATCCATTGTGGCAACTTGCCCTTAATGCCATACTGCTCCAATTTGTACAGTAGACTCCATGTGCAACAGAATCAAAAGCTTTCCTGAAATTCAAATATGTGATATCTAAATTATTTTTTGCACCCAGTTCCTTTGTGACCACATCATAGTATCCAATAAAATTGGTCAGACAAGACTTCCCCTTAACAAACTCATGCTGTGTCTGAATTATTACTGCAGTCTTGTCTAGATGATCCTGCAATGCTCCCTTAACCAGTGACTCCATTATTTTCCCCAGAACAGAATCTAAACTAACAGGTCTGTATTTTTTGATATAGAGACAGCTTTTGACACAGTGTGAAGATACAATATTGTACAGGACATCCATGATGCAAGATTCAGAGAATATTTACTTCCATTCATTCAAAATTTCATGAATTCAATAGAACATTTCATTTCACTACTGTATGTATGTAAGATAAGATCTATAAGAGAACATCCTACTTGGGCAACACTTCATTCCATGATGAGAAAACCTATATAGAAACTGCAAATGTTTAAATCAACCTTTAACAATACAACTAAAAGAACTATCAATAACACAATTTCAGGATGGATAATTTTTCAAATCTAGAAGGAAAAGTAATACCACCATGGACCACTCAATCCTATGTGGCTACACTCAGGGTGTAGCAAATGAAAAACTCCTGGGGGTAATTGTGCAGGTAGATATGAAGTATTTTGAATAGTGCAGACAGGCTGCCAGAGCAGCTCATGCAATTTTGTCAATCAGTGATATACAGGAATTTTGCTAGCAGCGATAAGGAGGTGATTATTCCTTTGTATAAGGCAATGGTCAGGCCATACTTTGAGTACTGCATACAGGTCTAGAGGCCTCATTTTAGAAAGGATGTAGGGCTGCTAGAATGAGCACAGAGAAGGGCAACAGGATTGGTGAGGGAAACAAAGGGTTGCTCTTACCAAGAAAGGCTTAAGTTTTGCAAACTGCAGCATCTGGAGACTAGGCACCTGCGAGGTGATCTGATTGAGGTGTGTACGGCATTGAATGGTTTAAGAAAGTTTAGTGCTGCTGGGAGCTTCCTCTTGCCCAGATTATGCACCTGAGGGGCCATAAATTCAAATTGAGGAAAGACAGTTGTAGAATAGATGTGCAGAAATTTGTCTTTAGCCAGCGGGTGGTTGATTATTGGAACAAACTACCATCTGTCATTGTGGAAGTCACAGCTTATATAAATTCAAGGAAGAACTGGACAAACTTTTGGAGCGAATAGATGGGTGAAATGGTAAGGTTTTTTTTTTTTTTTTTTGGCTGGTGCTATATAAGTGCTTTTTTGCAACATGTTTGTGTTGTTTGTTATTTGGTTTTTAGGAGCATTAGCAACTAAGGCCATATTGCTCTGGGGATATGCCGTGGTCATTCCCTGACCTTTCCGCATCCTCCGTATTTGGCGATCACAGGCTCGAACCCCAGTCTAATCAAGAAGCGTGTGCTACTCACTGCTGCTCCTGCCCACCTGGCTACGGAGGTGGCCCGTATGTTTCTACAAATGCTAATATATATATATACGGGGTGATTCAGGAGGAATAGTAAATATTTTCGGAGGTTATAATATTGATTGTTCTGAGTAAAAAAGTTCATATAAACATGTGTCCAATTCTCAATGGATACGGAAATACAGCTGTTTGAAACTGGCACACACAATGCCATTATTAGAAGTATTAAAGAATGATAAATTACTTATTGTTTCTATTTATTGACTTTTTTGAGTGATACAAAATGCAAATAATTGACAAATTTTTTACAGTTCACAATAAATGTTTGAAAATCCCACCGCCAACCTCAATGCACTTTGCAACTCTTGTGGTAATATGACATGTTGGTCTTCTGAGGTCGTCTTGGCGTTCCTTTAGGAGGGCAGCAGTATCCAAAATGCATGCGAGCAATTCATCTCTTGTATTCACTTTTTCTTTGTATACTACATTTTCATCCACCCCCACAAACAAAAATCTAATGGAGTGAGGTCTTGGAGACCTTGTTGGCCAATGAATGGGACCACCACGGCCGATCCATCATTTAGGGAAAGTTCGATTTAGATATTGTATCACCAGATGGGTATAATGCTGAAAGTACATACTAATCCTTCTAGCCAAGGGAACATCCTCCAATGTAGTGGAAGTTGGTTTTGCAGAAATTCTAGGTAAATGGGCTCTGTAAGATGATTTTGTAACACAGCAGGCCCAATCAACTGATTGTTGATATCACACCACACATTTACAGAGAAGTGATGTTGAAAATTTGTTTCTACAGCAACATGTGGATTTTTGTCTGACCACCTATGAGAGTTACTGGTGTTGTTGATACCGTTACAGGTGAAAGTAGCTTCATCGCTGAACAGTATTAATGGAATTAATTGGCGATTAGCATTTACCCACTGACAAAATTTCAATTGTCTTCTGGTTAAAGGTGTTGCACCCACTATATGTGAAATGGATATAAGCTGTGCTCAGTTAATGTTTGCCCTACTCATGTCTGTGGAACACCAATTCGTGTAGAAATTCTTCTTGTGCTAATAGTAGGACTACGTTCTACCAACTGAAGAATGTGTTCTATTTCATCTACATTTTGTTCATTTGCATGTTCAGAAGAAATATGAGCACTGGGAACTCTACCAGTCTCATGCAGTGTTGTGTAAACACTCTTGAATCTGGTATTCTGCAGTTAGGAAACTGTCGGCTGTATTCTGTACATGCAGCAGTAGCACTTTCACCACAAAAACTGTAGACAAACTATATTTGCATATTCAGCATGTGTGAAGATGTGCGGCATTCTTTCAACACTTCTAACACCAAACAGCATCAGGTTATAACTGCTTCTTGATCACATCTGATTCATGGAGCTGTGTGCCCCAGTTTCAAACAGCTGTATCTCCGTATCCATTGAGAATTGGACATGTTTATATGAACTTTTTTACTTAAAGTAATCAATACTGTAACCTCCCAAAATGTTTACTATTCCTCCTGAATCACCCTGTGTGTATATATATATATATATATATATATATATATATATATATTTTTTTTTTTTTTTTTTTGTTTCCTATGTAAGGCCTTGTTAACTAGCTGTAATTAGGACAATGTGTATTCTCACTCATCATGCAAAACTATTATAGTTAATAGCCAACATTTTCATTATCCTTGTATGCTTAAGTTTCATAAGTCAGTAATTCCTAACCTAGCTGAGTTGTTGCAATCAACAACTGAGTGTCTAGATAACAGTGGCCAAGTTGATGTGGCCTATATAGACCTTAATACTGATTATAATACCTTAATTAACTGATTATAATACCTGTTTAATTTTGTGGAGTTTCTCCACGATTTTCTTGGAGCCTTCATTTCTTTGTTATAAATTCTAGGAATAATGCTAGATATTTTTTGGTCATCTCCAGTACACTATATGTAAGAAGTGTGTGTGTGTGTGTGTGTGTGTGTGTGTGTGTGTGTGTGTGTGTGTGTGTGTGTGTGTGTGTGTGTGTTTCTATAAAAAAATTACTGAATACAACAGTCAGTTTTGAATAAATATATTAACTTGTCTTGTAATTAATATTGCAATGACTTCAGATCAGTATGGTGTCATTTCAGTTGAATTGAGTCATACTTTGAACCACCTGACCTTTAATATTATTTAGAAATATGAATGTTTTTAATTGTTTTCTTTAAGCATTATATAGAATTAGTAAGGGAAAAGAACATAATTATTTAGGTGGCTTCGAATGTTGATCGCATTTTATGTCTAAACAAGGCAGATTGTAATAATTGTACTCATTTTATTAACATTTGTACCCATTGATATTTGAAATTTAGAGCCCTGCTTGAATGTGATGTTATCATCTTACTTGGTGCAAGGTTAAATTGGATTCTCCACTTTGGAAAGCCTCCAAGATTTGCTCCTGATGTACAAATTATACAGGTAAATAAATCTGATAATTATTTGTGTTTATTTTTCAGTAAGGTATATATTATTTTTTGGTATTATGACCTAATTGAATGTATTCAAACCAACTTTGTTTGCTTCCTTTGTTTCAAGAAACAGAGTTCCATTGCATAGATTACAATGCCCTGAGCAACAGGTTTTGTTTAATTCCTCTTAGTCTATAGACATAATCTTCAGCCCTGATGTTTTATTTATAATTTAGTACACAATTGTATTGATTCTCCTGTTCTTCTTTCGTAGCACAAGGAATGTGCCATGCAGTAATATGATGTCAAGAGAGAGAGTCTATACAACAAGCAGTGCAAATTCTCATCTTCAGTACATGCTTTCTTTGCCTCTTCTTAGAAGGAACCATTCCATGTGTCCAGTATTTCATATCATGAAACTAATTAATCTTCATGGTTATATTTTTGTTCCCAAAAATTTGTTCAGGAATTTCAAGGTGTACCTGATGCACTAAATTAACTTATTTTTTTATCTATATATATATATTTTGCTGGTGACCTATTCTATTTTGTTAAGTTTAATCAAGAGTATATAGTCTGTCAGTTTTTACATTATTTGTATTTTATTTTACAGGGTGATTCGAAAATCTCCATATGTTAGGAAAATGTCACTTTTTTTTTTTTAATAAACTGTCTTTTTTTTTTTTTGACAGACTGTCACTTTATTCACAAAACATGCTCTACATGGTTGCCATTCCTTTGAAAACACATATGGATGCATCTCTCCCACTCATGTTGAACTTGCATTAACACCTCTGGTGTTATGTGCGTAATTGCATTTCGAATGTGTTCCTTTCAGTGATTCGTATCTTTTCCTGGTACACCCTAGCCTTCAAGTGCTCCCACAAATAAAAATTGAGTGGGCTGAGGTCTGGGGGACCTCAGAGGTGACTCCAGCAACCCGAAAACTGCTGATCCAAACATCATACATTATTCCCTATGTATAGAGGCTTTTGAATTGCCACAGCTGCCAATGCGCCAATAAAAAACCAAAAACAAACAAAACAAACAAACAAACAAAGCTTTTGAATCGCCCTGTATTTTGTTTAAAGCTGTAAATAGTTGCACATTATTGATTATTTTGCATTTATCTTAAATTTTTATTTTGAGTTGTATTATTGCATGTAGGTGAATTACTGTTCATCACTGTAATGAATGCATTACAGTGATGTTTTTTTCAAACAAGTAAAGAACTAATTATTCCGTCCCATTACAGAGAAATGAACCCATCATCAGCATGATAATGCCTAACATTTCCATAGAGTTCCAAGTAACAAGCATTCTCACAACCAAGCACAAACTCGTTGTGCAATATATAAAGTGTATTTTTCCAAGTGACTGGTCTTGTTTAGTTTTAAACATTGTTCTTGAGTACAAAGTATATTGTACAAATTATATTTTGACTATGCAAAGTCCAGAAAGTTAACTTACTTTTCTTTTTCCCTTCTTTACTAACAAGCTAACCATTGTACCACTTGGTCACTCTGGCAGCACTGCTGCCTTGCTATGATGATACTAGTAACCTTGCAGGATAAGTTCCTTTCCAGAACCAAAAGGAACAAATTGAACTCCTCTACAGATCCTACTGTGTGAAGTGAAGTGAAGAGAGCACTGTTCTTTGTGGACTAATGTTATTAGCGGAGTCCCCCATGGTATATACTGCTGGGCCCATTGTTGTTTTCAATATTTATTAATGATATTGTCAGTGGTCTCAACAGTTTTTAAATTCTGTACAGTGGGATCAACTGAAGATGATACCAACAGCAAATTCCAAGTAGGAAGAATTCAAGGAATTAATCGTGGAAACTACTAAACATTTCATACCTATTAAGAAATATTGTTTAAGTTTTAAGCCTAAATGATTGTCAAATGAACTGAGACTCGTGGCAGAGAAAAATGCATGGGATGCATATAAATTATCAGGCGACACAGAAGCCTATGGCATATATAAGCTAGTCTGTAATCAAGTCACAAAGGAGGTTAGGCAGGCGAAGGCAAATTACGATAAATCTTTGGCAAAGGATGCTAAGAAAAACAGCAAGGATTTCTTTACTTTTATAAGCTCTAAAAGAAAGGGGATGAATCAAATTGGTCCACTTGATATCGGTGGTTCAACTGTTGATGATCCTGCTCAGATAGCAAAAAAACTGAATGAGTATTTTGCACCTACATTCACACATGAGGAGTTATTAAGGGTTGAAAATACTGGAAGGTTATTAAATTGTAGCAAGGTACTTAATGCTTTTGTAATAATTGAGAGCAAAGTGGAGGAGAAATTGTTGAAGTTAAACATAAGAAAGGCACCTCGGCTGCATGAAATCTATCCAGTTATATTAAAGGAGGCGGCAAAGGAAGTAAGCAAACCCTTTTCCATAATTATGAGAGTATCCTTGGACTCGGGGAGGTCCCCATGGACTGGAGATGTGCAAATGTATCCTCAGTTCACAAAGGGGGATCGAAGGGTAAAACGAGTAATTACAGACCAGTTAGCTTAAGTTCTGTTCCAGGTAAAATAATGGAATCACTGGTTAAAGATGCATTGCAGGATCATCTAGACAAGACTGCAGCAATAATTCAGACACAAAATGGGGTTTGTTAAGGGAAAGTCATATCTGACAAATTTTATTGGATATTATGATGTGGTTACAAAGGAACTGGATGCAAAGTATAATTTTAATATCATATACTTGGATTTCAGGAAAGCTTTTGACACTGTTACGCATGGAAGACTACTGTACAAATTGGAGAAGAATGGTATTAAGGGTAAGTTGCTACAATGGATAAAAGGATGGTTGAGTGGGAGAAGACAGAGGACGGTAATCAATGGGCACTGCTCTTCTTGGACTAGTGTTATTAGTGGAGTCCCACAGGGTTCGGTGTTGGGTCCACTGTTTTGTATATTTATCAATGATATTGATGAAGGTTTTTCAAGCTTAATGTCGAAGTTTGCAGATGATGCAAAGGTTGGCAGGGTTGTTAATGATAGTAATGGTAGTGTGCTACTGCAACAGGATCTAGAAAATTTGGGAAGATGGGCTGAGAAGTGGCAACTGAAGTTTAACATTGACAAATGCAAAGTACTGCATACGGGTAGAAGTAACCCCAGAGGAATTTACCAACTGTGTGGTACGACACTTAGGGTGGTAGAAAATGAAAAAGACCTGGGAGTAATTGTGCAGTCAGATATGGAGTTTTCTGAGCAATGCAGTCAGGCTGCTAGAGCAGGTCATGGGGTTTTGTCAATGATATACAGGAATTTTGCTAGCAGGGAAAAGGAGGTGATTGTCGCTGTGTATAAGGCAATGGTCAGGCCATGCCTTGAGTACTGCGTACAGGTCTGGAGGCCTCATTTTAGGAAGGATGTAGATTTGCTTGAGTGCGTACAGAGAAAGGCAACAAGATTGGTGAGCGGAATGAAGGGATCCTCTTACCAAGAGAGGCTTAAGTTCTGCAAATTGCAGCGGCGCAATCAGATCAGCTCACAGGCACCTGTGAGCTGATCTGATTGAGGTGTATAAGGCCTTGAATTGGTAAAGCACACTGAATTCTGATGGGATTCTTCCACTTGTTCAGATTACGAACCTAAGGGGTCATA
Source organism: Mastigoproctus giganteus (assembly GCF_048544385.1). NCBI lineage: Eukaryota > Metazoa > Arthropoda > Arachnida > Uropygi > Thelyphonidae > Mastigoproctus > Mastigoproctus giganteus. Next base: position 98,089,597 of record NC_143575.1, read on the forward strand.
AATTCAAATTGAAGAAAGACAGCTGTAGAATAGATGTGTGGAAATTTGCTTTTAGCCAGTGGGTGGTTAATTGCTGGAACAAACTTCCATCTGTCGTGGAAGTTGATAGGTTAAATAAATTTAAGGAGGAACTGGACAAATATTTAGAAGGAATGGTTGTGTGAATTTTTTTTTTTTATTTGGCTGGTGCTACATAAGCTAATATGCTTGCCTTCTTGCATCATATGCCACGATTACTATTACTATATTGACGAAGGTATATTAGGCTTAATGTCTAAATCTGCAGATGATACAAAGGTGGGCAGGGTGGTTAACTGCAGTAATGAAGGTATGCTACAGCAACAAAATTTATAAAAATTAGGTCAATGGGCTGAGAAATGACAGTTGAAGTTTAACATTGACGAATGCAAGGTATTGCATATGGGTTGCAATAATCTCAGAGTAACTTATCAACTGTGTGGAACTACACCCAGGGTAGAAGAAAATGAAAAAGACCTGAGGATAACTGTGCAGTCAGATATGAAATTCTCTGAGCAGTTCACACATGCTGCCAGGACAGCTCATGGGATTTTGTCAATGATGTGCAAGGACTTTGCTAGTAAAGGGATAAGCAGGTGATTATTCCTTTTTACAAGACCATGCTTAGGCTGTATCTAGAGTATTGTATACAATAGATCCAAGGCCATGGTTAGTCTATATCTAGAGTGTTGTATACATGTCTGGAGGCTTCATTTTAGGAAGGATGTAGATCTGCTGGAACGAGTGTAGAGAAGGGCAACCAGATTGGTGAAGGGAACAAAAGGGTGCTCTTACCTAGAAAGGCTTCAGTCCTGCAAATTGCAGTGTGTGGAGACTAGGCATTTGTGGGGGTGATCTAATTGAGGAGTTTAAGACTTTGAATGGATTGAGTAAGCTGAATGTGAATGGCATTCTTCCCCTTGCTGCACACGAGGTGGCATAAATTTAAGTGGAGGAAGGATGGTTGCAGGATAGATGTGTAGAAGTTTGCCTTCAGCCAGTGAATGGTTGATTGTTGGAATAGGCTTCCATCTGTTGTGGAAGTGGATGGTTTGAATAAATTTAAAGAAAGAACTAGACAAATTCTTGGAGGTTAAGCATAGATGAAGTGTGTGTGTTTTTTGGTTGATGCTGTATAAGTTTGCATTCTTGCATCATTTGTCACTATTACAACTATCACCACCAGGATTGATGATTATTTCTTTATATTTGGGTGAAGCACTTTTGGTAGATGAGTAAAACAGTGTCTTGGATATCTTGACAATATCTATTAAAAAGATGTAAGGCTTTTGTCTGTTTTAATTCGTTTTAATATTATTTCACTCTAGGTAGATATAATGATGGAGGAACTTCACAATGGTATTCAAGCCAAAGTGGCACTTGCTGGCGATGTAAATTCCATTACCAACCAGGTAGGAATCTGATTTAATAATATCTGAGGGTAATGTTATGTGCTGTTTATCTTGTAGACAAACATTTCAGGTTTAAATATGGGATTTATATTTATCTAGAGCAGTGGAATTATTCAGTTCAATAGAACTAAAGCTTTAGTTCTCTTAAACAGGACTAAAACTTTACCTTAACAGTAAAACTGCCTTTGGCAGAAGGGGTAAAGAAATACAAATAAAATCACGTCTCCTATCTGAATCTGCTTGCACACATATTTTTACTAAAATTGAATTCTGTGTCTACTTTTTGAAATTTATACTGGATAATACAATTTATAAAATGATAAGCTCTATTACCATGGTCGCGTAGACATTAGCAAGAGCACATGATGCAAGAAAGCAAGCTTATATAGCATCAGCAAAAAAAAAAAAAAAAAAAAAAAAAAAAAACACACACACACACACTTCTCATTTCACCCATCCACTCGCTCCAAATGTTTGTCTAGTTCTGCTTTGAATCTGTTTAAGCTATCAACTTCTGCAACGACAGATGGAAGTTTGTTCCAGCAATCACCCGCTGACTAAAGGCAAACTTCCGCACATCTATCCTACAACTGTCTTTCCTCAGTTTGAATGTATGCCCTCTTAGGTGATTATTCTGAGCAAGAGGAAGAATCCCATCAGCATTGAGCATGCTTCAATAAATTTGTGTCAAATAAATACAACACAAAAATTCACATCAACTAAGGTGGTACACAGCAAAAATAAATCGCTAAAATTCAAAAGACATGAAATTTTCAAAATAATTAAATGGGCAATATTTCTGGCTGCACAAATTGTAACTAAAAACCACTATTTCAAGTGTCGGCATTTTCATTTTATGGTTTTCAGTTTCCTTTATTTTTGCACGAACCATTTCTTGATAGTGTTTCACACAAATGGTCTACTTGCAATTAATTCTTTGTTTGTATATCAGAAACGAAATGACTGGATTATAGGCCGTGAATAAGTTCACCTCAGTTGGCTTTCAGGAGAAGGCTAAAAATGTGTAGGCAGAGATAGGAGTCTACTGCAGCCACTATTTCAATTGTTGGCAGTTTCACTTTATGGTTTTCATATTCCCTTTATCTGTTGGCTAATTCTCCCTTTGTATTCTGCAGACAAGATGGTTTTGCCGCAGCTTATAAACAATACATTTTATAAGCTTTTTATTATATATGTAATATTGCATGATGATATGCTTAAAAGGCCTGAATGAGTTATTGGAAAAGTTAATAAATGAAGTGATTGATACATATGCAAAGAAAAAAGCAAAGAAGAATAAGATTATTATAATACTTGCATGTTTAATTATAATTTGTATGATTTTTTTGCAAATTTTAATCGGTGATTTTCATATTATTAAACTGTGATTATTGTCAGTAATGTGGTTTTTGTGAACTGACTAATAGTATTTAGATGTAAATCGGTGATTTTCATATTATTAAACTGTGTTTATTGTCAATAATGTAGCTTTTGTGAACCGGCTATTAGTATTTAGATGTTAAATAAATATTTCCTTTTGTTCCTATTTTGTTTTTTCATATTCTCTTATTATGACGTTCTTAAATATACAGATTTGTTTGTAACATATACATACATTGTAAATATTAAATAATAATAAAAAATATACACGTATACTACACGTACCCCCCAAAGTTTACATCTCCCCTGTGCAAACATTGGCTTCAACACTGATGAGGCGTGCAGAAAAAGTTCCCATAGATGGTAGCTTTTAAAAGCTAAGGCTAAATCATTTACACATCAAATGGATATTGAAGAATTTAAAAGTTCAGACGGATGGTTCCAGAAATTTAAGACTCATCATGGCCTGTCTTTCAAAAAAGTGTGGTGAAAATGCAGCCATGGACATTGATACTACAAACAATTGGAAGGAAAATCATTTAAAAAAAAATTGCCAAAGAATGCTATTAAACAAAATTGTGCTATGTCTTGAAAGCAAAAATTAATGCGAAATTGACATCCTGCGGGCAGTTTTATGTGTTTCAGCTTGGGATGAAGTTGATGAAAAAGTGATTGCCAACTACTTCAATCATGCTGGATTTTACCACCTTTGATGATGCAATGTGTGAAGTTTTGCATGCTTCTTCATCTATTAATTTTGAAGAACAGTCTGATAATAGGGAAGAAATATTTGAGCATGTCCATCACCACCTAAACTTACAGGAAAACTTAAGCTTCAGCGATTACGTTGAGGTGGATGTGGACATTGAACATTTTGGGATATGCATGAATGAAGAGGAACTTATTGCAGATGTAATGGAATGTTTTGAAATTTGTTGTGATGAAGACAAGGAACCTACTGTGGTTTAAATTTAATTGTGCTCTACAATCAATGTAAAATTTACAATCATAATTTTCTTGTTTAATACTGTAGTACATATTATAAATAAGATTATACTACAGGGTGTCTCAAAAATATTGGTACAAACGTTTAGGGGAGGTAGATAACATCTAAAGGAATGTGAATCGCATAGGAAACCATAACCGGAAACATCACTGTAAGTCGGTACATGGCGCTGTTCATCAGTTCGCGATAGTTGCCACACGAAGAGCATGCATCGATATATGAACTGTGAGCTAGCAGATATGCACCTTCTTCTTCTTCTTCTTTGGTCCTTAGCTGGCAGCTGGGGGAGGCGGTTGGCCACGCAACCAGTATGCTGCTGTAGGTGCCGCAGGGTTTCGGACTTGCTCTGTGATGTTCTTCCATACCTTACGATCCATGGCTTCAGTCCTGGCCTGGTTAAGGTCGAGACGTCGGCTCTTCAAGTCATCTTCCACTTGCTTGGCCCACGTTTTCCTAGGCGCGGTCCGTTGGATGCTCCATTGGGTGGGTCGTTGTCTCCAAAGGAGTGTGGATGGTATTCTGTTCGTGCCCATTCTACATACGTGGCCAAACCATCTGAGCCTTCGCTTCTGGATTTGGTCGGCAATGGTTGGTTGCTGTTGGCATCTGGTGCGGATGGTATCATTAGTGATGCGGTCGCGAAGAGAGATGCCCAAGATCTGCCGCAGGCATCGCATTTGGAATACCTCAAGTTTGTTCAAATCTAACTTGAGACAAATCCATGTTTCCGATCCGTAAAGAAGAATGGGCAGGATCAAAGTCCGGAAGAGTCGGATTTTAGTCTTTGTGGAAATGTTGGTCCTCTTCCATAGACACCATTTGAGCGAGGCGAACGCAGTGGCCGCATGTCCAATTCTGCTGTGGATTTCCATGGTGGATGCAACTTTCTTCTCCTGGACCAGCGACCCAAGGTATTTAAAGTCCTGCACTTGCTCGATCTGGACGCCTTCGAGATAGATGGTGGTTTCCGACCCATCTGTTGTCAGGGCCTTTGTCTTACCAGCATTGATCTTCAAACCGTATGGCCGGGCAATGCGGGCAATGTCGTAGAGGATGTCCGTGGCTTCAGCGTCGTTACTGGCAAGGATAGCACTATCATCAGCAAACATCAGGTCAGTCACATAGTGATCCTTGTCATATTGTATGCACCTAGTTTATGGATTAGCAGAGGGCCCACACGGTGTGTGCCCCTATGCGGCACAACATCGCTTCGCAATAAATGTGTGGGCAGGTATGGTTGGTGACTGCTTAGTCGACCCATACCTGTTACCATCCCGCATGAACTCCGCTAAAATATCGGATCTTTCTTGAACAAGTTCTAGCAGGAAAATGTGAGACGCAACATTTGGTTTCAACATGACGGGGCGCCTGCCCATTATGGAAGGTGTGTTCGTGACCATTTGAACAGGCATTTTGGGCGTCGATGGATTGGCCATGGTGGACCCATGGATTGGCCATTGCCTGGCCCCCATGCTCACCTGATTTATCGAGCCTTGATTTCTTTCTGTGGGGGTCCTCAAATCTATCGTGTATGAATTGCCCGTGGAGACAGAAATGGATCTCGTGGCGAGACTCGTCTGCGCTGCTGCTACTGTCAAAGAAACTCCAGGTGTGTTCGACCATGTCCGCCAATCCATGCTGCGTCGGTGTCACGCATGCATTGCGTCTCATGGTGGAACCTTCGAGCATCTGTTGTAACATCACGAAATGCATCCATCTTGTACTCCATTGTTAATATTATGTCAAATAAATGTTTGCCACTAATTACTGTCTTGTGTCATTTCTGCTTCTTGTACCTCTGCTACTACTTTCCCGTGACATTCCCGGTTATGGGTTCCTATGCGATTCACATTCCTTTAGATGTTACATACCTCCCCTAAACGTTTACCAATATTTTTGAGACACCCTGTATATTGTATTAGTAATATTACAATAAAATTTCAAGCTTTTACTTGTTTTGTTACTGATTTTATGAACAATCGATATTACGACCGTTTTTCTCATTCCTCTATGCGTTATGATATAGGGCTTCGACTGTAATAGGACAATGTAATAAAGGATGACAAACAAAACCATTTATTATACAAAGGAAGAATAATTATTCTATTGCCCCTTAGATAAATTAATTTGTTATTAGTGTAAATAACACATTGAAACTTATTAATTATTATAAATTATAAAACATATTATAAAATATGTTTGATATCAGCTTTCTTAAAAAAAAAAAAAAAAAAAAAAAAAAAAAATTTAAGGTTAGTTTCATTACAAGCACAGCTGCTCTGTGCTTGTAATGAATATGCTTTTTAAATTTCATAATACTGAATGGATTTTGATTCCTTAGTCTAGTAGCCTAGGTGGACAGTTAAAATTAATACAGGATAAAAGTATCACAGTATTGGTATTGGATTAGAGAATAAAATAACTTGCAATCCAACACATTTCTTCTATCTTTAAAGAGGATAAGACCAAAAAACTTACCCATTCCTTGTAATTTTTGGAATTGAAATCGTTTACCTAATATGTAAATTAAATACCTGATAAGAGATTTTTGTACATTCTCCAGCAATTTAATATTATTCCTTTCATAGGGGATCTGTACCTGTATAGCATAAATAAATTACACTACATTGGCTCATCCAAAATAGGACAAGTCAATGTAGTGTAAGCTAATTTGGGAATATCAGGGCTAGCAGAATCAAAGGAAAGTCTTTTAATTAAACCCTAACATTTTAGATGCTCTTTTAGGTATTTTAATAATATGAGAAATATAATAACCATTGCTTGTCCTTAATAGTCCTAAATCCAAAATTTCAAATATTCTTGTAATAATTGTGGATCCTTGTGTATAATTATAATGAATAACTGATTTTTTGTGATAATCAGGCATAATTATATGGCATTTTTCTACATTCAAAGATGGACTATTCTTTTCAATCCAGAAATTAGCTGAATGCCCTTTTGTGATTCTTCACAGTCTATTATCTCTTTATATAATTTCTTGTCATTTGCATATATATTGGTCTCCTGCCAATACATTATATATAATTGCATATATAAACATGCATATATAATTGGTCTCTTGTCATTTAAAAATATCCCAAAGAGTAAAAGGCTAGACATGATCCCTGAGGAATACCCCTTCTCTATGGGAGTATAATCTGAATATAATCTTTAAATAAATAACACTTTTCCTATTTTGAAAATAATCATGAAACTAGATAGAGTCAACCCCAGTATTTCTATGCTAGGAAGCTTAATATGTAATATATTATGCAGAACTGAGTTAAATGTTCTCCATGGGTCTAAATAGACTATATCCATCTGTCTGTTATGATCAAATGCCTTCCTGACGTCATGATCGTCATGACCTACCTTCAGTGAAGACATGGTGAATGTGATTTATTTTATCTATAAAAGCAGTTAAGTGTTTATATACTGTATGTTCTCTAATTTTGATTACAGTGAGCTTGATTTATTGATGGGTCTATAGAAAGTGGGATTACTCCTATCACCTTTCTTAAATACAGTAGTTATTTTCAGTTTGTTAGGTAAATGACCAGTTTTTAAAATTATGTTTATAAAATGTATCAGTTATCCAGATAAGGCAATCTAACAATTCTTCATGGCATTAGTTTCAACAAGCTCTGCAGTGGTTTGGGGTTAATAGGATTTTTGTACTTTGCTGCAGCCTCCAGGGTTTCCCCTATATGCTGGGGTTAATGGTCATTGACTTCATTGTATAGAGTCCACTTGAATTGAGCCTTCTTGGCACAGTCCAGTTGGAATTATTTTCACCATGACTGCAGAAATTTTTATCACTTCTGTCCTTCCAATCTAAAATATAACATTTTGTAGAGAGGAGAAAAATTAATTACATACCCAAATTTCAGTATAAAGAAAGTTATAAAATTGAATTTACTACCAGAGTAATTATATTACTCTGGTAATTATAATCACTCTGGTAGTAATTGAATTTACTACCAGAGTGATTATATATAATAAACATGAACATTAATAATAATATAATTAATAGCAGTTGATGACAGGACATCGTAGGGTTCCATCTTGCAGTTAGAGTCAGATAGCAGTCTGTTCTGGTTGACGTAAACCTCAGCTAGTTTCTCTTGTAATGGCTCCTGTAACCTGAAACTGCTCCCATAGTACAACGATGACACTGCGTCACACATTTAACTAATGTGCCACCTCTGCCTGTGACTGCCCGACTTCAGGTTGTCCAATGGCCCACCATCTGAAAGAATCATCTAAATGAAAGACTTGCCGTTCTTGAGTGCTATCCCACTGAGCAATCCAAAAAACAGGAATGAAATGATGCTGTTGCAACTTGTGTTTTTATAGGTATAAATAATTTGCATAATGTGTGGCTGATCAATTTCTGGTAGATCGATTTCTATTGGATACTCTGAATTTGCATGCCAGGATGCCTATTGTATCAAATGTTCGCCTTCAGTGACATTGTTCACAATAAAATATTCAAGGAAAACATTTCGTTCTGCTAATTTTGTTGAGTAGTGTATAATTCATTGGAAATATGCTAATTGTTACCCATAATATTATGGGCTAATTTAAAAATTACTCATATATTATCATTACTAAACACGTTCTGTGATAAGATTATAATTAGTACTTATGTTAACTTTTTTTTAATGGATACAGAATTCCAAACCACTTCATAAATTCATTCATATTTGGTAATAAAGTTTTTTTTCTTTTTTTCTCTGATTGTAATTTATATTTGGTTCAGTGAAAAATTTCCAAAGTTCTTTAAGGTCTTTTTTCTTAGCAACTGATTATTCTATAGCAGATAAACACTTAAAGCAATTTTTATTCTATTCTTTACCTTTTTCCTAAAATAATAAAATCTGTTATAATCAGTTTGACTATTATTACCTTTGAATTAGTTGAACCAATTTATTTTTTCTTTTTCAGAAGTTTAACTATGTGGTAATTAAAGCAGCTAGGACATTTATTTTTAATTAAATCTTTGGTCCTGTTAGGAACTGCTTGTTCTATAATGTTTGTCAAATTTTATAATAACTTGTTTAAAAGAATATCAGTTCCTTCAGTTTTATAGAAACCATTTCAATCTATTTGGGTGATATTCCAGTTAGTTTTTTAAAGATCAAATTTCTCTCTCTCTCTCTTTTTTTTTTTTTTTTTATTGTTTATTTATTTTTTTATTTATTAAATTGGATTTTTCAGTGCAGCCGCAGGATGCAAGATGATCAGAACCAAAGAAATCATTTTTAAGTAATCTCTTTATCAAAGTTTGAAAAAACTAGGTGTAATATGTTCCACACCCTCCTTGTTGGGAGGATATTTCTTTATATCAGGTTAAGCTTTAAAAACAAATTTGCCAGATAGTTGGCCTAGAAGGTTTTCACTGAATAATGTAGCACTATTTGAGTCTCATTGAAATGGTACATTAAAACAAACCTCCTATCACAATAGTTTTAATGTTCATATGGTTGATTAATCAACTAATGGTTGATTCCCATAAGTGTTTCTAGCTCTTTAAAGGTAGAAACTGATACAGGGGAGGTAAAAATAATTAAATTATTAGTGTTATTTTACTTGCTTTCAACTTTACCTTTGTTCTCTCAAATTCCTCTAAAATGAAACTGTTTCTCACAGTTTCTAAATGAATGAATCATTATTAATTAATATAATATATATATTATAATTGATATAATAAAAAAATTATTTTGTTTATTATATTAATCACAGCAGAAACATAAACAGTTAAAAACATATACAGGAACTCCCGGACTTATATAATACTCGACTTACGCAAATTTGACTTTACGTAGGTTTTTGTTGGCTGGTGAAAACAGAAAACAATATGGAAACATATTTTGCATCTGTAGGGATATTGTGAAAATATCGTAATGTGAATCCAATAACACTTTTTTTTTTTTTTTTTTTTTTTGTAATTACTTTCTGGTTTATTGGGCTTTTCTGTTAGTGCATCTAATTATAAACGGGTAGTAAACTCGATCTTATTGCATTTGCGATGGTACCAATAACTGCAATTGTGTGTGTTTTTACGTTATGGTGAAATGTGTTCTCCTTCACTGAAATCTTCAGTCATATAAAACACAAATTTTCAGAAACTTCTCTTCATTCCTATTTACGTATTACAGTGGTGAAGGGAAATCGGCCAACAGTGATCACAAAACAGCGTTCAGGTGCTATATCAAAGATGGAACAGCTGTTAATAATATGGATGGAAAATCAGATTCAGAAGCAAGTGCCCCTGAGTCTAATCACCATTCAAGCAAAAGAAAGAAGTATGAAGATATTAAGTTAAAGTACAGTGAACCCCAAGCCAAATTCGTGGAAAGCAACGGGTGGTTTAATAGGTTCAAGCATTGCACTGGTTTGCACAACGTTAAAGTATGCGGTGAAGTCTCCAATGCCGATTCTGCAGCTGCAGAGAAATTTTGTGATGTGTTGGAAAAAATTACTGATGAAGTCTACTATTCAACGCAGCAAATTTTTAACGTTGACGAGACTGCTCTGTATTGGAAAAAAATGTTGGATTGAACATACATTGCCAAAGAGGAAAAGACAATACCAGGTTTCAAGGCTTCAAAAGATAGGACCACACTCTCGCTTGGGGCTAATGCAGCGGGAGATTACAGATTAAAACCACAGCTTGTGTACCATTCTGGAAATCCTTGTACATTTAAAGGCATCAATAAAGCCACCTTACCCATGCGTTTCCGTTCGAACCAGATAGCATGGACAACAATACCTCTCTTTGAGGATTGGTTTAAATGCTGCTTCATTCCCATGGTTGAAAAATATTGTAAAGACAATGACATTCCTTTCAAGATTTTGCTTCTATTAGATAATGCTTCTGGACATCCTATGATTTTGCATCTAGATGATTTCAATTCGAACATGAAAGTCATATTTATGCACAACATTTGCTCAGGCATCATCTGCAGTAGATGATGAGAAAAATTTTAGGTTAAGAGACTTTTGGAAATCTTACAATATTTACCATGCCATCTTAAACCTTAATAAGGCCTGGGTGGAAATTACTAAAAGTTGTTTTAAATGGCACATGGAAGAAAACATGCCTGCGGCACGTAAAAGACTTCGAAGGATTTGAAAAAGAAGAATCATATGAAGAGGTCACAGATAAGATTGTAAAAGTTGCAGAGCTACTTTAGTTGGAGGTTGATGCCAAAGACATGAGGAGTTAATAGAGGAAGAAGAGAAGAGAAGGAATTATCTAATGAAGAACTTATTGACTTGCAGGCAGTGATAGTGAAAGAAGAAAATGCTGAAGAAGCTCAAGATGAACCAAATGGGGAGCTGAGATGCTTCACCACCAAAGAGATGGCAGTGGCATTTTGTGAAATTGCATCGGCAATGGTAAGGTTTGAGAAGATGGATCCTGACAGCAATTCTTAAAAGTTAGAGGGGTGAATGATATGCTTGCTTGCTACAAAGAAATCTATGAGGAAAAGAAAAAAGCTACTGTCCAGTCATCTATTAATATATTCTTTCATAAGGTTGAGCAGCTGACTCCTAAATCTCCACAGCCCTCAACCTCCGCAGCGGCATACTTATCAGCTGAAGGAGTTGATTCTGGCAATGATGCTCGAGAGGTAAAACTTACTGACATTATGCCTGTCTCCTCTTTTTTTGTAATTTTGAAATTTTTAAATTGCATGCTTTTGTAATTTTTCCTGCACATGAGATAAAAAATTGAATAAATACAATAAATATTTCTATTTACATGTTCGTTGAACATTTCTTTTTTGATTCAGTCAATTCACCGAGCACAGTTGCAAGTGCTACACAAGCATGGGGGAAATTCTGACTTACGTAAATTTTTTAAAATTTTTGTAAATTTGTTGTAATTTTTTTATTTTTTATTTTTTTGGCTGATGCTGCATAAGCTCATACACTTGCTTTCTTGCGTCACATGCCACCACTACTACTACTATGTTGCATTCCGTGGAATGCAACCCTTACGCAAGTCTGGGAATTGATGAAATAACAATTGAAATGTGTTAATTTCAATTGTTATTGAATTCCAGGAGGAAATAAATACATTATAAAGATGTACTGTATATGTTACTATTCATTCATTTTATTAAATCATAAAAGATCTGTGAAATATGTTACATTTAAATGTTTATTAAATATACAGAAGGAAATAATCAATTAATTACTAATTAATTTGCAACAGGATAATCAGTTATTTGCTTTCCATTCTGTTAAGCTAGAAGAATAAAGGCTTTAGTTAAATTAAGAAATAAAGAAGAAATATACCTGAAAAGTAACACACTTTGTACATTATCTAACGTGATTTTTTTTTTTTCATGTTTTCAGTATTACAGTATTTACCATAAAATAGTGTGTTCATCATCAGCCATTTTCAATCCACTGCAGGATGAAGGCCTCTCCAGCAACTTTCCAGTTCCTTCTGTTTTGAGCACTGGCCATCCATTTACTACTCAAAAACTCATGAATTTCATCTATCCATCTCCGCCTTTGTCTTCCAGGTTTTCTTCTAGCTCCTCTTGGGTACCATTCTGTTATTTTCTTAGTCCATCTGTCATCATGTCTTCTAGCTATGTGTCCTGCCCAAGACCATTTCAGTTCTTTAGTTTTGATAAGAATGTCCTTTACTTGAGTTTGCTGCCTAATCCATGTGTTTCTCTTCTTATCTAACAGTCTGATTCCCAATATAATTCGTTCCATTCTTCGCTGTGTAGTTCTTAGCTTCTCTTCCATTCTTTTGGTGAGTGCCCAAGTTTCACTTCCATAAGTCATGGTGGGGAGTATACATTGATTCATTATTTTACGTTTCAGACAAACTGGGATATTGCTCTTCAGTATGTGACTATATTTCCTGAATGCTATCCATCCAAAATTTACATGTTCTATGCTAGTAATTAAATGCTGTTATATGCTAGTAATTAAATAAAAAGACAGAATCGAGAATAGTACTGTAATTAATAATGCAACTTTAATTTTCAAAACTGTGTGACAGATACATGTTACCTTAAAATATTAAAATTTCAACACAGACATAAAAATAAATTTGATATGCAACAATTGAAAGCAAAAAGAAAAAAAAAAAAAAATTTATTACCGTATTTTTTCCAACAGATTAATAATGTGGTTTACAGAAATTAATTTTTTTACATAAAAATTAAAATAAATAGTATGGATTGTGGTAAGAAATTAATTAAGCTTTATAATGTAAAAGGATAGGTGGAACAGGACCAGGGTATGTCTGTCAGGGGCAAAGGTTGATGACATGGGATGCATATAAATTATCAAGTGACTCAGAAGCCTATGGCAGATATAAGCTAGTCTGGACGGGCATTTGGAGGGAATGGTGTGTTTTTTTTTTTTTTTTTTTTTGGCTGATGCTGCATAAGCTCATACACTTGCTTTCTTGCATCACATGCCACTACTACTACATTGTAGAGCGGATATCATCTTTTAAGGGCACAAAAGGTGATATTGTTGTACACGTTGGCACTAATGATATTAAGAGTAGGAGACTGGCGGAATTATTTAACAAGTACAGGTCACTGTTGCAAAAAAAGCTGTGAATTAGGGTTGAATTTGAGTGTCTGCAATTCTGCCCAGACACAATAGAAGGGAGTATATGATGAGATCCTTGTCGATCAATTCGGCCCTGGAAAGATTGTGCAAGGCTCAGGGGGTAGAATTTTTTTCAGCCTGGTCTGTACTTGTTAACAGGAGAGACTGCTTCTACAGGGATGGGATACACTTAAATAGAAAGGGTGCAAGAATATTTGCTGATGCTATCAAAGCAGTTTTAGGTGGGTCGGAAAACTGCTAACTTGGGGGGGGGATACAAGGACTAATAGATTAACAGTAGCCACTGGCAGAGGTGAAAGTGATTCTTGCACTGCTTCTATTGGAATGAGCAGCAGCCTGGAAAACAAGATGCAGAGTATTTCAGAGACTGCTGGGAGTCATTGCTGTACAAGTAAACACATGGGTTGTGTTAGGGTAGCTAAGAATAGGAACAGGTGCATGTATACCTGCATGTACACCAATGCTAGGAGTTTGGTAAATAAATTTGATGAATTTGAAGTATTGCTCAAAAGATCAAAGGTAGATATTGTTGGGATATCAGAGACGTGGTGCCACACAGGTATAAGGAATACAGAACTGGAATTTGGGGAGTACAATGTGTACAGAAAGGATAGACAGGATAGGAAGGGAGAAGGGGTTATGCTATTAGTTAAGATGTGCATAAAATCCAAGGAAGTGAAGCCAGTTGACATCGCTGGACAGTGCAGTGTCGAGTCAGTTTGGTGTGACATAAGTATTGGGAAAGTAGGAGTGTGCTATAGGCCTAATGACTCTGATGAGTATAATAAGAAACTGTACAGGGAAATAGTGGGCCAGAGAGTCTTATAATGAGGGATTTTAATTTCCCATATATTGACTGGAATTAGTGGGTTGGTCACTCACACACTAGCAAGGCTTTTGTGGATTTATTGAATGATTCTTTTCTACATCAGCATGTTCGGGAGGCAACTAGAGGGAGTAATAACTCTTGATCTGATTATCAGTAGTGATTCTCCATGCATTAAGAATTTGCAGATAAAGGAACCACTAGGTGGCAGTGATCACAGTATGCTGAAGTGGGATTTACTCAAAGAGAACTACCATCAGGGGTTAAAGGGAAGGGGTTTTGCTTTCGTAAAGGCGACTGGTGGTCTGAGATAGTATTTAAATTCTATACAGTGGGACCAACTGATGATGTTACCGACAGCAAATTCAAAATGGGAAGCATTCAAAGAACTTATCTTGGAAGCTACTAGGCTTTACATACCAACTAAGAAATATTGTTCAATGTTTGGGCTTAAATGGATGTCTGATGAACTAATGAGACATATGACAAAGAATAAAAATGCATGGGATACATAGAAATTAACATGTGACACAGAAGCCTATGATAGATATAAGTTGATCTGTAACCAAGTTACAAAGGAGGTTAGGCAGGCGAAGGCAGATTACGAGAAATCTTTGGCAAGGGATGCAAAGAAAAACACCAATGAGTTCTTTACTTATGTAAACTCTAGAAGTAATGGGATGAATCAGATTGGTCCACTTGATATCGATGGTTCAACTGTTGATGTTCCTGCTCAGGTAGCTAACAAACTAAATGAATATTTTGCATCGACATTCACACATGAGGAGTTATTCAGGAAGGGGAATGCCAGAGGTGAAGAAAACTCATGCAGTGAGCTTTTTATGATTTTGTCATAACTGAGAGGAAAGTGGAGGAGAAATTGTTGAGGATAAACATAAAAAGGCACCTGGGGTGGATGGGATCTATCCAGTTATATTAAAGGAGGCAGCAAAGGAAGTAAGTAAATCCTTAGCCATAATTATGAGAGCTTCTTTGGACTCAGGTGAGGTACCCATAGACTGGAAGATGTGCAAATGTATCCCCAATTCACAAAGGGGGATCGAACGGTGACATGAGTAATTTCAGACCAGTTAGTTTAACTTCTGTTCCAGGAAAATTAATGGAGGCACTGGTTATGGAGGCAAATTGCTACTATGGATAAAGGGATGGTTGAGGGTGAGAAGACAGAGAGTGGTAATCAATGGACACTGCTCATCATGCACTAATGTTATTAGTGGATCCCTCAGGGTTCAGTGTTGGGTCCATTGTTATTTTCTGTATTTATAAATGATATTGATGATGGTATATAAAGCTTAATGTCCAAGTTTGCAGACGATACGAAGGTCGATAGGGTTGTTAAGGACACTACTGACAGTATGCTGCTGCAACAGGATCTGGAAAGGCTGAGCAGATGGGCTGAGAGGTGGCAAAGGAAGTTTAATATTGACAAATGTAAAGTACTACATATGGGAAACAGTAACCCCAGAACAACGTATCAACTCTGTAGTACTACATTCACAGTGGTAGAGAATGAAAAGGACCTGGGGGTAATTGTGCAGGCAGATATGAAGTTTTCTGAGCAGTACAGACCGGCTGCAAGTGTAGCTCATGGTGTATTGTCAATGATATACAGGAATATTTCTAGCAGGGATAAGGAAGTGATTATTCCCTTGTATAAGGCAATGGTCAGGCCACACCTTGAGTACTGTATACAGGTCTGGAGGCCTCATTTCAAGAAGGATGTAGAGCTGCTGGAACGAGTACAGAGAAGGGCAACAAGATTAGTGAATGGAACAAAGGGTTGCTCTTATGAAGAAAGGCTTAAATTTTGTGAATTACAGTGTCTGGAGACTAGGCACCGGCGAAGTGATGTGATAGAGGTGTATAAAGCCTTGAATGGTTTGAGCATGCTGATGGGATTCTTCCACTTGCTCAGAATAATCACCTGAGAGGGCATAAATTCTAATTGAGGAAAGACACATATAGGACAGATGCACAGAAATTTGCCTTTAGCCAGTGGGTAGTTGGTTGGTGGAACAGACTTCCATCCCTTGTTGTGGAAGTTGATAGCCTAAATAAATTTAAGGCTCAGCTGGACAGATATTTCGAATGAACGGAGGGGTGAAGTGGAAGTGTTTTTTTTGACTGATGCTACATCAGCTTGCTTTCTTGCATTATATGCCTCTGCTAATGCCAATAATTCAGCTTAATTTTGATTCTGAGGTTTGAAATTTCATAGATTTTAAAATTTTATTTGTTATACAGATATTAATTTTACATTGTTCTTGATAAAAACAAATTTATATTTTAGGTTTTCTCTGCTTTTTGTTCTCTCTTAGGACTTTTCTTACATTTAATGATCACTCTGATAATTAAATGTGTGCAAAAAGAATGCTGCACTACTTCTGTGTGAATTAATATACTGTAAATTTTCCCTTTAGTTTTGTATTAAATTCTGTAAATAAAAATAGTGTTTTACATAAATATGAAAATAGTGATGTATATAAATAAAGTGGTATTTTATTACCTACCTCAGCTTTCAAATGAACTGGAGAAGAGATCATGGAAATTTCCTTCTACATCAGATTGGTGGACTAGATTGAAAGAAAAGATTAAATCTAATTATGAAGCTGTTTCAGTAAGTATAGTTTCTTCCTATTAATTACTTGTGTATTGTTGTGTACAGCTTTGTAAATCTGCATGTGTGCAGATCAATGCTTGCTGTAATCAGTTTCTAAATACAATAGCCTGTTAATGCCGAAAGTCATAAGCCCTAAGGCTTGTGATTATCCAAATACTAATAAGATATATGAACAAAAACTTCCTTTTAAAGATAACTCAGCCCTATAAATCTGCACATCTAATTTTCATATAGAAAATTTTAAAATAAAAAATAAAAAAATTAATTTGAAGATTTGAAAATAAAAAAAAAAAAAATTAATCTGGGGAAGCTTGAAAAACATTGAAATTTGCTATCTATCTTGATGTTCACTGCAGTCAATTGTGTCAAATCGAAAATGACCAAAACCAGACAAGATTAAGTGAAGGTGCGAAAAACAAAAGTAATTTAAAAAACACAAAGATAAGCAGAATTCTAATCTTTTTTGTCATGTCATTATTGATTGCCAAACAGATGATGGATATGTGAAATGCTTGAATATCTGGTGTAATCACAGGAACAGGGAAGCTTGCTTTTGATTGGTTGCTTGGAAACTTTATTTTATTCAGATACCACACATTTGAAAGATCAAGATAATTACTTGTGTATTGTTGTGTACAGCTTTGTAAATCTGCATGTGTGCAGATCAATGCTTGCTGTAATCAGTTTCTAAATACAATAGCCTGTTAATGCCGAAAGTCATAAGCCCTAAGGCTTGTGATTATCCAAATACTAATAAGATATATGAACAAAAACTTCCTTTTAAAGATAACTCAGCCCTATAAATCTGCACATCTAATTTTCATATAGAAAATTTTAAAATAAAAAATAAAAAAATTAATTTGAAGATTTGAAAATAAAAAAAAAAAAATTAATCTGGGGAAGCTTGAAAAACATTGAAATTTGCTATCTATCTTGATGTTCACTGCAGTCAATTGTGTCAAATCGAAAATGACCAAAACCAGACAAGATTAAGTGAAGGTGCGAAAAACAAAAGTAATTTAAAAAACACAAAGATAAGCAGAATTCTAATCTTTTTTGTCATGTCATTATTGATTGCCAAACAGATGATGGATATGTGAAATGCTTGAATATCTGGTGTAATCACAGGAACAGGGAAGCTTGCTTTTGATTGGTTGCTTGGAAACTTTATTTTATTCAGATACCACACATTTGAAAGATCAACGGGGCGGGGGGCATTTTGCATTTAGTGTGTGTTGATAATTCAACTTATATTTATCTTTGGCAAGTGCTTTCATAGTATATGTATTTGTAATCATTATTTAATATCATTTGAATTTTGGCTTGTCTAATTGGTGCTATGTAAAGAGCCCCAAAGATTTGTTGACAGCTCTGTTTGCTTCATCATGTTACAGTAAGTATATTCATGAAAATAAGTGCAAGTGTTTGAAATATCACTGTGGCCATATCTGAAAAAAACAATGGCAACCTTGCTGGAAATTAACAAACTATCCTATATTGTTTAGATCACTTATTTTGTAGTAAGGGCTACTGATATTACAAAACATTTCTTCTTGAGTAGGAATCAAAGACTAGTTTTATCTCCACATGTTTAAAAATATCTGTGATCAGTAAGAAAATGAAGTATATTATACTTTGTTTTCTCACATATGTAATACTACTATAATAAAACAACATTACTTTATAGTATTATTAGCAGTGTTCTCCCCACAACCATTCAAATGGGTCCCCACCGCCTGCTCACTGATCTCGATCAATATTAATTCGAACATACTATGCGATTGAGATCAATGCAACAGAAGCATATAATGTTAAATTATGCAATTAATTTTTGCTCTGGATCGCTTAAGTCACATTTATAAATAAGTAACAGAAAATTTTATAATATTGCAGAGTATTACACTTCCCCACCTGGCTACTTCATAATGCCACCCGGCTGGCAAAATTTTCTGGGGAGAACACTGATTAGTATTAGTAGTTGCAAATGATGCAAGAAAGCAAGCTTACATAGCATCAGCCAAAAAAAAAAAAAAAAAAAGAAACACTTCCCATATCACCTGCCCATCCTTCTAAAAGTATATCTAGTTCTTCCTTAAATTTATTCAATCTACCCATCTCTATAACACCATAAGGAATTTTGTTTCAACAATCAGCCATCTATTTGAATATAGTTAGAAATACAACTGAGTATTTAAACGGATTTAATGTGGGCTAAAATAGTTCCTGTTTACCAGAAACAATTTCTAGTTTCTGGCAATTCTTTGATGCATCTATTTAGCATTAATCTCCATTGTACAGTAGAAACAGTCACAGACAATAGAACCAGAGAGATTATGTTAAATTAGACATGGCCTTCGTGACTCAATATACTGGGGAATTCTAGGGAAGTCTGCTGACCTTGACCACCACCACCACCACTGAGACTAGTATTTTCATAGTATTAAGGACTAGTGTACACAAAATGTATTTATTTACACTCCATGGATGCCATGAATTTTAATGTAGATATTGATCAGACTGAGTAGGCTTTATCTAGGTGCGGAGAGACATACCCTGCTTCATAATGGTCAGATTCAAAAAATTGATACCATTGGTTTCTACTTCAAGGGTGTATTTAGTCTGGTGTAAAATGAATTGAATTTAGTGGAAGGTTGTTAACAGTAGTTCCGTGGCTTACCAGGAGAATGATATTAGCAACCTTTGCAAATAATTTAACCTTAGAGCTGTAATACAAAGTTAATACACTATTCTCAACAGTGGTCAATAAATGTGTGAAATTTACATTTGGCTCATCCAGTCTCATTAGAAGCCAAAATGTGCTTAAATGTTGTGGAATTATGCATAAAGCAATTTGCTTGCTCGATTCAGCTCTGAATCATCTGATATGTGTGTCACCATCAAAAACCCCCTTAAGAGCAAGGCAAGCACTGAAAATAATAAACATGAATATAATTGAAAAGCGCTATATTAGCGAAGTGCTCTAAAGCAAAGCACCTTAAAGCAAGGTACGCCTGTATTAACATAGTCTAAGGATAAATTGGAAGAATATATATATATATATATATATATGTGTGTGTGTGTATATATATATATATATATGTATGTGAAAAAGGATACAAGTCATATTTTCCTAATAAGTCTTAGAACTACTGAATGGTTGTTTCAGTAGTTCTGAACCATTCAAACCTTGAATGGTTTGAGCATGCTCAATGCTGATGGAATTCTTCCTCTAGCTCAGAAAAATCACCTGAGAGGGCATAAATTCAAATTGAGGAAAGACAGATGTAGGATAGATGTGCGGAAATTTGCCTTTAGCCAGCGGGTGGTTGGTGGGTGGAACAGACTTCCATCCCTTGTCGTGGAAGTTGATAGCCTAAATAAGTTTAAGGCTCAGCTGGACAGGTATTTCGAACGAACAGAGGGGTGAAGTGGAAGTGGTTATTTTTATTTATTTATGTTACTTTTTTTTTTTTTTTTTTTTTTTTTTTTGGCTGATGCTGCATAAGCTTGCTTTCTTGCATCAAATGCCTCTACTAATGCTAATGCTAAATACTGTTGACAACCTTCTGCCTAAATTCTCTTCACATTAGACTAAAACACCTTTATAGGAACCAACAACAGTATCAGTTTTTTGAATCTGATTATTATGAAGCAGAGCACATCCCTCGATACTCAGATCTAACAAAAAGTCCACACATTCAGTCAATTTGTACATATCAATTTGCATTGCCTGTTGAGCATAAAGAAATCTTTCAATATTTATCAATCTTTTTTTTATAATATTTTTCAATCTTTCAATATTTTTTAGTGTCCTTAACACTAAAAAATACTGTTCTTTTAACATAGACTTGGAGCCAAAACCTCACTTGCTGTGTTTGTCATTTTGTAGTAGAATCCTCTCTCCCCATAGTAAACAAGATTATGTAGTATGTTGTTAATCTGTCTGCTCCATGCCACATGAATAATTCATTAGAGAATTATAACAAAATAATTAACATTTTTACTGTACCATATTTCATTGGCTCATATGATCAGGAATACTTTTAAACATGCAAAGATAAAACTTGTCTTCTCTTCCTACTCCACAGTTGGTTCAGTGTTTTAAGGCCTTCCTACATAATCAGTGATCTAAACAGTATAGTACAAAGGGTACTAGGAAAGTTTTGCAATACAGCTTTGTTTATTTAATTTTTTCAAAGTAATTTCCTCTACATTCAATACACCTCTCCATCCTCCGAAACCAATCTTTAAACCAGTTCTGCCAAGTTTCACTAGGGAGTAAAGCACACTCGTTGTCCCAAGCCCGTAGAAGGTCCTCATCACTGGAAAACCGCCTCCCTTTTAGCTTCATTTTCACATGCGGGAACAGTGCAAAGTCGCAGGGAGCAAGGTCTGGACTGTAGGGAGGGTGCTCGAGAAGTTTCAGTCCTGTCGTGGTCAAATATTCGGTGCAGGCTTTGGCGCGGTGAGCTGCAGCATTATCGTGATGGAGGTACCAGGTGTCCATTCTTGACTTTGGCCGCAGGTTCTTCATAGATCCAATGACTTTAGGCAGGCATTGTTCAGTATACCACTTAGCTGTGACTGTCTTCTGCGTGTCCAAAAAGACACGTTCCACAATTCCACTCGATTTGAAAAATACAGCTATCATTTTCTTCTTTACAGATCGGGATTTTCTGACAATTACGGGTGTGTCGTCATCATCAAAGACCCAAACTTTGTTTTGAGCCTTGGTCGGCAGATCGTAATAGTACAGCCAAGTCTTGTCACCTGTCACGATGTTGTTCACATACCGAGATTGTCCCCTATCAAACTTTTTTAACATCTCCCGGCACCAAGTCACACGTCGTGCCATTTGCTCTTCAGTCAGTTGATGCGGCACCCAGAGAGAACAAAGTTTCTTCACGTGCAAATGATCTTGCAGAATCGAACGAATTGCTGGTGCATTTAGGCCCAAAGTATCCTCTATCTGTTGGTAGGTCGCTCGCCTGTTTTCGTTAAGCATTTTCCTCACAGCAGTAACGTTTTCCTCTGTAACTGACGTTCGTGGCCTTCCCGGCCTCTCAGAATCCTCCAGAGTGAAATTTCCCCTTTGGAATTCTCTATACCACCTGAATATCGTTGTACGATGTGGACAATCATCATCTAGTGCAAGAGTCATTTCTTCTAAGCACTGGTCTATGGTTAAACCACGCACGAAATTATACCGCAAAACTGTCCTTATCTCATTTCGTGACCACGATGCCATCGCAAACACTTTACACTCTCACTACTAATGAATAACTGAGCCCATCGACTTGGCGCGGCGGCTACTATGCACGTATGAACATGTCTCAACATGCAGCAACAAGCAGCTTCCTGTGATTCATTGTTGCGTCATATTGCAAAACTTTCCTAGTACCCTTTGTATATCTCATTAATTTTCAGCCAGTCTGCCCAGCCAAATACATGAGTTCAACTTCTGTCAGGTGTGGCTGCACCAATGTTTTTAATACGTACACTTATTTTCAGGAATACAGGTTCCATAATGTGATGGGACAAACTGAACTCTCGGCACATTCATAGGATGTATACAGAACCTAATTTGACAGTGTTTATATTTAGACAGTTTTGTATTTGATACAGTCAGCTGGGGATGCACTTCAGGAGCGGTAGCAAATTTTAATATTACCACTGATAAACAGAAAGAACCCAATGACGATAATGAATAGTAGTAGTAGTAGAGGCATATAACAAATATGCCTCAGAACGAAGAGATAAAGAAAGAGAGCAAAGAAGTATATGGAAAAAAGGTAAAGGAAAGAAAGAAAGAAAGAAATCACACTATACATTAAAAAAAAAAACATAAAAAAATATAAATAGAAATCTAAAAAAATATTGTTGTATAATGTGCATCTCTGGTGTCGTTATGAAGAGTCAACCACCAAGATTGCACAAAAAGGTGATGTATAAAGTCTCTCTGTTTCTGAACCAAAGCACATGCCTAGAAATAAATTTAATGAATTTAAGAGATTAAGCCAAAAAAAGGAATATGTATATATGTGTGTTTAGGGGATACAAGTAATTGGCATATGATATAGAGTTGATTCAACAGAGGAACAAAAAGAAAAAAGCAGAAAAAGAACAAGAACTCAATACCACAGAGAATCAGCAAATAAGAAACCAAAACCATACAACAGAAATATATGAAACTTAGAGGATGAGAGAGACCTCAAGCAGCAGATAAAAAAAAAAAAAAAAAGTGTATAGTATAGTGTGCAGTTAATTTTGTGATAAATACAGCCAAGGATAGTAGAGGAAGTAAGTAATGCACAAAAAGGGATGCTAAAATTTTTAGAAGGAATAAAAAAAAAGTATAATTGGAAGAATACAGTTTCTCACAATCTGTTCTTAAAACTAACTAGCAAGAAAACTGGACAACATGTTTTTAAAACTAACTCACTTAAAGAAATAAAAAATAAAGATATAAAAAAATAAGACGTAGAGGAAATGGGAGATCGTAGGCAGTTTGAAGTCTCAAATCCTGTTGCTTTGGATAGGACCTTAGTTTTGAACAGAGTTTTGTATGATTCGCAAATTTAAAGTGGTTACGTGTAATAAAGAATAACACTGTGTGTATACAGTGAAACTTCTCCTAACGGATATCTCTCTACAACGGACATTTTCAAATTCCCCAACTCACCTCCATTGGTTTCAACGTGTTTGCAGCTTCTGTCTAGCGGACATTCTCTGTAACGGATGCGGGCAGGCAATCTGCACTGTTTCGTTTAGATTAGCACTTAATTTGATCTCCCCATAACGGACAGTGGGCGAACTCACGGCCCTTTTTCTAGGAACGTTTCTTCCACGTATTGCCTCAATCGTGTGTGTATTTTCTATTTCCGATTCTCTGAATTTTATCAAGGTGTACCTCGCAGTTCTAAACCCTTTTTCAAGAATTTTAAGGCACGTGTAAAACTTCTGATGAATTCGGTGTGTGCGGGGGGGGGGAATATGGTCGGCCTTTCGTCGTTTCAGTTTTGTTCAGTGTCGTGTGAAGTGCACAATGTCTTCTCGTAAACATTTAACTTTAAAAGATAAAGTTGAACTCATTAATGCGTATGATCGGCAAAAAAATAGTGTTTGCAATCTCGCTGAAAAATTCAAAATCGGGAAGATGCAGGTAAGCGACACCCTAAAGAAAAAAAATTAACTGCTCAAACAATTTTGGCAACACGGAAATGATCAGGTTCAAAAATCATTCCCGAAAACTGTTGGACTTCAAATTTGTCGCGCACGTGCTAAAAAAATTCCCGTTAATGGGCCTATTATTAGGTAAAAAGCTTTGGAGGTTGCGAAATCTATGGGAGTAAATGAATTCAAAGCTTCTGTGGGATGGCTAGACAAGTTCAAAACTCGGCATAAAATTTCTTGGAAAACCATAAGTGGTGAAGGTGGATCTGTTGAAGGTTGATACTGGTGAAGGTTGGTGAAGGTTGATACTGGGGTTGTAACAGAGTGGACCGTCAAATTGGAAGATTTATGTCGTGATTTTGAAGCTAAGGATATTTACAACTGTGACGTAAAAGGGTTGTTTTTTTAAAGCTCTTCCTGAAAAAACAATGAGTCTAAAAAACGAAAAGTGCCGGGGCGGAAAATTTCTAAGGAACGCTTGACTGTACTCATCATCATCATCATCAGCCATTTTCAATCCACTGCAGGATGAAGGCCTCTCCAGCAACTTTCTAGTTCCTTCTGTTTTGAGCACTGGCCATCCATTTACTACTCAAAAACTCATGAATTTCATCTATCCATCTCCGCCTTTGTCTTCCAGGTTTTCTTCTAGCTCCTCTTGGGTATCATTCTATTATTTTCTTAGTCCATCTGTCATCATGTCTTCTAGCTATGTGTCCTGCCCAAGACCATTTTAGTTCTTTAGTTTTGATAAGAATGTCCTTTACTTGAGTTTGCTGCCTAATCCATGTGTTTCTTTTCTTATCTAACAGTCTGATTCCCAATATAATTCGTTCCATTCTTCGCTGTGTAGTTCTTAGCTTCTCTTCCATTCTTTTGGTGAGTGCCCAAGTTTCACTTCCATAAGTCATGGTGGGGAGTATACATTGATTCATTATTTTACGTTTCAGACAAACTGGGATATTGCTCTTCAGTATGTGACTATATTTCCTGAATGCTATCCATCCAAAATTTATTCTTCTCTTGACTTCCAGCCATTTATCATTATTACAGCTAATAACTTGTCCCAGATAAGTATATGACTCCACCTTTTCAATTACTGCTCCTTCAATCATTATTTCCCTTTCCGTGGCATACTTGTTCATCATTACTTTTGTTTTAGCCATATTCATCTTTAGTCCAAAATCCTTACTAACTGTGCATAACTGATTAAGATTTTCCTCTAATTCTTTGGGATCATGGCTTATGACCACAATGTCATCTGCAAATCGCAAATGGTTTAGGTACTCTCCGTTCACATTGACTCCTTTCTGCGACCAGTCTAATCTTCTGAAAGCTTCCTCAAGGGCAGCAGTAAACAGCTTCGGAGATATTGTGTCTCCTTGTCGAACTCCTTTCTCGATTTTAAATTTCCTACTGTCTTTGTCTAGTCTAATAAAGGAGGTAGCACTCTCATATATTTTCTTCAAAATCATAATATATGGGGTATCTATAGCTTGTCGTTCCAGTGCCCGAAACATTGCCTTATGCTGTATGGAGTCAAATGCCTTTTCATAATCCACAAATGCCAGGCATAACGGTGTTTTATATTCATTTGCTTTCTCTATTAGCTGTGATATTACGTGAAGGTGATCCATAGTTGGGAATCCTGTCCTAAAGCCATCTTGCTCTTTCGGTTGATTCTCATCAAATATTCTTTCTAATCTGTTAGTAATGACCCTTGTGAACAACTTGTAGATATGGGATAACAAGCTAATTGGTCTATAATTTCCAATTTCTGATTTATCTCCTTTCTTATGCAGCAAAACTATGATTGCATTATTCCACTGCTTAGGCATCACACCTTTTCTAATGCACTTTGTGAAGAGCCTTGCCAGTTTTTGTGTTATGTCTCTTCCTCCCAATTTTAACAACTCTACAGTAACTTCATCTTCCCCCGGGGCTTTCTGATTCTTCATTTTCTTCAATGCATGTTCTACCTCATCAGGAAGAATATCGGCTATGTCGTATGTGTTGCTACTTTGCAATCCATCTTCCCCACTGCTGGTATCATTCCCTCGCTCCTTGTATAATTCTCTATAGTAGTCTTCTGCTATTTGAATTATGCCTTCTCTGCTGTTTATAAGTACACCATTTGTATTCTTCAATTTCAGTATCATTTGTCTTTCTGTATTACTGCTCATGGCTGCTGATTTAAATCCTTTGTTTTCCCTTAATGCTTGTTCTACTTTTCTTGTGTTAAATCTTCTTTATAATAATCCTCTCTGAGTCTCTTTCTAATGGCTTTGCATAACTCAGTATACTCAATTTTCTCCCTGTCAGTGTTTTTCTTGCTCTTCATTTGTCGTCTTTGGTTCATCATGACAAGTGTTTCTTGACTAATTTTTTCTTCTTTGGATTTCTGTTTCCCTATAGATTTCTTGGGCTTTATCACTTTCAGAAAGTTGTAATATTCCTCGTCGATATCTTGGTCCTGAGCAGTCTGCAGAAGCTCAAACTTGTTCTTAAGTTCCAGTACATACTGCTTTTTCTCCTCCTCTGTTATTTCAAAGACCTTTGTATTATTTACTCGAGTCAGTTTTTTCCTTTACTTTCCTACATCTATATCAAGTGTCATCATCATCATCATCATCATCAGCCATTTTCAATCCACTGCAGGATGAAGGCCTCTCCAGCAACTTTCCAGTTGCTTCTGTTTTGAGCACTGGACATCCATTTACTACCCACAAACTCATGAATTTCATCTATCCATCTCCGCCTTTGTCTTCCAGGTTTTCTTCTAGCTCCTCTTGGATACCATTCTGTTATTTTCTTAGTCCATCTGTCATCATGTCTTCGAGCTATGTGTCCTGCCCAAGACCATTTTAGTTCTTTAGTTTTGATAAGAATGTCCTTTACTTGAGTTTGTTGCCTAATCCATGTGTTTCTCTTCTTATCTAACAGTCTTATTCCCAATATGATTCGTTCCATTCTTCGCTGTGTGGTTCTCAGCTTCTCTTCCATTCTTTTGGTGAGTGCCCAAGTTTTACTTCCATAAGTCATGGTGGGGAGTATACATTGGTCCATTATTTTACGTTTCAGACAAACTGGGATATTGCTCTTCAGTATGTGACTATATTTCCTGAATACTATCCATCCAAAATTTATTCTTCTCTTGACTTCCAGCCATTTATCATTATTACAGCTAATAACTTGTCCCAGATAAGTATGACTCCACCTTTTCAATTACTGCTCCTTCAATCATTATGTCTCTTTCTGTGGCATACTTGTTCATCATTACTTTTGTTTTAGCCATATTCATCTTTAGTCCAAAATCCTTACTAGCTGTGCATAACTGATTAAGATTTTCCTCTAATTCTTTGGGATCATGGCTTATGACCACAATGTCATCTGCAAATCGCAAATGGTTTAGGTACTCTCCGTTCACATTGACTCCTTTCTGCGACCAGTCTAATCTTCTGAAAGCTTCCTCAAGGGCAGCAGTAAACAGCTTAGGAGATATTATGTCTCCTTGTTGAACTCCTTTCTCAATTTTAAATTTCCAACTGTTTTTGTCTAGTCTAATAAAGGAGGTAGCACTCTCGTATATTTTCTTCAAAATCATAATATATGGGGTATCAATGCCTTGTCTTTCCAGTGCCCGAAACATTGCCTTATGCTGTATGGAGTCAAATGCCTTTTCATAATCCACAAATGCCAGGCATAATGGTGTTTTATATTCATTTGCTTTCTCCATTAGCTGTGATATTACATGAAGGTGATCCATAGTTGAGAATCCTGTCCTAAAGCCAGCTTGCTCTTTCGGTTGATTCTCATCCAGTATTCTTTCTAATCTGTTAGTAATGACCCTTGTGAACAACTTGTAGATGTGGGATAACAAGCTAATTGGTCTATAATTTCCAATTTCTGATTTATCTCCTTTCTTATGCAGCAAAACTATGATTGCATTATTCCACTGCTTAGGCGCCACACCTTTTCTAATGCACTTTGTGAAGAGCCTTGCCAGTTTTTGTGTTATGTCTCTTCCTCCCAATTTTAACAACTCTACAGTAACTTCATCTTCCCCCGGGGCTTTCCGATTCTTCATTTTCTTCAATGCATGTTCTACCTCATCAGGAAGAATATTGGGTATGTCGTATGTGTTGCTACTTTGCAATCCATCTTCCCCACTGCTGGCATCATTCCCCTGCTCCTTGTATAATTCTCTATAGTAGTCTTCTGCTATTTGAATTATGCCTTCTCTGCTGTTTATAAGTACACCATCGCTATTCTTCAGTTTCAGTATCATTTGTCTTTCTGTATTACTGCTCATGGCTGCTGATTTAAATCCTTTGTTTTCCCTTAATGCTTGTTCTACTTTTCTTGTGTTAAATCTTCTTATGTCCTCTCTGAGTCTCTTTCTAATGGCTTTGCATAACTCAGTATACTCAATTTTCTCCCTGTCAGTGTTTTTCTTGATTTTCATTTGTCGTCTTCGGTTCATCATGACAAGTGTTTCTTGACTAATTTTTTCTTCTTTGGATTTCTTTTTCCCTATAGGTTTCTTGGGCTTTATCACTTTCAAAAAGTTGTAATATTCCTCGTTGATATCTTGGTCCTCAGCAGTCTGCAGAAGCTCATACTTGTTCTTAAGTTCCAGTACATACTGCTTTTTCTCCTCTTCTGTTATCTCAAAGACCTTTGTATTATTTACTCGAGTCAGTTTTTTCCTTTCCTTTCCTACATCTATATCAAGTGTACATCTTACCATTCTGTGATCACTTCCAACATTTACCTTATTTAGGACGGTGACATCATTCACAATATATCTTCTATTAGTGAGGGTGAAGTCAATTTCATTAGTAGTTAATCCATTTGGACTCTTCCATGTCCACTTTCTGTTCACCCTTTTCTTGAAAAAAGTGTTCATTACTGACAGTCCTTGAGATTCTGCAAATTCCACAAGTCTTTCACCTCTTTCATTTCTTTCACCAATTCCAAAATTTCCTATAGTTCTCCTTTCTGTGCTGTTTTGTCTTTTTCCAACCTTAGCATTGAAGTCTCCCATAATAATAGTGTAGTGGGTTTTCTGCTCATCTAGAAGACTCTCAATTTCAGTGTACATTTCTGACTGTACTATTGTGTACAAATATGCTGGGAAACTTTGAACAACCTCTTTTATAGGAAACCCACAAAATCCTCGTTGTTTCAAGGGCATAAAGTTGAATCTTTTGGACGTTGACTGGAAGTCTAATAAAAAAGCGTGGATGACACAAGATATCATGAGCGAATAGATAAGTCAATTTAACCAAAACATGATTCGTCAAAACAGAAAAATTATTCTTCTCATGGATAATGCTGGATCTCACCCACACATTGAATTGTCCAACATTCAAATCATTTTTCTGCCACCAAACACATCTGCAGAGTGTCAGCCCTTGGATCAAGGGATAATAAAAAATTTAAACTTCACTACAGAAAACGTGTTTTAAGACATCTCATTGCAAACATGAACGATGTAACATGTGCGAGTGACCTTGCAAAGAAAATCAGCATCCTAGATGCGATTCAATGGATTTCCTCTTCAGTAAATGCAATTAGAAAACAAACTGTCGTGAACTGTTTTGTAAAGTCTGGCTTCTCAAACACAAAAATTGAAGTTGTGAACAGCAATGTGGAGCACCAAGAAGAACAAGAACTTCAACATCTATTGATAATGTACGATACTTCCGCTACAAGTGACCCTGGCTACAAAGATATAGACTCAAACCTCACTACAGAAGATGGTGCTCTAGATATCAACGACATTATCATCGATATTTTTCAAGCTGTTCCTCATGAGGATGAAGAAATGGAAGGAGGTCATTCTGTCGAAGAACATATTAACGACGAACCACCGATGAAAATAGAAGAAGCGCTCATACAAATCAATCGTTTAAAAATGTTTTTCGCCGCTGAAGAAGATGCTGAAGGACTTTCGATGGTTTCTTCACTCCAAACAAATGTTGAAAACAAAATTATCAGCCGGAAGAAGGTGCAGAAGAAAATAAGTGATTACTGTATGCATTTTTCTTAAGATAAAGTCATAATATGCATAGCACAATTGTATGTATATTATTTACAAAAATATTGTGCAAAATCTGTATATAATTTAATTTAATTTTACATTAAACGTTAACGATTTTTCTTTATCTCTTGTGTATGTAATTGTATATTATTTACAAAAATATTGTTCAAAATCTGTATATATTTTAATTTAATTTTACATTAAACGTTTAACGATTTTTCTTTCTTTCTTTTTTTTTTTTTTTTCTCCCTCAGACTTTTTGTTAGCGGACACTTCTCTCTAACGGACACATTTTCGTTCCCCATGGCTGTCCGTTAAAGGGAAGTTTCACTGTATATATATATATATAACACACACACCACTACCTACATAAATATACACTGTAGGAGCCAATCAGTGGGTATGAGCTTTCCACACTGTAAGACATTGCAGTGATAAGGTGTACAAAGTATATAAACCTAAACTTAACAAGTACAGATCACTGTTGAAAACAAGCTGTGAATTAGAGTTGAATTTGAAAGTATCTGCAATTCTGCCCAGACACGAAAGGAGGGAGTATATGATAGGATTGTCGATCAATTCGGCCCTGGAAAGATTGTGCAAGGCTCAAGAGGTAGAATTTTTTTCAGCCTGGTCTGTACCTGTTAAAAGGAGAGACTGCTTCTACAGGGATGGGATACACTTAAATAGAAAGGGTGCAAGGATATTTGCTGATGCTATTGAGGCAGTGTTAGGTGGGTCGGAAAACTGCTAACTTGGGGGGGGATACAAGGACTAATAGATTAACAGTAGCCACTGGCAGAGGTGAAAGTGATTCTTGCTCTGCTTCTATTGAATTAGCAGCAGCCTGGAAAACAAGACGCAGGATATTTCAGAGACTGCTGGGAGTCATTGCGGTACAAGTATACACATGGGTTGTGTTTACATTGGTGCGTGTACAACAATGCTAGGAGTTTCATAAATAAATTTGATGAATTTGAGGTATTGCTCAAAACATCAAAGGTAGATATTGTTGGGATATCAGAGATGTAGTGTCACACAGGTATAAGGAATACAGAACTGGAATTTGGGGAGTACAATGTGTACAGAAAGGATAGGAAGGGAGGAGGGGTTATACTATTAGTTAAGAAACGCATAAAATCCAAGGAAGTGAAGCCAATTGACATTGCTGGACAGTTCAGTGTTGAGTCAGTTTGGTGTGACATAAGCGTTGAGAGTAGGAGTGTGCTATAGGCCTAATGACTCTGATGAGTATAATAAACTGTACAGGGAAATAGAGTGGGCCAGTAAATCAGAGAGTCTTATAATGAGGGATTTTAAATTCCCAGATATTGACTGAATTTGTGGGTTGGTCACTCACACACTAGCAAGGCTTTTGTGGATTTATTGGATGATTGTTTTCTACCTCAGCATGTTTGGGAGGCAACTAGAGAGAGAGTAATACTCTTGATTTGATTATCAGTAGTGATTCTTCATGCATTAAGAATCTGCAGATAAAGGAACCACTAGGTGGCAGTGATCACAGTGTGCTGAAGTGGAATTTACACAAAGAGACAACTACCATCAAGGGTAAAGGGAAGAGTTTTTGCTTTTGTAAAGGTGACTACGATGGTCTGAGACAGTATTTAAATTCTATACAGTGGGACCAACTGATGATGTTACCAACAGCAAATTCAAAATGGGAAGCATTCAAAGAACTTATCTTGGAAGCTACTAGGCTTTACATACCAACTAAGAAATATTGTTCAATGTTTGGGCTTAAATGGATGTCTGATGAACTAATGAGACATATGACAAAGAATAAAAATGCATGGGATACATAGAAATTAACATGTGACACAGAAGCCTATGATAGATATAAGTTGATCTGTAACCAAGTTACAAAGGAGGTTAGGCAGGCGAAGGCAGATTACGAGAAATCTTT
This sequence comes from Mastigoproctus giganteus, assembly GCF_048544385.1. Classification (NCBI taxonomy): domain Eukaryota; kingdom Metazoa; phylum Arthropoda; class Arachnida; order Uropygi; family Thelyphonidae; genus Mastigoproctus; species Mastigoproctus giganteus. The sequence goes on from NC_143575.1 coordinate 98,121,641, forward strand.
GGCAAGGGATGCAAAGAAAAACACCAATGAGTTCTTTACTTATGTAAACTCTAGAAGTAATGGGATGAATCAGATTGGTCCACTTGATATCGATGGTTCAACTGTTGATGTTCCTGCTCAGGTAGCTAACAAACTAAATGAATATTTTGCATCGACATTCACACATGAGGAGTTATTCAGCGAGTGGAATGCCAGAGCTGTATTCAACTCTGGCAGTAAGCTAGATAATCTTGTAATAACTGAGAGTAAAGTGGAGGAGAAATTGTTGAAGATAAACACAAGAAAGCCACCTGGGGTGGATGGGATCTATCCAGTTATATTAAAGGAGGCAGCAAAGGAAGTAAGCAAACCCTTAACCATAATTATAGAGCTTCCTTGGACTCAGGGGAGGTACCCATAGACTGGAGATGTGCAAATGTGACCCCAATTCACAAAGGAGGATCAAAGGCTGACACAAGTAATTATAGACCTGTGAGTTTAACTTCTGTTCCAGGAAAATTAATGGATGCACTGGTTAAAGAAGCACTGAAGGATCATCTAGACAAGACTTCAATTATAGCTTGGACACAGCATGGTTTTGTTAAGGGGGAAAGTCTTGCCTGACCAATTTGATTGGATATTATGATGCAGTCACAGAAGAACTGGATGCAGGGAATAACTTTGATATTATATACTTGGATCCTAGAAATGCTTTTGATACTGTTGCACATGGAAGACTGCTGTACAATTGGGGCATTGGAGGCAAATTGCTGCTATGGATAAAGGGGTGGTGAGGGGGAGAAGACAGAGAGAGTGGTAATCAATGGACACTGCTCATCGTGGACTAATGGTATTAGTGGAGTCCTTCAGAGTTCAGTGTTGGGTCCATTATTGTTTTCTGTATTTATAAATAATATTGATGATGGTATATCAAGCTTAATGTCCAAGTTTGCAGACGATACAAAGGTTGAGCAGATGGGCTGAGAGGTGACAAAGGAAGTTTAACATTGACAAATGTAAAGTACTACATATGGGAAACAGCAACCCCAGAGCAATGTATCAACTCTGTGGTACTACACTGACAGTGGTAGAGAATGAAAAGGACCTGGTGGGTAATTGTGCATGCAGATATGAAGTTCTCTGATCAGTGCAGACGGGCTGCAAGAGTAGCTCATGGTGTCTTGTCAATGATATACAGGAATTTTTCTAGCATGGATAGGAGGTGATTATTCCCTTGTATAAGGCAATGGTCAGGCCACACCGTGAGTACTGTATTCAGGTCTGGAGGCCTCATTTCAAGAAGGATGTAGAGCTGCTGGAACGAATACAGAGAAGGGCAATAAGATTAGTGAATGGAACAAAGGGTTGCTCTAAGAAGAAAGGCTTAAGTTTTGCAAATTACAGGTGTAATTTGCAAATTACACCTGTAATATTAAAAATTTGCAAATTAGAGGTGTATACAGCCTTGAATGGTTTGAGCATGCTCAATGCAGATGGGATTCTTTCTCTTGCTCAGAATAATCACATGAGAGGGCATAAATTCAAATTGAGGAAAGACAGATGTAGGACAGATGTGCGGAAATTTGCCTTTAGCCAGCGGGTAGTTGGTTGGTGGAACAGACTTCCATTCCTCGTTGTGGAAGTTGATAGCCTAAATAAATTTAAGGCTCAGCTGGACAGGTATTTCGAACGAACGGAGGGGTGAAGTGGAAGTGTTTTTTTTTTTGCCTGATGCTGCATGAGCTTGCTTTCTTGCATCATATGCTATAGGGAAGGGTTTTTGGTTTCATAAAGGTTGCTGCTGTGGGCTCAGACTATTTTTAAATTCTATACAGTGGGAACAGCTTATGACATTACATTAACCAACATTATTACCAACAGCAAATTTTAAATCGGAAGCATTCAAATTAATTGAATTAATTCGAATTAATCATGGAAGCTACTAGGCTTTTCAAACCAACCAAGAAATACTGTTCAAGGTTTAGGCCTAAATGAATGTCAGATGAACTAATGATACTAATGGCAGAGAAGAAAAATGTATGGGATGCAAGCCTATGGTAGGTATAAGCTAGTCTATAATCAAGTCACAAAGGAGGTTAGGCAAGATAAGGCAGATCTTTGTCAAAGGTTGGTAAGAAAAATAGCAAGGACTTCTTTACTTATATAAACTCTAGAAGGAAGGGGTATAAATCACGTTGGTCCACTCGATGTCAATGGCTTGACGGCTGATGATCCTGCTCAGATAGCTGACAAACTGAATGAGTATTTTGCATTTACATTTACACATGAATGTAAATGCAAAATACTCATTCTTTTTAATGAAGTGGAGGACAGAAGCTTATTAAACTGTAAAAGGGAGCTTAATGATTTTGTAATAACTGAGAGCAAAGTGGAGGAGAAATTGTTGAAGTTAAACATAAGAAAGGCACCTTGCCTTTCTTATGTTTGGGCGTATTATGACTGCTGTGTACTCCCTTGCACAGACTTGGCACATTACTAGATAAATTTCAGTCACTGAAGAAATGAATGGGGATGCTCTGGAGACAAAACTGTTGACTTGTCAGGAATTGAAGAATCTAGTGACCTGTCAGGTGATGTCCTCCTGGTTTGTACTCCGGAACAGAATAATCGAGTGCATATTGCTGTGATTAGAGAGGATTTAGTTTGATTGGGAGATTCTATTTTCAAGGATATAGGTGACATTTATTGTAATAAGAATAAGTGGACTAGAACCAGGACATGTCTGCTGTGAGCAACAATAGATGTGATCAATGGATGGTTGTCTTTTAAGGGGGATAAATAACAAGCAGTATTATTTATGTGCACACATTAGTTTGTGTGCACATTAAGTGCACACAAACTAATGATTTGTTGCAAAACTATAGGACCATGCTAGAAAAGTGCTGCCAGTTTAGTTCAGAATGTATGTTTGTCTGTGGTTGGCCAGAAGAATGATTACATGCTTAAAGCTTTGAGGATTAACTCAAAAACTGGGGGAACTCTGAAAAGCTTTTGTGGGGAAATTTTTATCAGCATTCCCTGTACTTGTAGTTAGGAACTTATTTTGTGGAGATTGAATACATTTAAAAAAAGATGGTACAAGGCTCTCTTGCCAATATCATTATAGGAGGAGGCATTAAGGATTCAGGAAAACTGTGACTTGGGGAGGAGGATAGGAGTAATATAAATAGATGTTTATCTGATGGTATTCATCAAAGTAAGACTGGCACATATCTCAAGAGTTCTTGTTTGTTGCGCCAACCGGGCTAGCTGGGTGGGTAAAGTGCCTGCCTGGCAACCCAACGTTCACGGGTCCGAATCCCGCCTCGGGCTTGGATCAAAGTACTGCAAAAAAAAACCTTGGGAGGTGCATTATGGCCACAGAAGCCGATGCGCCAACTACCAAAAAAAAAAAATCTTGTTTGTCGCTGTAGCAGCCGATTATTAGAACGATGTGCTTTACAGTTTTCAAATAAACGGGAAGCTAATGCTAAGGAAAAATGCTTAAATGACTTCAAGGTGGGGGGGGGGGAGTATCAAGGTAGCAAACTATACAAGAACACTTAATCTTAATTGTATCTACAATAATAAACTCTTTGTTAGGACAACTAATGCTGACATAAAATGGCTTATGAAATTAAAATGAAAAAAAAAAAAAAAAGGATAATAAGTTTCACTATGGCATGTGCAATCTATTTAGGAAGTATAAGGAATTTGAAAGGGGTGGTGGGGGGGTCGTGCTTCTTATCTAGTATAGAATCCATGTGGTTTGTGAGTTAGAATCTCTTGTGACTTTGTTTGAAGCGGAAGTTTAATAGTGGCAGTCATCTGCAGACCAGAAGGTTATGACAAGAACTTCTAAATGCAGCATGTGGAATGAGCAAACAAGAATGAATATTTTAATATGGGAGATTTCAGTTTTCTCCCTTTTGATTTGAGCAAGTGGAAAGAAACTAACAATGGGGAATACAATTTTCAAATCAACTAAATCAGAAGTTCCCAAGGTGTGACTCCTACTAGGGGCACGTTTTTAAAAATACAGACAAACCAACCTAGTAATACTGGTATGAAGCGTATTTTATTTCAGTCGTTAAGATTAAATGTTTTGAAGTTTATGTTAATTTATAAAACTATGTACACCTAATTCTATTTTTACACGATAGATATGTTCCTGAAAAATACGTGTAAAAAAATTTGTGTAAAAAAAGACATTGTATTTATGGAAGAAAAGAAGATTGGTTCTGGATCTAAAAAATCAGTAAAAATAATTTTAAAAAAAACATAAAAATATTCGTTTTAAGCTTATTATTTTATTTCAACAAAATACACATGTAATAATATATAATGAAAATGTATTAAAGTAAATTTGTATGCATATGAAATGAAAAAAATTCTTCATGAACAAAAAAAATCTGTTTTACACATAAGATTTTATTCATTTTAACTTTCTGATAATAAACGGCGCATGCGTTTGCGTACGACTGGAATATCACTGCTATCACTAGAAATGTTGTGGACATCGTCTTCTTCCTCTATTAATGAAATTCTTTCTGTGATCTTTTGAGCAAAATCAGCACGAGTCTTCGCTGGTGCTGATGTTTTACCGGTTTTACGAACGAATTCAGTTATTAATCGTGTTCGTGTTTTGGTTAGGCCGTTATATAATTCTCTGTAAGAGACTGTCAACAACTTCAGTTCACGTTGAAACTTCCTAGCACATTCCTCATTTGGTTACCTAATTTTCTGGCCAGTTCCAGACCTTCTTTTATTAAATCTGCATTTAGAACAGAATCATTTTCTTCATTATCACTATGTTCTGTGGGATAAGGAGTCCCAAGGACAACCTCTAATATTTCATCTTCGTTTAGGGCTTTGCTGGTTAACAATTCATCAATATCTTCAAACGATAGATCATCGAATCCTTCTCCACCAATTTTGTGTGCTACTGTAATGATTTTGGGAAATTCGGTCTTATTAGGGATGATGAGATCTTTGCTTTTTACACATTGTGGCCAAACCGCTTTCCAACACGCATTTAAAGTTGCTGGTTTTAATTCAGTTAACGCTAATCCAACTTGATTGATACAATCCATAATTGAGAATTTCTTCCACACATCAATGATTGTTAGTGTTTCATCATTCAGTTTGTCCAAAACGTGTTGGAATGTTCGTTTTACGTAGTATGTTTTAATTGTCGCAATTATACCTTGGTCTAGCGGTTGTATCAAAGATGTAGTATTAGATGGCAGAAATAAAATTTGTACGTTTGGGTGTTCCAAGACAGAATGGCCGGGTGCATTGTCAAGAATCAGAAGAACTTTAAATTCGAGACCTTTCAAATTCACATAATGTCTGACTTCTGGGATGAAACATTTGTTGAACCATTCTGTAAAGATAGCAGTGGTCATCCAGGCCTTCTTGTTTGCCATCCAGTGAACAGGCAGTTTATTTGAACGTGGGTTTAGGGCTCGATTTACCAGCAATGGTTTCAACATACGATCTCCTGAAGCATTGGAGGAAAATAATAAGGTCACACAATCCTTAGCTACCTTAAAACCACCAGCAGTTTTCTGCGATTTGGCTACATACGTTCTGTTCGGCATTCGTTTCCAGAAGAAACCAGTTTCATCTGCATTCCACACTTGATCAGGAGTGTATCCTCCATCTTCAATAATTTTTGCAAGTTCCTGCGGGAATACTTTAGCAGCCGATTCATCTGCAGATGCAGTTTCACCTTTAATTTTTATATTATGAAGAGCATTCCTTTTAAGAAACCCTGTCATCCAACCTGTACTCGCAGAAAATTCATACTTTCTGTTTAACTGAGATGAAGTGCTTGGCTCCTTTTCTTTAATCTGTCTGTAAAGTCTGTAAATTCTTAGTACTGTTTGCTTGATGGCATTTCCATCTACTGGTACTATTTTTTGTGACTGATCTTCTATCCATATTACCAGAGCCTTTTCCATTTTTTTCCTTGACAATATCTCTTGTATATGATGATGAATTAACACTTACTTTTATTCCAGAACATACCAACTTCCTAATTGCAGCTTCATTTTTCTTAATAGTTCTTATGGTAGCTTCATGTACACCAAAATGCTTTCCTACAGACGTAGCCCCTTGTCCAGTTGCAAGACGATCTAAAATTTGAATTTTAAGTTCCGGAGAAATCGCTTTCCCTTTCATTTTGGCAGTAGGCGAATTATTCGACATTATTTAAGGGCTACCAAAAAATATCTCCGTTATAATTAATAAAAAAAGGTATGAAAAATTTGTAAACTTACAATTTATTGACTATCGGCAAAATTAATAAATTTATATGTTCACAAATTTCACTAAAGATTCTTTCACTTTGAAATAGAGCTTACTACTAAATGTCTTCCGAAGATACAATGCACAAATACCGTAGATGTGCACCAAATTCAATAAAAATGTTGATGATTCGTAGATACCTAGACATACACTTGGTAAACAAAAGCACGTGTTTCAAAACGCACACACTAGCTGTTATCCAATCTATTGGTGCGTGTAATATAGAAATGATACTAATATGGCACAAATAAAAAAAAAATTTCTTAGAATTTAGGCAAAAAAAAATTCATAGAAATCGTGTTAAATCAAAATGACTCGCGTAAAAAGAGAATGAAATATTTATTTTGAATTCGTGTTAAATCAAATTCATATAAAAAAAATTCGTGCAAAAACAGAATTAGGTGTATACTCATAGCTAAATTTTGTCAAATCTATTTACTAGCATTAGAAAATAGGCCTTGTGCATCGGGTTGCATTATATCATCAAAGTTTCTTGCGATGACCGACTAACTGGTTAAAATCAATTTATTAAAATAAAAATGATATATACATAAGATAAAACAGAAATAAAATAAGATAAAAGTGTTAAGATACAATAAGATGAAAGCGTTAAAATACAATAAGATAAAAGAGTTAAAATATATATAATAAAAGCGTTAAAATACATAGTAGCTTTCGAAGCGAAGTGCCCCTTCATCAGCTAGTCAGTGAATGGTGTACTTCAGTATATATTGATGGTTACAATAGCACAAGTCAGCTGGGCATGATCATGTATCACGAGTCTGGTATCAGTAAAGCAGAATTATGTACACGTGATGATCGTCAGCATTCATTGCACTGTAATACAGTACATTCTGTAATAGGGTGTAAGTGTACTTCCCTCGTCCAATTCATAGTACTATTATTGGTGGCTATGTGTAGTGCTTCAAGCCAGGAGCGCTGATGATAATCACGTGAATAGTCAATGATTTCAATATCCCGTTGGGGATCAAGATTGTGCTGCTCAGCCCAATAATGTTCGGCGACTGCTGAGCGTTAAAAATTAGCAGTTTGCAGAGCCACCTCATTCTCAGAAACCCGATCTTTCAATCTTCTACCAGACTCACCTACATAACATAACGCCGACCGGGCTAGCCGAGTGGGTAAAGTACCTGCCCGGCAACCCAAAGGTCGCGGGTTCGATTCCCGCCTCGGGCTTGGATCAAAGTACTGCAAAAACCTTGGGAGGTGCAATATGGCCACAGAAGCCGATGCGCCAACAACTACCAAAAGCAAAAAAAAAAAAAAAAAACATAACATAACATATACTTCAATATATACTGAAGTACACCATTCACTGACTAGCTGATGAAGAGGCACTTTGCTTCAAAAGCTACTATGTATTTTAATGCTTTTATTATATATATTTTAACTCTTATCTTATTGTATTTTAACGCTTTTATCTTATTTTATTTCTGTTTTATCGTATGTATATATCATTTTTATTTTAATAAATTTATTTTAACCAGTTAGTTGGTCGTCGCAAGAAACTTTGATGTTATTTACTTGCACTTGTTCTGGAAGGAGACTTGATATTTATCTAATGTTTTAAAGACAAGCGAGGTATAAAAGTTTGGGAACCTCTGAACTAAATGATTATTATTTGTATCAGGTAAAGTAGTAGGGTCTAGATTATTTTAGACCTGATCATCATACACAAACCAGATGAGACCAACAATACAGTAACCATTAGTAGAGGGAGTGATCGTGGTGTTCTGAGTTTGTTGATGACAGGGAGGTTGCAGTTTTTAAAGGCAAAGGAATGAGTTTTAATTTCAGGAAAGGAGATTATGGAAGCTTAACATGTTTGCTGTTTCTGGCACATATGAGCTCAAATGCACTACAAGTGATGTGCTATGACACATGTAAATATTCAAAAAGCACCCAAGTGCTGTGCCATAATGTGTATGGGTGGTCATTTTTAAGCATTCAGTAAATGATTGCTGTAAAAGTAAAGGCACATGAAATTAACAGCTGCTCGATTCTGTCAGTATACTGATTGACTCTGGACTATTAGCAGTAATGCTTGGTTTGTGTTTATAGCATCATACAAGTCTCATTTGTTTTTTGCTTGTTTTGAAGTTAGTTTATATACATTAAATAAACTTTTAATAAAATTTAGTTTTTTTTATTATTTTATTTTTATTTTTTTTTTTCTGATTTACAGCTCAACTCAAAATTAAGTGTTCACTTTTAGCTATGAATTCCAGACTTTTTACTTTTTAACCATTGGATTTTTGGACTGTTGAGGATTTCAGAATGTTGTTGTTTCTTACAAAAAATTATAGCACATTGAATGCACTCTCTGAAATATAGGTGGATTGAAACATGCTAAAGTGCTACATGGCCTTTATCAACTGGGAAGATAGCACATGTAAGGGCCCCTTATCTTAGAATTACAGAATACTTTTAAAGCAACAGTCAAAGAAGCCATGAATGCATATATACCATAAGAAAATGTAGTATGAGGAGGATGCTAAAATTTAGAGCAATGAAAAGTACTGAAGCCTATAGCAGCTGTAAGTTGATATGTACTAGCAATTTACACAGGTAATGTGTAAATTGCTATTACATGCTACAAATGCTACATTTTTTGTAGCATTTTTTGTAGTACTTTCAGTTTATCTTTTTAGATCAAAGATAACCTGTGCAATATTCCTTTCAAATATTATATTAGAGTTCTAAAAATTTCGTAAAATTATTCAGGTTCATTTGAATTTCATATATTAACGTTAACATATATTAAAAGTAAGATTATTAAGACAAATTTTAAAATGTACAATTTTATCATAGGAAATGAGAAATGATGTTTCTTTGCCACTCAACTACCATGCAGTGCTTCATCAGGTATGTACTGTGTGAATGCACTTTAAAACTTGAACCTGTTATGTGAATTTCTTTGAATATATTCTGCTATTTTCTTACAATTGTTATTGATGGTAAATGCATAATTGATTTCCATTGGAACGGGCTGTAGCTTCTTAAATTAGTCTAACTTGTAGGGATGAAGATTTCAAAAAAGAGAGAGAAAAAACAAGAAGCATAATTTGTTATTTGAATTATGTATCATATGCCTTTGGATTCAAGTTGAGCTTTCCCCTCCCCAATCTGACTATGATCTGTAAATGATGCAAGATAAATAACTATATGAAAGGAAACACTTAAGCTACATGTAAAGATATTTATTTTTAATAGAATAGGTGCACTATTAAAATAAAATGCTAAAGTTAATTAAATTATTTCTTAAAACAAAGAATTTCGTTGATTTCTACATTGCCTGTAGAGTACAAAGAAATATGATAGGTAGACTCATATATGCTATTGGGAATAGGAAGTGTGTACAATATGAAGTCTTCAACTTCTTCAGCAATGAAAGGGGAAGAAATTAATTGTAAAAAAAAAAAAAGGATATTCTTAAATGTAACATATCTCTTGGAAAAAATATTCACATAATACAAAAGAAGAGTATGTTGCAGAATACAAGCAGCAAGCATGATGAACTATATTATCATAGATAATATAGGGCCGACCGGGCTAGCCGAGTGGGTAAAGTACCTGCCCGGCAACCCAAAGGTCGCGGGTTCGATTCCCGCCTCGGGCTTGGATCACTGTACTGCAAAAACCTTTGGAGGTGCAATATGGCCACAGAAGCCGATGCGCCAACAACTACCAAATCAAAAAAAAAAAAAAAAAAAAAGATAATATAGGTCTGAAGAAAATACAGATGCTCACAGAAATTAGTGATGCAGTCTACAGCCAACTGCCACATTCATTTACAAAGTAGAAGCCAGATATCTGGTATTTTCACTACCATCCTTTTCAGTGGGCTATAAGCTAGTGGGAGAAATCAAAACCAGAGCTGAATTTGTTAGTTCTGCAGTTGGAGCAAGAAAAACAAGAACTCATATTGAGGGGCTGTTGTCAAAGTAATGGATTCTTCACAGTATTTGATGTGTGACATCCTTCAATATACATACATTTTTTGTAGCATCACACACCCTTTTCTCAAACACGTGCAACAGGTCATTTTCAGACATTTTGCATAGGATACCAGTAGTGGCTTGTTTAACTTTTGCATTATAGGCACATTAGTGTCTTGTAGTTCTTGTTAAGTGGTTGAAGATCTACAACTTGTACAGGTTGTATGTTTTCTTGGCATTCAAAGACAATAGCTACTAGCGTTTCCTTTACTAAATGCACTGCATTTTTTCAGACTTGCATTCTACAAGTATTAAGTGTCTCTGCATAATATTCACTATTCGCAGTTTTCTTCCGAGGTACCTACTGCTGAAGAATTATGCCTTAAGAGTCAAAAAACAATATCACAGAATCACTTTTGCAGGTTAACTTGCAATGCAAAGTTTCTTTAAACAAAAAAAAATGTGCAGCAGATATTTTCCATAAGTTTTACTGTTATGAAACACTTGAATGCCTTTGAGTCTGGATTGTCTAATTGAAGACTCGTTATAGGTGATTATGGTGGGATTGTTCAGGTTGATAAAGGGTAAAAAAAAAAAAAAAAAAAAAAATGATTTTGTTCAAAAAGTCACTTTTCTTTGTCTTAATAAATGTATGAAATATCATTTTCACTGTCATCATTGAAAAATAGGTTCTAAAAATGGAAAAAAGTAGAAAATCAGTGTAGTAAACATCAGTGGCTGTAAAGCATTACCCACCACGTGGCGCCTCTGTAGCCAGGTGGGAAGAAGCAGCAGTGCGTAGCACACGCTTCTTGATTAGACCGGGGTTCGAGCACGTCACCACCAAATACGGAGGATGCGGAAAGGTCAGGGAATGACCACCGCATATTCCCGGAGCAATATGGCCTTAGTTGCTAATGCTCCTAAAAAAACCAAATAACAATAACCCACCACGTGTTGCAGAAACATAATTTAAATATAAATGACAAATGTGCTGTCTTTTCTTTTACTTCATTCTTCTTCTTTTTTCTATCATTCTTTTCCTTATTGCCTCTTTAGTTAAAATTTATTTTTACGTTACACGGGTAGTAGTAAATTGAGATGCTGATGTACTGCTCATACCATCTATAGCTCAATTTCTTACTTTGTTTCAGTGATTTTGTTTTGCCATGCGAGTGCTCTGATATGTTCTGTTAAAATTTTTCATTGCTTAAGGGCCACCAGCATTATTCAAATGTATTGCATTGGTGGGTAGATTAGTGTATTGATGACATCAGCAATGCATTGATTTGTTTAGTGTTCAAAATGTAGTGATTCACTGGCCATTGTTGGCCTTACAGCCTCCTGACGAGTTGGGGCAGAATGATCAGTCTATTTTATTTTGTTTGTTTGTTTCACCTGTTGGTCACGTTGTGGTTGATTTTCGTCTCCATCTAATGATATTTCCCATAATTTGAACCTTGTGCCATCAAGGGTGTGCTGCTAAATTTGAATTGACAGCCAATGTTATAAATTTATGTTGTTTGTATTTTTATTAATTGGCATTTTCTCTAAATAATATTAGGAGCATAATCCTTCTGCAACACCCTTTATCTCAATTTATTTCCCCCCTTTGTTTGTTTGTTGCAATGTTATGTACTGGTTTGCTTTCTGTTTGTCACTTACTTGGCTTGCCATATGACTGGTATATTTTTCATATATATTTAAATTATATATATATGTACATACATAAAGGGTGATTCATGTAGATATGGCATAAATTAAACAACACTCTTGATCTGTTTCTCACAAACAACCCTTCCAAGTATATGGTTGAGGTGAGTGGTCCTCTAGGCACCACACAACTTGGTGATGATCTATTCTCCAATGGAGCCTTTCTCTTGTGGCCATTCTCAACCTTGTGTTGTTTGTCATTACAAGAATGCAAAATGGGATGATCTCTGAGATTTCTATTTCTTTTCCTTGGTTGGATGATGGTTTTAAATCTTTTGATGCCAATGTCTTTTCAGATCATGTCAGTGAAATTATTCTTGTAGGGAAGAAATCCTTTATTCTACATTATTAAAATCTCATTCTTTATCTGAACCTTGGTTTTCCAATAAATGTGCTGAGGCTCTCCAAGATAAGAATGTTCTATATCATAATTGGCTTGTATCCAAATCTCCAGGTTCATTTTCTGCCTACACCAAAGCTCATAAAAATTGTAAAGCAGTTATTAATCAGTCCAAATTAGATTTCAAACATGCTAAGAGTAGAAAACTTGCTTCTTGTCCAAATGGTAGTCAAGCATTCTGGTCGCTTGCCAAAGCTGTTAGCCACAACTTTTCCTGTTTCTACTTCCACCTCTGTTAAAACCTAATGGTTCTGCTGCCACCTCGGTTAAAGATAAAGCTGACTTACTAGCATCCTACTTTTCTTCTAACTCTTGTATTGATAATCTTGGTAAACTACCTCCTACTATTCCTAATACACTCCATTCAGTAACTGCTGTGGTCTTCTGTCAAAAGGATGTCAGAAGAATTTTGAACAACTTTGATAATAAGAAAGTTCCAGGTCCTGATGGTATTTCTCCACTTGTTCTCAAAACCTGTGCTCGTGAGCTTACACCTGTTCTGCATCACCTTTTTACACTTTCTTATTCCGCTGGTGTTTTTCCTTCTGCTTGAAAATTTACTCATATTCGGCCAGTTACTAAAAAGGATGACAAATCCCTTCAGTACAATTATTATTCCATTGCACTTACTTCTATTCTTTTTAAAGTAATGGAGAAATACATTAACTGCCAACTCTTAACCTATATAGCAAACTCAAAATGGGAAGCATTCAAGGAACTAATCTTCGAGGCTACCAGGCTTTACATACCAACTAAGAAATATTGTTCAAGGTTTAGGCCTAAATGGTTGTCAGATGAACTAATGAGACATGTGGCAGAGAAGAAAAATGCATGGGATACATACAAATTAATGGGTGACATGGAAGCCTATGATAGATATAAGTTGGTCTGTAACCAAGTCACAAAGGAGATTAGGCAGGCAAAGGCAGACTATGAAAAATCCTTGGCAAAGGATGCAAAGAAAAACAGAAAAGAGTTCTTTACATACTTGAACTCGAAAAGGAAAGGAATGAATCAGATTGGTCCACTGGATATTGATGGTTCAACAGTTGAGGATCCTGCTCAGGTGGCTAACAATCTAAACGAATATTTTGCATCTACATTCACGCATGAGGAGTTATTCAGGAAGGAGAATGATGTAGGTAAAGTAAACATTGTCAGTGAGCTGGATGATTTTGTAATAACTGAGAGGAAAGTGGAGGAGAGATTGTTGAGGATAAACATAAAAAAGGCACCTGGGGTGGATGGGATCTATCCAGTTATATTAAAGGAGGCAGCAAAGGAAGTATGCAAACCCCTAGCCATAATTATGAGAGCTTCTTTGGACTCAGGGGAGGTACCCATAGACTGGACATGTGCAAATGTAACCCCAATTCACAAAGGAGGATCAAAGGCTGACACAAGTAATTATAGACCTGTTAGTTTAACTTCTGTTCCAGGTAAATTAATGGAGGCACTGGTTAAAGAAGCACTGCAGGATCATCTAGACAAGAATTCAGTTATAGCTCAGACGCAGCATGGTTTTGTTAAGGGGGAAAGTCTTGCCTGACCAATTTGATTGGATACTATGATGTAGTCACAAAAGAACTGGATGCAGGGAATAACTTTGATATTATATATTTGGATCTTAGAAAGGCTTTTGATACTGTTGCACATGGAAGACTGCTGCACAAATTGGAGCAGTGTGGCATTGGAGGCAAATTGCTGCTATGGATAAGGGGATGGTTGAGTGGCAGAAGACAGAGAGTGGTAATCAATGGACACTGCTCAACGTGGACTAATGTTATTAGTGGAGTTCCTCAAGGTTCAGTGTTGGGTCCGTTGTTGTTTTCGGTGTTTATGAATGATATTGATGATGGGATATCAAGTTTAATGTCCAAGTTTGCAGATGATACAAAGGTTGGCAGGGTCGTTAAGGACAATACTGACGCTATGCTGCTGCAACAGGATCTGGAAAGGTTGAACAGATGGGCTGAGAGGTGGCAAATGAGGTTTAACATCGACAAATGTAAAGTGCTGCATATGGGAAACAGTAACCCCAGAGCAACGTATCAACTCTGCGGTACTACACTGACAGTGGTGGAGAATGAAAAGGACCTGGGGGTAATTGTGCAGGCAGATATGAAGTTCTCTGAGCAGTGCAGACGAGCTGCAAGAGTAGCTCATGGTGTCTTGTCAATGATATACAGGAATTTTTCTAGCAGGGATAAGGAGGTGATTATTCCCTTGTATAAGGCAATGGTTAGGCCACATCTTGAGTACTGTATACAGGTCTGGAGGCCTCATTTCAAGAAGGATGTAGAGCTGCTTGAACGGGTACAGAGAAGGGCAACAAGATTAGTAAATGGAACAAAGGGTTGCTCTTACGAAGAAAGGCTTAAGTTTTGCAAATTACAGAGTCTGGAGACTAGGCACCGGCGAGGTGATCTGATAGAGGTGTATAAGGCTTTGAATGGTTTGAGCATGCTCAATGCCAATGGGATTCTTCATCTTTCTCAGAATAATCACCTCAGAGGGCATAAATTCAAATTGAGGAAGGACGGATGTCGGATAGATGTGCGGAAATTTGCCTTTGGCCAGCGGGTGGTTGGTTGGTGGAACCGACTTCCATCACTTGTTGTTGAAGTTGATAGCCTAAACAAATTTAAAGCTCAACTGGACAGGTATTTCGAACGAACGGAGGGGTGAAATGGGAGCGTTTTTTTTTTTTTTTGGCTGATGCTGAATAAGCTTGCTTTCTTGCATCATATGCCAATGCTAATGCTATATAGAAAACCTTCCATCTGATCAGTGATCACTAGTATGGATTTCATCAGTATCGATTCACTGCTGGTATACTGGCTTATGTATGGACAAATTCCAATTCTTCCAATAAAGCATGGTCTCATCAACGTTAAAAATGGGCTCAGGAGGATAATTATCCTCCTCTACAATGATTTGAAACTCTGAAGAAAATACTTCAACTGCCTTAGCATCTGCATTTGCTACCTCGCCATTTCACACAGCAACGCTTACACCGATGAGCCGAAACATTATGACCAGCAAATCGAAGAAACTGCAGGTGAACTATGGTGTGTGTGTGTGGGGGTTGGGACATGGTATAAAAAACACCTGATACTGAGCTCCGTTAATCAGTGTTACTCTTATTCTTCAGATGGGAAAGGCAGCAGACTTAAGCGAGTTTGACAAAGACCAAATTGTAATGGCCAAACGATTGGGTCAGAGCATATCTGAAACAGCATGGCTAGTGGGATGCTCACAGTCAGCCATGGTTAGTACCTACTGAAAGTGTTCTGAGGAGGGAAAACCCACGAACTGCCGGCGAGGTGTTGGACGACCATGGCTCATCTATATTCGAGGTGAGTGAAGGCTCTCCCGGATGGTATGTGGCAACAAAAGGGTGATTGTGGCGCAACTCGCCAGTAATTGAAATGCTGGTGATGGAAGTAATGTGTCACAACACAGTACATCGAACCCTGCTGAAAATGAGACTGTGTAGCCGCAGGCCTCTCAGAGTGCCCATGCTAACCACGGTCCACCGGCGACAGCACCTACAATGGGCATGCGAGTGTTGAAACTGAACCTTGAGTGATTGGAAGAAGGTCGTCTGGTTCGATGAATCACATTTCCTGTTGCACCACATGGATGGCCAGGTACGCGTGCGTCGTTTACCTGGGGAAGCGATGGTGCCTGGATGCACCGTGGGATGAAAACAAGCCGGTGGCGGCAGTGTCATGCTTTGGGCAATGTTCTACTGGGATATCCTGGGTCCAGTCATCCATGTGCCGGTCACTCTGACATCTACTACCTACCTAAACATCATTGCTGACCAGGTACACCCTTTCGTGGCAACGGTCTTCCCCTCTGGCTGTACCATCTTGCAGCAGGATAATGCACCATGCCAAACAGCATTGTTCGACTAGTTTGCGGAACATGAGGAAGACTTACAGGTATTTCCCTGACCTCCAAATTCTCCAGACATCAGTCCCATCGAGCATCTGTGGTTTGTGTTGGAACAGTAACTCCGATCTGCAGTGTCTCAACCACGGACCTTACAGGAGTTAATGGATCTGCTGGTTACATGTTGGTACCAGATACCACAAGACACATTTAGAAATCTTGTAACATCCATGCCTCGCTGGGTACGAGCTGTTTTGGCTGCATGTGGAAGACCAACATCATATTATGTAGGTGGTCATAATGTTTTGGCTCATTGGTGTACTTCGAGATTTAAATCAGATGTCCATACCTTGCTACCTAAAAATGTCTCATCACTGCCACCCTCTGTTTTCTTAAGATTTTCAAAAATTGACTTTGCCTTATCTGTAATAACAGCTTGAATCAATGGAATGTTTTCTTGGTATAAGTAATCCTCCCAAAATGACAATTTTTCAATTTTTTTCTAAAAGTTTACTTCTGCTATAACTCACTCGTGTTGCACTTACCATTGTTGCATGTTTCCTTGACTGTTTTATTTTATCTGCATTTTTCATCATGGCACTCACAGTTAATGGAGGCAATTTTATACTTCTATACACATTAGGGCATGTCTGACCATCTTCCATTCTTTGAATTACCTCCATCTTTTTTTTTTCCAACATGATAGATCTACACGACTTGTTAGTGACATTTTCACATTCACTTGGCTTTACTGCAGACATCAGTCCCATCGAGCATCTGTGGTTTGTGTTGGAACAGCAACTCTGAACTGCGGCGTCTCAACCATGGGCCTTACAGGAGTTAAAAGATCTGCTGGTTACATGTTGGTACCAGATACCACAAGACACATTCTTGTGGTATCTGGTACCAACTTCTCTTACTAGACATGGCAGCTTTTACTATATTAAATTAATCATCAATTTTTAATTAAAACTCATAAATTGACACCGTGGAATAGTCATCCAACAATAGTACATCAATAAGCGAACTGAGTGTTCCTCTCATGTTACCTGCGGCCACCTCATCCCTGATTGGCTTAGATGGGGATAGCTCTCATATCTGATTGACTGTGCTATCATAATGAAAAATGTGCATTTTTGAAATTTTTTATGGTGTTTTGATATTTTTGGCCATCTGGTTTCAAAACCGTTGTTATTGTGAATTGTTGCAAAAACAAACTGTCATAACTGTAATTTGTATTTTCTTATCCACTTAGTAGTTTTGTTGTTTTTTTTATCAGCAGAAAAAGCCTGTGGCTTCCTTGCTCTATATGGCGAATACTATTACTATTGAAAAATTGCATGCCATGGCCTAATTATAGTAAATATTTGAAATGTTTACAGCCAGCTTAGAAGCAGCTTTCGATTTGATTCACATACTACTTTCAGGTATTTCTTGCAATGCTAATAGTGATTTCACCATATTTTGATCTTATTGTTTTCTTCATTTGTCTTGTGTTTCTGCGATTCATTGATTTTCTCAATTCAAAAACAACAGGTTGATTTATCAAAAAAAGTGGTTTTCCATGAATCAGTGAGCATGTGGTTATAGATATGCCATTATGTCACCATAGAGATGACTATCTCAAAATCCAACTGACCAGAGAATTCTGAAAAGTTAGCTGAAGAATGGTTCAGGATTGGCATTGAATAATGGTTACATTTTTTATATGTTCTTTTATTTAAAAGTAAGGATGTTGTTTTAAAAATTTACTGATGAGATAAAATTATATGAGATAAAAATATAAATCTTTGGCAAAAGATGCTAAGAAAAACAGCAAGGATTTCTTTACTTATATAAACTCTAAAAGGAAGGGGCTGAATATGATTGGTCCACTTGACATTGATGGTTCGACTGTTGATGATCCTGCTCAGATAGCAAACAAACTGAATGAGTATTTTGCATCTACATTCACACGTGAGGAATCATTACAGTTTGAAAATGGAAGAAGGTTATCAAATTGTAGCAGTGTGCTTAATGATTTTGTAATAACTGAGAGCAAAGTGGAGGAAAAATTGTTGAAGTTAAACATAAGAAAGGCACCTGGGGCGGATGGGATCTATCCAGTTATATTAAAGGAGGCGGCAAAGCAACTAAGTAAACCCTTAGCCATAATTATGAGAGCATCCTTGGATTCAGGGGAGGTTCCCACGGACTGGAGATGTGCAAATGTATCCCCAATTCACAAAGGAGGTTCGAAGGGTGACACGAATAATTACAGACCAGTTAGTTTAACTTCTGTTCCGGGTAAAATAATGGAGTCACTGGTTAAAGATGCATTGCAGGATCATCTAGACAAGACTGCAGCAATAATTCAGACACAGCATGGGTTTGTTAAGGGAAAGTCTTGTCTGACAAATTTGATTGGTTATTATGATGTGGTCACAAAGGAACTGGATGCAAAAAATAATTTTGATATCATATACTTGGATTTCAGGAAAGCTTTTGACACTGTTGCGCATGGAAGACTACTGTACAAATTGGAGCAGAATGGTATTAAGGGTAAGTTGCTACAATGGATAAAAGGATGGTTAAGTGGGAGAAGACAGAGGGTGGTAATCAATGGGTGCTGCTCTTCGTGGACTAATGTTATTAGTGGAGTCCCACAGGGTTCGGTGTTGGCTCCACTGTTGTTTTGTATATTTATCAATGATATTGATGAAGGTATATCAGGCTTAATGTCGAAGTTTGCAGATGACACGAAGGTTGGCAGGGTTGTTAATGACAGTAATAGCAGTGTGCTACTGCAACAGGATCTAGATAATTTGGGCAGATGGGCTAAGAAGTGGCAACTGAAGTTTAACCTTGACAAATGCAAAGTACTGCATATGGGTAGAAGTAACCCCAGAGAAACGTACCAACTGTGTGGTACTACACTTAAGGTGGTAGAAAATGAAAAAGACCTGGGAGTAATTGTGCAGTCAGATATGAAGTTTTCTGAGCAATGTAGACAGGCTGCTAGGGCAGGTCATGGGGTTTTGTCAATGATATATAGGAATTTTGCTAGCAGGGAAAAGGAGGTGATTGTCCCTCTGTATAAGGCAATGGTCAGGCCACGCCTTGAGTACTGCGTACAGGTCTGGAGGCTTCATTTTAGGAAGGATGTAGATTTGCTTGAGCGTGTACAGAGAAGAGCAACACGATTGGTGAGGGGAATGAAGGGATCCTCTTACCAAGAGAGGCTTAAGTTCTGCAAATTGCAGTGGCTGGAGACTAGGCACCTGCGCGGTGATCTGATTGAGGTCTATAAGGCCTTGAATGGGTTGAGCACGCTGAATTCTGATGGGATCCTCCCACTTGTTCAGAATACGAACCTACGGGGACATAAGTTCAAATTAAGAAAGGATAGATGTAGAATAGATGTGCGGAAATTTGCCTTTAGCCAGCGGGTGGTTAATTGCTGGAACAAACTTCCATCTGTCGTTGTGGAAGTTGATAGGTTAAATAAATTTAAGGAGGAACTGGACAGGCAATTGGAGGGTATGGTGTGATATTTTTTTTTTTTTTTTTTTTGGCTGATGCTGCATAAGCTCCTACACTTGCTTTCTTGCATCAAGTGCCACTACTACTACTACTATCAGTTAGTGGATTGACATTATTAGTGGATATACAGGGCATGCACAGTTAATCCTTTATAGTATATGAAAATTTGCATTCATTATGTGAAATTGAATGACAAAGTTCAAAGAGATAACATACATGTATCCTTTTTGCCACGAGATCATGCTCCATTCACTCTGATTTTAGATATCACATTGCCTAGTATAAAAAGTTTGATGACCATTATTGAGGACACAGAGGAATGGTCTGTTACTGAGAACTGATTTGGGAAAGCAGTTCTCAAAATTTTTTCTTCCAAGGACCAGTAATCTTTTGTTGGCTGTTAATAATATTAAATCATATAGAATTAGAATTTTTAGTTTTAGTACCTTTAAAACAACGTAATAGAGGCTAGGCAGTAAGTGGAGGGGAGCACTAGTCGAAAAATACTTACACTCTTGCTATTGTGTCTTTCTAAGTTTAGAAAAATAAATAACTTGCATTTTGTTTACTTTTAGATACAAGAACTGATACCCAAGGATTCTATAATAGTCAATGAAGGTGCTAATACAATGGACATTGGGCGTACTATGCTTCTTAATGATCTTCCTAGACACAGGTATTTTGGTAGTATAAAATAAAATGTCTTTGTTATGACGGTAAAATTTTTCAAGATTTAGGAATTGTATGTTGCACATTTTAATAGTGGAGACAGCATAAACATCTATAAACTTCATTAATTCAAAGTTACCCTCACTCTCTTTGTGGAAGGGAAACTGATTAATAATCAGTTTGATTAATATATATATATTATTCTGTTTACTGCTTCATGCTGTTTACTTGTTTTCCTGATTTGACACATGTACTGAAAATAACAAAACTTGGACAATATGCAAACATTGCATTTTGTTGTAAATTTGGAAAGTCAGCCCTGGAAACACTCATGAAATGATCATTAGTTCACAAAGGTGTAACTAACAAAGGTGTACTCACTATGATGGAAAAAAACCCAGCTTTTAAATCATTTTGAAAATTTTGGGAGGAAAACGTTTTGCTTTAAGTTGAAGAGAGTAGTGTCCACCCATCAACATTCCAAAAAAATCAAAACATCGGTGTAATCCACATCATCATTTGATTGGATTCACTCTGACCATTTGAGAAATTGATGAGGAGATGTCACTTTCATTTGGTTTGATTTGTTTCTGGCCATTTTGACTGAGGATTTGGGCACGAGGTGAGTTTCAAGTTTGTCCTGTGCATTCTTACTCAAGATCAGAGATAGTATCATGTCCTTATTTCATTTGTGTTATTCAGGAAAGCTGTATTATTCAGCATTTTTAAGCTGAATAATGCATTAAGCTGCATTAATTTGCATTTCATTAAAAATGCATTAAGCTGCATTTTTAATGAAAATTATAATAGGTGATCAGCCTTCGGTGTACTGATATAACCCAAAGACCAAGATTCAAAGCTTCCAATGGAAATGTTGTCACCATCAAGGCTAAGGAAGGTACAACAATTAAAATCATATTTGAAAGTTATGTTGACTGCATTTTTTGACAGGATGGTGCTATCAGAATTCATTCCATGAGGTGTCACTGTTAACAAGAACATTTCTGCTGTGCTGTAACCACCTTATTTTTTTTGGTACCATTCAGTCAAAAAAAACGGAAAACAGTTTGAGTTGATTCACCAAATCTAATCAAACGTGACAGACTGCATAAATGCATCCATAAAAGACTTCCAAAAATATTTTGATCAGTGACAGGCACAATGTACGAAGTGTGTGGTTCCAAAAGGAACTACATTAATATTGTAGAATATTAACAATGAACATTTATTATTGAATAAAATTAATTTTTTTGTAATATTCACTGGACCTTTTTGATCACACTTTTTACAATAATATAAAAGTAAAATACAAATCAAATAAATTAACAGTTCTTTCATTAATATGGAGCAGATGGAAAATTTTTAGAAATAAATAAGCAATCTTGGTCAAAATTATAAAGGTAAAAATCATATTAATAGCTAATCAATAAAAATAAGTCATCGTAACTTGTCATCTTCGGAGGACTACAGCCATGATGCCATATTTAGCATTTTTAATGATTTTTTTTAATTTACATACATATATTTTTGTATATGTGTGCAGTTATGTAAGGGGTGAAAATAAATCTAATTTTTATATGATTGTATTTACTTACAAGCGTTAATACAGGCAAAAAATTAAGAACAGAATCTAAGAATAAAAATTGAGAATGAAAGAAAGAAAATTAAACTAAGGAAATGCATAGGCAAAAAAATTAAGAAAGTTGCCTGTTTTGTTAAAAAAAAAAAAAAAAAAAAAAAAAAAGTGAGGAGGAGAGAATTAAATGCTACCATGTTCACTGTCACCTGTATTTGAGAGCATCAATTCCATCTTCTGTAATTTTCAGAATGTTGAGGAATGCCGCCTTTAATCTCACCTAAAAATACAAGAGCAGTTCACTAAAGAAGGATCATAATTTTTCATGAACAACTGTACTGCTTTCTATTTCTAGCTGAGCTGTGGAATTTAAAACCAAACCAAGTTGCATCACATAGCAACTACAGAGTTCAGTAAGTATGGTGTGACTGTTCAGTTTTGCATGTGTAACAGTAGATGTGACATGCAAAGAACAGTACGCTGCTCTCAAATTTTGCTTCCATCTCAAGAAACAATTAGCATTAGAAGCGTGCAAATTACAGTGTCTGGAGACTAGGCACCTGTGAGGTGATCTGATAGAAGTGTATAAGGTTTTGAATGGCATTGAGCATGCTCAATGCTGATGGGATTCTTCCTCTTGCCCAGATTAATCGTCTGAGGGGTCATAAATTCGAATTGACGAAACACAGTTGTAGAATAGATGTGCAGAAATTTGCCTTTAGCCAGCAAGTGGTTGATTGCTGGAACAAACTTCCATCTGTCATTGTAGAAGTTGACAGCTTAAATTACACCCATGGGCTGGTTCACATCTGGTGAGTTTGGGCTTGGCACAACCAGGGGCTGGCTCACATCTGGTGAGCTTGGGCTTGGCACACCCAGGGTCCTGAGCTGGATATCATCATTCTTCTCTTTCTTGGTGATTCCCTTCTACTTCTGACTCTAGTTTTCTCTCTCTCTCTCTCTCTCTCTCTCTCTCTCTCTCTCTCTCTCTCTCTCTCTCTCTCTCTCTCTCTCTCTCTCTCTCTCTCTCTCTCTCTGAGGGTAACTCAGAATTTTTTTTTTTTTTTTTTTTTGGCTGTTTGCAGCAAAAGCCTCAGGCTTCCTTGCACCATATGGCTATGGGAAGGTTTTCTTTTCTTTTCTTTTTTTTTTTTTTTTTTCGCTGATGCTGTATAAGCTTGATTTCTTGCATCATATGCCTCTACTAATGCCAATGCTAATTAGTTGTTGGTGACTCTATTGTCAGGGAAATGGGGAACATGCTATGTAAAAAGGATAGGTGGAACAGGACCAGGGTATGTCTGCCAGGGGCAAAGTGTGATGACGTTGTAGAGCGAATATCATCTTTCAAGGGCACAAAACGTGATATAGTTGTACACCTTGGCACTAATGATATTAAGAGTAGGAGACCGGCAGAATTACTCAACAAGTACAGGTCACTGTTGAAAAAAAGCCGAGAATTAGGGTTGCATTTGAAAGTGTCTGCAATTCTGCCCAGACACGATAGGAGGGAGTATATGATGAGAGCCTTGTCGATCAATTCGGCCCTGGAAAGATTGTGCAAGGCTCAAGGGGTAGAATTTTTTTCAGCCTGGACTGTACTTGTTAACAGGAGAGACTGCTTCTACAGGGATGGGATACACTTAAATAGAAAGGGTGCAAGAATATTTGCTGATGCTATCGAGGCAGTGTTAGGTGGGTCGGAAAACTGCTAGCTTGGGGGGATACAAAGACTAATAGTTTAACAGTAACCGCAGGCAGAGGTGAAGGTGATTCTTGCACAACTTCTATTAGAATAAGAAGCGACCTGGAGCGAGGGGTGTTGGGGGTTTCAGGGACGGATGGCAGTCATCCTGGAATAGTTGGGTATATGGGATGTGTTAGGGTAACAAGGAATAGGCATAGGAGCATGTATGCTTGCATGTATACCAATGCTAGAAGTATAGTAAATAAATTTGATGAATTTGAAGTGTTGGTCAAGACATCAAAGGCGGATATTGTTGGGATAGCAGAGACGTGGTGTCACAAAGATATAAGGAATGCAGAACTGGAATTTGGGGAGTACAATGTGTACAGAAAGGATAGACAGGACAGAAAGGGAGGAGGTGTTATGCTGTTAATTAAGAAAAACATAAAATCAAAAGAAGTGCATCCAGTTGATATAGATGGACAGTGCACTGTTGAGTCAGTTTGGTGTGACATAAGCACTGCGAAAGCAAAAATAAGAGTAGGAGTGTGTTATAGGCCTAATGACTCGAATGAGTACAATGAACAATTGTACAGAGAAATAGAGTGGGTCAGTAAATCAGAATGTCTTATAATGGGGGATTTTAACTTCCCAGATATTGACTGGAACTTGTGGGTTGGTCACTCACACACTAGTCAGACTTTTGTGGATTTATTGGATGATTGTTTTCTGCAGCAGCATGTTCGAGAGGCAACCAGAGAAAGTAATACTCTTGATCTGGTTATCAGCAGTGATCATTCGTGTATTAAGAATTTGCAGATAAAGGAACCACTAGGTGGCAGTGATCAGAGTGTGCTGAAGTGGGATTTACTCAAAGAGGTAACTACCGTCAGGGGTAAAGGAAAGGGTTTTTGCTTCCGTAAAGGGGAGTACAGTGGTCTCAGACAGTTTTTAAATTCTGTACAGTGGGATCAACTGACGATGTTACAAACAGTAAATTCTAAGTGGGAAGCATTCAAGGAATTAATCGTGAAAGCTACTAGACTTTTCATACCGATGAAGAAATATTGTTCAAGGTTTAGGCCTAAATGGTTATCAAATGAACTAATGAGACTCGTGTCAGAGAAGAAAAATGCATGGGATGCATATAAATTATCAGGCGACGCAGAAGCCTGTAGCAGATATAAGCTAGTCTGTAATCAGGTCACAAAGGAGGTTCGGCAGGCAAAGGCGGATTACGAGAAATCTTTGGCAAAAGATGCTAAGAAAAACAGCAAGGATTTCTTTACTTATATAAACTCTAAAAGGAAGGGGCTGAATATGATTGGTCCACTTGACATCGATGGTTCGACTGTTGATGATCCTGCTCAGATAGCAAACAAACTGAATGAGTATTTTGCATCTACATTCACACGTGAGGAATCATTACAGTTTGAAAATGGAAGAAGGTTATCAAATTGTAGCAGTGTGCTTAATGATTTTGTAATAACTGAGAGCAAAGTGGAGGAAAAATTGTTGAAGTTAAACATAAGAAAGGCACCTGGGGCGGATGGGATCTATCCAGTTATATTAAAGGAGGCGGCAAAGCAACTAAGCAAACCCTTAGCCATAATTATGAGAGCATCCTTGGATTCAGGGGAGGTTCCCACGGACTGGAGATGTGCAAATGTATCCCCAATTCACAAAGGAGGTTCGAAGGGTGACACGAGTAATTACAGACCAGTTAGTTTAACTTCTGTTCCGGGTAAAATAATGGAGTCACTGGTTAAAGATGCATTGCAGGATCATCTAGACAAGACTGCAGCAATAATTCAGACACAGCATGGGTTTGTTAAGGGAAAGTCTTGTCTGACAAATTTGATTGGTTATTATGATGTGGTCACAAAGGAACTGGATGCAAAAAATAATTTTGATATCATATACTTGGATTTCAGGAAAGCTTTTGACACTGTTGCGCATGGAAGACTACTGTACAAATTGGAGCAGAATGGTATTAAGGGTAAGTTGCTACAATGGATAAAAGGATGGTTAAGTGGGAGAAGACAGAGGGTGGTAATCAATGGGTGCTGCTCTTCGTGGACTAATGTTATTAGTGGAGTCCCACAGGGTTCGGTGTTGGGTCCACTGTTGTTTTGTATATTTATCAATGATATTGATGAAGGTATATCAGGCTTAATGTCGAAGTTTGCAGATGACACGAAGGTTGGCAGGGTTGTTAATGACAGTAATGGCAGTGTGCTACTGCAACAGGATCTAGATAATTTGGGCAGATGGGCTAAGAAGTGGCAACTGAAGTTTAACCTTGACAAATGCAAAGTACTGCATATGGGTAGAAGTAACCCCAGAGAAACGTACCAACTGTGTGGTACTACACTTAAGGTGGTAGAAAATGAAAAAGACCTGGGAGTAATTGTGCAGTCAGATATGAAGTTTTCTGAGCAATGTAGACAGGCTGCTGGGGCAGGTCATGGGGTTTTGTCAATGATATATAGGAATTTTGCTAGCAGGGAAAAGGAGGTGATTGTCCCTCTGTATAAGGCAATGGTCAGGCCACGCCTTGAGTACTGCGTACAGGTCTGGAGGCCTCATTTTAGGACGGATGTAGATTTGCTTGAGCGTGTACAGAGAAGAGCAACACGATTGGTGAGGGGAATGAAGGGATCCTCTTACCAAGAGAGGCTTAAGTTCTGCAAATTGCAGTGGCTGGAGACTAGGCACCTGCGCGGTGATCTGATTGAGGTCTATAAGGCCTTGAATGGGTTGAGCACGCTGAATTCTGATGGGATCCTCCCACTTGTTCAGAATACGAACCTACGGGGACATAAGTTCAAATTAAGAAAGGATAGATGTAGAATAGATGTGCGGAAATTTGCCTTTAGCCAGCGGGTGGTTAATTGCTGGAACAAACTTCCATCTGTCGTTGTGGAAGTTGATAGGTTAAATAAATTTAAGGAGGAACTGGACAGGCATTTGGAGGGTATGGTGTGATTTTTTTTTTTTTTTTTTTTTTGGCTGATGCTGCATAAGCTCCTACACTTGCTTTCTTGCATCAAGTGCTACTACTACTAATGCTAATTAGCATTAGTACAGGTATATGATGCAAGAAAGTAAGCTTAAAAGTATCAGCAAAAAAAAAAAAAAAAAAAAAAAAAAACCCTTCCCACTTCTCTGTACTAATTCCTGCAGCTCTACATCCTTCTTAAAATTTGCTCCAAATGTTTTTCTAGTTCTGCCTTGAATTTATTTAAACTGTCAACTTCTACAACGACAGTGCAAGTTTGTTCCAGCTAGCAATCACCTACTGGCTAAAGGGAAATTTGCACACATCTATTTTACAACTGTTTTTCCTATGTATAAGTATAGTGAGAAAGCATCAATAATACATAGCCAAATCTGAATTAACAGAATGTTAGCAAAACGGCATCGTTTTAAGTTATATCTGATATTGTGAATACCTTCACAACGAGTTGCATGATATTGCACTACTTCGAATAAGTAACGCTTCACCTGAAGAGAAGACTAATGTTACTTATTCTCAGATGGATACCACCACCCAGATGGCACCGTTTCAGGGCTATTTGGCCTTTCTTCGGTGGGTGGGTAGGTACCCGAGTGATGCAGTAATGGCAAAACGGTTATGAAGTATAACTCCACAATATGAGAGATGCCTGATGGTGTATGATGTGTTTATAAGAAGGGCAAATAGCCCTGAAACGATGCCATCTGGGTGGTGCCCTCTGAGAATAAGTAACATTAGTCTTCATTTGTGAAGCGTTACTTATTTGAAGTAGTGCAATATCATGGCAACTTGTTGTGAAGGTATTCACAATATCAGATATAACTTAAAACGATGTCGTTTTGCTAACATTCTTTAATTCTGTTTTGGCTATATATTATTGATGTTTTTGCACTATACTTATACATAGTCTGGACTTTTCCATAGCTTGAGGCTTCAGCCCTAAACGCTTTATAGTCTAAACACGTCATACACCATCAGGCATCTCTCATATTGTGGAGTTATACTTCATAACTGTTTTGGCATCATTGCATGACTCGGGTACCCACCCACCGAAGAAGGGCCAAATAGCCCTGAAACGATGCCGTCTGGGGGGGGGGGCCTGATGGTCACTGAGTTTCCTCGAATAGGTAATAACAATCTTCTCTACTGGGGAAGTGTTGCCTATTCGAGGAATATATGAGCTTTGAGTGTGAGATGAAGGAGCAACTGTCCCTTTCTTCCTTCTACGGCATTCCCTTCCTCTACCTCTCCTACTCTCACCTTCCTACATCTTAATCTCTTTTCTAAGTCCAACAGGGATAGAATGAGGATAACAGAGAACTTTATCCCATACCATATTTCACAATGGTGCCGTCTGGGTGGTTGGTATCCATCTGAGAATAAATAACATTAGTCTTTTCCTCAGGTGAGGCGTTACTTATTCGAAGTAGTGCAATATCATGGCAACTCGTTGTGAAGGTATTCACAATATCAGATATAACTTAAAACGATGCCGTTTCTAACATTCTGTTAATTCAGATTTGGCTATGTATTATTGATGCTTTCGTACTATACTTATACATAGTCTAGACTTTTCCATAGCTTGAGGCTTCAGCCCTAAACGCTTTATAAAAGAACTGTTTTTCCTCAATTTCAGTTTGTCCCCTCTAGCAATTAATCTGGGCAAGAGGAAGAATCCCATCAACATAGAGCTTGCTCAAACTAATCAAGGCCTCATACACCTCAATCATCACGTCGCAAGTGCCTATTCTCCAGACACTGTAATTTGCAAAACTTAAGCCGTTATTCGTAAGAGCAACAATTTGTTTCATTCACTAATCTCGTTGCCCTTCTCTGTACTCATTCCAGCAGCTCTACATCCTTCTTAAAATGAGACCTCCAGACCTGTATACAGTACTCAAGGTGTGGCTTGACCATTGCCTTATACAAGGGGATAATCACCTCCCTATCCCTGCTAGAAAAATTCCTGTATATCATTGACAAGACACCATTAGCTACTCTTGCAGACCGTCTGCACTGCTCAGAAAACTTCATATCTGATTGCACAATTACCTCCAGGTCCTTTTCATTCTCTACCACTCTGAATGTAGTAGTACCACACAGATTGTACGTAACTCTGAGATTACTGCTACTCATATGCAGTACTTTACATTTGTCAATATTAAACTTCAGTTGCCACCTCTCAGCCCAACTGCTCAGCTTTTCTAGATCCTGTTGCAGTTGTCTAGTCATTAGTGTCATTAACAACCCTGCCAACCTCGTATCATCTACAAACTTGGACATTAAGCCTGATATAAGTTCATCAATATCATTGTTAAATATAGAAAACAACAATGGGCCAAATACTGAACCCTGGAGGACTTCACTAATAACATTAGTCCATGAAGAGCAGCGTCCATTGATTACTACTTTGTCTTCTCCCACTCAACCATCCCTTTATCCATAGCAGTAACTTGCCCTTAATGCCATACTGCTCCAATTTGTACAGTAGTCTTTCAAATGCAACAGCATCAAAAGCTTTCTTGAAATCCAAGTATATGATTATCAATATTATTTTTTCCATCTAGTTCCTTTATGACCACATCATAGTATCCAATCAAATCAGTCAGACAAGACTTCCCCTTAACATGCCCTAACTCTGAACTGTAATTACAATTTTGTCTAGATGATCCTGCAATGCTTATTTAACCAGTGCCTCCATTAATTTCCTGGGAACAGGAGTTAAACTAACAGGTCTGTAATTACTTGTCGCCCTTTGATCCTCCTTTGTGAATTGGGTCACATTTGCACATCTCCAGTCCATGGGTACCTCCCCTGAGTCCAAGGAAGCTCTCATAATTATAGTTAATGGGTTGTTTACTTCCTTTGCTACCTTCTTTAATATAACTGGATAGATCCCATCCACCCCAGGTGCCTTTCTTATGTTTATCTTCAACAATTTCTCCTCCACTTTGTTCTCAGTTATTACAAAATCATTTAGCTCAATGCCAGAGTTTTATACACCTCTGGCATTCTCCTCCCTGAATACCTCCTCATGTGTGAATGTAAATGCAAAATTCTCATTTAGTTTGTTAGCCACCTGAGCAGGATCCTCAACAGTTGAACCATCAATATCCAGTGGACCAATCTGATTCATCCCTTTCCTTCTAGAGTTTACATAGGTAAAGAACTCTTTGCTGTTTTTTCTTTATGCTAGGAATATGATAAATTTAAAAGTAAAAACTTTTGAAAAAATTAATTTTTTACGTAAAAAGAAAAAAAAAAATAGTTTGTATGAAAAGCCTAGTTTCTTCCAAGATTAATTCTGTGAATGCTTCCCATTTAGAATTTGCTGTTGGTAACATCATCAGTTGGTCGCACTGTATAGAATTTAAAAACTGTCTCAGACTACCCTAGTCATCTTTACGAAAGCAAAACCCCTTCCCTTTACGCCTGATGGTAGTTACCATTTTCAGTAAATCCCACATGATGAGCACACTGTGATCACTGCCACCTAGTGGTTCCTTTATTTGCAGATTCTTAATGCATGAAAAATCACTACTGATAATCAGATCAAGAGTATCACTCCCCTTAGTTGTCTCCCGAACATGCTGCTGTAGAAAGCAATCATCCAAAATCCACAATAGCCTTGCTAGTGCATGTTGGACAGACAACTTATGTGATCGAGATCCGCTAATTATTAGTGGATCTCAATCACATAAGTTGTCTGTTCAACATGTCTAATAAAGTTTTGAGACAACAGGATTCCCATTTTTATACAATGTCAATGCTTGCTAGTGTGTGAGTGACCAACCACAAGTTGTAGTAAATATCTGGGAAATTAAAATCCCCCATTATAAGACTATCTGATTTACTGGCTCACTCTATTTCTCTGTACAGTTGTTCATTATACTCATCAGAGTCATTAGGCCTGTAACACAACCTTACTCTTAATTTTGCTTTCCCAGTGATTTTGTCACACTAAACTGACTGAACATTGCACTGTCCACCCATGTCAACCGACTGCACTTCCTTAGATTTTGTGTACATAGTACCATGTGTGGGTTAAAGGTTGAGAAGATGAAAGAAGATATCTGTTGATATTAGACTTCAATTTTTGTAGATTGTTAATTTCAGGAAATATGTGTGAAGGTTTGAACAGAAAATGATAGTCAAAGGAATATGTGAGGAATCAGAAAAGTTGGTTCTTTAAGTTCAAAGTTGAACAGTAAATGAATGTTGACAGATTGCAGCATGTGCTTGAACTGGTTTGGAAGAGAGAGGGAGAATTATAGAAACCAATTCAGAAGCATAGTTTCCATGGATCTGTTTATAGAAAAGGCATGCAGTAGAAACAGTACATCGGTGATACAGAGTTGCACGACTTTGTAAGAGATGGATCATAACTTGATGGCCCTCTTTTCAATAGAGACTAGAAGCCTGAGAGATGTTTTGGGGTACCACTCCAGGTGTGGGAACAATATTACATGGTGGGACAGATTTGAGATATTATACAGAGTGAGTATTTGTTTAGAAGAAAAGTAATGCCAAGAGAGAAGGAGAACCCAGTTTTTTAGACACAGAGCAAGCAATATTTGTGATGTGCTTATGCCAAGAGGGATTAGAAGTCAGAGTAATCCTTAATAGAGATATGTGATCTTGTCTAGAAATCTAAGTGTCATCAAATATAAGCACAGGAGCAGTAGACTCCTTTTTGCAAGATATAAGACATGACTTAGTTTTAGAACGATTGAAATTAACTGAATTATCTCTTCTTCATTGGAGAATTAGGTGGAGATTAGCATTTAAAGACTTGGTGGTGATGATATTCAAGAAGTTGAAGCTGTGTTGTGCAGGGAAAGGGTTTTCAAATTGGAAGGCAGATTGTAATGTGTTTTCATCAACAAAACTATGAATAGGATTTCCAGTCGTTGGAAGCAGGTCAGTAATAGACAACATGAAAACAGTGACAGAAAGAACTAAACCTTGATGAAGTTAGAAGACAGACCGCTATCTACCATCACCCAACTAGTGGCCACAAAGAAAACTGGATGCCCAATTGCAAAAAACAGTCAGCAGTCCGTAAGATGGAAGCTTGTTAATATGACCTTTATGCTAAACATGATCAAAAACCTTAGAAATGTCAAGAGAACACTTGAGTTTCACCTGGACTTTCTGTTGAATTTTTAAAAAAATGAGCTACACAATCTAGTATATCACCAGTGGATTGACAGACATTATTCATATTGGTGAACATTGATCACATGGAAGGTTTTGAGATAATTTAGGAGTTGGTGATTAATGGATTTCTCCATTTCTTTGGAAAGGGTAGAGATAAGTGCAATGGGATGATAGCTGGATGGAAGGAATTTTTCTCCCTTTTTTAGGAACTGGCTGGATGTGAGCAAATTTCCAGACAGAAGGAAAAACACCAGATGAATTAAAAAGAGTAAAAAGGCAAAACAGAACAGTAGCAGGCTCAAGAGCACAGATTTTGAGAACAAATAGAGAAATCCCATCAAGATTTGGAGCTTTCTTGGCATCAAGATTCTTCTGACATCCTTTTGACAAAGGACATAGGAAGCACTGAGTGCAGTGCACTGGGAATGGTAGGAGGTGGTTTACCAAGGTATTCAATACAAAAGTTAGAATAAAATTAGGATGCTGTTAAGTTGGCTTTATCTTTAGCTGAGGAGGCAATATAGCCATCAGGTTTTAAGAGAGGTGAGAGTATAGATGGGCAAAAGTTGTGGCTAATAGCTTTGGTAAGAGACCAGCATGCCTGACTACCATTTGGACAAGAAAAAAATTTTCTCTTCTCTTCTTAGCCTGTTCAAAATCTAGTTTGAACTGATTAATCAGATGCTTTACAATCGTTGCAAGCTTTAGTGTAGGAAAAAAATTAACCTGGAAATTTGGATGCAAGCCAATTACGACATGCAACATTCTTATCTTGAACAATAAGCCTTAGCAAACTTATTGGAAAACCAAGCTTTAGATAGAGGATGAGATTTTAAGATGGAATGTGGAATGAAGAGTTTCATCCTTACAAGAATAATTTCACTGACATGAACTGAGCAAAAATTGACATTAGAAGATATCAAACAGTAATCCAACCAAGGAAGAGAACAATAGAAATCTTGCAGATCATCCCATTTTGCATTTTTAAGATGCCAAATAACATATGGCAGACAATGCCACAAGAGAATGGCTCCATTGGAGAAGAGACCATCACCAATTTGTGATTTGAGGAGTCTAGAGGGATCACTCAACCTCGACCACATACTTGGATAGGTTGTTCATGAGAAAAAGATTAAGTGTTAGTTAGTTGTCTGGTATTCTGTTTGGTAAATGAAAAACCTGTGTGAGGTCATTTGTAATTGCAAAAGCCTCAGCATCTCAACATTGCAGGGTCTGTGTGACTAGAAAATGGAAGCCAGCTTGAGTTGTGAACATTAAAATTGCCAAGGATAATTTACCTCTCTGTTAGAATAGTTAGACTGGAGAAAATCAAGTTTTTCAAAGAAAGGAAATCAAGTGTTCCAAGTGACTGGCTGAATAATATAGGCAGCAAATGAATTTGACAGAGTGAAATAGGGAGATTTTAAGCTGGAGAAGATTGAAAAGAGGAGATTAGAAAGTGTCTGACAGGGAACGTCAGGGCAGACGTATACACACACATACCACCTGTAAAACAAAAGGAATTGTGCAGCAAATAATTAGGACAATTGAACTCAGTTATAATTATTTTCTCTTCGCCTAATTATTTGCTCAAACACTACTCATCTAAGCAGTGGTTGAGGCAAATGATAATTGGGATTCTGTAAGAAAAAGTAAGTGGGCTTGGCAGACTGCAGATGGAAATGGACATCACTGAGATGGGAACTGAGACCACTTATATTTGTGAAATGAATGAGGAAGTTTGTTACAAGTAGTTCATGAAATACCCAGTGATATTAAACCATTGCTTCCCAGGATAGGCACTTTAACAAAACTCTTAACTTCTGCATCATAGTGAGATGATTCAGTACTGTAGATGTAGCTTTTCCTCCCACTCAGTCCAGCTGATGACTCACAATCTGGCTTCTAACCTTCTGCTTTGTCATACAACTGCCGAATTTTCTCCTATTGGCCTTTCCCTTCACCAAACTAGAATAGATCCTACGTTTAAACACTACTGACAATAAAACATTGCCATCTGGTCAAGGATCATCACAAAAAAAAAAAAAAAAAAACACGCAGGTTAAGCATTATGAAATGAGTGTACAAATTGTTAATGCTGACATGAAATAAATCTCAACAGCTTACACTTTTTTTGTCGTGATGAGAAAAAAAAATTTTTAACCATGCACCACTCAAAGTGATGCATCAATAAATCATCAAATGATTGCCTGCTGAGTTATCAGATGATTCACCAGATATTATTCTTATTACCACCTAGCAGGTAAATGTAAATTAACACAGAGATGTTTAAGTTATGACCATTTTGGAAACCTTATCACACCTAATAGGGCTTACGGAGACGTGGTGCCACCCGGAAATTGGGGATGATGAGTTTCAGTACGGCTTGTATAATGTATTTAGGAAGGATAGAGTAGATAGAAGGGGTGGTGGGGTAATGCTTCTTATCAGAAGCAGCCTGAGTGCGACGATAGCTTTCCCAGATTCAGACATTTCACATGCTAGTATAGAGTCTGTATGGTGTGAGATAGTTGGAAACAAAGGTACAATGCGAGTAGGCGTAATCTACAGACCAGGTGATTGTGAAGACTATGACAAAAGCCTCTACATGCAAATGGAATGGGCAAGTAAGCGTCAATGCCTTATTATGGGTGATTTCAATTTGCCTCTAATTGATTGGAGTAAATGGGAAGGAAACTCGACAGGGGGAACAAAATTTTTAAATCAACTAGATGACTGTTATTTGTATCAACATGTCAGGGAAAGTACTAGAGAAAAGAATATCCTAGACCTCATCATCACACATGAATCAGATGACATAACAGGGCTGACAGTAGAGGAACCAGTAGCAGGAAGTGATCACGGAGTTCTACGGTGGATGATGACGAGAGAGGTAGCAGAAGTAAAAGGCAAAGGAATGGGTTTTAATTTCAGAAAAGGAAATTACGATGCCTTAAGGTACTACATGGCCTCTATTAACTGGGTAGATATCGCGCAGAGAATGAATACAATTGAACTGTGGTACGCTTTTAAAACATTAATCACAGATGCCTTGAATGCGTATATACCATTAAAAAAATACTCCACGAGAAGGGTTCCAAGTTGGATGAATAGTGAAGTTGCCACATTACTTGAGCAGAAAAAGGTGGCATGGAAACGTTACAGAGCAATAAAAAGTACTGAAGCCTATAACAGCTACAAGGTGGTGTGTAATAGAGCCACAGAAAAGGTTCGACAGGCAAAGGCAGTTTATGAGAAATCACTAGCAAACAGAGCAAAGAGGGGGGATAAAGAATTCTTCACATATATAAATGCCAAGAAGAGCAGGACAAACCAGATCGGACCTTTACGTAAGGGAAAGGGGATAGTAATAAATACACCAGCTGCCGTTGCAGATGAACTCAACAGTTATTTTGCATCGATATTTACAAATGAAAAGCCTTTTGTGGCAATGGGAAATTGTGGGAGCGAAGTTAAAAAATATGTAATTAATGATATTGAAATTTCCCAAGATTATTTAATGAAAAAACTTTCGAGCCTACAGACTAGTAAGGCTCCTGGAGTTGATGGAATATACCCTATAATCTTGAGAGAGGCGGCAAGCGAGTGCATTGAACCACTGAGGCTGGTTATGCGAGCATCACTAGACTCTGGGGAGATTCCCTTGGATTGGAAAAGTGCAAATGTATCTCCCATACATAAGGGTGGCTCTAAAAGTGAAGTTGGAAATTATCGACCTGTCAGTCTGACTTCAGTAGTAGGGAAAATCATGGAGGCATTGATCAAGGGTGGAATTCAGGATCATTTGGATAGAATTGAAATTCTCAAGGATACTCAGCATGGTTTTGTAAAGGGAAAATCATGTTTAACAAATCTGGTTCGCTATTTCGAAAGGGTCACTCACGAGTTGGATTTAGGGAATAATTTCGACATTGTTTATTTAGATTTCAGCAAAGCTTTTGACTCAGTCCCACATGAGCGGTTGCTTTATAAGCTGGAACAGGTTGGAATCACTGGGAAAATCCTTAGATGGATAGAAGGATGGCTTCAGGGCAGGAGGCAGAGGGTTGTGATAAATGGCTATTCCTCAGATTGGGTTGATGTAAGAAGTGGGGTTCCCCAAGGATCAGTATTAGGACCACTGTTGTTTTTAATTTTCATAAACGACATTGATGAAGGGATAGAGGGCGTGATGTCTAAATTTGCAGATGATGTTAAAATTGGTAGAGTAGTTAATGATCACTGTCAAGCTGAGCTTCTTCAGAGAGACCTAGATAGACTTCAAGAATGGTCAGAAAAATGGCAGCTGTGCTTTAATCCAACAAAGTGTAAGGTATTACACCTGGGAAACAGTAATCCCAAAATAACTTATTCACTTGGTGGAGTTCAACTAAACCCAGTACTGGAGGAAAGGGACTTGGGTGTTACGATACGGTCAGACATGAAATTCTCTGAGCATTGTAAACAGGTTGCAAGGAAGGCCCATGGTGTCCTATCGATGATCTATCGAACTTTTGCAAGTAGAGATAGGGACGTGATAATCCCATTATATAAGGCCTATGTTAGACCACACTTGGAATACTGTGTTCAAGTATGGAGACCGCACCTAAAGAAAGACATCGAGCTTCTTGAAAGGGTGCAAAGAAGGGTAACTCGCCTGGTGAGATCGGCAAAAGGGCGTCCTTATGAAGAAAGACTTCGAATATGTGGGTTGCAGAGTTTGGAAACTAGACACCTTAGAGGAGATTTGATTGAGGTGTTTAAGGCTCTGAGAGGCATCAGTAAAATGAATGAGGACAAAATTTTCAAGATTATAAATGATGCTAGAACTAGGGGACATAAATTCAAGTTACGCGGGGAAATGTTTAGATTGGACTGCAGGAAGTTTTATTTTAGCCAGCGAGTTATAAATTACTGGAATAAGTTGCCTTCATGGGTGGTAGAGGCCGACAGTTTGGGGAAATTCAAAGGTCATCTGGATAGTACTTTCGGGTAAGGGAAGCGCAAAGGATGATAGGATTAATTTCCTTTTTATTTAATTTTTAATTTCATTTTATTATTTTTATTTATTTATTAATTATTATTATTTATTTATTTAATTTTTGTTTTTATCATTGTTTTGTTCGGATTTTTTTTTTTTTTTTTTTTTTGGCTGGTGCAGCATAAGCCATAGGCTTTCTTGCACCATACGGCCGTTACTAATACTAATACTAATACTAAGAAATACTCTACATTTTAATCCTGAATAATAGTTTCCTCTAAAAAAATTTAGTATACTAGTGAACAAGGGTTTTAATGTAAGAATCATTTAAGGTTAGATTTGAGAATAGTTTACAGTTTTGACATTATATTAAAACAATACTGTTATCTTTAATTTCTTACATAGGCTTGATGCTGGCACTTTTGGAACAATGGGAATTGGATTAGGTTCTGCAATTGCTGCAGCTCTGTGGTGTGAAGATAATGCTCCAGATAAACGAGTGATATGTGTCCTAGGAGATAGTGCTTTTGGTTTTTCTGGAATGGAATTAGAAACCATATGTAGGTGAGTTTTTATTTATTTTTTTTTTTGTGATAAATTTTTGCTAAATTTTAATTAGTGTGTAATTTTATATTATAAATACAGGTTAAAAAAGTCAGAATTTGTGGATTTTATCAGTGCAAATTGGTAAATCTTAGGATTTACTGGATTTCAGGCTTTTACAGTAACATACCTATTGCAGAGTATAAAAGGAAGGGGTTTTACTTTTGTAAAGATGACTGCTTAAACAATGGTTTAAGCAGTTTTTAAATTCTTTACAATGGGACCAGCTGATGATGTAACTAACCACTGAAAATTTTAATTGAGAAGCATTCAGGGAAGTAATTATAGAAGCTATTAAGATTTTATACCAGCTAGGGGATATTCAAGGTATAGATCTAAATGGATGAACTGACGGGACTAGTGGAAGAGAAGAAAAATGCTTAGGGTGATTATAAATTATCAGGCTAATGATCACATGATGGTCTTGGTGGAGACGTTTCTGGCACCTCCCTCATTGAAGTCGGTGATAATTTGTGCCACTGTCGCTCTCCAGTTGGCTAAAACAGTGCGAGACAGATGTCGACAACCATGTTCATCCACCACTTTTCTCCCCCCGTCTGCGATGGGATGTTATTTCGGAAATGGCGTATTCCCGATACACTCATAATACTTTCGAACGGGGATAGTGCAATTGCTGTACCACCTTCGCAATAGAGTGACCCATGCATCGGACACCCACTATCATCCCTTTTTCAAAGTCGGTTAACTCACGACATTCATCCATACTGACATTGAATTACTGTCTACATGAATGCAGTGTACCTATATACCTGCCAAGCGGTGGGTTTGTCCTCTAGCGAGAGGGGTGACAGCGTCGTGTTGCCCAGGAACAAGGTATCCCATGAATTCTGTCCTTTCAGTCTATATATGTATGAGTTCTTGAATATATATATAAAATTAATGATCACTGAAATGTGACCACTCCATCCATAATGAACTCTGCCATATAGTTTGCAATATAAAAAGCCAAACAACTTCATATACTAGATCAGTGGTAATTTGCATCTGGTCATGAAAGTCAAAGTCAAATGTTCCATAACTGTTGATCACCCTGATCAACAGTTATGGAACATTATGAAGATAATACAAGGTTTCAAAACAGCATGATTGTGGAAGCTCGTGCATCAGTTGCTTCCATATCAGAAAGGGCACATCTTGTCAGTTGCCCACAGACCACTGTGGTGGACTGTGAGCAACTGACAAGAATGGTGTCAAACGTATCAAACCACCTCCTGCCAACAGAACGGTAAAGGATTATGCAAGCTGGATGTTTGTGGTAGGCAAAGAGTGCAGCACGTTGCTGCAGAGTGATCGGCTGAACAGCAGATCACTCTGCAATAGTGGACTTGGTGCATCATGGCCTTAGTCGCCCATGTGTCATAAAAACCAAACCAAACTCTGTAACAGATGATGTTGCAGTACAATATGGGGAATGCATGAACAATATACTGAATGGAGAAGTGCCACACACTCAGATGTACAGCTGACAACCAAAAGATATCCTCTCCTGGCCACTGATCATTGTCAACAGTAAATGCTGTGGTGTAAATAACACACTGGTTGGACACTGAAGGACTGAAAATGAGTGTGCTAGTTGGATGAATCTAAATACCCAGTGTAATGTGCTGACAGATGTCTTTGTGTGTGTGGTGCAAAAAAAACGAGGGGGGGCAGTTGCCCTCTGAATCACAGCCTTTTAAAATGCACTGCTTGCTTGATGTTTGTGGAAAAATCAGGTACTGGACATGATATTGCCAAGGGGAATGTCTTTTTGTGCGCGTGCCATATAAGAAGTGTGAGGAAATGAAGCGACAACTCAGCGTTGTTATGGGCCTATATGAGAGCTTGAAGGATAGGGTGGATGCCCTCAAAGGATCTAAATTGAGGGGCCCATCAAGCTCTCAGCTGCCCACATCAACACCAGAGCTTGCACTTGATCATCACGCAACACAGCGGCAACCCCCAAGGCAGAATGCGCTGGTCCCACAGGAACTAGTAGTTGTTGGTGACTCTATTGTCAGGGAAACCAGGAACATGCTATGTAAAAAGGATAGGTGGAATAGGACCAGGATATGTCTGCAAAAGTTGATGACGTTGTAGAGCAGATATCATCTTTTCAGGGCACAAAAGGTGATATCGTTGTACTTGTTGGCACTAAAGATATTAAAGAAGGAGATCTGCAGATTTACTTAGCAAGTATAGGTCAATGTTGAAAAGAAGTTGCAAGTTAGGGTTAAATTTGAAAGTGAGTGCAATCTGGCCCAGACACGATAGGAGGGAGTATATGATGATAGCCTTGTCAATTCGGCCCTGGAGAGATTGTGCTCATGGGGTACAATTTTTCTCAATGTGGTCTGTGCTTGTTAACAGGAGAGATTGCTTCTTCAGGGATGGGATACACTTAAATAGAAAGGGTGCAAAAATATTTGCTGATGCTATCGAGGCAGTATTAGGTGGGTTGGAAAACTGCTAGCTTGGGGAGATACAAGGACTTATAGATTAACAGTAGCCACTGGCAGAGGTGAAAGTGATTCTTGCACTGCTTATATTGGAATGAGCTGCAGCCTGTAAAACAAGATACAGGATATTTCAGAGACTGCGGTACAAGTAAACACATGGGTTGTGTTAGGGTAGCAAAGAATAGGAACAGGTGCATGTATACTTGCATGTACACCAATGCTAAGAGTTTGGTAAATGAATTTGAGGTATTGCTCAAAACATCAAAGGCA
The DNA here is from genome assembly GCF_048544385.1 of Mastigoproctus giganteus. Lineage (NCBI taxonomy): Eukaryota > Metazoa > Arthropoda > Arachnida > Uropygi > Thelyphonidae > Mastigoproctus > Mastigoproctus giganteus. The sequence continues at coordinate 98,161,850 of NC_143575.1, forward strand.
GATATTGTTGGGATGTCAGAGACGTGGTGTCACACAGATATAAGGAATGCAGAATTGGAATTTGGGGAGTACGATGTGTACAGGAAGGGCAGACAAGATAGGAAGGGAGGAGGGGTTATACTATTAGTTAAGAAACACATAAAATCCAAGGACGTGAAGCCAGTCGACATCACTGGACAGTGCAGTGTCCAGTCAGTTTGGTATGACATAAGCATTGGGAGATCAAAATTGAGAGTAGGAGTGTGTTATAGGCCTAATGACTCTGATAAGTATAATAAGGAACTGTACAGGGAAATAGAGTGGGCCATTAAATCAGAGAGTCTTATAATGGGGGATTTTAATTTCCCAGATATTGACTGGAATTTGTGGGTTGGTCACTCACACACTAGCAAGGCTTTTGTGGATTTATTGGATGATTGTTTTCTACATCAGCATGTTCGGGAGGCAACGAGAGGGAGTAATACTCTTGATCTGATTATCAGTAGTGATTCTTCATGCATTAAGAATCTGCCGATAAAGGAACCACTAGGTGGCAATGATCAGTGTGCTCATCATGTAGGATTTACTGAAAGAGGTAACTACCATCAGGGGTAAAGAGAAGGGTTTTTGCTTTCATAAAGTTGACTACGATGGTCTGAGACAGTATTTAAATTCTATTCGGTGGGACCAACTGATGATGTTACCAACAGCAAATTCAAAATGGGAAGAATTCAAAGAATTTATCTTGGAAGCTACTAGGCTTTACATACCAACTAAGAAATATTGTTCAAGGTTAGGCCTAAATGGATGTCAGATGAACTAATGAGACATGTGGCAGAGAAGAAAAATGCATGGGATACGTATAAATTAATGGGTGACATGGAACCCTATGATAGATATATGCTGGTCTGTAACAAAGTCACAAAGGAGATTAGGCAGGCAAAGACAGATTATCAGAAATATTTGTCAAAGGATGCAAAGAAAAACAGCAAAGAGTTCTTTACCTGTGTAAACTCTAGAAGGAAAGGGATGAATCAGATTGGTCCACTGGATATTGATGGTTCAGCAGTTGAGGATCCTGCTCGGGTGGCTAACAAATTAAATGAGTATTTTGCATCTACATTCACACATGAGGAGTTATTTAGGAAGGGGAATGCCAGAGGTGAAGTAAACTCAGGCAGTGTGCTGGATGATTTTGTAATAACTGAAAGGAAAGTGGAGGAGAAATTGTTGAAGATAAACATAAAAAAGGCATCCGGGGTGGACGAGATCTATCAAGTTATATTAAAGGAGGCAGGAAAGGAAGTAAGCAAATCCTTAGCCATAATTATGAGAGTTTCTTTCGACTCAGAGGAGGAGGTACCCATGGACTGGAGATGTGCAAATCTGACCCCAATTCAGAAAGGAGGATCGAAGGGTAACACAAGTAATTATAGACCTGTTAGTTTAACTTCTTGTCCAAGAAAATTAATGGAGGCACTGGTTAAAGAAACACTGCAGGATCATCTAGACAAGACTTCAGTTATAGCTCAGACACAGCATGGTTTTCTTAAGGGAAAGTCTTGCCTGACCAATTTGATTGGATACTATGATGTGGTCACAAAGGAACTGGATGCAGGGAATAACTTTGATATCCTATATATTTGGATCTTGGAAAGGCTTTTGATACTCTTGCACATGGAAGACTGCTGCACAAATTGGAGCAGTGTGGCATTGGAGGCAAATTGCTGCTATGGATAAAGGGATGGTTGAGTGGGAGAAGACATCAATGGACACTGCTCATCGTGTACTAATGTTATTAGTGGAGTCCCTCATAGTTCAGTATTGGGTCCATTGTTGTTTTCTGTATTTATAAATGATATTGATGATGGTATATCAAGCTTAATGTCCAAGTTTGCAGACAATACGAAGGTTGGCAGGGTTGTTAAGGACACTTGATCTGATTTTTCACTGCTGCAACAGGATCTAGAAAAGTTGAGCAGATGGGCTGAGAGGTGGCAAATGAAGTTTAACATTGACAAATGTAAAGTACTACATAAGGGAAGCAGCAACCCTAGAGTGACGTATCAACTCTGTGGTACTACACTGACAGTATTTTTTTTTTTTTTTTTTTTAGGAGCATTAGCAACTAAGGCCATATTGCTCCGGGATATGCAGTAGTCATTCCCTGACCTTTCCGCATCCTCCGTATTTGGTGGACGGGCTCGAACCCCGGTCTAATCAAGAAGCGTGTGCTACGCACTGCTGCTCCTTCCCACCTGGCTACGGCGGCGCCCCCACACACTGACAGTGGTAGAGAACAAAAAGGACCTGGGGGTTATTGTGCAGTCAGATATGAAGTTTATTGAGCAGTGCAGACAGTCTGCAAGAGTAGCTCATAGTGTTTTGTCAGTGATATACAGGAATTTTTCTAGCAGGTATAAGGAGGTGATTATCCCCTTGTATAAGGCAATGGTCAGGCCACGCCTTGAGTACTGTATACAGGTCTGGAGGCCTCATTTCAAGAAGGATGTAGGGATGCTGGAACGAGTACAGAGAAGGGCAACAAGATTAGGGAATGGAACAAAGGGGTGCTCTTACGAAGAAAGGCTTAAGTTTTGCAAATTACAGTGTCTGGAGACTAGGCATCTGCGAGGTGATCTGATTGAGGTGTATAAAGCCTTGAATGGTTTGAACATGCTCAGTGCTGATGGATTTCTTCCTCTTGCTCAGAATAATCACCTGAGAGGGCATAAATTCTAATTGAATAAAGACTGATGTAGGATAGATGTGCGGAAGTTTGCCTTTAGCCAGCGGGTGGTTGGTTGGTGGAACAGACTCCCATCCTTTGTTGTGGAAGTTGATAGCCTAAATAAATTTAAGGCTGAGCTGGACAGGTACTTGGAATGAACTAGGGGTGAAATGGGAGTGGTTTTTTTTTTTTTTTTTTAAGCTGATGCTGCATAAGCTTGCTTTCTTGCATCATATGCCTCTACTAATGCTAATGATAATGTGTAATCTCAGCAAGTGAAAGAATATCATTAATGTTCAGATTACTCAATCCATTCAAGGCTTTAAATACCTCAATAAGTATATATAAATACTGTTCTTGTATTACTGAATCAGAAGTGAAACTGCAAATTCTGTCCCCCACGCAGGTGATTCACAAATATTCCACCATGCTCTTTAACAGTAATAACAAACCAACAGGCCTTGCTTTATGGTAGTTTGATCACTGCACAGCATGCTCATAGTATATTTTTTGGCTATAAGGCATAATAATGTATTTTGGACCATAATTATACCTTTGGACTCGGTAGAAAGTGCACCTTATGGTCCAGAGAATACAGTAGTAGTTAATTTTTCAATAAAGTTATTTGTATTCCAGTGTGCATTTGATAAAGCTTTGTGTACTCTCAGAGATACATGTGCTTGTTTGTTTTGTGTTATTTGGTTTTTAGGAGCATTAGCAACAAAGCCATATTGCTCCGTGATATGCGGTGGTCATTCCCCGACCTTTCCGCATCCTCCGTATTTGGTGGTGACGGGCTCAACCCTGGTCTAATCAAGAAGCGTGTGCTACGCACTGCTGCTCCTTCCCACCTGGCTACGGAGGCGCCAGATGCATATGCTACTGGTTAAATATACTGTTACAGAATCTGTATGATAAGTAACAGTGTTTGGACTTTGACTAGGAAATACACTTTTATTTTTCTATCATAAGCTTAATTTAAAAACAAAGTTCTTTTAAGTACTATTTCAAACCAAATGTATGATGAAGTGACTAGACAAGTTAAGTGCTGCCTCTAGTGTTTCTCTTAGTATGAATACTAGCTTTCATAATTTAAAGTTCCATATGCAGTCTACTGCTGATCACCCACAACATACTTCCTTTTTTTTTTTTTTTTTCTACTTATTTGGTCATTTGTTACTGGTTGGTGGCACTCTTGCCTCCACATGATGCAGCTGGTAAACTGGGAGAAATAGGTGATCTCACATTGTCAAAAAGAGCATAACATGAACAACTCTCAGATGCTGTGCATGTTCTTTTTTTTTTTTTTTTTGTCAGATGCTCACTGGGTAACTAAGAAAAAAGATTTGATCACCATCGGAACAGCTGAATGCCAGAAAGCAGACATAAAAATTTACCCAGCTCTGACTTTTTTTGATTATTCACGCCAACAGTGAAAATCCAACTAGCAAACTCTTTTCTGTTAGAGTTCAAAAGGAACTAAAAAGCATAGCTGGATCTCCCAAGACTGTAAAAAGACTCGTGGCAGGGAGACATTGTTATTGGAACTGCCAATCTTAAACATTCAGAGAGACTTTTAAATGTAAATTTCTTTGCAGGGCTATAAATAACACTAATACTCTACAGACAACTTAGTGCCACCAAAGGAGTAATTTCTGATTGGAATTTATTAGATATATCTGAAAAGGAAATGTTATATGAACCTAATTTACAAATTTATAAACAGTGAGTAATTCTAATGTATAAGATATGATAATGCCTACCATTGCATATTGCCAAGAGTTTTATATTGAAATAAGTAGACATGTCCCACCGTTCTTCCATCATTATAAATCATTAACAAATTGTAACTTGTTAATTAGAAGATAAATCAGAAGGGTTAACAATTTAACCCTTCTAATTTATCTCTAAATTCCACATCTTTAAGTTTTATGTTTGTGTGGTTGTTGCCAGAATAATTGTCAGAATAAATAGTAGTTAAAATGGCAAAAAATGTAATTTCTTTCAGCCTTTTAATAATAAAGTTTAGAAGTTATGTCTGCACAAATTAAGAATTTTTCTCTTTTTTATTTTAAGGTATAAGCTTCCCATTATCATCATAATTATTAACAACAATGGAATTTATAATGGTCTAGACATGGAAAGTTGGAAGACAATAGAAGATGACGATGTACACCTTGCTTTAAGGTCCGATTTTTTTCCTGTATATGATGTAATTTAAAATCCAATAATAAATAATTTAAAGTATTTACTGAAATTTATTTAATTATGATATTACCATATTTTTGGCACTTAAATTTCAGGGCTCATTGGGAATCAAGACCTGTTTATCAAAATTTAAAATGAGTTTTTCCAGTTTCATACCCAAAATATTAGAGTTCTTACGTTAATGAATATCTGCGAAAATTCATTGAAATAGGAACACCTCTCTTAATAGGAGCAAGTGGACTGGACTATAGGAATAACAGTTTAGCCAGGTGAACGCAGTCAGCAGTGTATGTACAACTGGCACATAATGTTACATGTGATGAGCATGGGAAGATGCTTCAGTATAATTGATTTTCAGTGGGGCATAATTGTTAAATCAAGATGGGCCCTCATTCATCTCTTAGACAGTGTATCTATCATTGTGCAAATGTACCAGGAGTGGCAGACAAAGATCAAAACAATGGTTCTGTACAAAACCTGTGGAAAAAGAAATGGTGGAAGAATGAAACAACTGTTGTAGTAGCTTTGGACACCGGCAGGATGATCAGAGTAGCACTGACTGAAGCAGAACTATATTACATATTAGCATTAGTAGAAGCATGTGATGCAAGAAAGCATCAGCTAAAACAACTAACTTCCCATTTCACTCATCCATTCACTCCAAATGTTTGTTAAGTTCTTCCTTGAATTTATTTAAGCTATCAACTTCCACAAACTGATGGAAGTTTGTTCCAGCAATGAACCATCCGCTGGCTAAAGGCAAATTTCCATACATCTATTCTACAACTGTCCTTTCCTCAAGTTGAATTTCTGCCCCCACCTCAGGTGCGTAATCTGAGCAAGAGGAAGGATCCCATCAACATTGAACTTGACACAAAGTTCAAGGCCTTATACGCCTCAATCAGATCACCTCGCAGGTGCCTAGTCTCCAGGTGCTACCATTTGCAGAACTTAAGCCTTTCTTGGTAACAGCAACCCTTTGGTAAGGGGGAACAAGGGGTAAGAGCAACCCTTTGTTCCCCCTCACCAATCTCTTTGCCCTTCTCTGTACTCATTCCTTCCTAACATAAGGCTTCCAGACCTGTATGAAGTACTCAAAGTGTAGCCTGACCATTGCCTTATACAAAGGAATAATCACCCCCTTATCCCTGCTAGCAAAATTCCTGTATATCATTGACAAGACCCCATGAGTTGCTCTGGCAGCCTGTCTGCACTGCTCAGAAAATTTCATATCTGACTGCATAATTACCCCCAGATCTTTTTCATTCTCCACTACCCTGAGTGTAGTAGTACCACACAGTTCATACGTTACTATGGGATTGCTGCTACCCATATGCAGTACTTTGCATTTGTCATTGTTAAACTTCAGTTGCCACCTCTCGGCTCATCTTCCCCCTTTTCTAGATCCTGTTGCAGTAGTGTACTGTCATTAACAACCCTGCCAACCTTCGTATCATCTGCAGACTTGGACATTAAGCCTGATATAAGTTTATCGATATCATTGATAAATATAGAAAACAACAATGGGCCAATTTTTTTTTTTTTTTTTTTTATGAAAACCCCAACACGAAAGGTATCAAAACCTATAGTACTTAGTACCGTGCATGGGTTGAAGGAGAAGTATGGGGGGAGGGGGGTGCCGGAAACTTTGCTCTAGAGACTAAACATGGGTTTCACCACTTCAAGCCTCCAATAAGCAAAGTGGTGGTATTTCACCAGTTGATGAAAGTCATCTACCACCTTAACTACCACCAAATACCAAACCCTGGAGGACTTTTTCACTAATAACATTAGTCCATGAAGAGCAGTGTCTAGTGATTACTACTCTGTCTTCTCCCACTCAACTATCCCTTTATCCATAGCAGCAACTTGCCCTTAATGCCATACTGCTCCAATTTGTATAGTAGTCTTCCATATGCAACAGCATCAAAAGCTTTCCTGAAATCCAAGTATGTGATATCAAAATTATTTTTTGCATCCAGTTCCTTTGTGACTGCATCATAGTATCCAATCAAATCAGTCAGACAGGACTTCCATTTAACAAACCCTAACTCATGACCCTGCAGTGCTTCTTTAACCAGTGACTCCATTATTTTTCCCAGAGCAGAAGTTAAACTTAGAGGTCTGTAATTACTCATGTCACCCTTAGATCCCCCTTTGTGAATTGGGGATACATTTGCACAGCCCCAGTCAGTGGCACCTCCCCTGAATCCAAGGATGCCCTCATAATTATGGCTAAGGGTTTGCTTACTTCCTTTGTTGTTCCTTTAATATAAATGGATAGATCCCATCCACTCCAGGTGCCTTCCTTATGTTTAACTTCAACAATTTCTCCTCCACTTTACTCTCAGTTATTACAAAATCATTTAGCTCCCTGTAAGAGTTTGATAAACTTCTGGTCTCTACTTCCCCACAGAATTCCAGTGTGAATGTAGATGCAAAATACCCATTCAGCCTGTCTGCTTCCTGAGCTGGATCATTAACAGTTGAACCATCGATATTAAGAGGCCCAATCTGATTCATCCCCTTCTTTCTAGAGTTTACATAAGTAAACAAGTGTTTGCATACTTTGCCAAGGCTTTCTTGTAATCTGCCTTTGCTTGCCTAACCTCCTTTGTGACTTGATTACAGACAGTTTATATCTACCTTGGCCGTCTGTGTCACCTGATAATTTATATGCATCTCATGCATTTTTCTTCTTTGCTACAAGTCTCATTAGTTCATCTGACATCCGTTTAGGCCTAAACCCTGAGCAGTATTTCTTAGTTGGTATTAAAAGCCTCGTGACTTCCAACATTAATTCCTTGAATTCTTCCCATTTATTTAGAATTTGCTGTTGGTTACATCGGGATTTGGTCCCACTATAAAATTTAAAAACTGTTTGAGACCATTGTATCTCCATCTCAGATGAGGTATATCAGAACAGACACCTGACTGCACCTTACAGTTATCTGTGTCTCACCCTGGCACTGTGAACACAATAGTTGTACAGAAAACCACAGACACAAATGGTATTAGAATCTGTAGTACTTAGTACGGGTTGATGGTTGAGAAGACAGAACATGCTTAGCCACGGGTGCCAAGCGATACAGTTCAATTCGAAGGTAATTTTCAAAGCTATAAGCTACTGTTCTTATTTTGTTTTAAAGTTTTTCCCATTCGTTTATGTTTAAAAAAGGGCTTTACGAACTGTAAGCAAGTTTTCCCAAAAAGGAATACCATCTTTTCTTTTTGTACTAATGAACTAACTTTAAACCACTTGATCACTGTATCAGCATTGCGCTTGCCTCCCCCTGGCAGGGCCAGAACCTTGGAAAAAGAATTCCCTTTCTCAGGGTGAAATGGAGTAAAAATTACTAACATAAATTTGAACATGGTTGGGTTCATCAGTCTAGTAGAAAACATGATAGAAATGAACTGGGCTCAACAAAGCAGCAAAAAAACAGATTTGAACTTGTTTCAAGCACATTGATATTCTTTTTGGTTATACACTCAGCTACAGACCGTCCCATAGGAAATTTGTCACCATTCCATATCCAGAAAACCGTGGAGAACATAGCAAGATCAGCTAAAAATCAGAAGGCTCAGTTTAGGGGACAACCTAGTTGAGATAGCAAATGCCTGAAATTCCGAGAGACTATTTTAGATGATGACTTTTGGAGGAATTCTGGTAATGGTCTCCTTTCACAGTGCACACAAATACGTTGAAGTTATTTCAGAGTGTGATCTCAGTGTCCCATAGGATGAAATGAAGAATGAAATGCAAGAACAGGGAGTGATATATGTAAAAAGAATCATCTTTTTAAGAAAGGAAATATTATGCCAGCATTTATTTTGGTCCATACTTCCAGTACTCCAATGCCACATTAGTTCTTTTCCTTAGTCAAGCAGGAACATAAATTCTATGTTCCAAATCCTTTCCATTTCTTCAAGTGTCAAAAGTATGGTCATTCACAAGCAGTATATCTTGAAATAGCCATATGTGCTATTTGTGGGTCTTTTGACCATAACAATCAAAACGTATTGCCTAAAATCTCAAATGTTCCAGCTGTAAAGTGGAGCGTTTTGCCTACACCAGAGAATGTGAACTTTGGAGGAGAGAAAAACAGATATTACAATATAAAGCAGAACACTAAGTTACTTATTAGGAAGCTAGGAAAGCTGTTCTTCCAACAGTCATAAATAGACCATATCAACAGAATGCACAATTGAGACTCAAATAACAATTTTTCTACGAGAGTCTGTCTTGGATTGGGCTTGAAATTTATTTACAATGCTCAGACCACAATCACGTGAACAGCCATCGAACATGTCACTCTCTATTCCTCCTGAAACCGACAGTGTGAAAAAGAAATCAAAGAAAAGTGTAACATCACAGACTAGTAATCAGTAGATTAAATGGATGTAGAAAAAAAGATTCAACCAGATGATTGTGTGCTTGAAATATTTGTGGATATGGATAAACCATATTTTCCAAAAAAAAACAACACAAAGACAAGAGTCAGTGTAAACAGTTTGAAGGACATTCCAAACTAAAATAATGAGCACCATTATCTAGTGGAATTGCCAAGACTTTTGTACTAATATAGTTGACATATATGACCTGATTAAGTAGTTTTTCCCACTATGTTTTTGCTTTCAAGAAAGCCACCTTAAAACACAGGAACTCACCAGTAATAAAAAATTATACAATATACTGGATCAATTATGATGAGAGTATATGATGAGAGCCTTGTCGATCAATTCGGCCCTGGAAAGATTGTGCAAGGCTCAAGGGGTAGAATTTTTTTCAGCCTGGACTGTACTTGTTAACAGGAGAGATTGCTTCTACAGGGATGGGATACACTTAAATAGAAAGGGTGCAAGAATATTTGCTGATGCTATCGAGGCAGTGTTAGGTGGGTCGGAAAACTGCTAGCTTGGGGAGACAAAGACCAATAGATTGACAGTAGCCACTGGCAGAGGTGAAAGAGATTCTTGCACTGCTTCTATTAGAATGAGCAGAAGCCTGAAAAACAAGATGCTTGATATTTCAGAGACTGCTGGGAGCCATTGCGGTACAAGTAAACACATGGGTTGTGTTAGGGTAGCTAAGAATAGAAACAGGTGCAGGTATACTTGCGTGTACACCAATGCTAGGAGTTTAGTAAACAAATTTGATGAATTTGAGGTATTGCTCAAAACATCAAAGGCAGATATTGTTGGGATATCAGAGACGTGGTGTCACACAGATATAAGGGATGCAGAACTGCAATTTGGGGAGTACAACGTCTACAGAAAGGATAGACAGGATAGGAAGGGGGGAGGGGTTATGCTATTAGTTAAGAAACACATAAAAACCAAGGAAGTGAAGCCAGTCGACATTGCTGGACAGTGCAGTGTTGAGTCAGTTTGGTGTGACATAAGCATTGGGAGATCAAAATTGAGAGTAGGAGTGTGCTACAGGCCTAATGACTCTGATGAGTATAATAAGAAACTGTACAGGGAAATAGAGTGGGCCAGTAAATCAGAGAGTCTTATAATGGGAGATTTTAATTTCCCACATATTGACTGGAATTTGGGGGCTGGTCACTCACACACTAGCAGGGCTTTTGTGGATTTATTGGATGATTGTTTTCTACATCAGCATGTTCGGGAGGCAACTAGAGGGAGTAATAATCTTGATTTGATTATCAGCAGTGATTCTTCATGCATTAAGAATCTGCAGATAAATCAACCACTAGGTGGCAGTGATCACAGTGTGCTGAAGTGGGATTTACTCAAAGAGGTAACTACCATTAGGGGTAAAGGGAAGGGTTATTGCTTCCGTAAAGGCGACTACGATGGACTGAGACAGTATTTAAATTCTATACAGTGGGACCAACTGATGATGTTACCAACAGCAAATTCAAAATGGGAAGCATTCAAAGAACTTATCTTGGAAGCTACTAGGCTTTACATACCAACTAAGAAATATTGTTCAAGGTTTAGGCCAAAATGGATGTCAGATGAACTAATGAGGCATATGGCAGAGAAGAAAAATGCATGGGATACTTACAAATTAACACATGACACAGAAGCCTATGATAGATACAAGTTGATATGCAACCAAGTTACAAAGGAGGTTAGGCAGGCGAAGGCAGATTACGAGAAATCCTTGGCAAGGGATGCAAAGAAAAACAGCAAAGAGTTCTTTACTTATGTAAACTCTAGAAGGAAGGGGATGAATCAGATTGGTCCACTTGATATTGATGGGTCAACTGTTGATGATCCTGCTCAGGTAGCTAACAAACTAAATGAATATTTTGCATCGACATTCACACATGAGGAGTTATTCAGCAAGGGGAATGCCAGTGGTGTATTCAACTCTAGCAGTTGAATACATCTCTGTAGCAGTTATTTCAAGATTCTGTAGCAGTAAGCTACAGAATCTTGAAATAACTGGGAGTAAAGTGGAGGAGAAATTGTTGAAGATAAACACAAGAAAGGCACCCGGGGTGGATGGGATCTATCCAGTTATATTAAAGGAGGCAGCAAAGGAAGTAAGCAAACCCTTAGCCATAATTATGAGAGCTTCCTTGGACTCAGGGGAGGTACCCATAGACTGGAAATGTGCAAATATGACCCCAATTCACAAAGGAGGATCAAAGGCTGACACAAGTAATTATAGACCTGTGAGCTTAACTTCTGTTCCAGGAAAATTAATGGAGGCACTGGTTAAAGAAGCACTGCAGGATCATTTAGACAAGACTTTAGTTATAGCTCGGACACAGCATGGTTTTGTTAAGGGGAAGTCTTGCCTGACCAATTTGATTGGATACTATGATGCAGTCACAAAAGAACTGGATGCAGGGAATAGCTTTGATATTATATACTTGGATCTTAGAAAGGCTTTTGATACTGTTGCACATGGAAGACTGCTACACAAATTGGAGCAGTGTGGCATTGGAGGCAAATTGCTGCTATGGATAAAGGGGTGGTTGAGGGGGAGAAGACAGAGAGTCGTAATCAATGGACACTGCTCATCGTGGACTAATGTTATTAGTGGAGTCCCTCAGGGCTCAGTGTTGGGTCCATTATTGTTTTCTGTATTTATAAATGATATTGATGATGGTATATCAAGCTTAATGTCCAAGTTTGCAGACGATACAAAGGTTGGCAGGGTTGTCAAGGACACTACTGACACTATGCTGCTGCAACAGGATCTGGAAAGGTTGAGCAGATGGGCTGAGAGGTGGCAAATGAAGTTTAACATTGACAAATGTAAAGTACTACACATGGGAAACAGCAACCCCAGAGCAACGTATCAACTCTGTGGTACTACACTGACAGTGGTAGAGAATGAAAGGGACTTGGGGGTGGTTGTGCAGGCAGATATGAAGTTCTCTGAGCAGTGCAGACGGGCTGCAAGAGTAGCTCATGGTGTCTTGTCAATGATATACAGGAATTTTTCCAGCAGGGATAAGGAGGTGATTATTCCATTGTATAAGGCGATGGTCAGGCCACACCTAGAGTACTGTATACAGGTCTGGAGGCCTCATTTCAAGAAGGATGTAGAGCTGCTGGAACGAGTACAGAGAAGGGCAACAAGATTAGTGAATGGAACAAAGGGGTGCTCTTACGAAGAAAGGCTTAAGTTTTGCAAATTACAGTGTCTGGAGACTAGGCACCAGCGAGGTGATCTGATAGAGGTGTATAAAGCCTTGAATGGTTTGAGCATGCTCAATGCTGATGGGATTCTTCTTCTAACTCAGAATAATCACCTGAGAGGGCATACATTCAAATTGAGGAAAGACAGATGTAGGATAGACGTGTGGAAATTTGCCTTTAGCCAGCGGGTGGTTGGTTGGTGGAACAGACTTCCATCCCTTGTCTTGGAGGTTGATAGCCTAAATAAGTTTAAGGCTCAGCTGGACAGGTATTTTGAACGAACAGAGGGGTGAAGTGGAAGTGGTTTTTTTTTTTTTTTTGGCTGATGCTGCATAAGCTTGCTTTCTTCCATCAAATGCCTCTGCTAATGCTAATTACAAACACCACAGTCAGTGGTGGAGTTGCAGTTCTTGGAAATTCACATGTACCCTCAAACAGTCCTTTAAACACCACCACCTTTTAGCATACCAGGAGACCGAAGAGGACACCATCACTTCTTGAGAAGGAAACAGAAATACTGATCAGACAGGCTGACAGATTGAAAAATGGAGAGATTAGAACAACCTAACTCTATTAAATGACTGTGCACATATATATATGTGCATTTTTTATCAGGAAATAGTACCACAGTATCAAGACAGTGGCGAAAGTGTGTAAAGTTCAAGGGAGAGTATTTCGAGAAGGAGAAATCCACAAAAGATTTGGATGATGACAATTAAGATAAGATCTTGCACTAGTTTGTGAATTAAATGATCACTCCTCATATGATCAGTTTATCGCTGCCTTTATACTTTTTCTTGTGCTTTCTGGAAATGTATAAGACTGACAATAGTTCGGTATTTTTGGAAAATATTTCAAGCTTTGTTTCTTTCTTGTGTAACTTGTCAACATTTTTTGTTCCACCATGATTTTGGTGAAATCAGGGAAAGTGTAGAGGCCTTTGGTATTGACCACCCAGCTGCTTTAAGCAGAGTCCCCCTGATGTATGTTAATGATTCTTGTTTAATAATGTTTCTCTCTAAGCTTGCCAGTTTTGACTAAAAGTGTCCCAGCCAGCTACCTGTCTTGGTATTCTATGGATCTGCTCAAGGATCCCTATACTGACTATGTAAAGATTCACTGCTAAAGGATCTATGTAAAGATTGCTGTGTACTGACTGATGAAAAGCTGGAAACAGAGTGGAGGAGTATTGATACTGTAGTACTATTTCCTGATAAAAAAAAATGCACATATATATGTGCACAGTCATTTAACAGAGTTAGGTTGTTCTAATCTATCCATTTTTCAATCTGTCAGCCTGTCTGATCAGTATTTCTGTTTCCTTCTACAGAAGTGATGGTGTCCTCTTCGGTCTCCTGGTATGCTAAAAGGTGGTGTTTAAAGGGCTGTTTGAGGGTACATGTGAATTTCCAAGAACTGCAACTCCACCACTGGTTTTTGTAATTGATCTATTATATTTTTTAATATACTGGATCAATTTAAGGGTGAGTTCCTGTGTTTTAAGATGGCTTTGTTGAAAGCAGAAAAACAGTGGGAAAAACTACTTAATCAGGTCATATATGTGCATTTTTTTATCAGGTCAAATGCACTCTTAAAATGCTGCACTGGGGGCTGGTGTCCTGCTTGCCCTACCCTAGTTCCAGCTCTGCTAACAGACCAATGTGATTCATCCCCTTCCTTTTAGTGTTTATATTAGTAAAGAAGTTTTTGCTGTTTTTTTTTTAACATTCTTTGCCAGAGACTTCTCATAATCTGCCTTAACTTGCCTAACCTACTTTGTCACTTGATTGCAGACTAGTGCAGACTGTAAGCATCTGTATCACCTAATTATTTTTATGCATCCAGTGCAATTTTCTTTCTGCGACAAACAAGTCTTATCAATTCATCTAACATCCATTTGGGTGTAAACCTTGAACAGTATCTCTAAGTTGATATAAAAAGCCTAGTTGCTTCTACAATTGCATCCCTGAATGCTTCCCAAATGGAATGTGCTGTTGTTAACTTCGTGAGTTGGTTGCACTGCATAGAATTCAAAAACTGTAGTCATCTGTACAAAAGCAAAAGCACTTCCCTCTGCCCTTGTCAGTAGTTACATCTTTAAGTAAATCCCTCATGAAATACAATGTGATCACTCCCACCTAGTGGCGCCTCCGTAGCCAGGTGGGAAGGAGCAGCAGTGCGTAGCATATGCTTCTTGATTAGACCGGGGTTCGAGCCCATCACCACCAAATACGGAGGATGCAGAAAGGTCAGCGAATGACCACTGCATGTCCCAGAGCAATATAGCCTTAGTTGCTAATGCTCCTAAAAAAAAACAAATAACAAAATAAACCACCTAGTGGGTCCTTTATCTGCAGATTCTTAATGCATGAAGGGTTGCTGCTGATCAGATCAAGACTATTACTTTTTCTTGTTGCCATATTGCTGATATGTTCTACTATCTAAAACTGATTCAGGGATTTTTATCACCAAATAATCATTTTTACGAGAATTGAATATAGCAGAATAGAAAAATTTGAAATCAGCTTTGAAACTCTGATTACTTGTTTTTATTTAAAATCACTGAAAGCTGAAATAGTAAAATTCTCAACTGATTTAATCATTATCACATGTTAGGTAAATTTTGGCTATAGCAGCTCTTGTGCTCAAAATCTCCAAACAAACAGAAGATGCTCATTGACATTAGTCTTGAATTTCCAAAGGTCGTAATTTTTGGGAAATGCGTGTGAAAGAAGATTATTCCAAAGAATAGAAGTAAAACAGTTAAATGAGGAATGCGAAAAGTTAGCTCTGCAGGTTTGGAGTTGGACAGAGAATGGATTCAATCTAGTTGATGCACGTGTTCATCCTGGTTTGGAAGAGAGTGGTGGAATTACAAATGCTAATTCAGAAGAATAGTGCCTGTGGAAGTATCTTTAGAAAAGGTATTCAGCACAAACTGGACATTTATGAGTCAGAGAGAGAGAGGAGTGACTTCATGAAGTAAGATAAAGGTAAACTGCAGCCATTATCAACCTGCAGGATGGAAGCCTCCTTAACAATTCATGTTGAGGGAAATGGACCATAATCTGCCATGCTGGTCTAGTGCAGGTTGGAACCTGACTGTCCTCTTTTGTATTGAATTGAATTGAAGAGTTTGAGAGGTTTTGGGGGACACCATGCACAGTGGGGGAACATTATTCAGTTGTAGGGCAAATTTGATACTTGTAGATGTTTAGAAGAAAAGTGATACTTGAGAGAGGGGGGAAAAAAGAAACCCAGTTTTTTTGAAGCAGAGGAAGAAATATTTGTGATGTTTCATGCCAAGAGAGAGATTGGAAGTCAGATAATCCTCCAATAGAAAAATGTGACATTGTCTAGAAATCTGAGTGTCGTTGAAGATGTGCATAGGAACAGCGAGAACCAAGTTTTAGAAGTTAATAAGTTCACCCCCACTGGAAAATTACCCGGAGATTGGCATTCAACGTGTTTGCAGCTGCTTATATTTGCAAGGGTCATTTATGTTTGCCTTGGGTGCTGGAATAATTAGGCATTGCTTTGTAGTATAAGGGGTCCTTGTTATCCGAGGATAACGGTGACCAAATTTTTGTAATGTGTATTATCTACTTGTATATAGTAAAAAATGGATTTAAGGAACTGAAAAATGAGACAATTATTTTATTAGACATTTTTTATCATATGTTGAACAATGTAAGGTTAAATAAAGTTTATTGAAGTTACACTTTCAGTTTTATGATATTGATTACTCATTCTCCACTTCAGTTGGAGAATATAGATCCCCACGATCAAAGTCGAAAGCAGTGTACAAATGTAAACTTGTACAACTTTATAATAATAAATAAATCCTAAAGATTTATATATTTATAATAATAAATAAATAAATCCTAAAGATTTATTTATTATTATAAAAGTATTTCATATTTTTAAATATTTTTCTTTTAGCAATAGTACAAAATTTATAAACAGTTGCTCATAAACTTTTAAAGTTTAATTCTTCATTCATGTAATTGTCTTTCTGTGCAATCTGTAATCCACTTATTTATAATTTGGCTCTTAGTTTCCCACCAACTTCTTTGATGCCTGGTGCACATTATGAAGAGATGGCTATTATGTGTGGTGGAAAAGGATTTTATGTCAATACATTGGAAGAATTGAGGTCTGCTCTAAAGGAAGGACTAAACACTAAAGATAAGCCAACTGTTTTGAATGTAGTTATTTCTCCAACTGCTCAAAGAAAACCACAGGTAATTTGGTGTTGTGATTATTAGAGTGATTATTAGCCTTAGAGTCAGCTGAAATTAGCAGATTTCTGTATTTTTAGGTACTGTTCCCATTATTCATTTATCCATTGTTGGATAAACAATGGATAGAGGACCAACAAATCTGTGCATGATGCATTGAACTTGACACACAGTTGGACGTTAATAAATTACACATATACAGTATGAACCAGAAGTCAAGCTAACCTTAAAAAAATCCATAAAACAGTTTTTTATATTTATGTGATGTATAAACATTTAAGGAATGAAAAGTATAGTCCAACATTTGTCATTAAAGAAAATAGATCATTAAATAAACTATTCACTATAACCACCTTATGCATAAATAAACATACATATTGTGCCAACACTTACAAACTATATCGAATGTGATTATTGTGGCCTTATACACTTAATGAACTGTAAAAATTATAAAATTTAGGCCTTTCCTTTTGTAGGTGGGAGGGGGAGATCTGCATAGAAAGAAGAGAGAACATTGATTCCTGTGGGCATGAACACTGTTTTAGTGACCTCTAACACCTCGGCACTTGTTGCACATTCCTTAAGCAAGATAGTCAAACACTGCCAAAGAAATGCAGACTTATTATTTTATAATGGTGGATTCTGCACCACAGATTCAGTGCTGTCATAGTGCATGATGGCAGTGCATAATCCTTTGGCCTTGGATGGGTTATTCATCTGTCTAGTAAGATTTTTATTCACTCAGTAGTGGAACATTTGATGATTGAACCTGACCTATGGAATGGTAGCTAAGCATGAATTTCTTATATATCCACTGGAGAAAGTGCCAATCTCTTTTACAAGGATGTCCAGTATTGGGAGTTCCTTTGTTCATTTGTCTTAGTTCCTTGGTGATAGTTACGTTGTGACATCCATTGTTAATGAAGGAGTGAATGTGTACCTATGCAGTGAATTGTCTTTCTAAACAGTGATTCATATCTCCATGTTACCATGCCCTTCAGTTCACATATCATAAATACTATGTTCATGTAAATCTTCAAAGTGTATCTAACTTACAGAAGGAGAACATTTATTTATCGAAAAAAATCCTTATATAAGATCAGACCAACAGATCGTTTGCCAGGAATTACAAACTGCACGTAAGGTGATTGTTATGCTCGTATACACTTCATGAACTATGGTGATCTTCAGGTCTTTCCTGTGGATGGAATGAAATCTCTCTAGAAAGAAGTGAAAGCATAACTTGTGGTTAGGTAAGTTAGGCTTCTTCTTCAGGTTCTGTGTTCAATTTGAACACTGGAGACCAACATTTTCCAGCCAACTCTGTTCCTTGCTTTGTGAAATAGTTCTTGTGTTGAAAGACACACTGTCCATTCTTTGATGTTATCAAGCCACTTTTTTTTTTGTCTTACTTTTGCTCTTTTGTCCTTAATCTTGAGTGGGAACGAGATTAGCTCCGTGTGGGCTAAGGTTTTACGGCTCCAGCTAATAAAGAAGTTTTTCTTAAATTTTTACCATTTTATTGACTAAATTGGTATATTAATTTATTTTCTAGAAGTAGCTTTATATACTTAGTTTATTTTGAACTTGTGCATGTATACTTGCATGTACACCAATGCTAGGAGTATAGTAAATAAATTTGATGAATTTGAAGTGCTGGTTAAGACATACAAGGTGGGTATTGTTGGAATATCAGAGACATGGTGTCACTCAGATATAATTGATGCAGAATTGGAATTTGGGGAGTACAATGTGTACAGAAAGGATAGAGAGGATAGGAAGGGAGGGGGAGTTTATGCTGTTAGTTAAGAAACAAAATCTAAGGAAGTGCATCCAGTTGACATAGATGGACAGTGCAATGTTGAGTCAGTTTGGTGTGACATAAGAAAGCAAAAATGAGGGTAGGAGTTGTTATAGGCCTAAAGACTCTGATGAGTACAATCAACAATTATACAGAGAAATAGTGGGCCAGTAAATCAGTGTCTTATTGTGGGGGATTTTAACTTCCCAGATTTTTTGGCATCAGCCAAAAATAGAAAAAAAAAACCTCCATCTCACCCCCCATTCATTACAAAAGCTTGTCCAACTCAGCCTTAAATTTATTTAGCTATCAACTTCCACAACAAAAGATGGAAATCTGTTCCACCAATCAACTACCTGCTGGCTAAAGGAAAATTTCCACATCTATTCTACAACTGTCTTTCCTCAATTTCAATCTAAGCCCCCTCAGGTTCTTAATCTGAGCAAGTTCTTAATCCCATCAACATTCAGCTTGCCCAACCCATTCAAGGCCTTATACACTTCAATCAGATGATCTCACATGTGCCTACTCTCCAGGCACTGCAATTTGAGGATCTTAAGCCTTTCTTCCCCTCACCAACCTTGTTGCCCTTTTTTTATTTCATTTTAGGAACTCTACATCCTTCCTAATATAAGCCTCCAGACCTATACACAGTACTCAAGTTGTGGCCTGACCATTGCCTTGTACAATGGGATAATCACCTCCCTGTCCCTGCCAGCAAAATTCCTTAATATCATTGAGAAGACTCCATGACCTGCCCTGGCAGCCTGTCTGTACTTCTCAGCAAACTTCATGTCTGACTGCACGATTAACCCCAGGTCTTTTTCACTTTCCACTTCCGTACCTGAGTACTACCACACAGTTGGTACGTTTCTCTTGGGTTACTGCTACTCATATGCAGTACTTTGCATTTGTCAATGTTAAACTTCAGTTGCCACTTCTCAGCCATCTACCCAACTTTTCCAGATCTTGTTGTAGCAGAATACTGTCATTACTGTTATTAACAACCCTGCTTACCTTTGTATCATTTGAAAACTTGGACATTAAGCCTGATATAGCTTCATCAATATCATTGATAAATATACAAAACAACAATGGGCCTAACACCAACCCCCAAAGGAACTCCACTAATAATATTAGTCCATGTAGTAGTAGTAGTAGTGGCATGTGATGCAAGAAATCAAGTGTATGAGCTTATGCAGCATCAGCCAAAAAAATAAATAAATAAATAAAATCACACCATTCCCTCCAAATGCCTGTCCAGTTCCTCCTTAAATTTATTCAACCTATCAACTTCCACAATGACAGATGGAAGTTTGTTCCAGCAATTAACCACCCGCTGGCTAAAGGCAAATTTCCACACATCTATTCTATATCTGTCTTTTCTTAATTTGAATTTATGTCCCCTTAGGTTCGTAATCTGAACAAGTGGAAGGATCCCATCAGAATTCAGCGTGCTCAACCCATCATACACCTCAATTATACACCTTAATCAGATTATACACCTCAATCAGATCACCGCGCAGGGGCCTAGTCTCCAGCCACTGCAATTTGCAGAACTTAACCCTCTTGGTAAGAGGATCCCTTCATTCCCCTCACCAATCTTGTTGCCCTTCTCTGTACACGCTCAAGTAAATCTACATCCTTCCTAAAATGAGGCCTCCAGACCTGTACGCAGTACTTAAGGCGTGGCTTGACCATTGCCTTATACAGAGGGACAATCACCTCCTTCTCCTGCTAGCAAAATTCCTATATATCATTGACAAAACCCCATGACCTGCCCTGGCAGCCTGTCTGCATTGCTCAGAACTCTTCATATCTGACTGCACAATTACTCCCAGGTATTTTTCATTTTCTACCGCCTTAAGTGTAGTACCATACAGTTGGTACGTTTCTCTGGTGTTACTTCTACCCATATACAGTGCTTTGCATTTGTCAAGGTTAAACTTCAGTTGCCACTTCTTAGCTCATCTGCCCAAATTATCTAGATCCTGTTGCAGTAGCACACTGCCATTAACAACCGTGCCAACCTTTGTATCATCTGCAAACTTCGACATTAAGCCTGATATACCTTCATCAATATCATTGATAAATATACAAAACAACAGTGGACCTAACACCGAACCCTGTGGGACTCCACTAATAACATTAGTCCACGAAGAGCAGCACCCATTGATTACCACTCTGTCTTCACCCACTTAACCATCCTTTTATACATTGTAGCAACTTACCCTTAATACCATTCTGCTTCAATTTGTACAATAGTCTTCCATGCACAACAGTGTCAAAAGCTTTCCTGAAATCCAAATATATAATATCAAAATTATTTTTTGCATCCAGTTCCTTTGTAACCACATCATAATATCCTATCAAATTTGTCAGACAAGACTTTCCCTTAACAAACCCATGCTGTGTCTGAATTATTGCTGCAGTCTTGTCTAGATGATCCTGCAATGCATCTTTAACCAGTGACTCCATTATTTTACCCGGAACAGAAGTCAAACTAACAGGTCTGTAATTACTTGTGTCACCCTGTGATCCCCCCCCCCCTTGTGAATTGAAGATACATTTGCACATCTCCAGTCCGTGGGAACTTCCCCCGAGTCCAAGGATGCTCTCATAATTATGGCTAAGAGTTTGCTTACTTCCTTTGCCATCTCCTTTAATGTAACTGGATAGATCCCATCTACCCCAGGTTCCTTTGTTATATTTAACTTCAGCAATTTCTTCTCAACTTTGCTCTCAGTTATTACAAAATAATTTAACTCCCTGTTAGAGTTTGATAAACATCTGTCCCTCTCCTCCTTGAATAACTCCTCATGTGTGGATGTAGATGCAATATACTCATTTAGTTTGGCAGCTATCTGAGAATGATCATCTACAGTCAAACCATTGATATCAAGTGGTCCAATCCAATTCATCCCCTTTCTTTTAGAATTTATATAAGTACAGAAGTCTTTGTCCTTTTTCTTTGAATCCTTTGTCAAAGATTTTTCATAATCTGCCTTTGCTTGCATAACTTCCTTTGTGACTTGATTACAGACTTGTATCTAACATAGGCTTCTGTGTCGCCTGACAATTTATGTGCATCCCATGCATTTTTCTTCTCTGCCACGAGTCTCATTAGTCTATCTGACATCCATTTGGGCCTAAACCTAGAGCAGTATTTCTGAGTTGGAACAAAAAGCCTAGTAGTAGCTTCCAAAATTACTTCCTTGAATGCTTCCCTTTCCCTTTACCCCTGATGATATTTACATCTTTAAGGAAATCCCACATCTGTACACTGTGATCACTACCTCCTAGTGGTTCCTTTATCTGTAAATTCTTAATGCATGAATAACCAATGTTGGTTATTCATGAATAACCAATAATCAGATCAAGAGTGTTATCCCTCTTGTTGCCTCTCTAACATGCTGCTGTAGAAAACAATCCTCAAATAAATCCACAAAAGCCTCGCTAGTGTGCAAGTGACCAACTCACAAATTCCAGTCAATATCTGGGAAGTTAAGATCCCCCATTATAAGACCCTCTGATTTACTGGCCCACTATTTCTGTATAATTGTTGATTGTACTCATCAGAGTCATTAGGCCTATAACAACTTCTACCCTCGTTTTTGCTTTCCCAGTGCTTATGTCACACCAAACTGACTCAACATTGCACTGTCCATCTATGTCAACTGGATGCACTTCCTTAGATTTTGTGTTTCTTAACTAACAGCATAAACCCCCCCCCTCCCTTACTATCCTGTCTATCCTTTCTGTACACATTGTACTCTCCAAATTCCCACAATAACACACAATTTCCAGTCAATATCTGGAAGATTAAACACATCCATTATAAGTGATTCTGATTTATTGGCCCACTCTATTTCTGTGTACTTTTGTTCTTTGTACTCATCAAAGTCATTAGGCTTATAACACATACCTACTCTTGTTTTTGGTTTTCCAGTACTTATGTCACACCAAACTGAATCAACACCCATGTCAGCTGGGTGCACTGCCTTTGATTTTATGTGTTTCTGAACTAAGACCATAACCCCTTCCTCTCCTGTTGGTCATTTTTTTTGCATTGTATTCCCCATATTCAATTTATGCATCCCTTATATATTAGAAAGTCACCATGTCTCTGGTATTCCAACAATGTCTACATTTGATGACTTGACCAACACTTCAAATTCATCAAATTTATTTACTATGCTCCTAGCATTGGTGTCCTTATAAGCAGTGCTTTTTTTGTAAAAAATATAGGTGCTGGTACTCCTTTCCTATCAGGAAAAATTGAAAATTAAAAGAATATGAAAAGTACTCTAAAATTTATTTTCCTGATATTGTTACTTTAGTAGTAAAGTTTTGGGAATAAGATCAATAAATTAAGTATATTAACACACAGTTTATTAAGCATAAATTTATTATTCGAGTATATAAAAATATTGATGTAAAATGTGTAAAAAATAAGTAAAATGTGAGTGTAATAAGTAAAAATAAATAAAATAAGTAAAAATATTTCATAATAAAGTTTTTGCAGAATATTCCAAATTTTTATTAAGTTCTCTTCCGACAGGCACATTGTGCTGACTTCTTTTCTTACTGTTTGTGTCAGTTGCTGAACGTTTCCGAAGCAGCCACGAATCAACATATTTTGCTGAATTGAAGTGTGTTAGCGGTGGGCTTGCACGTTCCAATTTTTTAGCATTAGTTGAGGCATATGATGCAAGAAAGCAAGCTTATACAGCATCAGCCAAAAAAAAAAAAAAAAACCCTTTTCATTTTGCCCATCTGATCACTCCAAATGTTTGTCTAGTTCATCCTAAAATTTATTTAAGCTATCAACTTCCACAACAGATGGAAGTCTGTTCCAACAAACAACTACCTGCTGACTAAAGGCAAACTTCCACACAATCTATTCTACAACTGTCTTTCCTCAATTTGAAACTATGTCCCCTCAGGTTCTTAATCTGTGCAAACAGAAGTATCCCATCAGCATTGAGCCTGTTCAAATCATTCAAGGCCTTGTACACTTCAATCAGATTACTGTTTTAAGAAATATTAGTGAAGAAATGGTTTTTGTCATCAACAAAGCTCTGGCTGGGGTGACAATCAGATTTATTTGTGAAAATCCTCATTCATATTCACTAAGAAATTGGTATCGTACTCAGTGTTCATCAAATGCTTCATTTCTTCCAAAACCATCTTATCAATTAGGTATTCCAGAAATCCACGAATTTTATCGCTTGCATTTAACTGTACTTAACCTACTCATCTTTGTACTCATCAAAGTCATTAGGCTTATAACATATACCTACTCTCGTTTTTGTTTTTCCAGTACTTATGTCACACCAAACTGAATCAACACCCATGTCAGCTGGGTGAATATTGACAATTTTCTAACTTCATTTTCACCAAATGCCAACATTTCATGTTTAGAAGGTTTAATACCTTCATTGTCCTCATTTTCCTTCTGTTGTCATCGATATTGTCACTAGTTCTTTAAACTAGTTGTTAAATTTGAATTTTTTTTTTTTGAAACTGGCTAAAAAAAATGTCGGTGTCATTCGGATATTCAGGCACTGTGACCATGTAAACAAAGATAGAGAAAATTTATGGAAAAATATGAATAGCGCACTTCCGCAAAACAACAAATGATTATTTGTCAGGGTAAAAGAAAATCACTCGTTTCTAATTCTTGAAAAGGGCGCTCACAGTTGATTCACAATGGTGTCCAACCTATGGCCTGTGCAGAAAGTGAACTAAAACAGCATTTTAAATTTTGTTAATTATCAAAAATATTTTCTCATTAAATGTTTTGTTCAGTAAATGTAATTGTGTATTGTACTTAATAAAATTTTCAAATATTTTCAATTTTACTTTTACATGTAACAAGATATGGAAAATATAACACTAATTTTTCTCGAATTGCTCAGTGCGGCCCGCAAAAGAAATCTAACTTTGAATTTATTTAAATATGGCCCCTGCACAGAAAAAAGTTCACCACAGTCCATTGTCAGCACCGGGAATACCCCTTGATCTGCTCACTGTTAACCAGCGCTACTTCTCCATAGGTGGACAGGTGGCTGGATAGGTTTTATGAGCAACACTAAGTTGTAAAATGGTAATCTCGTTGGCTCTCTTAATTCGTGCAGCAACACTAATTGCCTAAATTGCCTGAAGGCCAGAAATGCGAACTGTGCATACTGAGTTAAGTCTGTCCTAATCCGTTTGTTATATGAAAATTTTCTTTGCTTATTGTAAATTATTTTAAATGTAACTTCCGGGGGAATTCAAAAAAACATCACCATAAAAGTAGTTTGTTAAACAGAGGTCCGACTGAGTAATTTAAAATTCTAAAAATGGTTATAAAGTTTTATATAGAAAATATCTTACAACACAGACAGTAAAAAAATGCAAATTTAGTTAAATAACTATAAGCTTATTTGAATAGTAGGTAAACATGTGAAAAAAATTTACAGAATATTACAAATTTTGAAGTGTACTACACTCAAATATCACACGTTGCTGTTAATAAAGGTGCCAGTACCCTGTACCATTGCGTACCGTCCCAAAAAAAAGCACTGCGTACAAGTATATATCAACTGGTCTTACTCTTAGTTACCCTAACACAGCCTATGCATTTACTTGTTCCATGATGATTCACAGCAAGCTTTTAATACCACGGCAGCTTGCTTTCAGGCAGCTACACGTTTCAATAGAAGCAATGCAAGATTCACTTTCATCCCTGTCTCTAGCTATTGTTAATCTAAGCTATCAGTTTTCTGACCCAGCTAGGATTGCCTTGATAGCAGCAGCAAATATTCTTGTACCCTTTCTATTTAAGTATCCCATCCTTGTAGAAGCACTCTCTCCTGTTAACAAGCACAGACCATGCTGGGAAAAATCTACACCACGAGCATTGCACAATCACTCCAATGCCGAATTTACTGACAAGGCTTTCATCATATACTCCCTCCTGCCATGTCTGGGCAGAATTATATACGCTTTCAAATTTAAACCTAACTAGTGACACTTTTTTCGACAATTCCCTGTACAGTCAGTTCTGCTATAATGTGGTACACGTGTTCCTAAAAACCTTCACATTATGGTATTTCATGCATTAAAAACAACAGGGCTTACGGGAAAAATAAGGATAGGGGCAGAGCACTCGAAAAAAAAAAAATTATCAGTCTGGTAAGTAAAACACTAAAAAAAGTTAGAAACCCAATAAAATTGATAACACAGGTTTCATCATCATGAACTTGGTCTGACTTCGGTCTTTTAAGACCTGTTCCGTTGTAGCTCTTGGAGGTGGTCTTGATCTCGCCATCATCATCATCTTGGTCTGCCCACATCTCTCTTCCCTGTAGGTGTGTAGTTAAAGGCTAATTTTGGGGAAGCAGTGAATGACACTTGTCAATCACTGATCTGGAGTTTTACTTAATTAATCTAATTATAATAATAACAACAAGAAAATGGAATATTTTTCCGGGATTCCTTCGGACCATGATGGGAAGCTTGTAGCTTGCGGATGGCAATTGAGGATTGGAGGGATTATCCCACTTTGTGCGAACACTTTAAATCAGAAAGTTAAATATTCTGGATTGTTAAACCGACTTTTCAATCTGGAATTTCTTAACAATTTAGCACTAATGATCGACATCCTGCACGAGCTCTCTTACTTTTCAGAAGCTTTACAAAGTCGCAGAATCACTATAGTAAAAGCAAATAAATTAATTATTTTAACTATCAATGCTATCGTTAATTTAAAAAATTCTGAAGGAAATTATGAAGCTAAAATTGAGAGCATGTTGAAGTTGAAAGAATTTGTAGGAATGGAAAGTAAGAACACATTTAAAAAATTACCTCGTGATAGTTTATGAATATGAAGGATAAGTTATTAATGCAACAGAGTAATTTTAAATTAAATAAAAAAATAATGATAACGAAGAATTGAAAGAAATTTTAAACATATGCTACCTGGAATCGTGGAATATGAAAGAACTTTCGTCTCCGTGGCAAGACGGTGAAAAAGAAATAAGAAATTTAAGTTTTCTGATAAAATATGAAATAAAAATTTAATGATTTTAGAGATTTTGTAGAAGACAGTTTATCTTTAAAATCGAGTGAAATTCCCTCTTCAATTAAGAAAGCCAGAAATATCTTTGAAACCATTGCGATTAGTAGTCTGAAGCTGAGCGAGATTTCAGCATAAATGAATAATATTGTGACAATTGAATACGTTGCAGATTATGATGACCATACATCTAAATGGAAAACCATTGCTTCAATTTGATCTGGATCGTTACGTCAAATCATCACTCAGCTATTGAGCAAAGCAGAAGATGGACAACAAATATAAAGAAGTAAATTGCATATGGCAATTTTCAGAATAAATTTTTCTTGAATATTTGTATAATAATTTTTTTCATGTAATCTATGATTTTCTAGAAGAGTGTTTTTTATGTTAATATTAGTTTTTATATTGTAGAATGTTTTGTGATAGTTTTTGTTATTTGTGATATGGGAAATATTTCGTGTTATTTTTTATTTGCAGTATTAAAATTTTATCGTGAAAAAAAAATGTACCCATTATATTTCCCTAGTTGTTAAAAAAAAGAGAGAGACCAATAAAAAAGTGGTAGATAGTTTTATGTGAATCTTTCGCGTTTCTTTTAGGTATTTTGATTTGTATCTTGATTACAAAATAAAAGAGCTTTTGTATTGTAAATACTGTATTTTATTGATCATTCGCAAATTTTCATAATTTCTGGAAGACAAGATACAATGGATTTATGATAACTAAAGTAACAGATGTATACTTGCGATTGCAACATATCTAAATGTCTAGAAAACAGCGTTGATTGAAATAACAATCTTGTAGTTGAAGCGACATACGCAGCTGTTCAGGGAAACTAACAATGGAGTGTTACGAAAATGCGAGACGAAAAAATAAATTGACAAATATTTGTATTGTTGCAATCATACTTACTTCAGGAAGTATGATTGTGACGTCATATTACTCAAATTCTAAAAACTTAGAACTCGAGAGACTATCACATCCAGGTATTATCGTAAAAGGGGGGGGGGGGGGGCATGATGACCAGGCTGACTGGAGATATCATACCGGTCACGAAAAATGCATCACGCGCTCTAATCACACTAGTGAGTGCTCCGTGCAGACTAGTAGTGTGAACATCGGAAGCGCCTCTGGCGGAAGCCTACAGTGTATGACTTCATGGAAGTGATGTCATCCGCTGCAGTCAAAACTGCGAGCCCATTGTTAAAATATTCACAGCTCACCACTGGTTGTTGCTATGTTGCCTTATGCACAAGTGTGAGCTCTGGCGTTGAATTGGTCAGTCGAGAGCTTGATGGGCCACCATTTTAATTCCTTCGGGGGCATCCACCCTATTCTTCAAGCTCTCATGAATGCCCATCATAACTCTGAGTTGGCACCTAATTTCTTCACACTCTCTGCACTGAACACACACACAGACATGCCATACCCCCTTGGCTGTATCATATCCTGTTCCAGAAAGGTTCCGACATTGCATGAGTAGTATTTCATTAGACCGTGATTCTTAGGAGAACTGCCCCCTTCACTTCTTCCCTGAACCACAGCACTCCTGTTACTTTGAACCCTTTGCTCTGTTACTCTAGTCTGGGACATGATTTCTGTTTAACTTCAGTATAATCAAGAATATACTACACTAAACAAATATACTTAAATGCAGTAAATAATGCTACTCTATTCATCATTTATGCGGCAACAATACATAATACGCCTCAAGTTTACATTATATCTATTGTACTGTCAAGTTTATGTTATATGTATTTCACTATCAAGTTTACATTATCTGTATGTCACTATACTTTTACATTTGTAAAGTTAAGTTAATTATAAAAGATAATAAAACTATCTAATTATGCCAACCTGTGTGATTTGAACTTTTGAGATACCTGCTAGTTTACCACAATTAAAAACTTCCAATTTCACATAACGATGCTAGTCGTTATTTACATTATTGTAAATAATGTAGTGTTATCATTATTTACAACTCTAGATAACATTCATTTCTATTTCAGTGAGCCAGTAGTCACATCAAAATGTATATAACATTAGCATTTTAGCATTAGTAGAGGCATTTGATGCAAGAAAGCAAGCTTATGCAGCATCAGCCAAAAAAAAAAAAAAAAAAAAAAAACCCCACTTCCACTTCACCCCTCTGTTCGTTCAAAATACCTGTCCAGCTGAGCCTTAAACTTATTTAGGCTATCAACCTCCACCACAAGGATAAGAATAAGTAAGTTTTCTGTTTATACTCCAAGAGAGCCATGTATAACCAAAATAGTTTGAGAGAGAGAGAGAGAGAGAGAGAGAGAGAGAGAGCAGAAGAACATTACTGTATTTAATGAATACATGGACTCAAAACAGAGTCAACACAAAACAGTGTCAGCAAATGCTGTGTTTTTAACCACTTGGCTATTTCAGTATGGTTAATGCCATTTCTTGGGTTAAAAAATGGATTATATGATAAGAACAGCTAAACCTATCATGTCTACTCAAAAATTCATTCCATTTCAAATATTAAATCATTCTTAGTTAGTATTTAAAAGCAGATATTGAATATCATAAAAAAAAGTAATTCAATAGCTTAGTTCTATAAATTATATATAGAAATTCAGAGATGAAAAGGATAAAATCTGTATGATTAATATCAATGTGATTATTTTTTATTTATAGGAATTTCCATGGTTGACAAAATCTAAGATGTGAACTGAAGAAGTAAAAGAGCTGACAATTTATGCAGCTGTGTATAGTGAAAATATCACACTTCCAATTTTTTTTTTTTTTCCCATATTGCTAAAATATAGAAAGTAACTTTAAAAGTTTGATCTATTAGAATGGATATAGACATCAGCACCTTGTCTATTTGCCATTTTATAGTAACTGATTAGTTTTAATATGAGAAACTGTTTCAAGAGATCATATAAATCCTTTGTACATTATTCTATCTTGTTACTTTTTGTAGGTGAATTATTTTGTGTTGTATATAGTTCTTTTAAAACTTGATAACTATTCACACTGATTAAAATTTTTTTATACATAACTTGCTTTTTAGTCATCACACAGTATATTACATTAAGTAATATATTGTGTGATTGCTTTATTTTACAGGTTGATTCAAAAGACAACCTATAGTATATTTTCAGTTTGATTTCAATTGTTACTATATGAACCAAAAATATGGATGTGTGACTTAGTTCATACATTAGATTAAATGCATGAATTAAGTCACACATCCATATTTTTGGTTCCTTTTTTTGTTAATGTACAAAGGGTATTCAAGAAAATACAGTATTATAAATATAATTATAATAGATTTTGAAATAACTGTTGAAAATACTCTCCTTCCAAAAATGTAAGTACAAACTCTTCTTATTCTTTTCTTTAATGAGACTTGACAGAGCATTTGAGGAGGTATTGTTGAACTTTTTGATTCATTATTGACTTTCAATTTTCATGTTTCTGAAGGTTATTAATGTATACCACTCCTTGTAAGAAATCTGAAAGATAAAAATCTGGGGCGTACAGATGTTCTATTATGAATGCATGCTGTGTTGTCTGGGAAAGTAACATGCTATTGCCTTCATCATAAACAAAACACTGCTGATTAGTGACTGAAAGGTAATATGTAAAAAACTGTTAGACATCTTGGGGGTGACCAGTACTACTACTATTATAGTAGTTAGAATCAAATTCTCTCAGTTGCCAATGATAAATTAAAACTTACAAATTGGTGTTGCATGAATTTTGAATCACTGTTGTTATCACTAAAGGAATTGGAACTGTTTATGAAATTTATTTTGAAAAATGCATTTTACAGTATTATAAAAGTTTTATAAATGTTCTTTTCAGCATCAGAAAATGTAAGAAATTATTTTTTTATGGCTGTTTAAATAAAGTAATCTTGTAATATATCAAGGTTAAGAAAACGTTGCCATCTTTTGAGAAGAAATTACTTGTGAATAAAAAATACAGTAATACCCCGAAGTTACGCGATAGGTGGGTCCGACGAAAATCGCGTAAGTCGAATTCGCGTAAGTCGGGGTACAACTTTGCATATAAATACATATAAATTTTGCTTAATTGGGACCAAGGACTAACAAAAACACTAGTTTAGAAGAAAAATATTAATAAAATTGCAGTTCTTTATACATATTAATACAAAATATGTATTAACAAAAACAAATGACTTACGTAAAAAAGTTATTTCGATGTCGATGGCTTCATAAAATCTAACAAATTCGTCTGACGACACAGCGCGTTCTTTTTTTCACGCAGAATTTCTTCGTAGCAAGCTAATAATTTTTTTTATTCCTTGCTTTGTAGCTATAACGCGTTCTTCGTTGGAGTCTATGTTTTCTAAAATTTTTAAGCCCTTTACAATTGAGCCCTTTTCAATTTTCAACCTGTCAAGTTTGCAATTGTCATGTGCTTTTCGCCGTTGCTTCATTTAGGCCTGTAGCACGTGCAATATCACATGGTCTTTCATTTCGCTCAAAGCGTTTCACAATTTCATATTTTTTCTCTATCGACAGAGGTGGACTGGCCATAAGCCTTACCGGGGAAACCCCGGTGGGCCAGTGTGATTTTGGCCATAAACCATAGTATGAGGCCACTATAAATTTTCCCGGGTAAGAATTTTTGACCCAGTCCGCATCTGTTTATCGATAATTGCTTTTCTTTTTCTCTCTGAATCTGCAGTGTCTTCACCAGGACGCTTCCTTTTCACACCTTTTAATTAAGTATTTTACTCATTTTTAGGGAATAAAGCACAATTACAAAACGAGGAGGCACGCTTGATACGCATAAACAAAGCTGCGCGCATGTAGCAACTGAATAAACAACACCATAAAGGCAGAGATACACTATTAACACCTCACATTTCTAGGGGTTACTACCATAAAACAATAAAAATCCAGTTGCGTTTCTGCTAGTGAAATCTGTTATAAACTGGTAGTAAACTCGATCTAATTGCATTTGCGATTATACCGATAGCTGGAATTGTGTTGGTTTTTACGTTATTATGGTGAAATGTGTTTCCCCTTCACTGACATAAAAGCAACAAAGTTGAATTTTGTTCATCTTTCGCTCTCATTCTCCGCCGTTGCACCGTATATCGATAACATATGAAAAACGACCTTGAAGATAGTGGGCGGCAGCGTTGCCAAACGAAAAAAATCAAGAACCGCGTAACTCCGAGTTCGCGTAAGTCGGGGTAGCGTAAGTCGGGGTATTACTGTATGATTAAACCTACTTTCAGCCATGGAAGTAGATTTACAACACTATTAATACTTTATTTTGTATTTTCACAAATTAGACATCTTTCTATTCATGGGTTATTCTAACACACTAAACCATATTACAAAAGGCCTTGACCATTGAATCATAAAATTTCTTGAAACAATTGACAACTTTAATAAAAAACAGTAGACATAAAAAAACAATAAAACAAACTTAGAACAAAAATAAGAGCTGATAAAATAATAATAATAAATAGTGAAAAGTAAAATGAATAACAATCAGTTAAAAAAAAATAAAAATGAGTAACAATCAGTTAAAAAAAAAAAAAATGAATAAAAAGCACACTAAAAATACAAGCATGCATAAAAAGCTTTCAAGGCAGAGTGCCTCTTGATTAACTTAGTGGGTAGTGTATTCAGTTTAAACAGGACAATCTTCATGTTTTACAAGCAGTAAGGACATAACAGTGTTCAAGGAAACAGTTTGGGTTTGGGGGGAATAACAGATAGTAAAGTAAAAAAAGGAAAGAAAGAGGTGATTTGAGGGGAAGCACAAGAACTAGTTTGGATCTGACAATGGAAGGCAACGTAAATTTGATTACAAAATTTTAAGTGCACCAGTGTTTGTCATATTTTAGAATAATGGATTCCATAATGAAATGTATGAAATTATTGCAATTATTAGGACCACAAAAAAGATATGGAATGGTTTCCACCACCAGATCCTGACTAGTTCTTGTGTGTTTTATTTCTTCTCCTCCCCCTCTTTTTTTTTTTTTTTACCTTCTTAACCATTATTTTTTTTTCATTCTTTCCCAGAAGCAGTGAAAAGCAAGTTGGTCTTTGGAGTTTGTTTGCTATAAGTCTGTGAAATGCATTTTTTTAATTTGATAGACATTTTCAAATACAAATAAGTGGTTTCATCATTCACACAATCATTATGCAAGCACGTGGTATGCTTGGTTTCAGTCTGATTCAATGACAGCCTGCAGTTCATTGTTATCAATAGTAGTTGGTTGTCCCTCATGGGACGCATCAAAGGACTGACCACCTGATAAATTTTTTAAACTTTTTTGGGCTATGCTTCACTTGTTTTCCTCCATTGCTGTACATACACTGAGTGGCCACTTATTGGGTATATCTACCCAATAGTGAGTAGGTTCCATTTGGCTTTCAGAACAGCTATATTTGTGACATGGACTCATTGAGGTGTTAAAAGCATGCCACAGAGTTGCCAGTACATGTTCACTCACTTGATTCTATACTTATTGCAAATTGGATGGTTGCAGATATCTACTCTGATAAGTCATTCCACCTCTTCCTATATGTTGAATTGAGATAATAGTAACTGGAGCAGCCACTACAGAAGACTGAGTTCATGTTCCGGAAACAATTTCTTTACAATCCTCGCCTTGTGATGTGACACATTATCCTAGTTAAAAGCATCCATT
The DNA here is from genome assembly GCF_048544385.1 of Mastigoproctus giganteus. NCBI lineage: Eukaryota > Metazoa > Arthropoda > Arachnida > Uropygi > Thelyphonidae > Mastigoproctus > Mastigoproctus giganteus. Next base: position 98,195,189 of record NC_143575.1, read on the forward strand.
CATAGCAGAATACAATGCAGTTACGTCTGGTTGAAAACAATTTCAGCTAACTTGTGTTATCCAAATATTTTTCCGCTGGATCAAGGAGCCCAGTGCTCTCCATGAAAACACCCCACACCATTGCATCGCCACCACCAACAGCTTGTGTTGTTTGGTGGTAGTGCAATATCTTGGCTGGATAGGCCAATTTACTGCTCTTTAGGCCATAACCAATACTCAGGAATAAAACATCCCACTTCAGGGGAGCCCAATGATCACCATGAAACCACCCCACACCATTGTACTACCACCAACAGCTTGCATTGCTGTTACCTGCTGGATGGGCCCATTCACTGTTCTTTAGGCCATACCCTGGTTCTCCTATTAGCACTTAACAGTAGGAACTAGGATTTATCAGATTGTAAGGCAAGCAGTGTTGTCTGAAATGCCTGTCTAATTACTAGCATCTAACTGTCATATTAAGACCACCTAAGAAGCTATCTTATCTGCTCGTGTGTGCATGTTCATAATCTGGTCAATTTGCTTGTTTTGTAGGACAAAAAAAACCTAAGTTTTTGGAGGGGAAGAACCTTGCTGTCCACACCAGAGACTGACTAACAGCCATGAAGTGAAAAAAGGTCCGTGAAACTTCCTTCCACCCTGGCCTTTTCAACCAGAATAGGCAGGATGGTGATTATAACCACTGTGCTACCCATGCAGACTTCTTAGATTACTACTGTTGTATGCGATTATTTGACTGACTAGCCTTTCTGCTACCCTACCTTATCACCTCCACTGGTCAACAAGCCGTTTCTGACTTCGGGATTGCCATTGGCTGGATGTTATTGGGATTTTGAACAAAACTCAAGACAGCCATATGTGAAAATCCCCATCAGAGTTGCAGTTTCTAAGATACTTCTAGTGCAGCTTTTGTCTTGCCTATTCTCATACTCAGGACTGGCTCAAGCGTATGTAGCACCCCTAGGCCAGTTTGGTTTTCAGTGCCTGATCATTTTTTTTTTTTTTTTTTTCTCAATTTTTAAGCTTTATAAATTTTACAAAAGGGGCATGTCGTAATAGAACATATTTAAAAAAAATCTTACATAAAATTAAATTTACAAACCTTTATTTACAAAAGGTATATTAACAACAAATTATTCGAAAACTAAACAAAAAAATTCTTGAATAAAATATTTAAAATTATACTTATAAAATAGATGTATAATAATAAATGTAATAATTTTGCAAAAACAAAGCAAAAAAATAAAGTATATAAGCTGTGTCTATAAAGTAAGAATAATTATTGAAAATCGTAGCAAAAAACAATTTAACTAAATTAAAACTTTTCTGGCTTTTACTGTCACAAAATTTGTTATCAATTCTTCCATATCAAGTTCTTTTAAAATATCTTGTTCAATCGATAATATTGTTAAACCGTCTAATCTTTCATGACTCAGTTGTTCTCAAATGAGTTTTAATAAATTTCAGTTTCGAAAAACTCCTTTCCGCGCTAGCCACAGAGACAGGCAACATTAGGAAAATGCGGATAGCAATGAATAGGTTTGGTAAGGAAGATGTTAATTGCAAAAAATGCTAAAAACGACGCCCCTTGCAATACAACTTTTGGGGGGTGGGCACTGCTCATACCACCAATGCTTCGACTCTCTGGTCTTCTTTAATACTATTACTTTTTTTTTTACGATGGTGCCTCAACGCCATTGCACCCCTAGGCCGGCACCTCTTGTGCCTAAGCTCATACTGAATTGTACACGTGTAGCATCCTTACATATCTACCCATCAGCTTTATATCACGTAATAGCACAAAGCAGAGTTGGAAGGACACACCTGGTGCCACTTTGTAAACACTATGTACTAGCACATCATGCTGTTACTGAAGGTGTGCTCCATTTCTTGAAATGGGTACATATACCTAACCGAGTGACCACTGTATTTTACAGGCCACTTATGTACTGTTCTTAGTATATACCGAAAGTAAACCTATTGAGTTAACAGCGCTTATGAAAAGTTATTACATTTTATACTATTGAAACTGTTTAATATTTATTAATAGAAAAATCATTGATATCAATTGGACCAATCTGATTTATCCCCTTCTAGAGTTTATATAAGTGAAGAAGTCGTTGCTGTTTTTCTTTACATCCTTTACCAAAGATTTCTCGCCATCTGCCTTCACATGCCTAACCTTTGTGATTTGGTTACTGACTAGCTTATATCTACCATAGGCTTCTGTGTCACCTGATAATTTATATGCATGCCATGCATTTTTATTCTCTGCCATGAGTCTCATTACTTCACCTGACATCCATTTAGGCATTAATGTTGAACAGTATTTCTTAGTTGGCATGAAAAGCTTAATAGCTTCCAAGATTAATTTCTTGAATGCTTCCCATTTCTCCTCCTCATTGGTAGCATCGCCATCCTCCCTCAAACTCGGGTCTTTTCCACAGGGTGGAAAAGACCCGAGTTTGAATCACATCGATGAAAGGAGGAATTTTTAAGGTCCTTGTTCACAACTTGGCTGAGTTAGTCCGTATCAGATGAGGGTAGCATGTTTTTTCTTCTGGAAACCTTGGTGTTTCATACAGAAAACAGAAATTCGACCTCAGAGCACACTCAATTTACAGACAGTATACATGTAGCAATATGGCATTAGTTGACGATGCTCCTAAAAACCAGTTACCACAACAACAAAAGCTTCCCATTTAGAATTTGCTGTTGTAACATCATTTGCTAACATCAGCTTTTCTTGATAATGGCTTACACTTCTTCGGTTGACTGAAAATATTAACGGCAGCACCATCTTATCCTTGGTAAGAGAAAGTAAATTTCTCAGTCTTCATTCCTTGTCCAATGTCATCCATCCAATTTAATATTCAAATTTTTCATTTAAACCAGCACCTGATAAATATTTTACCTTTCTTTTTAAAGAATAAAATCTTCCTTCACTACGTTCTCATGAACATATCTCAAACAAATCGAAAGCTTTCTTTTTTCTTCTTTTTTTTGGCATATAAAAACTCTAACCTTCCACCTCCACCTTGAACTCGAAATTTCGATTTTTGTATTCAATGTTCACATCACCTGAACGACCAAAATACCCTCCAAAGATAAGAGACCTATCATTGCAACTATCGCACAATTTTTTCATCCAAAAAGAAAGCACATTTTCTATTATAGAGAGCAGTTTTCTATATGTGCAACAATGCATGTAACCAGGGTGCCTCCGTAGCCAGGTGGGAAGGAGCAGCAGTGCTTAGCACATGCTTCTTGATTAGACCAGGGTTGGTTCGAGCCCGTCACCACCAAATACGGAGGATGCGGAAAGGTCAGGGAATGACCACTGCATATCCTGGAGCAATATGACCTTAGTTGCTAATGCTCCTATAAACCAAATAACAAACAAGCATGTAACTAGACATATACCGAATGATCACTGAATTATGACGACCTGCCTAATACCCTGTTGGACCATTGTTCACACAGATAATTTGCCAGGTCTTGACTCTGCATGTCTGAAAACGTTCATGGGAATTGCAGCCATTGTGCCTGTAACCCTTTCCACAATGTCGGAATAAATTATGGTTGCATGTCCACATGCCTCATTTCCCATTACAAAATATCCAACAGGTGTTCAATTTGATTGAGGTAAGGCGAATTTAGAGGACAATCAAGATGGGTGATATCTTCATAGTGTTCCTAGAATCATGTGCACAGTGCAGCCACGACATATCGTCTTGGATGATCCCGTTTCTTACATGGCTGAGTGCACTTGATTTCCTTAGAGCTGCCAATACACCTCACCAGTGAAACATTGTTGTATATGCACGAGGAGTCTTGTTCATGCCTATGGTTTGTTTGGGATTTATTAGGCATATCGGTATCTGTGGCCATAGTGCACCAGTTCATGCCTATATTGAGCAACCACTGTCACCTGGCTGGACAATGGACACCGTGTACAATGGGTGTATGAACTTGTGTTGCTTCCGCCGGACATGAAGGCATCAGCTGTCATGTTGCACCAGGTTTGGACTCATCCGTCCAACACACTCATTTCCAGTCTTTCAGCTTCCAACCAGCATGGCCATACCACAGCATTTGCCGTTGCTGTTGACGGTGAGGAGAGGGTGTCTCTTGGCTTGTCTGAGTGTGCGGCACATCGTTATTTGAATATTCTTTAATACACCATGTATTGCAATGTCAGCTTTGGTACTGTCACTTGCCGATAATCCCATTCACCTTTTTTGTCCTTAATAGATAACTGGTATATGCACATTGTCATCTTTTTCCCTGGGCAGCAATACTCTGATCCTATCCATTATATCTTACTCGGCTTCTCCAGGACTGAATCGATTGATATCTCTCATCATATTTATCCCCAGGGGCTCACATCTGGTGAGTATGGGCTTGGCACACCCAGGGTCCTGAGCTGGATATCATCCTTCTTATCTTTCTTGGTGATTCCCTTCTACTTCTCTCTCTCTCTCTCTCACTCCGGGTAACTCAAGAATTTTTTTTTTTTTTTTGGCTGGTGCAGCATAAGCCTCAGCCTTCCTTGCACCATATAGCTGCTAATAATAATAATAATAATAATAATAATATACTACACAGTTTACCTCATCACTCTACAAAGAAAGCACAACCTTCTGCTTAAGGTCTAAGCGGAACCTTCTAATTCCATTTAGACATTGAAAACAAGTCTGTGAAGCAAAACATTCCGTTTAGACCTTTTTTTCAACACTGGTACGCTGCTTTAACAAGAGCTAACTCCTGTTGAACCAACGTACTCTGCCGTTGAAGATGTCCTTGTCTTGTGCTACCTGAGTGTATTCTCCAGCATTGTGTTTGAAAGGCCACTCGTTTTAATTTCTACGGGGACATCAACCCTTTTCCTTAAGCCCTGATATAATTCGATCAGAACGCTTAAACTTCTCACACCCTCTGCAATGACACACACACTTTCCCCTTTAACTGTATCATGTCCCCCTACAAAAATATGAAAAATGACATATTTCGCGCAACGAATGTTGGCATTATTCGCAGTAGAACTGCCTTTGACATTTTTCTCCCGAATCAGAGCATTCCCACTGTTTTAATCTGTTTGCTTGTCTGCTCTTGTTGAAGGCATGATTTAACTAAAATTAATTGAAAATTACCTCACTTAGAGGTATAATAACACACACTATTACGAGACATTTTACATATTAGGTGCTACGCTATTACGTTTCTAAATAACGCTAATGACTTTGTAATTGTTTAGCTAAAAAATAAAAATAAGTCAGCCTACGTGATTAGAGCCTTCGAACTACTCATTTACTATTATTGCTGCTATGATGCACTACACTATTATGTTACTAATTACGATGTTCTTGCCCTCGTGGAAAAGACCTGCGTTCGACTGCCGTAAATGACGTGTGGAAATTGTATGGGCTTTTTCACAACGTTGCAGTCTTAGTAGGCCTTAGGCATAGCACAGTTTTTCTCCCGGAAACTCGAGTTTTTCGTACAGCGAACAAAAAATCGACCATAGAACACATGCAATTTACAGGCAGTATATACGGAGCGATATGGCTTTAGTTAGTCGCTGATGCTCCTAAAAACCCTACGACATCTATAACAACAACAACAACAACAACAGATAGTAACGAATGTGCCTGGTGTACTGGGGTCCATGGTTCAGAGAGAAAAAAAAAATACGTATAATGATAACCCAGTTTAATGTAATAATAAAATATATAAGTAACAGGCAGCAACTTTCAAGACTAACGAGTCTCTTTTTCAACTGAAACTCGTTAAGAAAGAGACTCGTTAGTCTTGAAAGCTACTGCCTGTTACTTATATATTTTATTATTACATTTAATTTATTTATCATTATACGTCTAATTTTTTTTTTTTTTTTTGTTTCCTCTCAACAACAGATGTTCTTATCGAAATCACGGATACAAAGGGTCTGAATATTAGGCCGCAACTTAATAAATCTTTGATTGAATTTAAAAATAAGCTGATGAAGTGATTGGGGTTTTTACAACTTTTTATTGGAGACAATTTAATACGTTAACTAAGTAATTAAACGCCAAAATTTTCCAAATAAAGCTTATTTGTTTCAGTGGAGAAATTGAAAGAAAAGCAATTTATTTTATTATTATTTATTTCATTTTATTTTTTTTTTACGTATGAATTCATATATAGATTTCTGAGGTTTTCTTTTTCCTTTGTGGCACTTGCTTTTTTTTTTTTTTTTTTTTTTTGAAAACTAAAATTCCAAAATATAAATGATCATATACAGCTAAAATCGTTTTAAATTACTGTATAATGAAAAAATATTTTATCTGTTAGGATCCCCCATCTTGTCAGACTACAAGACACTGACTTTTGGAGAAAAAAAAACTGAGATATGGTCATTTCAATAAATTAACCTTTAAACCTATTAAGGGCTGGTCAGAAAGGCTGTGGTATTATTCTCTGCAGACCGTTAAAAAACATAGTACAGTATTATCTACTCAGTGAAGGCTCTGGTCAGAACTTTTCCAGGATCCGTCCCCATCAAAAACGTGATTTTCTCCCAAAAAATAGCATTTATTTTTATTTCAAGGCAGAGCAACGAAATGTGAGTAGAGTGTAATTCCTGCGTATTTTAGACTTTCGCTCTACACTTCTGACATTTTGTTCTGTTTTATTCAATTCATTTTTGCAATGTTTTATTATTTAATTTTCAGTCTGTTTGCTCCCGGATACATAGGTAGGATTACCAAATTTATTTTTTTATAATATGGAACAAATCAAAATAATGTATATGCATTTATTAAAATGATTAAAATATGAATTATCCTGAACAAACGAAATCAATAAAAATTATATAATAATAAAATCAACAGAGTACATATTCTCATAAATGAAAAATCAAGGAAGCTGTCGTTGCATTTTTTTTTTTTTTATAAATTCTTATTTTTAATATGAACTTATGAAATCAAGGCACGACATGTTAATATTTATTAAACTCTGCAGTACGGCTTTCACTGTCAATATTTCCAGTCCGTTTCTTTTTTTGGTTCACAATAGTCATAAGAGAAAAAATATTAGCATTAAGTAGAGGCATGCCATGCAAGAAAGCAATATTATGCAGCCAAAAAAAAAAAAAAAAAAAACCTCCCATTTCACCCTTCCATTCGTTCCAAATACCTGTTCAGCTCAGCCTTAAATTTATTTAAGCTATCAACTTCCACAACAAAAGAAGGAAGTCTGTTCCACCAATCAACCACCTGCTGGCTAAAGGCAAATTTCCACACATCTATTATATAACTGTCTTACCTCAATTTGAATCTGTGTGCCACTTCAGATTCTTAATCTGAGCAAGAGGAAGAATCCCATCAGATTTCAACTTGCTGCAATTTGCAGAACTTAAGCCTTCCTTGGTAAGAGCATCCCTTTGTCCCCCCTCACCAGTCTTGTTGCCCTTCTTTATACTCGTTCTAGCAACTCTACATCCTTCCTAAATTGAGGCCTCCAGACCTGTACATATTGCTCTACATGTGGCCTGACCATTGCATTGTACAACAGGATTATCACCTCCCTGTCCCTGCTAGCAAAATTCGTATAATTCATCAACAAAACTCCATGGCCTGCCAGGGCCATGTAGCCTTGTGAATGAATTATAGGCCGTCTGCAGTGCTCAGCGAACTTCATATTTGACTGCACAGTAACCCCAAGGTCTTTTTCACTTTCCACTTCCCTGAGTTTAGTACCACACAGTTGGTAGGTTTCTCTTGGGATATTGCTACCCATATGCAGTACTTTGCATTTGTCAATGTTAAACTTCAGTTGCCACTTCTCAGCCCATTTGCGAAACTTATCTAGATCCAGTTGGAGTAGCATACTGTCTTTACGGTTGATAACAACCCTGCCAACCTTTGTATCATCTGCAAACTTGGACATTAAATCTGATATTCCTTCATCGATATCATTACAAAACAACAATGGGCCTCACACCGAACCCTGGGGAACTACACTAATAACATTTGTCTACAAAGAGCAGTGTCCATTGATTACCACTCTCTGTCATCTCCCACACAACTATCCCTTTATCAATTGTAGCAACTTACCCTGAATGCTATACCTCTCCAATTTGTACAGCAGTCTTCCATGTGGAACAGTATCAAAAGCTTTCCTGAAATACAAGTACATGATATCAAAATTATTTTTGACATTCATTCCCTTTGTGACCACACCATAGTATCCAATCGAACTGATCGGACAAGACCTCCCTTTAACAAACCCATGTGTCTTAACTATTACTGCAGGCTGATCCTGCAATGCTGCTTTAACCGGAGACTCTATTATCGTCCCGGGAACACAAGTTAAACTTACAGGTCTATAGTTACTTGTGTGACATTTTGAACCCCCTTTGTGAATTGGCGATACATTTGCACACTTCCAGTCCATGGGGACCTCTACTGAGTCGAAGATGCTCCCACAATTAATTCTAAGGGTTTTCTTACTTCCCTTAATATAACTGGATAGATCCCGTCCATCCCAGGTGCTTTCCTTATGTTTAACTAGAACAATTTCTTCCCCACTTTGCTCTCAGTTATTACAAAGTCACTTAGCTCCCTATTAGTATTTGACAAACTTCTGACATTGCCTTTATTGAATAACTCGTTATGTCTGAATGTAGATGCAAAATACTCATTCAGTTTATTAGCTACCTGAGCATGATCACGAAAAAAGTGAGACCTGTGGTATTATTCTCGGCAAACCGCTGAAAAAAAACATAGCACTTGCCTACTCAATGAAGGCTGTAGACCAAGGCCTGGTCAGAAAATTTTCAAGATCCTTCCCCATTAAAACAGTGACTTGCTCCCAAAAAAACAGCATTTATTTCTATTTTACGGCAGAGCAATGCGAGGTGAGTAGAATGAAATTCCTGTGTATTTGAGACTTTCGCACCACACTAACAGTGTATACGTTATACATGAGCACTGTGTGCTAGTACGCTGAATATGTATTCCCATGTTTTCAATAATTCGATGTCATCATCATCAGCCATTTTCAATCCATTGCAGGATAACGGTCTCTCCAGTAACTTTTCAGTTCCTTATGTTTTGTTCAATGGCCATCTGTTTATTGTTCATGAACTTGTGAATTTCATCTGTCCATCTCCGCCATTGTCTTCTAGCTCCTCTTGGGTACTATTCTGTTATATTCTTAGTCCATTTGTCACCATGTCTTCGTCCTGCTCAAGACCATTTTAGTTCTAATAAGAATGTCCTTTACTTGAGTTTGCTGCCCAATACATGTGTTTCTCTTCTTATCTAACAGTCTGATTCCTAATATAATTTGTTCCATTCTCCGCTGTGTAGTTTTCAGCTTCTCTTCCATTCTTTTGATGAGTACCCAAGTTTAACTTTTATAAGTCATGGTGGGAGTATACATTAGTTCATTATTTTACGTTTCTGAGATATTGCTCCTCAGTATGTGACTATATTTCCTGAATGCTATCCATCCAAAATTTATTCTTCTCTTTACCTCGAACCATTTATCATTACAACAGCTAATTATTTATCGAAGATAAATTTATTAATCCACCTTTTCAATTTCTGTTCCTTCGATGATTATATCCATTCCTGTGGCATTCATGTTCATATTACTTTTGTTTTAACTTCATATTCATATTACTTTTGTTTTTATGTACAGAAATTTTTCATGACCTAACTTTTTCATCCAGTTGTCAAAATTACACTGGATTACTTCAATTTTTTTTTTTTTTTTTTTTGTGTTATATAATACTCTACTGTTTAAACAACGCATTATCATTTGTACCCAGTTTTTTTTTTCTTTTTAATAAAAGGAAGTTCTTTCAAATTGCAGCCAACTTGCAGTTGACTTTAAATAACATCCAACAGTGCTGGACCAAAGTATTTACTTGCTCAGGGCAGAATGATTTTTCTTCGCCCTTTACTAAGGATATATTTTTGTTCCCTCGTTATTATTCTGTTTTTGGCGCCCCTCTGGCAAGGAGCCCTGCTAAACCGTACTTTAATCCGTCACTGCATCCAAATAAATGTGTCAAAATGGTTGCGAGGGAATATCCATTTTTTTAAATAATTCTAACAAGTAGTATAGAAATCTCTGACATCAGATAGAAATTTTGCTTTCATATTTTGAGAAACTTTATTCTTATCAAGAAATAATTTGATATTCAACGGCAAAAATTTGGCTTCCGTTCTTTCTTTTGTAAATTCTGGAGTTTCTCTCAAATTAAGAAATTCAATAATACAGGTTTTTTCCAACTTCAATTTATAATAATTTTCGATTGAATACGTTCTGCACGCTAACGTCTGAATACAGGTAAACTTTACTTAATGGATTTTGGTGATTTTTTTTTTTTTTTTTTTTGGAATTAAAATAACAGTTGAGCACATCAAATTATTTGATAATTCTTTACCCTGCATTTCCTAATGAAAGCCACTGTCTCTTTGAATGAAAAAGTAAATAGATATTCTGCGTCAACAAAGTCACAGAACACTTTAAGATTATCAGTTCGAACTGTGTAACTAACTGAAATGCCTAAACACTTTTCCAACAATTGCTTTAACGTCAACTGAGAGTATATCAGCTGCGGATTGCCTGGTGTTATGTAAAACATGCGCTGGACGTCCAATTCCTTCTATGTTTTCATCCAGAGAAATTTAAGTCTTGCAAGCACATTGTTCCCACCATGGGAAATTCGCTACCAGAATTTGTTTGTTTTATCTCTGCAATAGGGGCTTACATCTGGCGAGTATGGGCTTTGGCACACCCAGGGTACTGAGTCGGATATCATCATTCTTCTCTTTCTTGGTGATTCCCTTCTTCTTCTCTCTCTTATGATAATTCTGAATATTTTTTTTTTTTTGCCTACTGTAACATAAGCCTCAGGCTTCCTTGCACCATATGGGTAATAATAATAATAATAATAATAATATGTAATACATGTTTTGAAATTTATACCTGCATTTTGGAGACTTTCTTCGCAAAAAACTGCAATCGCGTCCAAAATTTCATTAGATAATGAATAAACGTGTAACAATTTAATTTGCAGACTATTTTCGCGTGTAAAATGCTGTATTATTAATTTTAAAAATTTTCCGCATTGTGGCTGCTTGCATCAGTAGCTATTCCATACAACTGTACTTCATTGATATCATTCATAATTTTTGTAATAGTGTGCGGTGCTAATACATTTTTTTTTTTTTATAATTCCTGTCGATTTAGTTCTAGTGCTTGAAAATTAATTAGCAACTATAGAATCCGGAAAGAGAGTCCAGTAAAGTTTACTTCTACAATCGGTTGAATGAAAGGACTGATGGTGTTTTATAGTTAGGAAAAGCCTTTATTACTTCGGTTGCAATTGAACTGGTTTCATTGTCAGTGTTTGACTTTAAAAAATAACTGTGAACAGTTTTTGAATAACCCAAAGGAGACAAAATATTTAATTTATGTTTTTGTGTATTAATATGTTGCACAATATCTGATCGTCCACTGCAATACTGAACGTGCGCTTGCAGATCTTACATTCTGCCTCGTTATCAAACTTCCCTTTTGAAATAATATTTCAATCTTTGGAATAGTCATAATTGAAATTTCCTTTTGGTATTTTATTTTATAAGGCGTCTGTTGATTATGTATTTGTCCCAGGAATAAGGTCAATAATTGACTCTAATACTTATAATACAGTTACACACCAAACCACAGGTATACTAATAGAATGTAAACTGCACTGAAACGACAGAATCCATGGGACATCTGATTCCTGGGCAACGCGACATGTCACCCCTCTCGCTAGTGCAGGAACCCATCGCTTGGCAGGAATATAGGTAGACTGCATTCACATAGTCATAGACTATTAATTTAATGTCAGTATGGATAAACGTGGTGAGTTAACCGAATTTGAAAGAGGGATGATAGTGGATACCCGACGCATAGGTCACTCTGTCTCGAAAGTGGCACAGAAATTGCACTATACCCGTTCAAGAGTATCAAGGGTGTATCGGGAATACTCCATTCCCGGAATAACATCTCATAGTGGACAGCTCTGTGAGTGGAGAAACGTGATTGGGTTAACGCGACGGTCAACTTCTGTCTCTCATTGTTTCAGCCAACAGGAGAGCGACAGTGGCACAAATCACCGTCGACTTCAACGAAGGAGGTGCCAGAAATAATGACAGCGGTGCAGCAAGCATGGATGGAAATACCTGTGGAACACTTTCGTATTAACTGTTCCATAAAGTTGAGACCTTAATAATCAATTGATAGGGAGATAATTCTATTTACTTTTCAGTTATATTAATCACAGAAAAAGAAAAAAAATAACTCATTATATACGTTAACTAACTTATTTTATTATTATTTTTAAATGCTGTATATGATTTTCAAAATTTGTCGGTTATTACTGAGGTTCCTGGAGAAATTGGTTACTGAACAGGTGTGCTCTTAAATTAAATTAGTAAAGACATGTATGGGAATGGCTGTGTGCAATCACGAAACAATTGAAGGGGATGCAAGCAGATGATTGCACAGTGTTGTTGAGACCCATCCTTTCAGTCCAAGCAGCACACATAGCACAGTTGGTATAATCACCGTCCTCCCACACTGGCTGAAAGAGGTCCCGGGATCGAATCCCGTTAATGACGGGAAGAGTTTTTATGGGCTTTTTTTATAACGTGGCTTACTTAGCGAGGACAGTATGATTTTTCTCCCGAAAACTGTTTTTTTTTTTTTTCCTAGCAAATAGGAAATATTTAAAATAGCACAGTATTGTTTCAGTTGCTGCTGCCCCTAAAACTCTATAACAACCTTACAAATATGAAGTCTGAATCTGCCCTTATCATCGGAGCTGACGTAATCAATTTGTTTGTTTGTTATTTGGTTTTTAGGAGCATTAGCAACTAAGGCCATATTGCTCCGGGGATATGCAGTAGTAATTCCCTGACCTTTCCGCATCCTCCGTATTTGGTGGTCTTGGGCTCGAACCCCGGTCTAATCAAGAAGCGTGTGCTACCACTGCTGCTCCTGCCCACCTGGCTACGGAGGCGCCAATCAATTTCTATTTATTGATGGATTCTTCTGTCTAAAGATTGATCTTCCTTACTTTCTTATGTTGTTTATGCTTCTTTTTCTTACATATAAAGAATCGATCTACAGGTATTGCAGCGAGATTCAACCGCTGTTATGAAACTTTACTAAATGGAACACGTAAAGTGGAAAAATGGCTTAAAAACCACATGGTATACATTTTTTTTAAACGATTACTATTATTTAGAGAGAAAAAAATCGCTTTATTTAATTTGAGAATAGTTCCTTATTCTTCCTTTTTGGAAGTGAAGGAAAATTTTCAGTTTACTTGATTTGTATATTTGAAACGGAAATAAGACATTTTAGTATTAATCAAATGTTTTGAATATCAAATTGCAGAAATTTTTATTATCGTTCTGAGCCGAGCTTATTACAAAAAGAGTATATAAAGACCGGTGAACTCGAAAATATGGTTTGTCATCCGGGACAACGATCACGTGATGTATACTTTGAACGGTGTAGGGCGGGTATTACAGTGGATGGCGTCCGTGACCGGTGTTACTTTGTTGTTCTTGTGCGTGGTTTTATTTCTCTTTTATTTGTGTTTAATTTTTAATGAAGTAAGTCTTCGAAATTAAAGGCAGTTAGCTCGCTTCCCAATGAGTCATTTAACTTTAATAAACCTGTGTTTGGTAATTTTACCTGAACGTCTTGTGCTCCGTTGGGTTGTGGTTTGAGTAATTATCAACATTGGCGTTCATTCAGTGGCTGCTAGGCTTAGCAGTGGAAACCAATGCAGTGGTTTGGTTCTCGTTCACCGTATCACCGTTTGTATAAAATACCAGTAACTGTACGGAAATTAAAAGCACCTACATCTTATTTTACAACTGTTTCTATAGCAGCACAATTAAACATCTGTGTTCATTTGTGGAAACGACTTCGTTTTTTTTGTTAATCGATGAGGTAAGTCACTTTTCGAATCAGAATGTGTATTGTGAAAAATGTGTATGTTTATGAAAATTATTCAGTAGGAAATATGGGAAACGTTTAGAAAGTCACGAATATTGGTTATATTATTATTTTGCGTTTTTTTATTTGGAAGTTTTCAGCCCCAAAGGAAACAATGTTTATTTGAAATTTACTGAAAAAAATAATGGAATTATCTTATTTAACTGTATTGCAGGAATTAAAATTTTGATATAATTGATTGTTTTATACCGATCTGTAAGGTTGATCATTAGTCACCTAGTGAACTTTCAGCAGCACAATATTAGCAACTTCTAAGTAATGCGAGACCTAATCAAAACAAAGTAGCTCATTGCGAAAGTATATAAATTGACATGAGAGACGAGACCAGTGACCCCTTTGTGATTACTTCATCTCGCCCTCTACCTGTGCTTTTTCTCGGATCATTTGATAGTCGTGGTGCTGCTGTGCGTAATCGCTGAACTTGTTTTAAACTAATGATCTAAATGTGGAATGGCAAGATGAATTTTTTTTTTTAAATAAGTTCATAAATGTAATTGGTAACGAAACAAACTTAAAAAACTTTTCGAAAAAGCAAGATTTTTTCCTCCCCTGTTTTTAAGTCTTACACGATGAAGTTATTCGACATGCACATATGTTATTGGATTATTTTAAAGAAAATGCAGCAATTTTTATATTTTACTGCTCTGTAATTTTATTGAGTAACCAGTGTACTTAATAAGAGATTCTAGTTCAAAGTGGTATGCAGCGAATGGCTTGACATTTCTTCATAATTCAAGAAATGTCAAGTAATGGCATTTTTTGAATTATGAAGAAATATTTATTTATTCAAAATATTTATAATATTTTGAATAAATAAATATTTATTCAAAATATTATAAATTTTGAAATTTTTAAGTATCACATTTTTGAATTTCATATTAATGGTTAGGCATTCTGTCCCGTTTTTATAAGAAGGTAATTAAAAACTGCAGTTTTTTAAGTGATGTGTTGTATTGTTTGGATGGAATGGAACTGAGAAAACTATTTTTCAGTACTCAGTGGGACAGAACAGAATTATGGCGGCTCTGTGATTTTGCTTTCTGAATACAGTATCTAGGGAGAAAATGTTTTTAGTGAAATGGCAGAAATAATTTTTAATCCATATGCTTACTTTATATTCTAGTAAAACAAACAAACTCTATGTGCATTAGAATACCAATGGGATTATGATTTTTTTTGAAATTTCACATCTTAATTTTTTTTACACAAGTTGTTGGCAACTTGTTTTTGATTGAAGGACAGTGTAGATCTGTGCTTTCTGAAAAATGTGATCATTTCAGAGCCTTGAATAAAGTTAAAAATCACTTTGATAGTTATACAAATTATATTTGATAATTACATTAATTTTCAATATATTAACAGTTTTAATATTGTATTGACATTGAAATATATTCAGTTCTGAATTTGGTTGGCCAGAATGAATAGATAGTTGACATATGATTTTCAGTCTGTTTCATGATATATTTAATTTAAATTTCATTTGAAGAAATACAAGAATATTTTTCAGGACATGGAGCCAATAACAAATAACACTGATATGGTTACATATATTTTTCTGAACTCTGTCATGCACTTCCCCAAATTTATACACCCGCAAATGGCATTCTGAGTTCAAGTAATTCTATCTCCGGAGCTTCTCATTGAAGAATTCAAAAGATTGAAGTTGAAGACTATTTTTCAGTAATTTAACATGGTTTAATTATGCTACTGCATTTTAAGAAAAATTCTCTGATGTTTTACTGCTGCTGTTCATAATCCGAACTACATTTTTAATAAAAATTTGTCAAGTTACTTGAAATTTGCTCTATCATTTTAGAAGTTTTTACAAATAAGTTAATTTTATGTAAAAATATGTTAAAATAGCAATATCCAGGGCTGCATATCTTATGAAGCAAAGATGGCTGCAAACTGGATTTTTTTATACACTTGCCTTTTTGAGTTCCTCAGTCTGCTGGTTTCAGTGGCAGTTCATTTTAGAATCCAGCAGTAGTTGGTTATCATATTGATATTCCAACCCTCTTGGTACATTTATATATATTTATCTTGATGGAATCTTCTCCCTTGCTCTTTACTGAAACAAACTAAACTTTGTGAAAATAATTGAGATGAGAGTGCAAGAAGTGTACCGTAACTAGATATTGCAGCCTAGTTTTAAAAGTTTCTTCACATCACTTGCAATTTTCTCATAATCTGGGTGTTTATTGTTTCCCAAAAAATTCTATACTCAGTTTGGTTTGTGAATTCTTCAAATATAGAGTTTAGGCAGCATTTTGCAGATTTAGGTCTGTTTTGATTTTTTTGTATGTAAGTGATTGATTGGATTTCAAAACAGTTTTTTCCTTTATTCAAGACTTGGGTTACTGCTTCATTAAACCTTAACTTCAGATGCAGAAGAAGTAAAAGTGCTTGCTTCCATTCTTCTTTTTTCTTTTTTTTTTTTCAATCTACTAGTGGCTCACCTTTCATGTTCTTTGAATGTAGTGTCAGAGACTGTCTTGGTGACCACACTTTCCTTTCTTGATGTTCACTTCTTGCTTGACCATCCCAATCATACAGTAACAAGGCATATTTGTGTAATCAAGTTGTTTGCTAAATAGCAGAACAAGAACTTCTGCTATCCCACCATGATCCTTGTACTGAACATTTTCCAAAAGAAGCTTAACATTTTGTAGTTTTCTTTTAAGTGGGCTGAATGGGCTACAGGAACAAATGCATACTTGTTTCCATTGTGAAGGAGAGCCTCTGAGGTTTTGTTTCAATGAGTCAATAAATAGTATCCACCTGTTTGTTTGTAGAAAATCACAAAAAGCTCATAACTACACGAATGTTGTTGCAATACATCATTGAAACTTCTTTAGGAATTATTTTATTTTTCACAGTGTCTGTACCATGAAAAGACTTCCTGGGGGGACAGCAGATTCTTGAATTTCATTCTTGATCTTAAAAGCTCTGTAGACCCTTCTGGCAGATTTAAATCTCTCATGAGATCAAGTTCACTTTGTGTAAACAGTGATTCAGAGTTGTGAATTTCTTCATCACAATAGTTTATATCATCTAAATCATATGGAGGCAGCTTCACCTCGGTGGCAAAGATACCTCCATAATATGAGATCAGTACACTGTAGAGGTCTGCACAGGCCTATATTTTTTAATATTATCCAGCCACTCCTGAAGTTTAGACTAACCGACCCGAGCCCAAAAGTCTAGATGGCCTGGCCCGAATTTATTTTTCAAATTCATTTTCCCCCTGAACTGATTTTTATCCCACCCTGATTGAAACTTTTTATATAAATAAAATTGCTAGCATTACTTCAAATAATAAAAAAAAATAATTCATAATAAAAAAAATATTCTTTCAGATTCAATATTAATAATTATATAACAATAATGCCGACCGGGCTAGCCAGGTGGGTAAAGTGCCTACCTAGCAACCGAAAGGTTGCGGGTTCTAATCCCGCCTCGGGCTTGGATCACAGTAAAATATAAAAACTTTGTGAGGTGCATTATGGCCACAGAAGCTGATGCGCCAACAACTAACAAAAAAAATAACAATAATAATTATCAATATTAATTATATAAAAAAACAAAATGTAATAAATTTTCAATTTACCATATTTAATATAATTCCAAAATAAATATTGAAATCCACCTCTACTATTAGAATTAGAAAAAAATTAGAATTGACTGTCATTGGCAATTCTCACTATATGAATTATGTGGAATTGTACCCCTTACCTGTATTTCTAAATTATTGGTCAGTATTGTATATAGCAAAGCAGTTAGAAAGTGTTACAAGTGATCGTTCTTAGAATTGAAAGTAGGTCAACCCAAAAATCTTGGATGTAGTAGAACTAGGGATTAACGGTATCACACTTTTAATAAATACTGTACACATACAGCTAAAAGGGAACTCATTGCTGGGGGACATAATGACTCCTATACTCTTCTCACTTAAGGGCAAAGGCTACTTTACTGAGCAAAAATACAGACCCGATCATTTTCACGAAAGAATACAAATTTCGGTGAATTTTGGAGATGTTGGCGAAGTGCACCTTATTGGTCAATTAAAAGTGTCAACATAGAACTAATACATATTTTTTTCTAAAAAATCTTTAAGAATCTAAGTACATAACAAAATATTTAAAAAAAATGTATGTAGGAAATAGCTGAAATGTTCGGAAATAACGATTCATTACGATTATTTGTACCCAAACCGAGCCCGAACATCCTTTGTGTTACCGAGCCCAAACATCCTTCACGTTACAAGGGCCAGGCCCGGGTCCGTGCAGACCTCTAGTACACCGAGCAGCAAATTTAGTTCAAAACTACGTTAGAAAAATAGCCTGTAATCACTTACATATTTTTTTATGGTATTTGTAGCACAAGCTTATTTATTTATTGATTATCTGTTTATTGTTTTATATCAAATTAAAAAAAAGACATGACATCTGCAGTCATAGTGTATGAGTATATATATTGGAGGATAGTAAGAAATAGGAAATGCATGTTTTCTGTCTGTGTGCATACACACACACACATGAAGACAAGATTGAAAGAGGTATAAAGGGATAATAATCATAGTCCTACTGTTGCAAGATCACTATGCCATAAGATTGAACTCATGGTCACCGACATATGTAGTCTATTTAAGAAGTAGTGGGATTAGTGAAGTGAGAAAAATGAGAGTGAACGTAGTATTATATTATAGCCTGAAATTGAAGTGAGATCAGAATCAATTCTATATTTTATTTTGTTATATATTATTGTGATTGTTTTTTGTTCAAAATTAAGCAAACAATCAAGTACTATACCCAACCCATCACTGTTTACTCCTTAAACAGACTGCATCTGGTGGTGACTGAGTTCATTTTCATGGTGGTGCAGTATGACTATATATGAATAATGGGCCAGAAATTATGCACTGCAGTTGTAATTTTCTTTAAAAAATTTCAAAAATATGTTTAATAAGCGTTGCGGTCCATTAGTAAAAGGTCAAGCATTGCTGTATTTCAAAAGAATGGGGAGGGGAGGAAAACTTTTTTCAGAAATAATGAAGAAAATTTGTCTTTGAGAACAGATGCTAACAGTCTTTGTATGCTGTTGGTGCCTGCACTGCTGGGTTAATTATATGAATTTACTGTTTTAGATAATATTATGTACCATTAATTTTGTTGTGAATTCAAAAATCCATATCCAGTATATTGGTATCTCTGTTAGAAAAGCATGTGAACAGTAATAAATTCAATGATGCAATATGATATGTGACATAGGCATTTGCTAAAAGGGCTGTTAATTCGAAAACTTGACGTATATAGTAGGATCACCTTTTGGCTTGTATGATGACCTCAGCTTCCCTGGGCGTACACTTACAAACTTGCTGGAGGCATTGGCCACCAAGCATTAGAACTGGTTTGGATTTTTGCCAGTCTTAATCTGTGTACTGATGTTCTTCTCACAGATGTTCACTAGAGTTAAACTCTGTGTGGAGTTGGCCAGGTCAACTTTTTATATGTCATTGGCCATAAGCCAGTCCTGTATGACCAGATGTGACTTGTATTATATTATTCATATCCACAAGCACAATGGTGGAATATGCAAATCTGTGTAGTACTGCAGAACTGAATTTAGGAAGTAACACAATGCTAGAAACTGATGCCAGTTTCAATCAAGATTATGATTCCTCTCCCAACTGCAGTACTTTTTAGAACTGTACATTTATGCTTTAATTGTTTCCTTAGAAAACAGGCCTTGTGTGTCGGGTTGCATTATATCATCAAAGTTTCTTGCAACGACCGACTAACTGGTTAAAATAAATTTATTAAAATAAAAATGATATATACATAAGATAAAACAGAAAAATAAAATAAGATAAAAGAGTTAAAATGTATATAATAAAAGTGTTAAAATACGTAGATAGTAGCTTTCGAAGCGAAGTGCCTCTTCATCAGCTAGTGTGTGAATGATGTACTTCAGTATGTGTTGATAGTCACAAGTCAGCTGGGCATGATCTTGTGTCATGAGTCCGGTACCGGTAAAGCAGAATTACGTACACGTGATGATTGCCAGCACTCATTGCACTGCAATACAGTACATTCTATAATAGGGTGTAAGCATACTGCCCTCGTCCGATTCATAGTACTATTATTGGTGGCTATGTGTTCTAGTGTTTCAAGCCATGAGCACTGGCAGTAATCACGTGAACAGTCGACGATTTCAGTATCCCGCTGGGGATCAAGATTGTGCTGCTCAACCCAATAATGTTCGGCGACTGTGGAGCATTCAGAATTAGCGGTTCGCAGAGCCACCTAATGCTCAGAAACACGATCTTTTAATCTTCTACCAGACTCACCTGCATAACACCCCCCATAATCCGGACACGTAATACGGTATATGGAACCACTCCGTAGGAAAGGAGGAACTGGTGTTTTCACCTTAGAAATAATAGATTGTAATTTCCTCCCTGGAAATTGCACACATCGTATATGATGGTGACGCAAAATCCTAACAAGACATTCCGATACGCCTGGATAACAGGGGATGTAGGCAGTAGAGATAAATTGATTGACGTGAGGCGGGTTAGATTTTGTAACAAATTCGTGAGCCTGAAGCTCACATCTATCTAGAACATGAGGTGTATAGCCGCAATTTGAAAGCTCTGCCCTAATTTTAGAAATCTCCAACTGCCTGTCACCAGTCGAACTAGAGTGCATCCAAGCGCGGGAGAATAAGGTGCAAGCAGTGCTACGTAAATGACCAGGGGCGTGCGCAGAGCCATAATTGGTAAATTGGCCTGTGCACATTGGCTTCCTAAAAACAGAAGTTACTAAATACGAATCCACGCACTGGACTAACACATCCAAAAAAAGGAAGGGTATTATCAACCTCTAGTTCAGTCATAAACTGAATGATGGGCAACAGGGAATTGAGATATTGCAGCAGCCCAGATTCTGATCCCCGGGGTACAATTGCAAAAATATCGTCAACATAATGACACCAGAGAGTGATAGGAATAGGTAAGTTCAAGAAAATCTGACTCTCAAGTTCCTCCATGGCGATATTGGCCGCAATAGGACTAACAGGGACATCCATAGCTGTGCCCTGTATTTGGCAGAACAGAGAGTCGTTGAACATGATCACACCCCCTGTTAAACACAGATTGAGAACAGACAAATATCATCTGTAGAGAGTGAGGTTCTATCTCCCAATGTGGTATCCCTGTTAAAAAGACGTCTTGCACAGGTAATAGCCTGTTGTACAGGAACAGAAGTGAACAGAGAAACCACATCAAAGGAGACCATAATGTTGCTCTCAGAAATAATAAATTCTTTAATAATACGCAGAAAATGCGTACTACTGGAAGCAGTGTAAACACTGCTTCCACCCCTTGTTAGAAGTTTTTCTAACAAGGGGTGCTAATAACTTGGCAACATATTTAGAAAGTTCATACGTAGGTGTATGACAACAAGAAACGATGGGCCGTAAAGGAACATCAGGTTTTGGATCTTTGGAAGTCCATAAAACTGCGGTAGTCGACAACCTGTCACATGAAGCTTCCAGCGGACGTTCTTCGTAATCTTATTGGCTAAAAACCAAGAATGCACAAGTTTATTAACTTTGGATTCCAACTTCTCCAGCACTTTCACAGGGGGATCTTGCACAGTTTCATAAACCTCCTGATCCTGTAATAGAGCGAGGGATTTACGAATATACTTCAACTTGTCCAGGACAACAGTGTTATGTAGGTGAATCTGGTAGAAGATTAAAAGATCGGGTTTCTGAGCATGAGGTGGCTCTGCGAACCGCTAATTTTGAATGCTCCGCAGTCGCCGAACATTATTGGATTGAGCAATCTTGATCCCCAGCGGGATATTGAAATCATCGACTGTTCACGTGATTACCGCCAGCGCTCATGGCTTGAAGCACTACACATAGCCACCAATAATAGTACTATGAATCGGATGAGGGTGTACACTTACACCCTATTATAGAATGTACTGTATTGCAGTGCGATGAGCGCTGGCGATCATCATGATCATGCCCAGCTGACTTGTGCTATTGTAACTATCAATATATACTGAAGTACACCATTCACACACTAGCTGATGAAGAGGCACTTTGCTTTGAAAGCTACTATCTATGTATTTTAAAGCTTTTATTATATATATTTTAACTCTTTATCTTGTTGTATTTTAATGCTTTTATCTTATTTTATTTCTGTTTTATTTTATGTATATATCATTTTTATTTTAATAAATTTATTTTAACCAGTTAGTCAGTCGTCGCAAGAAACTTTGATGATATGATTTAATAGTTTCCTTCATAATTTTACAATTATTTCAACCTGTACTACTTTTGAATTATTGCCATATCCCAAAATATTAGCTGATAGAGGAGATGGCTTTAAAAAAAAAAAAAAAAAAATTCTAAATTTGTATTAATGATTGAAATTGAGGTGTACACATTTTTTTTTTGTATTGTGCGTGATGTCCAGGTTTAAAAAATTTGGCCTTGTGATTTGTATGCAAAATCCACATAACACACTTTGGTGTTATGTGGATTTTGCATTTAGGAAGGCATTTCTTATTTCATTGCCAGAAATTTGAAATTTTTTGTTATCAAGTGGTATTTTCACAGCAAGGTCGGGCAACCAAAAGTCTGATGATTTCTGTATTTTAGTGTATAATCAGCTGTTATATAAACAAAAACAAGTGGCAAACATAAAACTCATATTTGTGAATATATTACATAATTTGAAAAAAAAACAAAAAAAGTAATAAAATTGTAGTAATTTCATGGCTCTAAATCACTTGTATGTTTCTGTTATATAAGAATGTAAATGGAAGCAAGTCAACATCTTGAGTTTTCTCAAGAGCAAGATTTTGTGGTACATCTGTTTTTGCACTTGTACATGTTAATCATCTGTGTGTAGTGCTTCCTTATTAACAAAAAAAAAAAAAAAAACCCTTCATATCTTTCATAGACAAATTTTGTCAAACCTCAGGGATTCAAAAAGAATTTGTTGTATTTTCCTGATATATAAGTTTGAGCTGAAGCTTGAAATAAGTAATGATGTAGAGCAGGGATGTCCAACTTCAAACTACTACATCACCGAGGGGCTGAATTATAATTTGGTATTTACTCTGCAGACTGCATAAATATTTCCAATATCTGCCCTACAATAATTAGATCTATGAAGCATACAAATTAGAATTAGGTGCTAAGTTTTCTAAACAATTAATTTATATTTAATACTATACTTTATAATATTACACAAAAAAAAGTTATTTGCTAGATGCAGTATGAAATCAACTGAAAAATCACTTTTTGTAAAGTTTTTTTTTTTTTTTTTTTTTTTGACTATCAATAGTTAATTTTCATTATTGGTGGACTCTTTGGAGTGAGGTTTTGTGTCATTTTTAAATTTTGCAGAAATGAAAACTTTGTACACAAATGCTTTAAAATATTAATATGCCCTTTTTTGACTTTATTACCCAACACTACAGTAAAATTGTCAGAATAAAAAAAAACAAAAAAAAAAAAAGGAAAATATTCATAAAAAGTAAGAAATATTTAATAAAGACATGGCCTTCTTAAATTTAATTTATAAAAAGGTTTATTAATAAAACTGTTAAATTTTTATACTGTAATAGTCACTACTTCTAGTTATATCATTCACTGATTCATTTGTGTGAAATTCTGGATCTGAATTCTAGAGGTGCTTCGATTTTGGATTTGTAACTCAGTTGCCTGATTTTTTTTGATTATGGCAGCTGAGATCAACAAGTACAACCTCTGATTTTCTAAGCATTTTTGTGCTGTCATCTATTACAGTAGTTTTCAACCATTTTTTTAATAATGGCACCCTTAAGTAATTTATTTTATTTTGTGGCACCCCTATTCCATTTTCTTCCTCTTAGATCTGATTCTGTGTGTGTGTGTGTGTGTGTGTGTGTGTGTGTGTAAAATATTAAAACAATGTTATATGATAGTTATTATAATAATATAATTATAAAAAATATTACAATTCATAATACAAATTATATATACTTATACAAAATTTTATTCTTTATATAGAGGTACTAAGTAAACATCAATTATAGATTACCACAAAATTAAAAAGATACTGTACAATGGAAGGTATGTAAACACTTGGTTTGTGTAAAATAAAGGTGGTAGATGACTTTCATCAACCGGTGAAATACGACCCCTTTGCTTATTGGAGGCTTGAAGTGGTGAAACCCATGTTTAGTCTCTAGAGCAAAGTTTCCGGCAAACCCCCCCCCCCCCATACTTCTCCTTCAACCCATGCATGGTACTAAGTACTATAGGTTTTGATACCTTTCGTGTTTGGGGTTTCCATAAAAAAAAAAAAAAAACTTTCCAATGAGATATTTGTACCTAGTGTGATTCACAGATCTTTTTGATATTAGGTGGAATATTGGAGAGACATACTCTCATTTCTTCCTCAGTCATTTGTAGTCTTTCTCCCTTGTTAGTTTTTATAGTGATAAGCGCAGAAAATCCTAACTCGCATAGGTAAGATGTAGAAAATTCTTCCAACTAGCCAAACATATCAATATACTTAACAGCTTATCGTGAAGCTTAATTTGATACATAAGTCCTGGGGCACATGTTTGTTAAGTCCCACTGGACAAGGGAGTACAAAAGGTTAACCATAACAATATTGTATGTAATGAAACTGTTATCTTTTATAATGTGAGGTTTTTTTTTGTATTTTTTTAAATTTTGGAAATGTAAATAGAATGATCAGTTAATATATGTAAATATTGTCATTGTGGTTTACGGAACACAATAATAAGGATGTACCTTTTTATAATGAAATGAATATATAAATTTAAAAAAAAAATTTAGTAAACCACTGATGTATTATAAACTACCTACAGTTGTTGAAAACACTGGTAAGAGATGGTAGTATGACCTAAAAAAATTTCAAGACAATTATTATATTAACAGACATTATTTGAAGTGACTTTAGAAATGTTGATCTACATACATACTACTGAAAGAGCTAAAGAGAAGGAAATATATAATAATAATATTGGTATTAATGTTATGCCCGTGGAATTGTGTGTTCTTGGGCCAATTTGCATGTTGTGCAAGGTGATAAACCACTGAATGACTCTTGGGAGAACCCTACTGCCTCTGAGATCATCTAATTACAAGCTTGAATGAAGAGGACTTTAGAAATTCCTCCACTCCTTTGATGGGAATTGAACCCAGACCTTTCCAAACAGATGGCATTATCTTGTGGCAACTAAGGACTAAAAAGGAAGAAAGCATTAAGGCATTTTGGGGAATGGAACAGTACTCTTATGGCTACACAAAACCACCTGGAGGGCCATATGCAGTCAGCCAGTTGGAAAGTCCTGATATAGAGTATCTGATTTGCAAGGTATTTTTGACAAATCAGCACCACCTCCTTGATTTTGCTTGGTATCATGATTCATTGGCTTCCAATAATTTTAAGATAAATTTTCTGTAATATTTAAATCAGACTACATCAATTTGCTGTTAGGAAGTTTGGATAATATTTGATATCCTTAATAGCAACTTTGAAAGGGTTAGTGAAAAGTTCAGTGTTATTTTTTCTTAGAAATCTGAAAATTTTACCTCAAAAGAATTTATTAATTCAGTAAAAACAACTTGCACATTTTCAAAATTTACATTTTCACTTTCATTTTCCATTTGTTACATGAAACAGAAGTAAAGTAAATGTTTTTTTGTTAAATCATTTAGAAAACTGCAAGTTTGCTTTTAAATGGTGGTAAGCAATTGAACGTGAGTGCATTTCTTCCTTGCAATTGCACATTGAGGTTGATTAAATATCCCATATCTGGAAGGAAAGCTAGATTTCAGTCATTCATTTCTCAAAAGTCTGCAGTCTTCTGGAAATTCCCTATTTTAAAACAATTTTTCAGGTTCCAGAATCTCTTGAATACCTTTCTTTTGATAGTCAACAGACTTTAATATGAAGGTGTAATTCATTATCTTCCAAATCTGAATTTAGAAGAAACGGATTATGAAATTTGTGACAGTATAGTGCTCAGACTAATTTTTTTATGCAGCATGTTACTGGACCAAACCATCAGAAAAATATTAAAGTTCTTAATGAAAAAAAAAGCCTCATTGTGGACATTACAATAATATTTACCTTGTAGTTCAAATACTTATCTAGCAAAGCTACACAACTATTTGAGTTTTCTATCATTGAGTACAAATTCTCCTTCAGTAAAAATGACTACTATCAGCAGTTATGTAAAGGTCATTTTGATCCACCCCCCTCCCCACATAATTTTTTTTTATTTCCTCTGATATCACTAAAACTATTGTGTTCACTCTTGAGTTACAGCGCTTTCCATGAAAATTCAAGAATCTATTTAATAGGGTCTGGAAATGTACTATAAAGTTGCTAATATCTTGTGCATGAGTTTGCCCAGCTGCAATTGTTTGTGAAATGTAGGAAAGGGCACGATGTGTTTTTATAATAATAAATTAAAGTCATTAAAATTAAGTAATAATAATAAATTTGTTACAATTAAACCGTCATAAATATTACTCATTAAATATTAAAACAGATTAATACAAATAAAGTATGTATTTAATTTTTTTTCTCATTCTAGTTATGCGGTAGCAACACAGGTGAATGAAACACCAAGACTATGCAACCAACTACTAAGATCAAACTGGCAGACTTAAATCCTTATCTCACATGTGTACTATGTGGTGGATATTACATAGATGCTACAACAATTATTGAGTGCTTGCATTCTTGTAAGTTTTTTATTAATACTTTTAATGGTTGTTATTATTTATTTCACAGTTCATAGAATATTTCCCAGTTAATTATAGCTGAGTAGTGGTATAAATGGTAACAAACTACAACTAGAGTATATAAACAAATTGAATTATTTTAGTAACTGAACTGCACAAGGTACACAGTTGAATTCAACTTTAGTTAGGTTCACCATTCAGTCCACATCAAGATTAAGGTTCAAGTGCTGTTATTTACACAATTAAATAATGCCTCTTTTATGATTAATATGATTAGTATATATATCTCAGAGATTCATTAACTAGTAAAACTGAAAATTGAGTAATTAAATCTTAATTTTTTTAACCTGACATTTTGTTCTTGGTCATTAAAAGGAAAATGTGGGAATCAAAAATAGAAGAAATGAAGGTAATAAAGATCAAAAATATAAGAACTTGAAAACCTGGAAAAGAATTGTGTGCACACTGGCCTATGCTAATGGCTATCTATATTCAAAGGAGACGTACCCATAACATGACCTAAATGGTTTAAAACAGAAAATATCTTACTGTGGCTCTGCAATAATGCACTTGGCCGCTCATACACTTGTTGCGAGATTGACCCATATGCTGCCACAAAAAGAAAATATAAGCTTGTTTGCTTCATCATAGCTGTTTTGCTTCAAAAATCAATTATTATTATGAAGACGAAACTCTTCTAGCCATCTTAGAGTATTGGAGTATAATAATCATCATCATCATCATCATCAGCCATTTTCAATCCATTATATTTTTCCAAATAATTAAAATTTGGAAAATATATAATTTGTTAATAATAAAAATATTGTATCTGACTGAAAAGTACCCAGGCCTTTTCAAGGAAGCTTGTCTTCAGTTAGTTAAATAAGAACTGAAAAAAGATCGAACACATATTCTATGGGTAAAGTCATATATAAGTTAAAATTTATTATCAGGAAATTGCTAAACCCAGATATCTGGTGTAATTTTGTTAAGACGTATAAAGTGATTTTTAAGAATAAGAAGAAATGGAATAGCGTAACTTGCTTCGAAAGCACCTTCACATCCATTAAAGTTCCCATTATCTGTTTTCAAAAACCTTTCTCCAGAAGAATTGCACTTAGACAAAGGTCAGGGTTTTCTTGTAAAAGGTCTATATTATTTCTATTAAGAAACAGATTTCTGAATTCCAAACTGAATTAAATAAATAATTGGAAAAGATTCTTTCAAAAAAAGTAAACCATTATCATCAGCCATTTTCAATTCACTGCAGAGAAGGCCTCTCCAGCAACTTTCTGGTTCCTTCTGTTTTGCGCAATATCCATTCATTTACACACAAACTCCTGAATTTCATCTGTCCATCTCCGTCGCTGTCTTCCAGGTTTTCTTCTAGTTTCCCTTGGGTACCACTGTTATTTTCTTAGTCCATCTGCCATCATGTCTTCGAGCTGTGTGTCCTGCCAAAGACCTTTTTAGTTTTGATAAGAATGTCCTTTACTTGAGTTTGCTGCCTAATCCATGTTTCTTTTCTTATATAACAGTCTAATTCCCAATATAATTTGTTCCATTCTTTGCTGTGAAGTTCTCAGCTTCTCTTCCATTCTTTTGGCGAGTTCCCAAGTTTCACTTCCATGTCATGGTGGGGAGTATACATTGGTTCATTATTTTACGTTTCAGACAAATTGGGATATTGCTCCTCAGTATGTGACTATATTTTCTGAATACTATCCATCCAGAATTTATTCTTCTCTTGACTTTCAGCCATTTATC
The DNA here is from genome assembly GCF_048544385.1 of Mastigoproctus giganteus. Classification (NCBI taxonomy): domain Eukaryota; kingdom Metazoa; phylum Arthropoda; class Arachnida; order Uropygi; family Thelyphonidae; genus Mastigoproctus; species Mastigoproctus giganteus. The sequence continues at coordinate 98,223,824 of NC_143575.1, forward strand.
ATTATTACAGCTAATGACTTGTGCAAGATAAGTATATGAATCCACCTTTTCAATTACTGCTCCTTCAATGATTATATCCCTTTCTGTGGCATACTTGTTCATCATTACTTTTGTTTTAGCCATATTCATCTTTAGTCTGCAATCCTTACTAATTCTGCATAACTGATTAAGATTTTCCTCTAATTCTTTGGGATAATGGCTTATGAACACAGTCATCTGCAAATCATAAATCCTTTCTGCGATCAGTCTAATCTTCTGAAAGCTTCCTCAAGGGCAGCAATAAACAGTTTCAGAGATATCGTGTCACCTTGTTGAACTCCTTTCTCAATTTTAAATTTGCTACTGTCTTTGTCTAGTCTAATAAAGAAGGTAGCATTCTCATATATTTTCTTCAAAATCATAATGTATGGGATATCTATGCCTTGTCTTTCCAGTGCCCGAAACATTACCTTATGCTGTATGGAGTCAAATGCCTTTACATAATCCACAAATCCAGGCATAATAGTGTTTTATATTCATTTGCTTTCTCCATTAGTTGTGATATTACGTGAAGGTGATCCATAGTTGAGAATCCTGTTCTAAAGCCAGCTTGCTCTTTCAGTTGATTCTCATCAAGTATTCTTTCTAATCTCTTAGTAATGACCCTTGTGAACAACTTGTAGATGTGGGATAACAACTAATTGGTTTATAATTTCCAATTTCTGATTTATCTCCTTTCTTATGCAGCAAAACTATGATTGCATTTTGTGAAGAGTCTTGCCAGTTCCTGTGTCATGCCCCCCCCCCCCCAATTTTAACAACTGTGCAGTAACTTCATTTTCCCCTGGGGCTTTCTGATTCTTCATTTTCTTCAACACATGGTCTACCTGATCAGGAAGGATATCGGATATGTCGTATGTATTACTAATTTGTGATTCATCTTCCCCACTGCTGGCATTATTCCCTCGCTCCTTGTATAATTCTCTGTAGTAGTCTTCTGCTATTTGAATTATGCCTCTCTGCTATTTATAAGTACACCATCGCTATTCTTCAATTTCAGTATCATTTGTCTTTTTGTATTACCGCTTATGGCTGCTGATTTAAGTCCTTTGTTTTCCCTTAATGCTTGTTCTACTTTTCTTGTGTTAAATTTTCTTATGTCCTATCTGAGGCTCTTCTTTGCATAACTCAGTATACTCAGTTTTATTCTTGTGTTTATTTTGCTCTTTGGTATACTCAGTTTTATTCTTGTGAGTGTTTATCTTGCTCTTTGGTTCATCATGACAAGTGTCTCTTGACTAATTTTTTTCTTCTTTGGATTTCTTTTTACCTATATGTTTCTTGGGCTTTATCACTTTTAGAAAATTGCTGTATTCCTCGTCAATATCTTGGACCTGAACAGTCTACAGAAGCTCAAACTTGTTCTTAAGTTCCAGTTCATACTGCTTTTTCTCCTCTTCTGTTATCTCAAAGTCCTTCATATTATTTACTCGAGTCAGTTTTTTCCTTTCTTTTCTTACATCTATATCAAGTGTGCATCATATCATAAATAAAAGTTTCATCAAATTGATAAATATTTAAAAAATCATACAACTTGAAAAAAAAACCTAATGAAATTTTATTTCAGCAAGATAACTTGTTGCTGATTAAATTAAATCTTTGTTGGCATTAGACCTGAATTTTTTCTGATTGTAATTTTCAGGAAATGCATGTGAAGGAAATTTGTTTCAGAGACAAGAAACAGAATAAATAAATGAGGAAAAGTTTTTTCTGTGAGTTTGGAGTTGGATAATGAATGGAACTAGTTGAGCATGTGTTTTGGAAGAAAGGTGGTTTTCGGATGCCAGTTCAAAAGAGCAGTGCCTATGAAGATCTATGAAAATGCATACAGCAAAAATGGAATGTCTGTATGGCAGAGTGGAGAGGGTTTATAAGAGATGGATCATCAATTAATTTAGGTTCCTTCCTTTGGATAACCTAGTGGCTTCAAAGAGGTTTGTGTGCACCAATCCAGCTGTGGGAAGGTGGATTCAATATTTGTATAGGGCCAATAGCTGTTTAGAAGAGTAATGCTGAACTAAAAAGTAAACCTAGTTTTTTTATGCAGAGGAAGCAGTATATATGATTTGCATATGCCAAGAGAACTTAGAAGTTAGGTTAATTTCTAATAAAGATATGTGATCTTGACTAGAAATCTGAATGTTATTGAAGTTATAAACATGGGAGCAAAAGTCTTGTGAGAAAATTAATACAGGACTGAGTTTCAGAAGAATTGAAAAAGATTTCCTTTTCCCATTTAAGAATACATGAAGATTGGTATTTAAGGAATTTGTGGTGAATATTTGAGAAGTTGAAGCTGTTTTTGCAGAACAGGATTTCTCAAAATGGAAGGTAGAATATAGTGTGCTATCATCGGCAAAACTATGGACTGGATTTCCAGTCGGTATGAAGAAAGTCACTAACATACAAGAGAAAAAGATTGGAAGAAAGAACAGAACCTTGGAAATACAAGCATTAGTTGAGAAGTTAGAAGACATAGCCAGCTGTCATCGCTCTGTATGAGCAGTTGGTTCATTGCATTTGATGTATCAAATTTTGAACAAAAGGTATTCCTTGAATTCACTTTGAAATTATCTGCTCTGAGAGAGAGAGAGAATGAATTGAAAATTAAGCTAATGAACTTTATAAAGATTTTGATAGATTTGTTGATACTGATCAGTGCCATTGAAGATATACCTTACCAGTGAGAAGGATTTAGCAATTTAATGAGAAAGGATCATACTTTTGGAGACACATTTCAGTGCTATTGTTAACTATTGGTGTAGTTACAGTTGAAGACCAACTTTTATTGTTTTAAATAAGTTGAGGGAAAGTAGTTTATGTTCTGAATTAGAAAATATGTGACAAACTATGATATACAGGAATTTTTCTAGCAGGGATAAGGAGGTGATTATTCCCTTGTATAAGGCAATGGTAAGGCCACATCTTGAGTACTGTATACAGGTTTGGAGGCCTCATTTCAAGAAGGATGTAGAGCTGCTGGAACGGGTACAGAGAAGGGCAACAAGATTAGTGAATGGAACAAAGGGTTGCTCTTACGAAGAAAGGCTTAAGTTTTGCAAATTACAGAGTCTGGAGACTAGGCACCGGCGAGGTGATCTGATAGAGGTGTATAAGGCTTTGAATGGTTTGAGCATGCTCAATGCCAATGGGATTCTTCATCTTGCTCAGAATAATCACCTCAGAGGGCATAAATTCAAATTGAGGAAGGACGGATGTCGGATAGATGTGCGGAAATTTGCCTTTGGCCAGCGGGTGGTTGGTTGGTGGAACCGACTTCCATCACTTGTTGTTGAAGTTGATAGCCTAAACAAATTTAAAGCTCAACTGGACAGGTATTTCGAACGAACGGAGGGGTGAAATGGGAGTGGTTTTTTTTTTTTTTTTTTGGCTGATGCTGAATAAGCTTGCTTTCTTGCATCATATGCCTCTACTAATGCTAATGCTAAATGCTAATGTCTATCTCAGTGTTCGATTTTCGAATGTTGAATACTAAATATGAATAACAGCAGTAGCATTCATATCAGAAATGTTAAAGAGGAAACCTGTTTATCAGCCTGACTGTTTATTAAAAAAACTAACCTTTTTAATAAAAAATTAAAATTCTAAACTAATTCAGGTCAGTCTCCTCTAGTTCAGATTACTTTGTTCATTTTTTCAAAAAGATATGTTGAATGCCATATAAAATACACCATGCACATTCCCTGACCTGTGGCCGTGACAGGTAGGTTGCAACGTAAACTGTATTTTGTACATATTATTATTAGTGTTGTTGCAATAAAGATTCTCTTCTTCCCATTCATATTTTGCAGAAGGTACAAAGGTTGGCAGGGTTGTTAATAACACTAATGACGGTACGCTACTGCAATAGGATCTAGAAAAGTTGAGTAGATGGGCTGAGAGGTGGCAAATGAAGTTTAACATTGACAAATGTAAAGTACTGCATATGGGAAGCTGTAACCCCAGAGTAACGTATCAACCGTTTGGTACTACACTGACAGTGGTAGAAAGTGAAAAGGACCTTGGGGGTAATTGTGCAGGCAGATATGAAGTTTTCTGAGCAGTGCGGTCTGCAAGAGTAGCTCATGGTCACCTTTCAATGATATACAGGAATTTTTCTAGCAGGGATAAGGAGGTGATTATCCCCCCTTGTATAAGGCAATGGTCAGGCCACACCTTGAGTACTCTGGAGGCCTCATTTTAAGAAGGATGTAGAGCTGTTGGAACGAGTATAGAGAAGGGCAACAAGATTAGTAAATGGAACAAAGGGTTGCTCTTACAAAGAAAGGCTTAAATTTTGCAAATTACAGTGTCTGGAGACTAGGCACCTGCGAGGTGATCTGATTGAGGTGTATAAAGCCTTGAATGGTTTGAGCATGCTCAATGCTGATAGGATTCTTCCTCTTGCTCAGAATCGCCTGAAAGGGCATAAATTCAAATTGAGGAAAGACAGTTGTAGGATAGATATGTGGAAGTTTGCCTTTAGCCAGTGGGTGGTTGATTGCTGGAACAAACTGCCATCTGTCATTGTAGAAGTTGATAGCTTAAACAGATTCAAGGCAGAACTCGACAAACATTTGGAGTGAGTGGATGTGTGAAATGAGAAGGGTGTGTGCTTTTTTTTTTTTTTTTTTTTTTTTGGCTGATGCTATATAAGCTTGCTTTCTTGTATCATGTGCCCTTGATAATGCTTTGGGCCAACTAAGATGGCTTTCATTGTTGGCACACTGTATTGTTGAATAAAAGAAAAGTATATATAAAATTTTTGTTCAGATGGCATTGCAAATTATTTGTAGCTTGTATAATCCAAAAACACAAAGTGGTGTACAAAATATACCAAGCGTGTACTTGAGTTTTTTTGGCATACCTTTTCAAAAGGATAAATGAAGCTTAATTGTTTACAAAACTGTTTAGTAGCAAGGTTGTCTGTTACTGCCATTGAGGATGTCTATTGCATCAACTGTTATAAATGTAGGTCTGAATGTGCAAGTTGTTTCTTTTACTTATTCATATATATTATTAATATAATTTTTATTTAATTGTCGCAAAAATTTTTAAAAGTATTGCTAAATTCGTAATTTTGTTTTTCTTTTCTAGTTTGCAAAACATGCATTGTTCGTTATCTAGACAGCAACAAATACTGTCCAATTTGTGATGTTCAGGTTCATAAAACCCGTCCACTGCTGAACATAAGGTATAAAATTTAGTGTGATTAAATATTGCGGGCTTTAATGAGATTTTAATAAATTTTACTTCTTTATTCTTTAATGTCAGTTATTTATTTATTTTTAAATTAACATTATTTAAATGCAAACATTCACAAATTATGTTTTAGGTTCAAAAAACAGAAAAAGATAATGTGCAAGTTCTCACAAAGTTACTTGGTACTCTTAAGTGCATCACTGCTGACATTAATGTATAGCAGGGGTGGCCAACTTAATTTGTGATGCGGTCTACTTTTTTCCTTCAAAATGTGCCACGATCTACCATCTCAAAAATTTCATTGCAGAAAGTTAAAAAAGTTAATCAACACACATTGAAAAATGTTGTTTATAAATTTTAAAATTCAATACAATTCAGAATTCTTATTTTAAATTCATACGTATTTAAAATTTTAATCATCCACAACATTCCTCAATTTCAGAAACGTATTTCTCACTGTTAAATTCAAAAACAGGATATTTTTGCAAATGATCTTGCATATTTGCAAAATGGTCGAATTTTTTTTTCTTTGATCCTTAGCCTTTGCCAAAATTGATATTTATATGCAGAAATACTACTAATCATGTCACCCACATTTTTATTTTTTCCTTGTAATTCCAAATTCAGATCACTTAATTTACTGGTAAAATCTGCCAAAAAAGGCCAGATCACACCACCACTCCGTATCTTGTAGCTGCTGATAATCATCTCCCCTTTGAGAAACAGATTTTTTAATTTCGTTAAAGCAAATTTCAAAATCTTTGTAGAAACTTACTCCAACTAAGCCATCTCACATCTGTGTGTACTTTCAGATCTGGTTCTTTTTCATCGAGTTGCATTTTGAAAAGTCTCCTTGAAGAGATTGTCTTGTCCTCTGATGGAATTCACGAGTTTGGAAGCGATGTTCATAACACTTTTAGTATTTAATCTTTTGCTGGCTAACACTTGTTGGTGGATGATACAGTGGTAACTCAAAAAAATCTGGGAATTCATCATCCTTTTGGCACAATGTGATGAATCCATTAAGATGCCCAGTCATTGCTTTAACTCCATCTGTTGTTACTGATACGAGGTTAAATAGTGGTAATTTAATTTTTCAATAAAATGTTTGAATGAGTTAAAGATAACAAGACCTGTAGTTATTTCTTTTAACAAAACCATACCCAGCAGTTCTTCTCTAGTGCAGAATCATCGAAAAACCATACAAATAAAAACGAGCAACTGAGCCGTATCACTGACATCTGTAGATTCATCCAGTTGTAAAGAAAAGAACACACAATTAGCGATATCAGCACGCAGTTGTTTGCTCACATTTTTACTCATTTTTTCGATGCGTCGCATCACAGTATTTCGAGATAATTGAGGATCTTGAAGGGCACTTTTAATTTCAATTTTGTTCTTAAAATTTTCAAAAAGAGAATCTGTTATTTCTAAAATGAGTCTTTGATGAATTGACCATCAGAAAATGATTTGCGTTTTTTTTTGCAAGAAGATGACTCGTGTTAAATGTTGCTACAGTTACTGCTTTAAATTGTAAATTAGGTGGCATGAAGAAATTTTGTTGCACGAATAATCTGGATTTAAGTTCTTCTAATTTATTTTTCCTAATGTCACTATTCGGCGGAAAATTCGATTGTATTTTCCATGGAGTGCGTTGAAGTGCCTTCTTAAATTTCTTTTTGGGTATAGCCACAGAAGCATTGTAAATCAACAGCAACATTTTTCTTTCACCATTACAAAAAAGTATTCTAGTTCCCGCTCTTGATGAAAATGATGCGTTTTACTCTTTTTTTGTAGTATTCATTTTAAATCGAAAGGTATTAAATCAACATATAAGTACTGTCCAGTTATTAAATCAGGCAAAAGCAATGCTTACTGATTAAAACACTTTAAGTTGCGTGAACCAGAAAAATATTCTGTCTGAACAGCTAACGTAGGATAATTGATGAAGAAGATTCCTGAATGAGGAAGTTGTTTCAAAATAACCAGACAAACACACCACCGTTTATTGCTCTGTTTGGTTATATATATCCTTATAAGAATCAGTTTTGAACACCTTTGTGATGTTTCTCTAAAGCTATTTCTGGAGGTCGCAACCATAAAACAATAAAAACAATTTGCACTTTCCGGTTTATTGGGCTTTTCTGTTAGTGCAATCTAATTATAAATGGGTAGTAAACTCAATCTTATTGCATTTGCAATAATACCGACAGCTGGAATTCTGTGATATTTTATGTTATTATGGTGAAATGTGTTTCTCCTTCAATGAAATCTTCAATCATGTAAAAAAAAAAAAAACAAAAAATAAATTTTTAAAATCTTATCTTCATTTCTATTTTTTGAAGCTTTGTAAAAAAATAAAAAATAAATAACATGCAGGTAGCGAAACCCGCTACGCAATATAAAACTTTGGTAGTATACCTGACCTCGCAAATCGAGGGATGATTGTATATTTAAAATTTGTCGTGGTCGACCGAAATTAAAGCCTTGATCGACTTGTTGGCCACCCCTGATGTATAGTATTAAAGTGTTCTGTCTGGTTGATGATTTGTAACCAATACATTGTGAGTTCCCAAAAGTATATATTAGATATAAAACAAGTGACTACAGAGACAATGGAAGTGAAATCTTATTACATCAACGATGAAGGCATCTGTATAGTACTTAACAGTATTCAAAATATTTGAAAGCTTACCTTTTTTGTTTATCAAGGTGTTATTTCTAAAACTAATGAATACTTTAAAATCAGTTACAAATCTATGAAATTTGGAGTTCTAACAAAATCTAACACTTTAAAACATACAATCTTCCCCCCCCCCCAAAAAAAAAAACCAAAAAAAAAAACAAGAAAGTGCTTCAATTGCTTCAAGAAACATCTTTCTTGAAGCAATTGGAATAAGTTTGATGCCTAATAGAACGTGCAAACAGAAATCCACAGACAGAATATTGTTAGGTAAGCTAATGTTTAGAAGCATATTGTACTGTAAACAATCCTATGGCTGTATTTTAATATAGAATGTGTGTTTTTCTGGTGGAATGTAATTTCTAGTGTAGACTTTAGAAATCTTCTGTTTTGGCCCAAAATGCCCTCCCCCCCCCCTCCTGCTTACAATGAATTGATCTCTAGTTTTTTGAACAGCAGGATTTAGCAGCTGTGTTAATAAATAAAAATTAAAAAGAGAATGACAACAAAAAAAAATAATAAATATAACCAAGCTGCTGTGCTTACACTTTCAAGTTCATATGCTAAGACAGGGGCGGCAACCTCCAACCTGTAAACGTGGTAATTCGGCTTGTGGTCATTTTTGGTGCCTCCGCAGCCAGATGGGCAGGAGCAGCAGTGCGTAGCACACGCTTCTTGATTAGACTAGGGTTCGAGCCTGTGACCACCAAATACGGAGGATGCAGAAAGGTCAGGGAATGACCACCGCATATCCCCGGAGCAATATGGCCTTAGTTGCTAATGCTCCTAAAAACCAAATAACAAAACAAACAAAACAGCAGTCATTTTCAAAAAAAAAAAAAAAAAATATATATATATATATATAACCCCAGGGGTTCACATCTAGTGAGTATGGGCTTGGCACACCCAGGGTCCTGAACTGGATATCATCATTCTTCTCTTACTTGGTGATTCTCTTCTACTTCTTACTCTTGTTCTCTCTCTCTCTCTCTCTCTCTCTCTCTCTCTCTCTCTCTCTCTCTCTCTCTCTCTCTCTCTCTCTCTCTCAGGGTAATTCAGAATTTTTTTTTGGATGGTGCCCCAGGCTTCCTTGAACCGTATGGCAAATAATAATAATAATATATATATATATATATATTTTTTTTTGAATTAATGAAATTTCTGACGTAAATTTCGAAAATACTCTGTGCATTGCTAGACAAATATTGATTCACTGATAAAAAATAAATATTGCAATTTTTTGTTATTGGAATTGTATTTGTGTTTCGTAATTTTATCTCTTGAATTTGTATTTCATTTTTCTTATTAATAAAATTAATTATATGTATGTGTATGTATAAATATTACAATAAATAATATAAAACTGTTTATGACAATTTTTTTTATTATGCACCATTTTAATAAACATAAAACTCATGGAAATTTAAAAAATATTCGGCCCACGTGTACCTCACGGATATTTTATTTGGCCTGGCATTCAAAAAGGTTGCCCACCACTGTGCTAAGACACAGGTTTATTATTAAGTTGTCTCCTGGAGCCAGTCATATGTCAGGACTACTATGGGGGCTGGTTCTAGAGTGTTATGGGTGTTGAGGTACTTAGGGTATTGAGGATTACAGGATTAGTATATGGCATTTTATTAAAATTTTTACTTTGATTTTTAAGTTGGTTGGTCATCACAAGAAATCTACAAAAATGATAGATACTCTTCAAGCTCTACAAATTGCAGTGTCTGGAAAATAGGTAGCACCTGCAAAGAGATCTGATTATGGTATTTAAGGCTTTGAACAGATTGAATAAACCAAATGTTGATGGCATCCTTACTCTTGCTCAGACAACATACATAAGGGAGCATAAATTTAACCCTTTGTTGGTCACTATGTATCTCTCAGATGCATATGTCATATCTTTCTTTGTTTCTGGGAACAAGATGTGGTTGTGCACATGTGCTTCTCAGTAGCTTCCTACATTGCTTCTCGGAAGCCATTGGTATTGGTTTCATTTTCCCAAGCCTTTTAGTTTCGATTCAGTCTGCTGTTTGTATCTGTGAGATACAGTACGACTGTCTGCATAAGTGGTGCTGCGTTGCTCTTGATGGCTGGGATGGATTGCTTATATGCAAATGATGCATGAAATTATTCATGCCTTGCTGTTTTCTGATGAAGTAAGTGACGAAAACATTGATGATGACAGAATCCAATAAGGATTACGTTGAAACAAGAGAAAACAACTCGGAGAGTGCACGAGATGCTACATCAGATGACACTGAAAGTTTTTCACAGGAAAGGATAAATCGACAAAGTGGAGGAAAGTAAAGAGATCAACACAAATTCGGAGCAGATTTCAAAATCTAATAAAATTGCATGGAGTTATCGGTCAAGCAAGAAATGCCAGCATGCCCTCCGAAGCATGGAACTGCCTCATCACAGAGAAAATTTTAGATAAAATTGTTGAATGCACAAATCAGTATATTTAAACTGTTCAGTCAAACTACAGCCGGGAAAGAGATGCCAAATTTACAAATAAAATTGAGATAAAAGCTTTCATTACCTTTAGCTGCAGCACTTCGGAGTAACAGGCAGAGATTGGAAGAGTTATGGAGAACTGATGGAAATGGCATTGAAAAATTTCATTTAGTAATGAACCATAGACGTTTCAGGTTCCTCATCGGGTGTATAAGGTTTGGTGAGTGAGCAACCAGAGATGAGAGAAGAAAACATGAGAGACTTTCTTCGCCCCCATAAGAGAAATTTTCACTGAATTTGTAGAAAACAGTAAGATGTATTACTCTCTGGGTCAGAATCTAACTATTGATGAGAAATTAGAGGCCTTAAGAGGAAAATGCGGTTTCAAACAGTATATACCTTCAAAGCTCAACGAATATGGACTCAAAATATATGCCTTAGTAGATGTTAGGGTGCTGTACTCTTTCAATCTTGAAATATATATATAGGGAGGCACCCAAAGGTCTGTACCAAATCAATCAGCAGTAGACCAGCTGATTTTGTCAAAAGACTGGCAGAACCTAACCATGGGACTGGATGGAACGTTATGTCAAATAATTGGTTTATGGATGTCAGTTTGGTTTTGGAACTCAGAAAAAGGACACTCTCTTATGTTGGAATGATAAAAAAGAACAAACCGCAACTCTGAATTTGTGTCAGCCAAGAGCCGACCTGCAAAATCAAGTTTGTTTGACTTCAGGGAAGAAGCAACAATTGTTTCTTATGTACTGAAGAAATCAAAGAATGTCATCTTAATTTCGTCCTTCATTTTGATGATGCCATTGACCGTGAAACAGGTGATCAGCTAAAACTGGAAATTGTAACATTTTATAATGCAACCAAGTCTGGAGCAGATACTGTGGATCAGATGTGTGCAACTTACAATGTGGTGTGAGAGTTTGTCGTCGTTGGCCAATGGTGATATTCTAAACCAGGCTAAACATTAGTGGATTCAATGCACAAGTAATCTACAGTAGGAAATGAAAAAGAAGTAAAGAGCCACAGACTCTTCCTCAAGTGACTTTCTGCACAATTAGTGGCTGAGGAACTTCATCAGAGGAGCCAAGTCCCTTGAAGTGTAACTTCCCTTCAACTAAGGTTACAGAGTACTGAGCCTTCTACAAGTGCAGAACAGGAGAGCATTCGCAAATGGTGCAATAATTGTTGGCAAGCAACAAAGAGAACCAGACTGACAAGGTATTCTTGCATAAATTGTAAGCAATACCTCTGCTTAGAGCATGCAGAAATGATTTGTGAATCATGCTCTAAAAAAGCAATGTTCAAATGAACATTGCTTTTTTGCTGCAGATGAAAAATAATTTTTTATATAAAACTATTTTATATAAAAAATTATGTACAAATAAAAATTTCTTAATGAATAAACATTTGAAACTCTTGTAATGTTATTTGTGAATAAACTAGAGTGGTTTTTAAACAGTCTTTAACTTTTCGATATGAAATCTAGTATGTATCTGGGAGATACATTTCGACCAACTATGTCCATTTTGTTGGTGCATCCAATGAAAGGTTAAATTGAGGAAGTATGTCCCCCCCCCCGATACAGTATAAGCTTGCTTCCTTGTGTCATTTGGCACTGCTAATACTGATCCCTTGCTCTCTCCAGCTATTCTTTGTTACCTTCTTAATTGTGTGGATTCAGGATTACGCTAGAAGGGATAGTGTGGTTGTGTTTATGTGGGTGTTAACATTTTTAAATTTATTCCTATTATTTTTCTGTTTTTTTTTTAAGTTATTTCCAAAACCCTGCTTTTGAAAATATAATATATAGTAGGTGCCAGTTATAGTGATCATGTTTGCAAATTGAATTTCGATTCTAACATACGGCAATTCTAATAAGCGAAAATCTACGAATATTATCCACAGGCTATAAAAATAAAGATATAAAGCACAAATTTACACTTTATTACCAATTAAATGATACGTGAAAATCGAAATAATATTATCCACAGGTTAGCAAAATAAAAATAAATTTATACTTATGTACATAACTTAATATACATATTAATTGTATCGTATTAATAGTGGCATTTGAATTCTGCTACCATTGTTTTTGTATCAATATAGCAGATAATGCAAGTTTCTATGTAACTTGTAGCAGTGTAATCAGTATTAGCAGAGGATTATAAACTGTAAATTATAGCACCACTTACATGTTTTAATAATTTAACTTGTCATGTAGACTGTAATGTATGACAGTAATATTTGTAGAGCTTTTAGAATTGGTGATTTGGCATAGATATAATATTACAAATAGCTAGCTAGAGTTCAAACCATATAGGTGGCAATAGATAGTTAAATTTATTATGTATTATAACTGCTTTCATTTTACAAATGTAACATTTTAAATTAATTCGTATAACCAACCATACTTAGATTTTATAAACGTAACGTTATAACTTAATACATATAATTTAAACTTGGTAGGAAGTACGGAATTCATGTAATATTAACTCGGTAGGAGATAAAACTCGATACTGAAATATATATATATATATTGGGATATAAGTTTAGTACAATATTTTTAATTGTATTGAAATTGAATCGAAATCAGAGCAGCAAAGCAAAAGGCTCAAGGTAGTGGGAGTGCCGTGTCTCGGGGAGGACTAAGTGGGGGTGGTTATCCTCTGAATCACAGCCTTTGGAAATGTACTGCTTGTGTGATGTTTGTGGAGCTATCAGAAATGGGACATGATATTGTCAGCGGGGTGGGGTCTTTGAGTCTGTTCAATGTAGGGAGTGTGAGGAAGTCAGATGCCAACTCAGCATTGTTATGGACCTTTATTTAGAGCTTAAAGAGCAGCGTAGATGCCCTCAAAAGATTTATTTGGGGACCCATCAAGCTCTCAGCTGCCTAAATCATTGCCAGGCAACACAACAGCAGTCCCCAGGCAGAATGTGCTGGTCCCACAGGTACTAATTGTTGGCAGTGACTCTATTGTCAGGGAAATGGGAAACATATTGTGCAAAAAGGATAGGTGGAATAGGACAAGGATATGTCTGCAAAAGTTGATGACGTTGTAGAGCAGATATCATCTTTTAAGGGTTTAAAAGGTGATATCGTTGTACATGTTGGCACTAAATACATTAAGGTAGGAGATCTGCAGATTTACTTAGCAAGTACAGGTCAATGTTAAAAAAAAGTCTCAAGTTAGAGTTAAATTTGAAAGTGTGCAATCTGGCCCAGACACGATAGGAGGGAGTATATGATGATAGCCTTGTCAATCAATTCGGCCCTCGAGAGATTGTGCTCATGGGGTAGAATTTTTCTCAATGTGGTCTGTGCTTGTTAATAGGAGAGATTGCTTCTACAGGGATGGGATACACTTAAGTAGAAAGGGTGCAAGAATATTTGCTGATACTATTGAGGCAATGTTAGGTGGGTCAGAAAACTGCTAGCTTGGGGAGATTCACAGACTAATAGATTGACAGTAGCTGCAGGCAGAGGTGGAAATGATTCTTGCACTGCTTCTATTGGAACGAGCAGCAGCCCGGAAAGCAAGTTACTGGGGATTTCAGGAACTGCTGGGAATCATAAACAAATAAATACTTGGGCTGTGTTAGAGTAACTAAGAGTAAGAACAGGTGCATGTACACCAATGCTAGGAGTATAGTAAATAAATTTGATGAATTTGAAGTGCTGGTTAAAACATCCAAGGCAGATATTGTTGGATATCAGTGATGTGGTGTCACTGAGATATAAGAGATGAAGAATTGGAATTTGGGGAGTACAATGTGTAAAGAAAGGATAAAAAGGGAGGGGGGTTATGCTGCTAGTTAAGAAACACATAAAATCTAAGGAAGTGCATCTAGTTGACATAGATGGACAGTGCAATATTGAGTCAGATTGGCGCGATGTAAGCACTGGGAAAGCAAAAATTAAGGTAGGAGTTTGTTATAGGCCTAATGACTGATGAGTACAATCAACAATTGTACAGAGAAATAGAGTAGGTCAGTAAACCAGATTGTCTAATAATTGGCAACTGAAGTTTAACCTTGACAAATGCAAAGTATTGTATATGGGTAGAAGTAACCCCAGAGAAACGTACCAACTGTGTGGTACTACACTTAAGGTGGTAGAAAATGAAAAAGACTTGGGAGTAATTGTGCAGGCAGATATGAAGTTTTCTGAGCAATGCAGACAGGCTGCCAGGGCAGGTCATGGGGTTTTGTCAATGATATATAGGAATTTTGCTAGCAGGGAAAAGGAGTTGATTATCCCTCTGTATAAGCAATGGTCAGGCCACGCCTTGAGTACTGTGTACAGATCTGGAGGCTTCATTTTAGGAAGGATGTAGATTTACTTGAGCGTGTACAGAGAAGGGCAACAAGATTGGTGAGGGGAATGAAGGGATCCTCTTACCAAGAGAGGCTTAAGTACTGCAAATTGCAGTGGCTGGAGACTAAGCACCTGCGCGGCGATCTGATTGAGGTGTATAAGGCCTTGAATGGGTTGAGCACGCTGAATTCTGATGGGATCCTTCCACTTGTTCAGATTACGAACCTAAGGGGACATAAATTCAAATTAAGAAAAAACAGATGTAGAATAGATGTGCGGAAATTTGCCTTTAGCCAGCGGGTGGTTAATTGCTGGAACAAACTTCCATCTGTCGTGGAAGTTGATAGGTTGAATAAATTTAAGGAGGAACTGGACAGGCATTTGGAGGGAATGGTGTGATTTTTTTTTTTGGCTGAAGCTGCTTAAGCTCATACACATGCTTTCTTGCATCACATGCCACTACTACTACTTGTTATCGATGGTACGACTGTTGATGATGCTCAGATAGCTGATAATCTGAATGAAAGTTGCATCTACATTCACATATGAGGAGTTATTCAGGGTGGGGAATGCCAGAAGTTCATCACACTCTGACAGGAAACTATAATGATTTTATAATAACTGAGAGCAAAGTGGAGGAGAAATTGTTGAAGTTAAACATAAGGAAGGCACCTGGAGTGGATGGGATCTATCCAGTTATATTGAAGTTGACCGGAAAGGAAGTAAAGAAACCCGTAGCCATAATTATCAGAGCTTCCTTTGACTCCGGGGAGGTACCCATGGACTGGAGATGTGCAATTTGACCCCAATTCAAGGAGATCAAAGGGTGACACGGGTAATTACAGATGTGTTAGTTTAACTTATGTTCCAGGGAAATTAATGGAGGCACTGGTTAAAAAAGCATTGCGGGATCATCTAGACAAGACTGTAGTTATAATTCAGACACAGCACAGGTTTGTTAAGGGGAAGTCTTAACTGACCAATTTGATTGGATGCTACGATGTGGTCACAAAAGAACTTGAACCAAAAAATAACTTTGATATCATATACTTGTATTTTAGGAAAGATTTTGATACTGTTGCACATGGAAGACTACTGTACAAATTGGAGCAGTATGGCATTAAGGCAAAATTGCTGTTATGGATAAAGGGATGGTTGAGTGGTAATCAGTGGACACTGTTCTTCATGGACTAATGTTATTATTGGAGTACCCCAGGGTTTAGTGTTGATGAAGGTATATCAGGCTCAATGTCCAAGTTTGCAGACGATACGAAGCTTGACAAGGTTGTTAATGACACTAATAACAGTACGCTACTGCAACAGGATCTATAAAAGTTGAGAAAATGGGCAGAGAGGTGGCAACTGAAGTTTAACTTCGACAAATGTAAAGAGTATACTGCATATGGGTAGAAGTAATCCTGAATGTAGTACCACACATTTGAAATGTTACTCTGTATACAGGAATTTTTCTATCAGAGATAAGGAGGTGGTTATCCCCTTCTATAAGGCAATGGTTAGGCCACACCTTGAGTACTGTGTATAGGTCTGGAGGCCTCAGTTTAGGAAGGATGTAGAGATGCTGGAATGATTACAGAGAAGGATAACGAGATTGGTGAATGGAACAGAGGGTTGCTCTTATGAAGAAAGGCTTAAGTTCTGTAAATTGCAGTGTATGGGGACTAGGATGCTACGAGGTAATCTGATTGAGCTGTATAAGGCTTTGAATGATTTTTGAACCTCAGTTTGTCAGCAACTTGTACAGGATCAACAGTTAAACTATTAGTATCAAGTGGACCAATATGATCTCATCCCCTTTCTTCTAGTGTTTACATAAGTAAAGAAGTTTTTGCTGTTTTTCTTTGCATCCTTTAGAAAATATTTCTAATGTGCCTTGGCTTGCCTAACTTCCTTTGTGACCATAGGGTTCTGTATTACCAGATAATTTATATGCATCCCATATAAATTGGAATGGTTGTCAGATCTGATATCCATTAAATGTAAGCATTGAACAGTATTTTTAGTTGATTTGAAAATCCTAATAGCTTCAATGATTCTTGCTCTGAATGCTTTCCATTTAGAATTTGTTGTTGGTAACATCATTAGTTGGTTTCACTTTTTACAATTTAAAAACTGTGAAAACCACTGTAGTCTCCTTTGCAAATGTAAAAACTCTTCCCTTTACCCTTGATAGTAGTTAAAATTTTAAAGTAAATTCCATATCGGTACACTGAGATCACTGCCAACTAGTGGTTCTTTTACCTGCAGATTCTTAATGCTTGAAGAATCACTGCTTATAATATAATCAGATCAAGACTTTGCTTTCAAGATCAGATCAAGATCATTGCTTTCTCTCGTTTCCTCTCTAACATGCTGCTGTAGAAAACAATTATCTCGTAAATCCCAAAGTCTTCCTAGTGTGCATGACCAACCCACAAGTTCCAGCCGTTATAGTTTTTTAAAATCTCTCATTATGGGATGTTTTGATTTACTGTCCTACTATATATCTCTTTATAGTTGTTTATTGTAATCATCACAGTCATTTGGCCTATTACACACTCTCATTTTTGTTTTCTCATTTGTTTTTCATCGCCTGCTGCATGTTTCAGTAGAAGCATTGTATCAGTCACTTTCATGTCTGCGTGTGGCTATTTTTATTCTGTTGGTCTGTGTCCCCCACCCCAAGCTAGAAGTGTCCCGAATTTCCTAGGACTGTCTTAATATCATTAGCAAATATTCTTGTGCTCTATCTATTTAAGTGTATCCCATTCCTGTAGAAGCAGTCTTTCCTGTTTGCTGTGAAAAATCCCACCCACGAGTCTTACACAATGTTTCTATGGCTGAATTGATTGAGAAGGTTCTCAACATGTACTCCATCTTATCATGTCTGGGATGAATTGCAGACACTTTCAAATTTAACCCTAACTTGCGGCTTTTTCTCAGATTATTCTGTACTTGTTAAGTAAGTCATCACATCTTCTGCTGCTAATGTCATTATTGCCAATATGTACAACAGTATTACCTTTTGTGCCCTTAAAAGGTATCTGCTGTATGATGTCATCAACTTTTATCAATGTGAGACATATCCTGGTCCTATTCTGCAAATCCTTTTTGCAAATATATTTCCCATTTCCCTGACAGTAGTTACTGATAACAACTAGCTCCTGTGGGACCAGTGCATTTTGCCTTGAGGGTTGCCACTGTATTGCTGGATAACAAGTGCAAGTTCTGGCATTGAGGTGGGCAGCTGAGAGCTTAACAGGCCCCCAATTAATTTCTTTGAAGCGTGCACCCTGTTCTTCATAAATGCCCATCAGAATGTTGAGGTGATGTCTAATATCTTCAGACTTTTTACATTGAACACACATAGACATCCCCCTCCTTGGCTGTTCCAGATAGATCCATAAACATCATATACGTAGTACGTTTTGTAAGGCAATGATTTGAAGGCCACGGCACTCCCACTGCTTTGAGCCTTTTGCTTCTCTGGTCTGAACCGTGATTTCCATTCAAATTCAGTTTTACTGAGAAAAATACACTGAACTAATGTACCTAGATGAAGTGATAACACAATGCAGCAATAATATTCATTACACTATCAAGTTTTATATTATTGTGTGTGTATATATATTATGATATTGAGTTTACCTTATTTGTATTATGTTATCCAATTTACCTTATATCTATTAATACAGTAATGTGTATTACTTAAGATGTATAACTTATAACATATATGTTGTAGGATAAATATGGTAGATGATAAAATTACCTACATTATGTCAAATTTTAACTTCCCAGATATTGACTGGAACTTGTGGGTTGGTCACTCACACACTAGTAAGACTTTTGTGGATTTATTGGATGATTGTTTTCTGCAGCAGCATGTTCAAGAGGCAACCAGAGAGGGTAATATTCTTGATCTGGTTATCAGCAGTGATCATTCGTGTTTAAGAATTTGCAGATAAAGGAACCACTAGGTGGCAGTGATCACAGTGTACTGATGTGGGATTTACTTAAAGATATAATTACCATCAAGGGTAAAGGAAAGGGTTTTTGCTTCCGTAAAGGTGAGTACAGTGGTCTCAGACAGTTTTTAAATTCTGTACAGTGGGATCAACTGACAATGTTACCAACAGTAAATTCTAACTGGGAAGCATTCAAGGAATTAATCGTGGATGCTACTAAAAGTTTTATACTTATTAAGAAATATTGTTCAAGGTTTAGGCCTAAATGGTTATCAAATGAACTAATGAGACTCATGACAGAGAAGAAAAATGCATGGGATGCATATAAATTATCAAGCGACACAGAAGCCTATGGCAGATATAAGCTAGTCTGTAATCAGGTCACAAAGGAGGTTAGGCAGGCAAAGGCAGATTACGAGAAATCTTTGGCAAAAGATGCTAAGAAAAACAGCAAGGATTTCTTTACTTATATAAACTCTAAAAGGAAGGGGATGAATCTGATTGGTCCACTTGATATAGATGGTTCGACTGTTGATGATCCTGCTCAGATAGGACACCTCCGTAGCCAGGTGGGCAGGAGCAGCAGTGCGTAGCACACGCTTCTTGATTAGACCGGGATTCGAGCCCGTGACAACCAAATACGGAGGATGCGGAAAGGTCAGGGAATGACCACCGCATATCCCCGGAGCAATATGCCCTAAGCTGCTAATGCTCTTAAAAGCCAAATGACAACAACAACCTGCTCAGATAGCAAACAAACTGAATGAGTATTTTGCATCTACATTCACGCATGAGGAGTTATTAAGGTTTGAAAATGGCAGAAGGTTATCAAATTGTAGCAGGGTGCTTAATGATTTTGTAATAACTGAGAGCAAAGTGGAGGAGAAATTGTTGAAGTTAAACATAAGAAAGGCACCTGGGGTGGATGGGATCTATCCAGTTATATTAAATTAGTCAGCAAAGCAACTAAGCAAACCCTTAGCCATAATTATGAGAGCATCCTTGGACTCAGGGGAGATCCCCACGGACTGGAGATGTGCAAATGTATCCCCAATTCACAAAGGGGGTTCGAAGGGTGACACAAATAATTACAGACCAGTTAGTTTAACTTCTGTTCCAGGTAAAATAATGGAGTCACTGGTTAAAGATGCACTGCAGGATAATCTAGAGAAGACTGCAGCAATAATTCAGACACAGCATGGGTTTGTTAAGGGAAAGTCTTGTCTGACAAATTTGATAGGATATTATGATGAGGTTACAAAGGAACTGTAGGAAAAAAATAATTTTGATATCATATATTTGGATTTCAGGAAAGCTTTTGACACTGTTGCACATGAAAGACTAATGTACAAATTGGAGCAGAATGGTATTAAGGGTAAGTTGCTACAATGGATAAAAGGATGGTTGAGTGGGAGAAGACAGACGGTGGTAATTAATGGGTGTTGCTCTTCGTGGACTAATGTTATTAGTGGAGACCCACAGAGTTCGGTGTTGGGTCCTCTTTTGTTTTGTATATTTATTAATGATATTGATGAAGGTATATATTAGGCTTAGTGTTGAAGTTTGCAGATGGTACAAAGGTTGGCAGGGTTGTTAATGACAGTAATGGCAGTGTGCTGCTGCAACAGGATCTAGATAATTTGGGCAGATGGGCTAAGAAGTGGCAACTGAAGTTTAACCTTGACAAATGCAAAGTACTGCATTTGGGTAGAAGTAACCCCAGAGAAACGTACCAACTATGTCGTACTACACTTACAGTGGTAGAAAATGAAAAAGACCCGGGAGTAATTGTGCAGTCAGATATGAAGTTTTCTGAGCAATGCAGACAGGCTGCCAGGGCAGGTCATGGGTTTTTGTCAATGATATATAGGAATTTTGCTAGCTGGGAAAAGGAGGTGATTGTCCCTCTGTATAAGGCAATGGTCAGGCCATGCCTTGAGTACTGCGTACAGGTCTGGAGGCTTCATTTTAGGAAGGGTGTAGATTTACTTGAGCGTGTCCAGAGAAGGGCAACAAGATTGATGAGGGGAATGAAGGGATCCTCTTACCAAGAGAGGCTTAAGTTCTACAAATTGCAGCGCCTGGAGACTAGGCACCTGCGCGGTGATCTGATTGAGGTGTATAAGGCCTTGAATGGATTGAGCACGCTGAATTCTGATGGGATCCTTCCACTTGTTCAGATTACGAACCTAAGTGGGCATAAATTCAAATTAAGAAAAGGCAGATGTAGAATAGACGTGTGGAAATTTTGCCTTTAGCTAGCGGGTGGTTAATTGCTGGAACAAACTTCCATCTGTTGTTGTGGAAGTTGATATGTTAAATAAATTTAAGGAGGAACTGGACAGGCATTTGGAGGGAATGGTGTGATTTTTTTTTTTTTTTTTTTTTTGTTGGCTGATGCTGCATAAGCTCATACACTTACTTTCTTGCATCACACGCCACTTCTACTACATGATTTGAGCTTTCAAGATACCTATTTACTACAATTAAAACACTAGACGGTGAGGGTGAAGAAAGCCTGCACGAGAAGCACGCAAAAGTTCAATGAAATTTTCCGGTAAAAGTACTTTGCCGTAATGGCATTTGTATTGTTGCTAGTTCAGTAAACATACAGTGGGTGTTATCGGTCTGGAGTAGAAATTGAATCCCATGGGAGATTGAAACCCTCCCGAAGTGGAGGTGGTAACCTGACCTTTTTTCTTTAGAATCACTATTGCATAAATTGTTTATTAAGAAAAAAAAGGCAAAGGAAGCCCACATGAGAAGCGCGGCAAACTTCAAAAAGTTTACCGGTGAAACTATGTTACAAACATTTTTTACGACGCCAGAACTTCCAATATGACTGTTTGTGATTCAATTAGTTAGTTTAATTAGTGAGTCTAAATAAAAAAGGTCAGGTTATCCCCCTTCCACTTCAGGAGGGTTTCAAACCCCAGTGGGATTCAACTTCTACTCCAGACTGATAACACCCACTGTCACTTTACCAAGCGAGCAACAGTACAAATTCCATTACGGCAAAGTACTTTTACTGGTAAATTTCATCGAACTTTTGCATGCTTCTCGTGTAGGCTTTCTTTACCTTAGCCCTCTAGACGTTACCTATCCTGCACTACAGTACAAGTTACGCGATACGATCGAGCTGTGTCTATGTGACACGGTACTGATTTCTAAAATGGAATAACTACAAGTTCCATTTTCTTGCATAAGGGACAACAAAATTTGTTGAAGCTCTGAATTTGTAGGCTATACTCATACATTGCTGAAAGCAGACTGATCTTTATGGCAGAGATGGTATGTGATCTGATCTCAGAACCTAATATATGGGAAATATACAGGGTGCTTCACTACCAGTGCGACAAACTTGCAGGTGTAGGGGGCACAAAGACGAATCGGAATCACATAGCATTGCAGGGTCCGAAATGCTTTTGTCATGCGGTAGAGGACGTTGAACGGGAGGTCGCATGAACAGCGATCCCGCTGGAAGTCAGCATTTTGCGAACCGTTTCTGTTGAAGAAACCAAGTAGCAAAAGTCCTCCGGAGTGGATAATCCGCAGGCTCCAATGATTGGATGCGTTGCAGATGGTATGAACTCATTTGGTTTGTTGACAGTATCCTCCATACAGTGGATTGGGAAATACCCTATCGTTGGCCTATCGCTCGAGTACTCGTACACGGATTGCCTTCTACAAGACGTAGGACATTCTCCTCATTGTCTGGTGTCCTCGTCGTTCGCTCTCGATTCATGGTACCTCTCGTGAAACAGCCAGTCTCGCGTAACCTTCTCATTATACGATTAAAATCATATGATGAGGAGCACGCCTGTGCGGGAAACGTTCCTGGTATAAGCGCAGAGCACCGCGCCCATTACAGTCCGCAGCTCCATATGCGAGTTGCATGTCGGCCACTTCAACGTTTGAATACTTGTCCATCCTACTGCCTCGGGAACCGGTTCGTAAATGCTGACTCCAGCGGGATCACTGTTCACGCGACCTCCCGTTCAACGTCCTCTACCACATGACGAAGGCATTTCGGACCCTGCAATGCTATGTGATTCCGATTTGTCTTTGTGCCCCCTACACTTCCTGCAAGTTTGTCGCACTGGTAGTGAATCACCCTGTATACTTGTAGAATTCCATGCCTATCCATGTGATCTAGATCTGACATTCTTTCCTAGGATAATAGATAATAATGTCCAACAGATGCTACCAACTATCAACAAACTTGACGAAGATGTCAACATTCCAAAAAAGACAAGAGGCAGTAACATGTGATTCAGTAGCGTAGGATGCAAATGTGATGATCACAAAAAACTGCTCCTGAAAGAAAATTCTGTTTTTTAAAGAACAGAATGGGCAGATAAAAAAAAATGTATAGAAATCTGGTTTTCGTTGAGAATGAGTAATGTTGAATCTGATTTCTTTTGCCGTAATGTTGTATTATAATCCATTCAAAAAGGATAGCCTTGCCCAATTTGCTTAAAAGTCCATTACTGTAAAATTATCATCACTAGTTTTTAGGCATCTTATGATTGTGAGGCTCCAAGTTAAATGGATAGAGATTGTAGTTATTTATGACTTGTCTTTTTTATATTAATATTTTTGAATTTATACAGTGAAAAAACATTTTTTTTCTTTTTTCATAGATCAGATCAAACTCTTCAAGACATTGTGTATAAATTAGTACCTGGTTTGTTTAAGAGTAAGTATATATTTTTTGTTTTTTCTTTACAATTATTAAATATGTGATAGTAATATCTAAAAAGAAAATAATTGACATTATTTAAAAGTATGGAGGATTGACTACCAAAATTTAATACATTTTCATATATTCTTTTTGACATTAAAATATCTATGCATGAGTGCCACTCTTGAGGATGGATTTCTATCTTTTGAACATTTCAAATGATTTTTTAATTATTGTTGATTATATTTATAACTGAAATGCAATTCTAATGGCTAAATATACTCCATTGAGAGGGAGGGAGGGAGGGAGGGATCTTTTCATAAGTTACTGAGAGCCATGCCTCTAATCCAGCGTTTCCCAGTTCTGGGGGGGGGGCACGAAACGTTCAGAAGGTATCAAGTAATATGTGTTTATTTTCCTAAAAATTATACAGGCTGACCTCAATTAACGCGATTAATTTGTCCTGCAAGCGTATTGGGCAAAGCGGAAACGTGTTAATCGAATATAATAATCAATAGGAAAACTTATAATTGGTTTACCTTCAGGAATGTCCATAAAGAATTTTAAAAACACCTTTTAAATAACTTTTTAACTGTATACCATGTAAAAGATAAAGAAAATAATTATGGAATTAAATGTTTATTTCATAAAACAGCGGTTCCGAAACTGTGCCGTGAAATATTTAAAATTTTAATATAGCGATACTCGACATATTAACATAGGGATACTTGACATCTGTCGGATACCGCGCGAACTATTAGCACAAGGTAGTTCACAGCTTCAACATTTCCTATTAAGTTGTTTGGATCTAACTGTTAAACGGAACTGTTAGGTATTTCTTTTGGTCTAGGTGTGCCGTGAAAAAATTACCGAGACACTAAGAGCGCCGTGAACCGAGAAAGTTTGGGAACCTCTGACATAAAATACACAATGAAGAAACAATTTGTTACGGAAATGTTTGAACAGTGTTGACTTCCTCTTTTCATCAATCAATTTTCGATAGCCAACAACAATCTTCTCTGGGCCCTGGCGAAATAAATATCGCAGAGAACCTCAAACTTTTTGTTTGAGGTTCTCTGCGATATGAAAGATTTCATCTAGTTCTTTTACCGTTATCTCCTTTGTGGTAACATTTTCATCTGGCTCATTTAAAAATTTGAATTATTAAATGCAAATCTCCATTGACTTTATTACCGGGAGACAAACAAGTAACACGTCTTCTTCCGATGGTTGATGGAACACACTGAGGCGGGCAGCAGGCAAATGTTTGTTTATTGCCTGTCCGACGCACGGTAAGCTTAAAGCGCGATTCAAATCTTTTTCAACTATCACATAAAAAAAAAAAAAGATCGCGTTAACTGGAAATTTGCATTGTGTAAAATGAAAAGTGGTATAATTTTTTTCAGATAGCGGTAACTGAAAAACACGTTAATCGAACTTGCGTTATGGCAAGGCCTGGCTGTACTGATAGAATCCCCACAAATTTCGTTATAGAACATTACTTATTTTCGATACGATTAATATATATAATTGTTATACATATTTCAAATTATTTGTTCTATGTATAGCAAATTGATGATAAATAAAGTTATTATTATATATATATATATATATAAATGTAGGGGCCCACAAACATGTCTTGATTTTTGAAAGGGCCCCCAAACTTATTTGATTTTTGAAGGGGTCCGTAAATCTCAGTAGTTTGGGAACCGCTGCTCTAATCCATTGTGGTGAACTGTTTCTTTTCTCATTAATGCCAATTACATTTAAAATTTCCATTTATACTTATGCAAAGAAATAAGGTATGTATTGTCAACTGCTGTATGTAGAAATCTTTGGATTTGAAAGGTATTTCCATCTGGGTTCAGAATGGTGTTAAACAGAGCATTTTATTAAAGTTGCTGAACTTGTTCAGTTGCATCCCTCTCTCTTCAAATATCTTGAGGGAACAGTCTGTAATTTCGTTGTTGTGTTGACCTGTTCTATAAGGTCACAGTGCTTTTTGAGATGCTGGCAGTGGCTATAAAATTGTGTAAACTAGTTTAAAATCATCAACATGTTTTTGACAGTGATGAAGCATGTTGTCTTGGAGGATGTTAGCATCTAACTCTGTGATCCTATCCTTTAGTTCTTTAATTAAATGTATATGTTTAAAAATGTCTTGCTCTTTAAAGATATTCCAACAGAAAAATAATCAGGAGAAGTAGTCTATCAATCTTGTTAGAGTTCCTTTAGATATCATGTGCTCTTCAAACAACAATTTCATTATCTCACATCAGTGTGTGCGCAGTTGAGCTGTCTTTTTGGAAATACCCTTTTCAACGTTCCATGTCATCCAGTTGGCCTGTGACCCTCTTAAACATGTACAGATTCACTGGTTGTTGGTTGTTTTTGTAAAGAAAATAGGAATGATGATTGGAGATACAACATGGTATACCACACACAGACTTTCATGGGATGCCCTGTTGCTTCCAATCATAACACACATGGTGGAACAGGGCCTGACAGGCCCACCTGTTTTTTTTTTTTATATTTAAATTCTGATTTTTTTTTTTTTTTTTAAATTCTATGTGCAGTATACTAATGTTTGACCTTTTCCTAATGGATTAAAACAACTTATTAAACATGTTTTTTTATGAAAATTTAAAAATGTTTTTTACCCTTATTATTAAAAAAACAAAATTTTTCATTAATTCGTTTGGTTTTAAAAACTAAATGTAAATTATAAACACTTATAAGAGATATCAGAGATGTCTTTGGCTAAGAGTGCAAAGAATTGTTTGTTTATGTTATTTGAATGAAAGGGATATGCAACTCATATCCAGTGGACATTGGTCCACTGGATATGAGTTGCATAACTGTTGATGATCCTGTACAAGCTGCTGACAAACTCAGTAAATATTTTGCATCTACAGGATGATATCTTATTTGTCATACTACTACCTTTTCTTTACAGTTTTGCAAGCTTCAATTTTTTAGTACCAACAACATCATTACTCTGGAGAGAAATATTTGGAAAGTTGGTTGGCAACACTAGATACTCTCTAGATAATGTGAGAAAAAATGGTGGCATCTAGCATTGAGAAAAAAGTGTTTATTGTTAAGAAATGCTACGGAAGTGGGAATTCATTTGTTTCTTCTCAAAGAGGATACTGATAACACTTAGCTGCATGATGGGCCAACAGACTTGTTGATGGTAGTAGATTAATTTGAGTGAATCAGCAATGTTTTAGACTACAGGAAAGCATCAAGATTGTATAAGAGCTGGTAGTTGATGAATTTTCCATTAATTTGAAAACAGTTGAGGTAAATACAGTGGGATAAGAAGTGAAAGGAAGGGATTTGTTTTTGTTTTTAGGAATTGGCTGGAAATGAGCAAATTTCCATGCACAAATAAAAACACCAGTGGTGGCATGGAACAGGAATTAAATCTGGCACACAGGTTTTAAGAATAAGTAAATAAATTCCATTAGGACATGGAGACTTCATCAAGCTTTTTCAGGATTCTTCAAAAGTGTCTGTTGGAAGACATTGGGGGGGAGATACTGAATTCAATGCATTTCATGTGATTTTGGTAAATCTAAGGGTAGATTTACCAAAATCATAGATGCGAGAGTTAAAAGGAAAGTAAGATGCTAAAGTCTATCTTGATATTTAGATAAGGATGTAACAGGGAGACGTGGGCAGACAAGTTATAACCAGTAGTTTTTGCTAAGACATCTGAAAGCAGGGTTGGCAGG
Source organism: Mastigoproctus giganteus (assembly GCF_048544385.1). Taxonomy (NCBI): domain Eukaryota; kingdom Metazoa; phylum Arthropoda; class Arachnida; order Uropygi; family Thelyphonidae; genus Mastigoproctus; species Mastigoproctus giganteus. The sequence goes on from NC_143575.1 coordinate 98,250,936, forward strand.
AAGCTACTTTGCTAGGATTTTTGTTTAGAAAAAAAACAGTTCTTTGTTTTTGCACCAAATTACCTATGATAGTTCAGTACCTGTGCAAAATTTCAAGTGTAGTTAAAAGTTCTAGAGTATGGAGAAATAAGTATCAGAAATGAGTTATCCACCTTGGAAGAAATTGTATTATCAAGATAATTTGCATTCAGAAACACAGTTGAATGAAGACAAAGAAATAAGCTTCTTGGTAAGTTGTTCCTGTTATATATGGCATGATATATTAATTGAGGAAGCAAGTGCCACGTGGTTGTGGTGGTGTAAAAACCTACTATAATTCAACAATTTTTACATACATTAAATACATTTCTACCACATCAAACTCGTTTGAAGCAGTCCTCATCTCCCATTGTATTGATTCCCAGATGCTTGATATTATTCCAGTATACAGCCCTCTATATCTGACTTCAGGAATAATCTCTGACTTAATCCCAATATCTCATAAATTGATACAAGTCATATGTGGGGATTTCATTCTTATATTTCATTTTCAATCACTAAAAGTATAGCTATCTGAAAAATTGGTTGTACTCTGCCTCACAGTGGCAAATAGTGGACCAATAAGGGAATTACTTTTTGAATCTCATTTACCTCAGTTGAATGTAATATTCTTCAGAACCCTGTGCTCTCATTCTTTTTGCTTTCTCAGTAATGATGAGGAAAAACACATCCATAAGCCAACAAAAAACGAGTTGTTTCAAGCCCACCAGTATTGAATATTGAGTAATGTGTCTTCACTGCTTCAGTATATCCATGGCAGTCCTTAGAAAACTGTGATTCAAACCTTCCAATTTGCCTACTAATATATTGAGTACAGTCGTACCTCTATATAACGAAATTGATCGTTCCCTTGAAAAAATTTGTTATACAGAAATTTCGTTATAAAGAAATATGATCTTTTTAACAATGAAAAATACTGTAAATTCAGAAATATAGTAAAGGATGAAAAATAAATCAGAAATGAGTGGGAATGGTTACATTTTCTAACATTTTAAAACAATTTATTAATACATGCATATTAAGAAATGACTATGTACATGATGCTGAAAATATATTAGTACACTTTTAAGAATTATGTCGTCAAATATTTGGTTATTTTTTTGTTGTACACTGGATTCTACTGTACACTGGTCATAAAAATGTTTGAATTTGTTTAAACTTTAACCACTGATATATATTTTCTGTTACATTTTCTTCCCACTGAAGGCCTCGATGCAAAGTTTCAAATGCTGCCAATGTTCCTTGTTTGGAATGTTTAATATTGCCCTCATTTTCATCCAACTCATTGTCGATATTGTCACTAGTTCTTTAAATATTCTCCAAAATGTTGGAGTCACTTGGATATTCAGCTATTATGACATCATTATCAACTCCTAAAAATTCGTCAAGAACAATTTTGCCACTGATCACACCTTTCTTGGAACTCTTCCCAAGATTGCTCAATGTCTTCTAGTAGTTCATCTCTGTTAATTAGCATTTTAGCAAAACCTGCTTTTGCGAAACAATTCTTAATTGTTGTTTCTGTCACATCTTGACTCTACACTTTTGCCAACTCTGATATGCACATTCACAAATCTATAACAGAATCTATGGGTTGGTTGGTTTCTATTCTCAGTATAATTTTTTTCAGTAGTGCATTTTCAAATTCTTGATAATGCCTTGGTCCATTGGCCACAGACTGCACTTAAGACGAATTATTCAGAAGGAAGAAAACAAGCTTCACACTTCACTGGGTAAGTTTCAAAATTACCCAGTGAAGGTGGGCAGGGCAACTGTTGACAATCAGTGTGATTTTTCTGTTTTCTTTGGTCATCTTTCTATCAAAATTTCAAATCCACTGCCCAAAAATTTCGCTTGTCATTCAAGATTTTTTGTTGTAGTTGTAGTCCACTTCTAATGACTTTACTCCTTTGAAACATAGGGGTTGTTTATTTTTGTCTATTACCAGAAACTTCAGTTTTTCATTACCAACCATATTTGAAACCAAGAGTGTAATTCTCTCCTTACTGTTTTTACCATCTACACATTTATCACCTTTAAAAGTCAGTGTCTTGTTCGGCAAACATTTAAAAAATAGACCTGTTTCATCAACATTGAATATGTCTTTGGACTTGTAATCCTCTGTAATTTTTTTCAAAACTGTTTCTTTCCAATGGGTATAGTCTTCTTCGATTGCAACTCCACTTTCATTAGAAATAACATTTTCAAGTAAGCCATGACACCCTTTAATTTGTCCAGCCAACCAGAACTGGCTTGAAATGTTTTATGCCCCAGAAAAGATGCGTACTCCAGGGCTTTTTCTTTTATTGATAGCCCTGATAGCGGAGTGTTTTGATCGCGAATCTGCTTCATCTACGTATTCCCAAGGGCATAATTTCGCACGCTTCCGACTGGGTCCCATTTCCTCAAACAGTTTGAAAATCGAAACACGTTTTTTCAGAATGGTTGATACACTACTTCTTTTTTTAACGCTCCGATCTACACTATTAAGCACTTCCACTTTTTCATACTACACTCAATGATTTCCTCTTATACGCTGTAAGCTTACTTGCACAGCAGTTAAAACAAAGCTGAAATTAGGGACCACTTGTAGCTACCATATAAACAGAGACGGGTGAAATTTTGCGAAAGTGTGGATGATTAATTTCTTCGAAACAACAGATGAGTTTCCGAGATAAGGCAGAATCACTCTCTTCTAATTCTCTAATAGGATGCTTATGGTAGAAAATAGGTTGACCAGAGCCAATGCCTGTGTCGGGAATATGCCTTAATCTTTGCCAGTGGCTGTGGACAGCTGACCAGCAGGACTTCTCAGTGTAGTAGTTATATAGGTTTTACTTTTTTTAGCTATTGCTGGGCAAAGGTCTCTCCCAGAACCTTCCATCTTTTCTATCCCACGCCGTGATTGTCCAGTTTCCTCCTGCAGGGTTTTACAGGCACCATTAAATTGTAAAATGTTTTAGCTCTTAATTCGTGGAATTAACGCCTTGGCTATTAAAAGCTAAAGTGATTAATTCTTAATCCTTTTAGCTCTTAATTTGTGCTTTATACAGCGTCAGCTCTATTGCCTAAAGACCAGACGTGCGAATAATACGTACCCATGTCTCTCGAAATCAGTTCGTTATACAGAAACTATTTTCAATGCAATGACCAAGGGGAAATCAAAAAAAGTTCGCTGTATGGAAGTTCATTAAAGAGAGGTCTGACTGTATATTTTTCACAGTCACAACTGCCTGGAAAATGATAACAGTCTCATCAGGAATGAATTCTTTGTGGAAAAGCATGATAACACTCTTCTTCAAATGCAAAAAGTCCCTACATGACGTTTAGAAGATAAGTGATTCTGCAGATTGGATGCGCTGCTCAAACGTGAGTGCAATATTCAACGGAGAAAGTTGAGGTCAGTCTGCTACGCGTCTCCCCAGAGCGTCCCATATGTGTTCGATGGGATTTAGATCGGGGAAAACGGGCAGGCAAATCCATACGAACAATGTCCTCACTTTCCAAAAGCATATAAACGGCTGCAGTGCAATGAGGTGTGGCATTATCATCCATAAACACGAACTTGGGACCAATGGCACCTCAGAACAGAAACACATGGGGAAGGATTATCTCAGTACAGTAGCGTGCACTGGTTACAGTACCGCCTTCCTGTATCTGGAGTTGTGTACGTCCATCCAAGTTAACACCTCGACTGCCATATCGATCCCTTTCAGTGATGTTTGCGGGGTGATACTGTGTGCCAACCTCTCGCCAGATTAGCTGACGTCCAGAATTGCTGCTGAGACTGAATCTACTCTCATTGGTAAAGAGTAGCTTAAGTAAAGATTTTGTGGTTGTAACCTTTAGAAATAGTGTTGGTCCTTAAGTTTTGCACATCAGTGTAGGCGGAATATTTGGCAAAGGTAAGGAAAGCCAACAAGACAACCAATGGAAATTTGGGGAAACTTACCAGGCACACTCGTTTCTCCCTGCATTCTCGGTGATGTGTTTCCTAAGTGATTCCAAATATGAGAGATGCCAAATGGTGAACAAATAATGTATTTAAAGATTTAATGCACAAAGCATAATTATATATGGGTTTAAGTAATTAACTATATAATATTGGTGTAGATACACCATAGTTGGTATAGGTTCATTTGGCATCTCTCATATTGTGGAATCACTTCGCAGCTGTGATGGCATGTTTGCATTACCAGGGTACCTGCTACCCACTGATGATAGGCCAACAGCTTTGAAATGGTGCCGTCTGGGTGGTTGTATCCACTGAGAATAAAACAGTAGTCTTCTCTATAGAGAAGCATTACTTATTTAAAGTAGTGCAGTACCTGGTATCTTGTTGTGAAAGCAGCCACAATATGGGATACAATTAAAACGATGCCTTTTACACTACATACTTAGTTTAAATTTATGTGCAAACTATGGTATATCTATACCGATATTATATAGTTAATTACTTAAACCCATATATAATTATGCCTTGTGCATTTCGTCTTTAAAAAGATATTTGACTAATGTAATCCATAAATAACAGCAGTGTTATATTCAAACAATATGTGAATTATGTTCAATATCAGTGTGGCATGCATGTTACCCACTAATGTTTTCTCTGTTAAATTATAAAGCATTCTCTATTAAGTAGTTCCAAAAAAGACTTAGACCTCTAAATGTTCAAGCCAGAAAACATTTGGGAAGATGAATTTGGCAGTGTCAAGTGCAATAGTGAAGTGTTTAGATCATTTCAAAAATTATTGAAGTGATCAGTGGCAATTGCATACTTCCAGGCAATCTCACTTGCAAATAACACGGTCCACTAAGATTATCTGGGAATGCAATAAACACTGAATGCCTGCCACCTTGTGATATTTAATTTTACATGTATAGAACTTTTGATTATTTCTCTTTTAAATCCTGTGTAAATCATGTATATAATCAGAAATTAATGAAATGAAACATGAGATTTTTTTGATTTCCTCTTGGTTTATTGGAACATGCAAGTGTACATATATCACTAAGTACTTTACCAAATCTAAAATCAGTAAATCTATTTTAGTTATCTGACAACAATTATAATGTAAAGAAAAAGAGGATTAAGAGTGTGATAAGGACCTCCTTCCACCAGGAAATTGAGAATACAAGATAAATGGCTTTAAGAATCAAATACCTAGAATGTATGTTAAAAGAAAATCAAAGAGGATACCACCAAATATCATAACAACAGCAATGAAGCTGAATAGAGCAGGTACTACCATCATACCTTATACTGTTGTTAGCTCTATATGGGGAATGAGGAAAATTATCATTGAAATCATATCAATCGTTCATAAAATCGGCAACAAAACAAGTAAAAGCTTGAACATTTAATGGACTTTTACTAATAGAAAATAGTATAATCTTATTTATAATATGTAATACAGTATTAAACAAGAAAATTATGATTGTAAATTTCACTATATAGGCTTATATACCTATCAACACCTAACAAGAGAATTGTTTCAAAAAATATGTTAGAGCATATTTTGAAAGAGAATTATGAAGGTGCGCAATAGCAGTTATTTCGCTTTCGCAGTTAGGCTGCACTTGAAGAAATTAACGTACAAGTTCTAATCCTTGATGAGCATCTTTCACTGAAACTTCTTATTCAACCGCAGTAGGTTCCTCATCTTCATCACTACAAATTTCAGAAGATTCCATTACAATGAGTTTCTTGTCATTCGTGCATGTCCTGAAACATTCAATGTCTGCATCCACTTCTGCGTAATCTTTGAAGCTTAAATTTTCCTCTAAGTTTAGGTTGTTGTTGTTGTTGTTATTTGGTTTTTAGGAGCATTAGCAACTAAGGCCATATTGCTCCGGGGATATGCGGTGGTCATTCCCTGACCTTTCTGCATCCTTCGTATTTGGTGGTGACGGGCTCGAACCCTGATCTAATCAAGAAGCGTGTGCTACGCACTGTTGCTCCTTCCCACCTGGCTACCGAGGTGCCCCTAAGTTTAGGTGATGATGCACATGCTCAAATATGAGGAGTGGTATGAAAGTAATGCCACCTATTTTTTCCCTCAGAAAACTTAATTCCTACAACTATACCTTTTACACCAATTAACCTTCAATCATTAATAAACACAGTTATTTTTCTGCAAAGCCACCATTAATTTCTATGCACTTCACTTCTGTCACCTCTGAATGTACAAGTCCTTACTCTTGCTCTGGAGGGCTTCATGAACACTGTGCTTGAGCTGATCATCATCCACAAAATGGGTTCCACGAAGTGCATTCTTCAGCATGCCAAAGAGGTGCTACATCCGGGCTATGAGAGGAGTGTGGAATAACAGTACACCCCAGTTTTGCAATGGCCTTTATCAAGCGCAGACTGGTGTGGGGTCATGCATTGTCATGGAGAAGAAAAACCTCATTAAGGTTTTTGCCCAGTTGAACTCTATGGATGCAGGCTTTCAACTTTCCATATATTGATCTGAGTTGATTGTGGTGTTACGCTCCAAGAAGTCCACAAGCAAGACCCCATCTTTGTCAACACTGTCACCATGACTTTACCGACAGAAGACTGTCTTTTGAGCTTCTTCTTGCACAGTGAATATTGATGATGCCACTCCATTGACTGTCTTCGTTTCAGGGTTATAATGGTGGACCCAGGTTGCGTCACCTGTGACTACGCGTGCGAGAAAAACCTCTCCTTCACCTTCGTAGCACTGGAGAAGTTCCATACAGATGACTTTCTGGGCTTCTTTGTGCTCATGTGTCAGCATTTTGGGACACACTGGGCACAAATCTTGTTGTAGCCTTGTTATCACAGCAGGTTTCCCTATACCTACTGCATCGCACAATTCATGTGTTGTGATGTGGCAGTCTTCTGTGCCATTCCAGCTCTTGTCTGTTGTCACTGATGTTACTGGCCAGCCGCTTCGGAGCTTGTCAACAATGCCACTACTCCACTCTTAAAGTGTCTTACTCAATATCTAACTGTACTCACATCTACAGTATTGTCACTATAAATTTTTTTTGAGACTCAGTATGGTGAAACTACAGACCTGTAAGGACCACTCAGTGACACGGGAAATGATCTATGGCGGCACATTTGAAAGCAGAAAATTAAGAGGCATTGTTTTCTTACTGATCCTCATATTTCTTCCTTATTATCAGACTGTTCTTCGCAATTAACACAGGAAAGAGCATGTGAAACTTCACACACGGCATCATTCAAGGCAATAAATTCAGTATGTTTAAAGCAGTTGGCAATCACTCTTTTTATTCTGTGAAGTGAGGACCAACACTATTTCTAAAGGTTACAACCACAAAATCTTCACTTAAGGTACTCTTTACCAATGAGAATAGATTCAGTCTCAGCAGAAATTCTGGACGTCAGCTAATCTGGTGAGAGGTTGACACATGGAATCACCCCCACAAACATCACCGAAAGGGATTGATATGGCAGTCGAGGTGTTCTCATCTGGGGAGGTGTTAACTTGGATGGACGTACACAACTCCAGATACAGGAAGGCGGTACTGTAACCGTTGCACGCTACTGTACTGAGGTAATCCTTCCCTGTGTGTTTCTGTTCCGATGTGCCATTGGTCCCGAGTTCGTGTTTATGCATGATAATGCCACACCTCATTGCGGTGCAGTTGTTGATATGCTTTTGGAAAGTGAGAACATTGTTCGTATGGATTTGCCTGCCCGTTTCTCCCGATCTAAATCCCATCGAACACATATGGGACGCTCTGGGGAGACGCGTTGCAGCACGTCCACACCCACCAGAAAATGTTTACCAGCTGAAGATGGCACTGACAGAGGAATGGACGATGTTACCGCAAGAACTTATCAACAACATTGTTCTAAGTATAGATAGGTGGTAGGTGGTGCAAAGCCTGCGTCGACATTAGCGCTGGCCATATCTCCTACTGAGGACCACCTGTTACCTTTGTTCCATCTTTGGCAGTGATACAGCTGTATCATGGCAGTACCCTCTGTACCATTTTGTTTCCATTGTTGTGGCAGTGTTGTTCCTTCATTTCTGTACCTCATGAGGTTCCTTTGGTATGCTTTTCCCATATCCAGGCCACTCCTATGAGAAACTACAAGTGAAAACCTGACTGATCCTTCAATTTTGCACACCAGTGTAGTAGACTGGGCTTACATTGTCTGGTAGGTGAAATTTTTGGGGCAGAATAAAGTGACATTCCGTTCTTGGGTGTAATGTTGATTAGTTGGCATTCACTTTTTGATTCTGTGAAGTGGAGGTGGGGGTGGAACCCCCACTTCACAGGATTAATCACGGGACCAGAAGAAAAGAATGCTAAACGTGGAATAACGCTATAAATGGGAATATCATATTTTTAAATTCTGCTTTATCACAGTGTTTACCACATTGAGGCACATCAAGTACTGATTGATAAATATCCAATACAGCCATAAGGAACTGGAGGTATCACTATTAATGTTGCACTAATATGTTTGACAGCAGGCATTCAACATTGTGCTGCTGATAATGCTGTTACACAAAAATGTCAAGAAAAAAACTGACAGTGTCATTGTACTGATGTTAACAGAGTTTTCTTCATTTTCAATACACACACAACTATACAGACAGGTTAAGCTTTTCCCCCTGCTGGTGAATTTTTAGAACTAATTTCATTCTTCACATAACTCTCTTCTGCAGTGAAATCTGCTAAATTTGGAGCATGATCAAACCTGCTCAATTTGATCACACTCCACGCAGCTGTAAGTAAGAATCCTTTAATTGTAGCCTCCTGGTACTCTGAGACCACTCCATAATTTAAATAAAAGATTTTTTAAAAAACTTCTAATTGCTCTTGCAGGTGAAATGAAGAGGAGAAGGGAGTTCTATACGCAGCATCCTGAAGCAGGTAATTTTAACATTAGTTAACTAATACAGTACAATTATAAATCCCATAATGAACTGAATTGTGCTGGAACTGCTTTGATTTATGCTGCCCTACCATTAATATCTGGACACTTGCATATCTACAAATAACGTTTTTACTGGAAAGAAACTAATAATGTGTACCTTCAGCCTTTATGACCACCTCTAGTCTCTGTAGAACACTATTGGAACACTCTCCACTAGTTTTTTGTAAATGTGTTCTGATATTTTCAATATTTGGCCTTCAAACAGGTGACCAGTTAAACTCTGTTTTTTTGGCAATCTCTCTTTACATGAACCTGGTGCTCCCATTCATCTGAGACATTCTCTATATGATTGAGGTCAGGGCCCCTAGGAAGGCAGTCCAACTTTTCAATATTCATATTCTCACACCAGTCCTTCGCAAGATGACTGGTATGACACGGAGCATTGGCCTGCTGATACTTGTATGGGGCTTCCTAATATACCGCTGAAATGTAGATAATGAACTGTTCTCCAGGATGTCCAGATAGACCTCAGCATTTGTGCTTTGTGCAAAACAACTGGTGTTTGGTTGTTCTGGATAAAACATGAATATTAGCCCCAGACCAATCACACTGCTTCCACTAAACTTCATTGTCAGGATGATACCGTCTGCAAGTAGCTTTCTCCAGAGATCTGCCGCACCCAGGAATGCCTGTCAGACTGGTGACCATGTACCGCGTCTCGTCACTCCAAAGAGTAACTTTCCATTGGTCAGCATTCGAAGAATGGCTGGTCTTTCACCAAACTTGATGGCTGCATGACTGTAGTAACCCATATTGTATAGTGTCCTGTACACTTTATTGGTGCTGACATGTATCCCAGTTGTCTCTCTGAAGGCCTGTGTGTGTTGCAGCTGCATTGACCTACTTTCCGAGTAGACAACTCTTTGCAGGGCACTCCCATCACATTCTGTTAGCTTCTGAGGTTTTCCTGGTCACTTCATGGTTTCAGCACCAGTTTGTTTCCATTTGCAGATTACACCAGTCGTTGAACCAGGGATCTTTAATGCTGTTGAAATGTTAAGTACAGACTGATTGCTTATGTGGCACCCTACTATCATTCCTCACTGGAAATCTCTTAGTTATATCAACATGTTGCAATTAACTATGTTGAATGCAACATGTTGCATTCACAATCATATAGCTATATTCTCAAAAGTCTGAGCATTTTTATAATTGTTTCTGACATGTGGTGTTTAGTACGATGTGACCAACCATCAATGGAAGGGCGTCAAGATATTAAATGGTAGAGCAGTGTATTTAGTATTTACTATATTATACTAGGGTTGTTTTTCTGCAGTCATCTTTAAATATGGCTGTAGAAAACAACTAATGATTTAATTTTACTCATCCACTGATGATCTTACTACAAAAATTAAAAACTGTTAATATAAAGTGTGTCTTATCAAGTTTCCTTATTGTTGCTTTTCTTCCACACTTAAATGAAGCCATGAGCAGGGTGTTTGCAAAATATGTATAACTTATTTTAACACTTTACTTAGGAATTGGTTTTAGGAGGCAACAAGGCTCTAGAAACTGTGGTTTCAGTTATGGTCATGGCATCTTCCCTCCACATTACTTCCAGACTTGCATATTTATGTTTGCAATACACTGTAGCTTTGATCTGTTATTTCTTGCTACTTTTGAATTATTGCCATATTTCAAAGCATTAGCTGACTGATCTGTAGATACTTAAGAGATTTTTATTTTAAAAAAAATCTTAAATATGTTTTGATAAATGAAATTGGCAGTTGAAGACTTCAATGAGTTGTTGTTGACATCGAGTCCACAAGTATGTTCACTTTATTTTTGCAACTCATTTTCTATATATAGTTTTATTGATAGTTCTGTGAACCATTCTTGGCTATTAGTTGAATGCAAATATTTTTTGTCAGTTTTAACTCTGAGTTAAAAGAAATTTGTAATCACCAGTGTATATAATGCTAAAACAACTTCATCTATTGTAAAAAAAAAAAAAAAAAATACGTAGAAACGCTAAAATTGAAATAATCAGCAGTGACACATACAGAAAGTCAGTACTAGCAATACTTGTGTTGGTAAAAAGATATTAGCACTGCACAAATGATTGAAGACCAAATAGATAATAGAAACATCCAATTCTTGTATGTCATTCCCAAATTTAATAAGACACTCAGTTTTAGGTACATTTCTAGCAGAAATCTCAGTAAGGTCGAAAAAGATTAAAAAGGGTATACAGGTAGTCTCTGATTAATATTGGAGATGTGTTTTTTGCATATATAAGTTTATAAGATTGCAGTATTCCTGTGATTAAATTTTTGATTTGCCACCTTAATTTTAAAGCTTCACTTCACTTAACTGCTTGTTAAAAACAAAAATTAGACAAATCAATAGTAAAACAGCAAAGTAATAAAAATAGATACATGTAGGTATTGTACTCTGTGCATAAGCTTTTATTATATACTTTTATTATTTAATGATGCAAGAAAGCAATTTTATACAGCATCAGCCAAAAAGAAAAATCTTCCCATTCCATCCATCCATTCACTCCAAATGTTTGTCTAGTTCTGCCTTGAAATTATTTAAGCTGTCAGCTTCTATAATGGCAGATGGAAGTTTGTTCCAGCAATCAACCATACACTGGCTAAAGGCAAATTTCCACACATATTCTGCAACTGTCTTTCCTCAGTTTGAATTTATGCCCTCTCAGGTGATTATTCAGAGCAAGAAGAAGAATCCCATCAGCACTGAGCATGCTCAAACCATTCAAAGCTTTATACACCTCAATCAGATCATCTCGCAGGTGCCTAGTTTCCAGACACTGTAATTTGCAAAATTTAAGCTTTTCTTTGTAAGAGCAACCTTTTGTTCCATTCACTAATCTTGTCCTTCTCTGTACTTGTTCCAGCAGCTCTACGTCCTTCCTAAAATGAGGCTTCCAGACCTGTATGCAGTACTCGGTGTTGCGTAACCATTGCCTTATACAAGGGGATAATCACCTCCTTATCCCTGCTAAAAAAATTCCTGTATATCGTTGATAAGACACCCCATGAACTACTCTTACAGACTGTCTGCACTGCTCAGAAAAATTCATATCTGATTGCACAATTACCCTGAGGTCCTTTTCATTCTCTACCACTGTCAGTGTGGTACCACAGAGTTGTTACTCTGGGATTACTGCTTCCCATATGCAGCACTTTACGTTTGTCAATGTTAAACTTCATTTGCCACCTCTCAGCCCATCTGCTGAACTTTTCTAGATCCTGTTGCAGCAGTGTACTGTCATTAATGTTATTAACAATCTGCCAACCTTCGTATCGTCTGCAAACTTGGACATTAAGCCTGATATACCGTCATCAATATCATTTATAAATACAGAAAAGAACAATGGACCCAACACTGAACCCTGGGGGACTCCACTGATAACATTAGTCTGTGAAGAGTAGTGTCCATTGATTACCACTCTGTCTTCCCCACTCAGCCAACCCTTTATCCATAACAGCATTTTGCTCTTAATGCCATACTGCTCCAATTTGTACAGTAGTTTTCCATGCTCAAAAGTATCAAAAGCTTTCCTAAGATCCAAGTATATGATATCAAAATTATTTTTTGCATCCAGTTCCTTTGTGACCACATCATAGTATTCAATCAAATTGGTCAGACAAGGCTTCCCTATAACAAACCAACAAACCCATGCTGTGTCTGAACTATAACCGAAGTGTTGTCTAGATCATCTAGATCCTGCAGTGCTTCTTTAACCAGTGCCTCCATTAATTTCCCTGGAACAGATGTTAAACTAACAGGTCTGTAATTACTTGTGTCACCCTTTGATCTTCCTTTGTGAATTGGGGTCACATTTGCACAGCTACAGTCCATGGGTTCCTCTCCTGAGTCCAAGGTAGCTCTCATAATTATGGCTAATGATTTGCTTACTTCCATTGCTGCCTTCTTTAATATAACTGGATAGATCCCATCCACCCCAGGTGCCTTTTTTATGTTTATCTTCAACAATTTCTCCTCCGCTTTGCTCTCAGTTATTAAAAAATCATTCAACTCACTACCATAGTCTAACACACCTCTGGCACTCCCCTCCCTGAACAACTCGTGTAAATGTAGATGCAAAATACTCATTCAGTTTGTTAGCTACTTGAACAGGATCAACAACAGTCAAACCATCGATATGAAGTGAACCGATCTGACTCATCCCATTCCTTCTAGAGTTTACATAATTAACGAACTCTTTGCTGTTTTTCTTTGCATCCTTTTCCCAAGATTTCTCATAATCTGTCTTTGCCTGCCTACCTTCCTTTGTTCCTTGATTACAGACCAAGTTATATCTTCCATAGGCTTCTATGTCACCTGTTAATTTATATTTATCCCATGCATTTTCTTCTCTGCTACATGTTTCATTAGAGAATCTGACATCCATTTATGCCTAAATCTTGAACAGTATTTCTTAGTTGTTATGAAAAGCCTTGTAGGTTCCAAGATTAATTCTTTGAATGCTTCCCATTTAGAATTTGCTGTTGGTAACATCAACAGCAATCAAACATCATTCATCATTAGGCCTATAGCACACTCGTTCTCTCAACTTTTCTTTCCCAGTGCTTATGTTGTTGTTATTGTTATTTTAGGAGCATTAGCAACTAAGGCCATATTGCTCCGGGGATATGCGGTGGTCATCCCCTGACCTTTCCATATCCTCCGTATTTGGTGGCTCACAGGCTCGAACCCCAGTCTAACCAAGAAGCATGTGCTATGCATTGCTGCTCCTGCCCACCTGGCTACGGAGTCGCCCCAGTGCTTATGTCACACCAAACTGACTCAACACTGCACTGTCCACCCATGTCAACTGGATGCACTTACTTAGATTTTATGTGTTTCTTAAATAATAACATAACTTTTCCTGTCCTTCCTCTACACATTGTACTATCCAAATTCCAATTCTGCCTTCCTTATAGCTGTGTGACATCACATCTCTCATATATCCCAACAATATCTGCCTTTGATGTTTTGACCAGTACCTCAAATTCATCAAATTTATTTACTACACACACAGCACTTCAGTGGTCCCACTGTATAGACTTTAAAACAGTCTCAGACTTCCGTAGTAACTTTTATGAAAGAAAAAATCCTTCCCTTTATGCCTGATGGTAGTTATCTCTTTGAGTAAATCCCACATCAGCACACTGTGATCACTGCCACCCAGTGGTTCCTTTATCTGCAGATTCTTAATCCATGAAGAATCACTACTGATAATCAAATCAAGAGTATTTCTCCCTCTGGTTGCCTCCCAAACATGCTGCCATAGAAAACAATCATCCAATAAATCCACAAAATCCTTGCTAGTATGCGAATGACCAACCCACAAGTTCCTGTCAAATATTTGGAAAATTAAAATCTTCCATTATAAGACAATCTTTTTTACTGGCCCACTCTATTTTTCTGTACAGCCGTTCATTATACTCATCAGAGTCATTAGGCCTATAGTACACTTGTTTTCTCAATTTTTCTTTCCAAGTGTTTATGTCACTCCAAACTGACTCAACACTGCACTGTCCACCCATGTCAACTGGATGCACTTACTTAGATTTTATGTATTTCTTAACTAATACCATAACCTCGCCTCTCTTCCTATACACATTGTGCTCCCCAAATTCCAATTCTGCATCCCTTATATCTGTGTGACACAACATCTCTGATATCCCAGCCTTTGATGTTTTGAGCAACACCTCAAATTCATAAATTTTATTTACTACACTCCTAGCATTGGTGTACACTGAAGTATACGTGTACCTGTTCTTATTCTTAGCTACCCTAACACAGCCCATGTATTTATTTACTTCTTCCGCAATGACTCCCAGCAGTCTCTGAAATCCCCAGCACCTTGTTTTCCAGACTTCTGCTCATTCTGATAGAAGCAGTGCAAGAATCACTTTCACCTCTGCCAGTGGCTACTTTTAATCAATTATTCAATGTATCGTCCAAGCTAGCAGTTTTTCGACCCACTTAACACTGCTTCGATAGCACCAGCAAATATTTTTGCACCCTTTCTGTTTAACTGTATTCCACTCATATAGAAGCAGTCTCTCCTGTTAACAACACACACCAGTCTGAGAAAAATTCTACCCCACGAGCCTCGTACAATCTCTCCAGGGTCAAATTGATTGACAAGGCTCTCATCATATATTCCATTCTATCGTGTCTAGGCAGAATTGCAGATACCTTTTAAATTCAACCTTAGTCGTGGTTTTTTTTTCAATGTTGACCTGTATTTGTTAAGTAATTCTGCCGTTCTCTTACTCTTAATATCATTGGTGCCAACATGTACAACAATATCACCTTTTGTGCCCTTAAAAGATGATATCTGCTTTACAGTGTCATCAACGTTTGCCCCTGACAAACATACCTTGGTCCTATTTCACCTAACATTTTTTAAACAATATATTTCCCTGACAATAGAGTCACCGACAACAACTAGTTCCTGTGGGACTAGTGCATTCTGCCTTGGGGATTGCATCTGTGTTGCATCATTATTTTGGTGGATGACCTCTGATGAAGACACAAAAATTATGAAAGACACTGCAATGTTATTTCCGCCTTCGTTTGTTCAAAATCTTAAAATTTTTCAAAATTTATTTGGTATTGTTTCAATCGGCGTAAATCTTATCGTTTTATTTTCCTGTTCATTTCAACCCCCTTTATTTCACAACATATATCGCTCCCAGGGTATACCGTATATTCATCAGTTTTAATTTTTACATAAAGCTCGTTAACATGTTCTACCTACAATATTTTATATATACATGTACACATTATGACTGTAGGGTATGTTTTGCTATAGCAGTGTCCCTGATCCATAAGTTATGTTATTGTAATTCAGACTTATCTAATTTTAAACTTAATTTTCCTCCCATATCATATAGCTTCTCTATATCATTATTCTTGACTCTATATATATACAAAGGGTACTAGGAAAGTTTTGCAATACAGCTTTGTTTATTTAATTTTTTCAAAGTAATTTCCTCTACTTTCAATACACCTCTCCATCCTCCGAAACCAATCTTTAAACCAGTTCTGCCAAGTTTCACTAGGGAGTAAAGCACACTCGTTGTCCCAAGCCCGTAGAAGGTCCTCATCACTGGAAAACCGCCTCCCTTTTAGCTTCATTTTCACATGCGGGAACAGTGCAAAGTCGCAGGGAGCAAGGTCTGGACTGTAGGGAGGGTGCTCGAGAAGTTTCAGTCCTATCGTGGTCAAATATTCGGTGCAGGCTTTGGCGCGGTGAGCTGCAGCATTATCGTGACGGAGGTACCAGGTGTCCATTCTTGACTTTGGCCGCAGGTTCTTCATAGATCCAATGACTTTAGGCAGGCATTGTTCAGTATACCACTTAGCTGTGACTGTCTTCTGCGTGTCCAAAACGACATGTTCCACAATTTCACTCGATTTGAAAAATACAGCTATCATTTTCTTCTTTACAGATCGGGATTTTCTGACAATTATGGGTGTGTCGTCATCATCAAAGACCCAAACTTTGTTTTGAGCCTTGGTCGGCAGATCGTAATAGTACAGCCAAGTCTCGTCACCTGTCACGATGTTGTTCACATACCGAGATTGTCCCTTATCAAACTTTTTTAACATCTCCCGGCACCAAGTCACACGTCGTGTCATCTGCTCTTCAGTCAGTTGATGCGGCACCCAGAGAGAACAAAGTTTCTTCACGTGCAAATGATCTTGCAGAATCGAACGAATTGCTGGTGCATTTAGGCCCAAAGTATCCTCTATCTGTTGGTAAGTCACTCGCCTGTTTTCGTCAAGCATTTTCCTCACAGCAGTAACGTTTTCCTCCATAACTGACGTTCGTGGCCTTCCGGGCCTCTCAGAATCCTCCAGAGTGAAATTTCCCCTTTGGAATTCCCTATACCACCTGAATATCGTTGTACGATGTGGACAATCGTCATCTAGTGCAAGAGTCATTTCTTCTAAGCACTGGTCTATGGTTAAACCACGCACGAAATTATACCGCAAAACTGTCCTTATCTCATTTCGTGACCACGATGCCATCGCAAGCACTTTGCACTCTCACTACTAATGAATAACTGAGCCCATCGACTTGGCGCGGCGGCTACTATGCATGTATGAACATGTCTCAACATGCAGCAACACGCAGCTTCCTGTGATTCATTGTTGCGTCATATTGCAAAACTTTCCTAGTACCCTTTGTATATTTCAGTATCAGGTTTTATCTCCTTCCAAGTTACATTATACAGGGTTATTCAAAATGAAGTCTGGAATTGTGTACAGGAATACAATTCAAACCCCGGACTTCATTTTGAATAACCCTGTATAAATTTCGTGTCTCCTATTCAGTTTAAGTTATATGTACTTAGTTATAATATTATGTTTGTAAAACCTAAGTGGTTGTATATATTAATTTAAAACGTTATGCTTGTAAAATCTAAGTATTTATAATAAATTTAACTATGTATTACCACCCACATGTTTTGAACTCTCACGCCAGCTATCTATGCCAAATCAGAGATTCTAAAAACTGTATAATGTTATTATTGTTGCATGTTTAACTTGTCATGTGACAAGTTAAACATATGTGACAAGTTAAATTATTAAAACACATAAGCAGTGCTATAATTTATAGTTTATAATCCTTTGCTGATACTGATTACACTGCTACAAGTTACGTAGAAACTTCTGCTATAATGATACGAAAAACAATGGCATTAGAATCGACTGTGGGTTTTCTGTGCGATTTCAAGTCCAAATAATGAATAAATGCATCGAATTAATCAGAAAATCACAAAAAATAGTATACTAATAAATTTAAATCAAAAGTTATAAAAAACAATAATTTTAAAACAATAAATAAAAAAGTCGACTTAGCGGCTTTGAACACGACCGGCTCCCACTAGCCTCGTCAGCAGACTAGATTTTAAAACCTATTAAAGACCTACCCTTAAAAAGATAGAAACACGTGATTCTACTAATCTGTTGACATCTATCCCACTAGATAACTTTAAATGTACTGGATACCTGTTTTTAAAAAAATAAGAAAAATTTAAAAGTAGAATAAACCAGCGGAAAACATAGGGGACTTCTAACTTTTCAATATTTATAGACAAACAGTTGGAATGGCTATGACCTCAGAAATTCTGGTATTAGCAGCAATCTGTTTCTGCATTATTATTAGAGATTATACAAAAATGTATAATCTTTATATTTTTACATTTATATGGGTACATAAACAATTATTATTGTCTGTTTATTGCTCCTCCTGGGCTACCCCATGAAGAGCATTAGGTTATAAAGATATTATCTACAAATTGAGATGGAGCAAAACATGCATCCTTGAAGTCATCTTAACTCGAAGTTGATTACAGAATTGATTTTTACATTTGTATTTACATGATCATCAGCAGCACATGCTTTGACCACATGTGGTATATACATATGATGGGATGTTATATTTATAAGTAGTTAAATATAATGATATGTCAAATTTCTGAGTCAACATTTTGTGTCCTCAGTCAAATTTTCCTCAATTACTTAAAGTTATGACTTTCTTTTATTGAAAAGAGATGATGTTTATTGTTATTAATTTTTTCAAATGTTTATTATTATTATAGCTGCAGAACTGTATATACTGTATATGTTTCTGCTTGTTTTGTGGCTCTTTATGTCTTTTGTTAACAGTATTTATCTAAGTAAAGTCCTAGGTTATTGATGATATCTATGGTATTTCCTGGAAACATGTTTTAAACAGTTGAGGTTATTAAGCTTTTGCCACAGAAGTTTAATTACTTCAGTTATGTTGGGTACTCCTGTGATTGGACTGGCTGGTATTATGGTCTGGCCAACAGTTATCTGTTGTTTCCATGCAACTAATCCTATGTAGTATTAGTGGTGACAAACAATGCAAGAAGAATGCATCAGCTAAGGGAGAAAAAATAACTTTCTATATGACCTGTCCAGCCATCTAATAGTTTATCTAGTTCTCTTTTAAATTTATTTAAACTGTCTCTTTCTACAACACCAGATGGAATTTTGTTTCAACAGTAAACCCAGATTGTTCAAGACAAATTTTCACACATTTTTTCTGCAACTATCCTTCCTCAATTTCAATTTATGCCCCCTCATATGCTTACTCCGAGAAAGAGGAAGTATGAGCTTACGCAATCCATTCAGTGCCACAAACACCTCAATCAGATTTCCTCAAAGTATCTAGTATCCAAATGGTACAATTTGCAAACCTGGAGTCTTTGTTGGTAAGAGTACCTTTTTTTGTTCCCATCAATAATTTTGGTAAGAGTACCTTTTTGCTTCCCCTCACCCATCTTGTTGTCTTTCTCTGTACCCATTCCATCTGATCCTTTCTAAAACAAGGCTTCCAGACCTGTGTGCAGTACTCCAGATGTGGCTTAGCCTTTGCCTTATACAATTGGATAATCACTTCCCTATCCTGCTGTTAAAAATTCCTGTATATCATTCACAAAATCCCATGAGCTGTCCTGGAAACTTGTCTACGCTACCCAACTTTTCTATCATCTGCATATTTACACATTAAGAATGATATGCCTTCATGAACAATCATTAATAAATATTGAAAACAACAGTGGGTCTAGAACTGAACCTTTGGAGGGACTGCACTAATAGCATTAGTTCAAGAAGTACTGCCCATTGATAACCACTGCCCGTCTTCTCCCACCTGGGTGCCTCCGTAGCCAGGTGGGAAGGAGCAGCAGTGCGTAGCACACGCTTCTTGATTAGACCGGGGTTCAAGCCCGTCATCACCAAATACAAAGGATGCGGAAAGGGTCAGGGAATGACCACCGCATATTCCTGGAGCAATATGGCCTTAGTTGCTAATGCTCCTAAAAACCAAATAACAAACAAACAATCTTCTCCCACCTAACAATCCTGTTTATCTATAGCAGTAATGTGCCCTTAATGTCACATTGCTCCAATTTGTACGGGAGTCTTTCATGTACAACAGTATCAAAAGCTTTTGTGAAATCTGCATATGTGATGTCAAAAATTATTTTTTGCATCGAAATCAAGCTAAGGTCAGCAGTTTCTTATGTTACCTTTGGTGAATTGGAGATATGTTTGCACATCTGCAGTTCAGTATTAATATTTACCTTCATATTATTGTGCAGTCTTGGTTTGGTTTACTGTAGTCACTCACCCATATGTTCCTGAAAATTACTGCATTTTGGCAAAACCTTGGCAAGTTATATAATTAGGTCCTATACAAAACACGGGTGAGGAGAAAAAATAATAAATATGCCAGTAAAATATAGGGCAAGCCATATATTTTATGGCTTTACTCAAATTATTTCATTTGAGTAAATTATAAAATTACTCAAATTTCATTCCTATATTACTGTCCCATAATTTACAGGAGACGGAATAATCATTGTTGGTTATTTTATTTTATTTTTTTTGTCTGAAGAAACTGGATTAAATATGGGCAAGGGAAATCAGGTGTGTAAAATTCTGGTATACAAATGTAAGCATTTAAATGAATTGTTCAAAGTGTTTTCAGTAATTTGCATCTGTTCTCAATAAACTGCCGCATGGTCCACCCTGTATATAAAAAAAAATCTCAGTAAACAATTTTTCCATTTATACAATATAAAAACAATGATGAGATTGAGAGTGTAGTAAGCACTACACTTTCAAAAAATAAATAACTGAAAAAAAGTGACTGAACAAGATATACATACAAGCACACAAAACGTTGATTATTCTTTTAGGTCATGCCTTCATTTGAATTGGTGAAACAGGATAATTTTCAAAGCATTATGAAAACAAATACAAAATATATCTGGGAAAAACATGAATGTTGGTCAAAGACACAAATATCCTATGAGAGGCAGCAACACATCCATGCACAGCACTGTACATATGATACCGACAAGTGTATAGTTGAGAGTGTAAATTGCTCTGGTTCCAAAACTATTTTCCACAACTATCTTAGAGTTAGCTACAAGATTAGGAAAAACTCCACTAAGTTCAGTGACAGTACTTTTTTTTCCCCCGGTGCCTTAAATATAGTCTTTTAACTCCGGGTGTAACCTGAGTGACAGAAGTTTGGAATGGAGTGTAATCATTTCACATATAAACAAACTCTCTAACTCTGCATCATCCATTAGACCTGTTACCATGACCTATGGGTTAGTAAAAATTATCATGTATTAAGTAAGAATAAGAGTAATAATTCTATGTTCTTTTGTTTAAAGAGACTACTGAATTGCATATTGGGTAATGTAAAATTCTTGTATATAAATATGAAGTTGCATTCTCAAATCCTTATTTGGCAAACCCATGATTGGAGAAGGATTACTGTGCTTTAGGTCTGGTTGAAGTTAGGTAATTTTCAGATTGTTGGTTGGTCATTGGAGTGACATATGGAACCTGTGTTTTATCAGATGATGTAATATAGAGTTTTGAATCATCAGCATATTAGGATGCTAGGAAGAGCTCCAGAGCAGTTCCAAACAGGACAGCAGACAAATTCTGATTTTGCTCTAACTTGTGGTATCCCTCTGTTAATGGTGCTTGTAATAATGTAGTTTCAGTGCGTTATGATTTACTAGATTATATGGAAAGTATGTTGAGCTGGGATTTGTTATTTATATTATAATTTTATGGATCCTCATGAGAATGTCCATTAGGTTGGTGTGTGTGGCTCTTCTTTTAATGACTGGTTCAGTGGCCTATATGATCGAAAGGGTTCTACTAATGTAAGTAGAAGCATCTTTTCAAATATCTCTAGGAGACCACAGCTGGATCATTGGTCTGAAATTACTGAATTTTTTGGGATCCTTGCATTTGGTTATTTGGATGCACATAGTAGTGTTCCAGATTTCTGGCAGCTTTCCACTTTTTAATATATGATTAAACACATGTACCAAGGTGTCTTTGATGTACACTCAATGATCACTGAATCATGACCACTCCATCCATAATGGACTGTGCCACATAGCATAAATACTTTTATACTAATGGAGTTTCAAAAGAGCATGATTGAGGCTCATGCATGGGGTGCTTCACATCAGAAACTGCACATCTTGTCAGTTGCTTGCTGTCCACTATGGTTAAGGTATACAAAGAATGGTGTTTAGTGGGTCAAACTACCTTCCACTGAAAACTTAAGGATTGAACAAGGTGGATGTTTGTTGTGAGCAAACGGTGCAGTGTGGTGCAAAGGATTGTATATAGTGCATACAATCGATAAAATATTATCGATAAATGAAAGTGAACTGTCATATAATTATCGCGCAAATTTATCGATAATTTCAGATCACTTACGGATTTTTTTAAGTTTACGCTAAATAAACAGCTTTTCTCTTGCAAATGAGATTTATTAGTAATAGAAAACGTTTTGTTCTGCCCTCTACAGAGCCTTTAACTGTCAGTTACTCGCATTACTTACCCCCCAGGAGGTGGTCTGTTTATTATCATTTATCTAATTGATTTCAATTTCTGTCATTTATCTAATCAATTTCAGTTCTGCACTATAAGTGCATGCCAGGAATGCTGCAGCCCTTCATTATTACTTAGAGTTTATTGTAGAGACATGTTCTCAGTTTACTGATTCTGTAAAAAATTAAGTCTAATTAGTAATTAATCAAAGTGTGAAAGCGTAAGATTTGGCTGCAGTGCCACGAATTTAATTATTCATAATGTGGAAACATATGAAGTGTGGTTAGGGTGCATGTTATTTTTCACTCAAAACGTTTTTTTCATGCAGTATATAATTAAATTACTTTTTTTTTTTATATAGGCCTAATAATGCTTAGAAAGTCAAATGTTTGCAACTATTTTACCAAATCTAATAGTGTTGAAGCTAAGTATAACATATGTAATAAAACATTAAAATGTGCTGGAACAATAGGATTAGCCTTTCACTCAAATCACCATACTGATTTGAGTGATGATGATGATGCAGAAGTAGCAGCAAAAAGACAGAAAACTCTTGACTTCTACAAAACTAAATTTTCAATGAAAGAAGTTTCCAAAATGGCTAGTGTTAATGGTTTCAGTTTTAAACGTATTGCAAAAAGTGACTTTATACAAAATAGTTTAAAAGAATGAAAGGATGAATACGATAATCCTCCACGAACTTGTCTTAATACAGTCAAAAATATGGTTATTTCGTTTTATGAGGAAAAGAAAAAGGAATTAACTGACTTATTCAAAGAGAAAGTTAAAAATGGTCAACAATTTTCCCTTACTCTAGATGAATATACGTCTCTTCAAAATAAAAGATTTATGAACATAAATGTCCATGAAGAAAATGAGCATTAGTCTTTGGGAATGATATTAATCAGAGGATCACTAAATGTAAGGACTTGGTCAATATTAGATTAAAAGAATTCGGACTCGACATGAATGAGCACATCATGGCTTCTACAACCGACGGTGCATCTGTCATGGTCAAATTTGGCCAAGATATACTCCCAGAACACCAAGAATGTTTGGTGCATGGCATTCATCTTGCTGTATTGGACGTTCTTTATAAGGAAAATGTCATTGATGAGGAAGATGAAGTAGATCAAGAGATTTACAAATGTGATGTTCATGAAGACAATATTCAGTCATTGTCACTTAAAGGCAATTATTTTGGTTTAATCAGTAAATTGCAGAAAGTTTGCAAAACATTCAAAAATTCCCTTTTAAAGAATGAAATTCTTCAAAGATTTGTGAAATCAGAACATGGAAATGAGCTACAATTAATCCTTGATGTCAGAACTCACTGGAACAGTTTACTTGAAATGTGTGAAAGGTTTTATAAACTGAAATCCTGCATCGCACAAGCTTTAGAAATCTGCTTCTTTGAAGAATTTTCTGAAAAAAATAGTGGAATAGCTCGTCAAATGCATCTTTCTCGGCCCTGGGTGCCAAGCGATTGTGACTGAGCGATTTCTCTTTGTGCTTTCACTGCAACTTTTTGATAGGTGAATTCTACATTCTCTTTTACGTTCCTCTCATTGACAAATCCTTTTATTTAGTAGCTCTTGTATCAAAAGTACTGGTAGAGAGCAAGGAAGGAAAGTAACCTTTCTTTATTTTTCATATCTAATAGACTAACTCCTACTAATTTTGCTTGGTCCCCCACTGTGTAGCATCCCCCCCCCCCCCTTGCTTGGTGGGTTACCCCACTGAGGCTTTCGAGGCAACATCGATGACATTCAGTACTTAATTAGACGC
Source organism: Mastigoproctus giganteus (assembly GCF_048544385.1). Taxonomy (NCBI): domain Eukaryota; kingdom Metazoa; phylum Arthropoda; class Arachnida; order Uropygi; family Thelyphonidae; genus Mastigoproctus; species Mastigoproctus giganteus. The sequence continues at coordinate 98,275,111 of NC_143575.1, forward strand.
TACTCTCCAGTGGGTTTCTGTCTGCAGGAAACCTATTTAACTGCTCAAATTTCTGTTTCTATAAAAACTACTCAATCTATCGAAGAGATCGGAATACATCCGACTGCTTGTGGTGGCGTAGCTATTTTGATTAACTCAAAGATCCCTGCTAGGCAAATCATTCTCCAAACCCAAATTGAAGCCGTTGCTGTGCTTCCGATTACTCAGATTGCGTTTATGCTAGTCTCAGTCTATTTCCCACCAAATAATACCTACTCTTATAAAGATATCGAAGAACTTTTAATACAGCTACCCTCCCCAATCTGCTTGCTAGGAGATTTCAATGGCCATCACCCTTTATGGGGATCCTCTAAATTAGATAGACAGGGCCGACTGATTGAAACTCTACTAGATAAACAAAACCTTACCATTCTTAATAGTGGCACACACCCACATACAGTTACCTACTGGACAGACTTCTGCAATTGACCTCTCGATTTGTTCTCCAATACTGTTTCCAGTCATTGTGGTCTGCTATGGATGATCCAATGGGCAGTGACCACTTTCCAATTGTCTGTAACCTGCTCACTACACAACCACCATTAGACCCCTGCAGGAAATGGAAATTTTCTAAAGCCAAATGGGCCAAATTTCAATCAGCAATCACTCTGGACAAACAAACTATTCAACTACAGCCTATAGATAAAATAACTGATTATATCACATCCCGGCTTTTAGTTGCAGCGAAATACTCAATTCCATTATCAAACCCCTCAACCCGACGGCACTTCAACTAAGAGTGCACGAAAGCAAAGGAGGAAAAAAATAAAGCATTCAATTTATTCTGTCGATTTCCAACAACAGCTAATTTAATTAGCTACAAGAAGCCAAGGGCAAAAGTGCAGTTCATTCACAGGCAAGCCAAGAAAGATTCTTGGACTCGGTTTGCATGTACTATCAACAGAAATACTGACTTCCAGATTAATATGGAAGAAAATTAGACAGCTTTCTGGGAAGTTTCCAATCATCCCTTCCCCAATTCTTTCATACAATGGGCAAGAACTCTCTCATCCTCTAGATATAGCGAATGCCTTGGGTAAAACCTTTGCGAAAGTCTCAGCTGCATCAAACTACACTCCGAAATTCCAAAAAATTAAGACCTCCGCCGAACAGAGGCCATCAACTTTATAACCTCACTATCACTTCCGTATAATCAGCCTCTTGAATATTGTGAACTTTTACAAGCCACCAGAGCAACACGAAACAGTGCAGCTGGGCCAGATGGCATTTATTATGTCATGCTGCAGCATCTCAATGAGCAAAACATACAAATACTGCTAGTCTTCTTTAACCGGATCTTCCTGGAAAATATTTATCTAACCTCTTGGCACCATGCTACAGTTTTGGCCTTTTTGAAACCTGGAAAAGATCCTTCCAGTCCTAATAGTTACAGGCCAATCTCTCTGTCAAGTTGCCTTGGTAAAATTCTTGAAAAAATGATCCACAGTCGACTCACCTGGATCATTGAAACTCAACAACTACTGAGTAATTGTCAACATGGCTTTCGCAAAAATATGTCCTCTATAGATCTGATGATCAAGGCCGAATCTGAAATTCGCAATGCCTTTGTGAAAAACGAACACCTTGTCATGGTCTCCGTTGATATAGAAAAGGCATTTGATACTACCTTGCGGTATGGCATTCTCAGTGACCTACATAACCTTGGTCTACGAGGCAACCTGCCTATATTTATTAGGAACTTCCTCCAGAGCCGCTCTTTCCAGGTTCGATATCAAAACTCCATTCTACATTCTTGCAGGAAGGAGTACCACAGGGGTCAGTATTGAGCACAACCCTATTTGCCCTTAGAATTGATTCCATTTCAAAAGAACTTCCAAATACTGTAGAAGCCTATCTTTATGCTGACGATCTCTCCATTTCTTGCCATTCTCAGAGCATGAGATCTATTGAACGGCAATTGCAAATGCCCCTCAATAAAATTCAAAAATGGGCCGAGTTCAATGGATATCGGCTTTCCCATCAGAAGACAGTTGCGATCAACTTTTGCAATCAACGTAAATTACATATAGACCCTGAACTTTGGATATCAAATTCCACCATCCTGATTGCCAACGATATTAGATTCTTGGGATTGATACTGGACAGCAAGTTAAACTTCTTTGAGCACATTAAAGTAATACATACTACCTGTCTGAAAAAGCTGAACATGCTAAGAGCTCTATCTGTCCAGTCTTGGGGAGCAGATCGTACAACTTTGCTGCTCTTATATAGAGCACTGATTAGATCTCAGTTGGATTATGGTGCCCCAGTTTATGATTCTGCACGAAAGAGTGTATTGCGCTGGCTCGATCCTGTACAACACAATGCACCGAGGATTGCTCTTGGTGCTTATAGGACATCTCCAACCTATAGTCTATATATTGAAGCCCATGAGCCCTCCTGTACCTCCGCAGAAAAATGTTACTACTTAAATATGCAGTCAGAATACGAAACTGTTCTCAGCACCCCATTCAACCATATCTCTTTAATCCACCATTTCACAATCTATAGAAATAAACTAAATAAAATATGACCTATGGCTCCTTGAAATAGCACAAAATTGGAATGTTCCTCTCCAGAGTAGGCAGCAGAGAAAGAATTATTCTCACCCACCATGGATTCCCTTTCCTTAACCGGCCTGCAATAATTATTTTCTTCAATGGGGAAAGAATCGTCTACCGACTCTGAATGTGCAACAACTCCATGCTAGCCATATTCAAAACTATTTTGACTTCTTACCGATATATACTGATGGTTCCAAATCTCATTCAACTGTTGGAGCAGCAGCAGTGTTTCCCTCTGCTATCATATCAGCCTCTCTTCCACCAGCTTTTCAGCGGAATTATATGCAATACAATTAGCTCTAGAAAATTTGACTCTTCACCCATCTGCAAAATATTTAGTTTACACCGACTCTCTCAGCTCAATTAGAGCAATGCAGAATCTCTCTCATAAGGATCACCTTGTATTAAATCAAATCAAGAATTGCTGTTGAAAATTGAAGATCTCAGCAACGAGTGAACTTTTGCTGGATTCCAGCACATTCGGGCATCAGAGGGAACGAGCTAGCTGATATTTCTGCTAAAAATCCGTCAACATTAGACTTAACCTCTGTCTTTATTCCAGTTTCTGATTATAATATTATTTGCCGACCGGTCTAGCCGGGTGGGTAAAGTGCCTGCCTGGCAACCCAAATGTCGCGGGTTCGATTCCTGCCTCGGGCTTGGATCAATGTACTGCAAAAACCTTGGGAGATGCATTATGGCCACAGAAGCCTATGCTCCAACAACTACCAAAAAAAAAAAAAAAAAGATTATAATATTATAATTCAAACAGCATACCATGCACAATGGACAGAGCTATGGCATAAACAAACAAATAACAAACTTTTCCAGTTGAAACAGGACCCAAAATTTTGGCACTCATGCAGTCAGACAGTTAGGTGAGAAGAAGTGGTACTCGCACGGATTAGAATAGGACATACTCATCTGACTTACTTCCATCTACTCACAGGTGATGATCCTCCTCATTGTTCGCAGTACTCTGAGCATCTAACAGTCAAACATATTTTGATTGATTGTCCACATTATCGACAACATCGAACTTCAATATTTCATTCTCTGGCTAATCTCCGAGAACATTAAATGATATCATTGGTGAAAATGCCAATATTAATGAACTTTTCTGTTATTTGAAACAAATAGGAATGTATGAACAACTATGATTAGTTTCTGGCATGAAATGAGATTGAACTGTTTTCACATTAATTATTTATTTATTATTATTATTATTTTTTTTTTTCAATATTCCTATGAATAGGTGCGATATAGCCACAGCAGCTTGTGCGCCATTAAAAACACACACACACACACACACACACACACACACACACACACACACACACACACACACACACACACACACACACACACACACACACACACACACTTCTCTCAAGGAACAGTGTGAATCAAGAAGAGTTCAAAATACTATTTCCCTTTTACCATATCTTCATGATCCTAAAGCTATAAATGAACAAATTTCTGACACTTTTAAGATGTCTTCTCCAGTTTCCTTAAAGAAATATGCTACTTCTATATATTTACAATTGTTTCCTGAACCTCTTAGAGATATAAGTAGTGCAGAAGAAACCCTAGATGAGGGCAACATAAATGAAGATGAAGAGGAGGATTTCGAAAAATGCCTCTGTCATGAGATGAGCAAATTGGAATCAAAATTTTTCAAGTCCTTAAGTAAGTCCTCTATGTTAAATGCAGGCTGTGAATTCGCAATGTACAAAGTAAAGAAAAAGAGAAGCGAAAATTTAGATCAATTGTACGATGCATTAAGGACCATGAAGCTGTGAAGCAGAGCGTAAATTTTCTTCAGCGGGAATTTTCATAACGAAGATTCGATGCAGTTTCTCTCCAGCCACTATTAATGCCGTATGCTTTTTTGAAATTTACTTACTTTCTTAATATGGATTAAAAACTAAAATCTGTTTAAATAACTATGGCTGTCACAATGTGGAATGAGCTCATTAAAATCGGTTCTTATAATTTTGCGTTTTTCTTTTATTAATGAGACAGCTAATTTAATTAGAAAATTTATCGATAATCCAAATTTTTTTTTCAATCATTTATCGATAATGGACTTTCAATAATTTGCATCCTATAGTTGTATGGGCTGAATGGCAGGTCACTGTAAGACAGTTGACATCGTCATACAATACGAGGAATGCAAGGACAATATCCAAAATGATGTGCCACACACTCAAACATATGGGGTTCCACAGGAGATATCCAACAGACACCCTCTTCTTCTCATTTGCTGATTATTGGTGACGGCAAATGCATGTGGTGTCAACAACATGCTGTATGGACACTGGAGGACTGGAAATGAGTGTGCTGGTCAGATGAGTCCAAATACCTGATGCAACATGCTGATGGACACCTTCATGTGTGGCACAAGCAAGTTTTATATACTCATTGTGCATGGTGTTCACTATCCAGGTACTGTAGTTGCTTCATGTGGAGCATCTGGCAAGAACTAGGACCCCTGGTGTGTATGGACCATTTCACTGATGAGGTCTATCAGCAGCTCTTAGGAAACCACATGTGCCCTGCTATGTTGCATTTTTTTGGAGACAGAAACAGGATTATCCAAGACAATAATGTGCTGTGTTATCATGTCTGCACTGTGCACGAGTGGTTGGAGGAACACAATGAAGATATCACATATCTTGATTGTCCTCCAAATTCACCTGACTTTGGTCCTATTGAACACCTGTGGGATGTTTTGGTGTACTTTTTAAGTGGGGCTTTGTGATTGGGCAGAGTGAGATATATTATCAGGGTGGATCTGAACTAGATTGGTTGTTTTTATCAGTGTGGGTTACACTCTTTCCAGATAGTTGATATTGCAAGTTGAGCATGTACAGTCAGGATGCTATTTTTTAGGCAGTCATTTCTAGCTTGTTGAGGATGCTGTTTTTCAGGCAGTCATTTTTAGCTTGTTGAGCAGGGCTCAAACTGGTTGCACATTCTTCGTCATCCATGTGCACGTCTGTGCTTTTCATATCACCTTGTGACATCTGCTCTCGTGAAGGATATATAGTTTTGGAGTTGGAGTGTGTGGAGAAATGTTTCTCTCTTGTATATTTCTCACATTATCACAGTTTTGGCCTTAATTATTGGATTTATGCTGATTTACATATGCTGTTGTTATTTATTATTTGGTTTTTAGGAGCATTAGCAACTAAGGCCATATTGCTCCAGGGATATGCTGTGGTCATTCCCTGACCTTTCTGCATCCTCCATGTATTGGTGGTCATGGGCTCGAATCCCGGTCTAATCAAGAAGCATGTGCTACGCACTGCTGCTCCTGCCCACCTGGCTACGGAGGCACCATTTACATATTCCTTCCAGATGCATATGTAAATAAGCAATTGATTGAGTAAAAAAATTTTTGTGAACCTGGAGAAGTTCACAACTAATGGACTGTTCCAAGACATCACTTATGCTATGCACCTGTTTTACTCTAACAAAATAGGAATAGAATTTCAAGAATTTAGTGGTGATGCAATGGATATCGAAATACCGAGTGACTGGAATATCTGGAATTACCTATGCATTAGATCTTTCCTCTATGTCGGTTTTGGAATTTTAGAGCTAGGATTAACACTCTTCTTCAATCTTAAATGTTAAAGGTACTTCACTCTGTAGTTCTTCTAAATCTTCAGTATTGTTTTGAGTCATGTAAGGCATTGGCACATTATTGTATTGCTCTGTACATCATTATTTACATATTCCAGGTATTTACATACCTGTGGAATATGACTTTTGGGTTCTTGTTAAGAATCATGTTACCACCTTTTCTTTCTTTGTTTTCTTAACTCTTTCTCTGACTGTAACAAGATCAACATCTGCTTCTGTGACATAAAAAGCAACCCAAACTAGTGAGTTTGTCTTGTTGCTTTATACTGCTTGTACACTTGTGTGAGCCATAAAGTACTATTGAGAGCAAAATAAGTAATGCTGAATAAAAATTGACCTATGTCTTTACTGTGCTGCAATTTCGTCCTCTTTTTATGCCCTTTCTCCAATGCAGAAAATGGAGATCTTGCAATAACTAGTTTCTAAAGAACTACAACATTAAGAATGTTGGAGTTCTTTAGTTTATTTTTATTTTTTCTCATTTATAGATCTACCGAATTTAATGGTATGCACATAAAAGGTGATATATAGAACCTGTGATTCCATGATTCCACGGCTAATGCTTCTGAACAAATTGAAGAAATGAGATTAAAAAAATATATATACACACTGTGCTGCCACTTTATTAGGTACGCCTACCTAGTAGTGTGTTGAGCCTCCTTTAGTCTTCAAAACAGTCTGAATTCGTCTAGGATGGATTGAACAAGATGCTGAAAACATTGCACAGGAATGGAGTACCATGCAGACATGAGCAGTTCCTTGAGATTTGAAGGAGGTGTAGGCCTGCAGCAAACAGTCCTTTTCAGCTCGTCCCAAAGATGTTCAATAGGATTGAGATCCGAGGACTGAGCGGGCCACTACAGCAAAGAAAAGTCATTGTCATGTTCCTGGAACCATTCCATAGTGATTCGGGCTTTGTACACCAACACATTATCCTGCTGGAAGTAACCATCTGATTGAGGATAAACTGTCAACACGAATGGATGCACTTGGTCAGCAACGATGTTTAGGTACGATGTGGCATTCAGATATGAATCTGTGGGTATCAATGGACCCAGCTGTCTGAATATAGAACCTAATGCCAAGAAAACCATTCCCCACGCACCATAACACTGCCCCCCACCACCTAGCATAGTAGTCGTCATACATGACTGGTCCATGGACTCATGTTGTTTTCACCAAATTCTGAGCCTTCCATCAACATGATGCACCAGGAGCTTTGACTCGTCAGACCAAGGAACTGTTTTCCAATCCTCGCTATTCCGGTGTTGCTGTGCCCATAGGAGGCGTGCTGTCTTGTTCTTCATTGATAACAAAGGTAGGCCATGTGGCCGTCGGCTGTTGTAGCCCATTCGTGACAAAGTATGACTAGTGGTCCGTTACAATATTTTGTTCTGTGCACCAAGGTTGTATTCTGACGTGATGTGCAACATTGTGGCCCGTCAGTTTGCTTGCACAATGCTAACCATCCTCCTCTGACCTCTCTCATCAACAAGCGATTTTCTTCCACAGGAGTGCCGTTGAGAGGATGTTTTCTGTTCATTGCACCATTCTCGATACACCCTTGAAACTGTGGTGAGGGGGAAAAGTTCAGGAGAACTGCCGTTTCAGAGATGCTTTGTTCAGCACTTCTTGCACCTACTATCATGCCACGTTTGAAGTCCGTTAGATCAATCCTTTTCCCCATTCTTGCTATGATTTGTACGCTTAACTGATACTAGAAAACTTGTTCTGCTGCAGCTATATCCACAACCGTGGTCATGTGACTTGCTACATTGTGGAACAAACCATTTGTGTGTACAGCAGCGGTGTACCTAATAAAGTGGCAGCACAGTGTATATATATATATTTGCTGCAACAGTAGAATTAATGTCAGCATTAACAAAAAAGAATCACGTGTGGTCTCTTTCTTCTTTGAAACCCAATATTTTGAGCTTTTTGTTTCAAACAGTGTCTTTCTGTGTCTGAAATAATTTTATAACATCTCTCTCTCTCTCTCTTTTTTTTTTTTGAAAATTATAGTGAAAGCAATGAAAGGAAGCAGTAAGCCACAACGTACAGCGTCATTTCAAGTGTGATACAGGATGGGAGAAAAAAAATTCGTGCAACTGTTTCTTGGCGTAAGAAACATAACTGAAAGAAATGCAACAAATTGTTTTTGAAAAATGAAAAAATTGTACTTCTTTTCTTCGATGTGTATTGCATTGAAGAAAGGAAGCATTTACACAAAATCTTACACTTACACAAAATCAAGGAAATTCATCTATTGGAAGCCACCCTGGAAACAGAAAAAAAGTGTTGTAAAACTGATAACAGTACAATGCACATTTGATTAAAGAAAAGTTTGCTTTTTCTTTTATCAAAATTGTAATTGTTTTTAGGGAACAATATTGGTACAGCATGTTTTCAGGATGTATATTTGATCTTCTAATGAAATTTCAAGAAAATATTTCTATTGATAGCTGTAGTATAAACTTTGAAAACTGGTGTTGAAGGAACTTCGCATAAGCATACGTAAAATCAAACAGCAGTAATCCTTTATTGCACAGAAAGTAATCCATTACAGTGTGTGTAGTGGAGAAAGTTTTCTGCTTCAAATGGATGGAAAGTACTTGTCAGTATTCCATCTGGAAATAATGTTAAGTGGTGTGAAGACAGTAATAATAAGTGTTTTTTTCTGAATAGTCCCTTGTGGTAAAATCAAACTGGAAGTTACCTTTTATGTTTCTGAAATAAATTCGTTACAGTGGGGGATATAGACTGTTTTCTGCTTCATTTTCTCTTTTTTACTTGCATTCAACATGTATACATAAATGTGCAATACACCCATATTGAAACTGAGAACAGAAAAAGTGAGTTGCTGGTGGTATCCAGTGCAACGTTAGAAACGCACCTTCTAGTTTGAAATGATCTGACATTAGGAACACAACGTGGCATTTGCTGTTTTGGAGGCTGTCACACAGCCAGCTGACTCCAGCGCTTTCATGACTCGTCTAGTATGGCCCTAAATGAACAAAATTGCTTGGAGTGCAGTGCACACGACCACACTAATGCTGTTACATTTTTCCATCATGCTAATGTTGAGTTAATAATGGTTGCTACAAAATCCACTTTGAATACTTAGTCAGATGATATCATCACTCAGATGAGAATTGCTGGGCATTTCCTCCTGTATTGTGTGTTCCAAGGCCAATCTGTTAGATAATCCTAGTTTAACTGGTGCTTGTCTTCTGCAACCCAGGTGCTGGGAGTATTGCAAACTAAAACTTTGTGCATTATTAAAAGAAATGAGTGGGTGTCCTAGAGATAAATAAAACCGGGAACTTGTCAGTGATTCAAGTATCTAATGTGAATCGTCAGTTCTGGCTAGGCTCTGTAGGATGGACTAGATGCTCAGAGCCTTGTGGATTAACTTAAGAGGCTTTGCAAGTCTTTTGCAGAGAAATTTTTATAAGTATCACCTGCCATACATCATACATATAAGTATGGCCTGTAGAAGAAGAAATCTGCTTTGTTAAAAGAATCTTTGCCAGCATCATTGAGGAGGTCCTAAGGGTAAAGGAAAACTACTAATTAGAGGGAAGGATGAGGGTAATACATATACTATGAACTGAAAGTATTACTCTTACCCATATCATCCACTCTGGTGATATGGGTCTGGGTGGTAACACTCAAACACACCTGAAGAGTTTTTGTATGAAACCTCAGAGCAAAAAGAGCTTTTTGATATTGGAAAGATATACTGATAACAGTGATATTTTAAATGAACAGGAAGCTAAAACAGAAAGTAAAATTCCATGCGAAAGTACCAATGTTAGCAACTACATAGGTTTTGTTAAAAGTAGTATAATGAACATAAAAAAAGCAGAGCTTTGTGTGTTTGCACACTAATGTGAGGAGTGTAGTTAATAAATTTGATGAACTCGAGTTGCTGATTGAATTAAAAAATGTGGAAACTGTAGGAATTTGTGGTAGAATGGAATCTGTTCAGTCACATTGATTGAAACAGCAAAGAATGTAAAACCTAGCTGTTATAATGAGGGCATACTTTGATTTGGGTGATGTCTCTATAGATTTGAGATGTGCAACAAAGGTGTATCAAAGGATGATATGAGCAACTACAGACTTGACAATTCGACTTCTGTGCCAGGGGAGATAATGGAGTCCCTAGGATGCAATACAAAATCATCTGGACAGGTACAGAATCATAAGAGAATTGCAATGTGGCGTTTAGGGCCGAGCAAGCATTCTAATTAGTTATTATGAGGTTATCAGTAAAGAATTAGGTAGAAAGAATAACTGACATCATTTACTTAGATTTCAATAAAGCTTTTAAAATAGTCTCACATGAGCGATTACTGTATAAATTGGAGCAGTATTGCATTGCTCCAATTTATATGATCATTTGTTTCATTTAATCATGTGTTTTTTAACTAGTATTCTGTCAAAAACTATCACATTTGAATATCAAAAATTTGATGCCCTTGAACATGTGCCCTTTATATTTGTACTAAAAACAAATTATTGTCCTGTAATTTTAATTTTCTTTTTAATCATGAAGACAAATTTTTTTTGTACTCAAAGTATTCTTTCAGCTTTCTATCTGTTCCAAAGTGTTCCATTACTCAAAAAATGTTGAAAAATTAATGATTTAACCTGGTGGTAGTGGCTGGTAACCTGATTGTGATCCTCGTACTAATATCCCTACATTAACCGTTAATCAGTAATTAAAAATCTGCAATTTTTTCTACGTTCCCAAATTTTGTCATGCTTTTACTGCAATAATTTCTGAAGTGAATTTTTTTATGTTTTTGTACAGAAGTTGCATGCAGGATGGCAAGTAACCTGTCATCTGCCACAGCCTTTGCAACTGTTTGGCATTTTGTTTGAAGAGGAGTGTGATAGTGGACAAGTGCTGACACTGTGTTTGTGTAAAGTTTCAGGTTACTGTTTTTCTTCTCCAACTAGTTCATTAAACATATACAATCTTATCCTTATTCTTTATGAAAGATTTATATTTTTTTCACAGAGTAAAAATGATTATATGAAACCTTATATTCTCTCCAAATGGGTGTGATGCTTCAGAAGCAAGATACATAGTTTCAATTTTGCACACTGTGATGCATGCCAAATTTGAAATAAACTTCAACAGAATTAACTAGCATTATTGAATATATATATATATATATATATATATATATATATATATATATATATATATATATATAAGATTTTTTAATATTTATATCCTTAATCCTTAATAAACCTATGTTGTAAGCACATATATTTCATTATTTTTTTTTTATTAAAGCTTAAAAAGTACATATAATAAGTACTACAGTCCGTTAAGAAAAGATGAAATATTGTCACTGTTTAAACAGAATTTAAAAAACTCAAAACATTTTTCGAAAATTAAAAAGAAAGGTATGCACTTCTCAGGTGACCCGCCACTGTTTTTTCTATTTGAGCACCACTACCACTGGGTTAAATATTAAATTCCTGCATCCTTATTAACTATCTACGTGTTACTGTGGCATATTTTGTACTCCAAAATCAGTGAAACCTGTACATTTAAATATTGAAATTACATCAATGTGAATTTTAATATTCCTCCAGCTATGATATTCACTTTCTTTCAATCGGCATCATTTTTTTTTATTGGAAAGGTATAGCTGGTAATAAATTTATGGTTCATCAAAAAAAGAAAGAAAAAAAGCAAGCTGTTCTTGTGTTAATTTTTCATAGTTTTTTGATGATGAAAGGACTGCTCTTTCTATTGTTGGTTTTTTTTATCATTATACAATATAATATTAGAATTCAGAATAAATTTTTAAAGTTGCCATTTTTAAATAATTTAACTTTTTTTTTTTTTTTAATCCAAGAAACTTATAAACTACACATCATTTGGGGAGAAATTAACTGCTATTCATATTTCTGAAACATAATCTTTTATTTCTTTACTAAATGGATTCCTAACTTTCAAATATTAGTATTTTATTATACTTCCATGTTTAAAATTTCATACTTAATAGTTGCAAGTGGAGCTGTGCCTACATCAAGTGAAGAAAGAGGTGAAGTATTAGGAGGAGAGAGGCTCATCTTTACTCCAGAAGATATTATCAGTATATCTCTAGAATACTGTCCCCCGTAAGTTTCACTATGTATATTTGCCTTTTTAATTTTTTTAAATTGTCATATTTATTCACATTGATACTTCTGTAGTATTGACTAAATTAAATCATGGCAGCAAAGCAGTCTCAAAAATAATAAATAAAAATTACCTTTCGTTTTCTTGTTATTTTAATTCTAATTCTTTTTAAGTTTTGTTAGAAGGTATGTTAACGGTGAATCAGGACATGAAAGTTAACAGTACGTAACAGCTTTGGAGCGAAAATGTACTGGATGATTTTCATGACATTAGAAAATAAGCAACACTTTCATGTAGGTGAAATGGAGAAATATATTAGTGGCATGCAGACTGTAGTCTATGGGGGTTTCCATGAGAAGACAAGTTCATCCATCACACTAATTCTGACAGGTAAGTAAATGAGACTTTGTTTGGGACTACACTGGTAAAACTAGGAAACAAAAAATGGATTTGGTGCATCATGGCCTTAGTTGCCATTGTGCCATCAAAACCAAACCAAACTATGAATCAAAAATGGGTCTCTAGCTGAAAAAGTTATCATGGCACTCAAGTAGGTTACATGCAGGAGCAGATGACTCAGTTGAATTCCTGTTGTAATGGGTTTGTGCATATAATCATCAGTGGGATGTTTTATCATCTTTGATGTTTTATTTGACATGATTTTCTGTGAATGAGTATAGAGAAATAAACTACCATAACTATGTGAATTCACCATGACAGTTTTGATTATATCTGTGGACAGTTTATACCAAAATCACATCATTCATAACAAGAATGGTCAAACATGCTTTTTACTCTACTTTGGTTGCCAATAGAAAGATGAAGGTAGAAGGCAGATCTCACTGTGATCGGGTGAAAGGGAAGAGGAGCATGCCATTCACTGGTTCTCATGGTATGGGTATGAGCCAACTAGCTGTAATGGAGGCTGCTTTTTCTGTCTTGCAGAAATTTCATTAAATGCCTTTTGAAGAGAAAAAAAAAAAATACTGTTGTTTCTGCACAATGTGAAGCCTGTACTTCCATCTAACTGAAAGAAGGTTCAATTCCTGATGAAGCAGAGAACCACACCTAATTGAAAAGCGAGCTTTTAATGGCTTAGTACAGATAAAATATTGGTGTAATAAATGCTGGAGTAATTAAAAATTTAATATAATATAAAATTATTTTCCATACATTGCCAGTTTATTTTAACAGATATTAACACAACTGAAATATCAATAGTGCAATAAAAATTCATCTTACTACAAAATATGATCATTATAATGAAATTTGTAAAAAGGAAATATTGAATCAGTTTTACATATGAATTGTGATCCTTTGGTCTTTAGCATTTGGTAATACTGTAGTGATTGAAGTTTTATTTTTCCCTCTTAAGTTGAAATTTTATTAAGTGTGCAAAGTAGTAATTAATTAAAGTATAACTAATTGTTTAATCAGGTATGTATTGCTGTCTGTTTCTTGTAATTTCATATTATATTCCAATTGAATGACAACATCTTCTTTATCATTTCTATAAATGTCTTCACAACAACGTCTTCTTTATTCTTCTATAAAAAGGGGGTAGAAAAATTCTACCCGTTTTAATGTAATTTCATGGTTACTTCTCAAAAAATGTAATGCTGATTAGTTGATTCTGTGAGATTGTCATATGCTGCAACATGATAAGTAAATTTATTAAATGGTAATTTTTTGAATAAGAACTAGGGTATTCTTATACGAGGGGGTATCAAAAAGTTCATACTCTTACCCAGAAATAATAGCTCTAGAAAGGTGAGACTTCACAGGAATTTTAATCCTTTTCTATGTACTCTCCATGTATAGTAACACATTTATCCCATCCATGGATCAGTTGTTTAATTCCTTGATCATAGAAAACCTCTAGTTTATCATCCAGCACCACGAGGAGGTGGACCAGGCAGTAGAGAGTATAAGCACTGGCAGGAAGTACCCTGTGGTAGTCATGGCTACAGATGGAAAGCTCAGTAAAAAAAAAAAGAAAAAAAAGTGAAATTTGGAAAGGGGCATAGAGGGGAGATAGGAAGTGGGAGGGGGTTAAACTGGTAGAGAGAAAGAGGGGGCAGTAGTGAAGGCACCCACCTGGTTGAAAGGGGGACAGAAGAGGGGCCCCAGGTCAGAATTCCTATCCTGCCCTGCAGGTGGGAAGTGATAGTTGGCAGTGGGGTAACCCACCAAGCAAAGGGGTGATGCTACACAGTGGGGAATGAGATAACGACCACCCCAGATGGCAGGTGTGAAAGTTCATAGAGTAAGTCCCTATGTTGGAGTTCTTACTTGGACACTCTAACCCACACTGGCCAGCAGTGTCTGCTGCTTGGATGGACATGGGCCATAAATGATCCAATTGCCCACCAGTCAATCGGGGGGGGGGACAGTTTATTACATTTCATGTTTTTTCTTACATTTTATATTATATAATTTTTATTGTGTTTTTTTTTTTTTTTTTTTTTTCCTCCCCATCCATCCTCTTTCTCACACGGGGGTGGTGGGGGAGAATGCAATGGCATGTAGTGTAATTTAAAGTAAAATACTTTAAGATTAACTTAAATGATTAATTTAGATTTAAGGATGCCTAAAATAAGGGTTAGTATTTATAACTTACTAAGAATTTGACTTTTGTGTTCTTTTTCACTCACACCCATATTTCCATTCATTCTTTAAAACTCATATATCACTTATTCAATTCCATTCTCTCTGCACTGCATCCTGAGGCTCCTCAACTTACTTTTATTATTCAGCTGAGATATACAGAACAGTTGTAAAGATTGTTTTCAGTTAAAAAAAATTATTCATAAACATTAATTATGGAACATATTTTGTTGAAAACTGTACAAAGAAAATTCAACTGTCTGGAGATAGCAAAAAAATCTTAAAGCAGTATCAATGTAGGTGGGGGGGAGGGGGAAACATGTTTTCATCTCTTCAGTCTTCAAAAAAATCACGGAGTGTGAAGAATGAATTTTATAATATTGACTTCAAACTGTTATTGGGTTTTTTTTTTTTTTAGCAACAGTTGCTGTTTTTGTTGATTTGTCATCCTATTTCTTGTTATATCTTTTTCACCTTCAAATAGTCTGTATATTCTTGCACAGCCCTTCACATGTCTCCATTTGAGATGGCATATGAAAT
Source organism: Mastigoproctus giganteus (assembly GCF_048544385.1). Lineage (NCBI taxonomy): Eukaryota > Metazoa > Arthropoda > Arachnida > Uropygi > Thelyphonidae > Mastigoproctus > Mastigoproctus giganteus. The sequence goes on from NC_143575.1 coordinate 98,290,660, forward strand.
TAGGTAATGAATTGTTGCGACCTTTAATTTCAACTGAATTAGGCTCACATTTGACACATATGGCAACTCCTGTATTCATGGAACATGAATACAGGAGTTGCCATATGTGTCATGAATTCCACTAATTTAAAAAATTTCGCATATGTAATAGTCATGTTTCTGGTAATGCTTCGCATGCTATTACTTTCATTTTCATTGTCCATTTCAGACAAGAATAAAAGGTCAGATGTACATAAATTACCTGAAGATTCCATTTTTTAAAAATAGTCACTCACAAAAATGAATAGCAATAATAATAATAATTAGAAAATAAACAAAATCTTGCAAAGAAAGGGAGGAACTTGAAATGTACATGGTACATAGGCTTATACAATGCAACTACACTCTGAGGTTCAGTTATACTGAAGAAATAATTTCATCTCACTGCAGTTAGCACAGTTGACTGAGAAGTCATTATACCTGTTGTTTATATTGAGAATGACTCATGGGTTCAGGGTCTGCAATCCAGACAATGTATTGAAATGAACAACTAACAATTGATGAATAACAAATAAAGACTACTCAGTTATGACTAATGAATTAAGGTTACTTTGTGATCATGACTAATGAATAATGATGATTGATCATTATTCTGCCAAGTGACTAATAATAACTACTTATGATTGCAAGTAAACAACAAATTGTAACTAACAACTAACATCAAAAAATGATTGAGTAACAATTACATTATTCATGACTTCTTTTTAATTGTAATTGTGATTATGTTTTCAAATATTAAATAGTTTCTCAAGTTCATTCTAAAAAAAAGCATATTATTATCACAGTTGGCTCAAAATGGAATGGAATTTTTTCCACCCTTCTTTTCTCTCTCTATCATTCTGTGACCTGTAAAAGTAATTGCAAAATGTTCAGTTTGAATGTAGTATGCTTAAATCTGAAGACTGAATCTGACAGGAAAGCAAAGCAATCAGTATAAATAAATTGGTAATATCTGTAAACTATAAGAAGAGAGCTTATTATCTTCATAGTACCTTCCTCAAATTATTTCTAGACAGAGTTAAGTACTCATTGCAAACATTACTCTTCTACCATATGGATGGAGCTTACCGTGATATAAACTTTCTTCTGCTGATGAACTTGGGAGTTTATGAATTCTTAGCTATTAAAACATTCCAATACATCAGCATCTCACTATTTAATGCTGATATTTTGAAGAAGTGTTAAGTGCACATGTCGGCTGTTTTTATTTTCTTGTCAGAACATGAGAGCTGTTAGACATCATGAGTTGATATATAAATATTATTAATAATACAAAGGTAGGATGAGTGGTCTGTGTCATTAATCAGGGTTTGCTACTTCAAATCTTGATAGACTAAATAATACATGGTTCCTTAGAAGTGAAGACAAGCTGCTAGACAGCACTTGTAGTTCTGTCAATGATATATGCAGAAACTTTGTCAGCAGGGGCAAAAAGGTAATTATCCCATTGTATAAAGCAATGGTCAGGCCACTTCAGGAATACTACATACAGGTTTGGAAACTTCATTTTAGGATGGTATAGTTCTTCGGCAGAGAGCGAGTGCAGAGAGAAGACCAGCAAGATTACTTCGGGCAAAAAAGATATTCTAACTAAGAAAGACTAGTTCTGCAAATTTCAGCATCTGAGGACTACACGTGTATGATGTCATTGAAATATTTAAAACTTTAAAATGGTTGAGTAAACTAAAATGCTGATGGCATTTTTATTCTTTCACAGATGACACTTACAAGGGGACATAAATCAGCATGGAGTGCAGCAGCACATACATTTGAGTTGAACCTGGTTCAAGCTCATGTGAACACTAAAGGTTAATGATTGTATTGATTAGTTGTAATTCCTCTGAATTATTGGTTGTGTGAGAGTATAAACAAAACATTTTTCTATATGATATGGCATAGCCAAGGGTCACCACAGGAGTACAGTAACCTCCCGGTTTATGAACAATAATGCAGTCTTAAAAAACAGTTCCTACAGTGAAAGTTCATATATTGGAGAAATTTTCTCCGATTTATGAACTTTTGATTTATGATAGAGACAGAATGTGTTCTAAAAAAACAAAATGTTTTCTCCCAAAAATGCATGACATATAAGATAAATATACATTTTAAAATATTTTTATTGCAAGTTATAATAGAGGTGGGCTGCATTTGTGATCCATACTTCTGAGTTAATAACATATGAATACATAAGAAATATTTGCTTTGAAGAAAATTATTACAGTATTGCATTTAGCACACTGACTTTGGAGTTAAGTGTAGTGAATAGTTATTGCTATATAATTTGAGTAGAATTAAACAGTCACAGCACTTTTCTAACTTCTGCCTAATGATTGGTTAGCTCCATCTCCCCCTTTACAAGTCATATTGTAGTGTGACTAATGTGTGGAAACTTTGCACCTTATTCAGCTGCAATAAAATTATCAAAAAGCCGTTTATATACTTACTGGAAACATGATATGAGTTTTGAAAAAATGAAAAGGTTTCCCTGGGCAGCGAATTAATTAGAACTATTCTCTTCAGAAATCACTTTTAAGCAAGCCATATATACTCAAACAAATATGACATTGCTTAACCATGTATGGCCAAGTTAATAGGGAACAAGGCCTCCATAGCCAAGTGGTCAGGAGCGGGAGTGCAGTAATATCTTTATTGCAGGCAGTGATTGGTTACATGATTGCCTGATGCAATAGTCACATGCTCCTTGAGTAGACCAGGGTTCAAGCCCCTGACTGCTAAATGTGGTCGATCTTCCAACCCGCCCTGGACCAGCATGGGAGATTATGGACCATGCCCCCTCAACATGAATTGTTGAGGGGGCTTCCAACCTGCAGTGGGTTGATAATGGCTGCAGTTTACTTTTTTTTTTCTTTTTTTAATGCTTGTAATTTGCACTTTTATCATGTGTGCGTGATATTGCATTTCACCAGAAATATATTTTAAATAGTGTGCTCTATTTAACTACACGTACAGCATACATTAGTATAATATATAAAAGCTGAAACATTTCATTCTTGGCCATTTTACTTTCAAAGGGGGTTTTCTAAAATTGTGGAAAATTTCTTAAGATAATTTGTAAACTGGGTATTCAGTGTTCAGTAAAATTACGTTTGAGTTGACTGTGGTTTGAGCCCACGTAATTGCTAAATAAATTGGAATGTTCTTATATTCACTGATTGTACTCTGCTTTCCCTATGTGAACATGCATGAGTATAAACAGAAAATTGAAAAGGGATGGTTGCAGACTAAATGTGCAGAAAGATGTCTTCAGCTAGAGCAGCGGTTCTTAACTGGTGGTTCGCAAACCCCTCGGGGGGGGGGGGGGGGTTAGCAAAAGGAGTGTGCATTTTAGTTAAACCCAAAGAAGTTTGACTAAAAATTCTGTAATGGCACCTGCTTAGATTTACATAGGTGCATTTTTGTAAACTACAAAATAGTTTTAATATTAATTTATGCAGTTCATTTCATAATTTATATTTCGTTGTGTTTTGAGTCACGTGTCCTTATATAGCAGCATGGGGGAGGGGGGGAATTGTGAACGTGCCGATATGTATTGTGCCGTTCGGCTGTGATATAAGAGTTATAAAAAATTATAACTTCTAATAAACAAAGATAGAATAAAGTAAAATAAAATTAAATATAAAGTAAAAAATTGCCAACAAAAGAAACCACTTCTCCACATCTTGTGTTAAATAAATGTTTTCCATACTTAATTTTTTTTTTTTTCATTCTCAACTTACTCAATCTATTGTTATGTATAGGTACTTAATAATAATTTTGTATTATTAAGCAATATCGCTTATAAAAATGTAGTACTAGAAAGAAATATTTTATATGTTTGTTTGTTTGTTATTTGGTTTTTAGGAGCATTAGCAACTAAGGCCATATTGCTCCTGGATATGCGGTGGTCATTCCCTGACCTTTCCGCATCCTCCGTATTTGGTGGTGACGGGCTCGAACCCCGGTCTAATCAAGAAGCGTGTGCTACGCACTGCTGCTCCTTCCCACCTGGCTACGGAGACGCCTCTAAATATTTTATAATAAATTTATAAAATTAATTATAATATTAATAATTAAAATTATAATATTTTGAGTATGTAGAACTATTATATGATTTCAGAGAATATAGGCTTAGTGGTTCATGAGTCAAAAAGGTTGGGAACTGCTGATCTAGAGTGTAATTGATTGTTGGAATGAATTTCTCCCTGGAGTTGTGAAAATGGGTTATTTCATTTTCTTATCTAAATCAAAAGTCTAAAATTCTTATATATCACATGTTATATATTGGAATTTATTTATGTAGATCATTGGCTTGTTAGAATTAAATAAGTGAGCATTTAGTTATTTTTTAATTTTTCTTCTGTTTTTAGTGGTGTTACATTCCCCCCTCGCCCATATCTCAATCGAAGTGAAGCAGCTCCGGTAAGTCTTAAAAAAATTATGATGGTGTATATTTTTATTTATTTATCTTTTTAATCAGAATATTATCATAGACTTTGTTTTTACTAATTTTGATAATATTAACACGAAGGGCCCTGGGTGCCAAGCGATTCTTGCATGTATATAAAGCGTTTTTCCTCCAAGTGACAGTTTTCCTTGTTTTTCTCGTATAATTAAAATTTTCTGTTAAGTAGCTCTACTTAGTTAAAAACACTAAGAAGAGAACCCAGAAGAGGCAAGTACCTTTTTCTTTAATTTAGCTTACTAACTAACTCCACGCTTGGCCACCAAGCGGCACTGCTCCTGCCTCCCCATGGCGGGGCTGGTAACCTGGGTGGTAAAGGCAAACCCCCAGGGCCAAAAGGAGCGATCATGGATAAAAATCATTATCCAAACTTAGAGCCTTTGAGCTCGAGAGCGGAAGCTTCTAACACTGACCATGACTCAAGTCAACCTAAACGACTGCGAAGAAGCAGAATGCCATAACGATTGTCCAAACTTCCTGGTGATTCATTCCCCTATCTGCCCAACCTGTGGGTAAGTTATCACCATTCGTAATTCAGAAAATCTTGAAGTCAATTGCTGGATCACCAAAAATGGTTAAAAGACTGCAATCTGGAGACCTTCTGATAGACATAGCCACCTCAAAACACTCTGAGCAGCTGTTAACAACAACATTTGGTGGGTTGACAGTAGAAATTACTCCCCACAAAACACTAAATTCATCAAAAGGTGTCATCAGCGAGTGGGACCTAATTACAATCTCCCAAGAAGAACTATTCCAAGAACTCAGCAGTCAGAAAGTAATAAATGTAAAACGGATAATGACAAAAAAAGATGGAAATCTTACTCCAACAAGATCCATCATTCTGACATTTAGCACTCCAGACTTACCATCCTCTATTAAAGCTGGTTATTTAAACTGCTGGATTCGACCATACATCCTGAATCTTGTTCGTTGCTTTAAATGTCAGAAATAGGGCCATTCCCAGTAGGCTTGTCGAGGGGAAGCCATATGTCCCATCTGTGGCTCTAAAGATCACACCCAAGTAGATTGTTCAGTCAAAACTCTAGATGGCTTCCTTTGCAATTTGGACAAACTGCAAAGGAAACCATCCAGCCTTTTCCAAAACTTGTGAGCTATGGATAACAGGAAAGAAAATTCAAAAATACAAAATTGAAAATAAAGTCACGTTTCCTGAGACACGTAGACAAGTTATGTCGACCATGCCTAGTGGTCGTTCTTATGCAGCTCGCACTCGAAACTTTGTTTCTACTGCAGCTCAAATGGATGTATCAGTTCAGCCTAACACCTCTCTAGCGAATTGGATTAAATTTACACTTTCAAGCTCTAAAAAAGATAATCCTCCAAAAAAAACTCGCGAAGCCACAAATACTCCAATCAGTATCCCTACTCATACCCCATTGGTCCCAGTTGAAAAAGAACAATTAAAATCTCACCCAGTCTCTAAAAAAAATGGAATCACCTACCAATAATATGGATGTAGATGAGCTGCTAGGTAACGAGGAGCCCATTCTAGAACTCCATGCAGATGACAACATGGATGGACGCCCCACATTCCCAAAAAAACACCAGAAAAAATGTCCCACGAACAAAAAACAGTCAGACGAATCATCCTCGGCTAAATCTAAATAATGTATAACATCATACAATGGAACTGCAGAGGACTAAGTAGTCATTCTGATGACTTAAGGGATTTACTAGCTCAATTCAGTCCCATAGGTGTATCCGTACAGGAAACTTTCTTGTCACCCCAAATTTCACCAAAATTCTCAAATTATGTGATATACAGATGAGATAGGAGTTCAAACTCTCCTGCCCGTGGCGGAGTAGCTATTCTTGTTAACTCTGACATTTCATCCAGGCCGATCCAATTGAGAACCACTCTAGAAGTTGTGGCAGCTCGTATTTGTAGTTGGTATTTCAGTTACCATTGTTTCCATCTATATTTCACCATCTCTACCACTTCTGCATTCAGAACTTGACAGCATGATTTCACAACTCCCAACTCCAATTAGTCTCTTTGGTGACTTTAATGGACATCATCCATTGTGGGGGTCTTCTACAATGGATAGAAGAGGCAAATTGATGGAGGAATTCATGAACAATAATGATCTTAATTTATTAAATTCTGGATCTCCTATTTATACACCTAGCAACAGGATCTGTTTCTGCAATAGACTTGTTAATTTGTTCACCCTCTATCTTTCCAATCATGACATTGTTGGTATTAACCGATCCCTTTAACAGTGATCACTTTCCAATTATTTGCTCACTACAAACAAGAGTAACCCCGAATCCTGTTCAACGATCCAACTGGCATTTTAAAAAGGCAAACTGGGGAGTCTATTCTGCCCAAATACTCTTAGACAGATTTTATGTTCAAAGACAACATATTGATGAAGTAAATATGTATATAATCAATCAGATTCTCACTGCAGCTAATGCTTCCATTCCAAAATCCATGCCTTATCACAAACACAGAAGTCACTGGTGGAATACAGATTGTTTAATTGCCAATTGGAAATTATTCCGTGCTTGGAATAATTTCCGCAAGTATCCCACCACTAGTAACCTAATTGCTTATAAAAGACTCAAAGCGAAAGCTATACAAGTTAGGTGGAAAGCGAAACGGGATTCACGGATTGTTTTTGCCTCAACCATTACCAAAGACATGGATACATAGGTCATCTGGAAAAGAATACAGGCATTAAATGGCAAATTTGCTCGGCCCCCTTCTCCAATACTTCATTGGAGAGGGAAAGACATTTCTACTCCTGAAGAAGTTGCAAATGCATTAGCAGAATCATTTGCAAAAATCTCAGCTTCTCCCACCTATGTGTCCACCTTCCAGAACATCAAAGCAGGTGCAGAACGGTATAAAATCAACTTCTTCACGCGCCGCTCACTGTCGTACAACCAACCGTTTACATTAATATAACTTCAAGAATCATTAAACAGATCTTCCAATAGCGTTGCAGGTCCAGATGGAGTTCATTACATTATGCTAAAGCATTTACTTGATGAAAACTTGAGAACTCTATTAATTTTTTATAATCAGATCTTCACTGAAAATGCCTATCCTTCTTCGTGGCACCATTCGTTCGTTATCACCTTCCATAAACCAGGAAAAGATCCTTCCTGTGTTGAAAATTACAGGCAAATATCTCTTACGAGCTGCATGGGAAAATTTTTCGAAAGGATGGTTCATACTAGACTCACCTACATCCTGGAGTCAGAGAATCTCCTTCCAGAACAACAATATGGCTTTCAGAAAAATTGATCAACGCTGGATGTGCTTATCAAAGCTGAATCTCATATCCGCAATGCCTTTGTCATGAAACAACATCTAGTCATGGTCAATTTAGATCTTGAAAAGGCATTTGATACTACATGGCGTCATGGTATTATTAGGGACCTTTACCATCTGGGGCTTCGGGGGCCATTTGCCAGAAATAATTCAAAATTTCCTGCAATTGCGTTCTTTTCAGGTCCGATATAAAAACATACTCTCTACATCTCACATTCAGGAAGAGGGAGTCCCGCAGGGATCAATACTTCGTTCAACACTGTTTTCAATCTGAGTTAGCAGCATGACACGAGATATCCCAAAAACTATTCAAACTTATAAGTATGCAGATGATCTTACCATTTCATGTCAATCTCAAAGTATGAATACCACTGAATGGCAGCTACAACTTGCCATAACCAAAATAGAATCCTGGACTTCACGGAACAGTTACAAACTCTCTCAGAAAAGAAATGCACTGTCACTCACTTTTGCAAGAAGCGAGCTCTCTATTCCAAACCTGAACTACAAATAAACAATACTCCAATCCTGCTTGTTAATACCGTTAAATTTCTTGGACTAATATTAGACAGCAAACTAAATTTCCAAGCCCATATCACTTATTTGAGAACTTCTTGTATGAAGCATTTGAATATACTTCAATCGGTCTTGTCGATGTCATGGGGAGCTGATCGATATACTTTACTGCATCTTTATAGAAGTTTAATCCATTCACAGCTAGATTATGGATGTCCAGTATATGACTCTGCCCAGAACACTACTTTAAAATTGCTAAATGTGATCCATCACAGTGCTCTGAGGACTTCGCTAGGAGCTTTCAGACTTCTCCGTTCCAAAGTCTTTATATTGAAGCGCATGATCTCCCATTACACCTGTGCAGAAAAATGCTACTGCTTCAGTACGCTGCTAAGATCTGGAGTCTACCATCACACCCAAGTTGGGAGTATCTTTATAATACTCAGGAAGCCTTCTATGAGAGCAAGCCAAATGAAAATAGACCTGTCTCGCTCAGGATCAAAGAGCTTGTTCACAGTTGGAATATCAAATTAAATGAAATTTTTCAAGACACAACTGCACCTGTTCCACCTTGGACATGTGTCTGTCTCAAGATATACACTTCCTCCAGTGGGGGAAAAATATGATACCTGCCTGCGATATCAGACAGTTACATTCAGCTCATGCTGCTATGAACAGCTATGCCTATAAAATTTATACAGATGGTTCAAAAACTGACAGTATGGTAAGTGCTATGGCAGTTTTTCCATTATGTACAATTTCATCTGCACTACCGCTAGCTTGCCGCGTTTTGACAGCTGAATTGTATGCCATTAAGTTAGCGCTTCATAAGATTATTGAGCTTTCCATCTCATCTGTCATAATTTACACAGACTCCCTGAGTGCTGTCTTTGCCATAAGGAAGAATTTCTCCTCTTCTCATCCTACATTGAAACAGATTCATTCAAGGAAGTGAAGCCAGTCGACATCGCTGGACAGTGCAGTGTGGAGTCAGTTTGGTGTGACATAAACATTGGGAGATCAAAATTGAGAGTAGGAGTGTGCTATAGGCCTAATGACTCTGATGAGTATAATAAGGAACTGTACAGGGAAATAGAGTGGGCCAGTAAATCAGAGTGTCTTATAATGGGAGATTTTAATTTCCCAGATATTGACTGGAATTTGGGGGCTGGATACTCACACACTAGCAGGGCTTTTGTGGATTTATTGGATGATTGTTTTCTACATCAGCATGTTCGGGAGGCAACTAGAGGGAGTAATACTCTTGATTTGATTATCAGTAGTGATTCTTCATGCATTAAGAATCTGCAGATAAATGAACCACTAGGTGGCAGTGATCACAGTGTGCTGAAGTGGGATTTACTCAAAGAGGTAACTACTATTAGGGGTAAAGGGAAGGGTTATTGCTTAAGTAAAGGCGACTACGATGGACTGAGACAGTATTTAAATTCTATACAGTGGGACCAACTGATGATGTTACCAACAGCAAATTCAAAATGGGAAGCATTCAAAGAACTTATCTTGGAAGCTACTAGGCTTTACATACCAACTAAGAAATATTGTTCAAGGTTTAGGCCAAAATGGATGTCAGATGAACTAATGAGGCATATGGCAGAGAAGAAAAATGCATGGGATACTTACAAATTAACACATGATACAGAAGCCTATGATAGATACAAGTTGATATGCAACCAAGTTACAAAGGAGGTTAGGCAGGCGAAGGCAGATTACGAGAAATCCTTGGCAAGGGATGCAAAGAAAAACAGCAAAGAGTTCTTTACTTATGTAAACTCTAGAAGGAAGGGGATGAATCAGATTGGTCCACTTGATATTGATGGGTCAAGTGTTGATGATCCTGCTCAGGTAGCTAACAAACTAAATGAATATTTTGCATCGACATTCACACATGAGGAGTTATTCAGCGAGGGGAATGCCAGAGGTGTATTCAACTCTAGCAGTAAGTTACAGAATCTTGAAATAACTGGGAGTAAAGTGGAGGAGAAACTGTTGAAGATAAACACAAGAAAGGCACCCGGGGTGGATGGGATCTATCCAGTTATATTAAAGGAGGCAGCAAAGGAAGTAAGCAAACCCTTAGCCATGAGAGCTTCCTTGGACTCAGGGGAGGTACCCATAGACTGGAAATGTGCAAATGTGACCCCAATTCACAAAGGAGGATCAAAGGCTGACACAAGTAATTATAGACCTGTGAGCTTAACTTCTGTTCCAGGAAAATTAATGGAGGCACTGGTTAAAGAAGCACTGCAGGATCATTTAGACAAGACTTCAGTTATAGCTCAGACACAGCATGGTTTTGTTAAGGGGAAGTCTTGCCTGACCAACTTGATTGGATACTATGATGCAGTCACAAAAGAATTGGATGCAGGGAATAACTTTGATATTATATACTTGGATCTTAGAAAGGCTTTTGATACTGTTGCACATGGAAGACTGCTACACAAATTGGAGCAGTGTGATATTGGAGGCAAATTGCTGCTATGGATAAAGGGGTGGTTGAGGGGGAGAAGACAGAGAGTGGTAATCAATGGACACTGCTCATCGTGGACTGATGTTATTAGTGGAGTCCCTCAGGGTTCAGTGTTGGGTCCATTATTGTTTTCTGTATTTATAAATGATATTGATGATGGTATATCGGGCTTAATGTCCAAGTTTGCAGACGATACAAAAGTTGGCAGGGTTGTCAAGGACACTACTGACACTATGCTGCTGCAACAGGATCTGGAAAGGTTGAGCAGATGGGCTGAGAGGTGGCAAATGAAGTTTAACATTGACAAATGTAAAGTACTACACATGGGAAACAGCAACCCCAGAGCAACGTATCAACTCTGTGGTACAACACTGACAGTGGTAGAGAATGAAAGGGACTTGGGGGTGGTTGTGCAGGCAGATATGAAGTTCTCTGAGCAGTGCAGATGGGCTGCAAGAGTAGCTCATGGAGTATTGTCAATGATATACAGGAATTTTTCCAGCAGGGATAAGGAGGTGATTATTCCATTGTATAAGGCGATGGTCAGGCCACACCTAGAGTACTGTATACAGGTCTGGAGGCCTCATTTCAAGAAGGATGTAGAGCTGCTGGAACGAGTACAGAGAAGGGCAACAAGATTAGTGAATGGAACAAAGGGGTGCTCTTACGAAGAAAGGCTTAAGTTTTGCAAATTACAGTGTCTGGAGACTAGGCACCAGCGAGGTGATCTGATAGAGGTGTATAAAGCCTTGAATGGTTTAAGCATGCTCAATGCTGATGGGATTCTTCCTCTAGCTCAGAAAAATCACCTGAGAGGGCATAAATTCAAATTGAGGAAAGACAGATGTAGGATAGACGTGCGGAAATTTGCCTTTAGCCAGCGGGTGGTTGGTTGGTGGAACAGACTTCCATCCCTTGTGGTGGAGGTTGATAGCCTAAATAAGTTTAAGGCTCAGCTGGACAGGTATTTTGAACGAACAGAGGGGTGAAGTGGAAGTGGTTTTTTTTTTTTTTTTTGGCTGATGCTGCATAAGCTTGCTTTCTTGCATCAAATGCCTCTACTAATGCTAATGCTAATTCCCAGCTATTTTCTTGCAGTATGTCCAATCAGTCGATCAGTTTTTGCTGGATCCCTGGCCATTCAGGCATTACGAGAAATGAAAGAGCTGACTTTGCCACTAAACATCTTCAACCTGCTCTCTCACAACATCCTCAAGTTCCTTACACTGACTATAAGTCTGTCATACGCAAAGCTTGCTACCATAAATGGCCACAGACCTGGAAATGTGACACGAACAATAAACTTTACCAGGTAAAAGAAGATCCAAAGCTTAGGCCGTCTAGCTTCCGATGAAAAAGATGAGAGGAAGTGGTACTGGCAAGACTCAGAATTGGACACACTCACCATACTCATCTCTTTCTATTATTGGGAGAAAACCCGCCACAGTGCTCATCCTGTCAGATGCAACTTACGGTAGGTGCCTCCGTAGCCAGGTGGGAAGGAGCAGCAGTGCATAGCACACGCTTCTTGATTAGACCGGGGTTCGAGCCCGTCACCACAAAATACCGAGGATGCGGAAAGGTCAGGGAATGACCACTGCATATTCCCGGAGCAATATGGCCTTAGTTGCTAATGCTCCTAAAAAAAAACCAACCAACCAACCAGCAACTTACGCCCCGTCATTTTCTGGTTGATTGTCCCTTACATTCAACCATCTGGTCAAACACTTTTCAGTCACTCTTCACGTTGAGTACATCACCTGATTTATCTCATTTCTTAGGAAATGAAGCGAATATTACACTTTTATTATATTTAAAATATATTGGCTTGTACAGAAGCATATAATTTAAGCTCTCTAACGATAGGCTTTTAAATTAATGCTGAACAGACACAGTTTGGCCTTAGTAGCCCTTGTGTCGTTAAACCGAACAACAACATTAACATGAAGATATCCACATAAATAAAGATTCAGTAAAAAGAACATTACAGTAAACTCCCACTATTTGCGTATTCGCGGTCACTGATTTAATATAAAATGAAACCTAAAAAAATTTGAATTTTAAATCGCTGTGAACATTTTCTGCCATAAAAAAACATGGGCGTGGCTAAAATCATCTTTCCCGGTCAAAACAGTGCTCAGTTTGTCAGGGGAGAGGGGTGACAAAATCGTGAGCGTGGATGTTTCTTGCTAATCCTTGTTAAGTATGTGCTATGTCATGGAAAGTTTCGTCATTTGCTTTTAATTTACATGCTTATAAATTGAATGAATTCATCAATTTATAAAAAGTGAAAAATCTACCGTTTTGCAGTGTGTTAGTGTAAACAGACTTTTTCAAGTGTATTAACGGTAGAAAGTGATTTTATTGTGGACAAATCTTTTCTAACCCCTACAAAAATATGGCTACGAATAACAAGGGAATTGTGAAAAGATCAAAGAAGGTAATGACATTAGCGAGTAAAATTCAGTTATTAGACAAAATTTCTAATGGTGAAAGTGTCTTGTCAGTGGCAAAACATTATAAAATCAATAAGTCAATGGTACGATCAATCAAGAAATCGGAAGAAAAAATCCGCCATGGTGTCCGTGAAAACGCGCTAATTGCTTCAAAAATTTGCTCTGTAACTCGTGATGTTAAATTAGAAAAATGGAAAAAGCTTTAAATCTGTGGATAGAAGACCGAACTCAAAATAAAATTCCCTTAAGTTCACTCATCTTTATCCACTCAAACACCTTTATCAACACTTTAGCGAAACTGGTGATATAAGTTTACTGGTGGGATAAGTTTTTTAGCTGTAGCAAAGGCACTAGATTGAAAGATTTGTTTGAAATTTCTAATAAATATTACATTTAATATTAAATTGTTTCTTATTTTCATTTCGATGCCTTATGCTTGCATTTCACTTTGTACTGTCTATGTACATAGTCATATTATGAAGGTACATATAATACATACATAGACAAAATTTTAGACTAGTTTTTCTTATTTATTTCATACTTTGGAACAGAACCCCTTTATTACTATGGGAGCCATAACTCAGTATTCGCGGCATTTCTCAGGAACGTAACCCCCACGAATAGCGGAGGTTTGCTGTATTAGTTAAAAGTTTTATCAAGGGCAACATTGAAATACACCCATGTATAATGGGAAGGTGCTTGATATTGAAGTCATTTCATCTTATTAACATTGATTCTGGAGTCATAGATGTCCAAAAAGAATTCCTATTCCTTTTTTAAAAAAAGAATGTGTAGGTTTTGAAAATTCTATATTTAAAATTTATTTAGAAATGTCTTTTAACATGTAAAATACTGAAAGTAGCTACACGCATGTCATGGGCTAATATCTTGTTGCTTTCATCACCGTATGTTTTTTGAGTGACCACTGCTTTAGAATATTTTAAGGAGAAACATTACATGCACATAGGTAGATGGAGATCGTGTAAAACATGATTATTTACACATTTGTGAATCTGCAATATTGTGTATTTATACTACACTGCATTTTGGAAAAAAAGTCACTGATATTTTCTTAGAAAATAGTGTTTCTGAATCATTTTCCAATGCTGATTTCAAAAATGACTTCCCTTTGTTTCCATCACATCAGGTTCCTTCAAAAATCATGAAAGATGTGATTCTTAAAAAATTTGATTCTTAAAAAATTTTTTTATTTTGGAAGAAATTGTGCACTGCCATAATAACAAAATTATGGCATTTAGCAGACTTTTTTTTATTTAAATACATTGTTGAAAACACTATTAAAAAGGGCAGAGTGGTAAAAAGTCAACTGAACACATGCCTCATTTTAAAAATTGATCAATGATGGGTCAAATTGTCATTTCTTTGATTATTTTGCATGTCCCTCTTCAGCATCCAGCAATAGTCAACCATCATGTTGATATTCCACCTCCCCTGGTAGGCGCCTCCGTAGCCAGGTGGGAAGGAGCAGCAGTGCGTAGCACACGCTTCTTGATTAGACCGGGGTTTGAGCCCGTCACCACCAAATACGGATGATGCAGAAAGGTTAAGGGATGACCACCGCATATCCTGGAGCAATATGGCCTTAGTTGCTAATGCTCCTAAAAACGAAAAAACAACAACCTCTCCTGGTACCTCATCTCCATGTCTTTAATGTCCAAATGAAACCTCTTATCCTGTTATCCACTAACACTTACACTTCCCAGATTTTCTGGG
This sequence comes from Mastigoproctus giganteus, assembly GCF_048544385.1. Taxonomy (NCBI): domain Eukaryota; kingdom Metazoa; phylum Arthropoda; class Arachnida; order Uropygi; family Thelyphonidae; genus Mastigoproctus; species Mastigoproctus giganteus. The sequence goes on from NC_143575.1 coordinate 98,305,662, forward strand.
AACTAGTCAGTATGGAGTGTAAAAAATGTACTTTTTTGGTTGCAGCCTAGCTTCTTCTAGTTTGCCAACATATTTTCAACTCTGTTCTTGTAGCCTGGATCCTTTTTCTCTAAGAAATTCTCAACAACAGGGCTGAAGCTAATCCGTGTCTGTTTTTCTCAAGAAAACTTACTGGTTAAAAGAACGTGTGACGCACACACACACAAGGATGTATTCTTCACATATCCTTCCTTAATTAAGCCTTTTCGGGAGTGAGTTTTTTAAATGTGTGGGTTCAGAAATGAGTAGAGAGTACAAGATGACAACCTTAATAATAATTTTGACTGTGGAGAAACTGCAATGCTAATGCTGATTTGATTTCTCTTAATGCGGATTTAAATTCTTAGCATGGTTTGTGCCTATTAACAGGGGACACAGGTTTTACTGGACTGGGATACACTGAAATAGAAAAGAGGTATATACTTGCATGTACACTAATGCTAAGAGTATAAAGGAATGATTGAATAGGAGAACACAGAGTTTTTATCAATAGGCACTGCTCTTGTTGTTATTTGGTTTTTAGGAGCATTAGCAACTAAGGCCATATTGCTCCGGGTATATGCGGTGGTTATTCCCTGACCTTTCCGCATCCTCCGTAGTTGGTGGCTCACGGGCTGAAACCCCGGTCTAATCAAGAAGCGGTGCTGTGCACTGCTGCTCCTGCCCACCTGGCTGCGGAGGCACCAAGCACTGCTCTTCTTGGCCTAATGTTATTAGTGGGTTGCCCAGGGTTTAATGCCAGGCCCATTGTTGTTTTCAGTGTTTGATATTAGTATTAGTAGTGGCAAATGATGCAAGACAGCAAACTTATAAAGCATTGGCCAAAAAAAACAAAACCTTCCCAAGTCATCTGTCCATCTCTTCAAGTAATTTATCTAGTTCTTCCTTGAATTTATTCAAACTACCCTCTTCCACAAAATCAGATGGACATTGTTCCAAAGGGAGTTTGGAACAATGTCCATCTTTGGCCAGCAGGAACCACCTGCTGACTGAAGGGAAACTTTTGTATATCTATCCTGCAACAATCCTTCCTCAATTGGACGCCTAGTGCAATACCACCACTTTGCTTATTGGAGGCTTGCAGTGATGAAAGCCATGTTTAGTCTTCAGAGCAAAGTTTCTGGCATCCTGTGCACGGTACTAAGTACTGTAGGTGTTGCAGTACTACGTACCTTTCATGTTTGTGATTTTCATAAAAAATAAAAAGTCTGAGCAGGAGGAAGAAAGCCATGAGCATTGATCTTACTCAATCCATTCAGTTTTAAACACCTTAATCAGATCACCTTACATGTGCCTAGTCTCCAGATGCTGCAGTTTGCAGAACTGAAGCTTTTCTTGGTAAGACCACCCTTTTGTTCCATTTCCATTCAATCTCAGTGCCATTCTCTACAGTGGTGGCACTGATGAGAACAGATGCATTGGCACGAAGCTCCACTTGATGTAAACGGCGGACAGCAACGACAACGATTTTGCTGGATTTGTATTGCTAATAGAATTTCACCATGGATTTTTTCTTTCGGAGGGCAATTGCCGATGGAGATAAGTAATTTAATCCAGGTAAGAGTTCTGTTGGTTGTAAGTTCTGCTTTTTTTTGTGTCTTTGAGTGTGCTTTTTTGCAGAGAATCACTACAGTGTTAGCGGTAGTGATCTCACTGTTACAATCACTAGAATTGCTTGCACCTCAAAAACTCAGAGATTTTGAGTATATTAAAGTTGAAACTACTTACACTGAACCTATTTTGGATGGGGAATTCAATTCTAATAGTAGTTTTAATGTATCTTTAGAATTTGAGATAGTTTTCTTTGTTCTTGGCGGTTTTCCCGCCAAAACTGTAAAGGGGGAAATCTTTGAGTTATAAGTCCCCTATGTCCTTAAGGGACATTACAAAATGGATAAAATGACTGAAAAAGAACAAAATCTGGATGATAAAAAGCAAAAATATGGAAATCACGACTTAAAACAGAGATTATCCCAGACTCTGAAGTAAGAGTATTAAGCGAAAGGATTCACAACGACGACGAAATAAATAATAAGACGCCGATACATGTCCTCCAGGCCTCCTTAGTGTGAAAAGGGCCAGAAAAGGAAGGAATCTAGTTGAAAATAGAGAGGGTAAAGGGAAAGAAAATAGAGAACTGATTGATAACAAAACAGAAGAGGAAAAAGTTTCAGGCGATAAATGAGATGGAAAACCCAATTAAACAAATTAAAGAGTTGAAATTCTACTTAGAAGACTTCCTCCACAACCAGACAAACAGAATAACATCTGCAACTAGACTGCAGATAGTTAGTTGCTGGACAGTCTTGGAGCAAAGAGTCATAGAACTAAACACAGAAAATACAGTATTAAGATCTAAAATGGAAAATGTGACTGAGGAAAGAATCAATTATAAAGAAATGAACACTCTAAGTTATGCTCAAATAGGAAGAGCAGGCAAAACAGTATACTCAACCCAAGCAACTTAATAGACCTATGGAAACACCCAGGAGTAAAGATACTAATATAGTTATTTTAAAAGCAAAACCTGACTCAGACTACAAATCTATTGAGGCAGTCAGGGAAGCTGTAGTGACCCAACTAAAGCCCCACCTAAAAGAAATTAAAATAAATAGCATGAGAAAAGTGAGAGAAAATGGTGTGCTGCTGGAAGTAGCAAACAAAGATCTGAAAAGGTAGAAGCAAACCTTGAAATTCTAAAACTTGGATTAAAACAAGAAAAACCAAAGGAAAAGAAACCACATATACTGCTATTTGACATAGTACAAACTACACCAGAGAAAGAACTAATGACAGATATATACCATAAAAACTTCCAAGAAATAATGAGTATAGATGAGTTTGCTGAACAGTTTCAACTTAAAAGAGCTACAAAAAGCTGAAAAAATGGCCAGTTAAATATCATAGTGGATATTTCCCCCAAGATTTGGAAGCACCTACAAGGGCAGCAAAGAATCTATGCTTCTGGACTAGTCATAGATTCAGGGAGCACTTCCCTGTACAAAAGTGCTTTAGTTGTCATAGATATGGTCATACTTCCAGGGACTGCAGTCAGAAAACCCTGTCTGTGGTCACAGTGCAGTTACTGGCCATGACTACAAGAACTGCCAAAACAAAAATCAATAGCCAAAATGTGCTACCTGTAAGGCAGCACGGCTGACTGACTATGGCCTCAGTATCAGGGATAATAAATGTCCCTGTTATAAAAAAAAATGATAAAACTTATACAATCTAGGACCAGTTATGGGCCAGATTGATAACGTGAATGTGACTAGGACTCTAAATCTCATCCAATTGAATGCTCAAAGAGCAAGAGCTGTTGATCAGATCAAATTCAAACTAGAAGAACATAATATAGATATCTTGGTACTCCAAGAACCATACACACATATCGGTAGGGTTCAAGGATACCCAAGAGGGTATAAAATAATAGAATACACCTCAGGTGTCTCTTCTACAGCAATAGTAGTTAAAAATACTGACCTTACAGTCACAAAGGTGGGTCACCTCTGCTCCCCAGTGGCAGTGTGTGCCCATATCACCAGTGCAGTTGGACAGTTCTATATTATATCTCTTTAAGCAAGACCAGGCGAAGACATAAACCTTACTATAGATTACTTACAAACAGTCATAAATTTGTTACCTACTGCAAATATCATAGTGTGTGTGCTGATGTCAACTGCCGGTCAGCTTTATGGCATAGTTGTACAGAAGACAGAGCAGGCACACACAATGGTCGGATATTATCAGATTTTATAGCCACCTCACCCTTTTAAGTGATAAATCAACCTAATAACTTACCAACTTTTAGCAATACCGTGTGGGAGAGTGACATTGATGTTACTCTTGCCACCAATTCAATAGCTTATAAAATCACAGACTGGTGTGTTCAGGCAGTCTGGACTACGTCAGATCATAGAGCCATCACCTTCAAAACTAAACAGGCAATTACAAACAACCCAACACTTTTTGTTGGATATCAAAAGGTATAACCTTAAAAGGGCAAACTGGCAGATTTTCGAGAACATACAGCAGCTGAGCTGCAAAAACAGGAAAATGAGTGGTTTAGATAGGCAACTGTATCCCAGGCGAGCAAGCACTGACTGACAAACATTTTAATAAAAACAGCAAATTTTTCTATCCCATGGAATAAACCGAGGAAGCAGGTAGTCCCCTGGTGGTGCCTTGAACTGATCATACTCAGGAGAAGGGTGCACCAGGTGAGGAGAAATTTCCAAAGAGCCAGAACATCTTGGCCACAAAATGAAGTGGATGCACTGAGCAATTCTTATAGAACTCTCAGGAATCAGTATACAGCCCTCATAAGAGATAAGAAAAAGGAATGCTGGAGGCACTTGGTGGAAACTACTGGAAACAGTAACTCTTGGGGAGATGTCTACAGAATAGTGACCAACAAGATGCCAAGAGGAGATTTCTTAGAAACTACTGTCAAACCAGATGGAACCCCAATCCTGTGTTGGGTGGATTCTGTAAATAACATCCTAGACAGTATTATTCAGACTGAAACCGGGGATCATTCCCCCACCCAGCTAGACATTATAAAAGAAAATTCTGAATACAACAATGCCAATATCGAACCTTTGTTTACTGTACAATACCTAGAAATAGCACCATAAAAAACCAAAAACAATAAATACCCAGGTTTTGATCTCTTAGAGGTTTAGATTATTATTAAAAAAATTAGCAGAAATGGCACTCTATAATAACTGTATGACAGAAGGTATATTCCCAAAGATATGGAAAAAAGCTCTCAGCTTTTTTCCATATTCTCAAAAGCCCTGAGAAACCCCCTACTGATCCCAGTACATAAAGATCAATAGCCCTATTCCCTATACTAGGGAAAATATACGAAAGACTAATACATAGCAGATTAGCTCAATACTACACAGAAGCAGGTTTACATTCCAACAATCAGTATGGATATAAGCAGGGTAACTCTACGGAGGATGCCATGTACCACCTACCGACAACAGTTAAAAACTCAGAGGAGAAATATATGCTGGCAATCTCTGTTGACTTTGCTGGGGCATTTGATTCACTCTGCTAGTCTAGTATCCTTAGGAGGCTTTGCCAGGCATTAGCATTAATAAAGGCACATGATGCAAGAAAGCAAGCTTATATAGCATCAGCCAAAAAAAACCCCCTTCTCATTTCATCCGTCCACTTGCTCCAAATGTTTGTCAAGCTTGAATCTATTTAAGCTATCAACTTCTACAACGACACATGGAAGTTTGTTCCAGTAATCAACCACCCGCTGGCTAAAGGCAAACTTCTGCACATCTATCCTACCACTGTCTTTCCTCAATTTGAATTTATACCCTCTCAGATGATTATTCTGAGCATCTCAAACCATTTGAGGCTTTATACACCTCAATAAGATCACTTCGCAGGTGCCTAGTCTCTAGACACTAATTTGAAAAACGTAAGCCTTTCTTTGTAAGAGCAACCCTTTGTTCCATTCACTAATCTTATTGCCCTTCTCTGTACTCATTCCAACAGCTCTACATCCTTCTTAAAATGAGGCCTCCAGACCTGTATACAGTACTCAAGGTGTGGGCCGACCATTGCCTTATAGAAGGGGATAATCACCTCCTTATGTCTGCTAGAAAAATTCCTGTATATCATTGACAAGACACCAGGCTACTATTGCAGACCATCTGCACTGCCTCAGAAAACTTTATATATGCCTGCACAATTACCCCAGGTCTTTTTCACTCTCTACCACTATCAGTTTAGTACCACACAGTTGATACGTTACTCTGGGATTACTGCTTCCCATATGCAGTACTTTACATTTGTCAACGTTAAACTTCAGTTGCCACCTCTCAGCCCACCTGCTCAACTGGAGCCTCCGCAGCCAGGTGGGAAGGAGCAACAGTGCGTAGCACACGCTTCTTGATTAGACCGGGTTTCGAGCCCATCACCACCAAATACGGAGGATGCGGAAAGGTCAGGGAATGACTACCGCATATTCCGGGAGCAATATGGCCTTAGTTGCTAATGCTCCTGAAAACCAAATAACCAACCAACCTGCTCAACTTTTCTAGATCCTGTTGCAGCAGTGTACTGTCATTAACAACTCTGCCAACCTTCGTATCCATCTGCAAACTTGGAGATGGATACGAAGCTTTATCCATCTGCAAACGTGGACATTAAACCTGATATACCATCATCAATATCATTAATAATACAGAAAACAACAACAATGGACCCAACACTGAACCCTGGGGGACCCCACTAATAACGTTAGTCCACGAAGAGCAGTGTCCATTGATTACTACTCTCTGTCTTCTCCCACTCAACCATCCCTTTATCCATAGCAGCAATTTGCCTCCAGTGATACACTGCTCCAATTTGTGCAACAGTATCAGAAGCCTTTCTAAGATCCAAAAATATGACATCAAAATTATTCTTTGCATCCAGTTTCTTTGTGACCATATCATAGTATCCAATCAAATTGGTCAGACAAAACTTCCCCTTAACAAACCCATGCTGTGTCCGAGCTGTAGCTGAAGTCTTGTCCAGATGATCCTGCAATGCTTCTTTAACCAGTGCCTCCATTAATTTCTCTGTAACAGAAGTTAAACTAACAGGTCTGTAATTACCTGTGTCATCCTTTGATTCTCCTTTGTGGATTGGGGTCACATTTGCACATCTCCAGTCTAATACTACACAGAAAATACTCACAAAACCTCTGTAAGGTAATAAACAGCTACCTTACAGACAGATGTGTCTCAGTACGTACAAGGTTCCAAGAATTGACACATCCTGTGAATAAAGGTTGCCCTCAGGGCAACCTTTATTCACAGGATGTGTCAATTCCTGGCCCAATGTGTCAATACTTGGCCCTTTCTTCTGGAACATTGTTCTGGATGAATTTCTGGCCTTGGATCTTGGCCCCATGGAAAGCCTGGCCTTTGCAGATGACATGATTTTCTTTGTAAAAGGTAACACGTGAGTGGTCGTAGAGAAAAGATCAAATGCTGCCCTCTTTCAGCTGCAGAAATGGGTGCAGATGCACATGCTCAAAATATCACCTGACAAAATCAAACAAATATTTCTAAAAGGCAATTTGGACATAAGAAGATGTCCGCAAATCAAAATTAACACAACCACTATAAAAATAACAGAACTAAAATATCTTGGAGTAGTCTTTGATTGAAAATTAACTTTTTATCCCATTTGACCTACTTGACGAAGAAAGTGAGAAATTATGCAGGTATGATTGCCAGGATCAGTTGGGCAGACTGGGGAGTTGTTGGATTAGGGTTTATTGGTGCAAGGGCTGCTATGGCCAAAATGTACTTATTACTTTGGAGTGTTGGTCAATATATGAAAGAAATTGTTTTAGAAGTGACTGTATACGTTTATTATTTTTAGATAATTAAACAGTTCTGATAGATTGGCATCATCTCCAAGTATATGAGCTAGTTGCAAGGGTTTTTGTGAGTTAATTAAAGATATGAAACATTCGATTCTAGCTGAATTGTAGTGTGCACATTCAGTGATAATATGTTTCACTGTAAGAATGGAACTACAATGGCAGAGTGGAGGCTCTTCTCCTAGCCCAAAAAGAGATTCGTTAGATGCATATGGCCAATTCATGCTCTTGCAAGCACGACCTCTTCGTGCCTGGTTAATTGGGAACTAGATCTCCATAGCTGTGGAATTTTTGTTTTATATCAAGTTTGTTGGCTCTCTGATTATGCTACATCTCAGGACATATCTGCCGTATGATTGGCTTGTAGTCAGAAAAAAGAACTGGGATGGAATCAAAACAAGCAGGGTGCTTTGCTGCTTCGTCTGTACGTTCGTTTCCTGGAATTCCAACGTGGCTGGGTATCCAGCAAAACGTGACAGTCAGCTTATTTTTATTGATGTGACATAACTGTGATCTGATTTGTGTGTGAAGTGGATGGAAATTTTGTGGTTTTTTCTGCAGGGCATTCACTGCACTTAAAGAGGCTGTATATTATGACCTGGGTATTTAGAAGATCATTAAGGAGATTTAAAGCCATTTTGATTGCATATAATTCAGCAGTAAAAACACTGCATTCAAATGGTAATTGGACAGAAACAGTGGAGGTAGGACTGATTACTGCAACTCCCACGGATATATCAGTTTTGGATCCGTCTGTGTATATCTGAAGACTGTGAGCATTGGTCAATGCATGGTCCGCATGTAACTGTCTTAAGATTGTGGTTTGATAGGGAGTGTTTTCGCCACTGAAGAAAATAGTTATCGTAAAGAGGTATATACATTGCCCATGATACTTGTACTACCTCTGCAGCTTGAGAGATGTTTCCCAGACAGATGTTCCAATATTGAGTTAGCTCTTGTAGCCGGATACCAGCAGGTTTGTTTTCATTGGGTTTATTTTTATACAAATTTTCTCACTGAGGTTCAAACAGCTATGTCCAGATGAGGTGCAAAGGGAGGCTATGTAATTTGGCTCCATAGTTAAGAAGCAGTACTTTTCTCCTAAGATATAGTGGAGGTTCATTGGTGTCTATATACAAACTTTGCACTGGGGATGTCTTAAAGGCTCCTAAAGCAATCCTGAGAGCACTATGCTGGACTGGATTGCGCCTTGCTAATGATGTCTTACGTGCAGAGTCATAAACCGGAGCTCCATAATCTAGACGAGATCTTATTAAAGTACGATATAAGTGTAAAAGTGTGAAGCGATCGGCTCCCCATGTCACAGAAGAGATAACTTTGAGAATATTCATCTTTCTCATGCACCGAGTTCTCATTTGCATTATATGCACCTGAAAGGTAAGTTTAGTGTCCAGTACTAGACCCAAGAACCGAATATTGTTGCTAAGTGATAATGGTTAGGTTCCTAATCTTAGCTCAGGATCTGGATGGGCTGGCGCTTTTTACAAGTGAATAGCAGTTGTTTTTGTTCTGGAGAGGCAATAGCCATTGTGGCCATGACTATTTTGTTTATTGAGAGTAGCAGTTGGCATTCAATGGAGCGCATATTTTGCTAATGGCAGGATATTGTAAGGTCATCTGCATATAGATAAGTGTCGACATTAAGTGGAATATTCTCTGTTGCATTGTTCAGCCTAACTGCAAAGAGCGTCGCACTAAGAACTGATCCTTGTGGGACCCCTTCTTCCTGGTCAACTCTTTGGGACAGTGAATTGCAGTAACACACCTGAAATGTTCTATTTTGGAGAAAGCTCTGTATGATTAATGGTTGCTGACCCCAAAGTCCTCTGGCATAGAGATTTTGAAGAATGCCATAACAGGTTGTATCAAAGGCTTTTTCAATGTCCAGGCAGACCATGACAAGATGTTCTCTACAGATAAAAGCATTCTGTCTGTTGGATTCTGCCGTGATCATAAGGTCTAGAGTGGACCGATTTTTCCTAAAGCCATACTGATTCTTGTTCATTACCGAATAAGATTCTAGATACGAGACTAATCGAGCGTGAATCATTTTTTTCTATTGCCTTACCAGGGCAACTGCTTAGACACTGGCCAATAGTTTTGTGGATCTAACTGATCCTTTCCAGGTTTAGGAAAGGCTAGGACTATTGAGTGGCACCAAGAACGAGAGAAGTAACCTTCTGAGAATACCCGGTTGAAATATGTCAGTAGTGAATTCAGAGCTTGATTGTTTAGGTGTTTAAGCATCATGTAGTATATTCCATCAGGCTCTGGTGCAGTATTAGCTGACCGGTTTAGGGATTCTCTCTAGTTCTAGTAATCTAACCGGTCAGATATATTTAAGAGATGCCGTTGTATGCCAGTTCAGTTTATACTTTTCTGCATAGGCTTTTTGCTGTTTAAAGGCAGGTTCATATGCTGATGTGGCTAATATTTGAGAAAAGCATTCTGCGAGGGCATTTGCAATTTCCATTGCAATTTGCAATTGAAGAGGAAAACTCTTTACCCTTCCAGCTTAGAATAGACGTTAATTCTGGGAGGTTTTTTCCATTCAGCTTCTTGATCTTGTTCCATATTTTTCTACTCTCTGTATTTTATGTAATGGTGGAAGCAAACCAGATTGAAGATTCTTTTTTCACTTTTTTTTTGCACTTAACGTGCCTTGGCTTTGAGTTACTTAAAATTAAACACGTTGTCTGTTGTGTTGGGTGCTTGTAAAAAAGATTTTAGCATTAGCATTAGTAGAGGCTTATGATGCAAGAAAGCAAGCTTATGCAGTATCAAAAGAAAAAAAAAAAAAAATCTCCCATTTCACCCCTCCATACATTCCAAATACTTGTCCAGCTCAGCCTTAAGTTTATTTAGGCTATCAACTTCCACAGCAAAGGATGGAAGTCTGTTCCACCAACCAACTACCCGCTGGCTAAAGGCAAATTTTCGCACATCTATCCTACATCTGTCTTTCCTCAATTTGAATTTATGCCCTTTCAGGTGATTATTCTGAGCAAGAGGAAGAATCCCACCAGCATTAGTGGGATTCTTCCTGTGTCGGCAGTGTCTGCAATTCTGCCCAGACACGATAGGAGGGAGTATATGATGAGAGCCCTGTCGATCAGTTCGGCCCTGGAAAGATTGTGCAAGGCTCAAGGGGTAGAATTTTTTTCAGTGTGGTCAGTGCTTGTTAACAGGAGACACTGCTTCTATAGGGATGGGATACACTTAAATAGAAAGGGTGCAAGAATGTTTGCTGATACTATCGAGGCAGTGTTAGGTGGGTCGGAAAACTGCTAGATTGGGGGGATACAAGGACTAATAGATTAACAGTAACCACTGGCAGAGGTGAAAGTGATTCTTGCACTGCTTCTATTGGAATGAGCCGCAGCCTGGAAAATAAGATGCAGGATATTTCAGAGACTGCTGGGAATCATTGGGGTACAAATAAACACTTAGGTTGTGTTAGGGTAACTAAGAAAAAGACCAATGCTAGACCAAAAAGTACACCAATGCTAGGAGTTTAGTAAATAAATTTGATGAATTTGAGCTATTGCTCAAAACATCAAAGGCAGATATTGTGGGGATTTCAGAGACGTGGTGTCACACAGATATAAGGAATGCACAATTGGAATTTGGGGAGTACAATGTCTACAGAAAGGATAGACAGGATAGGAAGGGAGGAGGGGTTATGCTATTAGTTAAGAAATACATAAAATCCAAGGAAGTGAAGCCAGTCGACATTGCTGGACAGTGCAGAGTCGAGTCAGTTTGGTGTGACATAAGCATTGGGAGATCAAAAGTGAGAGTAGGAGTGTGCTATAGGCCTAATGAGTCTGATGAGTATAATAAGAAACTCTACTGGGAAATAGAGTGGGCCAGTAAATCAGAGAGTCTTATAATGGGGGATTTTAATTTCCCAGATATTGACTGGAATTCGGGGGCTGGTCACTCACACACTAGCAAGGCTTTTGTGGATTTATTGGATGATTGTTTTCTACATCAGCATGTTCGGGAGGCATCTAGAGGGAGTAATACTCTTGATTTGATTATCAGTAGTGATTCTTCATGCATTAAGAATCTGCAGGTAAATGAACCACTAGGTGGCAGTGATCACAGTGTGCTGAAGTGGGATTTACTCAAAGAGGTAACTACCATTAGAGGTAAAGGGAAGGGTTATTGCTTTCGTAAAGGCGACTACGATGGACTGAGACAGTATTTAAATTCTATACAGTGGGACCAACTGATGATGTTACCAACAGCAAATTCAAAATGGGAAACATTCAAATAACTTATCTTGGAAGCTACTAGGCTTTACATACCAACTAAGAAATATTGTTCAAGGTTTAGGCCTAAGTGGATGTCAGATGAACTAATGAGACATATGGCAGAGAAGAAAAATGCATGGGATACATACAAATTAACACGTGACACAGAAGCCTATGATAGATACAAGTTGATCTGTAACCAAGTTACAAAGGAGGTTAGGCAGGCGAAGGCAGATTACGAGAAATCTTTGGCAAGGGATGCAAAGAAAAACAGCAAAGAGTTCTTTACTTATGTAAACCGTAGAAGGAAGGGGATGAATCAGATTGGTCCACTTGATATTGATGGGTCAACTGTTGATGATCCTGCTCAGGTAGCTAACAAACTGAATGAATATTTTGCATCGACATTCACACATGAGGAGTTATTCAGCGAGCAGAATGAAAGAGGTGTATTCAACTCTGCCAGTAAGCTAGAGAATCTTGTAATAACTGAGAGTAAAGTGGAGGAGAAATTGTTGAAGATAAATACAAGAAAGGCACCTGGGGTGGATGGGATCTATCCGGTTATATTAAAGGAGGCAGCAAAGGAAGTAAGCAAACCCTTAACCATAACTATGAGAGCTTCCTTGTATTCAGGGGAAGTACCCATGGACTGGAGATGTGCAAATGTGACCCCAATTCACAAAGGAGGATCAAAGGGCGACACAAGTAATTATAGACCTGTTAGTTTAACTTCTGTTCCTGGAAAATTAATGAAGGCACTAGTTAAAGAAGCACTGCAGGATCATCTAGACAAGACTTCAGTTATAGCTCAGACACAGCATGGTTTTGTTAAGGGGAAGGCTTGCCTGACCAATTTGATTGGATACTATGATGCAGTCACAAAAGAACTGGATGCAGGGAATAACTTTGATATTATATACTTGGATCTTAGAAAGGCTATTGATACTGTTGCACATGGAAGACTGCTGCACAAATTGGAGCAGTGTGGCATTGGAGGCAAATTGCTGTTTTTGGATAAAGGGGTGGTTGAGGGGGAGAAGACAGAGAGTGGTAATCAATGGACACTGCTCATCATGGACTACTGTTATTAGTGGAGTCCCTCAGGGTTCAGTATTGGGTCCATTATTGTTTTCTGTATTTATAAATGATATTGATGATGGTATATCAAGCTTAATGTCCAAGTTTGCAGACAATACGAAGGTTGGCAGGGTTCTTAAGGACACTTGATCTGATTTTTCCCTGCTGCAACAGGATCAAGAAAAGTTGAGCAGACGGGCTGAGAGGTGGCAAATGAAGTTTAACATTGACAAATGTAAAGTACTACATATGGGAAACAGCAACCGGAGAGCAACGTAACAACTCTGTGGTACTACACTGACAGTGATAGAGAATGAAAGGGACCTGGGGGTGGTTGTGCAGGCAGACATGAAGTTTTCTGAGCATTGCAGACGGGCTGCAAGAGTAGCTCATGGTGTATTGTCAATGATATATAGGAATTTTTCTAGCAGGGATAAGGAGGTGAGTATTCCCTTGTATAAGGCAATGGTCAGGCCAAACCTAGAGTACTGTATACAGGTCTGGAAGCTTCATTTCAAGAAGGATGTAGAGATGCTGGAACGAGTACAGAGAAGGGCAAACAAGATTAGCGAATGGAACAAAGGGTTGCTCTTACGAAGAAAGGCTTAAGTTTTGCAAATTACAGTGTCTGGGGACTAGGCACCAGCAAGGTGATCTGATAGAGGTGTATAAAGCCTAGAATGGTTTGAGCATGCTCAATGCTGATGGGATTCTTCCTCTTGCTCAGAATAATCACCTGAGAGGGCATAAATTCAAATTGAGAAAAGACAGATGTAGGATAGACGTGAGGAAATTTGCCTTTATCCAGCGGGTGGTTGGTTGGTGGAATAGACTTCCATCCTTTGTTGTGGGGGTTGATAGCCTAAATAAGTTTAAGGCTCAGCTGGACAGGTATTTCGAACGAACAGAGGGGTGAAGTGGAAGTGGTTATTTTTTATTTATATATTTATTTATTTATTTTTTTTTTTTTTTGGCTGATTTTTTTTTTTTTATGAGAACCCCAAACACGAGAGGTATTATAACCTATAGTACTTAGTACCGTGCTTGGGTTGGAGGTTGAGAAGACGAAAGAAGATATTTGTTGATATTGGACTTGAACTTCTGTAGATTGAAATTTTCAGGAAATACGTATGAAGGAAGGTTGTTCCAGAAAACGGCAGTTGAATGAATAAATGAGGAAGATGAAAAGTTGGTTCTATGGGTTTGAAGTTGGACAGTAAATGGATGTTGGCTGGTGGCGGCACGTGTTCGGACTGTTTTGAAAGAGAGAGTGGGAATTATAGAAGCCAATTCAGAAGAACAGTGTCCATGGAAGTATCTGTAGAAGAGGCATGCAGCAGAAACAGTGCGTCTATGAGAAATCGAGTGGAGAGACTCTGTTACAGATGAATCATTAATTAACCTAACTGCCCTCTTCTGAATGGAATCAAGAAGCCTGAGAGAGGTTTTGGGGGCACCACCCCAGATGTGGGAACAATATTCCATGGCAGGGCGGATTTGCGATTTATACAGAGTGAGCAGCTGTTTGGGAGAAAAGTAAAGCCGAGAGCGAAAGAGAAAACCAAGTTTTTTATATGCAGAGGAAGCAATATTTGTAATGTGCTTGTGCCAAGAGAGAGAGATTAGAAGTCAGGGTAATCCCCAAAAGAGATATATCATTTTGCCTAGAAATCGGAGTGTCACTAAAGATAAGCATAGGAGCAGAAGAATCCTTTTTGCGAGATATAAGACAAGATTGAGTTTTAGAAGGGTTGAAATCAACTAAGTTGTCTTTGCCCCACTGGAGAATTACCTGAAGATCGGCATTTAAGGAATTGGCAGCAGATTTTCGAGAACTTGAAGCTGATTGAGCTGGACAAGGTTTCTCAAAATGGAAAGTTGAATGCAATGTGCTATCATCGGCAAAACTATGGATAGGATTTCCAGTCAGTGGAAGAAGGTCATTGATATACAAGAGGAAAAGAGTGGGGGAAAGAACTGAACCTTGGGGGACACCGGCATTAGTGGAGAAGTTAGAAGACAGAGAGCCATCTACCATCACCCTCAGTGAGCGATCAGAGAGAAAACTGGATAACCAATTACTAAAAACAGTTGGCAAACCATAAGATGGAAGCTTGTTTAGAAGACCTTTATGCCAAACACGATCAAAAGCCTTTGAGATGTCAAGAGCAACTACTTGTGTTTCACCGAACCTTTCCATTGAATTAGTCCATAAATGGGTAACATAAGCCAGAATATCACCAGTGGATCGACACTGACGGAATCCATACTGGCGATCGTTGATCAGACGGAATGTTTCTAGGTAGTTTAAGAGTTGGCGGTTAATTGATTTCTCCATTACTTTAGAAAGAGTAGAAGTAATTGCAATGGGACGATAATTGGATGGGAGGGATTTGTAACCCTTTTTAGGAACTGGCTGGATATGAGCAAATTTCCAAGCAGAAGGAAAAACACCTTTGGAATAAGAAAGTGAAAAAAGGCGGCAAAGAATAGGAGTAAGTTCAGGAGCACAGATTTTCAGAACAAGTGGAGAAATACCTTCAGGACCTGGAGCTTTCTTAGCATCAAGATTTATCAAAATCCTTCTGATATCCTTTTGATGGAAGACCACAGGAGGCATTGAATGGAGCGTGTTAGGAATGGTGGGAGGTGTTTTACCAAGATCATTAATACATGAGCTCGAAGAAAAATGGGATGCTAGCAGGTCAGCTTTATCCTTGGCTGAAGTGACAACAGAACCATCTGGTTTGGACAGGGGTGGGAGCAGAGATGGGCAAAAGTTGCGGCCAATAGCTTTGGCAAGAGACCAGAATGCTCGGCTAGCATTAGGGCAAGAAGCAAGTTTTCTACTCTTAGCCTGTTCAAACTCTAGTTTGGACTGATTAATAACTGCTTTACAATTGTTGCGAGCTTTGGTGTAGGCAGAAAATGAAACTGAAGAATTAGAAACAAGCCAATTACGATATGCAACGTTCTTCTCTTGGAGAGCTTTAGCACATTTATTGGAAAACCAAGGTTTAGATAAAGGACGAGATTTTAAAGTGGAGTGTGGGATAAAGGATTCCATTTCTGCAAGAATAATTTCACTGACACGATCTGAGCAAACATTGACATCAGAAGTTTTGAAACAGTAATCAGACCAAGGAAAAGAAGAAAAGAAGTCTCGCAGGTCATTCCATTTTGCATTCTTGTCATCTCTTATGATGCTGCATAAGCTTGCTTTCTTGCATCAAATATCTCTACTAATGCTAAAATGCTAATTGAGCATGCTCAAACCATTCAAGGCTTTATACATCTGAATCAGATCACTTCGCAGGTGCCTAGTCTCCAGATACTGTAATTTGAAAAACTTAAGCCTTTCTTTGTAAGAGCAACCCTTTGTTCCATTCACTAATCTTGTTGCCCTTCTCTGTACTCGTTCCAACAGCTCTACATCCTTCTTAAAATGAGGTCTCCAGACCTGTATACAGTACTCAAGGTGTGGCCTGACCATTGCCTTATACAAGGGGATAATCACCTCTTTATCCCTGCTATAAAAATTCCTGTATATCATTGACATGTCACCATGAGCTACTCTTGCAGACTATCTGCACCGCTCAGAAAACTTCATATCTGTCTGCACAATTACCCCAGATCCTTTTTGTTCTCTACCACTGTCAGTGTAGTACCACACAATTGATACGTTACTCTGGGTTTACTGCTTCCCATATGTAGTATTTTACATTTGTCTTTGTTAAACTTCATTTGCCACCTCTCAGCCCATCTGCCCAACTTTTTTATAGATCCTGTTGCAGCAGCGTACTGTCATTAGTGTCCTTAACAACCCTGCCAACCTTTGTATCATCTGCAAACTTGGACATTAAGCTTGATATACCATTATCAATATCATTTATAAATATAGAAAACAACAGTAGACCCAACACTGAACCCTGAGGACTCCACTAATAACATTAGTCCATGATGAGCAGTGTGCATTGATTACCACTCTGTCTTCTCCCACTCAACCATCCCTTTATCCATAGCAGCAATTTGCCTCCAATGCCACACTGTTCTAATTTGTTCAGCAGTCTTCCATGTGTGAATACAGTATCAAAAGCCTTTCTAAGATCCAAATATATGATATCAAAGTTATTCCCTGCAACCAGTTCTTTTGTGACTGCATCAAAGTATCCAATCAAATTGGTCAGGCAAGACTTTCCCTTAACAAAACTCTGCTGTGTCCGAGCTATAACTGAAGTCTTGTTTAGATGCTCCTACAGTGCTTCTTTAACCAGCGCCGACATTAATTTTCCTGGAACAGAAGTTAAACTAACACTTCTATAATTACTTGTGTTGCCCTTTGATCCTCCTTTGTGAATGGGGTCACATTTGCACATCTCCAGCCCATGGGTACATCCCCCGAGTCCAAAGAAGCTCTCATAATTATGGCTAAGGTTTATGGCTTACTTCCTTTGCTGCCTCCTTTAATATAACCGGATAGATCCTATCCACCCCGGGTGCCTTTTTTATGTTTATCTTCAACAATTTCGCTTCCACTTTCCTCTCAGTTATTACAAAATCATCTAGCTGCCAAAGTTTAATTCACCTCTGGCATTCTCCTCCCTGAATAACTCCTCATGTGTGAATGTAGATGCAAAATAATCATTTAGTTTGTTAGCCACCTGAGCAGGATCATCAACCGCTGAACCATCAATGTCCAGTGGACCAATCTGATTCATCCCTTTCCTTCTAGAGCTTACATAGGTAAAGAACTTTTTGTTTTTTTTTTCTTTGCATCCTTTGGCAAAGATTTCTCATAGTCTCCCTCTGCCTGCCTATTTCCTTTGTGACTTGGTTACAGACCAGCTTATATCTATCGTAGGCTTCCATGTCACCCATTATTTTATATATATCCCATGCATTTTTCTTCCCTGCCATATGTCTCATTAGTTCATCTGACATCCATTTAGGCCTAAACCTTGAACAATATTTCTTAGTTGGTATGTAAAGCCTAGTAGCATTCCAAGATAAATTCTTTGAATGCTTCCCATTTTGAATTTGCTGTTGGTAACATCATCAGTTGTTCCTACCGTATAGAATTTAAATACTGTCTCAGACCACCGTAGTCACCTTTACGAAAGCAAAAACCCTTCCCTTTACCCCTGATGGTAGTTACCTCTTTGAGTAAATCATACTTCAGCACACTGTGATCACTGCCACCTAGTGGTTCCTTTATCTGCAGATTCTTAATGCATGAAGAATCACTACTGATAATCAGATCAAGAGTTGCCTCCCCAACATGCTGATGTAGAAAACAATCATCAAATAAATCCACAAAAGTCTGTGTGACCAACCCACAGATTCCAGTCAATATCTGGGAAATTAAAATCCCACATTATAAGACTCTCTGATTTACTGGTCCACTATTTCCCTGTACATTTTCTTATTATACTCGTCGGAGTCATTAGGCCGATAACACACTCCTACTCTCAATTTTGATCTCCCAATTCTTATGTTCCACCGGGGAGTCTCAATAGCCAGGTGGGCAGAGCAGCAGTGCGTAGCACACTCTTCTTGATTAGACCGGGGTTCGAGCCAGTGACCACCAAATACGGAGGATGCGGAAAGGTCAGGGAATGACCACCACATATATCCCCGGAGCAATATGGCCTTAGTTGCTAATGCTCCTAAAAAAACCCAAATAACAATAGCTTATGTCACACCAAATTGACTCGACACTGCACTATTCAGCACTGTCAACTGGGTTCACTTCCTTGTATTTTATCTGTTTCTTAACTAATAGCATAACTCCTGCTCCCTTCCTGTCCTGTGTATCCTTCCTATACTCCCCTGTACATTGTACTCCCCAAATTGCAGTTCTGCATTCCTTATATCTGTGTGACACCACGTCTCTGATATCCCAACAATATCTGCCTTTGATGTTTTGAGCAATACCTCAAATTCATTAAATTTATTTACCAAACTCCTAGCATTGGTGTATACGTGCACCTTCCTGTTCTTAGCTATCCTAACAAAAGATTCCACGCTTTATTCTGTTCGTTTTTTAGCATCACGGCGATCACCATTCCACCAGATATTGGCATGTCTGTGAGGACCGACAGTGTCTTTTGGTATGGTACTGGTTGCAGCTGTTATTATCTGTATGGTAATGTGCTCAGTGACATCAATAGGCTGGTTTTTAACAACTTGATCATCAAAGGAAATTGCATTGGTGAACTTGTTCCAATCTGCTTTGCAGAATTTGCATTTTATCGGGCTGATTTATATGTGAGGTTCTGTTTGTTTGCAATTTGCAAATAATTGGATAATGGTCGCTGTTCAGTGGGTTATTTGAGACTGACCACTGAATGATTGTGAATAATTTTGGGGGACATATTGATAAGTGTATGGCAGTAGATACTCCTGTGGGAAAGTGAATATAAGTGTCAGCACCAGTATTTAATAATGTGAGATTCTGGTTATCAATAACTGTTTCACTGAGTTTTCATCTTTTGTCTATCTGTGGAAATCACCTCATAGGGTGGTGCCCATTGAAATCTCCTAGCAGAATGAAAGGAGATGGAAGCTGCTTTATAAGTTCCTCCAACTCTTTCACAGTGAATTCTTTGTTTGGGGAAAGGTACACAGAGACTACGGTTAACATAAAACTCAAATCAATTCGACTGCTACAGCCTCTAATGTGGTCTGCAGTGGGATCTGTTTTGTAGGAACCTTGTTGTCAACAATTATGGCTACGCCTCCTCTTGTTGAGTTAGTATTATGTCTGTCCTGTTGATAGATACTATAGTTTTTGATCACTGGAGTCACTTGTGGGGTTAGATGGTTAGATTGGTTTCTTGCAGGCAGAGGATAACTGGACTATGCTGTTTGATTAGGTTGTAAATATCAAAAATATTGCTTCATAGAGACCTCTACCATTGTATAATGTTCTGCATTATTTAGTTTTAGAAATTGTGTATGGTTCTGTCTGTTTTTTATAACCTGCCTGTTTGCTTTTCTTTTTTTGGGAAAGTGGGCATCCAATTTCCATATCTTCTCTATGTAGATCTAGGATTGGCTTATCCTGCAGGGTACCAGTATCAATATCCATATTTTCTGCGCGTGGTTGTCCTGAATTGTTTCGGGGTGATGCTTTTAATTTTGCAGTTTCTGGCAGGTATCAGGAGCAGTTGGTGGGACTATTAGCTTAGCAGGGTATTGCTAGCACAACTTACTTTACATTGTTCTGTAGGTGACTGCTGTGGAGATGATACCACTGATTGAGCCCAATCAGCAATTGAGATGGATGGTGGTATTGTTACTGCTGTTTGCGTTGCTGTTGACTGGTATTTTTGGTCATTTTTGTCATATCAAGCATAACTTGCTTCCTGATAAGTGATCTTTTGTTCGACTTTGTACTTCTGTATCTTTTTGCCTAATCTTCAGAGCTCGCAATTTTTTGAATACGCTGGATGCTGGCCTTTGCAATTTGGGCATTGTGGCTTTTCTGCAGTGCAGTCAGTTTGTGCATGATCTTTGGAGCCGCAGTTCAGACATGTAGTGTCCCCTCGGCATACTTTTTGCTAGTGTCCAAATTTTTGACACGTGAAACATCTGATTGGGTTGGGAATGTACAGACGTACTCGGCAATTTAGGTATTCAGCTTTCACACATGATGGTAAGGTTGGTGTATTGAATGTTAGAATAATGTTTCTAGTTCACCATCTTTTTTAATCATTATTTGTTTTGCCTGGACGACTTTTAATTCTTCGACTATCTCATTTTCAGCGACATCCATCAGGTCCCACTCAGCTATTACTCCTTTTGAACTATTTAGTGTGGCATGAGGGGTGACCTGTATAGGTATTCTACCAAAAGTTAATAATTTTAGTAGCGCCTTGGAATGCTGATGTTTAGCTGTTTCAACTAGTAGATCTCCAGATCGGAGTCTTTTAACCATTTTCGGTGAACCAGCCATGCTTTCTAAACATTTCTGAATTAGAAATGGTGAAAGGGCACTCATAGGCTTGGATGAAAGAGAATAGAATATAAGGAATGTTGGGAATTCCTGCTGATTCTCATTTTTATGTTGTCTCTTTGATTGTGATACGTCATGTTCAGTTTCAATCAGGTCATGAGTTTAGCCTCTAGGCTCAAGTGCTGGATAATTGTCAAAATCCATGGTTGCTCCTTTTAGCCCTGGAGAATAACTTTTCCTCCAGGTTACTGGCCCTACCATGTGGAGGCAGGAGCGGTGCCACCAGTGATCAAGCGATAGGAGGTTAGTGGTTAGTGTGTTATATAGGTTAGTTCTGTATACAAGGAGAAGAAAGGTAACTTCCTTTCTTTTTTGAAGAGCTTGCTTCTTTATTCAGAAAAGCAGAAATGAAATAATTTTGCAAATAAAGACTTCAGTTCTCAGTAATTTGCTGATTCTAGAGAGGACACTTTGATATTCACTTTTTAAACTCTCTTTGATCACTCGGGCCGGCAGACTGGGGGCTCAAAAGAAAGACCTTGGCAATCATATAACTTGTAATGTTCCTACCTGTTATTACCTATGGAGCCGGTGTGTGGTTCACCCACTCGACCATATTAAAAAACAGGAATAAATTAGAATTGATACAAAGGACAGTACTTCTCACCATTACCAGAGCATGTCGCACAGTGAGCACACCTGGGCTACAGTTGCTGGCTGGAGCTCTTCCACTTTACCTGGAAGAAGCCAAAAGAGGCTTGTATTGTAGACTTAAAAAGGCATACCCACAGAATTTCTGGGGATAGCCCTTGATGTAGCCAACACCTTCAATGCTGAAAGAAAAAGAATAGCCACAAAGTTCCATGAGCTCTGGCAAACTTTGATGTTGTCACAGACATTCCGGGGTGCTTGAGGTTGTCACAGACATTCTCTCAGATATACCAGACAAGCTGTACTTGCTACCAGGGAGTCTAAAACGATTGACACTCAAGTCAAGTGGACCCAATTTCGGCGAAGTCCGGACGGTCTGTGACAGCCAAATCCTCTGCTTGCACCTTCACGATGGTAGGACTGTTAGTAATCCTGGGTATAACCTCCATGCACAAGTACGTGGTGGATGACCACCCAGGTGTGAACCAATGTAAGCAGGTGTCGAGGTGTGGCGCCCACACCACATGGAGGAACGCCGCCCCTCAATGTTACCAGGCAGTACTAGGTGGTAGATGACTCTCATCAACTGGTGAAATACCACCACTTTGCTTATTGGAGGCTTGAAGTGGTGGAAACCATGTTTAGTCTCTAGAGCTAAGTTCCGGTAAACCCTTCCCTATCTCTTCCATCATGCAGTATGATTGATGACTTTTGAGGTTATGATGAACGTCGTGGCGAGATCCAATATTCCTTACATTTTGAGGGTAGAGCTCTAAAACGGTGTTCGCAGGCTGGCCGCTAGTTAGTACACTGGAACGAACCTATTGGTAACTCTCTAGGAGGCTTCCGCATCATCTAGTGTATAATCTTGCTACCTCTACTCTGCCAGATAGTGACTGGAGGGAGTCTGAGTAGTGTGTATGCAGGGAGCATTGTAGAGGCTACGTTATGTCAAGGATCTGGGTACATTCTTACCACGTGTACGCCATATCCAAAAATTTCATTACTTCATACAGCATGTCCCACCCACTTTTTCTTACCATTGAATACACCATGAATTGTCAAACTAATAGAGCAAGCTTATCTGCGAAAAGATCTAAACCTCCCAAGCACTTCCTAATTCATTTCACAAATATACGTGGTCTCAGTTCTAATCTCAACGATGTCCATTTCCACTTGCAGTTTGCCAAACTCCTTGTACTTTTTCTGACAGAATCTCAGTTATCGGTTGATTCAACTACTGCTCATCTCAGATGCCCAAATTATTCGCTGTATGATTCCTTTCGCCTCAAAGGTCGTCCATTCTGATATTCCCTGTCAGAGACTTGGCAATTTGGAATCTCCTCTCTTTGATCTTCTCTGGTTTAAAATCTCTCTACCTCATTGTGTCAAATTCATCTGTTGTCTCTACCGTTCTCCCAACTCCACTAATCACTTGGAACTCTTTGACTTCCTCTCTTTGCAACTTGACTTTCTCCAGTCCAACTTTGCTAACAGTGAGGTAATTTTCCTTGGTGATTTTAATGTTCACAACTCCAGCTGGCTTCAGTTTTCTACTCACACCGACTCAGCAGGTCGAGATGCTGAGGCTTTTGCAATTACTAACGACCTAGAACAGATTGTTCATTTACCTACAAGAATACCGGACAATCCTAATCATACAGCCAATACGCTTGATCTTTTTCTCACAAACAACCTTTCTAAGTACACAGTCGAAGTGAGAGGTCCTTTAGACACTTAAGATCACAACTTGGTGATTGTCTGTTCTCCAATGGAACCTTTATCTCATGGCTATTCCCAACCTCGTGTTGTTTGGCATTACAAGAATGCAAAATGGGATGACCTGTGAGACTTCTTTTCTTCTTTTCCTTGGTTGGATTACTGTTTCAAAACTTCTGATGTCAACATTTGCTCAGATCGTGTCAGTGAAATTCTTCTAGCAGGAATGGAATCCTTTATCCCACACTCCACTTTAAAATCTCATCCTTTATTTAAACCTTGGCTTTCCAATAAATGTGCTAAGGCTCTTCAAGAGAAGAATGTTGCATATCGTAATTGGCTTGTTTCTAATTCTTCAGTTTCATTTTCTGCCTACACCAAAGCTCGCAACAATTGTAAAGCAGTTATTAATCAGTCCAAACTAAAGTTTGAACAGGCTAAGAGTAGAAAACTTGCTTCTTGCCCTAATGCTAGCCGAGCATTCTGGTCTCTTACCAAAGCTGTCGGCCGCAACTTTTGCCCATCTCTGCTCCCACCCCTGTCCAAACCAGATGGTTCTGTTGTCACTTCAGCCAAGGATAAAGCTGACCTTCTAGCATCCCATTTTTCTTCCAGCTCATGTATTAATGATCTTGGTAAAACACCTCCCACCATTTCCAACACGCTCCATTCAATGCCTCCTGTGGTCTTCCGTCAAAAGGATATCAGAAGGATTTTGATGAATCTTGATGCTAAGAAAGCTCCAGGTCCTGATGGTATTTCTCCACTTGTTCTCAAAACCTGCGCTCCTGAACTTACTCCTATTCTTTGCCGCCTTTTTTCACTTTCTTATTCCAAAGGTGTTTTTCCTTCTGCTTGGAAATTTGCTTATATCCAGCCAGTTCCTAAAAAGGGTGACAAATCCCTCCCATCCAATTATCGTCCCATTGCAATTACTTCTACTCTTTCTAAAGTAATGGAGAAATCAATTAACCGCCAACTCTGAAACTACCTAGAAACCTTCCGTCTGATCAACGATCGCCAGTATGGATTCCGTCAGTGTCGATCCACTGGTGATATTCTGGCTTATGTTACCCATTTATATATTAATTCAATGGAAAGGTTCGGTGAAACACAAGTAGTTGCTCTTGACATCTCAAAGGCTTTCGATCGTGTTTGGCATAAAGGTCTTCTAAACAAGCTTCCATCTTATGGTTTGCCAACTGTTTTTAGTAATTGGTTATCCAGTTTTCTCTCTGATCGCATACTGAGGCTGATGGTAGATGGCTCTCTGTCTTCTAACTCCTCCACTAATGCTGGTGTCCCCCAAGGTTCAGTTCTTTCCCCCACTCTTTTCTTCTTGTATATTAATGACCTTCTTCCATTGACTGGAAATCCTATCCATAGTTTTGCCGATGATAGCACATTGCATAATTCTCCAGTGGTGCAAAGACAACTTAGTTGATTTCAACCCTTCGAGTCTGGGTGCGAGGTTAGCCTGTGCGGCCGTTGCTCCTTAAAGCTCTTGAAACAGAGAAGTTTTTCCTGATTTATTTTCTGCTTTATTAGTTTAAATTGTCATATTAACTTATTTTCTAGAGTAGCTTTATATTCCTAGTTACGATACTTAGTTTAAAGTTTAACTTAGACAGAGATTTTGTAGATATTACTTAGTATCGGTAACGGTATCAAATCAACGTGTCACAAATTGAACGAGAGGTCTTTTTTTTTTTAACCAAATTTAGTCGATTTATTAACCAATTGTTATATCAAATTATCTTCTATAAGTAGATTATAGACCTAGTTAGGATCCTTAGTTTATTCTAAATTGAGATAGCGAGATTTGAAAGCTAATCAATACTTACGAGTCCGTAGAAATACCGTTCGTGAATTCCCGCCATTTTTACACGATAGCATAAGCTTAGTGTAGTATAGTGCATAATATAATATTGTCAATTAATCAGTGAATCTATTAATCTCGATAAACTTTATTGTCAATTAAATTGTATTTTTAACTCTATATATATATAACGACTTAATCGTAACAAATAATTAATACATAACTATAGTGGTACACGTGATACGGAAGTTGTATAAAGGGAACTCGTAGAAAACACTAGATACCGAAAAAAAAAATATATATATAACATAACTGTTTTGGGATATAACTTAAGGATTTAATTTTTGTTTTGAATTTTATTGAATTAAATCGGAATCATGACTCTGACCAGAGCAGCAAAGCAAAAGGCTCAAGCTAATGGGAGTGCTGTGGTTCAGGGGAGAACTGAGGGGGGCAGTTGCCCTCTGAATCACAGTCTTTTAAAATGCACTGTTTGCTTGATGTTTGCGGAGCAGTCGGGTACGGGACATGATACTGCCAAGGGGGATGTCTTTGTGTGTGCACGATGTAAGGAGTGCAAGGAAATCAGGCGACAACTCAGCGTTGTTATGGGCCTTTATCAGAGCTTGAAGGACAGGGTGGATGCCCTCGAAGGAAATAAATTGAGGGGCCCATCAAGCTCTCAGCTGCCCACATCAACGCCAGAGCTTGCACTTGGTCATCAGGCAACACAGAGGCAGCCCCCTAGGCAGAATGCGCTGGTCCCACAGGAACTAGTAGTTGTTGGTGACTCTATTGTCAGGGAAACGGGGAACATGCTTTGTAAAAAGGATAGGTGGAATAGGACCAGGGTATGTCTGCCAGGGGCAAAGGTTGATGACGTTGTAGAGCGGATATCATCTTTTAAGGGCACAAAAGGTGATATAGTTGTACACGTTGGCACTAATGATATTAAGAGTAGGAGACCGGCGGAATTACTTAGCAAGTACAGGTCACTGTTGAAAAAAAGCCGTGAATTAGGGTTGAACTTGAAAGTGTCTGCAATTATGCCCAGACACGATAGGAGGGAGTATATGATGAGAGCCTTGTCGATCAATTCGGCCCTGGAGGGATTGTGCAAGGCTCAAGGGGTAGAATTTTTTTCAGCCTGGACTGTACTTGTTAACAGGAGAGATTGCTTCTACAGGGATGGGATACACTTAAATAGAAAGGGTGCAAGAATTTTTGCTGATGCTGTCGAGGCAGTGTTAGGTGGGTCGGAAAACTGCTAGTTGGGGGGGATACAAGGACTAATAGATTAACAGTAGCCACTGGCAGAGGTGGAAGTGATTCTTGCACTGCTTCTATTGAAATGAGCAGAAGCCTGAAAAACAAGATGCAGGATATTTCAGAGACTGCTGGTAGTCATTGCGGTACAAGCAAACACATGGGTTGTGTTAGGGTAGCTAAGAATAGAAACAGGTGCATGTATACCTGCGTGTACACCAATGCTAGGAGTTTGGTAAATAAATTTGATGAATTTGAGGTATTGCTCAAAACATCAAAGGCAGATATTATTGGGATATCAGAGACGTGGTGTCACACAGATATAAGTAATGCGGAACTGGAATTTGGGGAATACAATGTGTATAGAAAGGATAGACAGGACAGGAGGGGAGGAGGGGTTATGCTATTAATTAAGAAACACATAAAGTCCAAGGAAGTGAAGCCAGTCGACATCGATGGACAGGGCAGTGTCGAGTCAGTCTGGTGTGACATAAGCATAGGGAAATCAAAATTGAGAGTAGGAGTGTGCTATAGGCCTAATGACTCTGATGAGTATAATAAGATATTGTACAGGGAAATAGAGTGGGCCAGTAAATCAGAGAGTCTTATAATGGGGGATTTTAATTTCCCAGATATTGACTGGAATTTGTGGATTGGTCACTCGCACACTAGCAAGGCTTTTGTGGATTTATTGGATGATTGTTTTCTACATCAGTATGTTCGTGAGGCAACAAGAGGGAGCAATACTCTTGATCTGATTATCAGTAGTGATTCTTCATGCATTAAGAATCTGCAGATAAATGAACCACTAGGTGGCAGTGATCACAGTGTGGTGAAGTGGGATTTACTCAAGGAGGTAACTACCATCAGAGGTAAAGGGAAGGGTTTTTGTTTTCGTAAAGGCGACTATGATGGTCTGAGACAGTATTTAAATTCTATACAGTGGGACCAACTGATGATGTTACCAACAGCAAACTCAAAATGGGAAGCATTCAAGGAACTAATCTTGGAGGCTACCAGGCTTTACATACCAACTAAGAAATATTGTTCAAGGTTTAGGCCAAAATGGTTGTCAGATGAATTAATGAGACATGTGGCAGAGAAGAAAAATGCATGGGATACGTACAAATTAATGGGTGACATGGAAGCCTATGATAGATATAAGTTGGTCTGTAACCAAGTCACAAAGGAGATTAGGCAGGCAAAGGCAGACTACGAAAAATCCTTGGCAAAGGATGCAAAGAAAAACAGAAAAGAGTTCTTTACATATTTGAACTCGAGAAGGAAAGGGATGAATCAGATTGGTCCACTGGATATTGATGGTTCAACAGTTGAGGATCCTGCTCAGGTGGCTAACAATCTAAACGAGTATTTTGCATCTACATTCACGCATGAGGAGTTATTCAGGAAGGAGAATGATGTAGGTAAAGTAAACATTGGCAGTGAGCTGGATGATTTTGTAATAACTGAGAGGAAAGTGGAGGAGAGATTGTTGAGGATAAACATGAAAAAGGCACCTGGGGTGGATGGGATCTATCCAGTTATATTAAAGGAGGCAGCAAAGGAAGTATGCAAACCCCTAGCCATAATTATGAGAGCTTCTTTGGACTCAGGGGAGGTACCCATAGACTGGAGACGTGCTAATGTAACCCCAATTCACAAAGGAGGATCAAAGGCTGACACAAGTAATTATAGACCTGTTAGTTTAACTTCTGTTCCAGGTAAATTAATGGAGGCACTGGTTAAAGAAGCACTGCAGGATCATCTAGACAAGAATTCAGTTATAGCTCAGACGCAGCATGGTTTTGTTAAGGGCAGGTCTTGCCTGACCAATTTGATTGGATACTATGATGTAGTCACAAAAGAACTGGATGCAGGGAATAACTTTGATATTATATATTTGGATCTTAGAAAGGCTTTTGATACTGTTGCACATGGAAGACTGCTGCACAAATTGGAGCAGTGTGGCATTGGAGGCAAATTGCTGCTATGGATAAGGGGTTGGTTGAGTGGCAGAAGACAGAGAGTGGTAATCAATGGACACTGCTCAACGTGGACTAATGTTATTAGTGGAGTTCCTCAAGGTTCAGTGTTGGGTCCGTTGTTGTTTTCGGTGTTTATGAATGATATTGATGATGGGATATCAAGTTTAATGTCCAAGTTTGCAGATGATACAAAGGTTGGCAGGGTCGTTAAGGACACTACTGACGCTATGCTGCTGCAACAGGATCTGGAAAGGTTGAACAGATGGGCTGAGAGGTGGCAAATGAAGTTTAACATTGACAAATGTAAAGTACTACATATGGGAAACAGTAACCCCAGAGCAACGTATCAACTCTGCAGTACTACACTGACAGTGGTGGAGAATGAAAAGGACCTGGGGGTAATTGTGCAGGCAGATATGAAGTTTTCTGAGCAGTGCAGACGAGCTGCAAGAGTAGCTCATGGTGTGTTGTCAATGATATACAGGAATTTTTCTAGCAGGGATAAGGAGGTGATTATTTCCTTGTATGAGGCAATGGTTAGGCCACATCTTGAGTATTGTATACAGGTCTGGAGACCTCATTTCAAGAAGGATGTAGAACTGCTGGAACGGGTACAGAGAAGGGCAACAAGATTAGTGAATGGAACAAAGGGTTGCTCTTACGAAGAAAGGCTTAAGTTTTGCAAATTACAGAGTCTGGAGACTAGGCACCGGCGAGGTGATCTGATAGAGGTGTATAAGGCTTTGAATGGTTTGAGCATGCTCAAATGCCAATGGGATTCTTCATCTTGCTCAGAATAATCACCTCAGAGGGCATAAATTCAAATTGAGGAAGGACGGATGTCGGATAGATGTGCGGAAATTTGCCTTTGGCCAGCGGGTGGTTGGTTGGTGGAACCGACTTCCATCACTTGTTGTAGAAGTTGATAGCCTAAACAAATTTAAAGCTCAACTGGACAGGTATTTGGAACGAACAGATGGGTGAAATGGGAGTGGGGTTTTTTTTTTTTTTTTTTTTTTTTGGCTGATGCTGAATAAGCTTGCTTTCTTGCATCATTTGCCTCTACTAATGCTAATGCTAACTGAGTCTTGTTTTATATCTCGCAAAAAGGATTCTTCTGCTCCTATGCTTATCTTTAGTGACACTCCAATTTCTAGGCAAAATGATATATCTCTTTTGGGGATTACCCTGAATTCTAATCTCTCTTGGCACAAGCACATTGCAAATATTGCTTCCTCCGCATCTAAAAAACTTGGTTTTCTCTTTCGCTCTCGGCGTTACTTTTCTTCCAAACAGCTGCTCACTCTGTATAAATCGCAAATCTGCCCTGCCATGGAATATTGTTCCCACATTTGGGGTGGTGCCCCCAAAACCTCTCTCAGGCTTCTTGATTTCATTCAGAAGAGGGCAGTTAGGTTAATTAATGATTCATCTGTAACAGAGTCTCTCCACTCATAGACGTACTGTTTCTGCTGCATGCCTCTTCTACAGATACTTCCATGGGCACTGTTCTTCTGAATTGGCTTCTATAATTCCCGCTCTCTCTTTCAAAACAGTCCGAACATGTGCCGCCACCAGCCAACATCCATTTACTTCAAACTCACAGAACCAACTTTTCATCTTCCTTATTTATTCATTCAACTTCTGTTTTCTGGAACAACTTTCCTTCATATGTATTTTCTGAAAATTACAATGTACAGAAGTTCAAGTCCAATGTCAACAAATATTTTCTTTCGTCTTCTCAACTTCCAACCCAAGCACGGTACTAAGTACTATAGGTTCTAATACCTCTCTTGTTTGGGTTTCACATAAAAAAAAAAAAAAAAAAGGGAGTAGGAAACCAGAGGTCTAGTTAACAAAAGGTTTCTGCCACGGGTGGCAATGGTCAGCCCAAAGCCGCCTAATTGGTATGCCCCTGGACTTTTTACAACATTCATATTGACGTATGGTCATGGCTCCCTAAAGGCAAAACTAACCTCCTTAGGGCTGATTGATGACCCCATATTGCACCTGTGGAAAGAGTGAAGACCGCGCGCGCGCACACACTCTATATGCATGTATAATTTATGGCACCTCCCGAACAAAGCTAATAGCACAGATTGGCTCCCTTTCAAGGGGAGGGGAGAAGCACATTTATTCATTATAGAAGAGGAAAATTATAAAGCCCTAACAACCTTCACACAGAAAGTATTCAAAATGCACAGAACTATCCAAAGAATGGCAATTCAGCCCCCCAGCAATTAAACAATAATCACTAGTTGAAATTGCCCACATCTCCCACCAAGCCCAGACGATGACCTAATAACTGTCAGGACAGCAGTATTCTGTGCCCTGACATGATAAAACTGGATTGACCTTGGCACACCCCAGGACTACCCTGCCAAATGTAGGAACCTGGGACCTCACACCAAATAAGTAGCCATGTGGGGGGGGGATGTACAGGCAGCCAGGGAAGCAGATTAGCTGAAAAATATCAGTAAGCTGGTAGCAAGGGGATGCAATGTAGAATGAATAGGCTGGTCACTGAGTGAATTAGGAATTATGGTAAAAGGGAATAAATGTCAGTTTTGGTGAAAGAAAGAATGACACTGTAGGAGGGAAAGAGTGAGTGAATGAATGTTATGGTGAATGGCAATGAGTGGAATAGCAAATGTAATTGGCTGAAAGAATACAAAGTTAATAACAACTCAAATCACTTTTTATATACTAACAAACATTTACTAACAACACAAACACTGCATGGCCTCCAAAAAACCTGCGGCTAGGCCTGCACCCCAGCTGAAAAATAACAGTTAAGTTGAGGTGCCTAGAGAGTGCAGTGTAAAAAGCAAGAGTCGAACAAATGAAATGAAAGCCAGAAGTAAGTGTGTGTGAGAAAAAGAACACAAACCATAAATGTTTACAGTTAAGTACACACTAACCCTAGTTTTAATCCTTTATATCCTTTCTTATTTACCTTAACTATTAAACATTATTTTTAGTATTTCACTAATTAGTAAGCATTAGCAAGTAATTACATTACACCATTACTTCCAATTGTCTCATGAGGTAGAATTTTTTTCAGTGTGGTCAGTGCTTGTTAACAGGAGAGACTGCTTCTACAGGGATGGGATACACTTTAAATAGAAAGGGTGCAAGAATATTTGCTGATGCCATCAAGGCAGTGTTAGGTGGATCAGAAAACTGCTAGCTTGGGGGGGGATTCACATACTAAAAGGTTAAAAGTACCACAGGCAGAGGTGAAGGTGATTCTTGCACTACTTCTATTAGAATAAGCAGCGGCCTGGAGCGAGGGAGTATTGGGGCTTTTAGGAACTGATGGCATCATTGTGAAACAGGTGGGTATATGGGATGTGTTAGGGTAAATAAGAATAAGAATAGGTGCATGTATACCAATGGTAGAAATATAGTAAATAAATTTGATGAATTTGAAGTGTTGGTCAAGACATCAAAGGCAGATATTTTGGGATATCAGAGACGTGGTGTCACACAGATATTAGGAATGCAGAATTGGAATTCGGGGGGTACAACGTGTAGAGAAAGGATAGGAAGGGAGGAGGGGTTATGCTGTTAATTAAGAAAAACATAAAATCAAAAGAAGCGCATCCAGTTGATATAGATGGACAGTGCACTGTTGAGTCAGTTTGGTGTGACATAAGCACTGGGAAAGGAAAAATGAGAGTAGTTTGTGTGTGTGTGTTATAGGCCTAATGAATCTGATGAGTATAATGAGCAATTATGCAGAGAAATAGTGTGTGCCAGTAAATCAGAATGTCTTATAATGAGGGATTTTAACTTTCCAGATATTGACTGGAACTTGTGGGTTGGTCACTCACTCGCACGCCAGCAAGAATTTTGTGGATTTATTGGATGACTGTTTTCTACAGCAACATATTCGAGATGCAACCGTCATGATTATTCATGTATTAAGAATTTGCAGATAAAGGAACCACTGGGTGACAGTGATCACAATGTACTGATGTGGGAATTACTTAAAGATTTAACTGCCATCAAGGCTAACGGGAAGCGCTTTTTCTTTCGTAAAGGTAACTACCGGGGTCTCAGACAGTTTTTAAATTCTGTACAGTGGGATCAACTGATGATGTTACCAACATTGAATTCTAAATGGGAAATCTTCAGGAACTTAATGAGGATCGTGGTAGAGAAGAAAAATGTATGGGATGTATATAAATTATCAGGTGACACAGAAGCCTATGGCAGATATAAGCTAGTCTGTAATCAAATCACAAAGGAGTTTAGGCAGACGAAGGCAGATTACAAGAAATCTTTGGCAAAGGATGCTAAGAGAAACAGCAAGCATTTCTTTACTTATATAAACTCTAAAAGGAAGGGGATGAATCAGTTTGGTCCAATTGATATCGATGACTCGACTTTTGTTTGCTATCTGAGCACGATTTGATGATCCTGCTCAGATAGCAAACAAACTGAATGAGTATTTTGTATCTACATTCACACATGAGGAATTATTAAGGATTGAAAATGCCAGAAGGTTATCAAATTGTAGCAGGGCGCTTAATGATTTTGTGATAACTGAGAACAAAGTGGAGGAGAAATTGTTGAAGATGTGCAATTGGATTCTCCAATTGCACATCTGCCAAAAACTTGGCGTATTGACTTCACCCGCTATCATTTTAATTGACACGAGCAAGCGGAGGGCGAATATCCGCTTGGAGACTTTTCTGTAATTTAGAAGTTGAGTGATATCTGAAGTATGTGTGAGTGGTGGCAGTTTATGCTTGAAGAGGACCCACCGAAGAAGCCAGTACGCATCGGATGCAATGGTTTTTAGCGTCGTTTTCGTTGCCGACGCCCAGATTTCTGAACCATAGGTGATGACTGTCTTCAGAAACCAGTATATGTATTGGAGCGTGTACTCAGACTCTGTGACATGAAGGAGGTGTTGTTTGGCAAGCCATCTTGATCTGCAAACCTTGTTGTGAATGTCTGCAACATGATGTTTGAAACTGAGTTTAGTGTCTAATATAACACCGAGATCACTGTGCTCAGTGACTGGGGTGATGGAGGTTCTGTGGATTTCCAGGTTTAGTTGCGCTGGGTCTGATTTGAGTGAAAACACCGTTTGTGCAGATTTGTTTGGATTTATCTTAATAGAAAACTGTGCCAAGTATGTAATCAGATCCTTAAGGCTGTTGATAATGGTTTCAGAAACAGAATCAGGTTGGGCGGTCCCGTTGATCTGATCAAGTCGTCTGCGTTACTGATAATCCCATGTCATGCTTGGTATTTCAATAATTCCTCAATGCAGTGTTGCATGTGAGAGAATATTCACAGATTAGAAAAAGAAAAACTGAGTTCATGTTCCCTTTCTGGTGAAGCTTTAGAAATATTCCTGATGGCTAAGTTAAACAACAGAGCCATTGTTATGAACAAAACTTGACATTTCTGAAGAGGTGTAACATTGCTACAATGTCTTTCTTGAAGCATTCATAATCAATTGATGTCTTAAAGAAAATCCACAGAAAAATCCTATGTAAGCTAATGTTACAGATTAAACCAGTACTGGTAAACAATCCTATGTGATTATTTTAATATAAAATGTGTATATCAGCCTTTTACTTCAATTTGCAATATATTCTCAGATTAAGTTAGCTATAAAAAGGCTTTCCACATTCTAAAATGACATTTAACTTTGATTTTGTCACTTGTTTTCTCTAATTGTAATTTATATTGTATGATTGCATTTTTAAATTTTATTGTTGATTTTGGGAAATTTAATCTAGTAATATTACTGTGATATTAATCCTTGCTATTTAAAATAATATGTTTCCTTTATTTTTTAACAGAACCATCGCCGCTATCTCCGGTGTCCAGGTGCAATCACAATTGCTCATTTGAAGAGGTTACTAAAAGCAAAATACAACCTACATCCTTTGCATAAGGTAGTGGAAATATTTAATGAGTCAAACTGAAAAATATTAGGGCCAAAATGATCTAGTCTTTATATTGGATAGATTAGGGTCACACACATGACAACTCTTCTAAATCAATTAGGCGAGTCATGTTTTTGTTCTGTTTAAGCTGTCCCCCCCTCCTCCCACACGCCTCTCTAGCCAGGTGGGCAGGAGCAGCAGTGCGTAGCACACGCTTCTTGATTAGACCAGCGTTTGGGCCCGGTCTAATCAAGCCCGTGACCGCCAAATACGGAGGATGTGGAAAGGTCAGGGAATGACCACTGCATATCCCCGAGCAGTATGGCCTTAGCTGCTAATGCTCCTAAAACACCAAATAACAACCTCCCCCCCCCATCCTCACACACAAACAACTTTTATGAATAAACTAGAAATTTTAGTTGATCCTAATAATAAATAGTAATTCGTTTCAAGAATAATATTTTGGTTAAATCTTTTCTACCCATGTTACTCATACTGTTAAGTTCCATCCTCCCTACTAAATACATATAATCCCACCACTTTGTGCATGATTGTCCTCAGATATTTCTGATTGTCCCCAGTAATAAATTATGTATTTCGATGTACATAATTTATCTTATGTAGGTGAGATAGTGATCATATCTATTTTCATCCAAGTAATAATTTTAAGTAGTCAATTATACCTTCTTCACTGTTTGCTGCTTGGATTTGTGTATTTATATTTTAGAGATTAGGTACATATTTATCATTTACGCATAAAGAAAGCTTATTTTGCATTACTTACTTGCATTATTCAACCAAGAAAGGCAACCACTTTGATTTTCACATGTGCTTGATGCAGTTTCCTGTTGTCACCAGATAAGAAAGGTGATGCAATCAGTTATTTGCTAGAAAATATAAGGACAATGTACAGTGCATGGAAAGGAATCAGAAACTGATTACTTGAAAGAAGGGAATTATATGGTTTCTTATCTTATAGATATGAGATACAGTAAGTGACACTGATCTAGCATGCATAATAATTAAGCTTGTTTATTAAAATGTCACAAATTTAATTGAAAATACTTCAACAGAAAAACTTTTGATAACATTTGAAGTCACTGTTTCTCATCAGGCCTTATAATGAGAAATGGTGACCTCTTGAAATGTCGAAATGTATAATGAGAAATGGTGACCTCTTGAAAAGTGTTTCCATTGAGGTGTGTTCATTTAGCTTTGTAATATTTTCAATAAAACAGCTTAATATTTATATATGGTGTGCATTATGGCCACACAAGCCGATGTGCCAACAACTAACAAACAACAACAATTTTATATGTGGTAGATTAGTGTTGTTTACTGTGTTTCATATCAATAATTCAGAAGCTAAAGTCGGGATTATATTTCAACAAAGGCATTGAAATAATTTGAAAAGTTGTGCACATTTATCTTTTAGTCGCTCTGCTAATTGACTTCAGCTTTCAGGGCTTATTGCTCATAGTAAGGAGCAATATAATTATTCCCGAGTCAACCAACACTGATATAATTATACTATAAATAACATCAAAAAGATTAATTTATTATTCCTGGGAATCCTTCAGTCCACTTGGATACCAGATATCACAGACACCTATCATAATGCATTAAATTTACACATTTAAAAAATACTTATTTAAAGTAATAATTTTACTCTTCACTAGCAGCGTGCTGAGTTCTGTGATCCACATTTTTTAAAAATGTCTAGAAAAGTTAAAAGCAAATTGTTGTGATGCAAAAATTTTTAAACCTGGAAATGTTTAATTTCTGAACAATAGCATACAAACAATTCTCCCTCTGAAACTTTGTTAGCATATTTCTTCCATATGTTCAATCTTTGGTGTAACATTTGAAGTGACTTTTGGATTAACCACTGATCACCTTTATAGGCCAAAATATAGGTATCCCTCATTTAGCATGGTAGGTACATTCCAGAAAATCACTGGACTAAAAGAAAATTGCATTTCAATAAGAATATCTATAATTACATTCTCAGAAAGTTACGTTTTCCAAATCTGCAGTTGTGGCCATTTCAAAAGCAGTACACATTTCTTATGTCAATTCTGGTATTCTTTTAATTATTTAAAAATTGTATTCGTATGCTTCATGTAATGTCACCTATCTTCACAATGTGGCTATAAAAAAAAAAAGCAGCAAAGAATGTTCTTGATTAGATTCACCATAAACGGTCGCTGGCACAGATGTATTGTATCCCTTTCTCGTTAGTGGTTTCGTGTAGCCCCTCCTTACTCGGAGTACCGTGTGGCTGTACGTTATAGGTAGATTTCAAATTTAATATCTATAATAATGATAAGATTTGCACCTGATTTAAACTTTTTCATGTATAACCTCATAAAAAGTTGTCAATCTGATATTTTTTGTCTGTAGTTTAGCTGCTGAGGTGTTACTTTGTGATAACTGTACACATATAGAAATTGTAGTTAAAGCTAAAAATATAAAAATAAATTAAACTGTGAAAACAATCCAGATTATTAACAAGGCTTCCATTTTCACCATCATCAAACTGTGCAAATGCTGCTATTTCACACCTAATGATGAAATTGCATCCGGACCACACTTCTTATTTTTTTGTTGTAGTATGACAGTAGGTTCAGCTAACTTCATTGAATTAGCAATGTCAGTCACATAATAACCCTTTTGTGAAGGTGCTTAAGCATGTTCACTTTTAAGTTAATAAATTTTTCCTTACAAGCACAAGCAGTTTCCCCCCCCCTTTGGAAACGTGATGAATGATAAATTCCTCTAAAATACGAATCCAAATAATTTTAAAAAAATCACAGAGCAAAAAAATAATAATCAATTTTTGCAGTGTTGGCACATGATAAAAGACTGGCATGGAAGTAAAGTAAGGAAACACGACACGCGATTTTGACAATTTTCATCATAACTGGTTTTTCAACATTTTGATACATTCAGCTACTTGTAGCATGGTCTCAAACCACACAAGCCATGTGGAATACACACAATGCTACCACCCCAAAACACCATTTTATATATATTTCATTATTCTTTCTTCTCCTTTTTTTTTTTTTTTTTTTTTTAAATCTCCCATGGCTTTTTTTTTTTTTAAATCTCCCATGTCTTTTTTTTTTTTTTTGTTTCATTATATGGTTTTTAGGAGCTTGTTTGTTTGTTATTTGGTTTTTAGGAGCATTAGCAACTAAGGCCGTATTGCTCCGGGATATGCGGTGGTCATTCCCTGACCTTTCCGCATCCTCTGTATTTGGTGGTGACGGGCTCGAACCCTGGTCTAATCGAGAAGCGTGTGCTATGCACTGCTGCTCCTGTGGCACCTCCGTAGCCAGGTGGGAAGGAGCAGCAGTGCGTAGCACACGCTTCTTGATTAGACCTGGGTTCGAGCCCGTCACCACCAAATAAGGAGGATGCGGAAAGGTCAGGAATGACCACCGCATATTCACGGAGCAATATGGCCTTAGTTGCTAATGCTCCTAAAAACAAATAACAAATAATAACAAAGCTGCTCCTGCCCACCTGGCTACAGAAGCACCCTCCCATGTCGTATGACAATGCAAACAATGGTAGAGTACAATTTGGAACTTTAATCTCAGTAGTCATAATGGTGTGTAAATGAACCTTATGGTTGAGATTAAGTAACTACAACCTTGGATCTGACATTGTGCAAAAGAAGGATGGAGATACGTGAAACATTGAGATACATGAAACATGAAAAATTCTGTAAAAATTAAAACAATATACATGATAAATGAAAAATTTTCTCTTGTTTGTTTGTTATTTGGTTTTTAGGAGCATTAGCAACTAAGGCCATATTGCTCCGGGGATATGCAGTGGTCATTCCCTGACCTTTCCGCATCCTCCATATTTGGTGGGCACGGGCTTGAACCCCGGTCTAATCAGGAAGCATGTGCTATGCACTGTTGCTCCTGCCCACCTGGCTACAGAGGCGCCCAGGTGGGAGCCTGGGTGCCTCCGTAGCTAGGTGGGCAAAATTTTCTCTTGTTGGAAGCTGTGCAAAAGTCAAATTGCATTAAATGAGGGTACTTCTATTTGCATATTTTGTTAGGTATGTTTCCGTTAATCAGAGCTGTGTCTGTAATTTTTGACATTATAGCATATAGTACAGTACATTGAGTTATTAAGTATCTAGCTCTTAATTACTGTGTGAGTCAAACTTTTTTGATGATAGTTAAATGTAATATCACATGCAAGTGACAAATGGGGGAAGGGGTTAACCGTATTGGTTATGTTAGCAATGAGTGTTTAACTATAAAAAGCATCAATAATTTGGACTGCCTTCTTTTTTATGCATGCATTTTATTTATACAGAATGGGAGATGGTTCTTAAACAAAAATTTAATGATACAGTTCGGAACTTCTTTCCGAATGACTTTGCAGTCACTCTGTCAAAGAAGTATAATCATTTAAAAGTTAAAAACTAAATGCAAATATAAGCATTAAAGCATTTTTCTTGTTAGATAATGTTGCTGACATCCTTCCAATGAAATTTTATCAAATGATGATGATAGTAGTAGTAAGTGCTTCTCTTACCTCACAGTACAACCACCCTTGCACACCTTGTTGGTCAGAGAAATAAGGAAACATGCTTAGCCGTAAATGTTTGTATCAAAGGAAACAGTTGAGGTCTCCCCCCCCCCAAATAAGAGAAGAAAAGACTGGCCAGTATTGAAAATTAAGACATAAAAATGTGTTATATATAATTGACTTACAAATTGGGATTTCATGTATTTCTGTACTAATTTCATTGGGGAAAAAAAAAAAAAAAAAACCAGTTTGATTTCATCTAAATAAATATGAAGAGTCATTAAATGATTATTGTTTGCATTTATTTAGATAGAATCAAAGGTAAAGAGAAGTAGTGGTAGTAATGGCAAATGATGCAAGAAAGCAAGCTTATATAGCATCAGCCAAAAAAAAAAAAAAAAAAAAAAACCCTACACAGTTCACCCATCTGTATTCTCTAAGAATTTGTCTAGTTCTTTTTTGATAGGTATTAGAACCTATAGTACTTAGTACCGTGCATGGGTTGGAGGTTGAGAAGATAAAAGAAGATATTTGCTGACAGTAGACTTGAAGAAGCTTGTAGATTGTAATTTTCATGAAATATGTATGAAGGAAGGTTGTTCCAGAAAACAGAAATTGAATGAATAAATGAGGAAGAAGAAAAGTTGGTTCTGTGAGCTTGAAATTGGGCAGTAAAAGGATGTTGATTGGTTGCGGCACATGTTTGGACTGCTTTGAAAGAGAGAGAGTGGGAATTAATAGAAGGCAGTTTAGAAAGTGCCAATGGAAGTATCTATAAAAAAAGGCATACAGCAGAAACAGAATGTCTATGAGACAGAGTGGAGTGACTCTGTTAGAGATGAGTCATTAATTCGTCCAATTGCCCTCTTTTGAAAGAAATCTAGAAGCCTGAGAGAGGGTTTTGGTGGCACTGCCCCAGTTGTGGGAACAATATTCCATGATAGGGTGGATTTGCAATTTGTACAGAGTGAATAGCTGTTTGGAAGAAAAGTAATGCCGAGAGCGAAAGAGAAAACCCAGTTTTTTTAGATGCAGAGGAAGCAATATTTGTAATGTGCTTATGTCAAGAGAGGTTAGAAGTGAGGGTAATCCCCAAATAGATATATATGATCTTGTCTAGAAATCAGTGTAATTAAAGAGAAACAGAAGCAAAATCCTTTTTGCAAGATATAAGACAGGACTGAGTTTTAGAAGGATTGAAATCAATTAAGTTATCTTTGCCCCTGGAGATCAGCATTTAAGGAATTAATGGTGGATATTCGAGAAGTTGAAATGGTTTGAGCAGGGCAAGGTTTCTCAAACTGGAAGGTAGAATGCAATATGCTATTATCAGCAAAACTATGGATAGGATTTCCAGTCAATGGAAGAAGGTCATTAATATACAAGAGGAAAAGAGTGGGAGAAAGAATTGAACCTTGGGAAACACCAGCATTAGTGATGTTAGAAGACAGAGAACCATCCACCATCACCTGCAGTGAGTGGTCAGAGAGAAAACTAGATACCTAATTAAAAAAAACAGTTCGCAAACCATACAATGGAAGTTTATTTAAAAGACCTTTATGTCAAACACGATCAAATGGCTTTGAAATGTCAAGAGCAACTGCTTGAGCTTCACTAAACTTTTCCATTGAATTTGTCCATAGATGGGTAAGATAAGCAAGAATATCAGTGGATCGACATACCGGTGGTCATTGATCAGGTGGAAGGTTTTTAGATGGTTTAAGAGTTGCCAGTTAATTGATTTCTCCATTACTTTGGAAAGAGTAGAAGTAACTGCAATGGGACGATAATTGGATGAGGGAGAGATTTGTCACCCTTATTAGGAACTGGCTGGATATAGCAAATTTCCATGCAGAAAACAAAACCGGTCCACTTGAGAGTAAACATCACATTTTTTTCAACACAAGTATATCCATAAATATACTTGGTCGCAGGAGACAAGACAAATTAAATCAGTTATAGATTACATTATTTCAAAATGATCGGGGACGCACATATTAAAAGATTATAGAGGAACAGAATGTGGATCTGACCATTTTCTTGTTCAAACGACACTGAGGTGAAACTGGATTAAGAAAATAAGAGTGGTCAACCAACTGTGCAGGGAAGGAGAAATTCTGCAAGTGGATCAATTTAAAGTTGAACTACTTCAGGACAACAGCATCAGAAACAACTTCACCTGGAGATTGGATGCTACAATCAACATAGAGATAGAAGGTAATACTGAAGACATTTACAAATATTTAAAAAATATTTAAAAAAAAAAAAAAAGCTCATGAAATCCTAGTGAAAAGAAGAGCCAAGGACCAGAAAAGACCTGGATTACAGAGAAAGTAAGAGCTACTATAGAGGAAAAGAAACTTGCATATCAGAAATGGTTGGGTGAAAGGAATGATTTATGATTTATGTTGAAAAGAAGAAAATAGCCAAATCAGTTGGTAGTAGAAGCGGAAAATGAAGAATGGGAAAGGAAGTGCGTGACTATTAATGGCAAATTGGGCTTCAAGCGATCAGTGGAATTGGAAGGTCCTAAAAGACTTGAGAAAACAGAATAAACACAATACTTGTTTGCAATTAATACCTTTGAAAGTACCATGAAGGACTTTTAAAAGAAGACCGGGAAGAGTTCAAGACTGTGGAGGATTTCGGTGTGGAAGACTCAGGCTTAAAAGTAACTGTTAGGGAAGTGGAACTCTTACTAAAGGAGGGAAGGAATGGCAAATTACCTGGACCTGGAGGAGTTTATATGGAACTTCTGAAATATGGAGGAAGAGGAGTGGCTGTTTTGATACAAAAACTGTTAAATGGTATACTGAGAGAAGAAATACCGAAAGAAATGACAACAAATTTATAAGAAATTACATCAATTTATAAGAAGGGCAATCAGAAAAACCTGTTCAAATTACAGAGGAATATATGTCCTGAACCCACTTAAAGGTTTTTGGAAAATGGATCAGGAACCATTTAGAAGCTCGAATTGAGGTGTCAGTATAGACCAGTGTTGACAATTTTTTTTCCAAGTTGCCCCCATGAAATTTTAAACAAAAAAATACTTCATATTTACTCCTTTTTTTATTCAATGGGATCTCTGAGCCTGATTCTTCTTAACTAAAAGTTCAATGTTCAGTATGATGTTAATAAGTTTAATTATAATGTCTCCT
Organism: Mastigoproctus giganteus; assembly: GCF_048544385.1. Taxonomy (NCBI): domain Eukaryota; kingdom Metazoa; phylum Arthropoda; class Arachnida; order Uropygi; family Thelyphonidae; genus Mastigoproctus; species Mastigoproctus giganteus. The sequence goes on from NC_143575.1 coordinate 98,347,490, forward strand.
TTTGAACATATATCAGTTCTGTTTCTTTCCTTTGTTAATATTTTATTTACTGAACTAAAACCACTTTCAACCATATAAGATGCTGAAAAACAAGGTAATACTTTAGCCATTTCAGACCACATTGTTGGATAAATAAGTTTAGTTGTTTTTGCTCCCCACAACTCAGCCATTCCACCTTTTTCAAATTTATATTTGCATTCTTCGTTACATTTTAATTCAATGAGTTCTTGAATTTCTTCACTAGCAGACCCAGCATTGCATCCAATTGGATATAACATCCATGGCTTCGCTTCAAAAGAAAATAAATCTGAAAATCTATTTTTCATTTCACATTTTAAAGAACACAAATGATCTGAATAATTTTTAAGATCATTCTCAGTGAGATATTCATTGATTTCAGCTAACTATTGCATACCATGAAATTGTTTTCTCATTAAATGGCTTTCAAATATTTCCAGTTTTTCACTGAATGCTTTTAATACATGTTTGCGGTCTATCACCACAATTAATTTCCCTTGAAGCTGAAATGATACTTCATTAACTTTTCAAAAAATACAAGCCATATAGTATATGTTGTTTTTGTGTTTGCTGATCTTCTTTGCTAAATCTGTCTCCTTCACTTTTGAAAAAACTAATTATATCAAAAAGGTTTACAAATTTTTTTTAGACAGTTTCCTTTAGAACACCATCTGACTTCTATATGTAAAAGAAGCCTTACATACTGTTCTTCATTTTCAACACAAAATTTTATGAAAACATGATCATATTTGCTATACTTCATTTTATTGATGGTTTTAATAACTACCTGTGAGATTGATAAAGAACTGGACTAATATTTTTTGCAACCAGATGATGTTGGTGCACAATGCAGTGTATTGCAACAACTTCAGGACATACTTCCTTTAAGTGGGCTATAAAACCTGTCTTCCAACAATGGAGGTAGCACAATCAGTGGCACAGGATACCAAATTTTCCAATGATACTTGTTGTTCACCAAATCATGTTTTTACAGCAGCAAAAATGGATGCTCCAGTACAGTCAGTTTCTATAGATTTTACAAACAACATCTCTTGCAATTTACAATCATCAGTGAAATAACGAATGTATGCCATTAGAAGGGACTTAGTAGCATTAGTAGAGGCATTTAATGCAAGAAAGCAAGTTTATGCAGCATCAGCCAAAAAAAAAATAATAAATAAATAAAATAAAATAAAAATAAATAAATAAAAAATAACCACTTCCACTTCACCCCTCTGTTCGTTCGAAATACCTGTCCAGCTGAGCCTTAAACTTATTTAGGCTATCAACTTCCACGACAAGGGATGGAAGTCTGTTCCACCAACCAACCACCCGCTGGCTAAAGGCAAATTTCCTCACGTCTATCCTACATCTGTCTTTCCTCAATTTGAATTTATGCCCTCTCAGGTGATTATTCTGAGCAAGAGGAAGAATCCCATCAGCATTGAGCATGCTCAAACCATTCAAGGCTTTATACACCTCAATCAGATCACCTCGCTGGTGCCTAGTCTCCAGACACTGTAATTTGCAAAACTTAAGCCTTTCTTCGTAAGAGCACCCCTTTGTTCCATTCACTAATCTTGTTGCCCTTCTCTCTACTCGTTCCAGCATCTCTACATCCTTCTTGAAATGAGGCCTCCAGACCTATATATAGTACTCTAGGTGTGGCCTGACCATTGCCTTATACAAGGGAATAATCACATCCTTATCCCTGCTAGAAAAATTCCTATATATCATCCACAATACACCATGAGCTACTCTTGCAGCCCGTCTGCACTATTCAGAAAACTTCATATCTACCTGCACAACCACCCCCAGGTCCCTTTCATTCTCTACCACTGTCAGTGTAGTACCACAGAGTTGATACGTTGCTCTGGGGTTGCTGTTTCCCATATGTAGTACTTTACATTTGTCAATGTTAAACTTCATTTGCCGCCTCTCAGCCCATCTGCTCAACCTTTCCAGATCCTGTTGCAGTAGCATAGTGTCAGTAGTGTCCTTGACAACCCTGCCAACCTTCGTATCATCTGCAAACTTGGACATTAAGCTTGATATACCATCATCAATATCATTTATAAATACAGAAAACAATAATGGACCCAATACTGAACCCTGAGGGACTCCACTAATAACATTAGTCCACGATGAGCAGTGTTCATTGATTACCACTCTTTGTCTTCTCCCCCTCAACCACCCCTTTATCCATAGCAGCAATTTGCCTCCAATGCTTATTGTCATTAACTGTGGATTCACCAATCTGAATAGAAAATTTTCTTGTTTTTAGTTTGTCAGTTAGCTGCTCTTCAATGTTAACTGACATCTCAATGATTCATCTTCAAATGAATCATTGAGATTTCATTTCTTCAAATGAATCATTGATGATGGGTTGAATAACTACAAAGAATTAAATAATAAAATATAAAGTATTTTTATTTAACTCTCATGGCCCATGTCGCTCACAAAAGCACCGTGAATCAAAAATAAACAATTTCCACAACAGAACAATAACTTAATACTAATTGTCACTTAGAAAGTAGAAACAATAGACTAAAACATTTCCTCATCCCATCCATGCCTCATGTATTGACCAATGAAACAAACGTGTAAGTTATTCGAGTGCATAATTTCTACACGCAGCCAGCTACTGACTAACTAGGAATGGCATAATTAAGTACTTCTCATATTGTGAATACCTTCACAATGAGTTACCATGATATTGCACTACCTCGAATAAGTGTTAGTGCAAATGCAACGCAACCTGAGGCTCATAGCCCTAAGTGCTCGATGATATTAATTACTTGCGCACAACTGGGGCATCACCAGGGTACCTGCCCACCCACCGATGAGGAGCCAACAAGCTCTGAAATGGTGCTGCCTGTGGGGGTCTTGATGAGGCCCTTGTTACTGCAAATAGGTAACAACAGCCTTCCCTAATGGGGAAGCGTTGCCTTTTCGGGGCATTCATGAGTATTCGAGTTCAGTGAGTGAGGAATAACTGTTCCTTTCCTCTTTCAATGGCATTTCTCCTTCTTCCTCTCCTACTATCACTTTCCTACACCTGTTTTGCTTTCCTAAGTCTAATAGGGACAGTATGCGGATAACATTTTTCAAATGGTGCCGTCTGGGGGCTATCTTGATGGGGCTCTCATCACTGCAAATAGATAATAAGTCTTCTCTACTGGTGAAGTGTTGGATGAGTTTTTGAGTGGTGTGAGTATGAGGAGTAACAGTCCCTTTCCTTTTTCGATGGCATTTCTTCTTCTTCTTCTTCTCCTACTGCCACTTTCATACACCTTTTTGCTTTCCCAAGTCTAATAGGGATGGTACGTGGATAACACAATGTTTTATCCCATACCATTTTTCAAACGGTGCTGTCTGAGTGGTGGTATCTGCCAAGAACAGGTAACAATAGTCTTCTCCACTGGTGAAGCATTGCTTATTCGAGGTAGTGCAATATCATGGTAATTCGTTGTGAAGGTATTCGCAATATGTGATGTACTTAACGATACCAATTCCTAGTTACTTAGTAGCTGGCTGCATGTAGAAATGGTGCATTTGCACTAACTTACATGTCAGTTAACTATTTCACAACCTGAGGTTTATAGCCCTAAAGTGCTTTATGATCTCAATGGAACAAATGAATAAATAAACCACACCCACCACAGTCGCAGCTGTCGGAAAGGTGCAAACACCAAGGGTTGCGGAGATATTACCTCTGAAAGCACTTTGTCATTTAGTACCTGTGAAAAGTAAAGGTGGTTGAATTAAATCACACCCACTGTCTTCCTTTTATCAAAATTTCTCACTCACTCCTAATATAATATACCTATATGTTAAAAATCAGGTGTCTCAGGGGAAAAGAAAACCCATTGAGAGAAATTAAATATTAAGGAATAAGATGTCATCGGGCAGGGTTGAGCTTTGGAGGGCCACAAACCATTGTAAATACCCATGATATTTTCGCACCCTCCCTATCCCTGCTAGCAAAGTGTCAATTCACATTGACAAATGACAACGTGAGCTGTCCTGGCACCATATCTGCTCTGAGAATTTCATGTCTAAATGTACAATTACCCCAGGTCTTTTTTCAACAAAGTTGTGTGAGTGATGAAAGATGGACAAAATTAGTTACCTTGCAATAATCCAGTATTTAGGAAAAAGGGATTAATGCCAAAGGCAATTCATGAGGATATGGTTACAACATTAGGGGAGGATGTCCCTTCCTATTCCATGGTTAAGAAATGAGCAGCAGAATTTTAACAAGGGAGGAGGGAGAGCGTGGAAAATTGCTCATGCTGTGGAAGACCTGCAACATCCATCATTCCAGAAGTTCAGTGTGCATGATCTCTTCTCGGCTTTTTGGCTAAGATCAAAGTGTAGTGTGCATGATCTGGTGATGAACCACAGGGGCATATTACACAGACCTTGTGAGGAATTTGCATGAAAACATTGAAAAAAAATGCTGAGAAAATCTCAGCAACACAGGCATGTTGTTCCAACAGAACAATGTGCCTGCTGACAAGTCTGTTATTGCCACGGCTGCACTGAACAAGTGCAGATGTGAAATCTTGGATCATCTGTTGTATTCACCAGATCCAGCACCATTGGCTTTCACCTATTTCCTAATTTTAAAAATACTGGCATCCTTTTTCTCACCAACAGTGACATTATTGCTGCAATGGATGTATTCTTGGAGTCCCAAGAGAGAACTTTCTTCGCAGCTGGAATCAGTGCATTGATTGTAAAAGTGTATTCACTCCAAAGGGGACATGTTGAAAAGTAACAGGTTACCAGACTACCCAAAGAAACCCTTCATGCCCACACAACAAACATTTCAAACACCTCTCGTACTATCCCCTTTTGCTCCCCCTTTCAATTTCCTTCCTTCTTTAACTTGAGCCATTCCCAGAAAGCTTAGGCAACTCTGAGTTTAATTCCACCAGAAAAGCACCCTGCATACCTGGCCTGGCTCCCCAAGCTGTCGTCATTAAGTAGATGTCATTTGAGAATATGTAGCCAGATTTTCAGTATCACACTTCCATGAATAATGAGTCATTCATTATTTGTGGAAGTGTAGTTATTCAAGTATTTTGTTCTGTTCTGTTTTGAGTATAGTTTCTCTCTGTTTTCATTCTAGATTATTTTGTCTTTTGAGAACATATCATGCATTGTTGTTTGCCATGAAAAAGAATATTTCAGTATTGGCATAATTGGTACATGGTACAAACTGGTATATTAAACCATTGTTAAACTGTTATACAGGAATTTGCTAGCAGGGAAGAGGAGATGATTAACCCCTTGTATAAGGCAATGGTCAGGCCACACCTTGAGTACTGCACACAGGTCTGGAGGGCTTATTTTAGGAAGGATGTAGAGCTTCTGAAACAAGTACAGAGAAGGGCAAAGAGATTGGTAAATGGAACAGAAGGTTGCTGTTCCAAAGAAAGGCTTAAATTCTGCAAATTGCAGTATCTGGAGACGGGGCAACTGCAAGGTGATCTGATTGAAGGTATAAGGTCTTGAACGGTTTGAGCATGCTCATTGCTGATGGGATTCTTCCTCTTCCCAAATTAATCACCTGATGGGACATAAATTCAAATTAAGGAAAGACTGTGTAAAATAGATGTGCAGAAATTTGCCTTTAGCCAGCACATGGTTGATTGTTTGAACAAACTTCCATCTGCCGTAGTGGAGGTCAACAACTTAAATAAGTTCAAGGCAGAACTAAGCAGGCATTTGGAATGAATGGATGAGTGAAATGGGAAGGGTTTTTTTTTTTTTTTTCCTTCTTGCTTTCTTGCATAAATCCACTCGGTTTTCTTGACACATTATCAGCATCTTGTAATGGGACTTTTGATGCAATCTGTATGGAAATAGAATTATTGAATGATAATGTATTCATTTAAGCTCATTTTATTCTAATTGTAAATGCATACAGTTCACAGTATTAGACATTGGTATAATTAAACAAATAGACAAAAATATATGACCCCTTGAGACTTGCTACCTGAGTGTCTAAAAGCCTGGTGGAACTGATATTTAGGTGACATTTCTGAGTTAAGTGGACCAAATTTCAGTGAAGTCCATTGATTTTGCCCCAATCAAATCCTCTGCTTTCACCTGGTGATACTGTTAGTAACCCTGAGTATACTCCCATGTGCAAGTTCTGAAATGCCGTACCTAGTATACTAGAAGTGTCCACATCACAGAGAGGAATGCTGGCCCTGTCTGTCACCAGACAGTACTAGGTGACTCATCAACCGGTGCAGTAGCACCACTTTGCTTATTGGAGGCTTGAAATGGTGGAACCAATGTTTAGTTTCCAGAGCAGAGCTCAGACAATCCCCATCTCTTCCACCATGCATATGAATGACTTTTGAGGTTATATTGGGCACCTTAAGGGCAGATCACATCTTCCTTACAATATGAGGGTAGAGCTCTAAAGCAGTGTTTGCAGACCAGCTACTAGATAGTCCACTGGACCAAATCTATTGGAAAAAATCTAGGAGGCATCTGGATTGAGTAATGTGTATGGGGGGGGGCATTGTCAAGGCCATGTAATATCAAGAAGTTGAGTGTGTTTTTGCTGTTTTAACCCCATGTCCAAAAATCTCATTATTTCACACAGCACTTTACTTTATTTACTTACTTTATTATGAATCATTGTCTGTGAAAAGAAAAGACCAGGACATACAATTATTCATTGTGTGATTACTTTTGCTTTAAAGGTGGTACTTGTGTAATGTCTGCTGTGATGTTCCTTGTCAAAAACTTAGAAATTTGAAATCACCTCTTTTCAACTTCTGGCTTAAAATCAATCAACCCCATTCTGTCAAATTCATCTGTTGCGTCTTTCATTCTGCCAGCTTCACAAATCACTTCGAACTCTTTGGCTTTCTTTCTTTGCAACCTGATCTTCTCCACTCTAGCTTTCCTAACAGTGAGGTAATTTTCCTTGGCGATTTAACTTTCACAACTCCAGCTGGCTTAAGTATTCTAGTCACACAAACCCAGCTGGTTGAAATGCTGAGGCTTTTGCAATTACTAATGACCTCACACAGATTGTTCATTTACCTAGCAGACAGTACTAACTACACACCCAACTCTCCTGATCTTTACCTCACAAACAACCCTTCAAAGTACACAGTTGAGTTGAGTTGTCCTTCTGGCACTCCAGATCACAATTTGGTGATGATATTTTCTCCAGTGTCGCCTTTCTCTCGTGGCCATTCTCAGCCTCATGTTTGGAATTACAAGAATACTGGTGAAAGAGGCCTATGTGCTCCGGATTCATATTATTGAAATGAAAAAATTATAATTCCTCAGAGCGGTTAATACTAGAATATACATATAGAGAACGGTTAGTATACAAAAGAGCTTTCGGCTGGGTAGACAGCCTTCTTCAGTCTGTCTACCCAGCCGAAAGCTCTTTTGTATACTAACCGTTCTCTATATGTATATTCTAGTATTAACCGCTCTGAGGAATTATAATTTTTTTCATTTCAATACAAGAATACTGTTGTAAATCTAATGTCAATGTTTGCTCAGATTATGTCAATGAATTATTCTTATAGGGATGAAATCCTTTATTCCACAAAAATTCATCTGGTATCTAAACCTTCTGATAAATCTGCACGCTGTTCAAGATAAGATGTTGCATATCACAAATGGCTCACATCCAATTCTCCTGGTTAATTTTCTGCCTACACACTAGAGCTTGCAACAACTGTACAGCAGTTATTAATAATCTAAATTAGATTTTAAACAGGCTACGAGTGCAATATTTGTTTCTTGTCTGTATGGTATTTCAGCATTCTGGTCTCTTGCCAAAGCTGTTGGCCACAACTTTTGCCCATCTATACAACCAGCTCTGTTAAAATCCGATGGGTCTATTGCCTCAGCTAAAAATAAAGCTGACTTACTAGCATCCTACTTTTCTTCTAACTCTTGTATCAGTGAACTTGGTAAACCACTCCTACCATTCCCAGTGCACTCCACTCAATGTCTTCTGTTGTCTTCTGCCGCCAAATGGATGTCAGATGAATTTTGAACAATCTTGATGCCAAGAAAGCTCTAGGTGTTGTGGCATTTCTCTACTCTTCCAAATGTGTGTTCCTGAGCCTACTCGTGTTCTGCATCTCATTTTTACACTTTCTTATTCCACAGGCATTTCTCTTTCTATTCCAGCTGGTTCTTAAAAAGGGTGACAAATTCCTCCCATTCAGATGTCATTCCATTTCACTTACTTCTACTCTTTCCAAAGTCATGGGGAAGTTTATTAACCACCAAGTCTCAACTTTCAGTGTCGATATACTGGTGATGTACTTACATTACCCATCTATAGACAAAGTGAATGGAAAAGTTTGGTGAGACTTAAGTTTTTGCTCTTTACATATCAAAGGCTTTTGATCATATTTGTCATAAAAGTCTTCTAAATAAGCTTCCATCTTATGGTTTTCCAACTGTTTTTTTGTTATTGGGTATCCAGGTTTCTTTCTAATTGTTCACTGTGGGTGATGTTAGATGGTTCTCTTATAACTTCTTCACTAATGCCAGTGTCCACAAATAGTTCTAATTCCCACTCTTTTCCTCTTGGAAAATAATGACATTCTTCCACTGACTAGAAATACTATCCATAGTTTTGCTAATGATGGCACATTGCATTCCATTCCACCTTCCAATATGAGAAACCTTGTCCTGCATACGCAGCTTCATTTTCAACGTCCACCACCAATTCCTTCAATACTGATCTCCAAGTAATTCTCCAAAGATAACTTAGTCAATTTCAATCCTTCTAAAACTCAGATCTCTCTTATATCTCACAAAAAACATCTACTACCTCTGTACAGTCAGTCCTCGTATAACACATGTTTACACTACACGAATTCGATCATACACGATTTATAAATAGGGGAACGATATCTTATATAACACGAACCGAATTTGCTTATGCACGATTCGCCTTTGTCTTTACAAGAAATGGCAGTCGAACGCGGAATCACCCCAACCGAACGCAACACGATAGGAATGAAGAGAAGATTCTGAAAATGTATTTGTTTTTTATATCAGTGAAGGGGAAACACATTTCACCATAATAATGTAAAAACCAACACAATTCCAGCTATCGGTATAATCGCAAATGCAATTAGATCAAGTTTACTACCAGTTTATAACAGATTCCACTCGCAGAAACGCAACTGGAAATTGTTTTATGGTAGTAACTCCTAGAAATGTGCTTTAGTAAAATGTGAGGTGTTAATAGTGTATCTCTGCCTTTACGGTGTTGTTTATTCTTCAGTTGCTACACGCATGCAGCTTTGTCTATGTGTATCAAGCTTGCCTCCTCGTTTTGTAATTGTGCTTTATTCCCTAAAAATGAGTAAAATACTTAAAAGGTGTGAAAAGGAAGCGTCCTGGTGAAGACACTGCAGATTCACAGAGAAAAACGAAAGCAATATCGATAAACAGACGCGGACTGGGTCAAAAATTCTTACCCGGGAAAATTTATAGTGGCCTCATAATATGGTTTATGGCCAAAATCCCTCCGGCCCACCGGGGTTTCCCCAGTAAGACTTATGGCCAGTCCGCTTCTGTCGATAGAGAAAAAATATGAAATTGTGAAATGCTTTGAGCAAAATGAAAGACCATGTGATATTGCACGTGCTACAGACCTAAATGAGGCAACGCAGAGAATTACAAAGAATGCAGAGAAAATAAAAACAACTTTCATAGCAGGAACAACTCAAAGTGTAATAAAAATCCATTAGATTAAAACACAAAGAATTAGAAGAGATGGAATGGCTGTCATCTGTTTGGATAGAAAATCAAACAAAAAAGTTTGCTTACGATAGAAGCAAAAGCATTAGCAATATTTTATTACGTAATAGTTGTAATAAAATACTTACGTATTACTTAAAATACTTAGGTAATTAAAATGCTTACTTATTACGTGTTTTATTACGTATAATAATAAATAATCGTAATAAAATACGTAAGTATTTTATTACAATTATTTATTGTGTTTGGTAATGTTTTTGGTTACAAATGTGTGTTCAATCTTGGGTGGTCGGCACCTAACCCTATTTTTCCCATAGGGCCTGTTGTTTATATTGCATGATTTTGCATTGCACGAGGGTTTGACTGTACTTACCTTGTATGACATTTACATCTCTTGATGAGATGATGTCTCTATTATGGATTACCCAGACTTCTGATCTCTCTTAACATAAGAAAATCAAAAATATAACTTCTGCATCTAAAAAACTGGAGGTTTTCTCTTTCTCTCTATGCATTACTCTTCTATGAAACTACTCGCTTTATACAAATCACAGATCTGCCCAATGGTGGAATATTGTTCCCAAAAGTTGGTTTTACTTTTCTTCTTTCTCATATAATCCTTCAACTTCTATTTTCTGGAACAACCTTCCTTCACATGTATTTTCTTAAAATTATAATCTATAGAAATTCAAGTGTAATGTCAACAATTTTTTGTAATCTTTTTTACCTTAAATAAAAAAAAAGAAAAGAAAACAAGGGTTTCTTTAAAAAAATTGGTAGCATTTCCAGATTGGTTACTTACGATAGAAGCAAAAGCAATTTTAAAACTGAAAAAAGATTTGCAGTTAAAATATAAATGACTTCATTAATAATTAAAGTTCTTATTTTGTGATCTGTTGTTTTGAGTTAATGAGGCTTTAATGTAATTGTATAGGGTGCCCACAAAGTTCTGTTTCCCCTTATATATATAATTAACCCTTATTAAATATACTATATGTATTCACCTAATATTAAATATTTTTATTTTAAGATTCCATATTGTTATTTCCTTTTGCAATCATCTAGTCTTGGATATTTTATATTTTCAGATTTAATAGTTTCCAGAGTAATTGCACTATTGAAGAACATGTTATTGTTAGTTGTTGAGTGCATGATAGGACAAGAACTAAAAAGACAGTGAAAGAGCTATGAGCTGATTTCCAGCAGTGATTACAATGAGATCCTCCACCAAAACAAACACTTTTGCAGTAGAAGAAGAAACTCTATCATAGGAAGTGTAAACCTTTAACAAGAGGGGAACAGTGCAGAGAAGTTGAGGAGTCTATTGTGAAATCACCAATAAAAGCAACGTGTAAAAGAGTATTAGAACTTGGAATCCCCCTGATTGACAATGCAAAATCATACGAAAATTAACTTAAAATTGCATTCATATTGTCCTATGTTTGTTCAAAAATTATCCGACAGTGACAATTTGGAGGAAGGATTCATGTTCCAAGTTACTTCAATTTCAACACAATTCCAAAGCTTGGTAAAGTCATTTTTACCGATGAATGTGCCATCCATATGTTGGGGTTATTGGTCACAAAATCTGGTATTTTGGTTGAAGGAAACTTTATGCGTAATTAGAACTCCCCTCCCCACATATCATAATATGGTCTGGCAAGGACAGCAAACAGTTGTTTACACCTTACTTTTCTGATGGTGTGGTTAATCATGACCAATACCTAGACATGTTAAGAACAGATTTCAACACTATGGAGCTCCAGCACATTTAGACATCACACTACATGAATATCTGATCATCATCATCAGCCATTTTCAAGCCACTGTAGGGTAAAGGCCTCTCCAGCAACTTTCCAGTTCCTTCTGTTTTGTGCAATGGCCATCCATTTACTATCCATGAACTCATGAATTTCATCTGTCCATCTATATTGTTATCTTCCAGCTTTTCTCTTAGCTCCTCTTTGGTACCATTCTGTTATTTTCTTAGTCCATCTGTCATCATGTCTTCGAGCTATGTGTCCCGCCTAAGACCATTTCAGTTCTTCAGTTTTGATAAGAATCTCCTTTATTTGTATTTGCTGCTGTTTATTTGTGTTTGTTCTCATATATTTTCTTCAAAATCATAATATATGGTCCTTGAGTTTGTCACAGACATTCTCTCAGATAAGCCAGACAAGCTGTACTTGCTACCTGGGAGTCTAAAACGCTGATGGAACTGATATTCGGGTGACACTCAAGTCAAGTGGACCCAATTTCAGCAAAGTCCGGATGGTCTGTAACAGCCAAATCCTCTGCTTGCACCTTCACGATGGTGGGACTGTTAGTAATCCTGGGTATAACCTCCATGCACAAGTACATGGTGGGTGACCACCCAGGTGTGAACCAACATAAGCAGGGGTCGAGGTGTGGCGCCCACACCAAATGGAGGAACGCCGCCCCTCTATGTTACCAGGCAGTACTAGGTGGTAGATGACTCACATCAACCAGTGAAATACCACCACTTTGCTTATTGGAGGCTTGAAGTGGTGAAACCCATGTTTAGTCTCTAGAGCTAAGTTCCGGTCAACCCTTCCCTATCTCTTCCATCATTTTTGATGACTTTTGAGGTTATGATGAACGTCGTGGCGAGATCCAATGTTCCTTACATTTCGAGGGTACAGTTCTAAAACGGTGTTCGCAGGCCGGCCACTAGTTAGTACACCGGACCGAACCTATTGGTAACTCTCTAGGAGGCTTCCAGATCAGCTAGTGTATAATCTTGCTACCTCTACTCTACCAGATAGTGACTGGAGAGAGTCCGAGTAGTGTGTATGCGGGGAGCATTGTCGAGGCCACGTTATGTCAAGGATCTGGGTATATTCTTACCACGTATATGCCATATCCAAAAATTTCATTACTTCATATGGCATGTCCAACCCACTTTTTCTTACCGTTGAATACACCATGAATTTTCAAACTAATAGAGCAAGCTTATCTGCAAAAAGATCTAAACCTTCCAAGGACTTCCTAATTTATTTCACAAATATACGTGGCCTCAATTCTAATTTTTTTTTTTTTTGATTTGGTAGTTGTTGGCGCATCGGCTTCTGTGGCCATATTGCACCTCCCAAGGTTTTTGCAGTACTTTGATCCAAGCCCGAGGCGGGAATCGAACCCGCGACCTTTGGGTTGCCAGGCAGGTACTTTACACACTCGGCTAGCCCGGTCGGCAATTCTAATCTCAACGATGTCCATTTCCACTTGCAGTCTGCCAAACCCCATCATGTACTTTTTCTGACAGAATCTCAGTTATCAGTTGATTCAACTACTGCTCATCTCAGATGTCCAAATTATTCAATGTATGATTCCTTTCGCCTCAAAGGTGGCACTTGTGCATATGTCCATTCTGATATTCCCTGTCAGAGACTTGGCAATTTGGAATCTCCTCTCTTTGATCTTCTCTGGCTTAAAATCTCTCTACCTCATTGTGTCAAATTCATCTATTGTCTCTACTGTTCCCCCAACTCCACTAATCACTTGGAGCTCTTTGACTTCCTCTCTTTGCAACTTGACTTTCTCCAGTCCAACTTTCCTAACAGTGAGGTAATTTTCCTTGGTGATTTTAATGTTCACAACTCCAGCTGGCTTCCGTTTTCTAGTCACACCGACCCAGCAGGTCGAGATGCTGAGGCTTTTGCAATTACTAATGACCTAGCACAGATCGTTCATTTACCTACGAGAATACTGGACAATCCTAATCATACAGCCAATATGCTTGATCTTTTTCTCACAAACAACCCTTCTAAGTACACGGTCGAAGTGAGAGGTCCTTTAGACACTTCAGATCAGAACATGGTGATTGTCTCTTCTCCAATGGAACCTTTATCTCATGGCTATTCCCAACCTCGTGTTGTTTGGCATTACAAGAATGCAAAATGGGATGACCTGCGAGACTTCTTTTCTTCTTTTCCTTGGTCGGATTACTGTTTCAAAACTTCTGATATCAACGTTTGCTCAGATTGTGTCAGTGAAATTATTCTTGCAGGAATGGAATCCTTTATCCCACACTCCACTTTAAAATCTCATCCTTTATTTAAACCTTGGCTTTCCAATAAATGTGCTAAGGCTCTTCAAGAGAAGAATGTTGCATATCATAATTGGCTTGTTTCTAATTCTTCAGTTTCATTTTCTGCCTACACCAAAGCTCGCAACAATTGTAAAGCAGTTATTAATCAGTCCAAACTAGAGTTTGAACAGGCTAAGAGTAGAAAACTTGCTTCTTGCCCTAATGGTAGCCGAGCATTCTGGTCTCTTGCCAAAGCTATTGGCTGCAACATTTGCCCATCTCTGCTCCCACCTCTGTCCAAACCAGATGGTTCTGTTGTCACTTCAGCCAAGGATAAAGCTGACCTGCTAGCATCCCATTTTTCTTCCAGCTCATGTATTATGATCTTGGTAAAACACCTCCCACCATTCCCAACACGCTCCATTCAATGCCTCCTGTGGTCTTCCGTCAAAAGGATATCAGAAGGATTTTGATGAATCTTGATGCTAAGAAAGCTCCAGGTCCTGAGGGTATTTCTCCACTTGTTCTCAAAACCTGTGCTCCTAAACTTACTCCTATTCTTTTGCCGCCTTTTTTCACTTTCTTATTCCAAAGGTGTTTTTCCTTCTGCTTGGAAATTTGCTCATATCCAGCCAGTTCCTAAAAAGGGTGACAAATCCCTCCCATCCAGTTATCGTCCCATTGCAATTACTTCTACTCTTTCTAAAGTAATGGAGAAATCAATTAACCGCCAACTCTTAAACTACCTAGAAACCTTCCGTCTGATCAACGATCGCCAGTATGTATTCCGTCAGTGTCGATCCACTAGTGATATTCTGGCTTATGTTACCCATTTATGGACTAATTCAATGGAAAGGTTCGGTGAAACACAAGTAGTTGCTCTTGACATCTCCAAGGCTTTTGATCGTGTTTGGCATAAAGATCTTCTAAACAAGCTTCCATCTTATGGTTTGCCAACTGTTTTTAGTAATTGGTTATCCACTTTTCTCTCTGATCGCTCACTGAGGGTGATGGTAGATGGCTCTCTGTCTTCTAACTTCTCCACTAATGCCGGTGTCCCCCAAGGTTCAGTTCTTTCCCCCACTCTTTTCCTCTTGTATATCAATGACCTTCTTCCATTGACTGGAAATCCTATCCATAGTTTTGCCGATGATAGCACATTACATTCAACTTTCCATTTTGAGAAACCTTGTCCTGCTCAATCAGCTTCAACTTCTCGAAAATCTGCTACCAATTCCTTAAATGCCAATCTTCAGGTAATTCTCCAGTGGGGCAAAGACAACTTACTTGATTTCAACCCTTCTAAAACTCAGTCTTGTCTTATATCTCGCAAAAAGGATTCTTTTGCTCCTATGCTTATCTTTAGTGACCCTCCGATTTCTAGGCAAAATGATATATCTCTTTTGGGGATTACCCTGACTTCTAATCTCTCTTGGCACAAGCACATTACAAATATTGCTTCCTCTGCATCTAAAAAACTTGGTTTTCTCTTTCGCTCTCGGCGTTACTTTTCTTCCAATCAGCTGCTCACTCTGTATAAATCTCAAATATGCCTTGCCATGGAATATTGTTCCCACATCTGGGGTGGTGCCCCCAAAACCTCTCTCAGGCTTCTTGATTCCATTCAGAAGAGAGCAGTTAGGTTAATTAATGATTCATCTGTAACAGAGTCTCTCCACTCGCTTTCACATAGACGTACTGTTTCTGCTGCATGCCTCTTCTACAGATACTTCCATGGACACTGTTCTTCTGAATTAGCTTCTATAATTCCCGCTCTCTCTTTCAAAACAGTCCAAACACCTGCCGCCACCAGCCAACATCCATTTATTGTCCAACTTCAAACTCACAGAACCAACTTTTCATCTTCCTCATTTATTCATTCAACTGCCGTTTTCTGGAACAACCTTCCTTCATACATATTTCCTGAAAATTACAGTCTACAGAAGTTCAAGTCCAATGTCAACAAATATCTTCTTTCATCTTCTCAACTTCCAACCCAAGCGCGGTACTAAGTACTATAGGTTCTAATACCTCTCGTGTTTGGGGTTGACATAAAAAAAAAAAAAAAAAAAAAAAAAAAATATGGGGTATCTATGCCTTGTCTTTCCGGTGCCCGAAACATTGTCTTATGCTCTTACGTATGGTGTCAAATGCCTTTTCATAATCCACAAATGCCAGGCATAATGGTGTTTTATGTTCATTTGCTTCCTCCATTAGCTGCGATATTACATGAAGGTGATCCATAGTTGAGAATTCTGTCCTAAAGCCAGCTTACTCTTTCGGTTGATTCTCATCAAGTATTCTTTCTAATCTGTAGTCTTCTGCTATTTGAATAATGCCTTCTCTGCTATTTATAAGTACACCATCACTATTCTTTAGTTTCAGTATTGTTTGTCTTTCTGTATTACTGCTGATTTAAGTCCTTTGTTTCCCCTTAATGCTTGTTCTACATTTCTTGTGTTAAATCTTCTTATGTTTTTTTTTTTTTTTTTTTTTTTTTTTTTTGTAGTTGTTGGCGCATCGGCTTCTGTGGCCATAATGCACCTCCCAAGGTTTTTGTAGTACTTTGATCCAAGCTGAAGGCGGGATTCAAATCCGCAACCTTTGGGTTGCTAGGTAGGCACTTTACGCACCTGGCTAGCCCGGTCGGCCTTCTTATGTCCTCTCTAAGGCTGTTTCTAATGGCTTTGCATAACAATGTATACCCAATTTTGTCCTTGTCAGTGTTTATACTACTCTTCATTTGTCGTCTTCGGTTCATAATGATAAGTGTTCCTGACATGAATATCTCAATGAGGTATTACCAAGATGCTGGATTTTTCGTGCCATCACCAGTGTTGCCAGCTTCCCTTGAAGGACCACCTCTAAGCCCTGATCTATCAACATGCAACAGTTCATTGTGTGGATTCATAAAGGATTCTATAAAATGTTGCACAACATGTAATAGTACTGCTGATGAGCTGAAAGAAGCTGTAAGATTAAATTTCAAATAGTAATAGTAATTGTGGCATGTGATGCAAGAAAGTAAGCGTACGAACTTACCGTATTTCCCCATGTATAAGACGGACCTTTTTTCGAAAAAATTGGGGTCTAAAAACTTGGTGCGTCTTATACAGTGGTTGTAGATTTTTTTTACTTGCATTTCCCGCTTTTTCGCACTTGTTGTCTTTGCACTCATTGTTTCACACTTGTTACAGGTATATTAGGTTACGTTTTGCGACGTTCTGCCCATATCTTCAATTCCCAGAAATGGCTCAGAAAAGATTTTCGTACAGTGCTGAATTCAAGTTAAAAGTGATCCAGTTTGCAAAAGTGAATGGAAATCGTGCTGCTGAACGTAAGTTTGGGCCGCCTCCAACTGAGAAAACAATCCGAGACTTGCTAGGAAGAAGAAACCCTACTAAAAACGCTATGGCAGAAGAAGGCCATGAGAGGCAAGTCAGCAAAATGGCCTGATTTAGAGAGGGAATTGAAGATATGGATTGAAGAGCAAAGGGCAATTGGAATTCCTGTGTCCACAAAGATGCTTCAGCATGTGACAAGAAGAATTGCTGATGAAAAAGAAGTTACTGATTTCAAAGGAGGACACAGTTGGTGCTTTAGGTTCATGAAACGGAATGGACTAAGCATGCGTACATGCACCAGACTTGCCCAAAAGATGCTTGAAAGCTATGAGCAGAAGGTCCTTGAATTTCATCGTTTTGTCATTCAATGTCAGAAGACACATCAGTTTGAGTTGGGACAGATTGCAAATATGGACGAAGTCCCCCTTTAATTTTATGTCCCAAGTAACAGAACTGTTGATAAGAAGGGGGTGAAAACTAACTGTGAAGACAAGTGGACATGAAAAGAGCCATTATACAGTTATTCTAGCTTGCTAGCAGCATAGGAGGAACCAAACTGCCTCCTATGCTGATTTTCAAATGCAAAACAATGCCAAAAGAAGACATTCCTCGAGGAGTGATTGTCCACATTCATGACAAGGGTTGGATGGATCAGGGTGGGATGAAGATCTGGTTTGAGAAAGTTTGGAGCAGGAGACCAGGTGGGCTCTTACGCAGACCTGCCCTATTGGTGCTTGATCAGTTCAGGGCACACATAACAAAAAACACAAAGAAGATTGCTGCAGAGCAAAAAACAAAACTTGCCGTCATACCTGGAGGCTTGACATCCCAGCTCCAACCACTTGATGTCAGCATTAACAAACCCTTCAAAGCTGCCATGAGAGACGAATGGAACCAATGGATGAAGTCTTCTGGGGACAATTTGACACCAGCAGGAAGAGTGAAGAAACCAACTATAGGAGAAGTTTGTACCTGGGTGGAAAGATCCTGGGATAATATCAAGATTGAGATCGTTGTCAAGTCATTTAAGAAGTGTGTCATTTCAAATGCTATAGATGGAACTGAGGACGAGGCAATATATGAAGACAGTGATTCGTCATCAGACACAGATGAGGACAAGCTAATGGATGGGAGTTTTGACAGTGATGAGGAGTTGTATGAATTTTATGGTGAATAAAACTTGAGTTCAATAACTTTATGTAATACATAAAGTTATTGAACTGATCCACTGTAATACTAAACCTGTTGTTTTATATTTCTTTATTTATATTGCTATAAATAAATCTTACTTTTTAGGATGGCAATTAATTTGTATTTACCAGTTTCAAATAGGGATAATGTGACTTTGTGGCCACCATGTACAAAATTGAATATATTATCATTTTGCATTAGAATGTAAGTAATAGCATTTTAATTTTGCTTACATTATTCATTTTCATATACTATACATTATACTTGTGGGCTGAACTTGCATGTAAAATATTATTGAAGCATGTCACATAGATACTTCTAATTTTTCATTTCAGATTGATGTGATGTATGTTCACGACCATTTACGTGATGAGTATAGTATGATGGATTTGGCTTACATCTATTCTTGGAGAAGGGTAAGTTTAATGTAAAAACTAAATCAACCATAGAGCACTGGAGGATACCCATTCCTTTCCAGTATACTTTAATTTATTATTTCAGTTTGGAGTATTGAGATTAAAAATACAGTATTATATGCGTTCAGCTTAATTGATATAAAAGGCAGCACTGCATATTCTGCATCTGTATTATTGCTCTTCCATTTCAACTGATGTGTCTAGTTAGTTATCACTGAAAATAGACCTGCATTCAGTTCAGCTTCACGAACGACGACTACTTTGTGACATTGCTAAAAGATTAACCCATCAGACAAAAGTAGGATCACAGACACCATTCATGTTTCTTGTGGTGGGAGTGTGGTTGTAGCTTATGAATGTCTAATTATGACAAATTTAGTCTACTAATGCAAAATTAATCAAAACATATCTCTTAAAATAATCAGTTTAATTGTAGAGGCTATAAAAAAAAAGGTAATGGAAATCATTGGGAAAATGGAAGAAAAATATTATATTGTTTTATATATAGACTTCTAATTTTTTATAGAATACCACCGAATGATTTAGAGAGGGATACACACCTCCCAGCTCTTCAGATTTATGATGGACACTCCATCTTTTTTGACTTGTTTTGTCCATTTCTCTATCTCACTGTTGTAGCATAGCTTTTCTCCATCTTTTTCGAACGGTGACACAAGTGATTATTGACCTGTTAGTTTAACTTATGTTTCGGGGAAATTAATGGAGTCACTGGTTAAAGAAGCATTGCAGGATCATCTAGACAAGACTGCAGTAATAATTCACACAGAGTGTGGATTTGTTAAGGGGAAGTGTTATCTGGCCAATTTGATGGGATACTATGATGTCACAAAGGAACTTAATGCAAAAAAATAATTTTGATATCATATACATTCCAAGAAAGCTTTTGATACTTTTGATGTTGTTTTTTTCACCCCCCGTGTAGAAGTCACAAAGTAACTTACTCTCTGCTAGAGTGAAGTATTTAGATATGCTGTCTCTACAATTGGAGCAGTTATAGCATTAAGGGCAAGTTTCTGCTATGGATAAAGGGATGGTTGATTAGGAGAAGACAGAGTGGTATCAGTGGACACTGCTCTTCTTGGACTGATATTATTAGTGGAGTCCCCCAGGGTTTGATGTTGAACTCATTGTTGTTTTCTATATCTATTAATGATATTTATGAAAGTATATATGGCTTAGTGTCCAAGTTTGCAGATGATATGAAGATTGGCAGGGTTGTTAATGGCAGTAAGCTACTGAAACAGGATCTAGAAAAGTTGGGCAGATGAGCTGAGAAGTGGCAACTGAAGTTTAACCTTGGCAAATGAAAAGTTCTGCGTATGGGTAGCAGTAATCCCAGAGTAATGTACCAACTCTGTGGTACTACACTCATGGTAGTGGAGAATGAAAAGGACCTGGGGTTAATGATTCAATCAAATACGAAGGTTTTAGAGCATTGCAGACAGGCTGCTAGAGCAGGTCATGGGGTTTATCAATGATATACAGGAATTTTGCTAGCAGGGATGAGTGGGTTGGGTGATTATCCCTCTGTATAAGGAAATGGTCAGGTCAGGCCTTGAGTACTGCATACAGGTCTGGAGACCTTGTTTAGGGAAGGAAGTAGAGTTGATAGAATGAGTACAGAGAAGGGCAACAAAGGGGTATTCTTACCAAAAAGGCTTAAGTTCTGCAAATTGCAGCATCTGGAGACTACGCACCTGCGAAGTGTGATCTGGTTGAAATGTATAAGGCCTTGAATGGTTTGAGCAGGCTCAGTGCTAATGGGATTCTTCTTCTTGCTCAGATTACAAACCTGAGGGGGCATAAATTTAAATTGAGGAAAGACATTTGTAGAATAGCTGTGCGGAAATTTGCCTTTACCAGCGAGTGGTTGATTGCCAGAACAACCACTCGCTGGGTGAATGGAGTGGTTATTTTATTTTTTTTTTTTTTAGCTGATGCTGTGCTGTATAAGTTTGCTTTCTTGCATCATATGCTTTTACTAATGCTAATATATTTGCATATAAATATTCTGAAAAGTTAAATCCATTTTTATTGATGTTTACATTCAGATGTCATGGCACCGATAATGGTGCAGTTTCTGATTATGCAATTTGTTTTCCTGCTGTACTGGTTATTGAGTTTTTCAGAATTTTATATAATCCCCCCTACGTGTCACCTGGATTGTAGTCCATGGCATGCCTCCTTGTGGCCAAGGTTGGGAGTCAGGGGACCAGGTGATCCCTGGCTGCAAAGTTACCAGATGCCAACACTCAACATAACCTACTGCTATCTAGAAAGAAGTACTGAAAAAGAAAAGTAGTTGAAACAGTTTCAATTAACATATGCCACTGAAGTAAAAAAAAATTTGAAGCATTTATGTACATATTGGCTGTCTCTGCATAAATATTTATCTAGATTAATAGAAGAGTGGCAGCCTCCTACCAATCTATTTAAAGAAGAGGTTAGAAGTGGTGAGAAAATCAAAGCAAGCAGTGACTAGTACTGAACCGTGACAAAATCCAATTAAAAAGATTTGGTTTATGACCTAAAAGGTTTTGGGGGAAAAAGAAAAGAAGAACAGTGACTTCTCAAGGAAAAGAACTTTCCATTTTAACAGTATAACAAATATGCTTTAGAAAAATATCACAAAGGCATTCAAAATTGATCATTATAACCAAAAATATGATAACAATGAAAGTGTAGTGCATTTTTAAAGATTTGAATTGGTTTTTTGAAAATTGATTGTATATAGCTGCTGATTCTACTAACCAGTGATCATGTTAATTGGCACCTACTTACTTCACTTTATGATGGGCTTGTGATTGTCTCCGACAGGACTACTCAGTCCCTCTTAGCCAATAGCAGCACTTGTAAACGTGTTGCTCACGTTTTGTTTTTGCATCCTTTAGTTGAAGTGATTTTTTGTGTTGTGCTTATTTGACATAAATTTATTGTATTGAATTTGTGTATGTATAACATTGTGTCAACTGATAATATGGCCCCTAAAGAGTACAGTAAGAAGAAAATTTCAACTTCCAAGGTCTTGGAATGCTACCCAATGTGTTATTGGGTTCACATTACAATATTTCACAATATGATGGTGTCTCTGGAATGAATTAATATTGCAAAACAGGAGTCCACTGTACTCTATTTAATAGAGATGGTATTCATTTGAACAAAGGTGGTGCAATGATTTTTGCCAGTATCCTAACTGCTAGTTAGGAGGGAGAAGGGTAATTTAGATCAACGGTTATCTGATGATATGGGTCAAAGTAATGCTTGCACTTGCTTCTTGAATTCTTGTTTGTTGCCACAACAGACGATGAGAAGATCTTCTGAGGGTAGCAATGTTTTGAATGAGGGGGAAGATAAAGTTTGGGATACAAACCTAAATAACTTCAAGGGGGGGTGTCGGGGTAGTAAACTGTAGAAGATTACTTAGTCTTAACTGTCTACCGTAAATGTCAGGTGCCTCCATAGCCAGGTGGGCAGGAGCAGCAGTGCATAGCACATGCTTCTTGATTAGACCGGGGTTCGAGCCCGTGACCACCAAATATGGAGGATGCTGAAATTCAGGGAATGACCACCGCATATCCCCGGAGCAATATGGCCTTAGTTGCTAATGCTTCTAAAAACCAAATAATAAACAAACAAACAGTAAATATCAGGAGGGTTAATAAAATGGCTGAATTTGAACTCCTGGTTAGGACAACTAATGCTGATATAATAGGGCTAACAGAAACCTGGTGCCACCCGGAAATTTGTGGTGAAGAGTTCCACTATGGAATGTATAAGGTATTTGGGAAAGATGGGGAAAATAGAAGCGGTGCAGGGTTTATGCTTCTTATTAAAAGTAGCCTGAGCATGAAAAAAGCTTTGCACAAGATTTATCCATTCTGCCAACTATGGTGAGATCTGTTGTAGAAGAGCAGTGGTATTTAGAAGTGCTTCATAAAATGTTATCTTCGTAGGTCTAACCAAAGTAACAAAAACAAGAAGCAATGTTATGGAAAGTATGGAATATCTTTTGGCTATATGAATTTGATGATGCAAATCAACAACATTAGTGTGAGAATGATTATGGAAAAGGCATTGAGTTTACACATGGTAAAGAAAGAATTTGACAGAAGTGTGAATGAAGATTTTAATGCTAGCCTTCTTTGATTTGAACGCGTTAAAGGCTGCAGCAAATGCAGATAAACAAGCAGCAGAAAATATCCTGGAACTTTTAAGACCATAATAGAATAGGGGAGATATCATCCCAATTCATCTTTAATGTAAATGCAGGTGTCTTTTGGTATACATTTATTGCCCATGTGAAGAAATCTGTACACATCTTTAAGACAACCAGCACCCATCTTACTCATTTGCTTGAAGGAAACAGACTGGTTTGTATGCGATTTTTGCCCAGCTGTTAATTGATATTCTGAGAGAAATAGAAATAACCTTTGGAAGAAGGCTTTGCTACTCCTTGACAATTGTCCTTGGTCTTGAGCCAGCAGCACATTGTCTTCAAGGTTATTTTCAATATAATCTTTACTAACAATCTGGATAAAAATCTATGCACCACTCTGGGGAGGGAAAAAAAAAAAAAAAAAAAAAAAAGCTTTATAATCCCAATATTCTTACTTGGTTTAGAAAGATCAGACCTCATGTAGCCTTTGTGGGGTGGTATTGGTAAACTAGTGTTTGCTTAAGGATTTAAAACCTGTAGCATTCTTTAATTGGGAAAGTGTTGAGAAACCTTAAGAATTCTTAAATGCTGTAATAAACATTTTTCTCCTTGGCACTGAACATCTATCACTCCCCTTACCCCCATAAAATAAAAATAAATAAACCAGTTTTGTGAATTGGTTTCATTGAAAATGTTTTGGGCATTTCGTTTAATTTTTCGGGTGACCACAGTAAGATGACTTATTGTCAACTGTTTCGTTGAATGTATGTGAGAGAGACAGAGGGGTACGAAGGATTTGATAATTACGAATCTTGCAAGGAAGCAAGCTAATACAGCATTTAAAAAAAAATCGTGTGTGTGTGTGTGCTGAGCATGCATAGCAGAAGTTAAGTGAAACTTCTTTGAGCGAACATTTATCACTTGACCGAGGATCCCATATTGACTGTGTGAATACTGCAGGCAACAAATCTGCATGAATGGGAGATATGAGACATTCTGTTACCAAATCTAGTTTCAGCAAGTGCTGTAGCATCGGATGATATTTAAAACCATTTGACTTCGATAGAGCCAGAATCACTCTGTTCTTGAGAGAGCCATAACAGCTGTTACAGGCCAGCATTTGACTTGCATCCTCATTTGTAAATGCTGTTTGAAGAACAGAGTGATCTCAAGCTGCTACGATCTTCATAACGGCGCCTCTGTAGCCAGGTGAGAAGGAGCAGCAGTGTGCAGCACACGCTTCTTGATTAGACTGGGGTTCGAGCCCATCACCACCAAATACGGAGGATGCGGAAAGGTCAAGGAATGACCACCGCATATCCCGGAGCAATATGGCCTTAGTTGCTAATGCTCCTAAAAACCAACCAAACAACAACGATCTTCATATCATTCTTGAACCAAAGCCGATCACACACGGAACAGATCGAACTGAAATCCATATCCAGTAATGTACATTTAAACTGTGTGTGGATGCTTTGGTGTTTCTTAAAATCCTGTTGCTTATGCCCGCTACGTGTTGAACAATTTGATGGAGTACTTCTGGCAGTCAGTTTTGGCTTCTTCACTTTTTGTTTAAAACTGGGCTTCGAGGACTCTTCATCAAGACAAGACTGCAGTAATAATTCACACAGTGTGTGGGTTTGTTAAGGGGAAGTGTTATCTGGCCAATTTGATGGCCAGTAAGATGTCACAAAGGAACTTAATGCAAAAATAAATTTGATATCATATACATGGATTCCAGGAAAGCTTTTGATACTGTTTGATACATTTGCAGTATCAACTTCCACGACTCCTTCCAAATTCACTTCTAACATTTCCGAGGATATGTAAGGCTCGGAAGATGGGATGGACCTCTCCGGCTTCTTTGTTCAACTCCATCTCGTGCTGTAATTTCTTTTAAATAGCTTAGATCTCTCCTTTGTACTCAATGGAGGTGGTTTCGTGGTTGGATTGCACATATATGTGCTGTATACACCTTACAATGCTCACTATTAGTCTTCGGCATGTTGAATTATAAATTCTTTTTTGTCGAAATTTTTTATTAAATACGGTGGAGAATGACGGAAAAAGTAGCACGCCGCATTCAGTAGGGGTATTGTTTGAGTCATGTGTCGCTCATACCTGGTACAGAGTGGTACAATGGTTGGGGGGGGGGTGAATCATTTCGTGTTGCATTATTTTGGCAATTTTTGTCAATCCATGGATGGATTGCATGTGCAATGCACCTTACAATGCTCACTACAGTGGACCCCCACTTTACAGTTGGTTCACTGTATGATTAAATAACTTTATGACAGACACTCCATAACAAAATACTGTTCACTATAGGATATGGTGTCCCTCAAGCTCAGCACCAACCATGATCGACATGGCAACGGTATTCATTCCATCCGGCCCAAACAGTGACATCATTGAAGATGTAATCCACTAGCTAGTAAATCACCTCCGTGCTTCTGCTAAGTACAATATTTGTGGAGATTTAAATCTTCCACCTACTCTTGCACACCTTACTAGGAAACTCTTTAGCAGTATGGATTCACTGAATGTCAGCCTACTTAACTGCCACCCCATGGGAGGATCTAATCTATTGGATCTGATATTCTCTTCAGCACCATGAGATCTCGAAGACAATCACAATCTCTTTCACTCCGATCACGAACCCATTACCATACTTCTGCACCTAGCCAGGCCTAACTTTGATATCCAAGGCCCTGAAAGGATAAAAAAAAAAAATCACATCACCCAAATTCATTTATCCACCACGATGTCTTGAAGCTGCACCTAGATACCTTGGGCGGCTCTCAGTAATTGCAATCTCGAGCTAGCTGTGGACCTCATGACCAGGTGGATTTGAACCATTGCAAGTTACGGTGCTACAAAGACTGTCTGCATCACTTTCCGTTCAAGGGCTTGGTGGACACCTGCATTGAACAACAGCTTTCAAGAAAAACAAAATCTGCATAAGAGAGATGGCAAGAGGCAGCCGCTGTACAAGATCACATTGCCTTCTACAGAGCCCAGGCAGTGTTCAACCACCAGAAATCATCTACAATTAAAAAGCATTTAAATGCAACCCTATGAAAAGGCAAATTGTTTTATGACTCTCAGCACTCAGGAATCCCTTGAACTGTGGATGGATCACATTGCATGGTTCTCAAACATGTGGCCCTGATGTATCCAGGCAACTTAATCTTCAACAACATCCCTACTGATATGCTTGCCACCATACGCATCACCAGGAAGCAGCTTATAACTGCTATAAATGGATTGCCGCCCACTGCAACTGCAGGTCCTGTCATTGCACCACAATTCATGATCAAATGCCTCAGCATGTTTATCATCGATCCTCTACTATCAATTTTTAACTGTGTCTTAACACAGCATTACTTTCTGCCTCTCTGGAACAGATATGCTTGAGGCCACATTCTAAATGCCAATCTGCAACTCGTTAAACAGTTCAGGCCAATCTCTCATTCTTCCAGCCTCTTGAAACTCATGGAGAAGACATTACTTTCAACCATCACCAATCAAATCATGCCTCAAAAATCCCCACAGATTCACTATGCCATTCCCAGAAGATCCACAGTCACCAGTTTAACATCCATGACCAGCACCATTCTCAGAGCACTAGAAGCTAAAGCAGAGCTTGCTGTCATGTACTTCAACCTGGAAGCTGCCTTCAACTCAGTCAACATTCCCTCGCTTCTTCACCTCTAGAAAATTATTTTTACATAAAAGGTGACATGTTGTGGTTTACCACCACCCTCTTTCTGACATAATGCTCCGCAGAGTCCTCTCCAGAGCATTATTTACTGCAATTATTATTTTGTTTATGCAACAGAGAGAGGACATACTCTGCTATGCCAATGATATTGAGTTATATACTTAGATTAACCCTGGCGAACATATCTCAAGCATTAATAAAAATATCAATGAAAAGTTACATGACTTAGGAGCCTTTCTCTATCAATTTGTCCTCCTTCTTAACCCTGCCAAATCATCCCAAATTGTCTTTTCTCTCAGGCATCAATCCACTGAAGTCCAAGCTTCTCTAGATGATATTCCCTTTTCAGTGGTCAAGATGCATATGGACTTGGGAGGCGTTTTCAATTATAAACTGAGCTTTACTCCCCACATTGACAAGCTCGTGATGAAATTCTGCCAATGCACTGGACTATCGGCGCCTCCATAGCCAAGCGGGCAGGAGCAGCAGTGCATAGCACACGCTTCTTGATTAGACAGAGGTTCGAGCCTGTGAGCCACCAAATACAGAGGATGCGAAAAGTTCAGGGAATGACTACCGCATATCCCCCCCCGGAACAATATGGCCTTAGTTGCTAATGCTCCTAAAAACCAAATAACAGTGCTGGACTACTAAACAACTGCTCCATGTTAGGGATCTGGATGTGACTCATTGGTACGTATACACTTCTGTATACGTACCAATGAGTCACAACCAGATCCCTAAATTAGGTGCCAAATTTCTGAGGCACCTGCAGATGCCTCAGAAATTTGGGCATCTGCAGTCCCCACAAACATTAAGTGTGTGTACTCTGCCATATACCGGATCCTTCGTTGGATTACGTATAAACATCGTCACCCATCCCAGCAAACAACTGCAGTGGTGAATTCACTACACTTTGCCTGACTGCCAGATCTTGTAAGGGAAAGAAGCCTTATCTTCACTGCCAAAATGACTACTGGAATAATCTCTGAGCCAAACATCTGGGGTCTGGGCGACTGGAGAATCCCTCAACCCGGACTTATAGCCCACCCTAACAGACTAGCCCTTGGTGACCGTTTTTCTCCCCAGGCATATGCTCCCTTCAGTCCAAGCAATCAACGGTGATCTCTACAAGTTTGCCAAGGATTGGAAATACCGAAGACAGATCCTTAAGAGCCTAACCTCAACCTGGCAAACTGCACATTAATAAGGGCAGTATAATAATGTCAAAAGTATAAAATCTTTATGAATACAGGAATTCTCCAACTTACGGAAATTCGACTTTACGTAAGTTTTTGCCTGCCGATGCAAACTTAAAAAAAAAAAAAAAAAAAAAAAAAATCATGGAAACGTATTTTACATCCCGTAGGAATAAATCAAGGTATCGTGAAAATATCGTAATGTGAACCCAATAACACATTGTGTTTTTTTTTTTTGTTTTGTTTTGTTTTTTTAATTCATTCCAAGTCCTTGGAAGTTGAAAATTTTGCTATATTACGAAGCTATTTATCTCTCTAAAAGGTCATATTTATAATGGAAATTGCACTATCCTTTCATTGTTATCATATGTTCCCGTTATAAGAATCAATTTTGAATGCCTTTGTGATATTTTTCTAAAGCACGTTTCTGGAGGTCGAATACCATGCGATACTTAAATTTGTCCAACCATCCAATGCTAGTCTTGAATGAAGGATCTCTGCCTAGTTTTTATTCACTTCAGTGGCTTTTTCGATTATTATAGGTACTGACGGTGGAATTCCTTGGCTACGTTTTTGAACAAACCATTGAAACATTGCAGTATACAATTGTTCATTTTCAGCAAGCTTCGTTGTTTTATAACTTTTAACATTGCCGTCGGTGATTTCCATTTTCAACGTGTGGTTTTCAATTTGGTCTGCATCACGCTTTATATCATTTACTGTTGTTCTTTCTATTCCATAAACTGATGCTATACTTGTAGTACTTTCACCTTTTCTTAGACAGTTGATTATTTCAAATTTTTTTGTCATAATCCCATCACTACTCTGATATGTTTCTCTGTCATTTCAATGGGTTTACTAAATAAAAAAAACAGTGACACATGGCGGCAATATCACAATGCATTGCGGCATAGTGGGGTTAAGTGATGGTTAGCAGAGACTGGCGGTAAATAGAGTGATGGACAATCGAAGTTCTACTGTATATGATATTTTATTTTATTTATTTATTTTTTTTTTTTTTGCCTCCAGTTCCTTTATCACTGCATCACAGTATCCAATTAAATTGGTCAGACAATCGCTCCCCTTAATGAACCCATGCTGTGATTGAAGAACAACTGCACTTCTATTTGGATGGTCCAGCATCACTTCTTTTATCGCTGTCTTCATTATTTTCTCTGGAACAGAAGTTAAGATAACTAGTGTGCAATTACTAATGTCATCTTTTGATCCCCCTTTGTGAATTAGGGATACATTTGCACATCTCCAGTCCACGGGGACCTCCTCTGAATCCAAAGATGCTCTCATAATTATAGCCAGGGGTTTGCTTACTTACTTTTCTACCTAGCTTAATATAACTGGATAGATTCCATCCACCCCAGGTGCCTTTTTTATGTTTAACTTTCACAATTTCTCTTCCCCTTTCTTTTCAGTTATAACAAAATCATTTAGCTCCATTGTTAGAGTTTGATAAACTTCTAGCATCCACTTCCCTAAAGAATTCTTCATGTTTGAATGTGAATGCCAAATACCTATTCAGTTTGTCAGGAACCCAAGCAGGATCATAAACAGTTACACCATCAATATCAAGTGGACCAACATGGTCCTTCCCCTTCCTTCTAGCATTTACATAAGTAAAGAAGTCTTTGCTGTTTGTCTTTGTGTTCTTTGTCAGAGACTTCTTGTAATCTGCCTTAGTTGCGTTATCTCCTTTTTGACTTGATTACAAACTAGTCTATATCTGTCACAGGCTTCTGTATCACCTGATAATTTATATGTATCCCGTGCATTCCCCCCCCCTGCTACAAGTCTCCTTAGCTCGTCTGACATCCATTTAGGTCTAAGCATTGAAAAGTATTTCTTAGTTGGTATGAAAAGCCTAGTAACTTCCAATATTAATTCCTTGAATGCTTCCCATTTAGAATTTGCTGTTGGTAACAACATCAGTTGGTCCCACTGTATAGAATTTAAAAACTCTGAGACCACTGTAGTCTCCTTTACGAAAGTGAAAATCTTTTATTTACCCTTGATTGTAGTTACCTTGTTAAGTAAATCCCACATCAATATGTTGTCAGCACCTATTGGTTTTTTTATCTGCAGATTCTTAATGCATGAATAATCACTGCTGATAATCAGATCAAGAACATTGCTCTCTCTTGTTGCCTCTCTAACATGCTGCTGTAAACAGTCATTCGATAAATTCACAAAAGTCATGCTAGTGTTTGAGTGACCAGCCACAAGTTACAGTCAATATCTTAAAAGTTAAAATCCTCCATTATAAGACATTCTGATTTACTATCTCGCACTATTTCTCTATATAGCTGTTTGTTGTACTCATCATAGTTGTCACTTCTACTGTCATTTTTGTTTTCCCAGTGCTTATGTCACACCAAACTGATTCAACATTGTTCTGGCCACAAGTGTAAACTGGAGGACTACCTCAGGTTTTATGTGCATCTTAACTAAAAGCATGACTCCGCATCCTGTCCTGTCTGTTCTTTCTATATACATTGTACACCACATATTCCAATTCTGCATCTCTTATATCTGAATAGATTTCATCCACTCCAGGTGCCTTTTTTATGTTTAACTTTGACAATTTTTCTTACCCTTCAGTGACACCATGTCTTGATATCCCCACAGTGTCTGCATTTGACAACTTGATTGACACTTCAAATTCATCAAATTTTTTTAATATGCTTCTAGCACTGGTATATATGCAAGTATATATACACCTGTATTTACTCTTAGTTACCCCAACACACCCGATGTATTTCCTCATTCTTTTCAAGAATGAACCACAGCAGGTCTTGAAACCCCTTGGAACTTGCTTTCTGGGCTGTTGCATATTCCAACAGAAGCAGTTCAAGAATCAAGCTAGTTTTCTGATCCACCTAACACTGCCTCAATAGCATCAGCAAATATATTTTTGCTCCCTTTCTATTTATTATGGCATCATAGTTCCCTGTTTGGGAACTATGATGGTATAAAAAAGGAACTGGATGCAAAAAAAAAAAAATTTTGACATCCTATAATCAGATTTCAGAAAGCTTTCGAGACTCTTCCTAAAAAAGAAAAGAAGAAGAAAAAAGCTTGCTTTATAATTGGAGTAGTGTGGATTTAGGGATAAGTTATTGCCATGGATAAAGGGATGGCTGGGTCGGATAGGATAGAGGGGTGGTTATAAATAAGCATTACCTCTTCTTGAACTAACGTTATTAGAGCAGTGTTCAAGTGTTTACTGTTGGGTCTATTTGTGTTTTCGGTATTTGTTAGTGATATTGATGAAGGCAGATCAGGCTTAATGTTTAAATTTGCAGATGATACAAAGGTTGACAAGGTGGTTAATGGCAGTAATCAGGGTATAAAAAAATACTTGACTAGTATTTCTTAGTTGGTATAGAAGCCTGTCAGCTACTAAAATTACTTCACTGAATGCTTCCCATTTAAAAATCTGTCTGTGACCATTTTAGTCACAATCACAAAAGCAAAATCCATTCCCTTTACCTTCAAAGGTAAAGATTATATCTTTAAGTTGATCCCACATCACTGTGACTGCTGCTGTCTTCTTTATCTTGAGATTCCTAATGCACAAAGTGCCATCAGGTTAAAAATGTTGCTTTCTTTCATTTTTCCTCTTTAAAATGCTGCTGTTGTAGAAAACAGTCATCCAAAAAATCCGGAAAAGTCTTTCTACTATGTGAATAACCATCCTCCTAGTTCCAGTCAGTATCTATAAGGTTAAAAAGTGAAACCTCTCATTATATGAAAATTAACCCCAGGGGCTCACATCTGGTGAGTATGGACTTGGCTAACCCAGGGTCCCAAGCTGGATATCATCATTCTTTTCTTTCTCTTGGTGATTCCTCTCTCTCTCTCTCTCTCTCTCCCCCCCCCCCCTCCCCCCATTTTTTTTTTGACTGGTGCAGCATAAGCCTCAGGCTTCCTTATACCATATGGCTGATGATAATAATAATAATCTGATTTAGTGGTACAGTCTGTTTTTTATAGGTGTTATACTTATCATTGTCATTTGGCATGTAACATGTTCCTTCTCTCGTTTTATTTTCTCACAGCTTATATCACACACAGTCCGTGTAGCTACTGATATCCACATTACAATTTGCTCCTTGTACGTTCCACCTAGTTATAGCTTTCAACAAATGATCTAGATAATCTCATAGCTCAACTCCCCACACTTTTCCTCATTCTGGGAGATTTAAATGGTCATCACATACTATGGGGCAACAACAACATTGATCAAAGAGGAAAACAAATTGAAAAATGTTTAGATGATAATAACCTTCTCCTTCTAAATGATGGGTCACCTACATATGTTCACCTTTCTTCTGGAACTAATACTGCAATAGATTTGTAAATCTGTTCAGCAGTCCTATATCCTACTCTAAAGTGGTCAGTAAATAATGATCCACTGCATAGTGATCATTTTCCCATACTAATTGAATTACTAAAATAAGCCTTCTTATCATCCTACTGAAATTCTGCAGTGGCTCACTGATAAAGCAAATTGGCAGATGTATAAAAAACTAGATAAATTTGACCCGAAAATAATCCTAGAATCCCCAACTGATGAAGCAGTTGAATATGTCACAAAAACAATATTACATATAGCAGAAAAAAACCATACCAAAATACTCTTCAAAATTGCTGATACACCCAAAAATTTGGTGGAGTAATGAATGCTAGGCAGCTAAAAAAGAGCAAAATAAAGCGTGGATATTCCTTTTGCTGCAGTCCAACTACAGAAAATCTTATCAGTATAAATGCGCCAGAGCAAGAGCAAGGTATGTTAGACTGTAATTAAAAGGCAACCTGGATCCGCTTTACTTCAACCATCAATCAAGACACCCCTACAAATAAAATTTGGAAAATAATCAGAAAAATGAGTGGTAAACACCAGACGACTCCCGTGCCTATCATGGAATGGGGGGTACAGAATGTTTTGACCTGTCCAATTTGCCAACATCTTAGGGGAATCTTTTGCCAAAGCATCACAACAGAAAGTTACACACAGTCTTCAGAATATTTAAAACAAATACAGAAAAACAAAAATTAAACTTTTCTTCTAAATGGAATGAACAATACAACTTACCAACATCTAGTGCAGTGCTGTAGGACCAGATAATATTCACTACTCCATGATACAGGAACTAAGTACTGAATCATTGCTGTCACTTTTTGATCTGTTCAATAGACTTTACCTAAAAGATACATTCCCTAAACAATGGCACCATGCTACAATCCTTGCCTTCCTTAAACCAGGAAGAGACCCAACAAATCCTACTAGTTATAGACCCATTGCCTTGACCAGGTGCCTCTGCAAAATTCTTAAAAAGATGATAAACTGTCAACTGATATGGTACCTAGAAAACTTGAATCTCCTACATTCTGCACAATATGGTATCCGAAAAAACAGATCAAAACTAGATATACTAGTAAGACTTGAACTCCATCCAAAATGCATTCCTTAGATCGGAACTGCATGTCATGGTGTGTTTTGACATCAGTTGAGCTTAAGATTCCGCTTGGAAGTATGGAATACTCTACGAATTATATCACCATGGACTTCGGGGTCATCTCCCGATTTTCATTCAGAACTTCCTGTACAAATGTGCATTTCAGTTTTGTTTTAAAACTTCATTGTCCCAAATATTCTTACAAGGAGGAGTCCCCAAGGCTCTGTACTCAGTGCTGCACTCTTTATAATTGCAATAAACACCATTGCCGAACAGATTTCAAACACTATTGATACAGCACTATTTGTAGATGACCTTAGCATTCTGTGTCATGCAAAAAACATGAATACTGTTGAAAGACAGTTACAAGGGGCAATAACTAAGATCAGTTCGTGGACACAAACTAATGGATTTCAACTCTGTCCGCCTAAAACGTTGTGCATCCATTTTTGCCGCCAACGGAAACTTCACCGACATCCGGAATTACAACTGAATGGCCAACCAATAGCAGTTCATCCCGGCATACGATTCTTAGGAATCACATTAGATCATAAACTTACCTTTTTAGAGCATATTAAAAAAACTAAGAACATCCTATCAGCAAAAGCTAAATATCATCTGGGTTCTCTCAGCAACTAAGTGGGGAGCTGATCGATTTACCATGTTATGATTATACAGAGCCTTAATAAGATCAAAGCTTGACTACAGAGCACCAGTGTATAGCTCAGCAAGACCTAGTGGCCTTCACTGGCTTGACCCTATCCAGCATATTGCACGTGTCCAATACATAGCCTATATGCTGAAGCACATGAACCTCCTCTCTCAATCAGAAGACAACAACTGATATTATGCTATGCATATAAAATTAGATCTATGCCTGAACACCCAAACCGGCAGATACTTTTCACCCACCAGCACAGCATGTTATACCGAAACCACCTTTCTGCTAACCGACCATTAGTTATACAAAAAAAATACCTTTCAGAAGAACTTAATCTGTCTTTTAATAATGTTGCAAATACACTTCCAATTTCCTGTGCTCCTTGGGACATTACTTCACCTCCATCAATGGAATAAATCTACATTACATAATGAAAATTTCTTACAACTGTATCATGCAGTAGTGGATCAGTTCCCCAACTTCGTCGTAGTGCATATGGAAGGATTAAAGAATGAGGCCCACGTTGGAATTGCTGTAGCTTTTCCGAACATCACATCGGCCTATGAATTGCCATATGAGTTCAGTATATTTTGTGCCGAACTAATGGCTATTCAGATTGCACTGAAGCATATCGAGTCCTCCGATATTGAAAATAGTATAATTTTTACAGATTCTTTAAGTGCACTTCAAGAAAAACGCCATGAATATTACCCACCCAGTCTTAAAGGAAGTAACCTCCTCTTTGCGTACTTTATTCGAACTTGGAAAAAGCATATACCTCTGCTGGATCCCTGGACATATGGGGAATTCCAGGAAATGAATTAGCTGACAATGCTGCAAAATCGGCCGTCTTACCACCCAGTGACAATTGGAAAGTGCCATATCAAGACTATAAATCAATAATCCAGGGAAAATGCATGTACCAGCGGAAATTATCATGGGAAAATCAATATAACGATAAGCTTCAGCGTATCAAGCCAAATCTTGAGCGATGGCTTTCGAGCTTCAGTTCAATTCGAAAACAGGAGGTCCCGACACTTTTGCCACCATCTCTGGCTAGAGTCGCTTAATATATTATGTAATTCAAGAACTATGAACCACAGCAAGGGAATGAGACTACACCCTATCTTGGAGGCAACTGTTTTGACACTAGATAAGTGCTGGAAGCATAACCACACACGTCCATGTAAAAACAATGAACACCAATCTAGTGGTTGAATGGCCCACGCATGCCTCATTGCACGCACAACTGTATCCTTTAAAATTTGTCTCTAACGTCTCCATTCTGTTAGTATTTCTGACAAAGAGGCCCGTTTAGCCTCGAAAGCTGCAAACCATTTGTAATTAAATGTGTATTAAAATTTTTACTGGATTTATATTTAAGCAATGGATCCCAGTACTACAGGCCCATTTACTCTCAATAGAAGGTAATATTGGCACGCCTACGAATAGGTCACACAAATATCACTCATAGTTATCTATTAAGAGGGGAGATCCTCCCCCCCCTGAGTGTCATCACTGCGACGCAGTGCTTTCAGTAAAACATATCCCCGTCGAATGCCTAAAATATGCAAGAGAACGCCAGAATCTTTTCACTCCGGCCACAACAGAAGACCCTCTTACACGTACTTCACTTTTAGGCAATAAAGCAAATGTCTCAAATATTTTTAAAATGATAAATGTATACCACCTCCTTTAACTAGTTAAAAACTAACTTGCTGGTATATTTTTTGCAATTATCTCTATCTGACAGGAAATAACATAAATACTTACCATATGTATGGCACACTGTGGCCATAGTTGCCGATGTGTCTAATAAATCCCTAAACCAACAGCAACAGCTTATGTCACAACATAGCGACTCATCATTGCACTAGTCATCAAGATCGATCGTGTGCGCCTACATATCATTATTTGCACTTCTTAACCAAGTATGTATTTTCACCCCAAGTGGCATACCATTGTAGCTGATTTGGAGAACCTCCTTCAATGGTTTCAGGAAAAAAAATACCACACAAACTAAGAGATAAGAATATAATAATGCTACACCATTCCCAGATTATGCAATAGCTGTATGAATTACTTTTTTATGTTTTTAAATTACTTTGTTATGTTTATAAATAATGGTATTGATTTTTCAAATGCTTGGCTACAAAAATAAGTTAACCTACATAATTATGACCTTCAGACTATTTATTTACTACAATTTAAAACCGCATTTTTAACAACTACGACGTACTGCACTACTTTCTAGTTACAAGCTATGATGATCTGACGCAAATTATTAATAATAAAGGCTCTGTAAATATTAAGTTGTAACTTATTAAATCCTTTTCTAAATTCAAAAAAAAAAAAAAAAAAAAAGCAAAAGCTAATATAGGTGATTAGGACACTTAAAATTATAACTAATATATATACATATTCACTTACACTTCTATGACTATTTAGTTATGAATGTTAAAACAAAATGATGGAAATCAGGGAAGCATAAATCAAAGGATGTTTGTACTACTTTTAGTAGGTATATCCTGCTTTGATTGACAAAACTTAGAACTTTTGTTTGTGGGGGGGGGTAGAGGAGATGGAAGAGCATGCATGTTGCATGCTCTTCAAATATTTCAAAATTTCAAATATTAATCATTCTGTTAACGAATTAAAAATGATTGAGTGAATGATAGGCACAAGAAATTTTTCAATATCTCAACCATTTAAAGACTAATTTTGACAACTTTTAGCATTAATAGAGGCATATGATGCAAAAAAGCAAGCTTATATAGCATCAGCCAAAAAAAAAAAAAACTTCCCAATTCCACCCATCCATTCACTCCAAATGTTTGTCTAGTTCTGCCTTGAATTTGTTTAAGCTGTCAACTTCCACAACAACAACAGATGGAAGTTTCTTCCAGCAATCAACCACCCACTGGCTAAAGACAGATTTCTTCACATCTATTCTTTTATGTCCCCTCAGGAGATTAATCTGAACAAGAGGAAGAATCCCATCAGCATTGGACATACTCAAACCATTCAAGGCCTTATACATCTCTATACGATCCTCTCGCAAGTGCCTAGTCTCCAGACACTGAAAGTTGTAAAACTTAAGCCTTTCTTTGTAAGAGCAACCCTTTGTTCCATTCACCAATCTCATTGCCCATTTCTACTCATTCCAGCAGCTCTACATCCTTCCTAAAATGAGGCCTCCAGACCTGTATACAGTACTTAAGATGTGGGCTGATCATTGCCTTATAAAAGAGGATGATTACCTCCTTATCCCTGCTAAAAAAATTGCTGTATATCATTGGCAAGACATCATGAGCTACTCTTGCGGACTGTCTGCACTGCTCAGAAAATTTCATATCTAACTGCACGATTACCCCACTCTTTTTCATTCTGTGTTTTTCACAATAAATAATAAATAAATTCATGTTTACAAACACTACACTTTTTATTTTCCATTAAGGAAATTTAATGAGTAGATAAGAAAACTAGTTGCAATAAAACACTACTATTTTTAATTCAAAGAAGTTGTGTGGAATGGGTGGGAAGGATTCATGCTACTTCAATTAATAATGTGAATTAAGTAAAAAATTTATTAGAATTACAGAGACGACTGGTGATAGCTGCTCACATAATTGAAGATTATTTTATTTTTTTCTTTTTTGTTGTCGCATCTGCTTCTGTGGTCATAATGCACCTCCCAAGATTTTTGCATTTTACTCTGATCCAAGCTCGAGGCAGGATTTGAACCTGCGAACTTAGGGTTACCAGGCAGGCACTTTATCCACCTGGCTAGCCCAGTCGGCAAAATCTAGTTATGTATACTGCTGTGTTATTTGGATTCCCAACAAGAAAACATGTTAGGAAATAGCAAATCTTAAAGGATTGGTTACATTAATGTTATGGTATTTTTGTTTTAAATAAAGTAACTTTCAGGAAGGGGGGAAAAATTGTATTATTAAAATTACAAGGCTTATTCTTATTTTTTTTCTTATTCTTATTTTGAGTGCCTGGCTTATTCTTATTCTGAATGCCCGGCACTCTGAATGAAGGGTCTGTTGTCACGAATTGTTGTTAGTGTAGTATCTCAAATAGAAAACTTTATGGTAACTGAAAAAAAAAAAAAAAAAAAAAAAAAAAGTTTCTAATACCCTGGCTTGGCCTAAAACTGAGGAACTAATGAAAAAGTTGTCTATTTGAGTCTTTCCAGTTGTGAATGACAAGGATGGGACAAGCAATTCTGACTTCTTCCTGGAGTAGCGTTAAAGTCTTGGGGGAGAAGCGACTAGCAGGTGAGGGCCTTGCAAGACTCCACACGGGCGCCTCCCCACCGCCGCTTCAGCACTGGCTCTCTGAGTACCTCCTTGCCCGGACAACTCCAGTTTTGAAAATTGTTAAAAAATACTTCTCGTCGCAAAATTTATAAATGACCTTCATAGAATTAACTAACTATTTAGAAACCATTTTGTCACCAAAAGGAGAGTTACTTAGTACAAAGAAGCGTGCTATCAAAGTGCAATAAAAAATTGTTTTTTTTTTAATTTTAACACAAAGTAAATGATAGATTTCAATCAGAATAGTTTTCCCTTGATAAGCATCGAATAATGCATAGCTAATGTGGACATGTGTTGTGTCTTATGTACAGCGGCACTTAAACATTAGTTCAGCTCCGCCATGATACATTGTGATGAGTACAGAGAGCTCTGTGAAATGGCCAGATACAAGTATGGTGTTATATCTGCGAAGTGAGTGTGTTTTGTTTTATCTGGCCACTTAGCTACTAGGGAGCAGCAATCACCAGGATGGCTGCTCCCTAGTACCCGTCCAGGAGGTGGGGCACAACAATGTGTACTGTCAAGCGAAAGTGACAAGGTAAGAATCCCGCATATACTGGAGGAAAAATCAATTCCAGTGGATGCCAGCAAATCCCAATGGGATTGAGCTTGAGCGGATTAATATCAGAGATCTATCTCTCAATGATTGAGCGTATACATTTGATGCCTTTTCTACCCCATATCACATACTATGGGAGGTATTTAGACGATGTGCTAGTTATTACTGATAGTAGTGCTATCCAAGACATTTTACATTCGTTTAATAATATTAACTCTAGACTCAAATTTACATTGGAAAGGGAGGTTACGGATACAAAGTCATTAAATGTTCTAAATTTCACACTTACTCGGGACTTGCATAAAATCCAATTTAACATCTATCGAAAACCTGCAAACACCGGTATGCTTCTGCATTATAACAGCTATCACCTGTTCTCCCCAAGAGATCTGTTATCTTTAATCAATTTCTAAATGCCTATAAATATTCAATAGGATCTGATTTGGACTCAGAAATACAAATATTAACCAGCAGATTCTTCCCCTTGCTACAATAAACCGAATTAGGGTACAAGCTAGGGATAGGATAAAAAATACTACACCAACCAACAATCGTAATACAGGTGACCCCCACTTAACGCTGATAATTCGTTCCGGAAAAACAGAGCGCTAAGTGAATCCGCGCTAAGCGAGCTCCGCATTCCCATAAGGTAACATATGTATTTGTAAGTTGCGGCCGGTGCCATAGGATATTTCCTAATCAATAATAAACGGTAGTGAAAAGATGCACAAATGTCGGTCAAAATATTTAATATTCAAATATTTGTACATATAAAATATTCTGCATTACATACATATATAATTATGTGGTAACTACTTACGTATCAAAATTAAACTTAATTCCAATTAAAATCATGAATTTAATTGATGAATTTAATCATGAAAAATGTGTCGATTTTGGCTTGAACTTTGGCCCTCTTCTAAATAAACTAAAAGGGTATTAATTTTAAATCCTCCGCAGTGTTACCACCCAACAATAAAGTCACCCGATCCTTCGCCGCTTTGAAACCTGGCATGTTTTTTCCTTCTTTCAATATGAAACTTCTTTTAGGCATTCGTTTCCACAAAAGTCCTGCTTCATCTATGTTATAAACTTGTTGAGAAGTATAACACACAATACCCCTCTTCAATAATTTTAACAAGTTCTTTTTTGAAAGTTTTGGCTCCTTGATCTGCACTTGCGGCTTCTCCCTAGATTTTAAATCTATTCAACCAGCTCTTACCAGTTTTAAATGGTTCCACATTTTTTTTTTTTTTTTTTTTTTTAATATATAATATTTAACTTAACTGAATTCTGCATTGGATATTATCTTCAATAAAATTAGTTAACGTCCTTCCATTTCAATCCTAATAGTCGGCCTAGCCCTAGTTGCTTGCAGTGGAACAGTTATCTTTCCCGCTGCTAAAATTAATTCTTTATTTTTTTTATAATTGTTCTTACAGTTAAACTTGCAAGTCCTAAATTATGGCACACATCCGCTTGTCGTTGACTGAATCGATTCGCTTCAAAACCTTAATTTAATTTTCAAATTCAGTCTTTTTCTTACATTTATAGTCTTCGTACTGCGCCCAGACGTTGCTTTTTCATTCTTATCGGCCATTATTAACTCTTCGAAAATGTAACTGCATTGGTTGCATTAATTACGATACAATGTTCAAGTAAACTGTCCATTATGCACAATGTCTAATACTGTACTGAGTGATGCATATAACGCAAATATTACAGGCAATATACTTGATCATTTTTTAAAAGGTTGATCTCGGAACTACGTAACAAGTGACTGTACTGCAATTAAATTAGCGTGCGAGAAAATTTCACTGAGCATGTGAAAATTTCTTAAGTCGGCGTGGGAAACGTTTTAATTCTGTTTTGCTATTCATTTTCAAGCTATCGACTCCATCAAATGAAACAATTTCTTTAAATATGCCAAAAATGCAATCTGTAAAAGAGCATTATAGTGATCTGTGACAGTGTTATAGTCAGATATGGGTTATAATATAAGAACAGCGTTATAGCGAATCAGCATAAAGCGAACAGTGTTATAACGGGGGCCTGCTGTATTAAAAAATACTTTATTTCTGTCCCATATGTTGAACAGTGGCATAAACAGCTTAGCAGATTTTTTAAAGATACCAAATTTAGTATTGTTGCCAGGCCAGTATGGAAACTACACACTATACTGAAAAATTGCTCAGTCCTTTCCTCGTTCGCAACACAGATAAATGACCTGGTATACAACATATTTTTTTTTTTTTTTTTTTTTTATAAACTTACAAAACTTTGTGTCAAAATAGAAAACTTTTGAACCACTTTACATTGTATTCAGAGAAATAAAAAAGTGCATGTTACATGTAACATTGTATTTTAAAGAACATATTGTTATAGAATCATTTTTCATAAATACCCACATCTAGTGTTTACAGCCAGAGTTGTTTCTATATCACTTGGTTGCAGCCTTTTAGGCTGTAAATACTAATGGGTTAAGGAGGACTACTGAATAACTGTTAATAGTAGTCTTGCCAAACATTGGAGTTCGTATTCAGGTTATGCACAAGTTGTGAACTGCTTAAAATTATAGCAAATTAGAATCTACGCTTGCTAAATGCTAGTTTTTTTTCAGTGATGTGGAAAAGCATGTTGTGATGCTATGACAGTTCTGAACACTTTCATTGATGGATCTGTGTTACACCATTTTGATCTGAGAGCCAAAGATCCAAACAAATGTGTCCAGTTTCACATTAGGCACATTAATGTTAAACACAGGTGCATTTGACAGCCACTGTCAAAAATGCAAAAAATACTCATCCTATAGCATATATCATATAGCATGTTTTGTGACAGAAGTTCAAGCTTCTATATTCATCCACTCATTATTTTTTCTGAATGCTTCTCATAGTTTACACCCCGTAAGTTTCTAATTTTAGAGACTGGAGTGCTGATTGTACCATACACTCATACCAAACATTAAGTAGAAATTATGTATTTATATTAATATTAGCTGAACAGCTTTTATAAAATGTCTTTTGTAATTATTGAGTTTGAAGATTAATTTCTTTGTGTATAATTTCTTATATCTATAATAATGAATTTGTTTTAATGCTTTATTTTTGTAATTGCATTTTTCTAGAATGGTCCACTTAGGCTCTTCTATAAAATTTATGACAGTCCAGCAAAGCGATTGAAAATAAATCTCTCAAGTTCTCAGGAAATATTGCATTCACAAAGTGGTAGCATTAAAGACTGTAAAGCTGTTTCCATCAATGGTCAGAACTGTATTACAGAAAGTAATGGACTAGATAGTTCTCATAGTAGTGCAGCAGAAGATGATTCTCATTCCAGTAGTCAAAAAATAAAAACATCAAGAAAAACTAAAGTAACCCTTAATCATTCACATTGTATTGCTAGACCAACAAAAAAAGAAGCAAAACTTTTTGGGAAACAGGGTGGTAACATTCATCATAGGCTAAGTGCTAATCGAATCAATGGTGTTAGCATTGAAAATTATGAAAATAATGCAAGTGAGAATGATCACATAGGTAAAAAGGATTCTTGACACCACCAGTGCCTTTGGGGTTGTTAAGTGAGGAAACCTGATATTACAAAGTGAACCGTTTACTGGCATTCATAATAAAAGTTCTAGATGGATTTCATCAATTTCATTTGGGCAAAGAGTTGTAATGAATATGAAAAAGCCTGAACAGAAGGCATGTTAAAATGTCAATAGATTATGAATAGCAGATAGCTGTACAGTATGCAGAATCCTAGTTTGCTATGATTGTATTGCACTGAATCTCTGTACCACAAGTAACAAAGAGTTTTATTTCAGGTTGTCTTTAAAATTTCTTTCTTTCTTTCTTTCTTTCTTTTTTTTTTTTAATGGTGCCAAAAGTGTTAGCTTGGTATAACATGTAAATAAATATTGATAAGTTTTATATTGTGGGTACTTTTACCCTCTTTTTGTTTTTAATTTATTATATTGTTAGCTCTTTGCTAAATATGTTTTGGAAATGTAACTATACGTGAATGTATAGATCAAAAACTTAAATCTCAGTAAGTATGCTTGTACATTAGGTGTTCGAAATTTTTATTAGTATTCTCTACAAAATTCTGAATTGATAAACTTAGGTATCTTAATTGCAGTACACCAATTGATTAATGAGAATAACTTAAGCACTGCATGTGTCAGTTGAATACATCATGTTTGATGTATTCAACTGACACATTTGATGTATTCAACTGAAATCTATATTTTCAAGTTTTGATATGTAGGTTTGTTTATAGTAGTACTTTTATATTTAGTTATACATTTGCAATAGATGTAAGAATTAATAATCATTTTGAACACTGTACTTAATGTATAAAGCAGATATCACCTTAAATTTCAATTCACTCATTTAAATCATATCTCTTAATTTACACCTTTCTGCTTAGTCTGGGTGAGCATATGTTTGGTTTATTTGCATTAATTTGTGAAAGGATAAATACTTTTTTTTTTAATAGTCAGCACCAGAGTATTTAAAGTTCCTATTTTTACACTCTCCAGTGTTTATTTAAGTTGTTTATAATATAAACTCCCAAATCATAGTATATTCTACTTTTTGTCAACTTCTGCAAGCTTTTTTCCTGAGGTAAACCCAAGCAGATAATATTGCATTTATGTACTTGTGATGAAATATTTATAAATGATTACGTTGTTTGCAAAATATTTCAGTAAGCATCTAGAAATCACATTGTCATGTATTTAACATCATTTAGGGCTGTCTGATTAGAAGTTTGATGATCATATTTAGTTCTCTGAATGGTTTGAGCGATTATACACGGGGGATACGTTCCAAAACCTACTGTGGATGGTTGAAACCGTGAATATAAGT
Source organism: Mastigoproctus giganteus (assembly GCF_048544385.1). Lineage (NCBI taxonomy): Eukaryota > Metazoa > Arthropoda > Arachnida > Uropygi > Thelyphonidae > Mastigoproctus > Mastigoproctus giganteus. Next base: position 98,391,277 of record NC_143575.1, read on the forward strand.
GAACACCTGACCCCATATATAACGTAATTTTCTGGTACTGTACCAACATTAAATACGGTAATAATAAAGTACAGCAGACTCTTGATTTACTGGGTTTGGATTAACCAGGACACTTCAAGACTCCAAATAAAAAAAAAATAAAAAGTCAACCAGAAATCATAAAATTCAAGTAATAGCAAGAATATGTATAAGCAGATATTTTGCAAGTCATAAATAAGCAACAAGAACCGGCGTTATAAGTCGTCATTGAGAGATTAGTGTACCTATTATCTTGCAACCCCCGCTGTCTTCACACCTACTGCTCAAAGACCAAATGTTTAGTTTAATTTAGTGCGTCGCGTCAATTATAAATAACGAAACAAAATTATTGTGGAAATTTTGTTTCGTTATTTATGTAAAGGATGTCGGAATTTTTTTTTTTGTTTGTTTTTGTTTAGAAATTGTGAAAATGATGGGCAAACGCAAGAGTTGTGCTTTCAAATTAAACAAAAACTTGAAATTATTAAAAAGTTTGAAAACGGTGCATCCGTTAAATCTCTAAAAATCTCTTAAATCATTATAATGTTGGTGACCAAACTATACGTTTGTTATTTGGTTTTTAGGAGCATTAGCAACTAAGGCCATATTGCTCCGGGGATTTGCGGTGGTCATTCCCTGACCTTCCCGCATCCTCCGTATTTGGTGGTCACGGGCTCAAACCCCGGTCTAATCAAGAAGCGTGTGCTACACACTGCAGCTCCTGCCCACCTGGCTACGGAGGCGCCCCAAACCATACGTGACATCGTAAAAAATAAAGGGAAGCATTGAATTGGACACGCGAGTTGTAAGTGTTAAGTTTTTTCGTTATTTTTCTGTGGTTAACCGGTAACTGAATCAGCGGATACAGGGGCACTCTGTATATAGTTTCTGTTAGTTGCTGAATTGAACCTAAAGTCCTAGCATGGAATATATATTTTGTGGTAAGCTTCAGTATTTTTGCTAGCCTCTGTAAACTTCTGCTGACCAGTGAAATACAGCAAGACAAACTGTTGGAAGGTTAATATTAATATATTGATGTATAAAAAAAAAAAAAATTGTTAGTCCTGTTAAGTTTAAGTAGGAATGCTTATATTTTTTGAATAGTTTCATCCTTATCTACAGGTGATTCAAAATTCATGCAACTCAAATATCAGTAATTAAAATTTCAGTTCTTTTATTATCATTGTGTGCAATCAAGTAATTATATAAAAAATCATAACAAATTTGAAAATGTCCACCTGCTTTGCATAGCAACTAAGGGCATTCTTCATGAAAAGAGATTACTAATCATGAAATTTATTTATTTTGATACTTCAAATTGGTATTTTCCTCAGAATTCGATGTTCATATAACATTTTGAACAAAGTACTGGTTTGGCTGTAAACACATGTTCAGATCAGGAATATGTCACGTTGGCTTTCATGTTTGTGGAATTGTAACCTAACAGCCATTATTCTACATGCAGGGAAAGTGCTAATTTCTCTCTTTTCTCACTGACATGAGAGAAATTAGCACTTTCAATTTGGGTTGCATGAACTTGGAATCCCCCTGTACAAAGTCCATTCCCATGATTTAAACAAATTATAATAATAATCAAACACTTATTAAAATTTAAAAGTTGTAGTTTTAAGGTGCATTGCAAAGTAAAGAGTGTGAAAGAAAAGCTTAATTTTGATTTCTTTTTCACTTTGTAATTACTTTAATATTGCTTATGGAAAGTCTGCCATCAGAAGATGCAAAGTATGTTACACATAAGAAGTCTTATATTTTATATACAAAGTGCATACTTAAGCCAGTAGTCAGGATTACCTTTTAGTTCATACTAGTGTGAACCTTTTAATTAGAGGTTTGGAGGGGGGGAATCTAAATTCCTTCATTATTTCACATATACTTTCTCTGATGGTGCACTTTTGTTTATATGCTAGCAAGACCAGGTGAGAGAAGTTTGTAGTTTTAGTAAAAATGCAATCATTAATCATATTTTAGCAGTCACACAAGCTTGAATCACGATTAAATCAAACAAACATGCTACTGCAGTCCCTTGTTAACCACTTGGTTACAGAATCCATCATATAACCTATCACATAAACTTGCAAGAGCAAATGATATAGCATTATTGTAAGTTCTAATGGTTTTTCTGCAATTGCAGTTTGGCATTGTCAGCTACTCGTGTGGCTTTGGTTTGCTCAAAGGTTTCATTTGCTCTTAAAATAGCCATTCATTCTGTTATCATCCTCCTTCCCCCAAGAAGTTGTCATTCTCTTCCATTTTACATAACTAATTATCTCACGTTGTGCTTTGAAATAAATTATATTGTGGGGAAGGTGCACAAATTGTACAAATTTTTTGAAGAATATCCAAATAAACACTGATTGAAATAATTATTAAAAATTGGTGTTCACATTAAAATGTATAATGGAGCCATTGTTGTTGTTGATGCTACATGCCATTGGCAAATGGTTCATATACCACGAGGCACCTTTGTGAATCATGGTATGATCATAGCAACATCTCACATTTACTTTGTAACAGGCCAACATCAATTGAAATTCCTATTGTCAAAAACAGTTGGTCAAGCATGATCACAGAAATTTGGGATTTTATGATAATAATAAAAAACAATAGAGCACGTTCCATGCATTGAAAATAGTAGCTCATCTGTGTTCACTGTAACCATCTGCACTGTTTAGTGTCCCTTTGCAATTTGTGATTTCTCAGCTTTCTCTTGAATTTCTGAAAGTTAGCCAGTGCAGGCCTATCTGTTTATAGGATTTGCTTAACAGGTTGATTTATTAATATTTCTTGGAAATGAATGAAAATGATTGTCAGGAAATGAATTTAACAATTATCACACATACTGACTATGACTTGATTAAAAACAGTGTTAAAATTCAAACTTAAAACAGATAATATAAAAAGCAAATACATGTATGATTATTATTTACACAATATTATATTATGCAATATAATATTCTGTAAAACACTCTAAAGTCAGAGATAGAATACAGTGTGTTCACATTTTATGCAAGGTAGGCATTCCTGAAGATCTCACATAATTGAAGACTAGTTTTCTCAAAGAAATAAATCTCAAGTTGGGGTGAGGAGATGTGTTCTCTAAGCACATAAATTTACAACCATTGTAGCATAATTTTGCTTTTAAATTTTATTTAATTATTATTGTCTTTGTTCTTATTACATAATTATATCATCATCATAATTATAGTGTGACGACACTGAAGGAACAAGAGATGCAACAGGTGTCAAATTAGGATGTGCTGTCTCCCCATTTAATGATGAAGGCTGTTCTGATTCAATTAAAATTCTTTTGCTGAAGAAAGAATCCAATATGGTTTGAGTTTTTTTGATGTGCAAAACATCTTTGGGTGGGTGGGGCCTACTATTTTTTTGGACTGAAGTAAAACTGTTTGGTCTCAAAAATGTGATACAGAAATGGCACAAATGATATCACTTCCTAAATGGCATTAAAATGCAAGGGGGAAAAAGAAATTGTTGACAAATACTTGTATTGTTGCAATCATACTTCTTGCAGTTATGACTGCAGGAAGTATGATACTGTTCAACAAATGGTTAATTAGGCTGTTCACTTGGATTTCACTAAGCTCTTCCAAACCAAGGATTTTTTCACATAAAATAAAACATCTTTCGTGCGTACAAGGTACACACTTTTCCCCCCCTTGATTTTTCTCTTAGGATTTCTTGGTATGCAGACATGCATTCATCATCTGCCACACCACCAAAGAACTGTGATCCATGTTTGGATTGTCTTCTAAAATGGCAATAGCTGCTGAAATGTGGTAAAAAGCCTGTACCAGTTGCTTTACTGTCAGTTGGCTTGCTGGTGGCTCAGCCTGATTGGTGGTGTCCTCTCCTCTGTCCTGATGTCTTTCCATTTCTAATTCTAGCAAGTCTTCATTTGTTAATTCTTGGGTGACTCAAGTAAATTTTTACATCCCCTTCATCAACTTCACTCAAACCTACTTTCTGCATCACCTTCACAGATTCCTTATTAGTAGTTGTTATGTTTGTCTTCAATAAAGCCTCTTAAGTTGTAGAATTGGGAGCAAATTTTCTTCCATACTCCATTCATACATTGCCTAGGGACCTATTGCCACAAAATGTTGATGATAGTAATAGCATTTTTGATGTTAAACTCTTTCACTGTTGTTCTTCTGTCATTCATTGCCTTGAGAAGTGCATTTAATGTTGACCTTAAACAGTAAGATTTAAAGGTCTTAATTACACCTTGATCCATTGGTTGTAAAAGTGAAGTTGTATTTGGAGGCAGAAACATGACCTTGATGTTATTTGTAATTTCTTCACAAGCTGGGGCATGATTCAGAGCATTTTCTAGCAGCAGAAGAATTTTAAATGGAATTTCCTCCTGCACGCAGTAAAGTTTTAATTCAAAATACAGTTAGCTTCCAATGTAATTTATGGAAACAGAGTCAGTCATCCGGCCTTTTTTATTTGCATACCAGTAAACTGGCAGTAAAGTTTTTTTGTATTCTTTCAGCCTCAATAGGTTTTCTGAATAGTACGCGACTAATGATTTCAATATGAAGTCTCCTGTATTTCCACCCACCAGGATGGTTGCCAATCTTTGGCAGCTTTTAAAACTGGTGCTGTCCTTTCTTCACTGGAGACATGTTCTATCGGAATTTTTTTTTTTCCGTTAAACACTTAATTAGCAGTATCCATCCTCTTCTATGATATCTCTCTGTTGTACTGCCTTTAATGCTGCTTTTTATTTTCTCAGCATTATCTCTAATATTTTGCAGAGTGCTCTCTTCCACATTAACAGCACAGAGTATCTTGGTGGTTGTTTGGCCTTCTTATCACATCTACCTTCTGTTCCAAAAGTTATTGATTTTTGGGTGCGATTTACATCACTAGCACTGGAATCACCACTTAATGAATGCTTTGATAACATTGTTATGGGACATAAAAATATTTTAAATTATAATAATAGCGAATGTTAAAATAACAGCTCAATAGTCAGCAAAATCACTCACAAAATTTCTGATGCATGTAAACAACAGCATGGCACACGGGATACTGACAAAGAATGGTGGGCATTTCTCTTTACCAGCTAAAGTGGCATCATTATATGATAAAGTATAAACACACTCAGCCTACCAGTTTTGAAATACATACGTGATCCTTGCCGAATTTTTTGGGATTCACATTATTTCAAATTTGGTCATGATGTGAGACTATTAATATTTTTTATGTCGCACTATTTCATAAAATGTGACTGCACTGTACATGCTTAAATCCTAAAATTATACTACTAAAACTGTGATAAGGCAAAAATTTACTCCATAAAAAAATATATTTATATGAGGTGTAGCAGTAAAGTTCCCAGACTGTTGTAATAAAAAGAACACAAAGTGAAGGAGCTCAAAAATGTTTTCATTTTTATTCAAAGTAATCACCACCTGACGTATTACACCATTCTAAAAGTCTAAAAGAGATTATATTCAATTCAGCAGTTACATTTTTCGTCATGGCCTCAATGTCCTGAAATCTCTTTCCTTTGAGGGCAGTTTTCAACTTGGGCAAGAGGAAGGATTCTGTTGGTACAGTCAAGGAAATTAGGATTGTCTTGACAAGTCTAGATAAAATCTTTGCATGATGACACTCTTCATTACTTCTGCTCATCTGTAAGGTGTACCACACAAATTTTGCAGAGACCTTCCTTTTCCCTAAATCTTCAGGCAGACTATGATGAATCATCTCCTTATTCATATCCAACTAATCAGCCATCATTCTGAGGGTTAAACAGCGATCTCTTATTACAATTTCCTGAACTTTTGTTTCTTAGTCCTCATTTTGAGAGGTTGATGGATGTGTACCCCTTGGGTCATCATTATCATCCATCGTTGAACTGCTTATGCCGTTCAAACACACTGGTATGACTTAATGTTTCATCATCATAAACAATTTTTAACATTTCATATGTTTCTGTTGATTTACATTTCAGATTTTCTCAGTTTAAAGTAAAATTTGATATTCGTTCATTTGCAATGTGACACAGAACATTAACTTTACTGAAGAAATTGGTTGCTGCTTCCAACATGTCAGTCTACTAGACAATCTCTGTACTACCATCTGTTGGAGGAAATTTGAACTGCACTAGTGCAGGATAAAAATATTAAAACTAATAAATAATAGTATTACTTTTTTCATTGGCTGTTTCTGATTTTCTTGAGCTCATCTGTGCCCCTATAAGTGAGTTTTTCCCTAATGGTGAGCTCTGCATAGTACTTATTCATGAAATTTTTAAAATTCATCTTCGTAAAAACAAGAACTTTTTTACCTGAATGCTTTTACATGTTAATTTTTTCTTATTTTGACTTGGTTATACAATATTACGCGGAATTGGTTATACAATATTAGTCTAATATTGTTAGACTGAAATTATTTCAATAATTAAATCAGAATTTAAAAAAATAAATGCAAGAAAAATCATAAAAAAATCCCTACCTTCTACATCTATTTATGTACCCATGTAATTCAGTTTTATTTACCTTTCGAACTGAATCCAGAGCATTTCTGCTTTTGTAAGCCAAAATTGGACTGTAAAACCTCTGATTTAAAATCTTTCATGCTGCCATCATTAAAATGTCTATAAATACTTAGAAATGCAGATAGGAGACGTCAGCACTTACTGAAAGATTTGTAACATACTTTGAAGTGTTAATTGAAATATGCTTGAAAAAACATATGTACTTATACCTCAGGAGTCACACTTGAAAAACACATACATTTGTACTCTAGAAAAGTGTAATAAAATAAAATTTGTACAACAAAAATAAATGAATTAAAATATAACGTTACCTTGTGTACACCAGTTGAGTACTTTATCTATCACATTTAATGGCATGTGTTGTAATGTAGATTACACAGACAGCATCATACACACAGAATGCAAAGCATGAGACTTCCTTTTGTTTATCCAACTTTGTAGATTCAGCCCTGGCCTAGCATTTATAGTAACATACTCATAGGTGTGCTATAAAAATGCTGAGAATGTTTAGCTTCTATGTTTCCCATAATTTTGTTCATAAGTAATGGATGGATGGAAACACTATAAACGCCAGGTCAGTTAATCATCCTGAAGATCAGGTCAAATTCCCATACTTCCATCCCCTAACAGGAATTTGTGGGGTGGTGGGTAGAAAAATTCATTTCATTCTGAGGTAACAATAATGACAAGTCATGATCTGTTTGCAGTGTGACTATCCATTTGGGTTTCCTACATAAGTTATTTTTCTTATATATGAAATAGTGTCATTATTGTTACCTCAGAATGAAATGAATTTTTCATTTCATTCTGAGGTAACAATAATGACAGTCATGATCTGTTTGCAGTTTGACTATCCATTTGGGTTTCCTACATAAGTTATTTTTCTTTTTTTTTTTTTCATTTCTGCCCTCTTTCTTTCCTTCCTTCTTTCCTTGGACATTCTTCAAGCGTGCATACCGGCTGTCTTTTTGATCCTTAAAGGAGTCTTTTTGTTTTCTTTGCTTTAACCTTTTTCAGGGGTATATACATAAATTTGTTTTTCATGTGTGATCTCTAGGGAATACACATATTTAGGTTTTCAAAGTTGTTTCAACTAATGCAGCTGATAACATAGTTTGTCTTAATCTTCTAGTATGTGCAGTCATCTTTTACTTGATATCTCCTATTAGTTGGAAACTAATAGTAGATATTATCTAATATTAGATAGTAGTTACTAATAGTAGATATTATTAGTTGGAAACTAATAGTAGACGCTGTTTGAATAGATGGCAACAACAAAAAAACAACTTTGAAAATGAGAGATCTCAATTGTCTGCCATGTTGCTTAGTTTGAATTTAAAATTTCAAAATTCTCTGGAATTCAGATATAGAATTTATTACTACCTGAAAAAATAATAACCACAATAAAAGGTTATGGTTATGATTTTTTTTTAATTCAGGCTTGATTTTTGGCAATAATTTCACTCCAATGTTGGGCAGTCAAGTCAAAATAAAAACAAATGAATATTTAAAAGTAGTTATATACAGATTTTTCATTATTATAATTTCATTTTTTTTTTTTTTTTTAATTCCATGAAAAAATTCATTCTACAAAGTTAGAAGGTAGTGGAAAACTTATTTCCATGAGCCTGCATGCATTCACACATTGCATTTTAATTCATTTATTTTTATTGTATACTATTTATGCAGTCATTTTATAACTCACTTGTTTTTACTGTGACTTATTTTAATAAAACAGTTTTTAACCAAGTTCAAGTTGCCATACATAGCAATTTTAATTATGGAATCATTATGTGGTAGTAGTGGTCCAAATGCAAAATAGATATTTTAGTTGGAACAAAATTTAGCATTCTAAGTAAATTAAGAAGTTGAACTGTTTTAAGCATCTGCATGTTTCATTGCTTAAAGAAAAGTTTAGGAGGGTATTTTCTTAGAATTATCACATTTTGTAGTTTATTTGTAGACTGCTTTTATTATTGTTTTAAGTTTTAACAGTCACTTTTAAAGAGCAATCAACATTTTCATTCCATGTTACATTCCAAACAAATTTAGCATGCACAAGTATTAAATTAGTTTATGATTATAAATTACAGGTGTATGAATCTTTAGCCATTGATCCTGGCAGAAATCTGGCATTTTGAACCGTTGTCTACCTACTAAGTTATTGCAAATTGATTGTATCATGTGCCATATGTCTTATCTTTTAAATTTGATTTCTCATCTCATAACCTCTTACCAGCTGAGGACAATATCATATTCCAGAGCTTGATTGGTGATCCAGGCCCTTATTATTTATTTTATTTATTCCGTTTTTTTTTTTTTTTTTTTTTTGCAAGTTTGACTATTTTTGTTTCATTCTTAATTAACTGATCGATTAACTGATTAATTAAATGAATTGTGATATTTACAAAACCTTTGCTATTTTATTAAATTAACTAATAATTTGTGAATATAGAAAATAGAAAATTTTATAAAGTTTATTGTTTGTGCTCTTCCTTTTTTCTAGCAGGGTTTAAGGTTTCTTCTTTTCTTATGTTTTCTCTCAACTCACTTCATGAAGTTGTACAATATGAAAAAAACTCATCGGCATTATTGAAACAAGTAGCAGAAATTCTAAAGGGCTTTTAAAGCAGTAGCCAGTTTAACTAGTCTTAAATGAAGTTGTAGGATTTTCTTCTCGGAACCTCCTCCGATCACCATTTCCTTTAAATCAAATGAACTGTATTGACTGACACCTACAATTTATTGACATCAACAACAAATTCCTAATGGTCATGGTTACCTTTGCGCTCTTCTTCCATGACAGTATTGTGGTTTTACCATTTGTCACTCGTTTGGAAAGTCTGGGTACAGATCCCATCAGAGGTTGCAGGAATTCTGAGAGGCATCTTCAGTGGAAGTTAGCTGATCTCAGGTGGAGGAAGTAGAGTTCCCCGTGAGTTATTCCAGATTTTTTATTCCACACAATATTCATATCGGCCCACAGGCATAATAGTATACATTGCAATGTAATAAATCATAATAACAGTAACAGCCTTTGTACTTATCCAAAACAATTCACTAATTTTGCCTTTGGTGAAGCTATGTTTAATAAGGTCACTTTTGTTTGTGAACTTTACCTTCACCAGTGTTAGCCATTGAAATTACACCAAAAAACAATACACTAAAACCTCGTCTGTTATAGTGCTGTCCTCTAAAGGAAGAAGATAAGGAATTAAGACTTTAGCCTCATTCCATGTTTTATATAGGTTAGGAATTTGATTTTTTAATAGATATAATTCAGAACATAAATATATATAAATGGCAGATTTCCTGATTACCTTTACAGAATTTTAAATGTCATTTAATAAAGAGAAACAGAGCGTTGAAATCGGTGGGGTTTTTTTTTTTTTTTTATACCAAACAATTCACAAAGGGCATAAAATTCAAGTTAATTTTCAATTTAAAAATGATTTATTTTTAAGGTACTTCCCTCTTTCTCTCATTTCAGCAGTATAGTTGATGTCTGTTAATGTTTGTAAGAAAACAGTATTACTGTCATTCATCCAAGTGCTTTCAGTTTAATGAATTAACAGATGAAATCAATTAAATAATATTGATGTTCATGTTGTGATTCTCGTGTCATTGCATGTATGCCTAAATATCAACCCAATATTTTATTTTCATTGCATGAAAATAAAATACTGGGGAATTGCAGCATTTCTATTGAATAGAAAATCAGTTATTTATCATATTGATATGGGCTTTCACATACTTTTATTCGTGCATACAATCAGTATTTCACATACTTTTATTTGTGCATACAATCACAGAAACCTAAGGAAATTTTTTACTTCATTCCAGAGTAGTTTTCATGAACAAAAATTTTTATTTTAGAACAGAAGCCTCTGTACTGATATAATGAATCTTGCTCTTCTGATCACTGAAAATATCTATTGTTGGAGAAAGTTAAGTGCATAATGTAAAATGTAGTACAACTTAATGAAATGCAGTGCGCATATGCACATACAGGGTGATTCACTACCAGTGCGACAAACTTGCAGGAGGTGTAAGGGGCACAAAGACGAATCAGAATCACATAGCATTGCAGGGTCCGAAATGCATTCGTCATGCGGTAGAGGACGTTGAACAGCGATCCTGCTGGATGTCAGCATTTGCGAACTGTTTCTGTTGAAGAAACCAAGTAGCAAAAGTCCTCCGGAGTGGATAATCTGCAGGCTCCAATGATTGGACGCGTTGCAGATGGTATGAACTCATTTGGTTTGTTCACAGTATCCTCTATACAGTGGATTGGGAAATACCCAATCGTTGGCCTATCGCTCGAGTATTCGTACTCGGATTGCCTTCTGCAAGACATAGGACATTCTCCTCATTGTCTGGCATCCTCGTCGTTCGCTCTCGATTCATGGTACCTCTCGTGAAACAACCAGTCTCACGTAACCTTCTCATCATACGATTAAAATCATATGATGAGGAGCATGCCTGTGCGGGAAACGTTCCCGGTACAAGCGCAGAGCGGCGCGCCCGTTACAGTCCACAGCTGCATACGTGAGGTGCATGTCGGCCCGTTCAACATTTGAATACTCGTCCATCCTACTGCCTCGGGAACTGGTTCGCAAATGCTGACTTCCAGCGGGATCACTGTTCACGCGACCTCCCGTTCAACGTCTTCTACCGCATGACGAAGGCATTTCGGACCCTGCAATGCTATGTGATTCCGATTCGTCTTTGTGCCCCTACACCTGCAAGTTTGTTGCACTGGTAGTGAATCACCATGTATAGAATAGTAATGTGAACAGTGAGGTTTGTTTTTTTTTTTTTTTTTTCATTGTTAAATTTAGTACCTCCTGATTTGTTTTACATTACTGTCTTTTGTTTTCTGATAAGAATTTTTCAAATCTCAGCATACTATGTGAAAATTTTATTACATTCAGATTCTAAACATAAATAGCCAACCCACAATGTGCTGATTTGTACATACTTTTTAATTTGATTAGCTTGATAAGTTAAGGATTGGTTGATCTGTGTATGAATAAAAAAACATGTCTGTATATAATATTGTGTTAATGTACGATACCATTTTGATAGGACTTCAATGCTGCTTCATGAGGATTATTTTTACTATACATTTATGAAAATTTGCTTGATAGGTTAGTACAGAGGAATTTATTATTATTACACATCTTTCTGATAAATAATATTGTGTGGTATAAAATTTATACTCAATTTACACTACTGCTTTGAAATTCATACAGGAGAGTTATATAATCCTTGCCTAAATTATTTTGGAATAATTTTTATTTAAAATGAGTCTCATGCACATTATCACTAGCTTGAGGCATTCTTTAACTGACTTGTAATACTGCAATGCTCAGAGATCAGATCTTAAATGCTGTATAAAGTATCATTGCTAAATGTCAATATTTGTATGGGGTGATTATGCTATATGATGAAAAGTCTCCTGGCCTCTCTGTAGCTTGAAATAATGATTTCAGTTTTTTTAATCAATATTTTATAAAAAAAAAATACTTGGCTGTTAAAAAATTAATGTTAATAGAATTATTATTTATACTTTTATTTAAACTATTCAGAAGAATGGAAATTTGGTATTTGTGCATATGAATAAAGAATCCTCTCTGCAAGCATTTTTAAATAACATATTTCTGTTATACCTTTTCTGCATATTTCACCCAGACTATGTAGAATAGTTTAGTTTAATTGTATTGGAATAAGAGGTACAACCAAAAATTATGAGAATGTACATTGATATACAAAAGGTACCATTCAGTTTTCTCTCTTTCTCTCTCTTTTTTTTTTAGAAAAAAAGGATAGAAATAATTTAAAATTTCACTTTACAGTGCTATCCATTATTTTAACTATGTAAGGATGGATACACTCGTGAAAAATTTATATATATATATTTTTTAATTTCAACAGAGTTCCAACAATAATAGTTTTTTTTAGATCAAAAAATGTTGAGTGAGTGTAATGGTGTTCCTTGTACACCAGTATAATTGAAAAAAAAAAAAAAAAAAATCAAAGCAGTTTTAAATAAAAGAGATTGTTTGTTCTCCATTATTTTGACATTTTAATTAAATTTTTTAAATAGTCAGTTGTGCATGAAAAAAAAGTTTAAAAAAATTTAAATGAGTTGGTATGTAAATATACAAGTCATCATTAATCTTTGAGCTCATTTCATCCTTGGAAACAAGAAGTTACATGGTGCAGGAGCCAGATAATGGGGGGGGGGGAAGAGGTGGTGCAAAAGGCATGTGATCCTTGGCCAGAAATTGACAGACAGACATGGGAAGTTAGCAGCATTTGAATTCTGCAAATCACCTTTTGATAATGTATCTTCTCCAAAGATGTATTCGTGGCATGCCACGTGCTTCTGATGTTGTTTTTACCAAGTGTCAAACAAAATTTGATAAATAAAAAAAAAAAAAAAAGCTTAACAGCAACACATGTGACTGAAGAAACTTAAGTGTATGATGAAGCAAGCCACTGTAAAACTACTATCACTATCTACCTACTCGCATCAAAAATTCATACTATTATCGCTAGCAGTGTGTTATGTGATCATTCTCATAACTTTTAGGTTTCTTCTCATAAAGATGTATATATTCAGATAAGGTGATAATAATAATACTTTGAAATTATGCAACTAAAGATTAGATTAAGTTTTGTCTTTATACATTATTACAAGTAGTATGAATATGTTACTTGAAAAAACCTGGTGAAGGATTTATTTCAAAATAGAGTTGGACTCTGTCATGCTAAATCATTTTCCAAAGTATGTTTGGATTTGCTTCATTATTTCTGATCATGTATTGAATATATCATGAAAAATTCAGTATTTCATTGCCGATTTTCAGTTTTAAAAATTATATCATCATCACATTTATTTTTTATTTTATTATTATTATTTTTTTTTTTTTTTTTTTGTAAGGAGAAATCTGTACAGAGAAATTAATTACTGATTGAATAATAATGTCCAAAGATATTTATTTTGAATACTTTTTTAAAATGTTTTTGCTGATCCAGAAGAGTTGAATGTTATGATATTACTGTAAAATATTGTACTTATTGAAGAAGAAAAATGTGCCTTGTTAAAGTAGTAATCAGCATTGTAGTTCCTACTGATCTGCATGGAATATGTTCTGTGTTAATATATGCAGGCTTAGAATCAAGTTTATCTTGGTATAAAAAAAAAAAGCTCAAAAATATGAAGTACTTGCTCAGAAAAAAAGTCTCATTTTAATAAAGGTATTTTTGAGAAATCTTAATTATACATATTTTGGTAAAATGTAATTTGTCAATAGCAGACTGTTCAAAATATATTTTAGATTACAAGTTAGTGTTTCTTAGAAGACATGCATATAATTGTTGGATAAATCATTGCCAAAAAAAAAAAAAAAAAATTCCCATTCCATTCAAAACTTGCTGATTGTGAGGTGAAAATATGCTGTGTACCTACTTAGTATTACTCCCTCCTCTTTTCCCTTTTTTTATTATTTTTTTCAAAATAAAAAATAATTTGATTTGTTTGTATATTAAATTTACTCCCATTCTCACAGTACAAAAACAAACCAAATATTCACTTTTAGTATGCATTAAAAAATTTTCGCAGTTAAAGTTGGTCATTTGTTTACTGTTCTAGGTAGTATAATAGTCTTGTCTGTTCTGATCAGCATTATTTATATTGCATTTTTTATTATTATTATTATTATTATTTTTTTTGCATGTGTTATTTGTTTCAAAATTATGCTCTAACTAATCTGTAGTTGAAATTATCAATAATTTTAAAGTTGTTAACCAGTCATTTAATCTTGATATAGTCTACTACAGTTGAAGATATAAAATTTATTTTATTTCCTCCGAGAACAGATGGTACATAACTATACCCCCATCAGTTTTGTTGGTATTTGTATGTCTTTAACAGTTTTTGAGAAATTTTCTGTTGCATCTTGACTGCTCAGCTAATATTTAGCACAGAGAACATCAGGGGCAATGTATTCAGTATGTGACACTTTCATTTTCTTTTTTTTTTTTTGGGTAGTAGCACTGTCAATGATCAACAACCCAAACTGGTTTCAAATGTATAGCTACTGCACAGGCAAACTTAAGACATTCTTCAAAAGAAGGCTTAGTGAGGGCTGTTCAAAATTTTGGCAGTCAAAGATCAGTGGATCTCTTTCTCTTGTGATGGTGCACCAACTGTTGGTTCTTCCACTCATGATGATTGTCAGAAAAAGAGTAATGGGGAGGGATTTTAATGTGCAACTTGATTGACATCTATTTACAAAACTGTATTTCATTTTATGTTTTTATTGTGTATAATTTTCGAACTGTTAACATAAGCTTTCCTTGACTTGAATTTGACCTGATGTTTCAGGTTTGGGGCTATTGCTATCATTATCTTATAGGTAGTCGCCTGTTGTCAGCTGTGTCTATGCTGCTCATAGGCATGCATTGCCTATGCCATCATGACTGACCTGCTTCCATTTTATCTACCCTGCCCCCCCCCTTTTTTTTTTTTTTTTTTGCAATTGGGTTGTGTGTTATCTTGACTGCACTGCAGGTCTTTCACCCACTCTTCCTGCTGAATATTAATGATCTTCCAACAACTGGAAATCCTATCCATAGTTTTGCTGATGATAGGATATTACTTTCTACCTTCCAGGTTGAGAAACCATATTCTTTACAGAAGCAATAACTGCTGAAATGTGCACTAGTTCATTAAATGCTGATCTCCAGATAATTTTCCAGTGAGAAGAATTGGGATGTGTTGTCTATAGTTCAAAAGATTATCTGCACTTCAATCCTAAAACTTGGTTCTTCCCTATTTTTCACAAAAATGAATCTCACAAAATTTCACAAAAATGTCAACAGGATGTACTGGCTTATATTTAATATTCTTAACTAAGCATAACCGCTTCATTCTCTGTTGTCATTATGAGACATTCTGATTTACTGCACACACTATTTCCCTTATATCTCTGGTATACTCATCATAGTCATTAGATCTATAACACATTCCTACTCTCAATTGCTTATGTCACACCAAAGTGATTCAATATTGCACTTGTCACCCATGTCAACAGGATGTATTAGCTTATATTTAATATTCTTAACTAAGCATAATTGCTGCATTCTCTGTTGTCGTGCCTGTCCTTCCTGTATACATTGTAATCTCCATATTCAAATTCAGCATCACTTATGTGTGTGATGTGTCGGCTATTCCTGCAGTACATCAGATTTATTTAAAATGCTCCTAGCATTAGTGTACATGCCAGTATACATGCACATGCTCTTAATTTTAGTTAGGCTAACTCAGCCACGGAGTGAAATAAGCCCATTAAAGTTCCTTCCATCATCGACGGAATTTGAACCCTTGCCTTTTCCACCCGGTGTCGGGATGATGGTGCCGATACAACTGTGCTACTGCACAGACTTCTCCATATACCAACAGTTCCGACGCTATAATTACACCTCTGCTCGCATCTCTTTAATAGTCATTGACCCCGCAGGTTCGCCGTTTTGCGACCCATCTATCACTCGCATCAGCAAATATAGGTAATAGTTAAATACTAGAATCACCTATTGTAAAACTTTATTCTGTGAAAATGAATCTGTTGCACTCCTCTTGTGGGTGCTTCTATGTCATGCTAGGGTGTTTTCCATGCACCCACCAGCAATTTTGATATATTGAGCCGTATGTATTTTGTGTGTAATTGTATATGTTCTGTCGTCTATTTTCCACGCAATTTGACGACAAACTACGCGCTCTGGCAATATGTGCGTTTAGCTCTCATCAATTTCCGAGTTTTAGAATCCTCTGAATTAGCTGAACGGATATATTTATGTTATTTCTCATAGGTTTTTGGGAGTGGCCCAAGTTGTTATTGGGCACATTTATCCACTACTTTTCCTAAGGAAAGTATTTTATTAACAGTTTTTATTGAATTTGAAAGTGCACAGCCATCCAATTTGGGTATGATAGAGTTCAAAAGTATACTTGTAATTTTTTTGAAGAATATCTAAAACAAAATAATTCAAAAATGCAAAGAAGCAAGGATATGCAATTGCTTCTTTGCATGTTTATTGGTTTTATTTTGAAATCCGTATTGCGATTCTTCCCTGATGATCTTCAAAACATTACAATTACATGAAAATATTTTAGAGAGCTTAATTACAATCACAACAAAAAGTTAATTGACAACTGCAAAATATGGGATGTCAAGAAAAATATGTATTAAATGTAATTTTACGTTCACCTGTTTTGTGGAAAAGTATCTCTCAATGAATATTGAAAAGAAATATACTACAGGTTTTCATAACATAATCATGAGATCATGGCCGTTCAACACACAGGAGCAATCTTGCATGATTCAGACATTTAATAGGAAGTATTATTTTTGGCTGTGAAGGTAAAGTGCAACACTATTTAACCTTGTAACCAATCACAATCCAATGTTACAATACAGATTCTGTCTCTCTCATAAATTGATTTGGAAATAAATCCCATTTTCTGTATAGATACATCTTAGCACATGAGGAGCTTCAAATTTCAAAATTTCTAATTATTTTATTAGTCTCAGAATTTCTTTTATATACGCATATACACTGTGTTGCCACTTTATTAGGTACACCTACCTAGTAGCATGTTTAGCCTTCAAAACAGCCTAAATTCGTCTAGGCATGCATTGAACAAGATGCTGAAAACGTGCAGGAATGGAGTACCATGCAGACAGGAGTGTCATGCAGTTCCTGGGGATTCGATGGAGGTGTGGGCCTGCAATGAACAGCCCTTTCCAGCTCGTCTCAAGCATGTTCAATAGGATTGAGATCCGCGGACTGAGCTGGGCATTGTAGCAAAGAAAATACATTCACGTTTCTGGAACCATTCCACAGTGATTCGAGCTTTGTGCACCCGCGCATTATCTTGCTGGAAATAACCATATGATAGGATAAACTGTCAACATGAACGAATGCACTTGGTCAGTAACGATGTTTAGGTACGATGTTGCATTCAGACGTGCCAAGAAAACATTCCCCACGACTTTGCACAGTAATCGTCAGACATGACGGGTCCATGGATTCATGTTGTTTTTGCCAAATTCTGAGTCTTCAATCAACATGCACCAGGAACTTCGACTCAGACCAGGGAACTTTTCCAATCCTCGGTAGTAAATTACTGGTGTTGCTGTGCTCAGAGGAGGCGTGCTCTGTTGTTTTTCATTGTTAACAAAGGTACGCGATGGGGCCGTCGGCTGTTGCAGCCCATTCGCGACAAAGTGCGACTAGTGGTCTGTTGGGATATTTTGTTTTGTGCACCAAGGTTGTATTCTGAGTGATGTGCAACATTGTGGGCCGTCTGTTTGCTTGTACAATTCTAGCCATCCTCTGACCTCATCAATAAGCGATTTTCTTCTATAGGAATGCCGTTGAGAGGATGTTTTGTGTTCGTTGCACCAATCTCGATACACCCTTGAACAGTGTGAAAACTTCAGAACTGCCGTTTTGTCCAGCACGTCTTGCACCTACTACCATGCCACGTTCGAAGTTCGTTAGATCACTGCTTTTCCCCATTCTTGCTATGATTTGTATGCTTAATTGATACTAGAAAGGTGGTTCTGCTGCATTTATATCCACAACTGTGGTCATGTGACTTGCAACATTGTGAGAACATCAGAAGTGTGTCTATTAAAGTGGCAGCACGGTGTATGTATCGTATCTGTAAATTGCGTGTGTTCTCTGGACGATTTGCGTTTTTGCTGGATAAATAAATCCGTTTCCGTCGGGAACGGATTTATTTATCTATCTACGCTTGAGACCGACTATCTCAGCCACGGAGTGAAAAAAGCCCATTAAAGTTCTTTGCGTCATCGATGGGATTCGGACCTGGGCCTTTTCCACCCGGTGTGGGGAGGACGGTAATGATACCACTATGCTAACCGCGCAGACACCTGATCTGTAGGACGAAGTCGATATTTCCTAATTGGAATCCCTGCAGCCAACTGGATATGTCCAGTTGGTTAACGTGGAGAGATTCCAGCTGCACAGTTTAAAGGAACTGATTAAAAATGATTGTAAAAAAAAATTCACGATCTATGGCATGTTTGGAAAGCCTTACAAAAATCTAATGAATGATGGCTCTGTACCTTTGGTATTGTAGTGTTTTATTTGATGATGTGAAGATTGATTCCACTACCTATCACGATTCTTTACCGAAGTACTACAATTATAACAGTAGTCAATATTCCGCATTTTCTACAGATTAGGACACGTTGATGAGGAGGCTCAAGACTCTTCTGAAGAGAACACTGACCTTTTTTTTTTATTATTTAAAATGGATGTTGAGTGCACCAAGTGAAATGGATTCACCTGTGGTAGGAGAAGTGTTGGGAACAAGCCATTGTACCTTGCATAGAGTTCCCTTTCTTGTAACTTTCCTTGTTCCTGTGGCCTTCAAACTGAAACGAGGCAGTCCTAGTGGAATATCGCTGTCTTTATAAGAGATAGAGGGTGGTGATTCTAAATTATTGTATGTGTTAGTTAACCTTGGACTTTCTTTCGTCTCACTTCTGTTATTGCCATTCTTTAGAAATTTAATGCTCTGTCCGTCTCTGATTGGGACGATCCTTTTAATGGGTGTGCGTGGGTAGCACAGTTGTTATGATCACCATCATCCAGACACCTGCACGAAATGGTCGTAGTTTGAATCCCATCAAGAAAGTTATGAACTTTAATGTGCTTTTTTCACTCCATGACTGATTTAACAAGTCTTAGGCATAAATAGCAAAGTCGCTCCCCGGAAACTGCCGTGTTTCATCTAGCAAACCAGGCAGATTAACAAGAAAACACACGCCATTTATGGACATCTAAGTCAGTTCTGGGATAGCCCTACCAAAACAGTTTTATTTTTTTTAATTTTTTACCCTTTTAATGGAGTCTGTGCAGAGAGCACCGTAATTACATCACCATTTTTTGCACCGAGAGCACCGTAATTACATCACCAACGGTTGGAAAAGGCCTATGTTCGAATTTCGTCAAAGATGCCAGCAACTTTTATGGGCTCTTTTCACACTGTTTCGCCCAGCCCCCTAGTCCTCGAAACTGGAGTTTTTTTATTCAGCAAAATAGGCTATTGTAGTACACTGCTTGACTCATTTAACAGAGTCAAGCTGCATTTCGCAAAGCTGCATGAGTTACACACACGTGTAACTCATGCAGCTTTGCGAAAGCAATACAAAATTTGGTATGGTGGTGTACCATATAATAACGATGAAATGAGGCGACAACGAGAAACTTCGAACAGGTAAAGGGACATTTATAGGATATATAAGAATTGCGAAAAAGGTCACATTCTAGATGTCGATACAAGATGCTCGAAAATATGGTCACACAACATCGGTACGGTGTATGCTGCAATGGTAAACAGGCCTGACAGGGATTCTTTGGCAAGAAATCCAATTCTTCCACCAGTGCAGACCTCTACTCATGACTGAGGAGTTAGCTGTGGGTGTGCAATGCGACACCCCAGGGCGTTCCTCACATGTTCGATCTGATTTAAGTCTGTGGATCATTCTGCCAAAGAAATCAAACTAAACTAAACCAAACCATTGTATTAGGGTAACCCAGTAGGTTATTACGTATACCCATGTGTATTGTGTCTGTAAATTGCATGTGTTCTCTTGTCGATTTGCCTCTTTTGCTGGGCGAAAAACCCCCATTTCTGGGAAACAAACTTTGCTCTCTACGCCTGAGATCGACTAACTCAGCTACGGAGTGAAAAAGCCCGTAATATCTCCTCGCATCATCGACAATGAAGCACAGTGGTATCGTCACCGTCCTCTCCACACTGTTTGGAAAAGGTCCGGCTTCGAATCCCGTGGATGACGCGAGGAACTTTAATGGGCCTTTTTCACTCCATGCTTGAATTAGTCGGTCTCAGTCGTAGATAGCAAGATTTGTCCTCCAGAAACTGAGGTTTTTCATTCAGCTAAACAGAAATCGACCGTAGAACACACGCAATTAACAGACAATAAGACACACAGCACGGAGTACAGCAGATGAATTTAATTATTCGGGTGGCCTAAAAATAATAGTTTTTTTTTTTTTGTGCAGTGTCTGCGCGGGAGCACAGTGGTATCATCACCATTCTCCCCACACCGGGTGGAAAAGGCCCGGGTTCGAATCTCATCGATGATGCGAGGAACTTTAATGGGCTTTTTTTTTTCACTACGTGGCTCAGTTGGTCTCAGGCATAGCTAGCAAGATTTTTGTGCCCTAGAAACGACGAGTTTTTTCGTTCGGAAAAATAGGCAAATTGACCAGAGAACGCACGAAATTTACAGACACAGTACATATTGGATATATGTAAGAAATTACCGGTGCCCTTAATATAATAGTTTTATTTTTTTTACCTCTGCGCAGTTCGGTATCCCTATCGAAAACATGAAGATGGGTCCGGCCATTCACCATTATTATTATTATTAGCTATATGGCGCAAGGAAGCCTAAGGTTTTTGCTGCACTGGCCAAAAAATAAAAAATAAATAAATTTCTGAGTTACCCTGTGAGAGAGAGAGAGAGAGAACAAAAGTCAGAAGTAGAAGGAAATCACCAAGGGAGAGAAAAATGATAATATCCAGCTCAGGACCTTGGGTGTGCCAAGTCCATATAAGATTCTGCCTCCACCGTAAGTGGTCCTTTCTCTGATGTTGTTGGAATGGCACCACATTCCTTATTGTCTCCAGACGAAAGAACGTCTAGAATCTGTTTGTAGTCTAAAGCGGGACTCATCAGAGAACAGAACTGTACTCCATTTTTCAAGGCTCCTTGTCAGATGTTCATGGCACCAGTTACGACTAGCTTTGGGATTAATGAGATGCAAACCACCGGCTTCCTTTCTAGAGTTCACTTGAATTGAGCCTATGTAACACAGTTCGGTTGGAAATGTTTCACATGTGTCCCCAGAAACTCCAACTGTTAAAACTATATAGCGGAACGTTTTGGTTCACGTAGCCCTCGGGCGTCCTTGGCTAGTTCTTATAGTAATGATTCTGTGACGGAAAATGATTCTAGTAATCATTTTCCGTCTCCTAAAACTTCTATGTTACCGAGACAACAAACCGTGACAGTTAAGCTAACGTGCCGCCTCTGCATGAAACTATCCACCTTCAAGTTATCCAACGGCCCGCATTCTGAAAGAATCACCTAAAGGACGATAGCTTGCTATCCTGAGTATTGAAGATATGGCTGTCCCATCGAGCAAGTCAAAAAACAGGAACGAAGTGATGTGGTCGTAAGTCTCGTAACCCGTGTTTTTATAGGTATGAATAATATCAAATATTTTCCTTCGGTGACACTGCTCACAATAAAATATTAATGAAAAAACATTTTGTTCTGTTAATTTTGTCAAGCAGCGTAGTAATTGTTGTAGTTGGGTTTTAGGGCGCATCAGCCACTAAGGCCATATTGCTTCGTGTATATTCTCTATAAATTACGTGTGTTCTAAGATCGATTTTCTGTTTTTCTGGACGAAAAACGCGAATTACGTGGAGGGGACCATGCTACCCTCGCCTGAGACCGACTAACTCCGCCACGTTGTGAAGAAGCCTATAAAAATTCCTCCCGTCATCGATGGGATTTGAACTCAGGTCTTTTCCAGCCGGTGTGAGAAGACCGGCGGTTCTATCAACTGTGTTACCCACGAGGGCAGCAAAACAGGGAAATCAACCAGAGATCATACGTAGTTTATGTACATAATAATACAGATAGACAAATGTTAATTCTTGGGTAGCCGTAATATGACAGTATCCTTTTATCGGCTAGGCACTATTCTTAATCAGCCACACCTTGAAATGTTCAAAAAGAGAAAATCAAATGCGATTGTACCACTCATTCCAGTTTAGAAATGAGTGGAATTCATTTATAGAGCACTTTTATAGTTGCTTGATGTTTGAAATTGTAGTTTGATATCTTATTTCGATTTATATTGTATTATATAAAGATCTTTGGTGTCAAATTCCATGTGAAAATATAGAATTACTAAAAAAAATTGGGTTGTATAATGACATTTGTACTCCACTGTATATTATAACTTTTATAAAATTTCCTTTTTAATACGTATAAGCAACCGTTCATTCATACACGTGTAATTTAATTTCATGCTGCGTAGAGTTGTGTTTTCTTTATTATTAAGTAATTCCTTATGCCCAAGCATAAGGATTCTCGAGGAATGATGAATACACATAGACAAGTCTCCCTTTTTTTATATATTTTCCGTGATCCATTAAATCCATTTCCGTATTTCGATTGACAACGAAGCAATTTCCTTTCAGACGGGTTGGCAACCGAGAGAGTAGTAATGTGTTGATTTGGGCTTGTAGAAATATTCATTTGGGATAATCGTAGTTCCTATGAAAGTGTGAGCAGCATTTTTTTTTTGGATATTTTCTGTTCAACTAAAACGTTTGATCAACACATGCAGTACTTATTGCGTATTCATAACAGATAACAGTCCATTTTGTTTCGTCATTCACGGTGAGTATTTTGCCATTGGAAGTTGGTTTATCTCATTGGCTTATATGTTGAAGGTGTATTACTAATGCAATAAAAATTCATATGTTGGATGATCTTGAAATCAAATTAAAGCCAGAAGTGTACACTGCGAGTCGAAGTATATTCGGTGTATTTTTTATTCTTTGCTTTTCGGTGACCAAAGGTCCAATTTTTGAGGTAATTGGACATATTTCCATTTCATATAAAATGTGTTGTTGAAGTCACTTTTTTTTTATATATTTTTTTAATTGGAGCCGTGGCGCATCAATTCAGTTGACATCACAGAGTTGTGCTCTGCTGTTGACATTGGAATTGCATTTAGGTTGCAAGGACTCCGATGTTATAGTAAATTCAACGTTACTCCATAATATTTTGCTGATACTGCTCTCTCAGAGTTCGAAAAGTTTACTAGGTAGAAACAAGAGCATTACATATCTTGATATTGTGTGGATTGGAATACGACCTAACTTACCTGTATGCAAAACTCGATTACGGCCGTGCCAACATATACAAACAATATTTATATTAGTTACAGCTGTTTTATTGCCAAACTGCCATTCGTGAATCATTTCGTGTAATTTTAACTTTTCCAATCTGGTAACCTTAAGTTTTTAATAACGATTGTAGTAATTATTAAAACTTTTTTTGTAAACGAAACATGAACGTGTTTTTCGCAACAACAATTGTTTATTTTTCAGTGGGGTTAGAATGAGAAACAAATATTAAATGTGATAAAAAAATTCGAGGGCAGCTAGTATTTAGGAAACAACAAAACCCAAGAGCTGTTTGGATGGATCTACGAAGTCATCTACTTGACACCATGCACTGATTCCAATACTTTTGCAGATTTTTGTATTGCTAATAGTTTCTGCATTGCTTTCTGAATAACTTCCTCAGTCATTGTGAATATGCGACCTTTCAGAGGGAAACTTCAAAAGTATAGGAATTAAAAAAAAAAAACGGAGCTAAGCTGAATTCAGGGGATATCAGATGGGGGAGTGCAATGACTGCAAGAAATTCTTGAATGGATAGCACTCAGGGTACAAGGGTATCACCATGATATAAGCACCACTTTCCCAACCAATTTACCAGATCAGCATTACACAGTTGTCCAAGAAATATTTTAAGGCATTTGCAGCTGGCTATCATAATGAGCACTCTGAGTCACAATTTATGTGCAGCATAATTTTTTCATTTGATTGTCTTGAATTTTTGGTCTTTCAACAAGATTGTGTTTTCTATTGAGGAAATCAGACCTTAGTTTCAAATCCATATGATCTTCGATTGTCACTAGTAATAATGGAAGAAACAAAGTATGGGTCAGCAGCATGTTGATGAAGATCCTCCAATAACATGCAATAACTTGCTTGAAATGATCACAGTGTATTGATGTGGGATTTATTAATTTAAGATGTCGCTACCATCAGGGGTAAAGGGAAGGGTTTTTGCTTTCGTAAAGGTGGCTACAGTGGTCTCAGACAGTTTTTAAATTATATACAGTGGGACCAACTGATGTTGTTACCAACAACAAATTCTAAAGGGGAAGCATTCAAGGAATTAATCTTGGAAGTTACTAGGCTTTTCATACCAACTAAGAAATACTGTTCAAGGTTTAGGTCTAAATAGATGTTGGATGAACTAACAAGACTTGAGGCATAGAAGAAAAATGCATGGGATGCATATAAAATATCAGGTGACACCGAAGCATACAGTAGATATAAGTTACTTTGTAATTGAGTCACAAAGGAGGTTATGCAAGTGAAGGCAGATTATGAGAAATATTTGGTGAAGGATGCAAAGAAAAACAGCAAAGACTTCTTTATTTATATAAACTCTAGAAGGAAGGGACGAATCAGGTTTATCCACTTGATATCAATGGTTTGACTGTTCATGATCCTCAGGTAGCAGACAAACTGAATGAATATTTTGCATCTACATTCACACTTGAGGGTTCTCTTAACAGAGAACGCAAGGAAGAGAAGAATGATCCAGCTCGGGACCCCAGGGGCTCACATCTGGTGAGTATGTGCTTGGTACACTCAGGGTCCCGATCATCATTCTTCACTTCCTTGGTGATTCCCTTCTACTATTGATGCTTGTTCTCTCTCTCTCTCTCTCTCTCTCTCTCTCTCTCTCACACACACACACACACACAGGGTAACAAATTTTTTTTGGCTAGTGCAGCAAAAGTCTCAGGCTTCCTTGCACGATATGGCTAATGATAATAATAAGAAGAAAGGCACCCGAGGTGGATGGATCTATCCAGTTATATTAAAGGAGATGGCAAAGGAGGTAAACAAACCCTTAGCCATAATTATGAGAGCATCCTTGGACACAGGGGAGGTCCCCACGGACTGGAGATGTGCAAATATATCCCCAATTCAAAAGGAGGATCAAAGGGTGACACGGGTAATTACAAACCTGTTAGTTTAACTTCTGTTCTGGGGAAAATAATGGAGTCACTGGATAAAGAAGCATTGTAGGATCATCTAGACAAGACTGCAGTAATAATTCAGACACAGCATAGGTTTGTTAAGGGAAGGCTTGCTAACTAATTTGATTGGATATTATGATGTGGTTACAAAGCAACTGGATGCAAAAAATAATTTTGATATCATATGCAGTAGAACGTCAATAATTCGAAACGTCAGTAATCCGAATGAGCCAGCATTTCTTATTTATTTATTTTTTTTTTTTGTGCTGGTGTCATAAAATTGCAGCAAGTGCCAGTTATTGTGACCATGTTTGCGAATTGAATTTTGATTCTGTTAAACTGCAATTGTAATAAGTGAAATTTGGAGGTATATTATCCACACAGACTATAAGAATGAAAATATAAAGCCCAAATTTATACTTTTATTTTACCATATACACCATAGTTTACCCATAAATTTGAACTACGTATGTAGCGTAAAAAGCATTGTTTTAATTGATTCTCATATTGTGGGTGCCTTCACAACGAGATAGCTGGTATTGCACTACTTCAGATAAATAACGCTTCTCTAGTAGAGAAGACTACTGTTATTTAATTTCAGTGGATACCACCACCCAGACGATCGTTTCAAAGCTATTTGGCTTCATCATCAGTGAGTGGGCAGGTACCCTGGTAATGCAATATGCCATCACAGTTGCGAAGTTATTTCCACAATATGAGAGATGTCAAATGGTGTATAAATAATAATGTATTAGAAGATGAAATGCACAAGGTATAATTTCTTAATAATTAATTACCAAAACCCATTAGAAATTATGCCTTATGCATTTCATTTTCTAATACTTTTATTTTACCTAACCAATTAATAAAATTAAATTATATGTGAAAATTGGAAGAATATTATCTACAGGTTAACAAAATGAAAATAAATTTTTGCTTACGTACATAGCTTAATATACGTACGGTACTAACTAAACTTAACACTTTGTTATCTGATATTTCTGTTGACTGACTTTTTTTTGGCAGGAGGTTGTAAAATCTAAAACAGAAAAAAAGATAAGTGTCAATCAATAGCAAAGAATATGGCATGCAGAAATTGCAACTAATATGATATGTGCAAGTAAGATATGGAGTAAAATGTTTACAAAGTTTAGATATAGGAATGTAGAGATTCTGAACATTTACAGAGTTTTATTTTACCGTACTGAAGTTATGGTCTTCTTTTAACAATTAAATCGAAGATTGAGAATTTAAATAGACTTTCAAAGGGAGAAAGTGGGTCTTTGTTAGCAAGATTTTATGAGATTGGAAAGTCAACCATAACAGAAATTAAAAATAAGGAAAAGATTTTCCAAGTTTCCATCAAAACTTGATTCAGATGATGGTGCAAAAAAAAAAAAAAGAAAGAAAAACTATGAGAACAGCTAATGACTCATCGTTTGAAGATGTTGTTGTAGTTGGATTCTGGGAGCGTCAACAACTGAGGCCATATTGCTCCATGTATACTGTCTGTAAATTGAGTGTTCTGTGGTTGATTTTCTGTTTGCTGGGAGAAAAATGATGCTACCCTCGCCTGAGACCGACTAATTCAGTCACTTTGTGAAAAAAAAATTGGGCATGTGTTGAGCACGCATAGCAGAAGTTGACTGAACCTTCTTTATGCAAACATTTATCATTTGACCAAGGATCCTGTATTTACAATATGAATGCCGCAGGTGACGAATCTGTATGAAGGAGCCTTGGAGATAATGAGACGTTCTGTTACCAAATCTAGTTTTGGCAAGTGCTGTTGCATTGGATGATATTTAAAACCATTTGACTTTTATAGAGCTGGAATCATGTTCTTGAGAGAGCCATGACAGCTGTTACAGGCTAACATTTGATTTGCACCCTCATTTGGAAATGCTGTTTGAAGAAAAGCATGGTCTCGAGCTGCTGTAATCTTCACATTGTTCTTGAACCAAAGCCGGTTACACACGGAACAGGCTGAACCAAAATGATAATCCAGGAATCTCCATTGAAACTGCATGTGGATGCTTTGGTGTTTCCTAAAATCCTGTTGCTGCTCTGGCTGTGTATCACGTGTTGAACGATTTGATGGAGTACTTCTTTGCTTTTTGTTTACGACTGGGCTTTGAGAACTCTTCATTTTCATTTGCAGTATTCACTTCCATGCTCCTTCCAAATTCACGTCTAACATTTCTGGGGAGATTTAAGGCTCTGAAGATGTCGATTGACTTTCTCTGGCTTCTTTGTTCGACTCCATTGCGTGCTGTAATTTCTTCCACTGTCAAAATAGCTTAGATCTCTTCTTTGTATTCATTGGAGGTGGTTTCGGTGGTCACATTTATACGCCTTGCAATGCTCACTATTAGTCTTCGGCATGTTGAATTATAAATAAGTTTTTTTCCATTGAAATTTTTTATTAAATACGGTGAAGAATGACGAAAGAAATAGCATGACGCAATGAGTAGGGGTACTGATTATGTTATGTGTTGCTCTTTCCTGGTACAGTGGTGGGGTGGGGAGATGAACCATTTTGTTGGCAATTTTTGTCAATCCACAGATGCATTGCATGTTGTTGTTATTTTGGTTTTTAGGAGCATTAGCAACTAAGGCCTTATTGCTCCGGGGATATGCGGTGGTCATTCCCTGACCTTTCTGCATCCCCCGTATTTGGTGGTCACGGGCTCGAACCCTGGTCTAATCAAGAAGTGTGTGCTACACACTGCTGCTCCTGCCCACCTGGCTACGGAGGTGCCTGCATTGCATGTGTACCTGCTCTGTATGCCTTACAACTCTCACTACTGTGGATCCCCACTTTACGATTGGTTCACTGTGTGATTAAATCACTTTACGATGGACACTCCATGATAAAATACCATTCACTATACGATATGTAGTAAGTGCTGGTCATTGTGATTATGTTTACGAATTGAATTTTAATTCTATTAACGATGATTCTAATAAATGAAAGTAGGAGGAATATTATCTACAGCCTATAAAAGTAAAGATATAAAGCATAGAATCGGAAGAATATTTTCCACAGGTTAACAAAAGAAAAATGAAACGAAGGCAAAAAGTCAATTACACCAGGTATTCCTAGGTGTTCACCCTCCCAATTACTAACTGCACCTGATGCTGCTTCACTTTGGTGATCGTATGAGAACTGGGACATTTAGGCTAGTACGATAGTTGGCTGTTCAGAATGCTCATAATGCATTTACTTGTGGCATTGGTCGCATTTTCATTGCATTTTTTGTTAATCTACGAATGCAAGTTACTCCCATCTGAAGACTGCATGGAGCACACCAGTTTCACTTCAAAAGGCCCATAAAAATTCCTCCCCATCATTGATGGGGCTCAAACTCAGGTCTTTTAAGACCTGAATCAATGTCGTCGTAGAATCAACATCCTCCCAGGGGGTGGGGAGGACGTGATTCTATGGTGATGCTACCCATGAGGGCTAGGTACGAGCAACAAGCTGAATACTGAAAGCTTAACTACTCTTGCTGTGAAGAGAGAGAGAAAGAGAGATCTGGCAACAAAGAAATAAAGTTCAAAAATGGCAGCAAAAAATAAGTAATTATTTTCATTTAAGGCCTATTAGTAAATTAATAAGAGGAGTTTACCTCAATATAGTACGTGGAACACTTCCGTATGATACCCTCCAGAAATTAAAACGGAAAAAACGAAAAAATCGACAACTTACCGGTCCATTATTTAAAGTAAAATATAAATAATTAAATAATCAATTTAACACAATTCAAAATCAATTCAAAACAATTAAAATTCAAATTAACGCAATTAAAAGAATAACGAAAATATTAATTATTTATATTTTACTTTAATGGACCGGTAAGTTGTCGATTTTTTCGTTTTTTCCGTTTTAATTTCTGGAGGGTATCATACGGAAGTGTTCCACGTACTATATTGAGGTAAACTCCTCTTATTAATTTACTAATATTATTATCAACGTAGAACATATTGAGTATTACAGCTCTGATTCATTTAAGGCCTGTACATATGTGTTATTGTGGCTGAAAGTCCCATTTGTTTTTTTACCTATGAATAAAAATACCCAAGTACAATTGAGTGAGGCGCCTCCGTAGCCAGGTGGGAAGGAGCAGCAGCGCGTAGCACACGCTTCTTGATTAGATTGGGGTGGGTTCGAGCCTGTCACCACCAAATACGGAGGATGTGGAAAGGTCAGGGAATGACCACTGCATATTCACGGAGCAATATGGCCTTAGTTGCTAATGCCCCTATAAACCAAACAAACAAAAAAAAACAAAACAATTTAGTGTTTTTATTTATAAACTTACTAAACTTTTTTTTTTTTTTTTTTGTCTGTAGAACTGTATTTTTGGTAAGTTCAAAAATCCAAAGAAATCGGAAATCCAAACTAACCCAGGTCCCAGTTAGTTTGGATTATCGACGCTCAACTGTACTTGGATTTCACAAAAGCTTTTGATAATGTGCACATGAAAGGCTACTGTACATATTGGAGCAGTACAGTCTCCCATGGACCACAGTTTGCTTGCCTATGTGCACTCCTGGTTTTATACAACTGCATTTTGTTATATCATCATCCAATTTCAATCTGCTGCAGGATGAAGGCCTCTCCAGCTACATTAGAATTAGTAAAGGCACCTGATGCAAGAAAGAAAGCTTATATAGCATCAGCCAAAAGAAAAAAAAAGAAAAAAAGAAAAACAAATCTAATTTCACCCATCTACTTGCTCCAAATGTTTGTCTTGTTCTGCCTTGAATCTATTTAAGCTATCAACTTCTACAACGACAAATGGAAGTTTGTTCCAGCAATCAACCACATGCTGGATAAAGGAAAATTTCCACACATCTATCCTACAACTGTTTTTCCTCAATTTGAATTTATGCACTCTCCGGCGATTATTCTGAGCAGGGGGATGAATCCCATCAGCATTGAGCATGCTCAAACCATTCAAGGCTTTATACACCTCAATCAGATCAACCTGCAGGAGCCTAGTCTCCATAAGCTGTAATTTGCAGAATCTAAGCCTTTCTTTGTAAGAGCAACCCTTTGTTCCATTCACTAATCTTGTTGCCCTTCTCTGCACTCACTCCAGCAGCTCTACATTCTTCCTAAAATGAGGCCTCCAGACCTGTGCACAGTATTCAAGGTGTGGTCTGACTGTATGATTCCTTTCGCCTTAAATGTGGTACTTGTGCATATGTCTGTTCTGATATTCCCTGTCAGAGACTTGGCAATTTGGAATCTCCTTGCTTTGATCTTCTCTGGCTTAAAATCTCTCTACCTCATTGTGTCAAATTCATCTGTTGTCTCTACCGTTCTCCCAACTCCACTAATCACTTGGAGCTCTTTGACTTCCTCTCTTTGCAATCCAGTCCAACTTTGCTAACAGTGAGGTAATTTTCCTTGGTGATTTTAATGTTCACAACTCCAGCTGGCTTCCGTTTTCTAGTCACACCGACCCAGCAGGTCGAGATGCTGAGGCTTTTGCAATTACTAATGACCTAGCACAGATTGTTCATTTACCTACAAGAATACCGGATCCTAATCATACAGCCAATACGCTTGATCTTTTTCTCACAAACACCCTTCTAAGTACACGGTCGAAGTGAGAGGTCCTTTAGGCACTTCAGATCACAACTTGGTGATTGTCTCTTCTCCAATGGAACATTTACCTCATGGCTATTCCCAACCTCATGTTGTTTGGCATTACAAGAATGCAAAATGGGATGACCTGCGAGACTTCTTTTCCTTGGTCGGATTACTGTTTCAAAACTTCTGATGTCAACTTTTGCTCAGATCGTGTCAGTGAAATTATTCTTGCAGGAATGGAATCCTTTATCCCACACTCCACTTTAAAATCTTGTCCTTTATCTAAACCTTGGTTTTCCAATAAATGTGCTAAGGCTGTTCAAGAGAAGAATGTTGCATATCGTAATTGGTTTGTTTCTAATTCTTCAGTTTCATTTTCTGCCTACAATAAAGCTTGCAACAATTGTAAAGCAGTTATTAATCGGTCCAAACTAGAGTTTGAACAGGCTAAGAGTAGAAAACTTGCTTCTTGCCCTAATGGTAGCCGAGCATTCTGGTCTCTTGCCAAAGCTATTGGCCGCAACTTTTGCCCATCTCTGCTCCCACCTCTGTCCAAACCAGATGGTTCTGTTGTCACTTCAGCCAAGGATAAAGTTGACCTGCTAGCATCCCATTTTTCTTCTAGCTCATGTATTAATGATCTTGGTAAAATACCTCCCACCATTCCCAACACGCTCCATTCAATGCTTCCTGTGGTCTTTCGTCAAAAGGATATCAGAAGGATTTTGATGAATCTTCATGCTAAGAAAGCTCCAGGTCCTGATGGTATTTCTCCCCTTGTTCTCAAAAGTTGTGCTCAAAAATATTGTTCAAAGTTTAGGCTTAAGTGGATGTCAGATGAACTGATGAGACATATGGCAGAGAAGAAAAATGCATGGGATACATACAAATTAACACGTGACACAGAAGCCTATGATAGATACAAGTTGATCTGTAACCGAGTTACAAAGGAGGTTAGGCAGACGAAGGCAGATTACGAGAAATCTTTGGCAAGGGATGCAAAGAAAAACAGCAAAGAGTTCTTTACTTATGTAAACTCTAGAAGGAAGGGGATGAATCAGATTGGTCCACTTGATATCGATGGGTCAACTGTTGATGATCCTGCTCAGGTAGCTAACAAACTGAATGAATATTTTGCATCGACATTCACACATGAGGAGTTATTCAGCGAGGGGAATGCCAGAGGTGTTTCAACTCTGCCAGTAAGCTAGAGAATCTTGTAATAACTGAGAGTAAAGTGGAGGAGAAATTGTTGAAGATAAATTTAAGAAAGGCACCTGGGGTGGATGGGATCTATCCAGTTATATTAAAGGAAGCAGCAAAGGAAGTAAGCAAACCCTTAGCCATAATTATGAGAGCTTCCTTGGACTCAGGGGGAAGTATCCATGGACTGGAGATGTGCAAATGTGACCCCAATTCACAAAGGAGGATCAAAGAGCGAAACAACTAATTATAGACCTGTTAGATTAACTTCTGTTCCTGGAACATTAATGGAGGCACTGGTTAAAGAAGCACTGCAGGATCATCTAGACAAGACTTCAGTTATAGCTCAGACACAGCATGGTTTTGTTAAGGGGAAGTCTTGCCTGACCAATTTGATTGGATACTATGATGCAGTCACAAAAGAACTGGATGCAGGGAATAACTTTGATATTATATACTTGGATCTTAGAAAGGCTTTTGATACTGTTGCACATGGAAGACTGCTGCACAAATTGGAGCAGTGTGGCATTGGAGGCAAATTGCTGCTATGGATAAAGGGGTGGTTGAGGGGGAGAAGACAGAGAGTGGTAATCAATGGACACTGCTCATCGTGGACTAATGTTATTATTGGAGTCCCTCAGGGTTCAGTATTGGGTCCATTATTGTTTTCTGTATTTATAAATGATATTGATGATGGTATATCAAGCTTAATGTCCAAGTTTGCAGACGATACGAAGGTTGGCTGGGTTGTCAAGGACACTACTGACACTATGCTACTGCAACAGGATCTGGAAAGGTTGAGCAGATGGGCTAAGAGGTGGCAAATGAAGTTTAACATTGACAAATGTAAAGGACTACATATGGGAAACAGCAACCCTAGAGCAACGTATCAACTCTGTGGTACTACAGTGACAGTGGTAGAGAATGAAAGGATCTGGGAGTAGTTGTGCAGGCAGATATGAAGTTTTCTGAGCAGTGCAGACAGGCTGCAAGAGTAGCTCATGGTGTATTGTCGATGATATATAGGAATTTTTCTAGCAGGGATAAGGAGGTGATTATTCCCTTGTATAAGGCAATGGTCAGACCGCACCTAGAGTACTGTATACAGGTCTGGAGGCCTCATTTCAAGAAGGATGTAGAGATGCTGGAACGAGTAGAGAGAAGGGCAACAAGATTAGTGAATGGAACAAAGGGGTGCTCTTACGAAGAAAGGCTTAAGTTTTGCAAATTACAGTGTCTGGAGACTAGGCACCAGCGAGGTGATCTGATTGAGGTGTATAAAGCCTTGAATGGTTTGAACATGCTCAATGCTGATGGGATTCTTCCTCTTGCTCAGAATAATCACCTGAGAGTGCATAAATTCAAATTGAGGAAAGACAGATGTAGGATAGACGTGAGGAAATTTGCCTTTAGCCAGCTGGTGGTTGGTTGCTGGAATAGACTTCCATCCCTTCTCGTGTAAGTTGATAGCCTAAATAAGTTTAAGGCTCAGCTGGACAGGTATTTCGAACGAACAGAGGGGTGAAGTGGAAGTGGTTATTTTTTAGTTATTTATTTTTTATTTTTTTATTTTTTTGGCTGATGCTGCATAAGCTTGCTTTCTTGCATCAAATGCCTCTACTAATGCTAATGATCCACTGGTGATATTCTGGCTTTTGTTACCCATTTATGGACTAATTGAATGGAAAGGTTCGGTGAAACACAAGTAGTTGCTCTTGACATCTCAAAGGCTTTTGATCATGTTTGGCATAAAGGTCTTCTAAACAAGCTTCCATCTTATGGTTTGCCAACTGTTTTTAGTAATTGGTTATCCAGTTTTCTCTCTGGTCGCTCACTGAGGGTGATGGTAGATGGCGCTCTGTCTTCTAACTTCTCCACTAATGCCGGTGTCCCCCAAGGTTCAGTTCTTTCCCCCACTCTTTT
Source organism: Mastigoproctus giganteus (assembly GCF_048544385.1). Lineage (NCBI taxonomy): Eukaryota > Metazoa > Arthropoda > Arachnida > Uropygi > Thelyphonidae > Mastigoproctus > Mastigoproctus giganteus. The sequence goes on from NC_143575.1 coordinate 98,425,578, forward strand.
CCTCTTGTATATTAATGACCTTCTATTGACTGGAAATCCTCTCCATAGTTTTGCCAATGATAGCACATTGCATTCCACTTTCCATTTTGAGAAACCTTGTCCTGCTCAATCACCTTCAACTTCTCGAAAATCTGCTACCAATTTCTTAAATGCCAATAATCAGGTAATTCTCCAGTGGGGCAAAGACAACTTTGTTGATTTCAACCCTTCTAAAACTCAGTCTTGTCTTATATCTCACAAAAAGGATTCTTCTGCTCCTATGCTTATTTTTAGTGACACTCCGATTTCTAGGCAAAACGATATATCTCTTTTGGGGTTTACCCTGACTTCTAATCTCTCTTGGCACAAGCACATTACAAATATTGCTTCCTCTGCATCTAAAAAACTTGGTTTTCTTTTCCGCTCTCGGCGTTACTTTTCTTCCAGACAGCTGCTCACTCTGTATAAATTACAAATCCGCCCTGCCATGGAATATTGTTCCCAAATCTGGGGTGGTGACCCCAAAACCTCTCTCAGGCTTCTTGATTTCATTCAGAAGAAGGCAGTTAGGTTAATTAATGATTCATCTTTAACAGAGTCTCTCCACTCGCTTTCTCATAGACGTACTGTTTCTGCCGCATGCCTCTTCTACAGATACTTCCATGGGCACTGTTCTTCTGAATTGGCTTCTATAATTCCCGCTCTCTCTTTGACAACAGTCCGAACATGTGCCGCCACCAGCCAACATCCATTTACTGTCCAACTTCAAACCCACAGAACCAACTTTTCATCTTCCTCGTTTATTCATTCAGCTGCCATTTTCTGGAACAACCTTCCTTCATACGTATTTACAGGAAATTACAATCTACAGAAGTTCAAGTCCAATGTCAACAAATATGTTCTTTCGTCTTCTCAACGTCCAACCCAAGCACGGTACTAAGTACTTTAGGTTCTGATACCTCTCGTGTTTTGGGTTCACATAAAAAAAAAAAAAATCTACTTGTTGGCAACAACCATTCTACAATTATCTTTCCTCAATTTGAATCTGTGCCCCCTCAGGTTCTTAATCTGTGCAAGAGGAAGAATCCCATCAGTATTCAGCTTGCTTAACCCATTCAAGGCTATATACACCTCACTCAGATCACCACGCAGGTGCCTACTCTCCAGGTGCTGCAATTTGCAGAACTTAAGCCTTTCTTGGTAAGAGCACCCTTTGTTCTCCTCACCAATCTTGTTGCTTTGCCAAGTAGATAATTCCTCCAATAATCCTGGCAAATACTTGACACAATTCTTCCAGAACAGTACTCTAGGTGTGGCCTGACCATTGCCTTGTATAACGGGATAATCACCTCACTGTCCCTGCTAGCAAAATTCCTATATATCATTGACAAGAATCCATGAGCTGCCCTGGCAGCCCATCTGCACTCTTCAGCAAACTTTGTACTTGGACATTAACCCTGATATATCTTCATCAATATCATTGATAAATATATTCAACAATGGGCCTAACACTGAACCCTGGGAACTTCACTGATAACATGTGTCCATTGATTATCACTCTCTGTCGTCTCCCACTCAACCATCTCTTTATCCACTGTAGCAACTTACTCTTAATGCCTTACCTCTCCAATTTGTACAGCAGTCTTCCATATGCAACAGTATCAAAAGCTTTCCTGAAATCCAAATATATATCAAAATTAATTCTGTCATTCAGTTCCTTTGTGACCACATCATAGTATCCAATCAAGTTGGTCAGACAAGACTTCCCCTTAACAAAACCATGCTGAGTCCAAACTATAACTGAAGTCTCGTCTAAATGATCCTGCTGTGCTTCTTTAACCATTGCCTCCATTAATTTCCCTGGAACAGAAGTTAAGCCAATGGGTTTGTAATTACTTGTGTTGCCCTTTGAACTCCCTTTCTGAATTGGTGATATATTTGCACATCTCCTGTCCATGGGTACCTCCCATGAGTACAAGGAAGCTCTCATAATTATGGCTAAGGGTTTGCTTACTTCGTTTGCTGTCTACTTTAATATAACTGGGTAGATCCCATCCACTCCAGTTGCCTTTCTTATATTTATCTTCAACAAATTCTCCTCCACTTTGCTCTCAGTTATTACAAAATCATCTAGCTCACTGCCAGAGTTTAATTCACCTCTAGCATTCCCCTTCCTGAATAACTCGTCATGTGTATGTAGATGCAAAATATTCATTTAGTTTGTTAGCTTCCTGAGCAGGATCATCAACAGTAGAACCATCGATATCCAGTGGACCAATCTGATTTATCCCCTTCCTTCTAAAGTACATATAAATAAAGAACTCTTTGCTGTTTTTCTTTGCATCCTTTGCCTGAGATTTCTCGTAATCTGCCTAACCTCCTTTGTTACTTGGTTACAGACCAGCTTATATCTATCATAGGCTTCCATGTCACCCATTAATTTATATGTATCCCATGCATTTTTCTTCTCTGCCACATGTCTCGTTAGTTCATCTGACATCCATTTTAGACCTAAACCTTGAACAGTATTTCTTAGTTGGTATGAAAAAGCCTGGTAGCTTCCAAGATTAAGTCTCCGAAGACTTCCCATTTAGAATTCAACATTGGTAACATCATCAGTTGATCCCACTGCACAGAATTTAAAAAATATCTGAGACCCCCTATAGTTACCTTTATGAAAACAAAAGCCTTTCCCTTTAGCATTAGCATTAGTAGAGGCATTTGATGCAAGAAAGCAAACTTATGCAGCATCAGCCAAAAAAAAAAAAAATAATAATAAATAAATAAATAAAAAATAACCACTTCTACTTCACCCCTCTGTTCGTTCGAAATACCTGTCCAGCTGAGCCTTAAACTTATTTAGGCTATCAACTTCCACGACAAGGGATGGAAGTATGTTCCACCTACCAACCACCCGCTGGCTAAAGGCAAATTTCCGCACATCTATCCTACATCTGTCTTTCCTCAATTTGAATTTATGCCCTCTCAGGTGATTATTCTGAGCAAGAGGAAGAATCCCATCAGCATTGAGCATGCTCAAACCATTTAAGGCTTTGTACACCTCTATCAGATCACCTCACTGGTGTCTAGTCTCCAGACACTGTAATTTGCAAAACTTAAGCCTTTCTTCGTAAGAGCACCCCTTTGTTCCATTCACTGATCTTGTTGCCCTTCTCTGTACTCATTCCAACAACTCGACATCCTCCTTGAAATGAGGCCTCCAGGCCTGTATACAGTACTCTAGGTTTGGCCTGACCATTGCCTTATACAAGGGAATAATCACCTCCTTATCCCTGCTAGAAAAATTCCTATATATCATCGATAATACACCATGAGCTACTCTTGCAGCCTGTCTGCACTGCTCAGAGAACTTCATATCTGCCTGCACAACCACCCCCAGGTCCCTTTCATTCTCTACCACTGTCAGTGTAGTTCCACAGAGTTGATACGTTGCTCTGGGGTTGCTGTTTCCCATATGTAGTACTTTATATTTGTCAATGTTAAACTTCATTTGCCACCTCTCAGCCCATCTGCTCAACCTTTATAGGTCCTTTTGCAGCAGCATAGTGTTAGTAGTGTCCTTGACAACCCTGCCAACCTTCGTATCGTCTGCAAACTTGGACATTAAGCTTGATATACCATCATCAATATCATTTATAAATACAGAAAACAATAGAGGACCCAATACTGAACCCTGAGGGACTCCACTAATAACATTAGTCCACGATGAGCAGTGTCCATTGATTACCACTCTCTGTCTTCTCCCCCTCAACCACCCCTTTATCCATAGCAGCAGTTTGCCTCCAATGCAACAGTATCAAAAGCCTTTCTAAGATCCAAGTATATAATATCAAAGTTATTCCCTGCATCCAGTTCTTTTGTGACTGCATCATAGTATCCAATCAAATTGGTGAGGCAAGACTTCCCCTTAACAAAACCATGCTGTGTCCGAGCTATAACTGAAGTCTTGTCTAGCTGATCCTGCAGTGCTTCTTTAACCAGTGCCTCCATTAATTTTCCGGGAACAGAAGTTAAACTCACAGGTCTATAATTACTTGTGTCAGCCTTTGATCCTCCCTTCTGAATTCGCCTCACATTTGCACATCTCCAGTCCATGGGTACCTCCCCTGAGTCCAAGGAAGCTCTCATAATTATGGCTAAGGGTTTGCTTACTTCCGTTGCTGCCACCTTTAATATAACTGGATAGATCCCATCCACCCCAGGTGCCTTTCTTGTGTTTATCTTCAACAATTTCTTCTCCACTTTACTCTCAGTTATTACAAGATTCTGTAGCTTACTGCTAGAGTTGAATACACCTCTGGCATTCCCCTCGCTGAATAACTCCTTATGTGTGAATGTCAATGCAAAATATTCATTTAGTTTGTTAGCTACCTGAGCAGGGTCATCAACAGTTGACCCATCAATATCAAGTGGACCAATCTGATTCATCCCCTTCCGTCTAGAGTTTACTTAAGTAAAGAACTCTTTGCTGTTTTTCTTCGCATCCCTTGCCAAGGATCTGTCGTAATCTGCCTTCGCCTGCCTAACCTCCTTTGTAACTTGGTTACAGATCAACTTGTATCTATCATAGACTTCTGTGTCACGTGTTAATTTTTATGTATCCCATGCATTTTTCTTCTCTGCCATATGCCTCATTAGTTCATCTGACATCCACATAGGCCTAAACCTTGAACAATATTTCTTAGTTGGTATGTAAAGCCTAGTAGCTTGGAAGATAAGTTCTTTGAATGCTTCCCATTTTGAATTTGCTGTTGGTAACATCATCAGTTGATCCCACTGTATAGAATGTAAATACTGTCTCAGTCCATCGTAGTCGCCTTTACGAAAGCAATACCCCTTTCCTTTACCCCTAATGGTAGTTACCTCTTTGAGTAACTCCCACTTCAGAACACTGTGATCACTGCCACCTAGTGGTTCATTTATCTGCAGATTCTTAATGCATAAAGAAGCACTACTGATAATCAAATCAAGAGTATTACTCCCTCTTGTTGCCTCACGAACATGCTGATGTAGAAAACAATCATCCAATAAATCCACAAAAGCCTTGCTAGTGTGTGAGTGACCAGCCCCCAAATTCCAGTCAATATCTGGGAAATTAAAATCCCCCATTATAAGACTCTCTGATTTACTGGCCCACTCTATTTCTCTGTACAGTTTCTTATTATACTCATCAGAGTCATTAGGCCTATAGCACACTCCTACTCTCAATTTTGATCTCCCAATGCTTATGTCACACCAAACTGACTCAACACTGCACTGTCCAGCGATGTCGACTGGCTTCACTTCCTTGGATTTTATGTGTTTCTTAACTGATAGCATAACCCCTCCTCCCTTCCTATCCTGTCTATTCTTTCTGTAGACATTGTACTCCCCAAATTCCAGTTCTGCATTCCTTATATCTTCGCATCCCTTGCCAAGTGTGAAATCCCGTGCCAAGGGATTTCAGAGACGTGGTGTCACACGTCTCCGACAAGGGATGCTTCGCATCCCTTGTCAGAGACGTGTGACACCACGTCTCTGAAATCCCAACAATATCTGCCTTTGATGTTTTGAGCAATACCTCAAATTCATCAAATTTATTTACCAAACTCCTAGCATTGGTGTACATGCAAGTATACATGTACCTGCTCTTCCTTTTAGCCACCCTAACACAACCCATGTGTTTACTTGTACCCCCATGATTCCCAGCAGTCTCTGAAATATCCTGCATCTTATTTTCCAGGCTGCTGCTCATTCCAGTAGAAGCAGTGCAAGAATCACTTCCTCCTCTGCCAGTGGTTACTTTTAATCTATTAATCCTTGTATCCCCCCAATCTAGCAGTTTTCTGACCCACCTAACACTGCCTCGATAGCATCAGCAAACATTCTTGCACCCTTTCAATTAAGTGTATCCCATCCCTGTAGAAGCAGTCTCTCCTGTTAACAAGTACAGACCAGGCTGAAAAAAATTCTACCTCTTGAGCCCTGCACAATCTTTCCAGGGCCGAATTGATCGACAGGGCTCTCATCACATACTCCCCCCTATCGTGTCTGGGCAGAATTGCAGACACTTTCAAATTCAACCCTAATTCACGGCTTTTTTTCATCAGTGACCTGAACTTGTTAAGTAATTCCGCCGGTCTCCTTAATATCATTAGTGCCAATGTGTACAACTATATCACCTTTTGTGCCCTTAAAAGATGATATCCGCTCTACAACGTCATCAACCTTTGCCCCTGGCAGACATACCCTGGTCCTGTTCCACCTATCCTTTTTACAAAGCATGTTTCCCGTTTCCCTGACAATAGAGTCACCAACAACTACTAGTTCCTTTGGGTCCAGCGCATTCTGCCTTGGGGGTTGCCGCTGTGTTGCGCGATGAAAAAGTGCAAGCTCTGGCATTGGTGTGGGCAGCTGAGAGCTTGATGGGCCTCTCACTTTTAATCCTTCGAGGGCATCCACCCTGTCCTTCAAGCTCTCATATAGGCCCATAACAACGCTGAGTTGTTGCCTGATTTCCTTACACTCCTTGCATCGCGCACATACAAAGACATCCCCCATGGCAGTATCATGTCCCATACCTGACTGCTCCCAAACATCAAGCAAATAGTGCATCTTAAAAGGCAGTGATTCAGAGGGCAACTGCCCCCCCTCAGTTCTCCCCTGAGCCACAGCATTTCCATTAGCTTGAGCCTTTTGCTTTGCTGCTCTGGTTTGAGTCATGATTTCGATTTACTTTCAATAAAATTTCAATTTCAGTACAAAATTAAATCCTAAACTTGTATCCCAACACAGTTATAATGCTATATTTATGTTTCAGTAACGAGTGTTATCTACGAAATCCCTTTATATAACTTCCGTATCAAGTTATGTATTAATTATTTATTTTTACTAATTATTTATGTTACGTAACCTAAGTGGTTATATGTATAGCTAAAAGTACAATTAAATTGCCAATGAAATTCGACAAGATTAATAGATTTTACTGATTAATTTTCCCGTAACAATGGCGGCTATTTACGAACGGTAAACACGTGGATTTGATACCCTTTCCGATACTAAATAATACCTACAAAATCTCTATCTAAGTTACTTTAAACTTAAGTACCGTAAATAGGAATATAAAGCTACTCTAGAAAATAAGTTAATATGTCAATTTAAACTAATAAAGCAGAAAATAAATCAGAAAAAACTTCTCTGTTCCAAGAGCGGCAGAAAGGCACGTTGCACGTTTAGCCCTGATTGTAGTTAAGTCTTTAATTAATTCCCATATCAGTACATAGTGATCACTGTCACCTAGTGGGTCCTTTATCTGCAAATTTGTAATGCATGAATAATCACTGCTGATAATCAGATCAAGTGTATTACTCCCTTTAGTTGTCTCTTGAACATGTTGCTGTAGAAAACAGTCATCCAGTAAATTCACAAAAGTCTTGCTAGTGTGCAACTGACCAACCCACAAGTTCCAGTCAATATCTGGAAAGTTAAAATCCCCCATTATAAGATATTCTTATTTACTGGCCCAGTCCATTTCTCTGCACAATTGCTCATGAATACTCATGAGATTCATTAGGCCTATAACAGACACACCTACTCATATTTTTTCTTGCCCAGTGCTTATATCACACCAAACAGACTGAACATTGCAGTGTCTACCAACGTCTATTGGATGCACTTCTTTAGATTTATGTGTTTCTTAACTAACAGCATAACCCCTCCTCTCTTCCTGTCCTGTCTATTCTTTCTGTACACATTGTACTTCCCAAATTCCAATTCTGCACTGCTTATGTCTGTGTGACACCATGTCTCTGATATCCCAACAATATCTGCCTTTGATGTCTTGATTGGCACGTCAAGCTCATCAAATTTAATACTATACACCAATACTATACTCCTAGTATTGGTGTACATGCAAGTATACATCCACCTGTTTCTACTCTTAGTTACCCTAACACAGACCATGTATTTACTTGTTCCACTATGACTCCCAGCAGTCTTGAAAATCTCCATTACCTTGCTTTCCAAGCTGCTGCTCATTCTAATAGAAGCAGTGCAAGAATCACCTTTGCCTGCATCCACTGTTAACCTTTTAGTCTGTATATTCCCCCATGCTAACAGTTTTCCAGCCCACCTAACACTGCCTTTAGAGGATCAGCCACTATTCTTACACCCTTTCTATTTAAGTGTACCCCCATCCCTGTAAAAACAGTCTCTCCTGTCAACCAGCACAGGCCAGGCTGAAAAAAATTCTACTCCTTGAGCCTTGCACAATCTCTCCAGGGCTGAATTGATTGACAAGGCTCTCATCATATGCTCCCTCCTATCGTGTCTGGGCCGAATTGCAGACACTTTCACATTCAACAGTAACTTGCGACTTTTTTCAGCATTGACCTGTATTTGTTGAGTAAATCTGCAGATCTCTTACTCTTAATATCATTAGTTCCAACGTGTACAACAATATCACCTTTTGTGCCCTTAAAAGATGATATCTGCTTTACAATGTCATCAGCTTTTGCCCCTGTTAGAAATACTCTGGTCCTGTTCCACCTATCCTACTTATATAGTATATTTTCCGTGTCCCTGACAATAGTCAACAACAATAACTAGTTCCTTTGGAACAGTGCATTCTGCCTTGGAGATTGCATTTGTGTTTCCTGATATATAGGAGTGAGCTCTGCCATTGAGCTAGGCGGCTGTGAGCTTGATGGGCCCACATATTAATTTCTTTGAGGGCATTTACCCTACACCTCAAGCTCTCATAGATGCCCATCAGAACTCTGAGTTGGCGCCTAATTTCTTGACACTAGACACCTAGCACACACGAAGGCATCCTCCTTGGCTAGATCATATCCTGTTTTTGAAAGGTTGGCAAACATTTCACATTTTGCACATTTTTTGAGACTGTGATGCATTGGAGAATCGCCCTCTTCGTTTCTCCTCCGAGTCACAGCACTTTCGCTAGTCTGTGATCTTTGCTTCGTAGCTCTAGTCTGGGTCATGAGTTCTGTTTAAATATAATTTAATTAACAATGAAATTTAATAAGATTAATAATATTTTTGAGCTTTTCGTCATTGCTCGGTGTTTCCAAATTTGATACAGTAACAAATTTCAATATTGAATTTTGCAATTTAGATGCTGCTGCTTGTTTCTTTGGCAATTTTTTTTTTCTTTTTTCAAATCCACCTAGGATATTTATGATTCTGGTCTCTCTCTTGCTTGCCCATTTTACTGTTAATGCAAAAAACTTTTTTTCAATTTTCATATAACATAATGCAATAATATTATCTCGCTTGCCCATTTTACCGTAAATGCAAAAAACTTTTCTTCATATAACATATACAATAATATTATTAAATCTAGTGCAAATGTGTTTTTGATCGTCACACTCTTGGTATAGTTGTTCGCAGATTAAATAATTTATTAAACATAAAATAACACTTTAACTTACCAAATTATGATAATCTATATATGGAATATAGGTGGAATGAAGCAACCGTCATAAGAGGAGCCACACTGGTACAAGAGAAAATTTAAGTAAGCACCATGAATAAATAACAAAAGACAGGTATTTAGTAAACTAATCGCAAAAACTTAAGCCACTTTGGAGGAGTCGCTTAAGATACAAAATATTCTTCAAAAGACACCATCAGCTGAGCTGACACGTGACAAGTATAGACCAATCAGGGCATTGGTCACATGTCAGTAAGCACCAATTAGCAATTACCACATAGCTGACATATCGACGAATCAGAGACCGCCACATCAAACAAGAACAATTCTTTCATTTCTTGTTGATTTTATGCAAAACCATATAATTTATAATAATTACTCCATTAACCATTTTGTATTGTGTTGAACGTGGGGCTCTGGGCGATTGCTCCTGTCGCCTATGCCTCAGGCCGGCTCTGTGTAAAGTGCCACATACTTATTATAATCTGTTAATAAATTTCTAATTTCAAGTTTTTGAAACTGAAACACCTTTAAAGTAATCAAAAATATAATTAGAAAATAAAAAATGTGAAAATTTAAAAAAATATATTTATTGTTTGTTTTTAGATGCTACGAATACCACATGTTGTAATTTACACCAGAAGTTTAAGTTACCTGACCGAGTGTAGTAGAGCATTCTCTGATACTGCTTCTCTTGTGACCACTGGCTCAGTTCAGCAAGAAACTACAAGAAATGGTAATTGAGATTTTGTTTGAGTTTGGGTGTTCAATTTGTTTGTTTGAGTGTTCAGAAAATGATTCATGATATTGTGTTTATACCATAATTAGAGTGACAGGTTCTTGTTCAAAGGTTGTTATGAAAGTCATAAGCATCAGCAAAATTTTCAGTTGCCTTCAAAACAACACAGAGCAATTTTGAAGTTTAGATTTTTGCATGTCATTTATTCTCAAAATTGAAAATTACAGTGAAGTAAAAAATCTAATGTGGAAATGATGCAGCCAAAGTTTTATACAGGTAGTTTTTCTAGATACTCAAGAGCATCCCTGAATACAGACATATACAGGGTGTCTCAAAAATATTGGTACAAACATTTAGGGGAGGTAGGTAACATCTAAAGAAATGTGAATCACATAGGAACCCATAACTGGAAATGTCACCGTAAGTTGGTACACGGTGCTGTTCATCAGTTCGTGAGAGGGAAAATTTCTGGTTTGCTCATTCAAGCAGTAGTTGCCGCACGAAGAGCATGCATTGATATACGAACTGTGAGCTGGCAGACATGCACCTAGTGTATGGATTAGCAGAGGGCCCACACGGTGTGCGCCCCCATGTGGCACAACATCACTTCGCAATAAATGTGTGGGCAGGTATGGTCAGCGACTGCTTAGTCGGCCCATACCTGTTACCATCCCGTATGAACTCCGCTAAATATTGGATCTTTCTTGAACAAGTTCTACTAGGGTTACTTGACGATGTTCCAGCAAATGTGAGACGCAACATTTGGTTTCAACATGACGGGGCACCTGCCCATTATGGAAGGTGTGTTCGTCACCATTTGAACAGGTGTTTTGGGCATCGATGGATTGGCCGTGGTGGACCCATTGCCTGGTCCCCACGCTCACCTGATTTATCGAGCCTTGATTTCTTTCTGTGGGGGGGGTCCTCAAATCTGTCATGTATGAATTGCCTGTGGAGACGGAAATGGATCTTGTGGTGAGACTCGTCTGCGCCGCTGCTACTGTCAAAGAAACTCCAGGTGTGTTTGACTGTGTCTGCTGCCAATCCATGCTGCGTCAGTGTCACGCATGCATCGCGTCTCATTGTGGAACCTTTGAGCATCTGTTGTAACATCATGAAATGCATCCATCTCGTACTCCATTGTTAATAATATGTCAAATAAATGTTTGCCACTAATTACTGTCTTGTGTCATTTCTGCTTCTTGTGCCTCTTCTCTGCTACTACTTTCCCGTGACGTTTCCGGTTATGGGTTCCTATGCAATTCACATTCCTTTAGATGTTACCTACCTCCTCTAAACGTTTGTACCAATATTTTTGAGACACCCTGTATACACGTCTCCTCATACTGATTGTTTTCATCTGTATTTAATCGCTCAGCTCTGGAACACTGAGAGTTGCAGGACTTTCATTGTGTTTTTGGCTATTCAATGCAGAAACAGATTAATTAATCTCCATTCATAAATAATGTTCATGAAGTGCAGCCTAAAAATAATTTAATTATCCATTGTATAATGACACAATATTTCATAATTTAAGTACCACTTATCAAATAATACTATTTCTAAATTTAACATTGTTATATTGTTATTTTTAAAATTTTCAGACTTTAATTTACATTGCAATTTATCGATGCTTGCAATGAATTATTTGGTATATTGGTTGCTAATAACATGCATATTTTTAAAATATGCATTCTGCCAGAGATAATCAGTATCTTAACTCTATAGCTGGTGTTGCACTAAAAGTTGCACTGACTGGCAGTCTTCTACAGTACACATTCAAATGATTGGAATAAAGGCAATCAGTAATTTAAAATCAGGTACTCGTTAATGTATTTATTATCTTAACAGTATAGTGGATATAAGAATGAATAATATTTAATTTTAATTATTAATTTTTTCTTTTTTTATAAATTAACATCAAACAGAATAAAAAAAATTATTACAACAGCTAGTAGGTATTTTGTTAAACATATAAAATCGCACATGATATCTGTTATATCTACTATGTATCTATGATATGTACTACGATATCTTTTAAGCATATATGGTAAAAATATATTTCTAAGTTTTTAAAATAAAAGTTTAAGGATCAAAAATCTTTAAAATAATAATTAAGTTTTTCATTATACTCTGTTTTAAAAAAGTTTTTAAAAATTAAAGAATTTTTAAAAAGTTTAAAGAATTTGAGGGCCAGATTTCCTCCTGTCACTTTCCCAAACTTGATTGACCTTTGGCAATCTGGCACATAAAATATCTGAATCAGATTGCAAACGAAATTGATAACCTTGCATGTTGATGTGATTATAAAGGAACACTAGTACTGAAAAAATGGCAAGATGATTTTTAAGATAACAATTTAAGATAACAATTTTAAGATAACAATTTGATTACCACCCTCCATCTTCCCCCACTTAACCATCCTTTTATCCATTGTAGCAACTTACCCTTAATACCATTCTGCTCCAATTTGTACAATAGTCTTCCATGCGCAACAGTGTCAAAAGCTTTCCTGAAATCCAAATATATGATATCAAAATTATTTTTTGCATCCAGTTCCTTTGTAACCACATCATAATATCCTATCAAATTTGTCAGACAAGACTTTCCCTTAACAAACCCATGCTGTGTCTGAATTATTGCTGCAGTCTTGTCTAGATGATCCTGCAATGCATCTTTAACCAGTGACTCCATTATTTTACCCGGAACAGAAGTTAAACTAACTGGTCTGTAATTACTCGTGTCACCCTTCGATCCCCCTTTGTGAATTGGGGATACATTTGCACATCTCCAGTCCGTGGAACCTCCCCTGAGTCCAAGGATGCTCTCATAATTATGGCTAAGAGTTTGCTTAGTTGCTTTGCTGCCTCCTTTAATATAACTGGATAGATCCCATCCACCCCAGATGCTTTTTCTTATGTTTAACTTCAACAATTTCTCCTCCACTTTGCTTTCAGTTATTAGAAAATCATTAAGTATCCTGTTACAATTTGATAACCTTGTGCCATTTTCAAACCTTAATAATTCCTCATGTGTGAATGTAGAAGCAAAATACTCATTCAGTTTGTTTGCTATCTGAGCAGGATCATCAACAGCCGAACCATCGATGTCAAGTGGACCAATCAGATTCATCCCCTTCCTTTTAGAGTTTATATAAGTAAAGAAATCCTTGCTGTTTTTCTTAGCATCTTTTGCCAAGGATTTCTCGTAATCTGCCTTCGCCTGCCTAACCTCCTTTGTGACCTGATTACAGACTAGCTTATATCTGCCATAGGCTTCTGAGTTGCTTGATAATTTATATGCATCCCATGCATTTTTCTTCTCTGTTAAGAGTCTAATTACTTCATTAGATAACCATTTAGGTCTAAACCTTGAACAATATTTCTTAATAGGTATGAAACTTTTAGTAGCATCCACGATTAATTCTTTGAATGCTTCTCACTTAGAATTTACTGTTGGTAACATAGTCAGTGTATCCCACTGTACAGAATTTAAAAACTGTCGGAGACCACTGTTGAGAAGATGACAGAAGATATTTGTTGACATTAGACTTGAACTTCTGTAGACTATAATTTTTAGGAAATACGTATGAAGGAAGGTTGTTCCAGAAAACTGCAGTTGAATGAATAAACGAGGAAGATGAAAAGTTGGTTCTGTGAGTTTGAAGTTGGACAGTAAATGGATGTTGGCTGGTTTTCAGCATGTGTTCAGACTGTTTGGAAAGAGAGAGAGGAGTTATAGAAGCCAATTCAGAAGAACAATGCCCATGGAAGTAATGACTGCTTTACAATTGTTGTGAGCTTTGGTGTAGGCAGAAAATGAAACTGAAGAATTGGAAACAAGCAATTACGATATGCAATATATTCTTCTCTTGAACAGCCTTAGAACATTTATTGGAAAACCAAGGTTTAGATAAAGGACGAGATTTTAAAGTGGAGTGTGGGATAAAGGATTCCATTCCTGCAAGAATAATTTCACTGACCCGATCTGAGCAAACGTTGATATCAGAAGTTTTAAAACAGTAATCCGACCGAAGAAAAGAAGTCTCGCAGGTCATCCCATTTTGCATTCTTGTAATGCCAAAAAATACAAGGTTGGGAATAGCCACGAGATAAAGGTTCCATTGGAGAAGAAACAATCACCAAGTTGTGATCTGAAGTGCCTAAAGGACCTCTTACTTCAGCTGTGTACTTAGAAGGGTTGTTTGTGAGAAAAAGATCAAGCTTGTTGGCTGTATGGTTAGGATTGTCCAGTATTCTTGTAGATAAATATACAATCTGTACAAGGTCATTAGAAATTGCAAAAGCCTCAGCATCTCGACCAGCTGGGTCGGTGTGACTAGAAAACAGAAGCCAGCTGGAATTGTGAACATTAAAATCACTGAGGAAAATGACGTCATTGTTAGGAAAGTTGGATTGGAGAAAGTCAAGTTGCAAAGAGAGGAAGTCAAAGAGCTCCAAGTGATTAGTGGAGTTGGGAGAACGGTAGAGACAGCAGATGAATTTGACACAATGAGGTAGAGAGATTTTAAGCCAGAGAAGATCGATGAGAGGAGATTCCAAATTACCAATTCTCTGACAGGGAATATCGGAACAGACATATGCAAAAGTACCACCTTTGAGGCGAAAGGAATCATACAGTGAATAATTTGGGCAACTGAGATGAGCAGTATTTGAATTAACCGATAACTGAGATTCTGTCAGAAAAAGTACACGGGGTTTGGCAGACTGCAAGTGGAAATGGACATCATTGAGATTAGAACTCACGTATATTTGTGAAATGAACTAGGAAGTGTTTGGGAGGTTTAGATCTTTTCGCAGATAAGCTTACTCTATTAGTTTGACAATTCATGGTGTATTCAATAGTAAGAAAACGTGGTGGGGGGACATGCTGTATGAAGTAATGAAATTTTTGGATATGGCGTACACATGGTAAGAATATACCCAAATCTTTGACATTGCGTGGCCTCGAGAATGCCCACCGCATACACACTACTGAGTCTCCCTTCAGTCACTATCTGGCAGAGTAGAGGTAGCAAGATTATACACTAGCTGGGCTGGAAGCCTCGTAAAGAGTTATCAATAGGTTTGGTCTAGTGTACTAATTAGTGGGCGGCCTGCAAACACTGTTTTAGAGCTGTACCCTTGAATTGTAAGGAAGATTGGATCTCGTTTGATGTTTATCATAACCTCAAAAGTCATCAGTCATACTGCATGATGGAATAGATGGGGAAGAGTTGACCGGAACTTAGTTCTGGAGTCTAAACATGGTTTCCACCAATTCAAGCCTCCAATAAGCAAAGTGGTGATGAGCCGGTTGACGAGAGTCATCTACCACCTAGTATTGCCTGGTAACACAGAGGGGCGGCATTCCTCCATGTGGTTTGGGTGCCAAACCTTGACCACTGCTTACATTGGTTCATACCTGGGTAGTCACCCACAGTGTGCTTGTGCATGGAGGTTATACCCAGGATTACTAACAGTCCCACCATTGTGAAGGTGCAAGCAGAGGATTTGGCTGTCACAGACCATCCGGACTTTGCCGAAATTGGGTCTACCTGACTTGAATGTCACTCGAATATCAGTTCCATCAGTGTTTTAGACTCCCAGGTAGCCAGTACAGCTTGTCTGGCATATCTGAAAGAATGTCTGTGACATCCTCAAGGACCAAACCTGTTTCTATGTTATGTGTATATAAAGAGAAATATGCAAAAAGTTTTATTAATTCTGCTTAATATAAAAAAAAAAAAAACTATAAATATAAAGTATAAGCATGAAAGTATTAGGCATTTCCATTTTCAAGTTAAGAAAACCATTAACGCTTTCACTGCTGGTTGTTCCGACAACCTTTTTAACCCAGGATTGAAAACTATGGGATTGAGTCAATTTGGATTAGACAGAGCTGAGACATTTTTGGGCTTTATTTTTCACTGTGATTGAGTTATCAGCATCCAGTGAAGGTTGCTTGACAAAAATGTTTCTTCTGGCAAATTGGATTAAGTGGATTGAAAATAGCATGCTGCATATTTGCAGGAGCAAGCGGCGAATATGTTAAACACATGAAATTTCAAAATTACACACACACACACACACACACACGCTTCTGCTTATATACTACATATATAAATATTTTTAAAAAAATATATATATAAATTTTATATTTTATGTATGTTTTAATTATAATTTAATTTTAATATTTTATTATATATATATATATATATATATATAATATTAATAGTTATATTAGTGATAAAAGGAAAGCAAGAAATAAAGCAAAGCAAGAAAGTTAAAAGACAATAACTAATATTTATGGGTTAATGCAGTTGCAAGCAATCATGCAATACACCCACAATGTCTACAGAATATCAATAGAAAAAGTAAATCAATCCAATAATAAGAATACCATCAAGGACTTAAGAAAACGCAAAAAAAAAAAAAAAAATTATTATTATTATTATCGCTTTTTACCGACAATCTAGATGACTTCAACTGGGGCCAACCACCCAGAATGAAGGCAAAAAACGACAAGAAGTTCTCTGTTTCTGTGATGATCAATATATGCTAAGTAATTTAAATCTAAACCAAATATAAACCAGTATAGGCCGAACATAAATCGAATATAAATAAATCGAATGAAGATAATTAATTAAGAAAAATTTTGAAATATTAGAATCAAAGGTAAGAAATATAAGTAAAATATAAATGTAAGCATATATTAATCATCGTTGACCCGACAGAGAACGTAATTTAAGGATTAAAACAAGATTAAATATATAATACATACTACATTTGACCGTATCTAGGACATAATGTAATAGTCGTCAAAATAATATGTGGTGCCCCCTATGTGATGGATACGGTAAAAATAAATAATTAAATTAAATTAACGCAAAGAGAAACATGCAGATAGTAAGAAGAAAAACTAAAGGAGTAGAAAAAATAGAACCTGAACTCCACAAAGGCGAAAAATAGTGGTATAGATAAGAAATAGTTTCTCCTACGTCCTCGGATTGCCCTAATAATTTCGGAGAAATAAAAATAAAGAGTGTAGGACAGCTTAAAGGCATTACAAGATATAAGTTGTGGCTCGGGTATGCCCGGGATCGCAAACCCGTTCCTATAGTAGGACCCTGAGCTGAATTTGCATGTTATCTCAGCGTGAATTTAAGTAAATTAAAAGAATTTAACTATATGTATTAAAAAAAAAAAAAAAAAAAAAAAAATGATACACTGTAATTTGCAAGCCGGTGGGTACAAGTTTTCTACGCCGTAAGACACCAAGAATGCAAAGTGTATCCTATTTACATATATACATGGCACTAAATATAACGATTTTATTGAAAATTATATTGAAACGATAGGTTCAGAAAACAAATTTTTGAAATTAATTATGCTAATTGCTTTCCTGAAGTGATATTTCAGGTAAGCGATAGGGAAATTATTATTGATCAACCTGCCGTACAACGCTGTTAAGCCCGCTGAACAATTTTTATTACTATTGCAGATATAAGCAATCCTTAAACATTGCGATAAAATTATATTAGCATGCACTGATTTTGATACATTTGATTTCCAGTTTGTAAGGCTGACTACGTTAAAATTAAATGCATCTCTTTTATTATATACGTTTACGTCTATTTTATTATTATGTAATATTTCTATATGAAGATCCAAGTAATTTGCTATAGTATTGGAACTATTAGTTTTTTCCAACACAAGCTCCCCTGGATATAATCCACTGTAATCCTGGACAAAATGTGGACAATTAAAAACACATATATCATCTACGTATCTGTATATAAGTAGGTTATCTTGAAATTCTCTTTCTGTATAATACAGATAAAGGTTTGCGATTATGCTTGATGCTGGACTTCCCATAGGGGTGCCAGTGACTTGCAAATATAACGATGTTCCGTCATATACATAGTTATTAAAGATGCATAATTTTATTAGAGAATTCCAATAGGTTAAATCAACCTTTATAGCATTTTTATTTTCTAAATATAGTTTCTGGAGGACGACTTCTAAGTTATTAAGGTTAATGCTCGTAAATAGACTGTTAAAGTCAAAAGTTTGTATTTGATGAATATTATTATTTTTTAGAGCATTTATAATAGGTAAGTTATTATTTATTATAATAGTTTTATTTAAGTTATTTAATATACTTTTAAGTAACTTTTCTAACGTTTTTCCGGGAAATTTCGCATAACTATCTCTACATGATGTTATGAATCTAAAAGCAATTGGTGTTTTGTGAAATTTGGGTATGCAATATATAAATGGATATTTTAGGTTATTATACTTTAACTTTAATTTTTTATGCAATGCAATTAATTTTTTGATTATTATATTAGAAGAAGATGTTATCTGTTTATATGTACGGCTAGACTGTAGTTCATTTTTTATAATATCTATATAATATGATTTACATATGATTGCATAATTGCAAGCAGCTTTGTCAACGGGAGTTATTATAAAATGTTCATGTATATCTTTGAGCTGCCTATTTATTAATTTGGTATTATATAGATTATCCTGTACGAATTTCAATTGATTATATTTATTAGATATGATATTAAGCATTGTAAATAACCACATGTGATAAGCTTCAACCGGTATATTATGTTTGTATGCTGATCTTATGCATTATTTTAGTAAATCTAGATATAACAATTTTTTAAAATTAGATTTATTAATAGGTGGATTAGGTCGAAATTTAAAACCCAGTGATAAAATATCTCTAAGTTCGGGATATGGGATTATATCTAAATTGCCGGTTATAATGTGATTATGGTTAGGATCCACGTATCTATGAAATGAAGGTTTGTGACAAACACATGTATCCTGTCCGATGTTAATATTGTGAAGGTTTGTAGCTATTGTTTTATAGTTACACGCTTTAAGACCAAATGGTTTAGAATATCTAAATCTGATATTAATATGTAAGTTATTAATAGGCAGCAAGTCATTACGTAAATTAATAGTTTTATGTATATCTAAATCATCCATCATTTTATTTTGAAAGTATAAGATGAGGACAGAGTTTTCAGGCTGCTTGCTAACATTCAAAATATTAATTCTGAATTTAAAAATATCCAATATAATGTGCATAAGGTGGGAGGATGCAAAGACGTAATCATTGGTTTTTCTATATAGTGCTTTGAGTACACTAAGTTTAATACTGAAAAGTGTGTTGTGAATTTTGCTAATATTTATAGGATCCATATCCCACATTTTGAATAAATCTATAAAGTCTCCTAGATGTTCTCGGTTGCTTTTATACGTGTTGGATTTACTATATTTCCTATTGCGATTATCTTTACGAAGTTTGGCAATTTGAAACATATTATAAACACAAATATCTTTTAAATTATTCGTCATATATTTTTGATTAAATTTATTATTTAGACCGTATGGATATAGTGTTTTATATTGTAACATGCTAATTTCTTCTTGCAATAATCTTTCATTTGCGTTGTTAATTACGTTAAGTATTGAAATGAAAATATTACCAAAAGTATGTTTTTGGAAATGTCTGAATTCAATATCATGTTCCAGATTACCTGTTTTCTTACTGGATTTGTTATTATAAGTTTTAATATCGGAACGATGAAGGTTCATTCTGATATTTAGTTTATTGCTAGTTTGACCAATATATTTAACATTGCATGTACGACAAGTGATCATATATATAACATTATTCATTTTACAGAATATATGTGAATTCGTATTCATTGTAGCATGATTTGAATGCATATAGGGGCAAGTAAGACATAATTTGTTATTACAAGGTTGAAATTTAAGAGATCGGATATTAGTGCCAGAAGCATTATATGCTAAACTGCTCTGTAAAGTGTGTGATATTTGCGTATGTGTAAATGTATTAACATGGTTAGGATTACTATCCAGGGCAACAATAGTATCCTCGGTCACTTTTATCCTACTCTGCCGATGTAGTATATTATTATTATTATATTTGAGTGACATAATAAGCGCAAAGTTAATATAAAATAAAATAAAAGCAAAGTTAATATAAAATATAAAATAAAATCAAGATGCGCAATCATAAATCCATGAAGGTAAAATTAAGAAAGATCAATCAATGCAGTTAAGAAAAAAGAAAAAAGAAATATAATAGAAATATAATAGAAAAAGCAATCATAGGTAGTGTATACTTAACCTAAGCAAAGCTTTTGTATATATTAATAGTTATATTAGTGATAAAAGGAAAGCAAGAAATAAAGCAAAGCAAGAAAGTTAAAAGACAATAACTAATATTTATGGGTTAATGCAGTTGCAAGCAATCATGCAATACACCCACAATGTCTACAGAATATCAATAGAAAAAGTAAATCAATCCAATAATAAGAATACCATCAAGGACTTAAGAAAACGCAAAAAAAAAAAAAAAAAAAAAAATTATTATTATTATTATCGCTTTTTACCGACAATCTAGATGACTTCAACTGGGGCCAACCACCCAGAATGAAGGCAAAAAACGACAAGAAGTTCTCTGTTTCTGTGATGATCAATATATGCTAAGTAATTTAAATCTAAACCAAATATAAACCAGTATAGGCCGAACATAAATCGAATATAAATAAATCGAATGAAGATAATTAATTAAGAAAAATTTTGAAATATTAGAATCAAAGGTAAGAAATATAAGTAAAATATAAATGTAAGCATATATTAATCATCGTTGACCCGACAGAGAACGTAATTTAAGGATTAAAACAAGATTAAATATATAATACATACTACATTTGACCGTATCTAGGACATAATGTAATAGTCGTCAAAATAATATGTGGTGCCCCCTATGTGATGGATACGGTAAAAATAAATAATTAAATTAAATTAACGCAAAGAGAAACATGCAGATAGTAAGAAGAAAAACTAAAGGAGTAGGAAAAATAGAACCTGAACTCCACAAAGGCGAAAAATAGTGGTATAGATAAGAAATAGTTTCTCCTACGTCCTCGGATTGCCCTAATAATTTCGGAGAAATAAAAATAAAGAGTGTAGGACAGCTTAAAGGCATTACAAGATATAAGTTGTGGCTCGGGTATGCCCGGGATCGCAAACCCGTTCCTATAGTAGGACCCTGAGCTGAATTTGCATGTTATCTCAGCGTGAATTTAAGTAAATTAAAAGAATTTAACTATATGTATTAAAAAAAAAAAAAAAAAAAAAAAAAATGATACACTGTAATTTGCAAGCCGGTGGGTACAAGTTTTCTACGCCGTAAGACACCAAGAATGCAAAGTGTATCCTATTTACATATATACATGGCACTAAATATAACGATTTTATTGAAAATTATATTGAAACGATAGGTTCAGAAAACAAATTTTTGAAATTAATTATGCTAATTGCTTTCCTGAAGTGATATTTCAGGTAAGCGATAGGGAAATTATTATTGATCAACCTGCCGTACAACGCTGTTAAGCCCGCTGAACAATTTTTATTACTATTGCAGATATAAGCAATCCTTAAACATTGCGATAAAATTATATTAGCATGCACTGATTTTGATACATTTGATTTCCAGTTTGTAAGGCTGACTACGTTAAAATTAAATGCATCTCTTTTATTATATACGTTTACGTCTATTTTATTATTATGTAATATTTCTATATGAAGATCCAAGTAATTTGCTATAGTATTGGAACTATTAGTTTTTTCCAACACAAGCTCCCCTGGATATAATCCACTGTAATCCTGGACAAAATGTGGACAATTAAAAACACATATATCATCTACGTATCTGTATATAAGTAGGTTATCTTGAAATTCTCTTTCTGTATAATACAGATAAAGGTTTGCGATTTAACCTATTGGAATTCTCTAATAAAATTATGCATCTTTAATAACTATGTATATGACGGAACATCGTTATATTTGCAAGTCACTGGCACCCCTATGGGAAGTCCAGCATCAAGCATAATCGCAAACCTTTATCTGTATTATACAGAAAGAGAATTTCAAGATAACCTACTTATATACAGATACGTAGATGATATATGTGTTTTTAATTGTCCACATTTTGTCCAGGATTACAGTGGATTATATCCAGGGGAGCTTGTGTTGGAAAAAACTAATAGTTCCGATACTATAGCAAATTACTTGGATCTTCATATAGAAATATTACATAATAATAAAATAGACGTAAACGTATATAATAAAAGAGATGCATTTAATTTTAACGTAGTCAGCCTTACAAACTGGAAATCAAATGTATCAAAATCAGTGCATGCTAATATAATTTTATCGCAATGTTTAAGGATTGCTTATATCTGCAATAGTAATAAAAATTGTTCAGCGGGCTTAACAGCGTTGTACGGCAGGTTGATCAATAATAATTTCCCTATCGCTTACCTGAAATATCACTTCAGGAAAGCAATTAGCATAATTAATTTCAAAAATTTGTTTTCTGAACCTATCGTTTCAATATAATTTTCAATAAAATCGTTATATTTAGTGCCATGTATATATGTAAATAGGATACACTTTGCATTCTTGGTGTCTTACGGCGTAGAAAACTTGTACCCACCGGCTTGCAAATTACAGTGTATCATTTTTTTTTTTTTTTTTTTTTTTTTAATACATATAGTTAAATTCTTTTAATTTACTTAAATTCACGCTGAGATAACATGCAAATTCAGCTCAGGGTCCTACTATAGGAACGGGTTTGCGATCCCGGGCATACCCGAGCCACAACTTATATCTTGTAATGCCTTTAAGCTGTCCTACACTCTTTATTTTTATTTCTCCGAAATTATTAGGGCAATCCGAGGACGTAGGAGAAACTATTTCTTATCTATACCACTATTTTTCGCCTTTGTGGAGTTCAGGTTCTATTTTTCCTACTCCTTTAGTTTTTCTTCTTACTATCTGCATGTTTCTCTTTGCGTTAATTTAATTTAATTATTTATTTTTACCGTATCCATCACATAGGGGGCACCACATATTATTTTGACGACTATTACATTATGTCCTAGATACGGTCAAATGTAGTATGTATTATATATTTAATCTTGTTTTAATCCTTAAATTACGTTCTCTGTCGGGTCAACGATGATTAATATATGCTTACATTTATATTTTACTTATATTTCTTACCTTTGATTCTAATATTTCAAAATTTTTCTTAATTAATTATCTTCATTCGATTTATTTATATTCGATTTATGTTCGGCCTATACTGGTTTATATTTGGTTTAGATTTAAATTACTTAGCATATATTGATCATCACAGAAACAGAGAACTTCTTGTCGTTTTTTGCCTTCATTCTGGGTGGTTGGCCCCAGTTGAAGTCATCTAGATTGTCGGTAAAAAGCGATAATAATAATAATAATTTTTTTTTTTTTTTTTTTTTTTTTTGCGTTTTCTTAAGTCCTTGATGGTATTCTTATTATTGGATTGATTTACTTTTTCTATTGATATTCTATATATATATATATATATATATATATATATATATATATATATATATATATATAAAATATTTAAAGTTTTGTGCAGAGGAAACGTTTTAGCCAGTGAAGTGACTACGGAGGTGTGACAATAGATAAGATAAAGAGACAGTTGGATAGTAGAAGTCATTTCTGTTTTCAATTTCATAAATTCATTAAAACCATTAAGCATGCAAAATTTTAAAATGACCTTATGCACTTTCTCTGCTTAGAATTCTGCTTTTGGCCATGAGTGCCAAGCAATAGTGTCAAGCAGTTTTCTAGAGTGATGTATAGAGTGGTCTTTCTTGAGTGATTTAGTTTCTGTTTTATTTATTGAGGAAGGATGGTTGCAGGATAGATGTGCAGAAGTTTGTATTCGGCCAGCGGGTGGTTGATTGTTGGAACAAACTTTCATTTGCTGTGGAAGTGAGTGGTGTGGATAAATTCAAGGAAGAACTAGACAAATTCTTGGAGGGTATAGAATGGGTGAAGTGTGTAGGGTGTTTTTTTTTTTTTGGCTGATGCATTTGTCACTTATAATACTATTTCTGTTGCCTTTCTCTCTTCAGTTCACTGTGAGTGATTGTGTATTTAAAAGGTTTTGAGTAAGAATCCAGGAAGGAAATCGACCTTTCTTTTCTTAGTATATTTATTAATTTCTCTGCTAACTAAACTAACTTTACTGGCACTTGGTCGCTTGTGGCATCACAAGTCAAATCTGCCAAGGGCGAAAAGGAGCAAATATGGATCATAATGTGTTGCTACCTTTTGAGCCACCTTTAGTTTTATTAAATCATATTAATTATTAAATTATTATTAAATAGATCTATCTATTATTTAAATTTTTAAACAGGATCTATTTTATTTATAAGAGCTATTTTGGGATCCAGTTCCCAGTATTATTATTTTTGTGGTTTACATAAAAATATTTATCTTTGTTATAGTTTCATTATATATATATTTTCATAATTATGAAAGCTTAAATAGTAATTCTGGTTTATTTCAGTTCTTTCAAACCGAGATAGCTTGCATAAAGCAAATTTCTGTAATATTGATTTTTCACTTATTAAATTCCTGTTTTTTTATTTTTTTTTTAAATAGGAAATGCAAAGAAAAAATATAAAGAAAGAGAAGTCTCCCTTTTAGGTCCCAAAGATCATAGAGCACCACTTCCTGGCAATATTGGCATTCCACCATCTCTGTTAAGTAACAAAAAGGTAAGATAATGGGCATTACTTAAGTGGAGCAATGATTAATCATAAAGGCATAAAGTAGGAAGCATCTTAAATGTTACTGTTACTCATATGCTTTTACTTGATGCTTGTAATCAATGCCCTTGTTTTGTCTGCCCTATATGTGACTGTTGAACAAGAGAATAAAGTGACTCTCTCAACTGTCATGGGTTGTGTATTATGCCACAAAAGGCATAACTGATATTGATATAGTGAAATGTATACCCACATGGGTTTCCTCAAAGATGAACATGTGTGTATACACAGTTTTGCTACATATACACATTAAAATTAATTATGACATATGAACGAAGTTAAATGTTTGCGTAGAATGGAGTCCAGTACTGTCCAGTACAGAACTTCAAATTACAAAAAACTGAATGAAATTAAAATTCCTATGTAGAAAAATGGGAAATATTTTGTTCCCTGGTTATTTTGGATGCTCCTTACAGTTCTTGATGAGATGCAGCCTAAGTAGATGAAATCCTTTTTTTACATCATATTTTATACATTTTAATTGTATTCGGTCATTCATCTTCTAACATTTCAGTTTCCAAATTAAAAAAAAAAAAACTGGAAAGCATATGCTGCAAATGAGACAAACTAGTTGTGTGTGTGTGCTTTGGTATGATTCCAGAAATCATTTCTTTATATTTCACATAATAAGAGAAATATATTTCTTATAATAAGAGCAGTGTTATGCAAGCAAACTGCAATTCCTGTGTATATTTTCACTTTGCTCTTGCATTTTTGATGTACAGAACTTTAAAAAAAAAAATGAATGAGATTTTGTTAAAAGGTAAAGATCAGGACCTGTTGATAAGGCAGTAGATGACTTTCATCAACCAGTGAAATACCACCACTTTGCTTATTGGAGGCTTGAAGTGGTGAAACCCATGTTTAGTCTCTAGAGCAAAGTTTCCAGCATCCCCCCCCCCCCATACTTCTCCTTCAACCCATGCACAGTACTAAGTACTATAGGTTTTGATACCTTTCATGTTTGGGGTTTTCATTAAAAAAAAAAAAAAAAAAAAAAAAAAAACCTATAATACAGAAAAAATACACATGACTCTTAACAGCAAAAATCTTGTATTTTCTTCATATCAATGATGGTATCTGCAGTGATGGGAGATAATGTGCTCAAAATATTAATGTTAAATGGCACTCTGAAAAAAAATATATTTAGTAGTATGCTGGAACACATAAGAGAAATGTAAGTTAGAGGATATTCATAAGTGAGTACAACTCTTTTTAGTTGAGCAAAAGCACAATGTTTACAGTAATGCTGCTTCACTCAATTATTGTCTGCAGAAATGGTTATGGGGACAGGTCCTTCCAGTGATGGAGACCGACTTTCAGCCTTCAGTGCTTGGACTTGTGCTCACATTAAAGATGACACCATTATCCACCAGTTTACCTAAAGCTGATATTGTTTTAATATTGCATACAAGAAGAACTCTTTATTGTAATAAAGGCACATGCCGTGCACAATACCCTTTTGTATGTGCCTTTATACTTTTTTATGTGCCTTTATTGTAATAAAGGCACATACAAAAGGCACATGCCGTGCACAATACCCTTCACGGTTACAAGCCAGGGGTTAAACAGCGATACCAAAAATGTGAATCTGATATTTATTTAAAACTCTCAGCACAGTCTTGACAGCTGTTTTGAGACTTGCTGGTCTCTCATCAGATGAAGGATCACCTATATTAGCAAGCTTATGCTGACCAGAAAATAATGTGTATAGTTTAAATTGGCAACAAATTTAAAATTCCAATTAAAGACATAATAAAAGTTAGGCATTAGTAGTGGAAAATGATGCAAGAAAGCAAGCAATAAAATAAAAAATAATAATAAATAAAAAAAACACCTTCCCATTTTACCTATTCATCTCCTCCAATAGTTTGTCTAGGTCTTTCTTGAATTTTTTTAAGCTATTCTCTTCCACAACAACAGATGGAAGTATGTTCCAGCAATCAGCCACTACCAGCTGAAGGCAAACTTTCACACGTTTTGCGGCCATTCTTCTTCGATTTGAATTTGTTTCCTTGTGTGCATAGTCTGAGCAAGAGGAAGAATTTCATCAGCATTGAGCTTGCTGAACCTATTTAAAGCTTTAAACACTTCAATCAGATCACCTTGCAGTTGTCTAGTTTCCAGATTGCAATTTTCAGAACTGAAACATTTCTTGGTGAGAGCACTCCTTTGTTCCTCTCACCAGTGTTGTTTCCCTTCTCTGCACCTGTTCTTCCAACAGCTCTACATCCTTCCTGAAATGAGGCCTCTGAATCTGTATGCAGTGCTCAAGATGTGGCATAACCCTGCTTTATGCAATGGAATAATCACCTCCTTATCCTGGCTTGAAAAATTTCTGTATATCATTGATAAAACCCCATTATCTGAACAATGCAGACAGGCTGCCAGGATAGTTATCCTGGCAGCTTGTCTGCATTGTTCAGATAACTTCATATGTGACTGCACAATTACTACTAGGTCTTTTTTCATTTTCTGCTATCCTGAGTGTAGTACACACAGTTGGTATGTCAGTATATGATTACTGCTACCCATATGAAGTATACTTTGTATTTGTCAATTTTGCCACTTCTCAGCCCATGTGCCTAAATTTTCTAGATCTTGTTGCAATACCCTGCCTTGATTACTGTTATTAACCATTTTGCCAAGCTTCGTATCATCTGCAAACTTGGACATTAAGCCTGATATACCTTAATTAATATCATTGATGAATACAGAAAACAACAATGGGCCCAGGACCAAGTCCCAGGGACTCCACTAACAACATTTGTCCACAAAGAGCAGTGTCCACTGACAGCAATCTCATGTTCTACCACTCAACTATCCCTTTATCCGTAGCAGTAACTTGCCCTTAATGCCACACTGCTCCAATTTTTACAGCAATTATTTATGTGAAACAGCATCAAAAGCTTTCCTGAAATCCAAGTATATGATATAAAAATTATTTTTTGCATCTAGTTTCTTTGTTTCTACCTTATAGTATCCAATTAATTTGGTTGGACAATGCCCCTTAACAAATCCATATTGTGACTCATACTAATTGCAATAGGCTATGCCAACTGTATATGACTAAAATTTTATTAAAATAAAATAAAAATAAAACAGAATAAAATTTTATGTAAAAACAAAATACAATGACAACTGTAGAGTTAAAAGTGATAAAAATATAGATAGAATTAAAATACATAAAACTAACTATACACTTTATAAATTATAAGCGATAAAACAACACCTTTCAAAGGCAACCTCTTCCTTTATCAACAGTGGAGCATTATTAACATGGCACATCTTTAAATAACATCAGCAGCATAACGGATGATGACACTTGTTACTGTAGGAGCATGAGAATTATCCTCCACACATGCATGGAGACTGCAAATGGTTCGGAAGCTTGTCAGGCAAAACCGCTCATCCCCTTCCATGATTTACAGTTTCAAAGAAGGGTTGAATACATACTCCCCTATCTCTGATGATGGTGTTATTTTTAAAAAAACAAATCTGCAAGCTCTTGAGCCATTTCTGGTTCCAGTACCTCTGTGAATGGTCAATTATGACAGTACTGCCTGGAGAAATTTAGTGATTCTCCTCCCAGCAAATTTCCCATAGCCTGCAGTCTCTATTGCTCTAATATGTTCTTCCATGGGATCTTTAAATCTGCTTTCTGTCTCTCCAACATAACATCCTCTACAATCCAGATATTTGATCTCATTTATTTCCTCTTGTAATCTTCATAGGCATAGGATCTTTTACATTTGAAAAGACTGTGTGCATTGTCTGCTCTAGTAGTTTTACACAGCGTGTGAAACAAGTCTGTAATATTCTAGAGGGCTGCTGTGTTTAGCTTGGATGGTAGGGAAAATGTAGCAGTTGGTGAGAATGCCTTTCTTTGCCCCTGTTCAACTTCTTGAACATGCTTCTCCAAAATCTCCTGGGGGATAGCCGCATATCTATCCTTGGAGGAGCTGCACAGTGGGACCCAGCTCTATCTAGTAGGGCCCTAATTTTACTACTTTTATGATTGTTGGCTTGTGTCATGTTCTAATGTGTATTTTGTTCCCCGGCCCATAGGTTTCCTATAAACTCTCATTTTTACTCTCCAAAGGTGCTCTCATAATTATGGTTAAGGGCTTGTTTACCTCCTTTGCTGACTTCCTTAATATAATTGGATACAACAATTCCTCTTCCATTTTTTTCTTAGGCAGGGTTTGCCAACCTTTTCATGGTTGTGAGCTACTTTTGATATTAATTGAACAGTTGCTGGCACCAAAGAATAATGCGTTTATTAAGGGTTTTACATTGAAAGATATAAACTATAAAATTAATACATACATTACATACTCTGTCATATATAATGTTATTTTATGATTTTACTTTTTTTAAATAATAAAATAAAATTTAATTGAATTAATGTGAAACTTGTGATTGCATTTCTTCAGTTATCGAAATTCTGGAGTATAAGATGAACATCCAGCTTTCAAACAATCAATTAGATGTGCATCTCTAAGTCTAGATCTGTTCTTTGACTTTTATGAACTTCATGCTAGAAAATAATGACTCAGAGGTATGTTGAACCAGAGCAAGAGTTCACTATTAGCCCTACATTTTTTAACAAAGGATACTTATTCTTGTCCACCCAATTCCAGAAGTCATTATCTTTTTTATATGATTGTAAAACAATGTCACTTTGGTTAGCAATTTCTAGTTCAGTTTCTGCAATATCTGTTTTAAATAAGTTTCCAAATTAATACCGAAATCTCAGAAATATCTACATTTTTGAAGGGATTTAGAACATATTTCACAACTGGTTCAATTTTCTTGAAATCCTGGAAACTCCATCGGAATTCTTGCTTCAGGTCTTCAAGATGTTCCATAAAAGGCTGAATATTAAAACTTTTCAGTGGCAGTTTTGATAATAAACTTTTTCAAATAAGGGAAGTGTAACAGTGACTTTTTTCTTATGTCAGATTCCCAACTTTAGTTTACCTTTGAATGTACTTATTAAACTAATCATTTCAGCAATATTCTTGTCTTTTTCCTGAAATTCAAGATTTAATACATTAAGTTTCAGATTCATATCTGTGAGAAATGCTAAATCTAGCAACCAAGCGTAGTCATTAAGTTGTGATATTTCTCATTTCTGTATTTGAGAAATACTCCAACTTCGGGAAGTAACTCACAAAATCTTTCCAGAATTTTACCTCTACTTAACCATCGTATTCAGTGTACGATATCAAGTCTACTCAGATTCAACTTCTTTCAAGAAAGATCTAAATAGCCTATGCTGCAAACTTGTTCTTAAAATAAATCACTTTTGCACAGAGTATTTCCTGGTGGATTATACAATGCAATTAGTGCTGGAAATTAAGTATCTTTCTTACACTGACTAATGAAACCGTTTTTTCAAGAACATAAACAATTTTGAAAGATGATGTTGTTACATTTGAAGTCTTGTCAAATGCTTAGTGAAAAGTGACTGGTAAATTGAAATTTCTGATTTTAATGCATGAACTTTGTTTTTCCTTATAACAGAATTATGTGGATAGTCTGTGTCAAAGGTTCTGTGATTCGTTTTAAAATGCCTCTCAATGTTATGCTTGTTAGCTACTGCCACAGAATTACAACACAATAAACAAACACACTTTCCATTACATGTGATAATGCAAAATTGTTCTTCTCATTCACTGTTGATATGATATAGCTTTCCCATTTGTCTTTTTCCACCCATATTAAGTTACTCTTTGTGGGGTCCATCTAAAAACACACCACATATAATATAAAATTATACTGAGGAATTATATACTTTTGATCTTATTTTAACATTTAAAATTGTTAAATTTTCGCAGAGCACCCAATTTAAATGGTAACTCTTAAATTTGATACCCTACACTGCATTTTCCAATGATGCATATGAAGATTTAAACTGTCAAACTGAGATATTTACGTCACAAAAGCACTGGATTTACAAGGTTCTCTTCGGACTCTCTAACTACGGGGGCCGCCTCCATAGCCAGGTGGGCAGGAGCAGCAGTACGTAGCGCACACTTCTTGATTAGACCGGGGTTCGAGCCCGTTACCACCAAATACGGAGGATGCGGAAAGGTCAGGGAATGACCACCGGCATATCCCCGGAGCAATATGGCCTTAGTTGCTAATGCTCCTAAAAACCAAATAACAAATAAACAAACAAACTAACTTTGGGAACTGGAAGATTAGGCTAGAAAACCCGAGGAAATCAGAATAAGGAAAACCGAAAATGGCTAAAACAATTGCTGACGAGGCTACTAGTGACGGTCGTGTTCCAAGCCGCTAAGTGGATTTTTCTTATTTATTGATTTGAAATTATTGTTTTTCTAAAACTTTTGATTTAAATTTAGTAGTATAACATTATTTTGTGATTTTTTGATTAATTTGGTGTATTTATTCTTTACTCGGCCTTGTAAAAGTATCGGTAAGGGTTTCCACGTGTTCGTAACTACCGCTACCGTTATTAACTTTCCCGCCATTGTGATACCGTACTAGATATACCGTAGGTTATATACCGTACTAGATAGCGTTAGTTGAACTTCGTTAGCAGTTAAATTGTACGTTTAAATAAATACATATAACGACTTAGATTACAAACGTAATATAATTAATAACATAACATAATTAATTAATAAATTAATAGAATCATGACTCAGACCAGAGCAGCAAAGCAAAAGGCTCAAGCTAATGGAAGTGCTGTGGCTCAGAGCAGAACTGAGGGGGGCAGTTGTCCTCTGACTCACAGCCTTATAAAATGCACTGTTTGCTTGATGTTTGCAGAGCAATCGGGTACGGAACATGATACTGCCAAGGGGGATGTCTTTGTGTGTGCGCGATGCAAGGAGTGTATCGATATCAGGCAACAACTCGGCGTTCTTTTGGGCCTATATAAGAGCTTGAAGGACAGGGTGGATGCCCTCGAAGAAACTAAATTGAGGGGCCCATCAAGCTCTCAGCTGCCCACATCAACGCCAGAGCTTGCACTTGGGCATCGCGTGACACAGAGACAACCCCCAAGGCAGAATGCGCTGGTCCCGGAGGAACTAGTAGTTGTTGGTGACTCTATTGTCAGGGAAACGGGGAACATGCTTTGTAAAAAAGATAGGTGGAACAGGACCAGGGTATGTCTGCCAGGGGCAAAGGTTGATGACGTTGTAGAGCGAATATCATCTTTTAAGGGCACAAAAGGTGATATAGTTGTACACGTTGGCACTAATAATATTAAGAGTAGGAGACCGGCAGAATTACTTAACAAGTACAGGTCACTGTTGAACAAAAGCCGAGAATTAGGGTTGAATTTGAAAGTGTCTGCAATTCTGCCCAGACACGATAGGAGGGAGTATATGATGAGAGCCTTGTCAATCAATTCGGCCCTGGAAAGATTGTGCAAGGCTCAAGGGGTAGAATTTTTTTCAGCCTGGACTGTACTTGTTAACAGGAGAGATTGCTTCTACAGGGATGGGATACACTTAAATAGAAAGGGTGCAAGAATATTTGCTGATGCTATCGAGGCAGTGTTAGGTGGGTCGGAAAACTGCTAGCTTGGGGGGAGACAAAGACCAATAGATTGACAGTAGCCACTGGCAGAGGTGAAAGAGATTCTTGCACTGCTTCTATTAGAATGAGCAGAAGCCTGAAAAACAAGATGCATGGTATTTCAGAGACTGCTGGGAGCCATTGTGGTACAAGTAAACACATGGGTTGTGTTAGGGTAGCTAAGAATAGAAACAGGTGCAGGTATACTTGCGTGTACACCAATGCTAGGAGTTTAGTAAATAAATTTGATGAATTTGAGGTATTGCTCAAAACATCGAAGACAGATATTGTTGGGATATCAGAGACGTGGTGTCACACAGATATAAGGGATGCGGAACTGCAATTTGGGGAGTACAACGTCTACAGAAAGGATAGACAGGATAGGAAGGGGGGAGGTGTTATGCTATTAGTTAAGAAACACATAAAAACCAAGGAAGTGAAGCCAGTCGACATCGCTGGACAGTGCAGTGTGGAGTCAGTTTGGTGTGACATAAACATTGGGAGATCAAAATTGAGAGTAGGAGTGTGCTATAGGCCTAATGACTCTGATGAGTATAATAAGGAACTGTACAGGGAAATAGAGTGGGCCAGTAAATCAGAGTGTCTTATAATGGGAGATTTTAATTTCCCAGATATTGACTGGAATTTGGGGGCTGGATATTCACACACTAGCAGGGCTTTTGTGGATTTATTGGATGATTGTTTTCTACATCAGCATGTTCGGGAGGCAACTAGAGGGAGTAATACTCTTGATTTGATTATCAGCAGTGATTCTTCATGCATTAAGAATCTGCAGATAAATGAACCACTAGGTGGCAGTGATCACAGTGTGCTGAAGTGGGATTTACTCAAAGAGGTAACTACCATTAGGGGTAAAGGGAAGGGTTATTGC
The DNA here is from genome assembly GCF_048544385.1 of Mastigoproctus giganteus. Classification (NCBI taxonomy): domain Eukaryota; kingdom Metazoa; phylum Arthropoda; class Arachnida; order Uropygi; family Thelyphonidae; genus Mastigoproctus; species Mastigoproctus giganteus. Next base: position 98,458,927 of record NC_143575.1, read on the forward strand.
TTCCGTAAAGGCGACTACGATGGACTGAGACAGTATTTAAATTCTATACAGTGGGACCAACTGATGATGTTACCAACAGCAAATTCAAAATGGGAAGCATTCAAAGAACTTATCTTGGAAGCTACTAGGCTTTACATACCAACTAAGAAATATTGTTCAAGGTTTAGGCCAAAATGGATGTCTGATGAACTAATGAGGCATATGGCAGAGAAGAAAAATGCATGGGATACTTACAAATTAACACATGACACAGAAGCCTATGATAGATACAAGTTGATCTGTAACCAAGTTACAAAGGAGGTTAGGCAGGCGAAGGCAGATTACGAGAAATCCTTGGCAAGGGATGCAAAGAAAAACAGCAAAGAGTTCTTTACTTATGTAAACTCTAGAAGGAAAGGGATGAATCAGATTGGTCCACTTGATATTGATGGGTCAAGTGTTGATGATCCTGCTCAGGTGGCTAACAAACTAAATGAATATTTTGCATTGACATTCACACATGAGGAGTTATTCAGCGAGGGGAATGCCAGAGGTGTATTCAACTCTAGCAGTAAGTTACAGAATCTTGAAATAACTGGGAGTAAAGTGGAGGAGAAACTGTTGAAGATAAACACAAGAAAGGCACCCGGGGTGGATGGGATCTATCCAGTTATATTAAAGGAGGCAGCAAAGGAAGTAAGCAAACCCTTAGCCATAATTATGAGAGCTTCCTTGGACTCAGGGGAGGTACCCATAGACTGGAAATGTACAAATGTGACCCCAATTCACAAAGGAGGATCAAAGGCTGACACAAGTAATTATAGACCTGTGAGCTTGACTTCTGTTCCAGGAAAATTAATGGAGGCACTGGTTAAAGACGCACTGCAGGATCATTTAGACAAGACTTCAGTTATAGCTCAGACACAGCATGGTTTTGTTAAGGGGAAGTCTTGCCTGACCAACTTGATTGGATACTATGATGCAGTCACAAAAGAACTGGATGCAGGGAATAACTTTGATATTATGTACTTGGATCTTAGAAAGGCTTTTGATACTGTTGCACATGCAAGACTGCTACACAAATTGGAGCAGTGTGACATTGGAGGCAAATTGCTGCTATGGATAAAGAGGTGGTTGAGGGGGAGAAGACAGAGAGTGGTAATCAATGGACACTGCTCATCGTGGACTGATGTTATTAGTGGAGTCCCTCAGGGCTCAGTGTTGGGTCCATTATTGTTTTCTGTATTTATAAATGATATTGATGATGGTATATCGGGATTAATGTCCAAGTTTGCAGACGATACAAAGGTTGGCAGGGTTGTCAAGGACACTACTGACACTATGCTTCTGCAACAGGATCTGGAAAGGTTGAGCAGATGGGCTGAGAGGTGGCAAATGAAGTTTAACATTGACAAATGTAAAGTACTACACATGGGAAACAGCAACCCCAGAGCAACGTATCAACTCTATGGTACAACACTGACAGTGGTAGAGAATGAAAGGGACTTGGGGGTGGTTGTGCAGGCAGATATGAAGTTCTCTGAGCAGTGCAGACGGGCTGCAAGAGTAGCTCATGGAGTATTGTCAATGATATACAGGAATTTTTCCAGCAGGGATAAGGAGGTGATTATTCCATTGTATAAGGCGATGGTCAGGCCACACCTAGAGTACTGTATACAGGTCTGGAGGCCTCATTTCAAGAAGGATGTAGAGCTGCTGGAACGAGTACAGAGAAGGGCAACAAGATTAGTGAATGGAACAAAGGGGTGCTCTTACGAAGAAAGGCTTAAGTTTTGCAAATTACAGGGTCTGGAGACTAGGCACCAGCGAGGTGATCTGATAGAGGTGTATAAAGCCTTGAATGGTTTAAGCATGCTCAATGCTGATGGGATTCTTCCTCTAGCTCAGAATAATCACCTGAGAGGGCATAAATTCAAATTGAGGAAAGACAGATGTAGGATAGACGTGCGGAAATTTGCCTTTAGCCAGCGGGTGGTTGGTTGGTGGAACAGACTTCCATCCCTTGTGGTGGAGGTTGATAGCCTAAATAAGTTTAAGGCTCAGGTGGACAGGTATTTTGAACGAACAGAGGGGTGAAGTGGAAGTGGTTTTTTTTTTTTTTTTTTTTTGGCTGATGCTGCATAAGCTTGCTTTCTTGCATCAAATGCCTCTACTAATGCTAACTTGAAGAGCCCCAAAAAAAAACATTTTACAACCTCTTTGTCTATTATTACACTTGGAAGGCCGTTGCTGTATGACATAAATATAACTTCCTGTCTTAGTGTACTCCAGGTGACCCGACAATCCAACATGTGGCGATCGCTCCAATTTTTCATGCGGACACATTTTTCTTTTCTCCCACAAGTGTCATCAGTTCATCTGACATCCTCTTAGGTATAATAATAATAAAGCCTTGAACATTATTTTTTAGTTAGTATAAAAAACCTAGTAGCTTTTATTATTTCATTGAATGCTTCCTATTTAGAATTTGCTGTTGGTAATATCATCAGTTGGTCCCACTGTCAGAATTTAAAGACTGTCTGAGACCACTGTGGTCATCTTTAGGAAAGCAAAAGCCGTTCTTTGCCTTTGACAGTAGTTATCTTTAAGTAAATCTCACATCATTACATTGTGATCATTGCCACCTAATGGGTGGCAATGGTAGATTCTTAATACACGAAGGGTCACTGCTAATCAAGAGTATTGCTTTCTCTTGTTGTCTCTACCATGCTGCTGTTTTCTACAGCAGCATGATAGAGACAACATTGATAGAGCTTTACCCCCATATTTGAATTCACTCAGTTTTATTATTAAATTTGTTTTTCTTCCATAGGACAAGTATAGAAATGCAGTCCTGATGAAATACCTGATTGTGTATCAATATTTATTTTTAGCTTACTTCATATTTTAATTTTATAATTTCTCTATCCCTTTCTTGTACCTATAACCAAAATTGCCCACCAATATCTCTTACTCCATATATTAATACAGGTAACTCTCGTATAACATGGTTATTAGGTTCCTGTAAAATGTTATGTTGTGCGAAACCATGTTATACGGGACTATGAAAAAGTACAGAAAGGGGGGGGTTATGTTCCAAAAGCTAACAAAAATGCACTATTTCGTTAACAAAATGTTAACAAAAATACATCATTCTAGATTTCGTGCACCTTCTATACTCTCTTCAAAAAATCAGTAATCTGGGTTTGTTTGCTTTTTCTTGATAAATCTTTGTGAATTTTATCATATGGAACTAAATATTTTTGAAGCTCCCTTTTGAACTTTGGGCTCCTTTCATTTAAGAATCTGCTAAGATTCTTAAATGAAACTAAGATTCTAATTACATGGCTAACTTTATGCCTTCCCATGTGCTTTTTAGTGTAAAATTTGGAAGTTTAGAAGTTTCATCTAAATTGATTTGGATGAAATCGATTTAGTAATTTATAATCAATATAACCATCCTCTGAATTGATTTGGTTTTACCTCCGATGCCATTTCCACCAAATCTGCTGTGCCAGCCTCTTTTTCTACCAGTAATTCTTGAACTTCTTCAGTAATCATATCTTTAATTTTTTTAGGAGCATAGGCAACTAAGGACACGTTACTCTGTGGATATTGTCTATAAATTGCATGTGTCCCGAAGTAAATTTTCTGTTTTGATGGATGAAAAACCCCAGTTTCTGGGAGAAAAACCATGTTATGCTCACTTGAGCACGACTAACTCAGCCACATTGTGAAATAGACCCACAGAAATTGCTCCTTTCATCGATGGGATTTGAACTCTGGTCTTTTCCAGCCAGTGTGGGGAGGAGGGTTATACTATCAACTGTATTACCCACGAGGACTTCAGTAGTCATATCATTAAAACCTTCCCCTCCTACCGACATAGCAAGTTCTACTATTGCACTGATTCCGTTTTCTGCCCGTTCGATCATATTCCCTGAATGAACTGACTCTGACCATACGTTTTTCCATGTGCATTTAATGTTGACAGTTTTACTTCTTTCAGCGATAAAGCTATGATTCTGATACAGTCCACAATTGAGAAATGTTTCCATGCCTCCATTACTTCAATAGATTTGGAATAAATTTTTTCCAAAATCCATTGTAACAATTTTCTGATGGAATGAGTTTTAAAGGTGGATTAATGCCTTGATCTAATGGCTGAATGAAAGAAGTTGTATTAACCCAGTACAACTGTGGCGGTAGGAACATAACTTCAACATTTTGATGACTTAAATCTTTTGGATGGCCTGGTGTGCTATCCAATAGTAATAAAACTTTGAAATCTAAATTTTTCCACAAGTTCAACAAGCATAAGTTCAATAGCACAGAACGTAACATGGGAATTTTCCAACAAAATAAAATACATGGATTTCTCAATTTTTTTTTTTTTGACTAGCGAGTCAACAGCAGGGATTCAAAAAGAATGGAAATGTTGAAAAATTACATCCAACATTAATAGCAAGGTTCACCCCACACTAAAGCCCAAAAATTCCCTAACCATGTTAGAGCGAAACCGTGTTATATAAGTACCGTGTTGTGAGAGGATTGCTGCAATTTATCAACAGTGTTAGAGTGAAACCGTGTTGTAGAAGTACCGTGTTATATGGTGGTTGCCCGTATAATCATTTTTTTTCTTTACAGCTCCCTTCTCTCTAATTGGCTGTTTAATTCAGCCTATAATTTGGCTTAATTCATTATTTCATTAGGATATTCACATTCTTTCTCACACCTTCAACATCTCCAATTTCTGCTCTCTTTCTATTAGTTGTGGCCTTCTGTAACTTACACATCCATCTTAACAATTTTTAACAGACTTATTAATTCTACCACACATATATAAACTTTTGCATCATTTGCTGCTGCTTTGCACGCTCAGGTACATATGTCATTATCTTTATTTTTATCTCTCCATTACAACTTAACTTTTCATCCTATTATACTTATTACATATATATGAAGCTGGAAGTGTAAATTACATAAATGCCAAAAGCTGAGAGGAAAAAGGTAACAGAAATATGAGAAAATGCATGCTAAATTTAAGACTAAAAAGTAGGTAGAGGTATGGCAGGATGTATAACAAACAAAACTATCTAAAGAAATAAAATGGAAGTGTCTGTAATTTAAAGAATAGCATCGCACAAAGCAGCAGATAGTAATTCTTAATTGATATAAAATCCCGGCAGGAAAAGCAGAAAAATAAAAATATGACAAATGCACCAGAGCGTGCAAAGTAGCAGCAAAGGATGCAGGGGTGTGTGTGTGTGTGTGTGTGTGTGTGTGTGTGTATATATATATGTATATTTTAAGAAATATAACAGTTAAAAGTAAAGATGAAAGTGTAAATCATACAGAATGCCAAAAGCTGAGAAAAATGTAGGTTGTATCATAAACACGATTAAAAAGGAGTAACCTGTAATAAAAATATTAAATAAGAATGAAAAATAAAAGTAACGGTCACTGGCATCAGGTAAGGGCGGGAAAATTTGGCTATAATTCAAAAAGGGGAAGTAGAACAAATATGCAATAAAATCTGATAACATCAAAAGTAAAATTTAGTACATGATCAGGTATTTCATAAGAGGACTACACCTGACCATGTATCAAAGGACTGCGTTTCTATACTTGTCCATAACTGCACTGTTTTAAAATGCACTGTTTGCGGAGCAGTCGGTTACGGGACATGATACTGCCAAGGGGGATGTCTTTGTGTGTGCACGATGTAAGGAGTGCAAGGAAATCAGGCGACAACTCAGCGTTGTTATGGGCCTTTATGAGAGCTTGAAGGACAGGGTGGATGCCCTCGAAGGAAATAAATTGAGGGCCCCATCAAGCTCTCAGCCGCCCACATCAATGCCAGAGCTTGCACTTGGTCATCAGGCAACACAGAGGCAGCCCCCTAGGCAGAATGCGCTGGTCCCACAGGAACTAGTAGTTGTTGGTGACTCTATTGTCAGGGAAGCGGGGAACATGCTTTGTAAAAAGGATAGGTGGAATAGGACCAGGGTATGTCTGCCAGGGGCAAAGTTGGATGACGTTGTAGAGCGGATATCATCTTTTAAAGGCACAAAAGGTGATATAGTTGTACACTTTGGCACAAATGATATTAAGAGTAGGAGACCGGCGGAATTAATTGGCAAGTACAGGTCACTGTTGAAAAAAAGCCGTGAATTAGGGTTGAATTTGAAAGTGTCTGCAATTCTGCCCAGACACGATAGGAGGGAGTATATGATGAGAGCCTTGTCGATCAATTCGGCCCTGGAGGGATTGTGCAAGGCTGAAGGGGTAGAATTTTTTTCAGCCTGGACTGTACTTGTTAACAGGAGAGATTGCTTCTACAGGGATGGGATACACTTAAATAGAAAGGGTGCAAGAATTTTTGCTGATGCTGTCGAGGCAGAGTTAGGTGGGTCGGAAAACTGCTAGTTGGGGGGGGATACAAGGACTAATAGATTAACAGTAGCCACTGGCAGAGGTGGAAGTGATTCTTGCACTGCTTATATTGAAATGAGCAGAAGCCTGAAAAACAAGATGCAGGATATTTCAGAGACTGCTGGGAGTCATTGCGGTACAAGTAAACACATGGGTTGTGTTAGGGTAGCTAGGAATAGAAACAGGTGCATGTATATCTGCGTGTACACCAATGCTAGCAGTTTAGTAAATAAATTTTATGAATTTGAGGTATTGCTCAAAACATCAAAGGCAGATATTGTTGGGATATCAGAGATATGGTGTCACACAGATATAAGGAATGCGGAACTGGAATTTGGGGAATACAATGTGTATAGAAAGGACAGATAGGACAGGAGGGGAGGAGGGGTTATGCTATTAGTTAAGAAACACATCAAGTCCAAGGAAGTGAAGCCAGTCGACATCGATGGACAGGGCAGTGTCGAGTCAGTTTGGTGTGACATAAGCATAGGGAAATCAAAATTGAGAGTAGGAGTGTGCTATAGGCCTAATGACTCTGATGAGTATAATAAGATATTGTACGGGGAAATAGAGTGGGCCAGTAAATCAGAGAGTCTTATAATGGGGGATTTTAATTTCCCAGATATTGACTGGAATTTGTGGGTTGGTCGCTCGCACACTAGCAAGGCTTTTGTGGATTTATTGGATGATTGTTTTCTACATCAGCATGTTCGTGAGGCAACAAGAGGGAGGAATACTCTTGATCTGATTATCAGTAGTGATTCTTCATGCATTAAGAATCTGCAGATAAACGAACCACTAGGTGGCAGTGATCACAGTGTGTTGAAGTGGGATTTACTCAAGGAGGTAACTACCATCAGAGGTAAAGGGAAGGGTTTTTGTTTTCGTAAAGGCGACTATAATGGTCTGAGACAGTATTTAAATTCTATACAGTGGGACCAACTGATGATGTTACCAACAGCAAACTCAAAATGGGAAGCATTCAAGGAACTAATCTTGGAGGCTACCAGGCTTTACATACCAACTAAGAAATATTGTTCAAGGTTTAGGCCTAAATGGTTGTCAGATGAACTAATGAGACGTGGCAGAGAAGAAAAATGCATGGGATACATACAAATAAATGGGTGACATGGAAGCCTATGATAGATATAAGTTGGTCTGTAACCAAGTCACAAATGAGATTAGGCAGGCAAAGGCAGACTACGAAAAATCCTTGGCAAGGGATGCAAAGAAAAACAGAAAAGAGTTCTTTACCTATTTAAACTCAAGAAGGAAAGGGATGAATCAGATTGGTCCACTGGATATTGATGGTTCAACAGTTGAGGATCCTGCTCAGGTGGCTAACAATCTAAACGAGTATTTTGCATCTACATTCACGCATGAGGAGTTATTCAGGAAGGAGAATGATGTAGGTAAAGTAAACATTGGCAGTGAGCTGGATGATTTTGTAATAACTGAGAGGAAAGTGGAGGAGAGATTGTTGAGGATAAACATAAAAAAGGCACCTGGGGTGGATGGGATCTATCCAGTTATATTAAAGGAGGCAGCAAAGGAAGTATGCAAACCCCTAGCCATAATTATGAGAGCTTCTTTGGACTCAGGGGAGGTACCCATAGACTGGAGATGTGCAAGTGTAACCCCAATTCACAAAGGAGGATCAAAGGCTGACACAAGTAATTATAGACCTGTTAGTTTAACTTCTGTTCCAGGTAAATTAATGGAGGCACCGGTTAAAGAAGCACTGCAGGATCATCTAGACAAGAATTCAGTTATAGCTCAGATGCAGCATGATTTTGTTAAGGGCAGGTCTTGCCTGACCAATTTGATTGGATACTATGATGCAGTCACAAAAGAACTGGATACAGGGAATAACTTTGATATTATATATTTGGATCTTAGAAAGGCTTTTGATACTGTTGCACATGGAAGACTGCTGCACAAATTGGAGCAGTGTGGCATTGGAGGCAAATTGCTGCTATGGATGAATTAGTGGTAATCAGTGGACACTGCTCAACGTGGACTAATGTTATTAGTCGAGTTCCTCAGGGTTCAGTGTTGGGTCCGTTGTTGTTTTTGGTGTTTATGAATGATATTGATGATGGGATATCAAGTTTAATGTCCAAGTTTGCAGATGATACAAAGGTTGGCAGGGTTGTTAAGGACACCACTGATGCTATGCTGCTGCAACAGGATCTGGAAAGGTTGAGCAGATGGGCTGAGAGGTGGCAAATGAAGTTTAACATTGACAAATGTAAAGTAATACATATGGGAAACTAACCCCAGAGCAACGTATCAACTCTGCGGTACTACACTGACAGTGGTGGAGAATGAAAAGGACCTGGGGGTAATTGTGCAGGCAGATATGAAGTTCTCTGAGCAGTGCAGACGAGCTGCAAGAGTAGCTCATGGTGTCTTGTCAATGATATACAGGAATTTTTCTAGCAGGGATAAGGAGGTGATTATTCCCTTGTATAAGGCAATGGTTAGGCCACATCTTGAGTACTGTATACAGGTCTGGAGGCCTCATTTCAAGAAGGATGTAGAGCTGCTGGAACGGGTACAGAGAAGGGCAACAAGATTAGTGAATGGAACAAAGGGTTGCTCTTACGAAGAAAGGCTTAAGTTTTGCAAATTACAGAGTCTGGAGACTAGGCACCGGCGAGGTGATCTGATTGAGGTGTATAAGGCTTTGAATGGTTTGAGCATGCTCAATGCCAATGGGATTCTTCATCTTGCTCAGAATAATCAGCTCAGAGGGCATAAATTCAAATTGAGCAAGGACGGATGTCGGATAGATGTGCGGAAATTTGCCTTTGGCCAGTGGGTGGTTGGTTGGTGGAACCGACTTCCATCACTTGTTGTTGAAGTTGATAGCATAAACAAATTTAAGGCTCAACTGGACAGGTATTTCGAGTGAATGGAGGGGTGAAATGTGAGTGGTGTTTTTTTTTTTTTTTTTTTGGCTGATGCTGAATAAGCTTGCTTTCTTGCATCATATGCCTATGCTAATGCTAACTGTGTAAAAAGAATAAATTTAAGAAAATAAGACTGAGAAGGGAAAGCAGTATAACACATTATAGTCCCAATGCAGTATATATAATAAAAGATAAGGTAAAGTAAATTAAAATTAAAACTAGGTGTACAAATAACTGAGTATAATAAAATATTGAAGCAAGCAAATGGCAATAGGGTGGACACCAATGTAAAATGCCAGCATGGTAAAAGTCGGAAACGAAAGCTGAAAAAGTCGAATAAAACAGATTTAAAATTAACGATAGCTGAAAAGCATAAAAAAACTTGACAATCTATACCTGATATATAGAAAAGGTCAATACGATAAATGGACCGAAGCAGTAACATATAAAAGCAGTTCTATGCATTAATAATATATAATAATAAAACTAATGTGAAAAAGAGCTGTTAAAATTGATAACCAGTGACCTCTATAGTAAATTTTGTTAAGTAAGTGTATAGAGATACATAAACGAAGATAGGAACGAAATATTTCAGAAATGGTGGTGCAAACACCCATCTTAAAAATATAGAAAATATAGAGAAACTACGTTAAAATTAAGACTAAAAAGCATATAGAAATATAGCAGGATGTGTAACAAACAAGACTAACCAGAGATATAAAACACAAGTGGTTGTAATTCAAAGAATAGCATCGTGCAAAGCAGCAGATAGTTAATTCTTGGTATAAAATATAATACCAGTGAGTTAAAACCAGGAGAAAAATAAAAATAAGTAGGATATAACAAATGCACCAGAGCGTGCAAAGCAGCAGCAAAGGATGCAGACGTATATATATGTATAATGTGAAGCTGGAAGTGTAAATTACACAAATGTCAAAAGCTGAGAGGAAAAAGATAACAGAAATATGAGAAAATGCATGCTAAATTTAAGATGTTTAAAAAGAAATTTTTTTTTTAAAGAAATTTACAAAGTAGGTAGGCGTATGGCAGGATGTATAACGAACAATACTATCTAAATAAATAAAACAAAAGTTGCTGTTATTTCTACATGGTTTTTATTCTTACTTTGAGTGTAGCTTCTCTATATTTTCTATATTTTTAAGATGCACCATCATTTCTGAAATATTTCGTTTCTCTCTTCGTTTATGTATCTCTATACACTTACTTATCAAAATTCACTATAGAGTAGGGTTACCATCTGCCCTCTTTTAACCGGATTTGTCCGGTTTTTTTGTCTAAAATTTTTGTCCAGGTGGATTTTTATATTGTACGACATTTTTTTTAATGCAAGCTCAACAAAAACTACCGAGTTATGTTATACAGAATCTTTTTTGGAATAGGAGATGATTCTTCAATTCAAATTTCTGTGTTGACAATTAGGCGGAAGACCCCGACGATGCTCAGTTTAGTGCATTGAGATCATTAACAACCCACGCCTGCTTCAGAATTTACGTACATATAAATTTTATATAGTCTAGCAATACAATATTTTGGTTTAGAGTAGATAATGTGTGAAGATCAGATGGTGTGCTAGAAAAAGATAATAAATTACGGGAATTCCATCATGTCAAATAAATATTGACAGTTAGAGGGACTGTTTTCTCTAGAAATTGATTGCAGCATATGAAAACGTGGATTTGAGCTGTGTGCACACCAAATTGATCGAAAGTTGCGTACTGTCGACTACATTTGGTATACTTATCAACGATCCAATCAAGAGGCAGATACTAGTTTATTTAATACCAAAGTTTACCTTTTTTTTAAAATACTGTTTTTCACTTTAATTACAAAAATATTTATTATCCATCTTTATACCTGTAGGTACTTTTCTGCAATTAGGTTAGTTTAGTTGTGAATGTAAAACAACCTAATCTTAATAAAATTTACGCTTCACTACTTACAATAAAAAATATTTATTATTATTTCAATTATAAAAATTAATATTATAAAGACTATACTAACCTTAAAATGCCTAAAAGGAAGTGCATGTTTACAGAAGAGATGAAAAACAAATTTCCATGTTCTGTATCTGGCCGAGAGGAATGGAAAGCTGAATATAAAGTTTGCAGAATGGGGTCATATGTTTCAGCAGCCTATAAAGGGGTTGGTGATTTGAAGCATCACATTGAAACTGAGAAGCACAAGAAAGTAGTTCAAGGTGAGGCCTATTCGGGAAAGGTTACAGATTTTTTTGTCAAAGCTGTCGGTAAAATAGAATATGATCTGGCTGCTGCAGAGGGTACCTTTGCTTTTCACACTGTTAAACATCACAGTAGTTACAAATCAATGGATTGCACAACTGTCACATTAAAAAATGTATTTTTTCATTCTGAGATAGCAAAAAGATTTTCCTGCGCTAGAACCAAGACAGAAGCCATTGTAAACTTTGTACTTTAGCATTAGCATTAGTAGAGGCATTTGATGCAAGAAAGCAAGCTTATGCAGCATCAGCCAAAAAAAAAAAAAAAAAAACCCACTTCCACTTCACCCCTCTGTTCGTTCAAAATACGTGTCCAGCTGAGCCTTAAACTTATTTAGGCTATCAACCTCCACCACAAGGGATGGCAGTCTGTTCCACCAACCAACCACCCGCTGGCTAAAGGCAAATTTCCGCACGTCTATCCTACATCTGTCTTTCCTCAATTTGAATTTATGCCCTCTCAGGTGATTTTTCTGAGCTAGAGGAAGAATCCCATCAGCATTGAGCATGCTTAAACCATTCAAGGCTTTATACACCTCTATCAGATCACCTCGCTGGTGCCTAGTCTCCAGACACTGTAATTTGCAAAACTTAAGCCTTTCTTCGTAAGAGCACCCCTTTGTTCCATTCACTAATCTTGTTGCCCTTCTCTGTACTCGTTCCAGCAGCTCTACATCCTTCTTGAAATGAGGCCTCCAGACCTGTATACAGTACTCTAGGTGTGGCCTGACCATTGCCTTATACAATGGAATAATCACCTCCTTATCCCTGCTGGAAAAATTCCTGTATATCATTGACAATACTCCATGAGCTACTCTTGCAGCCCGTCTGCACTGCTCAGAGAACTTCATATCTGCCTGCACAATCACCCCCAAGTCCCTTTCATTCTCTACCACTGTCAGTGTAGTACCACAGAGTTGATACGTTGCTCTGGGGTTGCTTTTTCCCATGTGTAGTACTTTACATTTGTCAATGTTAAACTTCATTTGCCACCTCTCAGCCCATCTGCTCAACCTTTCCAGATCCTGTTGCAGCAGCATAGTGTCAGTAGTGTCCTTGACAACCCTGCCAACCTTTGTATCATCTGCAAACTTGGACATTAAGCTTGATATACCATCATCAATATCATTTATAAATACAGAAAACAATAATGGACCCAACACTGAGCCCTGAGGGACTCCACTAATAACATTAGTCCACGATGAGCAGTGTCCATTGATTACCACTCTCTGTCTTCTCCCCCTCAACCACCCCTTTATCCATAGCAGCAATTTGCCTCCAATGTCACACTGCTCCAATTTGTGTAGCAGTCTTCCATGTGCAACAGTATCAAAAGCCTTTCTAAGATCCAAGTATATAATATCAAAGTTATTCCCTGCATCCAGTTCTTTTGTGACTGCATCATAGTATCCAATCAAGTTGGTCAGGCAAGACTTCCCCTTAACAAAACCATGCTGTGTCTGAGCTATAACTGAAGTCTTGTCTAAATGATCCTGCAGTGCTTCTTTAACCAGTGCCTCCATTAATTTTCCTGGAACAGAAGTTAAGCTCACAGGTCTATAATTACTTGTGTCAGCCTTTGATCCTCCTTTGTGAATTGGGGTCACATTTGCACATTTCCAGTCTATGGGTACCTCCCCTGAGTCCAAGGAAGCTCTCATAATTATGGCTAAGGGTTTGCTTACTTCCTTTGCTGCCTCCTTTAATATAACTGGATAGATCCCATCCACCCTGGGTGCCTTTCTTGTGTTTATCTTCAACAGTTTCTCCTCCACTTTACTCCCAGTTATTTCAAGATTCTGTAGCTTACTGCTAGAGTTGAATACACCTCTGGCATTCCCCTCGCTGAATAACTCCTCATGTGTGAATGTCGATGTAAAATATTCATTTAGTTTGTTAGCTACCTGAGCAGGATCATCAACAGTTGACCCATCAATATCAAGTGGACCAATCTGATTCATCCCCTTCCTTCTAGAGTTTACATAAGTAAAGAACTCTTTGCTGTTTTTCTTTGCATCCCTTGCCAAGGATTTCTCAAGGATTACTTGCAAATCATTCTCTTAATGTTACTGTAAAAACTTTAAAAGAAAATAAAATTGCATACTGTGGGGTCTCAACTGATGGAAGTAATCATGGTTCTGAAAAAATCTTCCCATTAATTATTCAGTATTTTGACGTAAATGAAGGAGGGTTACAAACAATTAATTGAATTACAGAAGATGTCTAATGAGACTGCAGATATCATTTCTACGTATGTTAAAGAAACTCTTGAAAAAAATGGTTTGTGTGAAAAATGTATTCACTGGGGACAATTGCAGGACTGAGAAGAAATGAAGAAGGGAATAATGTCTTTGCAAAATTAAAGAAATTCTTGCATAACAAGACTTTGATGGAGAGTGGGCTGCCCTGCACATATTTTGAACAATTGTCTTCAGAATGCCACAGAACTTTGGGAAGTTGATGTAGAGAACATTGTTTTTTAAAATTTACCAGTATTTTCATAATTATACAGTCTGGACCGAAGAGCTTAAGGAATACTGTGAGTTTGTTGTGATTGAATATAGACAGCTCCTTTCTCACAGCAAGACTAGATGGCTTTCATTATTTCCAAGCATCGCAAGGCTTATTTTCTGTCCCAAGAAAAACCTCCCATTGTGATTAAAAGGTTCTTTGAAAATGGATTTAGTGAGATTCATCTTTGGTTCATGCAATCACTTATGAGTGTATTCCATACACACATACAACGAATTGAAAGGGGAAATAACTCAGCTGCAGAAGTGCTAGATGTCTTAGTCTCAGTGAAAGAAAAAATCTTGAAACGGATGGATCACAACTTCATGCCATTAAGAGTAAAGGAAATGCTATACAAAAAACATGATGAAGGACTTGTACTTGAATGTGAAAAATTTTCTAGTGATACAAAAAATCTGTATAGAAATTGCATGGAATATTTAGATAAGTGGCTTCACCATATGGAATCCATTTCCTGTTTTATGTGGATGAAAATGGATGCAGTACCAAACTGGAACGATGTATAATGTTCTATTTCCTACTTGATTGACGAAGGGATAACAATTGATGATGTTAAGTGTTTTGACCAATTTAACAATTGAAGAAATTTTTTCAGGGTCAAATGAATAATGACTTTAAAAACAAGCTTATACATGAAAAGTGGCCAAATATTTTAGTAATTCAAAAAATATTGAATTCCATTCAGAATTGTTGAAAATTGCCCAGTTTTTCTTTGCAATTCCTCCTCACAGTGCAAATGTAGAGAGAGAGAGAGTATTCTCTCTAATGCGAAGTCAGTGGACGAAAGAAAGGAATAGGTTAAATGTCAATTCTGTAAAAGGTATTTTGTTTTTGCAGTACAATTTCAAACATATGTCATGCATTGATGTCACAAATATGTCACACATATTTGAGAGGCAATTCAGAGCTATTGAAAGAAATAATTTCTCAAGACAAATATGAATGTACTAATCCTAAACATCAGTAAATGTGGTTTACATTGTCTTTATTTTATTATTTGCATAATATATTTGCCCTCTTTTCTGTCCTCTTTTTTAATCCAAGATGAACTTTTTATCGTCTTTTATTTGCCCCAAAACATGTCCTCTTTTTATGAGTGCAGAAGATGGTAACCCTACTATAGAGGTCACTGGTTATCAATTTTTACAGCTCTTTCACGCTAGTTTTATTACTATATATTATTAATGTTTAGAACTGCTCTTATGTGTTACTGCTTCAGTCGCATTTATCGTATTGACTATTTTTTCGCATTTATCGTTTGTTCACGCTGTCATTTCCAGCCCCTTCTTTTCTATACATCCGGTATAGATTGTCAAGTTTTTTTATGCTTTTTAGCTACCATTAATTTTAAATCTCTATTTTATTCGACTTTTTCAGCTTTTGTTTCCAACTTTTACCTCACTGGCATTTGACATTTGTCCAACCTATTGCCATTGAAAAAATATTGAAACTTTTTTATATTCAAGTTATTTGTACATCTAGTTTTGGTTTTAAAATTTACCTTGACTTTTAATTTTAATTTGCCTTATCATATCTTTTTTTTTATATACACTGCGTTTGTCACTTCCTTGTCCATAGTGTGTTATACTGCTTTCCCTTTTCGGTCTTATTTTCTTAAATTTCTTTTTACACAGTTATAGACAAGTATAGAAATGCAGTCTTTTGATGCATGGTCAGGTGTAGTCCCCTGAGGAAATACCTGATCATGTATCAAATTTTACTTTTGATGTCATCAGATTTTATTGCATATTTGCTCTGCTTCCCCTTTTTTGAATTATAGCCAAATTTTCCTGCCCTTATCTGATGCCAGCGACTGTTACTTTTATTTTTCATTCTTATTTAATATTTTTATTACAGGTCACTCCTTTTTAATCATCTTTATGATACAACCTACATTTTCTTCTCAGCTTTTGGCATTTTGTGTGATTTACACTTCCATCTTTACTTTTAACTGTTATATTTCTTACAATATGTATATATATGAAATGTAATATTAAATCATGAGTTTAAACCAGAAATTTCAGTTGATAGATGAAAGTTGATAGATGCACTAAAATGTGCAAATTTGCAGTAAAGGATATAAAAGTTTATATATGCATGTAGGATTTAATAAAGTCTGATAAATTTTGATGTAGGTGCAAAGATGGATGTGAAAAATACACAAAGTGCGTATTTTGTGTATATAGTGAGGATAGCAGAAATAAGAAGTATTGTAAGTTTA
This sequence comes from Mastigoproctus giganteus, assembly GCF_048544385.1. NCBI lineage: Eukaryota > Metazoa > Arthropoda > Arachnida > Uropygi > Thelyphonidae > Mastigoproctus > Mastigoproctus giganteus. The sequence goes on from NC_143575.1 coordinate 98,475,269, forward strand.
TAAAAAGAAAGAAAGAAAGAAAGAATGTGAATTTCCTCTATGTTATGATGAATTAAGAGAATTATAGGCTGAATTGCAAAGCCAATTAGAGGTGAGGGAACTGTAAAGTAAAATGATTAATACAAAATGATTAAACAAATAAAATAAAAGGTGAGATAGCCATCATCAGAAATGGGTGGGCAAATTTAGTTTTTAGTTTGTCGAAAAAGGGGGATAGCAAAAATCTGATGTTAGCTAAAGTAAATATTGATGCATGGTTAGGTATTTCGTCAGAGGATTAGACCTGACCATAAATCAGGACTGCATTTCTATACTTGCCCATAACAGTGGAAGAGAAGTGAAATAAAGCATAAAGAATAAAATCACAAGGGATAAAGCAGCATCACTCGCACACAGTATGGACAAGGTAGTCCCAACAAAGTGTTAGTGATATAAAAACGGTAAAATTAAGGATAAAACTAAAATAAAAATGTTTTCAGAGTAGGGAAAAAAAATAAATTTGAAATTTATATAGGCTTTATGTAATTTTGGGGGAAAAAAAAAAAATTAGCATTGGAATTTTGTGGAAAATTTGATGAATTAAAATAGAATTTAGAACAAGCAAATGGTACAGGACAAGGTATTAAATTGAGGATGGGGAAGGGATAAAGGAGTAATAAAATAAAGACGAAAATAGCGATAGAATGAGGATAGCTGGAACGTTCATATTGCCCTCATATTGCACTAGTTGCTTTACAAATGGGAAGAAAAGGTAGAAGTAGAAGATAAAGGTATAGAAAAAGATGATAAATGTACTAGGCTAGCTGGGGTTGTAAAGCCTAGCGTAACCTAACATCAAACATCATTGCACCTACATCAAAATTTATCCTACATACATAAAGATATATAAAAATAATAATATGGATGAGGAGTATGGGGTAAAGTATAGTCTAAGGAACCAGCTGTCGAAACCATAGGAAAAAATGCATATAATATGTGTAAATAAAATATGAATTATGTTACGTGAATAGTACTTAGTGCAAGAGTTTGACGGCTGACTCCTGAAGAAAATGTCAAAATCATCATAATTGCAGCACTAAGTACTATTCACGTAACATAATTCATAATATTTTATTTACAGATATTATATGCATTTTTTCCTATGGTTTCGACAGCTGGTTCCTTAGACTATACTTTACCCCATATTCCTCGTCTGTATTATTATCTACATTCCTTATAGTTGCTGGGTTCTTTCTACTATTAATGTAGTAACCTGGAGCTATAATCCTTTTTATATATATCTCAATTTCAAATTCTTTACCACTTCTTTTGATTATATATTGATTATTATTTTGATTTTATATATATATATATATATATATATATACACACACACACACACACACACACACACACACACAGTCCATTCCGGTTATTTGGGAGACATCGGGACTAGTGCATTTTGACCCGATTAAGCGGCTGCTCCAATTATCCGAAGTTTCATGTAAACAGTTAAAAATACAACGTCCCCCCGCCCTTTTACAATTGGTTCACTGTACAATCAAATCACGTTACGATGGAGTCACCATAGTAAAGTACCGTTCACTATACGATGTGCAGTAAGCTGTCATCGACAAAACTATGGATAGGATTTCCATTCGAAGGAAGAAGGTCATTAATATACAAGAGGAAAAGAGTAGGGGAAAGAACTGAACCTTGGGGGACACCAGCATTAGAAGACAGAGAGCCATCTACCATCACTCTCAGTAGGCGCCTCCGTAGCCAGGTGGGCAGGAGCAGCAGTGCACTTCTTGATTAGACTGGGGTTCGAGCCCGTGCCCACCAAATACGGAGGATGCGGAAAGGTCAGTGAATGACCACCGCATATCCCTGGAGCAATATGGCTTTAGTTGTTAATGCTCCTAGAAACCAAAATAACAAATAACCATCACTCTCAGTGAGCAATCAGAGAGAAAACTGGATAACCAATTACAAAAAAGCAGTTGGCAAACCATAAGATGGAAGTTTGTTTAGAAACATTTATGCCGAACACGATTGAAAGCCTTTGGGATGTCAAGAGCAACTGCTTGTGTTTCACCAAACTTTTCCATTGAATTTTTCCATAGATGGGTAACATAAGCCAGAATATCACCAGTGGATCGACACTGACGGAATCCTTATTGGCAATCATTGGTCAGACGGAAGGTTTCTATGTAGTTTAAGAGTTGGCAGTTAATTGATTTCTCCATTTTAGATGATTTTTTTTTAGATGCAGATGAAGCATTATTTGTGAAGTACTTATGCCAAGGGTAATTGCTAATAGAGATAAGTAATCATGAGTTGTAGAAGGACTGAAATCAGCTAAGTTATATTTGCCTCACTGGGAAATTATCTGAAAGCCAGCATTTAAGGAATTGGTAGTGGATATTCAAGAAGTGAAGCTGTTTGTGCAGGGCAAGGTTTGTCAAACTGGGAATGGAGTGTAATGTGCTTCCATCAGCAAAACTATGGGTAGGATTTCCAGTCAATGGGAGAAGGTCATTAATATAGAAGAGGAAAAGAGTTGAAAGAAAGAAAGAAATGAATGTTGGGAACACCTGCATTTGTGCAGTCAGAAGACAGAGAACAGTCTAACATCACTCTCGGTCAGCATTGAGAGAGAAAACTGGATACCCAATTACAAGAAACTTTTGGCACACCATACAGTGGAAGCTTGTTTAGAAGATCGTTATGACAAAGCCTTTGAAATATCAAGAGCAGCTGCTTGAGTTTTGCCAAACTTTTCACTTGAATTTGTCCATAGATGGGTAACATAAGCCAGTATATCACCTGTGGATTGACACTGACGGAATCCACACTGGCGATCATTGATCAGATGAAGGTTTTTAGATAGTTTAAGAGTTGGTGGTTAATTGATTTCTTCATTACTTTAGAAAGAATAAAATAAGCGCAATAGGATGGTAATTGGATGGGTGGGATTTCTCACTCTTTTTAGGAACTGGTTGGATATGTGCGAATTTCCAATCAGAAGGGAAAACACCTGTGGAATAAGAAAGTGAAAAAGGCAACACAGAACAGAAGTAAGCTCAGGGGGTTTGAGAAATAATGAAGAAATACCATCAGGACCTGGAGCTTTCTTAACAGTCAGATTGTTCAATATCCTCTTGACATCCTTTTGACAGTTGACCACAGTAGGCATCGAATGGGATATACTGGTAGTGGTAAGAGGTGGCTTGCTGAGATCATCAATAGAAAATTTTCTTAAGTGAAATAAGATATTTAGAGATATGATCTACTTTTTTTAAAGAAATTATAGTATATTTTATTTATACACACACAATGTCTCATATTGTTCATTGTATTTAATAGGAGTCATCAGCTTTATTAACACAAGCTAAGACAACTGATGTTTTTACAAGGGAAATAGCAACAGAGAGGTATACAAAAGTTTTAACAGCCTTACTGATAAAAATTGCAGAAAAGGTAAGCAGAAAAATTCCAGTCACATTTTTTTAATATAAACAATTTTTAATCATGATTTTAGACTAAATATACTGAAGATAAGTCTAAATATTTAAAACCACATACATTTTAGGAAGTGGTTCTCAGCAGCCTTTTTCCAGTGGCTAGCACTTGAAAGGTTACTTTATCTAAATAACCTTTCATCATTGAGTTTAAATATGGGAAAGCTCTTGCTTACTTTTTTAATACTGGGTTGAAAGAGCATTCCTCACCTCAAAAAAAAAAAAAAAAAAAAAATCAGTGTGGTCATTAGTATAGCAAGGTCTAGAATAATTATATAATATAAAATTGTTTTGAATTCCCTGTTAAAGTGTTTTGTGGGGAACAAAAATCCAAGTGATGCATCTGACTTTAGTGCCTTCAAGCACTAGGTTGTGAATGATCAATTTTAAGTAAAAGAAAAATGATTTTCTTCATGTTTGTTACATTAATATTTGTTACATAAGCACCTCAACATCTCCACATTTCTGTGGGAGATGTAATCTGAAATTTTTGCCCTTTTTTGTGGCTTCAATGTTTCTCCAAGTTTTTTTGATAAAAAAAAAAAATAAATAAAATAACTGGACAAAAAAATAGTAGTTGTAGTTAGTCTTCACTGAAGAACTACAATCTGTGCATTGTGATAAATCAAAATTTGCTGATTTTTATTTGATAATTTTGTTTAAAAAAAAAAGAAAACTCCAAACACTTCAGAACTAGCTTTGTTTCTTCTTCAGTGGTATCTGCCTAATAAATAGTTCAGTAAAATATCATCATGTTCACAATCATTCAATCAATCCTGCCTATCCAATAATGAATTCAACTTCACAAAAATAAGGGAAACAAATTGACTGACTCCTTGTCTCTCTTATAATGGAGTTCTGTAAGCTCTGAAAAGTCTTGGCTTGAGTCCTCTTCTTTTATAGGCACAAATGCAGTCTTTTTTTTTTAGGAACAGTTAGTTATTTATCCCTATTGCCACTCAAAAAAAAAAAAAATTCTGTTGTTACTTTTTTTTTTTCTTGATGCAGTAATGTCTTCCACATCTTTTGATGTATCACCTGGTTCAGTTTCATCAACAGATCCAGGGAATTTCAGGGAATTTGTTCAATTTCAGCTATTTAAGACTAAGTAAAAAAAAAATTGACATAACAGGTATGAGCTTTTCTTTTGATTTTCAAAGCTATTTTCTGAGTGCAGTCTATTATTAAGTTTGTTTGCAGTTACTTACTTGGAAGCAGTCTGAACATACATACATAAATGTGTATTATGTTTTGACAGTGGGAAGCACACAAATGAAAATCGTGTGTATACCTATTGGTTATAAAATAAGTTTCCCTATTCAGGAGATCCTAGTGTCAAAACGGTTAAAGATAGCGATGTGAAAATCGGTGGGTATGCCATTTAGGGTATGTGGAAGCAATTTGTAGAAGGGAAAAAAATTAGTTCAAAGTTCTGCCACCAGGGGAGAAATTGGCACTGTAAACATGAGATGGAATACTTAACTTAGGATTAGATTTTAATATCAGAACTTAGAAATCTACACCTATTGTTCTATGTGCTTTCCTTCACTTGAGATGACATTCTGAAAATGGAGGACTGTGTTGTCAGTTTCGCATAGCATTTCAGTGGGGATGTTGGCTACATGCTGTTTAATGCTTGCTTTCAAATCAACAAGAGTCTGTATGCCACCATGGTAAACTCTGTCTTTCAGATATCCCCATAGCCAGAAATCGCAGGGATTGAGATCTGCTAATCGGGCTGGCCAGAACAGTGGAAATCTCTAGAAATGATGCTATTGTTATTGTTATTTGGTTTTTAGGAGCATTAGCAACTAAGGCCATATTGCTCCAGGATATGCGGTGGTCATTCCCTGACCTTTCCGCATCCTCCATATTTAGTGGTGACGGGATCGAACCCCTGTCTAATCAAGAAGCGTGTGCTACGCACTGCTGCTCCTTCCCACCTGGCTATGGAGGCGCCGGCTAGAAATGATGCGATCATTTCGGAATGTTAAATGGAGCAGTTCCTTCACTTGTCAACCAACATGGGGAAGAGCACCATCTTGCACGAACACTACAGTCTCCAAGCATTGCCTTTCTTGCAGAGTGGAAATAATGTGATCTCTTAGAAGAGCGCAGTACTGTACACCTTACGGGGGGGGGGGGCATGATGTCTACACTCTTTAAAGAAAAATGGTCAGGTTATAAACTCTGCTATGAATCCACACCATACTGTAACGTATGGACTTTGTGGTGGTCTTTCATGCACAGTAGATGGACGAGAAGTTCCCCATATTCGGCAGTTTTGTGCATATACAGCCTCATGAAGAGTGAAATGTGCCTCATCAGACCACAAGATCATTCGAGCCCATGTATCATCAAGTTCCATACGAGCCAGAAATCGTAGAGCAAAGTCCATTCGTTGTTGCTGATCACAAGACTTTAGTTCTTGCACTACATGAATCTTGTATGGGAACCAGCATAAATTTATTCGAAGCACTTTATGTACAGTAGATCAGGGCAGGTTAAAGTCTCTTGATACACCTCTGGCACTACTGACTGGTAGTGTTTTGCATTCTGACCATTGGAACTGCCCACTTTATCCACCACCTCCGTTCTGGTACGTGGTCGTCCCCTGCCTGGAATTACACCTAACAGTCATTTCAAATTTCCTTATTAGATTTCAAAGCCTCGCTGATGGCAAAGGTCTTTTACCAAACCTTTAAGTTTCCAATATTCATGTAGTGCTGCATTAGCGTTACTATTATTCTGGTAGAACAGTTTTACTAAAAGAGCACATTGCTTTTTTGTAAGTGACATAATGGTTATTGATGGTGGCATTGGCCTTTCTGCTTTTATCTAACAGGATGTCATTTGCATAAGCAGCATGTCTGGAAGTAAATGACAACTTTTTCATATGTGCAGCACCATTTTCCCTATTGGCAGAAATGTGAACTAATTTTTTTGTTCATCTACAGATCACTCCTCCATACCCTAAATGACATACCCACCGATTTTCACATCACTAACTCTTTTAACGATTTTCACATCATCTAAAAATTTTGACACTAGGGTCTCCTGAATAGGCAAACTTATTTGATAACTACCCAGTACTTGCACATCAAGCTTAATGTCCAAGTTTGCAGACGATACAAAGGTTGGCAGGGTTGTTAAGGACACTATTGACGCTATGCTGCTGCAACAGGATCTGGAAAGGTTGAGCAGATGGGCTGAGAGGTGGCAAATGAAGTTTAACATTGACAAATGTAAAGTACTACATATGGGGAAACAGCAACCCCAGAGCAACGTATCAACTCTGTGGTACTACACCGACAGTGGTAGAAATTGTAAAGGATCTGGGGGTAATTGTGCAGGCATATATGAAGTTCTCTGTGCAGTGCAGATGGGCTGCAAGAGTAGCTCGTGGTGTCTTGTCAATGATATACAGGAATTTTTCTAGCAGGGATAAGGAGGTCATTAGCATTAGTAGAGGCATTTGATGCAAGAAAGCAAGCTTATGCAGCATCAGCCAAAAAAAAAAAATAATAATAATAAATAAATAAATAAAAAATAACCACTTCTACTTCACCCCTCTGTTCGTTCGAAATACCTGTCCAGCTGAGCCTTAAACTTATTTTAGGCTATCAACTTCCACGACAAGGGATGGAAGTCTATTCCACCAACCAACCACCCACTGGCTAAAGGCAATTTCCTCACGTCTATCCTACACCTGTCTTTTCTCAATTTGAATTTATGCCCTTTCAGGTGATTATTCTGAGCAAGAGGAAAATCTCATCAGCATTGAGCATGCTCAAACCATTCAAGGCTTTATACACCTCTGTCAGATCACCTCGCTGGTGCCTAGTCCCCAGACACTGTAATTTGCAAAACTTAAGCCTTTTTTCGTAAGAGCACCCCTTTGTTCCATTCACTACTCTTGTTGCCCTTCTCTGTACTCGTTCCAGCATCTCTACATTCTTCTTGAAATGAGGCCTCTAGACCTGTATACAGTACTCTAGGTGTGGCCTGACCATTGCCTTATACAAGGGAATAATCACTTCCTTATCCCTGCTGGAAAAATTCCTGTATATCATTGACAATACTCCATGAGCTACTCTTGTAGCCCATCTGCACTGCTCAGAGAACTTCATATCTGCCTACACAACCACCCCCAAGTCCCTTTCATTCTCTACCACTGTCAGTGTAGTACCACAGAGTTGATACGTTGCTCTGGGGTTGCTGTTTCCCATGTGTAGTACTTTACATTTGTCAATGTTAAACTTCATTTGCCACCTCTCAGCCCATCTGCTCAACCTTTCCAGATCCTGTTGCAGTAGCATAGTGTCAGTAGTGTCTTTAACAACCCTGCCAATCTTTGTATCGTCTGAAAACTTGGACATTAAGCTGGATATACCATCATCAATATCATTTATAAATACAGAAAACAATAATGGACCCAATACTGAATCCTGAGGGACTCCACTAATTAACATTAGTCCACGATGAGCAGTGTCCATTGATTACCACTCTCTGTCTTCCCCCCTCAACCACCCCTTTATCCATAGCAGCAATTTGCCTCCAATGCCACACTGCTCCAATTTGTGCAGCAGTCTTCCATGTGCAACAGTATCAAAAGCCTTTCTAAGATCCAAGTATATAATATCAATGTTATTCCCTGCATCCAGTTCTTTTGTGACTGCATCATAGTATCCAATCAAATTGGTGAGGCAAGACTTCCCCCTAACAAAATCATGCTGTGTCTGAGCTATAACTGAAGTCTTGTCTAGATGATCCTGCAGTGCTTCTTTAACCAGTGCCTCCATAATTTTCCAGGAACAGAAGTTAAACTAACAGGTCTATAATTACTTGTGTCGCCCTTTGATCCTCCTTTGTGAATTGGGGTCACATTTGCACATCTCCAGTCCATGGGTACTTCCCCTGAGTCCAAGAAAGCTCTCATAATTATGGCTAAGGGTTTGCTTACTTCCTTTACTGCCTCCTTTAATATAACTGGATAGATCCCATCCACCCCAGGTGCCTTTCTTGTATTTATCTTCAACAATTTCTCCTCCACTTCACTCTCAGTTATTGTAAGATTCTCACTGCCAGAGTTGAATACACCTTTGGCATTCCCCTCGCTTAATAACTCCTCATGTGTGAATGTCGATGCAAAATATTCATTTAGTTTGTTAGCTACCTGAGCAGGATCATCAACAGTTGACCCATCGATATCAAGTGGACCAATCTGATTCATCCCCTTCCTTCTAGAGTTTACATAAGTAAAGAATTCTTTGCTGTTTTTCTTTGCATCCCTTGCCAAAGATTTCTCGTAATCTGCCTTCGCCTGCCTAACCTCCTTTGTAACGTGGTTACAGATCAACTTGTATCTATCATAGGCTTCTGTGTCACGTGTTAATTTGTATGTATCCCATGCATTTTTCTTCTCTGCCATATGTCTGATTAGTTCATCTGACATCCACTTAGGTCTAAACCTTGAACAATTTTTCTTAGTTGGTATGTAAAGCCTAGTAGCTTCGAAGATAAGTTCTTTGAATGCTTCCCATTTTGAATTTGCTGTTGGTAAATTATATCTGCAATACCTCAAATTCATCAAATTTATTTACTAAACTCCTAGCATTGGTGTACACGCAAGTATACATGCACCTGTTCTTTTTCTTAGCTACCCTAACAGAACCTATGTGTTTATTTGTACCCCAATGATTCCCAGCAGTCTCTGAAATATCCTGCATCTTATTTTCCAGGCTGCGGCTCATTCCAATAGAAGCAGTGCAAGAATCACTTTCACCTCTGCCAGTGGCTACTGTTAATCTATTAGTCCTTGTATCCCCCCCCAATCTAGAAGTTTTCCGACCCACCTAACACTGCCTCGATAGCATCAGCAAACATTCTTGCACCCTTTCTATTTAAGTGTATCCCATCCCTGTAGAAGCAGTCTCTCCTGTTAACAAGTACAGACCACCAGGCTGAAAAAAATTCTACTCCTTGAGCCTTGCACAATCTTTCCAGGGCCGAATTGATTGACAGGGCTCTCATCATATACTCCCTCCTATCGTGTCTGGGCAGAATTGTAGACACTTTCAAATTCAACCCTAATTCATGGCTTTTTTTCAACAGTTATTCCCTTGTATAATTGTATGATTATTCCCTTGTATAAGGCAATGGTCAGGCCACACCTTGAGTACTATATACAGGTCTGGAAGCCTCATTTCAAGAAGGATGTAGAGCTGCTGGAACAAGTACAGAGAAGGGCAACAAGATTAGTGAATGGAACAAAGGGTTGCTCTTACGAAGAAAGGCTTAAGTTTTGCAAATTACAGTGTCTGCACACCTTGAGTACTATATACAGGTCTGGAGGCCTCATTTCAAGAAGGATGTAGAGCTGCTGGAACAAGTACAGAGAAGGGCAACAAGATTAGTGAATGGAACAAAGGGTTGCTCTTACGAAGAAAGGCTTAAGTTTTGCAAATTACAGTGTCTGGAGACTAGGCACCGGCGAGGTGATCTGATAGAGTTGTATAAAGCCTTGAATGGTTTGAGCATGCTCAATGCCAATGGGATTCCTCCTCTTGCTCAGAATAATCCTGAGAGGGCATAAATCATATTGTGCAGAAATTTGCCTTTAGCCAATGGGTAGTTGGTTGGTGGAACAGACTTCCATCCTTTCTTGTGGAAGTTGATTGTCTAAATAAATTTAAGGCTCAGCTGGACAGGTATTTCGAATGAATGGAGGGGTGAAATGGAAGTGTTTTTTTTTTTTTTTTGGCTTGATGCTGCATTAGCTTGCTTTCTTGCATCATATGCCTGTACTAATGCTAATTCCAGATAAGTCAGCAGGAAATCTGAAAATTTTTCCCTAAAACCACTGTGGAAAACAAAGGCAAAAATAATTTTTAAATGGCTCTTAACAGTGAAAATATGGAACTTGCTAACTAATTTTACAAATTGGTATTAGCCATGTGGTGTATAGCCTGTGGTGTCTGTTGCACCAGCTAAAAATAAATAAAATAATAAGTTAATTAAAAAAAATAATAAAGTAAAAGAAACTAAAATACTCTTTGACTTCCTTCTCATGACCTTGACTGACTCCAGCTGACTTTTCAGTTTCTGCAAGCAGTGAGCCTCAGCGACCCAGGAGGCAAATAATTTCAGTAATTAACAACTCATTAGCTAAAAGTAAACCTCTTGCAGTCCAGTCTGAACTTCTTTCCTTATAATTTGAATTGATGGTCTCTACTTCTAAAATCATTTATAACAGTGAAAATTTCACCCTTATTTTACTTGAGACTCTCAGAACCTCATATCTCAGTTAGGTCACCTATAAGGTGCTTAATTACCAAGCTCTGTAGTCCCATATGTGAATTTTTTTTTTTTTTTTTTTTCATACGGCCATTCTTTTGCTGATCTTCCGAGTGTTAAGTCTTTAGACCCTTTCAAGAAACTGTCTTTTTTTAAGTTTTTTGTGTTTCTAGAACTGTATTGGCTGGAGAGTGTGTATTGAGCATCTTGAGTTGTACCAATAACTTCTTTCTTGCTGCAGAAGCAATGGCTTTGTAAATATTATTTCATTTTCAGGAAAATGAAAAAAAAAAATCACATGGTGAAACAGATGTAGTAACACAACAGTACTGCATTTAGCAGAGATGGGTAAGTTACTTTTTAAAATCAAATAAGTTTAGTTGAAAGTTTCTCTGAGAAAAAAAGTAACTTGTTAAGTTACTTTTGTAAAATATAATCAGGTTACTTTTAAAGTGTTTTTTTTTTTTATGTTATGCCATCTTTAAATGTTATAAGGATTCAGAGTATATCATGCCATCACAAATGGCATGTATATATTATTTTATAATATATATTATATTATAAAAGAAAAGATTCCCTTTCATAATATTTTCCATTTCTAGCCCTGCTTACATTGAGTTTTTAATTTTGTAAAAGTACAGAAGTTTACCTCAATATGATATGTAGAACACTTCCATATGATACTCCCCAGAAATTAAAACGAAAACAATTAAAAAATCAAAAAACTTGCATTACAGTCCAAAATAATTAAAAATCAGTTTAAATGAAATTAAAAATCAAGCAAAAAATTAATTTAACTAAAAAATTGCAAAAAGATTTTCCTTCCCGAAGCTACCAATGCTTTACGACCGTATGTCGTGATCACAGGAATGAAAATTACCAAATAGGGGTGAGCATGACACTTAAATAGGAATTATTTGTCTTTGTGCATGCGCAAAAAAAAAGACCACCAATCGGAGATTAGATATGGCTGGCAAACATTAACAGAATTTTCATTCAATTTAATTTTGTTGGTTTCTGCAATTAATAGTCTAGTATAATTAATTGCACATTAAGTATTTTGGCCTCGTTAAATAAAAAGTGTTTTTCGTTAACAGCATGAAAGGCCAATTCTGATGCTGCTGAACGAGAAGCACGAACTGAGGCCACATGTTGATTAACACGAACATTGAGAGGAAACTGTGTAGAATCTTCATAAGATGAGTCACAATCGCCACAAGAAATGTTGTATACCAGGTAATTTATTTGTGTTGTGAACGAGGAAAGTACTGAGCAATTTTTCAGTATAGTGTGTAATTTCCATATTGACATGCCTAAAATTTTAAATTCAGTATCTTTAAAGAATCTGTTAAGCTGTTTGTGCCACTGTTCAACATATGGGACAGAAATAAAGTATTTTTTGATGTTACTATTGTTGGTTGGTGTAGTGTTTTGTATCCTATCCTTAGCTTGTACCCTAATTCGGTTTATTATAGCAAGGGGGGTAACCCCTGTTCAAGAATCTGCTGGTTAATATTTGTATTTCTGTGCCCAAATCTGATTTTGTCATTGAATATTTATAGACATTGAGAAATTGATAAAAGATAATCGATCTTTCCTAGGTGAATGGGTGATAGCTGTTATAATGCAGAAGCATACTGGTGTTTGTAGGTTTACGTTAGATGTTAAATCGGATTTTATTCGAGTCTCAAGTAAGCATGAAATTTAGAAAATTTAATGACTTGATATCCGTTTTCGCCCTTTCCAATGTAAATTTGAGTCTAGAATGAATATTATTAAATGAATATAAAATGTCTTGGATAGTGTTACTATTAGTAGTAACTAGAACATCTAAATACCTCCCATAGTATGTGATATGTGGTAGAAAAGCCGTCAAATGTATATGCTCAATTGTTGAGACATAGATCTCAGATATTAAGCCGCTCAGGCTTAATCCCATTGGCAACCCAAAAATTTGTTTGCATACTTTGTCTCGAAAGGTGATATAGTATGCTTCCACTAAGAGTTTTAATTGGATGAAAAATTTCCTTAATAGGAAGCTTCATATAATTAATTGCTTTGATTAAAAATATTTAACATATCCCAAAGAATATCTAATGTGTATTCAACGTTTACATTCGTATATAAAGAGGTAACATCTAGTGAGAATAAATTATTGGGTCTCAGATAGTTTTTAAATTCTGTACAGTGGGATCAACTGATGATGTTACCAATGTTGAATTCTAAAGGGAATTCTAAATGGGAAGCCTTCAGGGACTTAATTTTGGAGGCTTCCCATTTAGAATTCCCTTTAGAATTCAACATTGGTAACATCATCAGTTGTTTTGTATCCTATCCTTAGCTTGTACCCTAATTTGATTTACTGTAGCAAGGGGTTAACCCCTGTTCAAGAATCTGCTGATTAATATTTGTATTTCTGTGCCGAAAGCAGATTCTGTCGTTGAATATTTATAGGCATTGATTGAAGATAATCGATCTTTTGTAGGTGAATGGGTGGTAGCTGTTATAATGCAGAAGCATACTGTTGTTTGTAGGTTTATGGTAGAAGTTAAATTGGATTTTATTCGAGTCCCGAGTAAGCGTGAAATTTAGAAAATTACATAAAAATTTAGAAAATTACACAAGACCGTATTTCCTATTCAGCCTATTGTTTCCTACAGAAACTCAGCATTTTCATCCTTGGCCACACATATATATATATAGCTGTTGTTGTTATTTGGTTTTTAGGATCATTAGCAACTAAGGCCATATTGCTCCGGGGATATGCGGTGTCTATTCCCTGACCTTTCCGCATCCTCCATATTTGGTGGTCAAGGGCTCGAACCCCGGTCTAATCAAGAAGCGTGTGCTACACACTGCTGCTCCTGCCCACCTGGCTATGGAGGCCCCATATATATAGCATTATAAAACCCTTTAGACAGGCAATAGTTTGGGATTAAGAACTACGATACATTATTTAACAACCTTAAGGACTGTAGACTTGGTGATAATGATAATTTATTCTCACTAGATGTTACCTTGTTATATACAAATGTAAATGCTGAATACACATTAGTTATTCTTTGGGATATGTTAATAACTCGATACTGATTAATTATACGAAACTTCCTGTTAAGGAAATTTTTCATTTAATTAAAACTCTTAGTGGAAGCCAACTATATCACCTTTTGAGACAAAGTTGTTACAAAATTTGTTTGATACAAACAAATTTTTGGGTTGCCAATGGGATCAAGCCTGAGCGGCTTAATATCGGAGATGTATCTCTCAACGAAAAGGTGTCAAATGCAAAAATCGTTTTGCATTTGAGACCTTTTCTATCTTGTATCACATACTATGGGAGGTATTTAGACCTATGGGAGGTATTTAGGTACTAGTTATTACTGATTGTAGCATTATCCAAAACATTTTATGTTTGTTTAATAATATTCATTCTGGACTCAACTTTACATTGGAAAGGGAGAATATGGACACCAAGTCATGAAATTTTCTAAATTTCACGCTTACTCGGGACTCGAATAAAATCCAATTTAACGTCTATCGTAAACCTACAAACACCGGTATGCTTCTGCATTATAACAGCTACCACCCGTTCACCTACAAAAGATCGATTATCTTTAATTAATTTCTCAATGCCTATAAATATTCAACGACTGAATCGGCTTTGGGCACAGAAATACAAATATTAACCAGCAGGTTCTTGGACAGGGATTGCCCTCTTGCTACAATAAACTGAATTAGGGTAGAAGCTAAGGAGAGGATACAAAACACTACACCAAACAACAATAGTAATATCAAAAAATACTTTATTTCTGTCCCATATGTTGAACAGTGGCACAAACAGCTTAACAGATTCTTTAAAGATACCGAATTTAAAATTGTGGTCAGGCCAATACAGAAATTGCACACTATACTGAAAAATCGCTCATTCCTTTCCTTGTTCACAACACAAATAAATGACCTGGTATACAGCATTTCTTGCAGTGATTGTGACTCATCAGGCTTCTACTTGGGTTCCTCTAAATTTTCGTGTTAATCAACATGCAGCCTCAGTTTGTGCTTCTTGTTCAGCAGTGTCAGAATTAGCCTTTCATGCTGTTAACGAAAAACATACTTTTTTATTTAATGAGGCCAAAATACTTAGTGTCCAACATAATTATACGAGACTATTAATAGCAGAATCCATTGAAATTAAATTACATGTGAATTCTGTTAATGTTTGTCAGCCCTATCTAATCTCACATTCGTTGTCCTTTACCTAAATAGCGTATACGTGAAGACAAATAATCCCTATTTAAGTTTCATGCTCACCCATACTCAGTAATTTTCATTCCTGTGATCACGACATAGGTCGAAAAGCATTGTCTGCTTCAGGAATAAAAATCGTTTTGCAATTTTTTACTTGATTTTTAATTTTTAATTGCATTTAAATAGATTTTTAATTGTGTTCAAATTGGTTTTTAATTATTTTTGACTGTAATGCAAGTTTTTTGATTTTTTAATTGTTTTTGTTTTAATTTCTGGGGAGTATCATACAGAAGTGTTCTACGTATCATATTGAGGTAAACTTCTCTTATTCTTTGACAAATGTTGATATCAACGTAGAACGTATTGAGCATTAGAGCTCTGGTTCATACTATTGAGTTTTTAAAATAAAAACCCCTAAAACTACTATAGAAAAAGATAAAATGAAAAATATATTTATTATATTTTTGCAACAGATATATTCTAATTAACTAAAATATATTCATCGTTTTAATAACTACATTTCAAAATTGGGAGCTGGGATAATTTTCCTTGTCTATTGTCAAATAACTTCCCTGCAGTCCCTAAACATTTTCTACATATGAATTAATGGTGGCAGTCCTGTATTGCAGCACAATTTTTTTTTTTTTTTTTTTTTTTATTCCAGATAGAAAGATATTTTGTGGAGCTGTTATAATTATAATGTAAATTATAATTATTTTTTTTCAGAAGATTATTTATTAAAAAACTTTTAAGCCTAAAGGCAGATAAGGCTCCCGATAGCATATACCTAGTAATTTTGTGAGAACCAGCAAGAGAGTGCATTTGAGCCACTGTGGTTAATTATAAGGGCACTAGACTCAGGAGAGATTCCCTTGGACTGGAGAAATGCCAATATATTGCCAATATGTAACGGCAATTCTAAGAGTGAAATGGTAACTATTGACTTTTGAGTCCGACTTCAGTGATAAGGAAAACCTGGAAGAGCAGTGAACAAGCATGGAGTACAGGATCATTTAGATACAATTGGAATTCTGAAAGAAACACAGAAACTGGAACATGTCGCAATCACAAGGAAAATTCTTAGCTGGATTGCAGGCAGGAGGCAGAAAGTTGCTTAATGGTTATTACTCTTCATATTAGGTTAATATAAGAATTCGGATTCCCAAGAATCAGTACTGGGTCCACTGTTTTTGATTTTCTTAAATGACATCAATGAAGGGACAGAGGGTGGGATGGCAAAATTTGTAAATGATTTCAAGATTGGTAGAGTATCTAATGATCATTGTCAGGCAGCACTTCTTCAGAACAACTTAGATTTCAGAGATGGTCAGAAAAGTGGCAATGATGTTTTAATGCAGCAAATGGCAAGGTCTTACAATAGGGAAAAGCAACCCCAATATATCACCTGGTGGGGTTGAATTAAAAACAGCAGAGAGAGAGAGAGAGAGAGAGAGAGAAAGAGAAAGAAATGATATGGTTAGACATGCAGTTCCTGTTGCCCTTCTGTGCTGCTTGTTTAAGCAATGCAGACAGGCTGGGAGGAAGGCTTATGGTGTTCTATCATGATTTATCTCTCTCTCTCTCTCTCTCTCTCTCTTTCTCTCTCTTTCTCTCTCACACACACACAGAGAGGGGGGAAATCATAATCTCTCTGTATAGGCCAATTTTAATACTATATTTAATTAGTGTTTTCAAATAGGTAAACAAAATATCAAGAAAGTAGGTCAGAGTTTAAACGTAAAATTATATAATCCTTTAGTCAGTGCATTGTAAAGGTATGTTTTTAATGTATGGGCTCTCCAAAGTATGCACATAAAAATTTCAAGGTAATTTCTTATGAAGTGTCCATTTATGTACAAATTGTCTAAGTTTCCAAGTAATTTTAGACATATGCAATAATAATTTCCTATATTTTTATTATAATAATAGTATTTCTCTTTAGTACCTGAAAAGTCAATACCAGTCAGTAACATGAGATAGTGTTATTTAAAAAAAAAATTATTGATTTAAAACTTACTGTAAAAGTAGGGCATTCTGTGTTTAGCAACAAAAAAATTCAGTTTTCTACTTAGTGCATTGATCTCATGTTGTGGAGGCTCTTTGCCATAGTTGCCTTGGTATTGCAGTGCTGTAATGGAGAAGTATATTGATATTGCATCATTTAAAATAAATGGGAATATACTTCTTCCAGTGCTTTTTAAAGTAGTTCAGTACCAAGGCAACTTGTGGTGAGGTGCATCCACAATATAAGATTAATGCACTAATTAGCAAACCTAGTTTGCTCATTACAAAGTACAGAATGAGGCTATGCCTTTCTAGTACAATAAAAATGTGATATTTCTCGTTGGTGTCTATAGAGCCAATACTTGATCTGTGTTATTGTTGTAAATTAAAAAAAACATTGTCGAGCTTATAGAAAACATAATAGTAGGGCATCATCTCATTCTGCACATAGCAATGAGAACAAATTGGGTGTTATACTTAGTGCATCAGTATCATTTTGTAGTGGCAACTTTGTTAATAGTTGCCATGGTACACTAAATAAGATGCTCTGCTCACTGGAGAAGTATACTGCTGTTGGCCTACTCTTTAAATAAGTAGCAATACAGGTAACCCCCATAGAACACGTGTTGTACTTGTACAACACGGTTTCGCTCTAACACGAATTGATAAATTGCAGCAATCCTCGCACAACACGGTACTTATATAACACGATTAGAGACTTTAGGTAAATCTCACATAACAGGGTATTTTTGAGCTTGTGTGTGGGGAAATCCCTGCTATTATGGTGAGTGTAATTTTTCAACTTTTCTACTCTTTTAGAATTCTCGCTGTTGACTCGCTAGTCAAAAAAAAAAAAAAAATTGAGAAATCCCTGTATTTTATTTTGTTAGGAAATCCCTGTTACCTTCTGTGCTACTGAACTTGTGTTTGTTGAACTTGTGGAAAAATCTAAATTTCAAAGTCTTATTACTATTGGATAGCACAACAGGCCATCCAAAAGATTTAAGTCATCCACACGTTGAAGTTATTTTCCTATTACCACCACAGTCGTAGTTGTAGTTAATACAACTTCTTTCATTCAGCCATTAGATTAAGGCATTATATCCACCTTTAAAACTCATTCCATCAGAAAATCGTTACAATGGATTTTGGAAAAAAATTGATTCCGAATCTATTGAAGTAATGTAGGCATGGAAACATTTCTCAATTGTGAACTTTATTAGAATCATAGCTTTATTGCTGAAAGAAGTAAAACTGTCAACGTTAAATGTATGTGTGTAAAAATGTATGGCCAGAGTCAGTTCATTCAGGAAATATGGTTGAACTGGCAGAAAACAGAATCAGTGCAATAGTAGAACTTCCAACGCCAGTAGGAGGGGAAAGTTTTGATGATATGACTACTGAAGCCCTTATGGGTAGCACAGTTGATAGAATTGCCATCCACTCCACATACCGGGTGGAAAAGACCTGAGTTCGAATCCTGTCGATGATGGGAGGAATTTTTATGGGTATTTTTCACAACATGACCGAGTTAGTCAGGAGAGGGTAGCATGGTTTTTTTTATCCCGGAAACTCATGTTTTTCGTCTAGCAAAACAGAAAATCGTCCTCAGGATGTTAGCAATTTATAAACAATATACACAGAGTAACATGGCCTTAGTTGCTGATGCTCCTAAAAAAAGTAAAATATGATTACTGAAGACATTCAATAATTACTGATAGAAAAATGGCATCAGAGGTAAAACCAAATCAATTCCGAGGATGATAGAGCAGATGAAAATTCTAAACTTTTAATTTTACAGTAAAAAGCATACGGGAAGGCATAAAGTTAGCTGAGCAATTACGACAATCTTATTTTTTGAATGAAAGGAGCCCAAAGTTCAAAAGGGAGCTTTGAAATTGATTAGTTACATATGATGAAATTCACAAAGATTTATCAAGCAAAAGCAAACAAACCCAGATTACTGATTTTTTAAAGAGCAGAAGAGACACAAAATCAAGACTGGTATATTTTTGTTAGTTTTTGTTAATGAAATATTGTACGTTTGTTAGCTTTTGGAACGTAACTCCCCTTTTTGTACTTTTTCTTAGTCCTGTATAACACTGTTTTGCATAACACAACATTTTATAGGAACCTAACTACCATGTTATACGAGGGTTGCCTGTATACTACTCCATTGGATACCAAAGCAAATTGTGAAGTGTCTACAATATGACTGATGCACTAATTAGTAAACCAAGTTTTTGCTTATTGCTATGTACAGAATGAGACCATGCTCCACTTGTACAATAATAATTTTATATGTATTAATATATATTGAATTAGAATTTGTTTGGATTATTATTAAACAAAATTACTTTAAAAGTACTTGGAGCCCATTAGAAGCTGAAATTGGAATGGAGTTTTGGCTAGTACACCAAGCAAAATTCTTCCAAGAAAAAATATGTGCACGTGTAATTTTGAAATTTTGCAAACTTAATGATCTAAACTTCAAACACTTCCTCATTCATTTCACAAATATATGTGGCTTCAGTTCCAATCTCAATGATGCTCATTTCCACTACAGTCTGCCAAGTGCTACTTACTTTTTCTAAAAGAATCCCTGTTATCAGCTGATTCAACCACTGTTCATCTCAGTTGTCCAAATTATTAGCTGTATTTAGCCATACAGCTAATAATGTCCATTCTGATATTCCCTGTCAGAGATTAGTAATTTGTAATCTCTTCTTTTTGATCTTCTTTGGCTTAAAATCTCTCTACCCCATTCTGCCAAGTACATCTGTTGCTTCTGTCGATCTCCCTGTTCCAGCAATCACTTGGAACTCTTTTGACTTCTTTTCTTTTAAACTTGACCTTCTCCAGTCCAACTTTCCTAACAGTGAGAAAATTTTCCTTGCCGATTTTAATGTACATGACTCCACCTGACTACTCACATGGACCCAGCTGGTTGAGATGATGAGGCTTTTGCAATTACTAATGATCTCACACAGATTCTTCATAAACCTAGACAAACCCAGAATGCCAGACAAACCTTGACCACAAAGCCAACACTCTTGATCTTTTTCTCAGGAACAATCCTTCAAACTACACAGTTCAGGTGAGTGATTCTCTAGGTACCTCAGATATTAACTTGGTGATGATCTCTTCTCCAATAAAACACTTCTCTGATGGTCATTCTCAGCCTCTTGTTGTTTGGCATTACAGAGATACCAAATGGGATCATCTGCAAGATTTTTGTTCTCTTTTAACTTTTCTGATGTCAGTTTTCGCTGTGATCATGTCAGTGATATTATTCTTATAGGAATGAAATCCTTTATTCCATGCTCCCCTTAAAATTTAGTCCTTTTTCTAAACTTTGGTTTTCCAATAAATGTGCTAAGGCTTTTTGAGAATTGCATATTGCAATTGGCTTGCATTCAAATTTCGAGGTTCATTTTTTGCCAACACCAAAACATAAAACAATTGTAAAGCAGTTGTTAATCAATCCAAGCTAGAATTTGAAAAGGTTAGAGTAGAAAAATTGCTTCTTGTATGGATGGTAGTTGAGCATTCTAGTCTCTTGCCAAAGCTATTGGCTGCAACTTTTGCTCATCTGTACTTGTACTTCTGTTAAAACCTGATGGTTCCATTGCCACCTCAGCAAAAGATAAAGCCAAATTACTACCATCCTGGTTTTCTTCTAACTCTTGTATTGACAATCTTGATAAACCACGTACCATACCCAGCACACTCTCCACTCAATTGCCTCTTGTGGTCTTCCACCACTCTTGATTCCAAGAAAGCTCCAGGTCCTGATGGTATTTTTGCACTTGTTCTCAAAACTTGTGCTCCTGAACTTACTTTGTTTTGGGTTGCCTTTTTACACTTTCTTATTCCACTTGTTTTTCCTTCTTGGAAATTTGCTCATATCTAGCCAGTCTATAAAAAGTGGGGGGGAGTGTTACAGATTCATCCAGTTATTGTCCCATTGCACTTACCTATACTCTTACCAAAGTAATGGAGAAATCCAGTAACTGCCAGCTCCTAAAATGTCTTGAAACCTTCCATCTAATCAGTGATTGCCAATATGGATTCTGTCAGTGTTAATCAACTGTGATATACTGGCTTATGTTGCCCATCTATGGACAAATTCAATGAAAAGTTTGGTTGAAAACTCAAGCAGTTGCCCTTGAACATTTCAAATTCTTTTTATCGTTCTCCCAATTCCACTAATCACTTGGAAATCTTTGACTTCCTCTCTTTGAAACTTTACTTCTCCAGTCCAACTTTCCTAACAGTTCAGTAATTTTTTTTCCATGGTGATTTTAATGTTCACAACTCTACCTGGCTTCCATTTTCTAGTCACACGGACCCAGCTGGTCAAGATGCTGAGGCTTCTGTAATTATTAATGACTTGGCACAGATTGTTCATTTACCTACCAGAATACCAGGCAATCCTAACCACGCAGCCAATGTGCTTGATCATTTTCGCACAAACAACTCTTCTAAGTACATGGTCAAAGTGAGTCGTCCTCTAGGCATCTCAGATCACAACTTGGTGGTGGTCTCTTCTCCAACAGAGCATTTCTATTATGACCATTCTCAGCCTCATGTTGTTTGGCATTAAAAGAATACAAAATGGGATGATCTGTGAGATTTTTTTTCCCTTGGTCGGATTACTGTTTCAAATATTCGGATGTCAATGTTTGCTCTGATTGTGTGAGTGAAATTATTCTTCTAGGGATGAAATACTTTATTCCACACTCCACCTTAAAATCTCCTTTATCTAAACTTTGGGGTTCCATTATATGTGCCATTAATTGTATCAGTTCAAACTAGATTTTGAACAGGATAAGAGTAGAAAACTTGCTTCTTGTCCAAATGGTAGTCATGCATTCTGTTCCAAAGCTATTGACTGTAACTTTTGCCTATTTCTATTCCCACCTCTGTCAAAACCATTTTTAACCATGGTGACTGGCATGAAAAAAAAAAAAAAAAAAAAACTCCTCTTGCTTTTCCTGGCACATCGACAACATTTCAGGTGCACATATACTGGCTTATGTAAATGCCTTTCCTTCTTCTGCCAAAGGGTTGGAAGCCTGGGGACCCATCTAGCTTACTCATATGCAACTGTTGATGGATGATGTTCTCCACAGACCCTACACTAATTTAGAGCTCTGCAGCCAATATGGTGAGCTTTCAGGATTGTCTCTATTTTTGCAACACTCTTTTCTGTTACAGCAGTTACTGGGTGTTCTATGATTTTTCATCATGCACTGAGACATTTGAATTGTTTATACCATGCAACAACACTGTAACCTGTGCAGTCTTCTCCATAAACAGTAACCTTTCTTCATGGATTGTTTCATGGAAAGAGGAACAGAATCGGTGATCTGTACTCCACTTTATCCATTCTGACACACTTCACTTCATTCAGTGCTGCAAAGAAAAAAAAAAAAAAAAGACTTGTCAGATCAAAGCCAAAATTTATGTAGTTGCTATAGAGAATTCAAGATGGCAAACAAACAAAAAAAAATTAAATAATTATCTTCTATCACAACTACTTCTGGTGAATACAAATCTTTCGATCCCCCCCATATGTTATGAATGTCAAAACAAGTCTATGTGCTAATACTTTAAATGTAAACTGCTTTATACATACAATAAAAAAAAGAGAAAATATTATTACAAGTTTATATATATTATTGAGGTGATTTTAATGCTTATACAATCCAATGTTTCATAAATTTCCAATATTTAATAGATTCACAGCAGAGGCTGTATGATAATTTTGATATCATATACTTGGATTTCAAGAAAGCTTTTGACACTGTTGGGCATGGAAGACTATTGTACAAATTTGAGCAGTATGGTATTATGGGTAAGTTGCTACAATGGATAAAAGGATGGTTGAGCGGTAGAACACAGAGTGGTAATCAATGGATGCTGCTCTTTGTGGACTAATGTTATTAGTGGAGTCCCCCAGGGTTCGGTGTTGTTTTGTATATTTATCAATGATATTGATGAAGGTATATCAGGCTTAATGTTGAAGGTTGTAGATGATACAAAGGTTGGCAGTGTTGTTAATGACAGTAATGGCAGTGCACTACTGCAACAGGAATTGGAAAAGTTGAGCAGATGGGCTGAGAGGTGGCAACTGAAGTTTAACATTGACAAATGTAAAGTACTGCATACGAGTAGAAGTAACCCCAGAGAAACGTACCAACTGTGTGGTACTACACTCAGGGTGGCAGAAAATGAAAAAGACCTGGGAGTAATTGTGTAGTCAGATATGAAATTTTCTGAGCAGTGCAGACAGGCTGCCAGAGCAGGTCATGGGGTATTGTCAATGATATACAGGAATTTTGCTAATAGGATAAGGAGGTGATTATTCCCATGTATAAGGCAATGGTCAGGTCACGCCTTGAGTATTGCATACAGATCTGGAGGCCTAATTCTTTTAGGAAGGATGTAGAGTTGCTTGAGCGAGTACAGAGAAGGGCAACAAGATTGGTGTGATCTGATTGAGGTGTATAAGAATCTCATCAGAATTGAGCAGGCTCAATTCTGATGAGATTCTTCCTCTTTCTCAGATTATGAAGTTGATGGGACATAAATTCAAATTGAGGAAAGACAGTTATAGAATAAATGTGCAGAAATTTGCCTTTATCCAGCGGGTAGTAGATTGCTGGAAGTGGTCATCGTAGTCATTGTGGAAGTTTGATAGCTTAAATAAATTCAAGGAGGAGCTGGTCTACTACTTTATGAATAAATTTGGTACATAATCTGGAAGTTAAAATTAAATAATTATTTACTGAAATATAATCCTATTTGGAGAACCAGTTCATCATTCAATAACATTCAGAAGTTTTTTGAACCAAATTGAAATGAATAAATTCTGCAAAAAAATTTTTTTTACTTCTTAGTATATTCTAGTATATTAACACTTCTCAGATGGTGGCAGAGCACCACCATTGACGTGTTAATTTTAATCAACATATGTCATAATGGTATGTTTCTAATGTGCTTGAAAATTACAGAAAAATATGGTGAAAATTCTTGAGATGAATAAAGTTTTAGACTTTTTATAATGTTGTTGACCAGTTTAAAGAATATCATATTAATAATATTTTAGTATTTTTTCCTCTAAATAGAACGTTTTTCATTTTTAGGGTGATTCAGATATGGAATTAAATCAACTTTCTAATAGACCTTCACCAGTGAATGTATTGGAGTGTGTAGCGCAAGACTGTCCCCGACTGATCAAAAAAGGTACTTTTTCTATATGGTGAATTATATTACAACAAAAATTACTAATTTGACATGGCTATGCAGGCTATAGTAACAATGTGAAGAACACTTGATTCCATAAAAACAGTGAAATTAAATTTTAATAGGTTAACTATTAAAATTTTTATACACATTAAAAATATATCATTGTTTCTTGATTGAAATTAACCCTGCAGTGTTCCTTAGATAACTGAAAATTGATATATAAATATGTAACTAAAGAATCTTATGTTGCAACCTATATTTTCAGGCCTTCATCAGTAAGACAGCATGATAATCTTAAATAAAAAAAATTTTCATAGTAATAAGAACTACTAATATGTAGAAGTAATCAGTCCATGAGTGAATAATGGTTTTCTTGTGGTGAAATCTGGTGTTACATGTACAGTCCTCAAAGTAGCCTACTCTCTTTGTGGAAGTGGTCATCGTAGTCGAGAGCTAGGATTTCCCAACAGGATTTCTTCAAAGGGAAAGTGAAATTGGGAATATTTTTAAATTGGCAAGGCATTGTACATCATAAGTTCATTCTGAGGCTGCTACAGCTAACAAGGGTAGGGACAAGGAAGTAAGGTACCAAAGATGCAGTTTTCTTTCATGATAATGTCCCAGCATTAATTGCTTGTTTGCACTGCAGAAACTTGCCAGCTCTTCCTTCTTTGTTGGTGAAGGCCCATTTGAAAGACTCGTTTCAATAATGCACCACAGATTCATAAAGTTTCAAAAATTGTTTCAGGAGATCATTGCATGGTGGCTTTGAGAAATGTTTTGAATATCTAAAGGAATTTTGAAGCCAACCACATTTAAGTGCTTCTTAATGTCACCACATTGAAATATGACTCCTTTCCAAGTAAATTTTTGAAGCTACCTGTGTGTGTGCGTGCGCGCGTGTGCACACACACACACGCACCCCCCTTCCCCTCCTCACACAATGCTTTTTACTCACCCCCCTTCCCCTCCTCACACAATGCTTTTTAACGTTCAAGTTGATTTGCAGAATTCCTGTAACTTATTTAAATTCATGCTTTTGTGAATTGCAGATTTAAGTTGAATAAATTTTTTAAAAAAATTAAAAGATTTGATAATCAAGTTCTGGGTCTGAGTTAATTTAAAGAAAGCCAGATGTCAGAATGAAAAAAGATTTTAACATTTTTCTGAGTTATCACTTTGAGTAGGTACACACTTATGAAATATAACAGTGGAGATCACATGTGTGATTTCCATTGTTATATTTCTTTTAAATGTCCCTGCACTGTAAAATCGTTATCCCTTTCAGCACGGGCTTGATTTTGGCAAAAAAGAATTCTAGAGGGGAAATAATGGTTTGTGTACAATTTCAATGTGAAAATTCCACCATCATTCATTCAATCCTCCCCCTTTCCATGCTCTTTGCACCTTGGTTAGATCTCCACCCGAGTTGCCTATCTAAAGCTCCGTAACCCACATCTTTACAATCTCTCCTCATATGGATGCTCCTTTGCTGTTCTCACCTGCTGAGTTGCCCATCTTTGGATCTGTACAAAAAGCTCAATATCTTTTCTTTACTGCAGCCACTAAATCTGAATTGTGTGCCTTTCTGACTTCCAGATTATGCTGATCTTTGTCTGACTGTCACAAAACACCCAAGTGTCTTTTGTCTCTCATCACATTTTTTTGGCCCCCTGAGGTTTGTCATGGACATTATTTCCAGGAATGACAGCTTAGGCTGTTACTTAGTGTCTAAAATGCTGATGGAGCTGATATTTAGGCCCGGCTTGTGAGTCACGGTCATATTTTGGCAAACTCCAGTTATTCTGCAACAACCAATCCTCCTTGCACCTTCATGATGGTAGGACTCTTTGTAACTTTGGACATATCCCCATGCGCAAGGTCTAAATTACTGTAGACTGGAGGTGCAACAGGGGTTATGGAGTGTCATCCAACCACAGAAATAACCACATCCCTATGTCACTGGTTAACACTGGGTGATAGGTGACACTTATCTGTTGAAATACCATTACTTTGAATATTGGAGGCTTAAAGTAGTGAAAACCATGTTTGGCTTCCAGACTCTGGAATGTACAGTAGAGCATCGATAATTCAAACTAATTGGGACTGTCGCTAGTCGGGACTTCTGATTTGTTTGGATTTTCGAACTTATCAAAAGTACTGTTCTGGAGACGGGGGGGAAACGGTTTAGAAATAAAAACACTTAAGTTGTACTTACATGTTTTTATTCATAGGTAACAAAAAAAAAATGGAACTTTCAGCCATAATGACATGAATGTATAGGCCTTTAAAGAAAATAATTACTTATTTTTTGCTGCACCATTTTTGTACTTCATTTCTTTGCTGCCAGATCTCTCACTCTTTTTCAGTAAGAGTAGTCAAGTTGGTTAGCATTCAGTTTGTTTATCGTTTGTCAATTCAGCATTGTTTGTTTGTTGATTTTCACGTGTCATTTAAATTTGTTAATTGGTAAGGTAATATAAGTAAATTTGTGCTTTATATCTTCATTTTTGTAGCCTGTGGATAATATTCCTCTGATTTTCGTTTATTAGAATTGTTGTTTAATATAACCAAAATTCAATTTGCAAAAGTGATCACAATAACTAATGTTTACTGTAATTATTTTATGGCACCAGCATAAAAAAAATAATAAATGCTGGCTTGTTTGGATTATTGACATTTCAAATTATTGATGTTCAGATATACAGATCTTCTGTTTTCTTTCATGCAATATGAGTCATGTACAGACATTGGAGAGAAAATTAGTCACCAGTGTAATTTTTTAATTAATAATGTATAACTCTTCCTTTAACAGGAATCACTTCATGAATTCTCATTGTTAGGGATTCAGGTAGAACCCTTAAATAGTTTATAGCAACATAATTTAGAATATTCTGAAAACAGTTGATCCTGTAATTCATTCAGGATTCATGGATGCTGTTTTTAGGTGATCACTTTCCATACAAGATAGTCCCATGTGTTCTCTATAAGGTTTAAATCTGGTGACTTCACTATCCAATTTAAATGTCCTACCATTTGTTTGTGTTTCTTGTGCCAGTTTAAAACAGCAGAGGCCTTTTGAAGTGGACAGTCATCATCATCATCCTGGAATACAGAAGTATCCAAATTGTGAGTTTCCTTCATCTGTTCAAAAAGGCACAACCTGTTCATCCAGAATATTTGTATAACCAGTCTGATTCATCCTGGTTGGTATTTCATTTAGGGGATCCAGTTTATAATAGTTAAAACATCCCCAATGTTATCACCACTCCATCACACCTTTGTGCAGTCTGGATGAAATTCTTCATTACTTCTCTTGTGAATTCAGTGCCTGGCATCATTAGAGTATATGTAGACATGACATGTATAGTATCTTAGGGTGGTACCTGAATATCGGTTCATCTCTGCCTTGGTACACTGATTAATACAGAACGCTATATGAATGCTATAACGAGGCTGCCATAGCCTAGTGGTCAGGCGCACGAGTGCATAAGTACACATGCCTTGAGTGACCGGGGTTCAAGCCTGTGACTGATGAATACGGTACTGTTTCTTGTATTCTGTGTATCTTGTAAACTCCTCTGACCGTTTGGTTGTCCTGGAGTATAAACAGAAAATTTATTTATTATTATATAAAGGCCAGAAATGCATGTAGTGTTATTGTTACATTGGCTGTTTTATCTGGACATCAATGTTATGCTGATCTGGGCTGGGCTGGGCTTTAATATTCTGAATTACCTAAAATGCTTTGAATGCTGCTTAAGTTCTGGGAATGGTTTGGATGCTACAAAACCTTAATTAAAGCATATCCCAGAAAACGCCAATGAACTTATGCGACTGCCTGGTGGTCTTTATAATAGGACAATGATCTCGTGCCCTAAATATCTATTCGGCAGTGTGGAGAAAAGAACTTGCAGCTCGGATCAGCATTGTGTTTTTTCACCCCAAGACCCTATCTATTATAGTCAGAACTTGGAGTGCCGCAAATAATGGTTCCTTTACTATAAAACTTGTGCTATGGATAACGTGTAGCAAGAGAACAGGTAAGAGGCAAGGCTACTCAAACAAAACATAATTTATTGTTACTAATACGTCTGAAATATATATATATATATAATATATACAGGGTGTCTCAAAAATACACGGCATAACTTCAGAATGAGTTCCTCATATGTAGACAATAAAAATATTTTATATCAACATAGTTCCGGAAATGCTTGGTTCCCGGCTTCTTGATTAGACCAGGGTTCGAGTCCATGACCACCAAATACGGAGGATGTGGAAAGGTCAGGGAATGACCACTGCATATCCCCGGAGCAATATGGCCTTAGTTGCTAATGCTCCTAAAAACCAAATAACAAACAGCTTGGTTCCCGAGTTATTAACCAGAATGTCTTATCTCCCGCAGGTGATTTCCTTCATCACAAGGTACTGCAAAGTCTGCAAAGTAATTTGTACATTACTGGCAGTTTCCAGGGTTTCCCCTATGTCCGCCGTTTGTTAAGCGTTTTTATTATAGCCAGCTAAATTGAATAGTATTTTCTAATGAAAAAAAAAAAAAAAAAAAAAATTTTGAATTTGGTAAAAAAAAAAAAAAAAAATTTTTTTTTGCTCTTAGCGAAATTGCTAATTAATTCTAAGCAGTATGTCTGCCATTAACATTAACAAACTTACTAGTTAGATCTATTAAACCGTGGGGGAAAAAAAAAAATTTTTTTTTTGCTCTTAGCGAAATTGCAAATTAATTCTATGCAGTGTCTGCCATTAAGATTAGCGAACTTACTAGTTAGATCTATTAAACCATGGGGATTAAAAAAAAACGGCAATAGGTTACTTAGTGCATTTGCCACTTAATGGGCTGTTTTAGTGTGTGTGATGTGTTGTGTGTGTTGTTTGTGGCTGGCTTCTGGCATTTAGCAGCAGGGGGTCGCAGGCAAGATACGTCCCGACCCCCGCTCCCATCCCTAGCCACGTGGAGGCAGCCAGATTCTACTATCTTCGAACTGCCCAGTGGGCAAAGCTTAAAAAAAAATATTTTATATCCGGCCTATTACACTATGGTACATGGATCCTTTTAGTTTACGTTTGCTCCCAGCACTCGCAGGGCCCAATCCTGACCAGAGTGGGGGCACGAGAAAAAAAAAGAAAAAAAAAATAAATTTTTTTCTTAAGTTTTTTAAGATTTTTCCCCCTTGTCTCGCAGGGCTCAATCCTGTCGAGAACGGGGTACTTAGTGCCAGTGCGTTAGTTCCATTTGTCCCTGATTTGGGCAGGGCCCAACCTGAACATGGTATGGCTCTCAACCAGCCTTAAAAAAAAAAAAAAAAAACCCGTCCTATTATACTATAATACAGGGGAATTATCGCTTTGCGCATGCTCCCAACACTCTCAGGGCCCATCCTGACCAGAGTGGGGGCACCCTGAAAAGAAAAAAAAAAAAATTTTTTTTCTTTATTAATACTTTAGTACATAATTTGGTACATCGATCCATAAGAAATCTAATCATCAAAGTTGCACAGCAAAGTGTCTAACAACATATCTACGAGTTTTTGTCACTTTATTAGTTTGTCATTCACCTGAGCCTTGCAGGGCCTAATCCTGTCCAAGGGCAGGGTAATCGGGGAAAAAAAAAAAAAAAAAAACACAAAAACACTTCACTATAGGTTCTATGTCCAGGTTGTCTTGGTCCTTTCTTTAAGCCAGTTGGTGGAGGGTTCTTCTGCGATTAAACACCTCGGCAAAGTCAGAGAATGCCTTGAAGTTTTGTTCATTTATAATGAGCTGAGGAAATTCCGTGTTCCAGTAAACATTTGTTATCAGTTGCAGTGGTAACCTGATATCTGCGTGTGTGCGCATTCTAATATCAGGTGTTGTACTGTTTCTTGTGCTCCACATTTGCATAGGGATGTTGCAGCTAGTCCCAGGGCATGCAGCTTGGAATTCAGGCTGCCATGGCCTGAGAGCAGGAATGTGGTATACAGGCCTGGGGTGCGCCAGGGCCTTTGGGTAATAACTGTTTCTTCAACGTCTGGGAAGAACATAGTTGTCACTCTCCCTGTGGCAGCATTTTCCCATTGGTTTTGCCATGCTGTAGCATACAGTTTCCTTAATCTTTTCTTATCCTCTTTTATTGTGAGGGTGTAGTCCGGTTCAAAGCATGATGGTATGTTCCTTCTCCTGCAGTATTGCAGGTATACTTCTATTATTTCATATTCAATTGGTAGTTTTCCGCAGATGATTTGTAGAGCTGCAGTGGAGATGGTTCTACAGGCTCTTGAGGTGGCCAGCAGGAAGAATCTCTGCGCCTGTGTCATTATCTTTTTAACTAGCTGTCGTTTTATGCTGCTGGCCCAAGCTCCAGCAGCATATGTCATTATTGGAACCAGGATACATTTGTAGTATAGATTGAGGGTGCGGGGTCTTAATTTCCAGGTTGCTCTGGTTACTCTTATCAGCTTTCCTGTTATTAACTTTACCTTTTTCAGGATGTATTTGGCATGTTGGACGAACTGTAATTTGTTGTCCAGTATGACCCCTAGGTACTTTATTTCCGTAACCTGTTTGATGTTTTGTCCGTTTAATTTGATTATGGGGGGCCTTTCAATGTTTAATTTCCCCTTCAATAATAGCATCACAAGGTACTGTGTGTGTGTGTGTGTGTGTGTGTGTGTGTGTGTGTATACTGTGTCGGGGTGGTACCTAGGCATGTGCCCATCTCCACCTAAAACATTTTAACAGAAAAACTGTAAAGTGAGCCTGAATTATAGCTAAGAAATAGAATATTCAAAAGAAGAAAATTTTGAGATGGATTCAATTTTGAACAATGATCTAAAACTAATAACTGAATTTTGTATAGGAAAGGTTAAAATTGTATTAAAGAAGTGTTTGTGTGTATAGTGTGTTGTTAATGTCAGGTCACTTTGCCATCAGGAAGCAGCTGTCATCCACAGCTGCTAAGTGATGCCCGTCCCCGGCACGTGGAGCCGGACCTGCTCTACTATTATGATCTTTAGTGCCAAAGCACAATCCTGCACCCGACAGAAAAAGTGCAATACTGTCGGGTGCCAACATTCCTGGTCTCAGGTTGCCCAAACCCAAGAGCCAAGAAGGAAAAAAAAAAAAAAAAAAAAACACCGTAGTGGTACATGTTGAGGAACCACAGATCAGACATATAGCTTCCTGATCTGAAGCTCCCAACCTAGATGCATTTATGCATTATTCAAATATGCTGCCAGCTCAACCTCCGACAAATTTCTTATGATCGTCCTTCTGGTGAACACAGCAGATGCGAACCTCTGCAAGGCCTGAAAACTGGAAGCGTCATTCAAAAGCACCTGCACATTATCCTCAGTGATGTTAGTAAGTTCATTGAAAAGTCGGCTCCGCACAGATCCATACAAAGGACAAAGAAATAAAACATGTGTCCAAGATTCCGCCTCGCCGCAGGAACACCATGGATCGGGCTCCAATCCTCGAGAATGTAGTTTTTCACGAAAGGACCCGTGTCCTGTCAATATATAGTTGGTATACATCGAAGGATGAAACCATGACGACACTGTTTTTGACATTGCAAAATCTGCTGATGGGATTAACTTCCTCGTTACCTGTCCTACCTCAGAAGAGCCCCACCGATTCCTCCAAACTTCAACTAATGAACTCCAGATTCTAAGTTTTTCTTCTTTGACGTTGTTAGTAAGGTCAACGGAAATGTCCAAACACTCAGTCGAAATTCCCCTCCTCAGTGCGTACAGCATTCCCCAATACATAATATATAAATCCAATGGAATGGTTCCTGCAATGACCTGCAACGCCGCTGTTGACACAGTTCTTGGAGCATGTAAAAAAGCCAATAACATTGATCTCTGCAGTGACATGAGTTTGCTTCTGATTCGGACCTTATTTACTGCACCCATCCACACTCCTGCCGCGTAAGCCACTATTGGCAGAAAGACAGTTCTGTAATATAATATCATAGTTCTTTTGTTAAGCCCCCATTCCTTCCTAGAAATCCGAATCACTGCAGAGGTGAATTTCTTGATTTTTTCATTTAGGTGCGACACATGCAAATGAAAACACATCCTGTCATCCAAAATCACTCCTAGATATTTTGTATTAGAAACTAGAGGAATTTGTTTTCCCTTTAATAGCACTCTGGGCGGACGGTTGTAGTCAAAGTGATTTTTGAACACCATAAAGTTGGTTTTTTTGGGTGAAATTTTCAACTTGTTTAAGGTGGCCCATGCGGACAAGTCATCCAAAATGTTCTGTATTTTTTGCTCCAGTATTGTTCTGACCTTCCAGAAACTCCCACAACTAAGTCGTCCGCATACGCCACCTGTAGACCTCCAGAAGCTTGAGATCCGTTCAGCCACTGATCCAGAACAGCGTTCCAAAATATTGGTCCCAACACCGACCCCTGTGGGCATCCTCGATTAATACATTTGTGATACATCAAATGCCTCGCACAAACCTTCACCATTCTATCACTAAAATATGAACGAACCACTCCATATATATTTCTGTCGCATCCAGACAATCTCAGGGATCTCAACACGCTCTCCCACCACACGGAGTCAAAAGCACCCTCAAAGTCTACAAACACTGCTAAAACATACTTTCAGGAGAGGATTTTATATAATTGATCAAAGTCAAAATGGCATCTTCAGTTGAGTGACCCTTCTTAAACCCGAACTGATCGTCTGATATAGCGTGATTTACTGTTAGCACATCAATGATCCTAGGGAGCAACAACCGTTCAAACAACTTTCCTAAATTTGCCAAAAGAGAAATTGGCCTATATGCCCTAGGTTCCCTCTTGGGTTTGCCAGGCTTGTGAAGGATCTTAAGAAGGGCAATCTTCCAAGATCTAGGAAACTTCATCTCCAAG
The DNA here is from genome assembly GCF_048544385.1 of Mastigoproctus giganteus. Lineage (NCBI taxonomy): Eukaryota > Metazoa > Arthropoda > Arachnida > Uropygi > Thelyphonidae > Mastigoproctus > Mastigoproctus giganteus. The sequence continues at coordinate 98,508,458 of NC_143575.1, forward strand.
AAACACTTGTACATATTTAACAAAATCTGAGGACAAATGTCATAAAATTTTAATAAAACCTTATTTATGTTTTTTTTCTGTTTCGGATGCCCCTCCTAGATCGGCAATAGTCGCTTTTAATCAGGACATAGTGATGACTGCTATTACTGGGGAGTGTTCCAGGGATGTGGTATGCGTCGCCGTGTCACTGATGGAGTATTCCTTTTGTTTAGTGTCTGCGTATTGCTCTCAAGCGGATGATTTCCAGATTTCTTTGCACCACATTGATAGAATCTGTTCGAGATTTGCAGAGCGGGGATTGATTCTTGTGGCTGACCTCAATGCCAAGTCTAACTTTTGGCATAGTGGAGTTGTTGACTCTCGCGGGTCCTCTCTTGGAGGAATTGATTTTATCGTATAATTTGAGCGTTCAGAATTTACCTGGGAAGCCTTTTACATTCTCAACTAGTAACGGTGAGTCCAACATAGATGTGATAATTGTCTCGTCAGGATATGATGAGAGGATTTTAGAATGGGACGTGAATCCTGATTTGGTGAACAGTGACCACAACGCAATTTCTTTTTATATTGCTCCTGAAGTTGCGCGAAGGAACTTTGGCTTAGGTAACCTGAAGAGATTTTCAATGAAAAAGGTAAACTGGGACAAATTTAGTAGTTACTTGAAATCCGTTTATAATGATAACAATAAAACATTCTTGAATGATTTCAATGCCGATGAATTGGTGTCCCACGTTGAGTATCATCTATATCAGGCTATGGTACTAAGTGCTAAAAGAAAACAATTCCGAGCGGTCCTGGTTCCTTGGTGGTCTCCAGCGCTGACCGAGCTGAGATCTAGGGTGATGAAGGCCAGGAGAATGCTCCAGCGGAATAAGCATCTGTCGGTACAAGATGTATTACTGCTTAGTAATAACTACAAACAATTAAGAAGAGAATATCACAAGCAAATAGCTTGTGCCAAGATTGAATGTTGGCAGAATTTAGTCAAAGAGGTGGGAAATTCGGACCCCTGGGGACTGATTTATAGGATCACAAGAGATAAGCTATTACATGGAGAAATTTATAACACAGTAGTGGTCAACGGAAAGGAAACTGACAACTGGCATGATACTGTTGGAAAAATAGTTGGGGAGCTCTTTCCTGAGGATGTACAAGGGCAGGATACGGCTGAACAGTCAAAAATACGCTTGGAGAATATTAAGTATGAGAATATTAAGTATTATGATGGGTATCCCATTACCTTATATACAAGTCCTCCCACCTGTGCAGTGTAATATGGTTGCTGAATACAAACCAAATCTATGTTATTGTCAAAAGCAGCCACTCGAATTTCATCTGCTACAGCACGGGACCGCTGTCCATTAATCTGCAAGACTTTTAAGCATTGATTATTAAAATTATCTGTGGTAAAATGCAAATGATTTCCTTTATTCATTATATGTTCTCCTGTCTGTCATTTCTGCAGCTCTGATGTATTCAGGACATTTGCTGTCCCGCACCGAATGATCACAGCCTCGACCTCTCCTTTTGCAATTAATACACTGTGGGGGACTTTCTTTGTTAGGACACTCGGCATAAACGTGACCGCTATTGGCACAGTGGCCACAGGACACAGTATTATGCGAGCAGGTCTGTGAAGAATGGCCATAGCCTAGACAACGAAAACACTTGTTAACCACTGTAAATTTACGAAAACGATGGGATCCAAAGCCTAAAAATATTCTGTCGTTTTTAAACAGACACTTATACAAGCGTGGGCTAAAGCCAATGATCCAATTTGTAACCCTAGTGCCTGAGCCGGAGCTGAACCTGAAGGAAACCTCCTGGTTCACATCCTCTTGAATGAAATTATGATCCTGAAAGTTTTTGTAAAACAAATCCTCCAAGATTTCTTCTTTGGTAAATTCTTTTGGGACTCCATATATTAAAACAGTTGGATTAGAAAATTTTGGTTTCTCCACAGACAATCCTGCCTGCTTGAAAGATAAGTGTCTCAGTTATTCTACTTGCGTCTCCCTGGCACGTAGTCTCAAGCAAGACTGCCTTGTTTCTCAGAAGGCGTATGTTTTTGATCTTCATGTTTTTGTATTCATTCTTAATGGCGTCCGTAATAACAGATCTCACATCCAGATTGACCTCCAGGGACCCTGCGAGCCGGTCTGTCCATATTTCCCTGTCTCCCAGAAGACTCCAAGGCTACAGGCTCATACAGCTCTGCAGACCCACGCGCCACATTCGCAAAAGACTTAGACCCAGGAGCCAAGGCCCCGGGCAACGGCTGTCTCTTCATTAGTCTGTCAAAATGATCAGCCCGAATCTCTAATTCTGCCGAGCGAACTTTCAGACGTTCGTTGTCAATTAAAAGTGCTGTAGTTATAGACTCCAAATCCGCCCAGAGGCCACAGATATTGTTGTAAGTTGTTTTTGTTACCCCACTCGAATCTAAAGACATAAACTCGGTTAGAGCTCTTCTCATCTTTGACACTCTCGAATAAACCGCTGATGCATCCAAAGAACCTCCCAGATTTAGCCCCTCAACAAGCGAGGAGCCCACAACAGAGACTCCCTCCAGGGCTGAATTAACTTCCAGATTATTATCCACATGTTTCTCCACCAAAAGGGCCCCAGCTCCAAGATCCCAAGCATCCAGAGAAGTGGAGGGCTCCTCCAGAAGAATTGGAGGACTCACAACATTGTCCCCATTTGAAACCTGATCAGACGAGACCACTTTTTTACTTTTTTCCTTGTCCACGTGGGACCCCAGCTTAGGGGTCAAAGGAATCGTTCTGCCTTTAAGTGTTTTAAATATTTCAGGGGACCTCTTTCCTCCAACTTGGTCCATCGACCCAGAGTCAGAAGATGAGTCATCATCAGCGTTACCCCGTTCCTCAGTCTCCTTATCAACTGTTTTGTGTGTGCCAGCCTCCCCATTTTTATCCTTACATGTTCCTGCCTGTTTTTTATTTTTACTTTTGCTTTTGTTCTTATGCTTGTCACCCTTAGTTCCACCTTTTGGTGCTTTAGTTACACTTTTACCCTTATGTTTTTTAGAGGCCTCAGGCGTTCCCCCGGACTCCCCGGAAGACACTCCCTCAATATCAGACTCCTGAATCAACTCTAAATTAAATTCTGTATTCATGTCTTAAAGATTATGTTTAATAAAACAAAGACTCAAAAACTGTTGTTTGAAGAATCCTCTTCTTCCTGCAAGAAAATATCTTTATTTACTTGTTCCTCTTCCTCTGTACTGTCCTGAAAAAATACCTACCTTCCAGCCCCTGTAATAAATTATCAAATCAATATAGATAGGTATATAAGTCTATTTTCCATGTATGAAGCTGGATGAAAAATCGGTATGAAAGTTTTGATTTTCATAAATCCTGAATTCTGTATCTCAGCTCCTAATCACCAGATGGAGCTGAAAAATATCTAGAAAAATAAGTAATTTCCTAAGGAATATATCCTCCAAAGATGAACTCCTCAATCCCAATAGATGAGGAGATATTATTTAAGTTTTGCCAATCTTAGCCCAAAACTAGCCCACACTCAATCCTATGTTAACCTATGGGAATTTTCTGCCCATAGGAAAACCTTGCAAAATTTAAATGTTTCCACAATATTATGGTTGATATATGATTGCAGTTACATATAGATGTCGCTCTCAATGTTAGGGGGTTTCCAGGACACCCAAAATAGAATTAAAACCTGGTAGCCATTTTGTCCCATGTAAAGTCTATGGGGCTATGCTTTTCCTATGGGAAATTTCACAACTGATTTTCTGTAATGCTATCTCTATGGGATAATGTATCTGTATGTGATCACTATCTGTAAAACTGAAAAAGTTTAAATCAAGTATATCTAGTCGATTTCACTACCCCTACCTCCAAAATTTAACACCTGAACTCACCACCACTTAACTATCTCTGGCACATATTTTCTTATTTCAGGTATTGCTATAACCGCACTTATTAATCCAAAACACAAGAGCATATTTTCGCATGACTTGTACACTATAAAGCCATCCACTACTCCCTAGCATCACAAGGTACTTTTCCATTTTTTTTTTCCATTTATTTGTACACACAATTCTTTACATTTTATATACAAGAACTTACAGAGAATATATATATATATATATATATACAATTTTATATACATTAGCATTATCATTCTCATTATACCTATATATATATACTATATTATATATGAACACGTGTGTGTGTGTGTGTGTGTGTGTGTGTGTGTGTGTGTGTGTGTGTGTGTGTGTGTGTGTGTGTGTGTTTTACCTGTATCAAGGGTGGCTCCTAGGCCTTAGCCCATCTCCACCTTGCACGTCTGTGGTGGGCAGAAACTCAGCAAGCTTTTTATCGCTTGTGTATGTCCACCTTGTCACCAGGGAGCAGCCAACACCCAGGCAGCCGCTGCCTGCCCCCAGGCACAAGCAGCCAAGCCTGGGTCTACTATTACCTTTAGTGCCATGGGCACAAATCCCACACCCACCGGAGATAGTGCAATACCGGTGGGTGCCAGCAATCCCGTCCCCAGGTTGCCCAAACCTGGAAACCAGCAGAAAAAAAAAAAAAAAAAAAAAACGAAGTAAATATTTACATATGTACAAAAGATAATAAAATTTTGACTCTAAATCCTAGTAATACAATTCAATTTACATATCTGACAAGTCATCCTATTTATATTTAATGGGATACCAACATTTATATTAACTGCTCGGCTGTCAGATTTATACTCGATTTTGGATTTGAGTTCTTAGTTGAAGTCTTTTCTTAAAGACCGATTCTGCAAAGGTCTGGAAAGTCTCAAAGTTTGTTTTGTTCTCAACTAGTATTTTCACGTTGTCCTCAGCTAGACCTGGAACCTGATTAAGTAGCAATACTCGATGGTCTGTATATTGCGGACAAAACAGTAAAACATGGATCCAGTCCTCCATTTGACCACAGGTGCAAAAAGGATCCGGCTCCAAACCTCTGTCAAAAAGTTTGGCCCTCAGAGATCCATGGCCTGTTAATAAATACGTCGTAAACATGCTTGGTGCAAACCACGAAACAGAAGGTTGAGTAGAAGCAAACTCAACATTTTCAATATACTTCTTTGTGACTTCGCCGTGCACAGACTCATTCCATCTACTTTGCCAAATACTAATCATTTCACTCCATAATCTTTTCCATTCTGTCTTTAAGTTACTAACTGGGTCGGTTGTAATTCCCATAATAGATACCTGCAGTCCTTTCTTATGTTTATAAATCAAGCCACGGTATAAGATAAATAAATCTAAAGGCAGTTCTCCTCCAAGAATTTGGAGGGCATTGTTTGATACTGTACGAGGGGCATTGTTTAGTGCCAGAAGCATTGTCCTTTGAATTGATAGTAACTTGTTTTTAATTTTCACCTTAACGATGTTCTGGTGCCAAATACCTGCTCCATACGAAACTATAGGCAGAAATATTGCTTTATAATATAGTTTCAAGGTCTTTTTATTCAAACCCCAGTCTCTTTTGGAGATTCTTATGACCGAAGCAGTAAAATTTCTAATTTTTTCCTTCAGTTTGGTGACATGAGGGAGAAAGGTTAATTTATCATCAAGAATTATGCCAAGATATTTGTTTTGAGGAACATAAGGTATCTGTAAACCATTCAGTCGAATTCTTGGTGGTCTTCCGTAATTAAAGTGGTTTTTAAATGTCATGAAATTCGTTTTACTCGGAGATATCTTGAGCTTGTTGATGTCAGCCCATGCCACCAAATCATCTAAGATGGGTTGAATTTTGTCCTCTAATACCTTACGTGACCTTCCTTCTATGGCAATCACGAGATCATCGGCGTAGGCCACCTTTAGAGAATCCTCGTGTGATTTCGTGAGCCACTGATCTAGTACGGCATTCCAGAGGAGAGGCCCAACACCGACCCCTGGGGGCATCCTCTCGAAACCTGGGCCTTGTAAGACAGATGCTTTGCCTTGACCATGATGTATCTCTCATTAAAGTATGATCTCAGTACCCTGTACACATAATTATCACATTTAGCCAGCCTTAAAGACCTGAGGGCACTCTCCCACCAGAGGGAGTCGAAAGCGCCCTCAAAGTCCACAAAAATTGCCAAAACATATTTAGAAGATGAATTCTGGATAAAGTTCATCACCGTAAGAATAGCATCGTCGGTGGACCTCCCTTTTTTGAAGCCAAACTGACAGTTTGAGCATAGTTCGTTTTCCTCAAATTTCTTTAGTATTCTGGGAGCCAGAAGACGTTCATATAACTTTCCCAGATTAGCAAGTAAGGAAATTGGTCTGTAAGCACGGGGATCGGATATATTTTTCCCTGTCTTGTGAAGAATCTTGAGCAATGCCAGTTTCCACTGATTTGGAAAGTATCCTTCCAGGAGGCATTTGTTCAAGAGATTTAGCAGTACTTGTGGGTAAAAGTTGAAAAACTTGACGATAACAAGATTCTCCACAAGGTCAATTCCGGGGCATTTTTTGCTGTTTAGTCCAGCTATGGCAGAACCCAACTCCAACAGATTGAAACACTCAATATCAGTTGAACCCGTGTACATACTGTTTTCAAGACGTATCTTGCCTTGCTCCAATGTATCCAACTCTGGAATATCTTTAGGGAACAGACTTGACACTATAGCATGTACCGTGGAGCTCCAGTCCTCAGATTCTGCTCCGTTTATTCTTACTGTATTGTACACTTCTCCACAGATTAATTTGTTTCTGGAGATTTTGTAAACTAATCCCTACGGTTCTGAATTTCCAACCTGTTTGACAAATCCTTGCCAACAATCTATTTTAGCATTAGCTATTTCTTTGTGGTATCTCCTTCGAAGATCTCTATAAGAATCCTTGTATGCTTGAACATCCTGTCGAGACAGATGTCTGTGATTTTGATATTCCTTCCTTGCGTTCTGAACTTGCGATCTTAAATTTGCAAGATCTGAGTTCCACCAAGGGACAGGAGTTGTCTTGTTGTGTTTTTTCTTTGCTGTGTAATCCGTGGCCAGATACAGCTGGGTTTGAACAAAATCAACAATCTCCTCAGCCTATTAAGGGATTCGATCATTTCGGTCGTAAAGACAGCAGAGAGGAAATCTTTAAATTTGTTCCATTTAATAGTCTTAATGGAAAATCTCCTAAGATCAGTAAGTTGAAGGTCATCAACTCGCTGCCCAGGAAGAAGACCATAAACTATGGCACGGTGGTCACTGTTGATTAACTCTGGGACAACATCCCAATGAGAGATACAACAATCAATTTTGACAGAGGTCAGAGTAATATCAATGTTGCTTTCACCGTTGACGGTCGAAAAAGTGTAGGGTTTATTAGGCAAATTTTGAACAGTAAGTCCACGAGCAAGAATAACATCTTCCAGGGCCGAACCACGAGGGTCATTAAACCCGCTATGCCACATATTGGATTTTGCATTTACATCACCAGAAATTATCAAGTTTTTCGAGGCAAACTTTGTACATAATCTATCTATACTGTGCAGAGCCAATTGGAAGTCTTCTGACGGCGGGCAATAGAGAGAAACGATATAGAAATTTCTAAATTTCGAGGAGACAAGCACACAGACTGCGTTCTGAGAACACTCACCAGAAATAGAGGTGACCACTGAATCGTTATTCAGAATGACGATAGCTGTCTTGGGCGAACTGTCAAGCGAGTGCACAATTCTTGCAGAAGTTGGGAAGCCCATTAGCTTAAATGCTCTACCACCAATTTGTGCAGAGCAATAAGGTTCCTGAATACAAATAATATCCATTTTATTCTCAAATGCCGCCACCCTTATCTCGTCCATAGTTGCTCTAGCTCTTTGGCCGTTAATTTGCAGGATTTTAATGCCCTGGTAAGAATAATTTACACTCAAAAGAGGATTTGGATTAGCCGTGTTATTCATATTGTGTTCTCTTTTCTGTCAATTCCACCGCTCTTATGTATTCGGGACAGCAGCTATCACGAACAGAATGTTGAAAATCTCGATTTCTCCTCTTACAGTTGACACATTTTGGTGGCTCCTCTTTGTGCGTGCATTCCGAGAAGACGTGGCCTCCATTGGCACAATGGCCGCACGAGACTGTTTTGTGCGAACAGTTTTGCACTGAATGTCCATACCCCAGACAGCGAAAACATTTAGAAACAGCTGTAAAATGACGAAACCTGTGTGAGGAGAACCCCAGAAAAACACGATCATTTTGCATTATATATTTGTATATTTTTGGAGCTAATCCAATGACCCAGTTAGTAACACGATTCCCTGCACCAGAACTGAACCTGAAAGTGGTTCCTTGCCTCACCTCTTCCAAGCTACAGCCAAAGTCTTTCAAGTTTTTAATGTAGAGATCCTCTACAATGTCCTCTTTGGAATAATCCTTGGGGATATTGTATATTAGAACAGTGGGACGTTGCAAACGGGGTTTATCCATAGCCAGACCAATACCAGTCAGCGTTATGGAATTGCAAATGGTTTTTGCATCTATATAGTTCGTCGTTTCGACTAGAACACCATTGTTTCTTAACAATCTAATGTTTTTAATCTTGATATTTTTGTGCTCTTTTCTTATTGTGTCGGTGACCTTGTTTTTTATGTCCTGACCACTGGATATTGAACTGTCAGGTGAAGGCTTTAATATTAATATATTGTTAGGATCACTACTAACCGCACTTTTGTTCCTGGGTTTATCATATTCTGTAGTTCTGGATTCAGATACACTTTTGTGTTCTTTAGTAATAACTCCTGAGGGGATAGTCCGATCAGCCGGACATTGTGCCCAAGTTCCAGTGTCTTCTCTAACAACGTCCGCATAAGACGTAAGTTTAGGATCTTCTTTAAAAAGGCTTTCAAAAAGGTTTGCTCTTATTTGCAATTCCCCTGCCTTGACTTTTAAACGCTCATTCTCAATTATTAGTGCAGTAGTTACAGCCTCAAAATCTGACCATAAACCCTGGATACAATTAGAGGCAACCTTTGTTACCTTACTCGATTCGGATGCTAAGTATTCCCCTAGAGATCTTTTAATTTTTGTAATTGTATTATATACCCTTGTTGGGTCAAGAGGTTCAGAAAAATCAAATCCTTCCACAAAAGAAGTGTTTTGTGTCAAGTCAGACTTGGGCAAAGCTTGTTCCTTTTCAGGATTTTTATCTACTTCAGAGTATTCAATTTCTTGATTACTCAGAAAACTTAAGTTTGAGGTATCCTGTGCATCATGATTCTTACATACCTTTACTTCACTGAAATCCGAAGTAAGAGAGTTTTTCTTTTCATCAGTATTGGAGATCTGAACACATTTTTTGATCACTGTCTTAGTTTTGGCAAAGCTAGATGTTAGCAATTCCTTTTCTCCTTTTTTACCAACAGTTTTTACATTTGCTGTCTTAGCTATCTGCTCCCCAGCATCTACGTCAGTCCGTTTTGGGCCCTCTTTTCCAGCTTGCTTTAAAAAGCGCTGAGAAGCTGATTTAACTGGGAATTCGTTGTCTGAATCAGACATAATCATGGTACGTTTTTTCCTGATTCAGACAACGGATTCCCAGTTAAATCAGCTTCTCAGTGCTAATCCAGGAGCTAATCCAATGGGTCATTGGATTAGCTCCAAAAATATACAAATATATAATGCAAAATGATCGTATTTTTCTGGGGTTCTCCTCACACAGGTTTCATCATTTTACAGCTGTTTCTAAATGTTTTCGCTGTCTGGGGTATGGACATTCAGCGCAAAACTGTTCGCACAAAACAGTCTCGTGCGGCCATTGTGCCAATGGAGGCCACGTCTTCTCGGAATGCACGCACAAAGAGGAGCCACCAAAATGTGTCAACTGTAAGAGGAGAAATCGAGATTTTCAACATTCTGTTCGTGATAGCTGCTGTCCCGAATACATAAGAGCGGTGGAATTGACAGAAAAGAGAACACAATATGAATAACACGGCTAATCCAAATCCTCTTTTGAGTGTAAATTATTCTTACCAGGGCATTAAAATCCTGCAAATTAACGGCCAAAGAGCTAGAGCAACTATGGACGAGATAAGGGTGGCGGCATTTGAGAATAAAATGGATATTATTTGTATTCAGGAACCTTATTGCTCTGCACAAATTGGTGGTAGAGCATTTAAGCTAATGGGCTTCCCAACTTCTGCAAGAATTGTGCACTCGCTTGACAGTTCGCCCAAGACAGCTATCGTCATTCTGAATAACGATTCAGTGGTCACCTCTATTTCTGGTGAGTGTTCTCAGAACGCAGTCTGTGTGCTTGTCTCCTCGAAATTTAGAAATTTCTATATCGTTTCTCTCTATTGCCCGCCGTCAGAAGACTTCCAATTGGCTCTGCACAGTATAGATAGATTATGTACAAAGTTTGCCTCGAAAAACTTGATAATTTCTGGTGATGTAAATGCAAAATCCAATATGTGGCATAGCGGGTTTAATGACCCTCGTGGTTCGGCCCTGGAAGATGTTATTCTTGCTCATGGACTTACTGTTCAAAATTTGCCTAATAAACCCTACACTTTTTCGACCGTCAACGGTGAAAGCAACATTGATATTACTCTGACCTCTGTCAAAATTGATTGTTGTATCTCTCATTGGGATGTTGTCCCAGAGTTAATCAACAGTGACCACCGTGCCATAGTTTATGGTCTTCTTCCTGGGCAGCGAGTTGATGACCTTCAACTTACTGATCTTAGGAGATTTTCCATTAAGACTATTAAATGGAACAAATTTAAAGATTTCCTCTCTGCTGTCTTTACGACCGAAATGATCGAATCCCTTAATAGGCTGAGGAGATTGTTGATTTTGTTCAAACCCAGCTGTATCTGGCCACGGATTACACAGCAAAGAAAAAACACAACAAGACAACTCCTGTCCCTTGGTGGAACTCAGATCTTGCAAATTTAAGATCGCAAGTTCAGAACGCAAGGAAGGAATATCAAAATCACAGACATCTGTCTCGACAGGATGTTCAAGCATACAAGGATTCTTATAGAGATCTTCGAAGGAGATACCACAAAGAAATAGCTAATGCTAAAATAGATTGTTGGCAAGGATTTGTCAAACAGGTTGGAAATTCAGAACCGTAGGGATTAGTTTACAAAATCTCCAGAAACAAATTAATCTGTGGAGAAGTGTACAATACAGTAAGAATAAACGGAGCAGAATCTGAGGACTGGAGCTCCACGGTACATGCTATAGTGTCAAGTCTGTTCCCTAAAGATATTCCAGAGTTGGATACATTGGAGCAAGGCAAGATACGTCTTGAAAACAGTATGTACACGGGTTCAACTGATATTGAGTGTTTCAATCTGTTGGAGTTGGGTTCTGCCATAGCTGGACTAAACAGCAAAAAATGCCCCGGAATTGACCTTGTGGAGAATCTTGTTATCGTCAAGTTTTTCAACTTTTACCCACAAGTACTGCTAAATCTCTTGAACAAATGCCTCCTGGAAGGATACTTTCCAAATCAGTGGAAACTGGCATTGCTCAAGATTCTTCACAAGACAGGGAAAAATATATCCGATCCCCGTGCTTACAGACCAATTTCCTTACTTGCTAATCTGGGAAAGTTATATGAACGTCTTCTGGCTCCCAGAATACTAAAGAAATTTGAGGAAAACGAACTATGCTCAAACTGTCAGTTTGGCTTCAAAAAAGGGAGGTCCACCGACGATGCTATTCTTACGGTGATGAACTTTATCCAGAATTCATCTTCTAAATATGTTTTGGCAATTTTTGTGGACTTTGAGGGCGCTTTCGACTCCCTCTGGTGGGAGAGTGCCCTCAGGTCTTTAAGGCTGGCTAAATGTGATAATTATGTGTACAGGGTACTGAGATCATACTTTAATGAGAGATACATCATGGTCAAGGCAAAGCATCTGTCTTACAAGGCCCAGGTTTCGAGAGGATGCCCCCAGGGGTCGGTGTTGGGCCTCTCCTCTGGAATGCCGTACTAGATCAGTGGCTCACGAAATCACACGAGGATTCTCTAAAGGTGGCCTACGCCGATGATCTCGTGATTGCCATAGAAGGAAGGTCACGTAAGGTATTAGAGGACAAAATTCAACCCATCTTAGATGATTTGGTGGCATGGGCTGACATCAACAAGCTCAAGATATCTCCGAGTAAAACGAATTTCATGACATTTAAAAACCACTTTAATTACGGAAGACCACCAAGAATTCGACTGAATGGTTTACAGATACCTTATGTTCCTCAAAACAAATATCTTGGCATAATTCTTGATGATAAATTAACCTTTCTCCCTCATGTCACCAAACTGAAGGAAAAAATTAGAAATTTTACTGCTTCGGTCATAAGAATCTCCAAAAGAGACTGGGGTTTGAATAAAAAGACCTTGAAACTATATTATAAAGCAATATTTCTGCCTATAGTTTCGTATGGAGCAGGTATTTGGCACCAGAACATCGTTAAGGTGAAAATTAAAAACAAGTTACTATCAATTCAAAGGACAATGCTTCTGGCACTAAACAATGCCCCTCGTACAGTATCAAACAATGCCCTCCAAATTCTTGGAGGAGAACTGCCTTTAGATTTATTTATCTTATACCGTGGCTTGATTTATAAACATAAGAAAGGACTGCAGGTATCTATTATGGGAATTACAACCGACCCAGTTAGTAACTTAAAGACAGAATGGAAAAGATTATGGAGTGAAATGATTAGTATTTGGCAAAGTAGATGGAATGAGTCTGTGCACGGCGAAGTCACAAAGAAGTATATTGAAAATGTTGAGTTTGCTTCTACTCAACCTTCTGTTTCGTGGTTTGCACCAAGCATGTTTACGACGTATTTATTAACAGGCCATGGATCTCTGAGGGCCAAACTTTTTGACAGAGGTTTGGAGCCGGATCCTTTTTGCACCTGTGGTCAAATGGAGGACTGGATCCATGTTTTACTGTTTTGTCCGCAATATACAGACCATCGAGTATTGCTACTTAATCAGGTTCCAGGTCTAGCTGAGGACAACGTGAAAATACTAGTTGAGAACAAAACAAACTTTGAGACTTTCCAGACCTTTGCAGAATCGGTCTTTAAGAAAAGACTTCAACTAAGAACTCAAATCCAAAATCGAGTATAAATCTGACAGCTGAGCAGTTAATATAAATGTTGGTATCCCATTAAATATAAATAGGATGACTTGTCAGATATGTAAATTGAATTGTATTACTAGGATTTAGAGTCAAAATTTTATTATATTTTGTACATATGTAAATATTTACTTCGTTTTTTTTTTTTTTTTTTTCTGCTGGTTTCCAGGTTTGGGCAACCTGGGGACGGGATTGCTGGCACCCACCGGTATTGCACTATCTCCGGTGGGTGTGGGATTTGTGCCCATGGCACTAAAGGTAATAGTAGACCCAGGCTTGGCTGCTTGTGCCTGGGGGCAGGCAGCGGCTGCCTGGGTGTTGGCTGCTCCCTGGTGGCAAGGTGGACATACACAAGCGATAAAAAGCTTGCTGAGTTTCTGCACCACCACAGACGTGCAAGGTGGAGATGGGCTAAGGCCTAGGAGCCACCCTTGATACAGGTAAAACACACACACACACACACACACACACACACACACACACACACACACACACACACACGTGTTCATATATAATATAGTATATATATAGGTATAATGAGAATGATAATGCTAATGTATATAAAATTGTATATATATATTCTCTGTAAGTTCTTGTATTTAAAATGTAAAGAATTGTGTGTACAAATAAATGGAAAAATGGAAAAGCTCTGGTTGAGGTGTGCGAGGAGACGCTTGCATTCCACTTTGTGGTCGGTTTCAGGGTCCACGGTGAAGTTCAGGTAGTTAGCCTCCCATCCCTCACGAGAGTTGATATGTTAGGCCGCGGAGAACTATTTCCTGGTCTAGGGGAAGAGTCCCTGTCAGGGCCTGGAGAGCGTGCGTGTTACAGTAATGCATCACAAGGTACTGACAGAATCTGGTGGTTTTCCATTCTGACCATGTACTCAAATCAGGAGCAAGCAGATATGCACTTTATGTACGGTTTGGCGGACGGCAGTGCTCTGGAGGCTCATTGTTTGTACCACGAAAGGTTCCCAGAACGAAGATGTCCAGACAGGAAAACGTTTGAATGTATCCATCGCTGCCTTTTTGTGAACATGGGACCTTTACACCTAGTGCTGCCGACAGAGGACGACCAAGATCTACGACTCCTGAAGTAGAGGAGATTTTGGATGTTGTGCATGCCACTCCTGGAATCAGCACATGCAGAATTGCAATGCAACTGGCTGTTCAATGTTTGACTATTTGGAGAGTGTTGCGAGAACACCAACTCTATCCTTACAATCTGCAACGGATACAGGCCTTGTCACCAGCAGATTACCCTGCGCTAGTAATGTTCTGCCAATGGTTCATGCAGCAGTGTGGACAACTCCTCACTTTCCTGCCTTAGTGATATTCACAGTTGAAGCACAGTTCACACAAGACGGAATCCAAAACTTTCACAATCAGCATGTTTGGGCTGAGGAAAACCCACATGCAATTCTTCCATCCCATCACCAACAGCGGTTCAGCCTCAATATCTGGGCAAGTGTTTTTGGTGATAAGTTATTTGGGCCCTATGTACTTCCAAACAAACTCACAGGGCAGTCGTACAGAAACTTTCTGGAAAACAACATGCCTGGTTTCTTGGACAACACGCCACTGATCATTCGTCAACAAGCACACTTCATGCACCATGTCACTTCCGCACATTTCAGCCACCTAGCCCGCAGTTACCTGAATCGAAGGTTTCCTGGTCAGTGGATAGGTAGAGGTGGACCAACTGCCTGGCCTCCATGCTCACTGATTTAAACCCACTAGATTTCTTCTTGTGGGGCCATTTAAAGTAATTGGTGTATTCGACTCCGGTAGCTGATGTGGAAACTCTCCGTAATCGAATTGTGGCAGGTTGTGAGACAATATGAAACATGCCAGGAATTTGGCATCATCTTTGCGAGTCCATGAGACGTTGATGTGAGGCCTGTATTCAGGCAGAAGGTGGACATTTTGAACAGTTACTGTAAGGTAATGTGAACAGTTAAGTGTCATAGACAGACCTTCAAAACTCGGAAACCAAGCATTTCTGGAACTCTGTTGATATAAAATATTTTTATTGTGAGGAACATAATTTTTATTTATGAGGAACTCATTCCTGAAATTATGCCGTGTATTTTTGAGACACCCTGTATATATGAGGGTAGAACATCTCATACTAATATCTCTAACATGAATAAGTAATATACCTTATGTGTCTCTAGATGGTGGTGTGGGTCTAGTGACATGTTTATGATCTTCATCTGATCCTTCTATGGTATCTTGCTCGTACTCTAGTTGATGAACTTCATCTCACAAGAGTATACAGGTATGTACATACATATGTGTAGGCACTGTACCAAAACCTTAAGTAACAATTGGGTATTGTGTAGTCACCTTAATACTAATGTATTAACTAAACAAGACAATAAATATACTAACGAGGAGGGATGCTTATGTGTAAATACAAAGAAGATTAAAATAAGTAAAACTTACCAATATAGTGAATGATTCAGTCCAAATCATTCATTATACTGGAACAGTGACAGTATCACTTTTGTCCTATTCGGTGCTTGGTATAGGGGTAGCTTGAAGGCAGGTGATAGGTAAAATTCAGGTATTTTACAGTTATGTTTGTGCAGTATAAGCATTGTTTAGTTTTTTCTGCCTACTTTGCCACCAAGAAGGCAATCACATGGAAAGCCTACTCAGTGCCAGTGTTCACCATGAGAGGTGGGCCACAACTATGCCTGTATCCTAGTGCTGGTACCCAAGTGTCAACGGTAGGGCAGCTCTTGGAACACAAGTTCAAATCTGCCAAGTTCTCTTGTGAAGAATACAGTCACTGTAAATGAGGTCAATGTATGCAAGTGTGGTTTGTGAAATAAGTTTGGGTTCTGTTGTTAGTGTTGTTGTGTCATCCTTTTAGCCACCAGAAAACAAGGATCACCTGAAAAACCTGCTTTGCAGCACATGTCCCAACCAACCTCATGGAGGTAGGCCTTTTCTATTACATGTATAGCCCTGAACAAAACAAGGCTAGAATCCCATACTCACTGATCATTAGAGTGTAGGCAGTATTTGGATTTGTCAGACCATATAACAGCTTTCCAGTCATCAGTACTCCAGTTTTTTTTTTTTTTTTTTTCCCATACCTTTTAACACTATCTTATTTTAGGGGGACCCTACTTCAAATGTTCATGTTATGCAATACTCTTTGTAATTCTTGCAGAAATCAGCTGGTGAGGTCCTTAGTTAACTATTTGCAAAAGGTTACTTATTTGTCTTGTTTGAAATCTTTTTTTTTTTTTTTCCTCTCTCATTTACTAGATGCAATATTTGTTGTCAGTTATGATCACTTAGTAAAGACCATAGTTCTAATAAAAGACTTTTAAAGCCTTTTATGAATTGTTCAGTGAAGACTTTTTGACTACAATTCTGCTGTTGATTTCATCTTGTACCATTCCTTAACCCCAGACAAGTGGGAAGTCACTATTAGACTAGGGAAAGCAATGGCCCCCCCCATTCAGTTGCTACCTTTTTAAAACCTTTTATTGGTAAGAAATAATTGAAAGTTTTTTTTTTTTTTTTTTCATTCTACATTTTTCCCTCTATCGTAAACACATTTTATATTGAAAATGTATATTTTGAAAATAAAACCCTTGGGGTTTGCATGTTTGTTCTTGTTGGGTATGGCATAATTTGTTGCTATGGGAAGAAGTACGTGTTTCTATGCAGAGTGCATCAGTTATGGAAACTAAACTAATGTATTTTTTGTTATTGCTTGAGTTATTTATGCCAGCACGTTGTTTTCACTTGTGAAAATGAAACTTCAACATCCTTTAGTATTGGTGCTCAACAGTTTGTGCTGCTCTTAAAGCACATGACAGTAGCATGCTATCAGAATTGGAGAGAAAGATTCCACTAATTTTAAATTCAGATTTTTTTAATGATCATATAAATTATTTTTAAAGAAAATGCATTATTTTGTTTATGTCCAAACTTCTTCATTTAAAAAAAATAATAATGATGTAGATCAAAAGGAAATGTGATAATTGTGGAGTACTAAAGTTGACATTGATGTTACTCTGGTAGATAATCTTTTATCTACATTTAATGGCCACTGTAACTAATGGATGGGTGTACTCTTCACAGGGGTTAAAAATTCTTACTATTATTCTTTCTGAAACATCAGCAAATTCAGCTACTTCTTTAGCTACTTTTATCCTTTAGACTTGACAAATGCTATCACTCTTTTTGCCATGCACTAAAATCTTTTCTGCACCCCATTTTTCATGGTGTAAACCTTTGCTTCTATGGCCACAGCTGGTTTATAGAGATAATGGGTTAACATTTATACTCTGATTTCAGTGATGTAAGCAAACTAGTGCAGAATATACGTGTTCAATCTGTTATGTCCTACATACCATAAGTGGCTAATTTTTTGTAGTGTGTATCTTGAAGCTGTGACAGGCATCACAATGAAATCCAAAATTCCTTGCATTTGAAGAGCACAGCTTTAAAACAGTTTTCACAAGTTGGATACTCTATAAGTTCACTGGATCAGTTGGTCTTAAATGCCTTAGGGGGCTTTCAGATCCACTTGCTTATAATTTCACTGCATGTAATCAGCTCGCTCTGACATTATATACCTATGCAAGGACACCACCAAGGCCAGATTATGTCAAGGAACTTAATATGTTCTTGCTGTATGTGCATTCACCATATCTAAAAAATTTCATCAATTTATAAGCATTCTCCCAAAACCTTTAGTTTATGCAATGCACCATAAAAAATTCAAACTAATTTGAACAAACTTGTGTGCGAAAAGACTTAACTTACTAAAAAATTTCTTAATTCATTTCACAAATATATGTATTGTCATTTCCAACCTCAGGAATGTTCATTTTCTCCTTCGATCTATCAAACTTTACTCTTTTTCTGACATTCATGGTTATTGGTTGATTCAACTGCCACTCATCTCATTTGCCTCCTAATTATTTGTTCATTGCCTTTTACTTTAAAGATGGGGCTTATCTCTTCACCTTTGATCTAAATAACCTCTGACTTAAAATCTTTGCCCCATTTTGTCAAATTCATCTGTTACCTTTAAAGTCGGGGCCTCCGTAGCCAGGTGGACAGGAGCAGCAGTGAGTAGCACACGCTTCTTGATTAGACCGGAGTTCGAGCCTGTGACCACCAAATACGGAGGATGCGGAAAGGTCGGGGAATGACCACCGTATATCCTAGGAGCAATATGGCCTTAGTTGCTAATGCTCCTAAAAAAAACCAAATAACAAATAACAACCTTTAAAGTTCTCCCAACTCTAAAAATCACCCAGATCTTTGACTTTCTTTCTTTGATGCCTAACAGTGAAGTAATTTTCCTTAGTGATTTGAATATTCATATGTTCAGTTGGCTTAATTTTATAGTACATGAACCCAGCTGGTAGAAATGCTGAGGTTTTTGTGATTACTGGTGACTTTGCACAATTTATTTACCTACTAAAATACCAGTCTTGTCTCATACATACTTAACACTTTCAATATTTTCCTCACCTGACCCTTACAAAGTACACAATTAACATTAATGGTCCTTGAAGCACATTAGATTACAACTTGGTAATAGTTTCCTCCAAACAAACCTCTCTCTCTCTAAACCTAGGTTTTCCAGTAAACATACTAAGACTGTTCATAATAAATACAAAGGTCTGACTTCCAGCATCTGCTGGAGATTTGAATATAAATGTGAGCGGAAAATAAATTTCCATTTTTTGCTTACAACAGTTGTAAAAATTATTAATCAAACCAAATTGGAGTTTAACAGGCTAAGAGTAGAAAATCTGCTTTTTTTTTTTTTTATGCCAAATCGTAGTCAAGTTTTCTGGTCTCTTGCAAAGGCAGTTGTTTGTAATGCTCGCCATCCATACTTCTACCTATGATACATTGTGATGGTTGTATTGTATCCTCATTTAAAGATAAAGCTGACTGATTAGCATTCTACTTTTCCTCTAACTCTTCCATTGATGAATTTTATATATCATCTCCCTTTGCAAAATACATTTCATCTAGTGTCTTCTCTGTTCATCCACAGAAGGGCATTAGAAGATTCCCAAATAATATTGATGCTAAGATGTCTCCTGGTCCCGATGGCCTTTCTTCTTGTTTTCAAAACTTATTCTTTGAAATTTACTCCTGTTTTGTGTACCCTTTTTACATCCTCTTATTTCACTAGTGTCTGCATGAAAATTTGCTAATTCCAGTTATATTCCTTCTGCATGGAAATTTGCTCATTCCAGTTACTGTATTTCCCCATGTATAAGACGCACCTTAATTTTGGGGCCCGAAATTTGAAAAAAAATGTATTACATAAAGTTATTGAACTGAAGTTTTATTCATCATAAAATTCATACAACTCCTCATCACTGTCAAAACTCCCATCCATTAGCTTGTCCTCATCTGTGTCTAATGACAAATCACTGTCTTCATATATTGCCTCGTCCTCAGTTCCATCTATAGCATTTGAAATTCAACACTTCTTAAATGACTTGACAACGATCTCAATCTTGATATTATCCCAGGATCTTTTCACCCAGGTACAAACTTCTCCTATAGTTGGTTTCTTCACTCTTCCTGCTGATGTCAAATTATCCCCAGAAGACTTCATCCATTGGTTCCATTCGTCTCTCATAGCAGCTTTGAAGGGTTTGTTAATGCTGACATCAAGTGGTTGGAGCTGGGATGTCAAGCCTCCGGGTATGACGGCAAGTTTTGTTTTTTGCTCTGCAGCAATCTTCTTTGTGTTTTTTGTTATGTGTTTATGCAAACCTGCCCAATAGGGCAGGTTTGCATAAGAGACCACCTGGTCTCCTGCTCCAAACTTTTCTCAAACCAGATCTTCATCCCATCCTGATCCATCCAGCCCTTGTTATGAATGTGGACAATCACTCTTCGAGGAATGTCTTCTTTTGGCATTGTTTTGCGTTTGAAAATCAGCATAGGATGAATACGCCATGAATTCTCAAACTAATAGAGCAAGCTTATCTACGAAAAGATCTAAACCTCCCAAGCACTTCCTAATTCATTTTACGAATATACGTGGTCTCAATTCGTCCATTTCTCAACGATGTCCATTTCTACTTGCAGTCTGCCAAACCCCATGTACTTTTTCTGACAGAATCTCAGTTATCAGTTGATTCAACTACTGCTCATCTCAGGTGCCCAAATTATTTGCTGTATGATTCCTTTCGCCTCAAAGGTGGTACTTGTGCATATGTCCATTCTGATATTCCTGTCAGAGAGCTTGGAAATTTTGAATCTCCTCTCTTTGATCTTCTCTGGCTTAAAATCTCTCTACCTCATTCTGTCAAATTCATCTGTTGTCTCTACAGTTCTCCCAATTCCACTAATCACTTGGAGCTCTTTGACTTTCTCTCTTTGCAACTCTTTCTCCAGTCCAACTTTCCTAACAATGAGGTAATTTTCCTTGGCGATTTTAATGTTCACAACTCCAGCTGGCTTCCATTTTCTAGTCACACCGACCCAGCTGGTCGAGATGCTGAGGCTTTTGCAACTACTAATGACCTTGCACAAATTACCGGACAATCCTAATCATACAGCCAATACGCTTGATCTTTTTCTCACAAACAACCCTTCTAAGTACACGGTCAAAGTGAGAGGTCCGTTAGGCACTTCAGATCACAACTTGGTGGTTGTTTCTTCTCCAAAAGAAGAAAACAAGTCTCCTGCGAGACTTCTTTTCTTCTTTTCCTTGGTCGGATTACTGTTTCAAAACTTCTGATGTCAACGTTTGCTCAGATCGTGTCTGTGAAATTATTCTTGCAGGAATGGAATCCTTTATCCCACACTCCACTTTAAAATCTCATCCTTTATCTAAACCTTGGTTTTCCAATAAATGTGCTAAGGCTGTTCAAGAGAAGAATGTTGCATATCGCAATTGGCTTGTTTCTAATTCTAAAGTTTCATTTTTATCGTACACCAAAGCTCGCAACAATTGTAAAGCAGTTATCAATCAGTCCAAACTAGAGTTTGAACAGGCTAAGAAAAGAAAACTTGCTTCTTGCCCTAATGGTAGCCGAGCATTCTGGTTTCTTGCCAAAGCTATTGGCCGCAACTTTTGCCCATCTCTGCTCCCACCTCTGTCAAAACCAGATGGTTCTGTTGTCACTTCAGCCAAGGATAAAGCTGACCTGCTAGCATCGGATTTTCCTTCCAACTCATGTATTAATGATCTTTGTAAAACACCTCCCACCATTCTCAACACACTCCATTCAATGCCTCCTGTGGTCTTCCGTCTAAAGGATTTTGAAGAATCTTGATGCTAAGAAAGCTCCAGAACCCGATGGTATTTCTCCACTTGTTCTCAAAATCTGTGCTCCTGAACTTAGTCCTATCCTTTGCCACCTTTTTTCACTTTCTTATTCCAAAGGTGTTTTTCCTTCTGCTTGGAAATTTGCTCATATCCAGCCAGTTCCTAAAAAGGGTTAAAAATCCCTCCCATCCAATTATCGTCCCATTGCAATTACTCCTACTCTTTCTAAAGTAATGGCGAAATCAATTAACCGCCAACTCTTAAACTACATAGAAACCTTCCGTCTGATCAATGATCGCCAGTATGGATTCCGTCAGTCGATCCACTGGTGATATTCTGGCTTATTGAATACTGGTGATATTCTGGCCCATTTATGGACAAATTCAATGGAAAGGTTCGGGGAAACACAAGTAGTTGCTCTTGACATCTCAAAGGCTTTTGATTGTGTTTGGCATAAAGGTCTTCTAAACAAGCTTCCATCTTATGGTTTGCCAACTGTTTTTAGTAATTGGTTATCCAGTTTTCTCTCTGATCGCTCACTGAGGGTGATGGTAGATGGCTCTGTCTTCTAACTTCTCCACTAATGCCGGTGTCCCCCAAGGTTCAGTTCTTTCCCCCACTCTTTTCCTCTTGTATATTAATGACCTTCTTCCATTGACTGGAAATCCTCTCCATAGTTTTGCCGATGATAGCACATTGCATTCGACTTTCCATTTTGAGAAACCTTGTCCTGCTCAATCAGCATCAAATTCTCGAAAATCTGCTACCAATTCCTTAAATGCCGACCTTCAGGTAATTCTCCAGTGGGGCAAAGACAACTTAGTTGATTTCAACCCTTCTAAAACTCAGTCTTGTCTTATATCTTGCGAAAAGGATTCTTCTGCTCCTATGCTTATCTTTAGTGACACTCCGATTTCTAGGCAAAATGATATATCTCTTTTGGGGATTACCCTGACTTCTAATCTCTCTTAGCACAAGCACATTACAAATATTGCTTCCTCTGCATCGCTCTTGGCATTACTTTTCTTCCAAACAGCTGCTCACTCTGTATAAATCGCAAATCTGCCCTGCCATGGAATATTGTTCCCACATCTGGGGCGGTGCCCCCAAAACCTTTCTCAGGCTTCTTGATTCCATTCAGAAGAGGGCAGTTAGGTTAATTAATGATTCATCTCTAACAGAGTCTCTCTACTCGGTATCTCATAGATGTACTGTTTCTGCTGCATGCCTCTTCTACAGATACTTCCATGGGCACTGTTCTTCTGAATTGGATTCTATAATTCCCGCTCTCTCTTTCAAAACAGTACGAACACATGTCGCTACCAGCCAACATCCATTTACTGTCCAATTTCAAACTCACAGAACCAACTTTTCATCTTCTTCATTTATTCATCCAACTGCCGTTTTCTGGAACAACCTTCCTTCATACGTATTTCCTGAAAATTACAGTCTACAAAAGTTCAAGTCCAGTGTGAACAAATATCTTCTTTCATTTTCTCAACCTCCAACCCAAGCACGATGCTAAGTACTATAGGTTCTAATACCTCTCGTGTTTGGGGTTTACATTAAAAAAAAAAAAAAAAAAAAAAAAAAAAAAAGAGGAGGCAGCTTGGTTCCGTCGGCACAACAAGCTAGAACAACTGTATAATGCTTCTTTTCATGTCCACTTGTCTTCACAGTTACAGTTTTCACCCCCTTCTTATCAACAGTTCTGTTACTTGGGATATCAAATTGAAGTGGGACTTCGTCCATTTATATTTGCATATTTGCAATCTGTCCCAATTCAAACTGATGTGTCTTCCGACATTGAATGACAAAACAATGAAATTCAAGGACCTTCTGCTCATAGCTTTCAGGCATCTTTTGGGCAAGTCTGGTGCGTGTACGCATGCTTAGTCCATTCCGTTTCATGAACCTTAAGCACCATTTGTGTCCTTCTTTGAAATCAGTAACTTCTTTTTCATCAGCAATTCTTCTTGTCTAATGCTGAACCATCTCTGTGGACACAGGAATTCCAATTGCCCTGTGCTCTTCAATCCATATCTTCAATTCCCTCTCTAAATCAGGCCATTTTACTGACTTGCCTCTCATGGCCTTCTTCTGCTGTGGCGTTTTCAGTAGGGTTTCTTCTTCCCGTAGCCAGTCTCGGGTTGTTTTCTCAGTTGAAGGAGGACCAAACGTATGTTCAGCAGCACGATTTCCATTCACTTTTGCAAACTGGATCACTTTTAACTTGAATTCAGCACTGTATGAAAATCTTTTCTGAGCCATTTCTGGGAAGAATGGCAAAACGTAACCTAATATAACGGTAACAAGTGCGAAACAATGAGCACAAAGATAACAAGCGTGAAAAAGCGGGAAATGCAAGTAAAAAAAATCTACAACCACTGTATAAGATACACCAAGTTTTTAGATCCCAAATTTTTCGAAAAAGGGTGCATCTTATATATGGTGAAATACGGTAAATCCTTCTGCATGGAAATTTGCTCATTCCAGTTATATTCCTTCTGCATGGAAATTTGCTCATTCCAGTTATATCCCATTGCATTTGCCTCAGTCCTTTCCAAAGTAATGGAGAAATCCCTCAACAACCAATTTTTGCACTACTTCAAACTTCAATCTGATCAACAACTGGCAGTAAGGATTCCTTTAGCGTCACTTCACGGGCGTGATATCTTGACTTAAGTTGCTCATCTTTGGGCAAACTCACTGGAAATGTTTGGTGAAGCCCAAATGGTTGCTCTTGATATTTTTCCACCTTTTGATCAAGTTTAGCATGATGAAAAGCATCAAAATGGAAGGCAAACAAACTTATGGTTTGCTTTCTGTTTTTTGTGGTGGGATAGCTAATTTTTTTTCTCTGACTGTATTGTGGGTGATAGTTGATGGCTCCAAGGTCTTTTCTTTCTACACTGTTTTCTTCTTGTATACTAATAATTTTCTTACACTGACTTGAAATCCTGTTTATACTTCTGTTGATGATAGCATAGCACACTACATTTTGCTTTCCAGTATGCAAAACCCTGCTCTGCATAAACAGCTTCAGCTTATTGATTATTCACCCAAAATTTCTTTAATGCTGACCTTCAGGTAATTCTCCAATGGGGCAAAAACTTAACTTTAACTTGAATACTTCTAAAATTCACTGCCGTCTTACAAAGTACTCACTTTACTTTATCTGCACTGTTTGTCCCGGTTAGGGGTCAGTGATGGAACTCTTCCATTTAGCATGGTTGGCAGTCTGCTGGAGTGAGCTCTACATATCTTGTTCCTGCAGAGTTCTTATATATCTTGCCACACTCTGCCGTCGATTGTCATCTTCAGCCTGCCTCTCCTCCTTTGACGTGGAACTTGGCAGCTAAGCACATGCATGGTAATGTGGGTAAACCCATGGTGCTGGATGTTCCTCCACCATCTAAGTCTCTTCTCCCTAATCTTGAAGTATCAGAGTGCAGTTTTTATCTCCTGTCTCACATATTCATTCTGCCTTCTATCTCTCAGGTTATTCCCAAACTTCACCTTAGCCTTCTTCCCATCTGACAAGGTGTGGCTATTAAATAATGAGACAGTTGGTTGTTCCAGTATGACCTAGAAACTAAAAGATGGTGAATGCAATGGAAGATAAAACAATCCCCCAGACTAAAAAAAGCAGGAAAAGAAAGCAAGACGGCTTCCAGAAATGTTTGTGCTTGGAAGAAATGTATGGAACATTGTGTACAAGCCCAAAGCAATTATTTTGAACTTGTAAGGTACAAAATATTTCACCATATTTATTTTATTTCAACAGTCTCATTATTTAATAGCCACACCTTGTATTGCTCTTGTATTTTTCACACAAAGAACCTGCTATTTCCATGGTGTGTAGTGGCATACAGCCACTACACACCAGCACCACTTGTGAAACAAAGGGAGTTGACTTTGAACCTTTTCCTAATTGTCTGCCGAGTCATGTTTTAACATGCTCATTTGCTTTGCAGTGAGACAGGTTTTTGCAATTTGCTGGAAAAATGACAAACAAAAGAATCTAACAACAAATCAAATCAATCACACATTTTAACAAAACTAAAGAAAATACCAACTGAAAGTTATGAGTTATTACATTAAGTTTGTGGGGATACTATATCAAGAGCTTATTGTTTGAATGGCATAAAAGATTTTTAGAAGGAAGAGAGAATGTGGAAAAAACAATGAATAACTGGGCTGTCTGGTATCCATGAAAACTGATAAAAAATATGGATCAGTTAAGGACACTGATTAGAAGTGATTTTTATTTAAGCATTAGAATGGTTGCATCAGAATTCAATATGGACAAAGAAACAATTAGACAAATTTTAACTAAAAATTTAATCATCAGAAAAATGTGTGCCAAGATGGTAACAAAAATGTTTGAATGAAGTTCAAAGAATGAGAAGACTCCAAGATTGTGAAGATTTTTTAAAAACAAATTGGTAGATCCAGGCTTTCTGAATGCTGTAATTACTTGCAATGAAAGTTGGTTGTTCCAGTATGACCTAGAAACTAAAATATGGTGAATGCAATGGAAATAAAACAATCCCCCAGACTAAAAAAAGCAGGAAAAGAAAGCAAAACGGCTTCCAGAAATGTTTGTGCTTGGAAGAAATGTATGGAACATTTGTGTACAAGCCCAAAACAATTATTTTGAACTTGTAAGGTACAAAATATTTCACCATATTTATTTTATTTCAACAGTCTCATTATTTAATAGCCACACCTTGTATTGCTCTTGTATTTTTCACACAAAGAACCTGCTATTTCCATGATCATCTTTGACTCTAAGATTTCTAGACAAGGTTACATATCTTTCTGAATTGGATTTAACCCTAACATCTAACCTTACTTGGCATGAGCATTTAACAAATATTACTTCCTATGCATAGGAAAAATCTTGGCCATTTCTTTTCTTCTAGACAGTATTGACTCTCTACAAATTTTAAATTTGCTGTACAATGGACTATGGTACAGCAAATTGGTATTGTTTTTATATCTATGATAGTGCCCCCGAAACTTCTCTTTATCTCTTAGCCACTACCCACTGGATTTATTTGAACACAACTTATCAGAAGAGTAATTTATTTGAAGTTTGGTGGTTGCTCTTAACTTTAAAAAAAAAAAAAAACTGTAACTGTAAAAAAAAAACTTTAAAAAGTTTTTTTTTGTTTTTACAGTATAAATAAAAATTGTTCAAGAACTCTTTATGAAAATTCATAATAAAATATTTCTTTTAATGCAGATTTCTTAGAATTGTTTCCACAAAGAGATCTGATGTGTGATAATCTTACTGCCATTACTTTTTCTCAAAAGACTAACAATGATATGAGCACATGGAGTTCAGATGTAGAAAAAGAAAGGGAAGAGCTTATCAGATACGTGAGTATAAAAAATTTTAGTGTACCTTTGTATCAATTGCACTGCCAAATTTTTGAATGAAAAATAGAAACAGTTTACTATTAAGTTCTGTTTCTTAATATGGTTTCACAAAAAAGTATATAATTTCATTAAACACAGAGCTGTTTCCTTAATTTTTTTTATAAGGGGACAAGTGTTTGATAAATATTGTAGAAACATCTACATTTAAATTTCATATGAATTAATTATTGTTAAAATGACTAGTCATTTAGAGATTGTTAAAGTTGCTGAATAATTTCTATATAATTCTTCCCATGCTGTCAATGAAAAATGCTCTTGTAATGATATTGTTATTCACAGTATAGTATATGTAGGCTTCAGTTTTGTTAGTGATTCCATATTACTTACATAAAAAAAAATAATTACGTAAAGGTTTAAAACAAATGTACTTACCTTGTTGTTCAGTGTTAAATATGAAAGAAGGATATCTTTAATAAATGTTTGTTATATTTTTCCATTGTAGAAAACTGTCATATGTCTTGGTAGTTCCATTGCACATGTAGATACAGAGAGGAGGAATAAATGACTACTGACATGAGCAGAAACAAACACATGTGTTATGACTCATTAGAAACATATCTTATATGTTTCTAATGAGAAACATATATATTAGAAAAATATATTAGAAATAAACAAACTAGCACTAGCTAGTTTTGTTAACTTAAGAGCAAAATTATAAGAGCTTTAATTATTATTTTAATCAATATTAATTAAAAACACATTAATTAAATTCACAACTATTGTTTACTAGCTGCGAATGATAGTTGTGATAAATTCATTAGATTGTCACTTACTTTGTGTATTTTGGAAATCTTTTTTTTGGCCTTTAAATGAAAGTCTTTGGTATCATAGGCATGATTTTTACTGGAGCAAGGAGGGTTTGGATAATTAAGTATTATATACACAAATTTGCACATTAAAGATGCTAGTTTTTATAAAGGAGGTAGAGGTAAACTCTTTTGTTGCTTATGTCTATTAAGGTTAATTTGCCTAAAAGAGAATAACTTTAAATGAAATAAATAAAATAGTAGAATCTTTCTAAATGAATTCAGCTTGTTCAAATTAGTTGTATTTCTGCCTAAGTCTATTAAATGTCAAGTTTATTGTTTTTATATAAAAAAGTGTTTACCTTTGATTGTGGAAACATTAAGAGAAAACAGATTAACAAGTTATCACAGTTTTTTATGACAACATTACGGAATCATTTATCTTGAGTTAATTAAACTGTGGACAGTATTATGCATTGACATCTATATTTATAGATACAGTGATGTATAATGATGCACATGATTTTGGTTGTGTTAGGAACATCTGATCTCAAAAAATTTTAAATGCCCTTTTTAAATGAAATTTCATGAAAAGTATATAATTTCATTAGACAGGGCTATTGTTTATTTTTAAAATCAAGCTGATATTTCATGTCCTTATTTAATATCCACAGAGAAAAGTGCTTCATAAAATGCAGGGCATTAATTATTGTGCACTTACAGATACACCAATGAATATTGATGATGTGAGTGATCAAGTAGGAAATTAAAAATTACACTCAGGAAAGGTATGCTTTTTGCCTGGATTAGTGTTCTAAGTTAAAAGAAAAATTTGATAAATCAGCAGATTTCAAACCAAGGGATGGTTGCCATGACAGAAAATTCACAACAATATAAAATAAATTATAATTAAGGAAAGTAATGTCCTAGTGACAACAGATCAGCTGAAATGTTTCCCAAAAATTTACAAATGGTAATAGAATGTGGCACAGCTGTCATCTGATGACAGTGTAATGGGTTTGCCATACCACTTATTTAATAGAAGTCTGGGTTCAAATCCTACACTCAGAGACTGAAGGAGTTCTTAAAGTCTTCTTCACTTGTAGATGTAGTTAGCTGATCACAGGCAAAGGGAGTAAGGTTCTCCCTATGAGTTATGCCAGGTTTTTCAGCCCACACAACATGAAAATTGGCACCTGAACACACTTAGATATAATATATATAATAAAGATTATATGTAATACCATTTGAATACAATGCACAATAACTATTTAATTTCAATTCATCATAAATGGAAAGCATTCAGTGAAGTAATTGTAAAAGCTACTTTCAGATGAACTAATGAGAATTAGTTCTTCTCTCTATCACCTGTAAATATAAATTTACAGGTGATAGAGAGAAGCCTATGGTAGATATAAACTAGTCTGCAGTAAAAGTTACAAAGGAAGTTGAGCAAGCTAAGGCAGTTTATAAGAAGTCTTTGGCAAAGCATGCAAAGAAAAGCAGAAAAGACTCTACTTATGTAAACACTATAAGGAAGGGGATGAATTATATTGGTTCACTTGGTATCAGTGGATTGACTGTTGATGATCTGCTCTGGTTGCTGAAAAACTGAATAGGTATTTTGCATCTACATATGAAAAATTCTTTAGGGAAGGGGATACCAGAAGTTTATCTGGCATCTGCTATCCAATAAATTTAACAGAAAGCTAATTGATTTTTTGATAAGTGAGAGGAAAGTGGAAGAGAAATTGTTAAAGCTAAACTTAAAAAAACATTTAGGTTCAAAGGGATCTATCCAATTTATATTAAGGAAGGCAGCAAAGGAGATATGCAAAACTTTAGCCATAATTATCAAAGCATTTTTGGATTCATGAGAGATCTTGGTGGACTGGAGATGTGCAAATTGTATTAGCAATTCACAAAGGGGATCAAAAGGTGAGATGAGTAATCACATACCTGTTAGCTTAATTTCTGTTCCAGTGAAATTAATGGAGTCGTTAGTTAAAGAAGTAATGCAGGATCATCTAGAGAGGAATACAATTATATTGCATTCAGCGTAGATTTGTTAACAGGAAGTCTTGTCAGACCAATCAGATTGTATACCATGATGCAGTAACAAAGAAACTAGAAGGAAAATAATAATTATGATAGCACATATTTGGATTTCAGGAAAGGTTTTGATACTGTTGCACATAAAAGATTGCTATACAAATTGGAACAGTGCAGCATTAAGAGCAAGTTACTGCTATTGATAAAGGCATAATTGAGTGGGAGAAGATAGTGTTTATCAATGGACACTGCTCTTTGTGGACTGATATTAACAGTGGAGTCTCCCAGGGATCATTGCTTGGTCCATTGTTGTTTTTTAAATTTATTAATGATATTGATGGAGGTATATCAGGCTTAATATCTAAGTTCACAGATGATACAAAGGTTGACAGGATGGTTAATGACAGTAATCTAGGTTTGGTACTGCAACAAGATCTAGAAAAATTAGGTAGATGGGCTGAGAAATGGCAATTGAAGTTTAACATTGACAAATGCAAATTACTGGGTAGCTGCAATCTTAGATTAACATACCAACCATGTAATACTACACTCAGTAAAATGAAAAAACGATCCAGGGGTAATTGTACATGGTGTTTTGTCACTGATAATAGGAATTTTGCTAGCAGAGATAAGGAGGTGATCATCCCATTGTATGAGGCAATGTTTGGGCCATGTGTTGAGTAGTTCATGCATATGCAGTACTCAAAACAGATCTGGAAGCCTTATTTTAGGAGGAACATAGAGCTGTTGGAATAGGTTCAGAGAAGGGCAACAAGATTGGAGAGGGAAACAAAAGAGTGCTCTTACTAAGAAAGGCTTCAGTTCTGCAATTTGAAGTATCTGGAGACTAAGCATCTGTGAGATAATCCTATTGAGGTGTTTAAGGCTTTGAATGGATTGAGCCAGCTTAGTCTAATTGCATTCTTCCTCTTGCTCAGACTGTGCTTCTCATTGGGCATAAATTGGAATTGAGGAATGATGGTTGCAAGACGGATGTGCAGAAGTTTGTCTTTGGCTGGTGGGTAGTTGATCATTGGAACAAACTTCCCTCAGTTATTTGGAAGTGATTAGTTTGAATGAATTCAAGAAAGAACTACAAAAACTATTGGAGGGGGCGAACAGGACTGGAAGTTATTATTATTTATTTTTTTTTTTTTTTTTTTTGGCTGATGCTGTATTGGCTTGCTCTCTTGCATCGTTTTGCTGCTACTAATAGCAGGTTCACCATGGCACTTCCAGAACAACCAGCCACTTGTACAACTGTGATGAAATGGCACTCTAAGTAGAGTAATATAAAAATTTCCTGTGTAAATGCTAAGCCAGATTTACTGTAACCATGCTTTCAGCAAATCTAGCTTAAAAAGGAATTAAATAACTGACTACGTTTTGAACCAAATTTGACTAACATTGCAGTTACTTTCACATTCAACTTCCATAGTAATTGCCAACATCAAGCCCTTTCATAAGAATATTGTGGAACAGATCTAGATATCACAACTCTTAAACCAGCTAGCATTTCATGTTCCATCTGCTTTAGTCAGGCAAATGCTGATATTTGATATCCTCACACTATCCATATATTAGATTTTCCTTCATCAAGAGAAATGCATTTTCAGATCTATCATTATTTTTATCTTTAGTATTAACTTAGTAAAAGATCTGGGGACTGTGTAGTCAGACATGAAGTTCTCTGAAACATTGTAGACAAGTAGCTAGGACAGCTCATGGGGTTTTGTTACTGATATACAGGAATTTTGCAAGTGCAGGGATAAGGAGGTGATTATCCCATTGTAAGGCAGTGGTTAGGCCACATCTTGATTACTTCATACAGGTCTGGAAGTCCTAATTTTATGAAGAATACCTATCTGTTGGAATAGGTGCAGAGAGAAGGGCAATGAGATTAATCAGGGATAAAGATACTAAGAAAGGTTTCAGTTCTGCAAATTGAAGCATCTGGAAACTAGGCACCTCCAAGGAGATCTGATTGAGCTGTTTAATGCCTTGACTGGATACGCTAAATGCTGATGCCATCCTTCCTTTTGTTTTGACAATACACAAGGAGCAAAAGTTTAAGTTGCAACGACCAACTGCTTTCCTGCATTGTTAAAGTGGTAGTTTGAAGAAATTTAAGGAAGGACTAGGCAAATTATGAGAGGGATTGGATAGGTGATGTGGGAAGTGGACTAACGGTGTCGGGTTCTTCCCTTAGAAAACCATTTGCATACACTTTTGTTGCAAATGGAACCTTCGCCCTGAACCCGAGCTGAAGCTTGGACAAAACATCATTCCTGTAGCACACGAGACAATTCTTGGGGCTTGTATTCAATAGTCAATTGACATTCCTTGCACATATCAGTCAACTGCAGACTAGTTGCGCTAGAGGACTGAATCTTCTTCATACCATCTCATCTAATAATTGATGAGATGCTGTAGTTTACTCTGCCTCTGTTGTGCACTGATCCGATCTAAATTAGACTGTGGGTCCCAAGTGTACCCATCTGCCAGAAACAGTGTACTAAGATGGCTAGACAGTTCACCACTGCTACTGGAGTATTTTGAACACCAACCAGAGTTTATATATCGAAGCAACTGAACCATCTCTCTCTCTCTCTCTCTCTCTCTCTCTCTCTCTCTCTCTCTCTCTCTCTCTCTCTCTCTCTCTCTCTCTCTATCTATCTATCTGAAATCCCTCATCAATTTCTGAGAGGGATTTTATCCAAATACGGATCAGTTACAGGGAAAATACGCACACTCTCTGCAGCAACCACGAAACCGGAATTTTCGCATATAAAAATCTTCTGCAGGCAAGCACTTATGCACTTCGCCAACAATGACGCAGCAAACATCCCAAAACTCATCAACACCGATCTAAACGGAATAACTTACACCTTCTATACCTCCATTTCCTCACAATGTTTCTTCTGCCACGAAGAGGGTCACATCAGGAAAAACTGCCCACATATCTCTAACTCTTCTGAAAGTAATACCGAAATTCAGGCGGCACCAACCTGGGTCAGGCCAGATGCACAAAGCGAGCTGACTGTTGGAGAAAATGGGGATGCTGAAGAAACTGTCAAACAGTCTGAGATGCTCCCCACAACAAACTCTTTAGAAAAAGAAAATTCAAAAACCACAGAAGACCAGGACGCAATCTCTTCAGGAGACCGACCAACCGAAAGAAGAGTTTTATCTCAAAAGCAACCCCCAAGGCAGACCACGTCCAAAGCCACAAAACAGAAGAAGACAACGCACACGGCGGCAGGAAAAGAGCAAACCGCTAACAAAAACAACAGGGGCGACGAAAATAAATACAGAACACCACAGAAGATAAACGGCCAGATCTCAAATAAGTCCATCATACCACCAAGTATGGAAATAAATAAACAGCTACAAACCACTGACGATCCAAATGAAGAAGAACCCGAATTTCTGGTCACTGAAGAAGAGACCAACTGTGATTCTCACGATTCAAGTGCTTCAGAGGACGAGGAAACCGATTTTCCCTACACTTTAACTGTGGAGAAACTACGATCCTTTCTACGGGAAGTACGCGGCTCTCCACAGAAGCTGGTGACAGCTCTGAAGTTCACCTCTAACATACCCGAGCTGATCTCACAACTTACGGGTCTGCGTTCCAAACTAAAAGGAAAGAAAGACAGAGCAGATGTGAATAGATCCAAACGCCTGTACTACTTGATTAACGGGCTTGAACAGCAATATCATCAATCAGGATGTTAACCGCCCCAAAACTCGCAAAACCCTTATCTTTATCCCTGCAGATAATGCTGACCCTTAGCATGCTATCACTTAATGCAAGAGGATGCTCCTCTGCATCGCGCAATAAGCTGATCCTTCACCAGGTCCAACGACATCATGCCGACCTACTCTTCCTACAAGAAACAAATATTAAAACAGACACAAGGCCATCCTTGAAATGGGCAGATTGGCCATATGTATTTCATCATTCTCCAACACAACAACATCATGGGGCAGGAGTGAGTGTCGACCTTCATCAAAGGTCAGCCTGCAAGCTCAATGTGATAGCAGAGATCGCTGGATACACAATTTACGCCCTCCTGGATACACCCCAGAAGGAAACCCTGCACCTTTTTAACATCTACATGCCACAGCAGGACAGACTCGCTATCCAAATAACCAACTTCATACAAAGCCACCTCTCTACCATAGATCAAGAACATATCATTCTTGCTGGCGACTTCAACTGCACTCTTGACCCAAAAATGGACAGAGCACGATGCACTGAGCACCGCACAACATTAATCAATAACCTGCAGGCCTTGATAAACAACAATGAATTGGTCGACGTATTTAGACACCAGCACCCAGAAGAAAAGTCCTACACCTGGAGATCAGCAAATACAGCATCAGAAAGACTACCTTACCAAGCCCGACTGGACAGATACTACATCCCAAAACACACCATCCCCCTGGTCAGAAGCATCACACATTTGCCATCTTATATCTCAGATCACTCCTTTATCAAATTACAGCTCTCTTTCTCACCCAATCACTACAAAAGTGTAGGTGCTTATTGGATGTTCAACAATAGCCTTCTTCAAGACAAGGAATACATCTCTAAGCTGCAAGACCTGATATCCAACCTTGCCCAATCCAAAGACAGATTGGAGCCCATGAACACGTGGTGGCCTAGATTTAAAAGTAAACTGAAATCATTCTCGCAAACCTACAGCCATCAGAAAAGTCAACAAAAGCGTAATAATCTCTATCAACTTGAGCAAAGGCTGAAAAATCTCCCATCTGAAAGTCAGACCTACCAGTCAACACTACAAGCCATACAAACCCACTTAGAACACTCTGCAAAAGGCGCCCTGCTCCGATCAAGATACACCCACATAAATCTATCTGATGCCCCGACCAAATACTTTTTCTCATTAGAAAGCAGACATCAGAAATCAACCACCATCACTGCCATTCAGCTGCAAAACGGAAACATCACTGAAGACCCAGAGGAAATCTTCTCTGAAGTAACAAGATTTTATAGAGAAATTTACAGTTCTCAAGAAACCTCTACAAAGGCAACGGAGGAAATCCTTTCAGGACTTAAAAAAATCTCCCATACGGCCCATTGCAGCATGGAGAAACAAATCACCCTACAAGAACTAACAGCAGCATGCAAAGCCCTTTCCAAAAATAAATCACCAGGTCTGGACGGACTGACTTCTGAATTCTTCCAAACGTTTTGGGATCGACTTGGAATGCTACTCTTTGAAATGCTTGAAGAAGCTCAGTTCCATGGACTACCAGCTTCGGTCACCACCTCTGTCGCTCGACTGATTCCCAAGAAAGGAAATCGCGCCAATTTACAAAACTGGCGCCCGATTTCCTTAATGAACACGGACTGTAAAATCATTTCCAAAGCCATCGCCAATAGATTAAAAGCCACTCTCCCTGATATCATCGATCACCAACAAACATATATTCAGTACCTGGAAGATCGATTCACGACAATCTACATCTGATCCGAGACCTCCTCTCCACTGCAAACAGCCAAAGAGAATTCCTAGCACTAATTAGCCTTGACCAGGAAAAGGCATTCGACAACGTTAAACACAGCTACCTATTTCAAACCTTGAAAGCCTTTGGATATGGACCTTACATCATCGGAACAATCCATCTGCTATATAAGGAAGCCAAATTCTGCCTGAAACTCAACAACCAGCTCACCTGCCACTTTCCGTATTCCAGAGGGATAAAACAAGGCTGCCCACTCTCTGGACAACTCTATGCAATTGCCATAGAACCATTCCTTAATAAAATTGCCACCAGTATACAATCCCGACGAACGCTGCTACCAGAACCCCACCTAAATATAACCTACTCAGCATACGCAGATGACGTCACAATTGCAATACGACACGAGAGTGAATTTGAAGTCATTCAAAAGGCTCACGATCTTTATGCTCAAGCATCAGGCGCAAAACTCAACCACTGTAAGACCAGCGGCCTGTGGGCTGGCAAGTGGAAAACTAGAACCGACTCCCCCATCCAAGGCACATGGTCCAGCGAGGGACAGAAATACCTAGGTGTGTACCTCGGCAATACCCTCCTTTTCTCCCAGAAGAACTGGCCCGAATTGCTGAGTCGTTTCAACAAAGTACTCGGAAGATGGAGAAGCGTGTGCGCCACATCTTCGCTGAGAGGGAGAGTGCTTGTGGTCAATCATATGGCGGCAAGCGTTCTCTGACACACCTTCAAAATTCTCACTCCACCTGCTGACTTCCTCCACCAAATCCAGGCATCTATCCGAAGCTTCCTTTGGAACAAAACCAACTGGATGTCCTGCTCCAAACTTAGCCAACCACTTACTCACGGGGGTCAAGGGTTGGTCTCTTTAGACGACAAAATCACAGCATTCCGGATCACCTTTCTTCTTAAGACGCTGCAAACAAAATACGCACATTCCAACACTACGGATAAACTGCTAGCAACAGCCACTAGAGGACTATCCCTTTCAACAATATTGAGAATGGACATGGCACCAGTACCACTCAAACTACCGCCGTTTTATAAAGACGCACTATACCGCTGGAAAAAGCTAAACCTTCACCATAATCTTGAGAGAACATCCCTTCCCGGAATACTTTCAGAACCGCTCTTCTGCAATAAAAGAATAATAGACCCTGCAAATGATGATATTCTCTTCTTCCCTACGTGGAACTGGGCAGGAATAAGAACCATAGGCGACCTCCTGACACCAAGCCTTGAATGGAAAGGATCAGAAGATTTGCCCATTAAAACCATTAATGCAAAGCAGCAACACATACATCTAAAATCAGCGATCACACAAGTTCTTCCAGACATCACTACAACTAAAGGGATCGGAAATGTCACTGGATCCTCGCTTACACCAACCTTCGTCATCACATCACCAGAAGACACTGTACCTCTGTCTCCTGCACCCTCCAAAAAAGTCTATCAGCTAATCATGTCTCGCCATGCAACCACGATTTTCCAGTCATCCACCTGCCAAGCTGTCCCTGCACCCCTCTCTACTCACCACAAGCCACCATCAAACTTTCAGTGGAACCTTCCGTACAGGACGAAATGTTCCAAATCGGACGCAGACATCCAGTGGAGACTGTGGCACAACATCCTTCCCACCCCAGTCAAGCTACAAATCTTCGGGTTACGCTCCTCAAACTACTGCCTCTTCTGCGCCACCCCAGGTACCCTGGAACACATATACCTGGCATGCCCTGTGAACAAGGAACTCGTCAAATACGCTTTGGATGCAGCAAAGCTTGCCTGCAACCACGCCCACACTCCGGAGGACTACTGGTACCTACTTCACTCTGAGCAGACAGCACACACCACCTGCAACTTCCTATTCATTGCGGCCAAGGCCGTCATTTACAGCTTCTACTTGAAGCACACAAGAAGCAGTGACGACGTGCCACCTGTCGACACATCGGCGCAACATCTGAAGTGGAGCCTACGGAGGAAGTTGCAGAGCAGACTTCTACTCGAATTCCACTGCAAAAGACCAGAAACTGTGGATCATCTTAACAGCGAATGGAACAGTGGCGGTCACCTCTTCACCATCACTGAACAGTCCATCACCTTCAACGTGTGACACTTAACATGAGAACGACCCAACCCCAAGAAACTGTTTTTTCTTATTTCCTGAAATTAAAATATTGAAACCTTTGTATTTCTTTCTAAAAAGTTTTCTTTATCTTTCTTTTTTGCTTTGTACATAGAATGTAAATACAGTAGTTGTTGTTAAAAATGTATCTACTGTTCACGTTTTAATAAAAAAAAAAAAATAAATAAAAAATAAAAAATAATATCTCTCTCTCTCTCTCTCTCTCTCTCTCTCTCT
Source organism: Mastigoproctus giganteus (assembly GCF_048544385.1). Lineage (NCBI taxonomy): Eukaryota > Metazoa > Arthropoda > Arachnida > Uropygi > Thelyphonidae > Mastigoproctus > Mastigoproctus giganteus. The sequence goes on from NC_143575.1 coordinate 98,545,969, forward strand.
CTCTCTCTCTCTCTCTCTCTCTCTCTCTCTCTCTCTCTCTCCCCTACGATCCCAATTGTCACTAAATTATATCTTTAAAATTAAATCCCTGCCAGACCACCCTATGTGGCCATCTGTTTCAAGCTATGATGGGAAAATATAACACCCGTTACATTGCCAACCATCTCTTTGGTATTCATGTCCCAGAGCTCAAACAGCTTAATATCACAGTAGACAATGTTGCCCAGTCACCAAGGTAACAACCCCCTCCATTCTGGCTTGCTAAAATTCCACAATGAAACTTCTTCCATTCATAATGGGGGGAAAGCCAGCACTTTGCCATCTGTCTACCTACAACTCTATGCTTCCCATCGAGCTGAATACCCTTGACTTCTTGCCTGTCTTCACTGATGGCTCAAAGTCAGTCATCCATCAGATCTGCTTCCATCTTCTCAAATAACCCTATATCTAGGAAACATTTCCTATGGCTGCAGCACATACACAGCTGAGTTCTACGCTGTAGAGTTAGCCTTGAACCACATTAAGGCCCACAATTACCAAGGGTGTATGGTGTGTACTGATTCTGTAGTATACTACAGGCTTTATCAGGGATGAGGTATAATCCTCACCCATTCCTGACCTGGATCCAGCAGATGTTATATTCTCTTTTTGATTGTTCATTCAACATTCATTTCTGCTGGATTCCAAGCCACATTGGGATCAGGGATAATGAACTGGCAGATGCCTTGGCCAGATCACCGGAACCCCACAATGCTCGTTGCCTGTTATTCTCCTATACAGACTACAGGCTGGTAATGCACTTTATATTACTAAACCAATGGCAGTAATCTTGGTATGGGCAGATCACAAACAAGCTCTATCAGAAAATGCCTGTAATCCAACACTGGCAGTCTAGTCCGCACACAAACCACAGAGAATTATTCTAGCTTACCTCCAACATTCTTGCTGGGGGCAGATGACTCTCCTGTGGATGTGAGAACTGTGGCACTTTTTAACCATTTGTCATATTTTATCTAAGTATCCACATTATAGACATGAATGTGTTTTATATTTTACTGTTTTTAGTCAACTGCCTTGAGCCTTGTACATTTGGTCAGGTTTTTATGCGACAATGAGCATGTGTCTGCTGTTTTTAGTCATTTAAAATCATTAAACCTTTTTACCCATATTTAAAATTTGCCTTTTATTGCTATATCTTTATTGTCATATATTTTATACTTTTTTTTTTCTTTCTATACTTTCACTGTTTATACATTTGGACATAGAGGCCTAATTCATTAGGTCACTGTTATCTCTTATATGACTTAATTTTGCTGCATTATAGCCTTAGTTGCTAATGTGCCACTAAAACCCAAACCAACCAACCATATCTGGGCCAAATTCTACATATTTCCAAATTTAAGCTAAACTGGTGGCTTTTTCTCAACAGTGCTTGCTCTATACCCGTTAAATAAATCCTCAGATCATCTATTCTTAATATCATTAGTACTGTGTACTGCAATGTCACCTTTTGTGTCCTTAAAAATAGGTACAGTGGACCCCCGCTTTATGATATTAATTCATTCCAGAGACACCATCGTATCGTGAAAATATCGTAATATGAACCCAGCACGCTGTTTTTTGATAATTCATTCCAGGTCCTCGGAAGTTGAAATTTTCGCTATATAACTAGGCTATTTATCTCCGTAAAAGGTGATTTTTATAACAGAAATTGTATTAGTTTTATGTAGAATACTGAATACGGTATTTTTCAGTGTGTACCACACACCTTTTATCTAAAAATAACTCTCCCTAAAATTGTGGTGCATCTTACTGGAATAAACAGTAGAGCATGATACAAATTTAACAAAAAGAAAAAAGATAAAAAATGCTGATGATGCCACACATTTTTACTTATTCCCCGCCCTCCCCAATGTTGTTTAAAATGATAATTGATAATTATAAACATTAAAAAAAACAAAAATCATAATTTTCATTTAACTTACATTGGAAAAGCTGTGTCAATGGTGGTGTGGTGATGGAGCTGGAAGATAATCTTTTACCATTAAGATATCAGGACAACCTTCAGGATCTGGTGTTCTTTCTGATCGCTGCCTCTTGCTGTTTATGGTATAAAAACTGTCCAAAGTGGTTTGCTTTTGGCACTTTCTCTGAAGGTTCTTGAAACAACTTAGCACCTGATCTTCAGATTTGCAGGTCATCAATTGAGTGGTTTCAATATCTGGATTTTTTCTTACTGTCCTCTTCACAATATCCCATGCAGCAAACATGACCTTAATTTCTTGAGTTGTTGCTACACAGTCATCCTCCTCATGTTCCTCATCTCCACTGTCATGCTCGCCCATCTGCTCTAATTCCTGGAGCTCCTCTGTTGTCAACTCCCTTCTGTGGTCTGCAATTAACTTCTCCACATTCGCCACATCAATCTGTAGAGCTAAGGACTCACCAAGAGTGATAATTTCCTGCTCTAGAACACCTTCGGCTTCAAATCCTTCAAAAACATGGATGACTGAAGGCCATAAGTTCTTCCAGGCTGCATCGAGGCACCGAGCTGAAACTTCATTCCAAGAACTGACAATCATTTGTACACAGTCTAAGATGTTAAACCTGGTCTTCCAGAATTCCTTTAAGGTGATGGCTCTGTCTCCTGAAGTCTCTTCAGAGCACTTTGCAAGCATCTTCTTTGTGTAAATTTTTTTAAAGTTGGCAATCACTTGCTGTTCCATTAACTGAAGCATAGGGGTGGTATTGGGTGGGAGAAATTTAACAGTAATGAAGTTAAATTGCCCCTCCAGAGATCGGGCAAGTTGGGGATCATGACCTGGCACATTATCAAAAATTAACAATGCCTTTAAAGGAAGTTTTTTTTTAAGTAACCTGTATTTTTCTAAGTAACCTTTGACTGAAGGACAAAACACTTCAAATACCCATTCATTGAAGAGGTGTCTTGTCGTCCAGGCCTTCTTGTTACACTGCCAAAAGACACCCAGCTTGCTTTTGATGACCTTTTACTGTTTAAACACACTGGGAGTTTCCGAGTGGTAAACCAACATTGGCTTAAGTTTAAAATCACCACAGGCATTGGACCCTAACAGCAGAGTAAGCCTATCCTTCATAGACTTATGACCAGGCAACGAGGCCTCTTCTTTTGTGATGTATGTTCGCCTAGGCATCCTTTTCCAAAAGAGGCACGTTTCGTCTATATTAAAGACTTGTTGGGGAAGGTAACCCTCCCTTCTCAACAAGCTCTTGGAACTCCACATTAAAGTTTTCAGTTGCTTCCTGATCAGCACTGAAAGCCTCTCCATGCCATATGACAATTTTTAATATATGGGACCTTTCTCTAAAATGGTCGAACCAACCTTTGCTGCCTTTAAAGTCCCCAAATCGCATATCACTAGCTGAAGGTGTTTTAGTCTTTAAGTCCTCAAAAATCTGCTTTGCACATTCACAAATGTATTGTCCAGGAACTGTATCACTCTTCATTTGTTTTTCTTTTATCCACAGCAACAAAAGCCTTTCCATTTCTACAATCAGTTGTTTGCCTTTTTGGACTGTGTTAGATTCATCACTTACTTTTCTAAGTGATGATTCATTACTTTTTTAAGGTTTTCTTTTTGTTTCACTATGTTTAGAAATGGTTGACTGTGAAAAACCATATTCGTGCACCAGTGAACCAATTTTAGCACCATCATCATGTTTTTTCACTATTTCTTGTTTAATTTTAATTGAAATTTTCTTCTTACGGCGCTCTTTAAAAGCCATATTATGCAATGTTGTATGTTCAAGAATTCAATACAGTAAATTTATGGAAAGTAAGCACAAAGAAAATCACTTGAACTTAAGGATACGAAAACAAAACATGTGCCCAACACGTTTACAAATGTTGCTATTGGCTGAGACAAAGGACCACGTGGTCCGGTTGGAGACAATCATAAGCCATTGTAGAACGAAATAAGTAGGCACCAGTGATCACTCATTAGTAGAATCAGCCACTCAAATCATTAAAATGCACTACACTTTCACCATTTATTGCTATGTTTTGTTATAAGAATGAATTTTGAATGCATTTGTGATATTTTTCTAAAGCACATTTGTGGAGGTCACTACCATAAAACAGTAAAAACAATTTGCACTTTCTAGTTTATTGGGCTTTTCTGTTAGCGCAAGCTATTATAAACAGGTAGTAAATTTGATCTTATTGTATTTGCGATAATACTGATAACTGGAATTCTGTGGGTTTTTACCTTACAGTATTATGGTGAAATATGTTTCACCTTCACTGAAATCATATAAAAAACAAAAATAAATTTTCAGAATCTTCTCTTCATTCCTATTTTTTAGGCTCCATTTAATAGAATTAATTAATTAAAATAGAATTAAAATTCAATTTGAAAACGTGATGACAATATCCCGCGCTTACTACATATTGTATAGTGAACCCATCATATAGCGGGGGTCTACTGTATTTTAAAAGTTAGCATTGTTAACTTTTGCTCCTGCCAGGCATACCTCGTTCTCTTCACCTATCCTTATTTCACAAAGAAAAATTTTTTTCCTGACACCTTAGAGCCATAACCTTTCAATCCATGATCCTATGACAAAATTAACCAGAGAAATATAATTCCTTCAAATAAACTATATAAATACTGATCCCGGACAGAATAACCCGGTAAACAATTCTCTCAGACACTTAAAAAAAAAAAAAAAAATTGTTCGTTATGTAAATATGCTAGGAGTTTGTCATATATTTATTTAATTCACTATAATGATTCACTATAATTATTAATAAGAAATGATGCAAGGAGGCAAGCTTGTATAGAATTATATACACTCATGAGCCAAAACATTATTGCCACCTTTTGCATGATAACCGCTTACACCTGCCATGGCATTGACTCTGTGCAACTGCAGATATCCTCAAGTATCCTTAAATAGATGGATAGAAGAATGTCCCAGAGTTTGGCATTGGTGTGGACTGGCAAATGCTGCATCCCACAAATGTTTGATGGGATTGATGTTGGGGAAATTTGGCAGCCAAGGAAGCACATGAAATGCACGGATGTGACCTTTGAAGTGTTCCTGCACAATATGGGCCTTATGACATAGGGTGTTGTCCTGTTGAACAAGTCGGGTGCCATTTAGATACATGTTTACTGTGTAGGGTAAAACTTGGTCTGAAACAATGCCAAGTTAGGATTTGGTAGTGAAGGGGTGTTCATTGGGGATGAGGGGAACCTAGTGATGTCCATGAAAACCGCCGCTACTGGTCTCTTGTCATCCAGCCATGCAGTCTGGTTGCAACTCTTCACCCTTGCTCGCTGAATACGCACCTGTCCATTGGCATTGTTGGGGAGGGGGGGGAAGTGAGAATGAATGGAATGGTCATAATCATAATTGTTGGGGGGGGAGTGAAAATGGAATGCGCACGGCACCAATCGTTGGAGGGGGTTTATGTTAGAATATTCTGTAATTGTTTATTTGGTGTTATCTGTCGTTAGGTCGTCACAACCATTTTTGATAGGAGAAATAATGAATAATGTCTTCTATTATAAAAGGCTATAATTGCTATAAAGGCTGTCATTAAGTTATATTTGCATGATTAAATTTTTCTCCTTAATCAGTAATCTTCCCCAACATAGTTATGGCTTAATCTGTGTGTCTGGTAAGTTATATTTGCATGATTAAATTTTTCTCCTTAATCAGTAATCTTCCCCAACATAGTTATGGCTTAATCTGTGTGTCTGGTGGCTTTAGAACCAGATTTCGTATATCCTAATACATAATAGATGAGATGAATAACCTATTTCCTCTACTATGCATGCGATTTGAATCTGTTTTGCGTTGTGTACTAGGAAGAGTTTAATTAATTAATTTAATTAATTATATATATATATATTTCATTCCTAGCGCAATATTTTTAATTGATCTTAATCAACCCCGGGTGAATACTGATGTGATCTGAAGTCAGCAACGAGGCAGTATTTGTAACAAAACAATCATTTAATACAATATATAAAACACATTACAAAAGAAATACACACATATATAACTCATTCTCACTTTTATAACATTTCATCTTCTTATTAAAGATTAGGAAATTATCATCATTTGATTTAAACCGTTTTAAGATTATACCATGATTCCTTATAATTATATTTCTCTTACAAGGGCCATACCATTAATACAACAATCTATACTATCCATAAACATATATATATATTTCTATTGGCCTTTGTTGAATATCAACTGGGTACCATTGTCTTTTCACCCTTTTCCCTTCTGTTTAATATTTAAGACATTTAGTATTTGTGAACGTTTCAACATTTAAAACATTTATTATTTTAAGTACATACATTAGGATATCAGATCTTTATGTTAACCAGTTAATATTCATGGTACTTAACTGTTGTACCGTGGCATGTATATAATTCATGGGTAACATATATAAACATAGAAAGAAATCAACTTAGAAAGGAATCATCTTTTAAAACTGCGTCACCGTAATATTCCATTTAAACTATCTCTCGTTCTCACACATACATGGTGAAACATTTTAGCTTACCGTTATCTCTCCCTTAGGCTTGCTTCAAGCTTTCTTCCTTCTTTCTTCTGCTTGATTCTGCTGCGGGAAAGTTACTCGACTCCTCAATACGATTTTCACTGACCAATTTTTATTAAGTAGCGTTTCACTACATATAAAATGTCGCGACTCTCTTTTAATTTTCTAGATCGAACTATCTTCCAATTCTTCTTACTAATGCTATGCTTAACAACAACAACGCCAACACTTTTTCTTCTCTCCTAACTCTCTCTTTTTCTAGTACACTCTCCATCTGCTTTTATATTCAGGGTCACATCCTTCGGGTATCTTACCATCGCTTGTCTCATTGGATGTTCTAATTCCAAGGCCAAAATCTTAGGTAATCTTTGTACCATGTCATGGTCAAAGAATCTGTTGACTCTTCTTCTAGGCCACTTAACGAACAGCAAACCCTATGTACGTCACGATTTTCTCAGTTGCTACGAAGGCGTTGCCGACGTTGATGTTATTTCTGACCATCTTTGGGCAAGCTAGATTGTTATTATTCTATATCACTATCATTTGGAAAGAGCTCAAGGTATTTTGTTGTTTATATGGGGAAGGAACTGATCTTCCCCTGCTATAGCATCTTCCCAACTTGCTAAACGCCAGCGTGTTTATAGGAGAAGACACTTTTCCCTTGACATCTTGACCCTCCAATGGAAGTTTATACAGCTGGAAATGTACTGTATATAATTTTCTCCAAAGCAAGGTTACGAGTGGGGCTGGGTCTTTAGAGGATATTTAATATTCTATTTCTAATTTCGAATAACATTTACTTGACTTTACTGATTTTCGTCCTTGCTGATGGTATTACAATTTCTATGAATTTCAACACAATTCAAATATACATCAGCAACCAGGGAAATCAGACTAATAGTTAATTTATCCATTACTGAATATTTAATTAATCCGAAAAGAGAAAGGTGGGATTCATACCACTCGTAACACTGCTCTCTCCCCCGAGAAAAAGATTTAGTTTACGGGATGAAAATCCGGGAACTCAATCTTTGGTAAGCTTTGGGAAAGTAGGTGCGACTTCAAACAAAAAAATGATTCCTTCCTTTACATAAAATAATTATTTGATAACATTACTAAATAATTGAAGATTAACATGGGTATATTTACTTTATCATTATATCAATGTAGCAATATTGATTATTAGAATACTTCTAAGTCATTAACATAAGTAATACAATGTTATATAAGAAAAGCATACATAATATTATTCTGAGACATTATTTATTTCTTGAATAATCACCATTCCTTTGCATTCGGGATTCACTATAGTCCTGAACATTCAGTCTTAAATATGAACTGTTCAAAAAAAGAAAGAAATGGAATGTTCGAAGCACACTGTTTATGTTCTTTCACTTCCTTTGTATTACTGTCCTTAATCACCCACTTGCTTCAGCTATGATTCTGTATCAGCATCTTTTCTTGCTTCAAACACTTCCATGAGTGAACAACTGTGATTTTCTTTCACAATTAGTCTGTCTTTCCTTATCTTCCAAATCACTCAGAAGAGATGATACATATAATAAAAAGAACCAAACTTTAATATATATTCTTTCAGCATATTTATGAACAATGAATTACTTGATTATTAAAATACATATAGTAATAAATGACAAAGACTATAAACTAAAACTTCGGTTTCACCAAAGAAAAAAGAATATATCTAATAGAAAATGATAAATCATTAAAAAAAAAAAAAATGTTTATTTCCTTCTTCTTATTCTCTTCAACGATTGAGATCTCTTCCTCTTTTACTTGACCAATTTGAAGAAAACACATCACTATTGGTAACACTTGTGATGATTTTAGCAAACTGGAATTGAAGATCTCTCTCTTGAATAGGACGTATAGCACAAAGATATAATGTGAGTATTGCATAATTACATCAAGAAAAATCAAAAAAAAAATGCTTTATTAGAAGACTCAGTGATTAAGATGTTCACAAGTTCAGAACGATTCCGATTAAGTGGCAGTCTATTCTGATCTAAGTGGGAACTTCTTGTCTTTCATCTTCTCTTCTCAGATCTAAGCTATTAATGTTCTCTTCGTCAGTGATGTTTTTACTATAATATATTTGGTAAGAGTTGCTTATCTCTTCCATGTTATTTCCACGTTTTCGTAATTTCCACAATGCAGTTCCTAAGGTTATAATGATTAACAGTCCGGCTGGGACTCCTAACGTGAAAAAGATTGCTTCTTTTGACCAGTTTTTTTCTAAAGGTATGGTGAGTTTTAAATAACCCCATTTATTCCATGTGTGACACTGATAATGACCGAAATCTTCTACACGTACAGACTTAATCATAAGTGAACTACTGAGATTTCTTATTCCTTGCATTTCTATATGTGTGGTCAAATCATCCAAATTTGGGCCTTTCCAAGTCAGATTTTCGACAGGAGGCACATTTTTGAAAATGCAACGAAGTTGAACATCATCTCCAAGACTTGCAAGATGTGAACTGCATATGCCTTCTGGTGGTTCCTTCAGATAAATTAAAGCCTCATCTTTTACCGACGGAAAATTCGGGATCACTCCTTCACATGAATAACGACCTGATGTTCTTGGCGACATCTTGGGGATCGTTAGAGTAGAAATAATGCCAACTTGAATGAGCTTATCTTCAAAGTACCATTTTACTGTAGGCAATGGAAATCCTCTGACATCGCACTGCAACACAACTGGGTTACCATAGGTTGTGGCAATGTCACTTAGTTTCGTGTTCAAGGTGGGGCCATATGATACCGACATTATAAATGAAGTTTGAGCTGATCCTAATTCGTTTCGTACAACGCATGTGAAGTTGTTATTGTGATTTTCTCTTCGAATATTCCTGATTATAAGCATAGCATTTCCTTCCTTTATTAATCGCTCTTCTCCTTTGAACCATTGATATGAGAAAACGTCAGGATTTGCTAATGCCTCACATTTCAACTTAAAATCACCATGCTCACGTGCAATTCTTGAAGTTGCTTTCATGGTAACTCTTGGTTTATATTTAACGATGATTGTTATGGAAATCATCAAAGGGTGAGGATAAGTCACATGATTTGCAATACATGAGAAAGCCTTTTTATCATATTCTGGTATCAGAGTAGTTATCCATTTTAAATAGGAGGTCATTCTAATTTTATCTGACCACGGCTCATGGCTAGATTGTATGGATCCTTTTATCATAGAACCATCGTATTTAATCCAGCTTAATGAAGCGGGTGGCTTTCCTGCTAGAGACTTACATGTGAGAGTATCTTGGTCCCCCTCGTTTCCACTGAGAAACGGACCTTCCCCTATCTGAGGAGGTAGAGGAGTGACATAAACTGTCAGATTAGCTGTGCTGGATCGGAACTGACGTCCATCCTCGGTATTAACTCGACAATAATAGTCACCTTCATCTGTCAACTGCAATTCAGAAATCTGCAGTGAAAAATCATTCTCTTTAGGAGAACCAACTACTTCATAGTCAGGGAGACCACGGGGTCTGTAGTAACTGTCTATATTCTTTCCATTAGCCTACCCTGATGCCTGTCATTGACTACCCTGCCAACTTTGTATCATCAGCAAACTTAGATGTTAAAGTTTATATGCCCTGCCCTCATCATTAATGCATGTTATTAATATATATTGAAAACAATAATTAGCTAATAACATTAGCCCAAGAAGAGCATTACCCATTATTAAACACTGTCTCGTACCAGCGGAATTTGTACTTTCCTAATTTGTCTTTCCTGTGGAACAGGATCAAAAACTTTACTGAAATCTAAGTGTATGATCAAAAAGAATTTTTGCATCCTGTTCCTTTGTTGCTGCATCTTAGTAGCTAATCATGTTGGTCAGACATTATCTCCCTTTAACAAATTCATCCTGCATTTGCCATACTGCATTTCCGTCAAGCTCATCCTGCATTGTTTCTTTAACAGCTGCTTGTTATTTTCCCTGGAACAGAAGTCAAGTTTATATGTCTGTAATTACTCATTTTGCCTTTTAATCCCCTTTTTGAATAGGAGAGATTGGCACATCTCTAATCTGTAGAGACCTTCCCTGAACCCAAAGATGTTCTGCTTCCATAATGGTGGCTAAAGGTTTGCTTACCTCTTTTTGCTGGTTCTTTTAATATAATTAGAAAGATTCCATCAGTACATTACTTCATTTTTAGCTTCAACAATTTTATTTTACTTTCCTCTCAGTTATTACAAAACATTTAGCTTCCAGTAATAACTTGGTATCCTTCTATCATTCCCATCCCTAAAAAGACATTCTTCATGCATGAATATAGACGCAAAATATTTATAGATGCAAAAAGAGACCTGGGGGTAATTGTGCAGTTAGATATAAATTTTTCTGAATAGTGCAGACAGGCTGCCAGAATAGATCATGGGGTTTTGTCAATGATAATACAAGAATTTTGAAAGCAAGGATAAGGAGGTGATTATTTCCTTGTATAAGGTGATGGTCAGGCCATACCTCGAGTACTGCATACAGGTCTAGACGCCTCATTTTAGGAAGGATGTAGAGTTGCTAGAACGAATACAGAGAAGGGCAAAAAGACTGGTGAGGGGAACAAAGTTGTGCTCTTACAAAGAAAGGCTTAAGTTCTGCAAATTGCAGCATCTCAAGACTAGGCACCTGCAAGGCGATCTGATTGAGGTGTATAAGGGCTTGAATCGATTGAGCAGGCCCAATGCTGATAGGATTCTTCATCTTGCTCAGTTTACAAACCTGAGTGGGCATAAACTGAAATTGAGCAAAGACAGTTGTCAAATAGATGTGTGGAAATTTGCCTTTAGCGAGCGGGTAGTTGATTGCTGGAATAAACTTCCTTCTGTTGTTGTGGAAGTTGATAGCTTAAATAAATTCAAGGCAGAACTAGACAAACATTTGAAATGAATGGATGGGTGAAATGGAAAGGGTTGTTTTTTTTTTTTTTTTTATAAGCTTGCTTTCTTGCATTGTATGCCTCTGCTAATGCTAACAGAGCTGGTCTTAGCCTTGGCCTTTGATAGTTGCTTGACCAAAAACTTCACATTGCAATTGGAAATTTCAGAGCATGCAGATTTCCTCACCTTGTTGGCCTTCTTCTCACAGTATGTTTGAAGTAATCTGTCATGGGCTTCAGCCATCTTAAATTTGTGATTATTTTCAGTACAGCTCTTTTCTAAAATGCTTGACTATATTTACTTGTGGGACAAAGGCTAATTCAGTTAGCTTTAATTTCTATAGCAAGTACTGTACCATTGCCATATCATTTCTGCAAGCCACTTGCCTGTATTCATCTCCATAGACACTGACCAATGGGGAAGAAACAGCTTCCTAGTTTTGCTTTATCAAATGCTTCTCTGAGTGCTGATATAATTTCCTGTTCAAAGTCAACTATTATCAATTTTGGATGTAAGTGTGGCCAACTGCTTCAAAGCATTCACGGTTCTTTTGCAACACTGACATCAAAATATACAAAGAAAATGCCTATGATTTGTATACAGCTGCAAGAAGACTGTGGGGACTGTTTTCAGTCTGGTGTTGCAGAACCATTGTGCAGACCTGCCTTCAGTACAGTGAAGTTTTTCCTAGTTGAAAATATAACCAATCAATTGTGGCCATTGCTGTTGTACAGTATATGGTGGCAGTTTACATGCTCTTGGGGTTCCATGCTAAGGGTAACAGGAACCATATCAGCCTTGGTCGTTGCTTGCTGAATTATCCTAGAAATAATAAATAAATTTTCTGTTTATACTCCGGGACAACCACATGGTCACAGGAGTTCACGGGTAGAGAGAACACAAGAAACAGCATCATATTCAGCAGTCATGGGCTTGAACCCGGGTCACTCAAGGCACGTGTACTTATGCACCTGCCCACTCTGCTACTGTGGGTGTCATTGCCTGCAAATGTAACAAGGATAAACAGTCTTGTGTGATTACTGATATGACAGGATCCTGAGTATTTTGAGCAACAACAATCTTCATCTGTTTCACTGAGCACTTGATACCAACAGCAGCAACTTCTGGAGAATGGTTTGGCTTGTCTTCTGGATAATACCATTAGATTATTCAGTGGAAATAGTGTGGCATGTTTCTAAGGGCCTCTGTTTATGGATTAAGTGTACCACAAAATCACTTTTTTTATGGATTAAGCATGTTTCTTAATCATGGATTAAGAAATCAAATTTTATGCATGTTTCTAAGGGCCTCTGTTTATGGATTAAGTGTACCACAAAATCACAAAATTTTAAGTGTACCACAAAATCACTTTAGTGATTTTGTGGTACACTTAAAATTTTGTGGTACACTTTTGTGGTACACCACAAAATCACTTTAGTGATTTTGTGATGTGCTTTCAATGCAAGAAAAGTTATAGCTATCAACAACTAGAAAATTCGACTGTGCCAACTTCTCTCAAATTCTAATGGTATACTTGCAGGTTCTGTAACTTTCCATCCAACAGCAGAAGTGCATAACTACTTTCTCTTCATTTTTTATATACCCCTAGTGGTGACATTGGTGTTCCGCTAGGACATGATGATATCACTGGCCACATCACATGCACCCACTCATTAAGTGTAAAAATACTGTGTACCATTGTCCTTCATGTGTCCCTACAGTGTTTCTCTGGTTACTACAACAACAACAACTGCTTTGTCAGGTTATTTTTATACAGATTATTTCATGAACACCTCAGCTCATTCCTTGGTGGGTTTGGAAATTATTGAAATACAGTTTCTTAATCTACTGTTTAATCATATGCTATTCTTTATCCTTTTGCATTTTATTTCACAAATCTAGCAATCCTTGAAACCACTATGAAACAAGAAATGCATATTAAACAAGATCATCTCAGTAAATTCTGGTATGCTCTCATAAATGCTTCTAAAAATATATAAGTATCAAGTAGTTTAGTGTAAATTGAGTAGATTTGTAATAATGCATATTTCTAAAACCCTTGCATACATATTTATATATTTATTTTTGTTTCATTAGTTCATTGTGGTTGCAGAAGACATCTGTTCTACTTTGGAGAAAGCTGGTTATTGGGCAGATTTCATAGATCCTTCATCTGGAAGGCCTGTAAGTATTTTAAACAATGTTTAAGAATTTAAATGTTATCTCGTGAAATAATGTATTAATTATATTTGATATACTTCAATACTACTTTGAAGTAAATCAGATGTAATTTCAGAGTGTCTTTAGCTATGAATGAAGTGATAGCAAAAAATACGGAAATGAAAATTTGGGCTGGCCATGGTCCAGTGGTTAGAGTAATGAGGTAGTGTTTGAGCACATATGTTGCCACAAACATGCATAGCTATATTGTTAACTGTTGCACTGAAAATCGGTGCTGCCCTCAATAATTAATTCACAAATATAGCAGTCCTTGAAGCCACTAGTATGTATGCCGTCACAATAAATATGTGAACCCTTCTGGCTTTGGCCATAACAAAAATAAATGGCAATTTATTTATTTATAAATTTTGTAAAATTGAGCAATCTTGAACTGATGCTTCATCATTATAATGCTCTCTGTTGTATGCAAGGTTCACAACAGTGGTAACTGATTTTTTTGACAGTTTTTAATTGATGATTGTAGTGGGACAAATCATTTAGCTTCCAGTAATAACTTGGTATACTTTCCCATCCCCAAAAAGACATTCTTCATGCATGAATCTTTTGTTGAATGGCTGCAGTGGGGATTTTCTGAGACACTGAAAGCTACAAAGGGTTTGGTTAATATCATACGTTGCTGTATTTAAGATTAATAAGAAAATATTCTTTACAATTTATATTTATGTATGAATATCAGTAAAAGAATATTTACTATTTAAACTTCTAGAAATAATCTAAAAATAGAAATAACTTTAAAAAAAAATAAAATAAAGCATTCGGTAATACACATGACAGCTGTGTCTTGTGTATTTCAGAATGATGAGATGCATATTTATATCTGAACAGCCCTGAAGGTGATTGATGTGCAAAGCTGTATTTCTATATTTTCTCTCTAGGATGCTTAATATAGCTAGTGAAATCTTAATTTTTTTTGCAACCAGGGAAAAAGCTTGGAAAAAGGTGCTCAAAGTTCAGACTATGGACCCTGTCCATAGTCTGAACTTTGAGCACCTTTGTTATAGTCTATTAAAATTACATTAGTAATTACTTAATTCTGGTCACTTTCCTCTATGTTAGTACCCCCCCCTGCCAAAAAAAAAAAAAAAAACTGAGTCAATTGCTCTTTGCTTATTTCGTAAATTAACAGAGGATCCAAAAGTGAACTTCATGAAATCTAGCCTTCTATTGCTTTACAAAATTTATGTGTGTGTCCCCTTTTTCTTGTTTCCCTTGCAGACGTGAGAATATCTCTCTCAGTCATTCTGCTTATTCCTTTAAGGGCCTTGAATGCCTCTGTTAGGTTCACCTCTGAAGTGTCTAGACTCCAGGCTCTGCAGATCTTCTAAGATATTTCTCATAGGGACAATCCTTAGCACTCCCAGCAGATCTAGTTATCCTACTTTGGGCCCTCTTGAAGTTCTATCTCACCATTAGGTGAGAAATCCAGACCGCCAAATGATCTTGCCATTGTTTTATAAAGGAGAATAATAACATCCATCTCCCTGCTGATAAAGATCTTGTTGATCATTGATAGTACAACCTTGAGTTATGAGGCAAAACTTTGTAGAACAGGCACATCTCATAGCTTTGTAGAACATATGAGAGTCTATGAGACAGCGAGTGAAGAGACTCTGTTAGAGATGAATCATTAATTAACCTAACTGCCCTCTTCTGAATGGAAATAAGAAGCCAAAGAGAGGTTTTGGGGGCACCACCCCAAATGTGGGAGCCATATTCCATGGCAGGGTGGATTTGTGATTTATACAGAGTGAGCAGCTGTTTGGAAGAAAAGTAACACCGAGAGCGAAAGAGAAAACCAAGTTTTTTAGATGCAGAGGAAGCAATATTTGTAATGTGCTTGTGCCAAGAGAGATTAGAAGTCAGGTTAATTCCCAAAAGAGAGATATCATTTTGCCTAGAAAACGGAGTGTCACTAAAGATAAGCATAGGAGCAGAAGAATCCTTTTTGTGAGATATAAGACAAGACTGAGTTTTAGAAGGGTTGAAATCAACTAGGTTGTCTTTGCCCCACTGGAGAATTACCTGAAGATTGACATTTAAGGAATTGGTAGCAGATATTTGAGAAGTTGAAGCTTATTGAGCAGGGAAAGGTTTCTCAAAATGGAAAGTAGAATGCAATGTGCTATCATTGACAAAACTATAGATAGGATTTCCAGTCAATGGAAGAAGATCATTAATATACAAGAGGAAAAGAGTGGGGGAAAGAACTGAACCTTGGTGGACACCGGCATTAGTGGAGAAGTTGAAAGACAGAGAGCCATCTACTATCACCCTCAGTGAGCGATCAGAGAGAACACTGGATAACCAATTACTAAAAACAGTTGGCAAACCATAAGATGGAAGCTTGTTTAGAAGACCTTTATGCCAAACACGATCGAAAGCCTTTGAGATGTCAAGAGCAACTACTTGTGTTTCACCGAACCTTTCCATTGAATTAGTCCATAAATGGGTAACATAAGCCAGAATATCACCAGTGCATCGACACTGATGGAATCCATACTGGCGATCGTTGATCAGATGGAAGGTTTCTAGGTAGTTTAAGAGTTGGCGGTTAATTGTTTTCTCCATTGCTTTAGAAAGGGTAGAAGTATTTGCAATAGGATTATAATTGGATGGGAGGGATTTGTCACCCTTTTTAGGAACTGGCTGGATATGAGCAAATTTCCAAGCAGAAGGAAAAACACCTTTGGAATAAGAAAGTGAAAAAAGGCAGCAAAGAATAGGAGTAAGTTCAGGAGCACAGGTTTTGAGAACAAGTGGAGAAATACCATCGGGATCTGGAGCTTTCTTAGCAGTGAGATTCGTCAAAATCCTTCTGACATCCTTTTGACGGAAGACTACAGGAGGCATTGAATGGAGCGTGGTGGGAGGTGTTTAACCAAGATCATTAATACATGAGTTGGAAGGAAAATCCGATGCTAGCAGGTCAGCTATATCTTTGGCTGAAGTGGCAACAGAACCATCTGGTTTGGCCAGAGGTGGGAGCAGAGATGGGCAAAAGTTGCGGCCAATAGCTTTGGCAAGAGACCAGAATGCTCGGCTACCATTAGGGCAAGAAGCAAGTTTTCTACTCTTAGTCTGTTCAAACTCTAGTTTGGACTGATTAATAACTGCTTTACAATTGTTGCGAGCTTTGATGTAGGCAGAAAATGAAATTGAAGAATTGGAAACAAGCAATTACGATATGCAATATTCTTCTCTTGAACAGCCTTAGAACATTTATTGGAAAACCACGGTTTAGATAAAGGACGAGATTTTAAAGTATAGTGTGGGATAAAGGATTCGATTCCTGCAAGAATAATTTCACTGACACGATCTGAGCAAACGTTGATATCAGAAGTTTTGAAACAGTAATCCGACCAAGGAAAAGAAGAAAAGAAGTCTCGCAGGTCATCCCATTTTGCATTCTTGTAATGCCAAACAACATGAGGTTGGTGGGAATAGCCATGAGGTAAATGTTCCATTGGAGAACAGACAATCACCAAGTTGTGATTTGAAGTGCCTAAAGGACCTCTCACTTTGACCGTGTACTTAGAAGGGTTGTTTGCTAGAAAAAGATCAAGTCTGTTGGCTGTATGATTAGGATTGTCCGGTATTCTTGTAGGTAAATGAACAATCTGTGCAAGGTCATTAGTAATTGCAAAAGCCTCGGCATCTCAACCAGCTGGGTCGGTGTGACTAGAAAACGGAAGCTAGCTGGAGTTGTGAACATTAAAATCACCAAGGAAAATCACGTCACTGTTAGGACTGTTAGGAAAGTTGGACTGGAGAAAGTCAAGTTGCAAAGAGAGGAAGGTAAAAGAGCTCCAAGTGATTATTGGAGTTGGGAGAACAGTAGAGACAACAGATGAATTTGATACAATGAGGTAGAGAGATTTTAAGCCAGAGAAGATCAAAGAGAGAAGATTCCAAATTGCCAAGTCTCTGACAGGGAATATCGGAACAGACATATGCACAAGTACCACCTTTGAGGCGAAATGAATCATACAGCGAATAATTTGGGCATCTGAGATGAGCAGTAGTTGAATCAACCAATAACTGAGATTCTGTCAGAAAAAGTACATGGGGTTTGGCAGACTGCAAGTGGAAATTGACATGGTTGAGAATGAATTAGGAAGTGCTTGGGAGTTTAGATCTTTTCGCAGATAAGCTTGCTCTATTAGTTTGACCATTCGTGGTGTGTTCAATAGTGAGAAAAAGTGGGTGGGACATGCTGTATGAAGTAATGAAATTTTTGGATATGGCATACACATGGTAAGAATATGCCCAGATCCTTGACATGACTTGGCTTTGACAATTCTCCCCGCATACACACTACTCGGACTCCCTCCAGTCACTATCTGGCAGAGTAGAGGTAGCAAGATTATACACTAGCTGATCCGGAAGTCTCCTAGAGAGTTACCAATAGGTTCAGTCTGGTATACTAACTAGCGGCCTGTCTGAAAACACCGTTTTAGAGCTGTACCCTCGAAATGTAAGGAATATTGGTTCTCGCCACGATGTTCATCATAACCTCAAAAGTCATCAATAATACTGCATGATTGGAAGAGATGGAGAAGGGTTGACCGGAACTTAGCTCTAGAGACTAAACATGGGTTCCACCACTTCAAGCCTCCAATAAGCAAAGTGGTGGTATTGCGGTTGTTGATGAGAGTCATCTACCACCTAGTACAAACTGGTAACATAGAGGGCCAGCATTCCTCCATGTTTTGTGGGCGCCACACCTCGACCCCTGCTCACGTTGGTTCACACCTGGGTGGTCACCCACCATGTACTTGTGCATGGAGGTTATACCTAGGATTACTAACATTCCCACCATTGTGAAGGTGCAAGCAGAGGATTTGGCTGTCACAGACCGTCCGGACTTCACCGAAATTGGGTCCACTTGACTTGAGTGCCACCCAAATATCACTTCCATCAGCATTTTAGACTCCCAGGTAGCAAGTACAGCTTGTCTGGCATATCTGAGAGAATGTCTGTGACAACCTCAAGGACCAATTTATCAATGATATTGATGAAACTATATCAGGCTTAGTGTCGAAGTTTGCAGATGATACAAAGGTTGGCAGGGTTGTTAATGACAGTAATGGTAGTGTGCTACTGCAACAGGATCTAGAAAATTTGGGCAGATGGGCTGAGAAGTGACAACTAAAGTTTAACATTGACAAATGCAAAGTACTGCATATGGGTAGAAGTAACCCCAGAGGAATGTACTAACTATGTGGTACTACACTTAGGGTGGTAGAAAATGTAAAAAAACCTAGGAGTGATTGTGCAGTCAGATATGAAGTTTTCTGAGCAATGAAGACAGGTTGCCAGAGCAGGTCATGGGGTGGTGTCAGTGATATACAGCAATTTTTCTAGTAGGGAAAATGTGGTGTTATCCCTTTGTATAAGGCAGTGGTCAGGCCACGCCTTGAGTACTGCATATAGGTCTGGAGGCCTCATTTTAGGAAGGATGTAGAGTTTCTTGGGCATATACAGAGAAGGGCAACAAGGTTGGTGAGGGGAACAAAGGGGTCCTCTTACCAAGAAAGGCTTAAGTACTGCAAATTGCAGTGGCTGGAGACTAGGCACCTGCAAGGTGATCTGATTGAGTTGTATAAGGCCTTGAATGGGTTGAGCATGCTGAATTCTGATGGGATTCTTCCGTTTGCTCAGATTATGAACCTGAGGGGACATAAATTCAAATTGATGAAAGAAAGTTGTAGAATAGATGTGCAGAAATTTGCCTTTAAGCAGCAGGTGGTTAATTGCTGAAACAAACTTCCATGTATTGTTATGGAAGTTGATAGCTTAAATTTAAGGAGGAACTGGACAAACGTTTGGAGGGAATGGTTGTGTGAAATTGTTTTTTTTTTTTCTCTCTCTTTTTTTTTTTTTTTTTTTTGGCTGATGCTACATAAGCTCACACATTTGCTTTCTTGCATCACATGCCTCTATTACTACTACTACTATCTTTAATTCTGTGTGTACTGAATGTACCTAGGTGTTGTCCTGGGGGAGCGAATGACCTTTGTAGTGGATGCTACATATGTGAGAGACAAAGTGAAATGGTTGTATGCCAAGCTCCAGAAAGTGACTCGTGTAGAGTGGGGCATAAATGGGGCACCCTCCACCTCCTTTATGATAACATCTTTATCTCAATCATGACATATACAGCTGAGGTCTGGGGGGGGGTCAATTGAATATTCACACGTCCGACGGATCTTGTCTTCTGCACAGAGGTTTGCTCTTCTGGGGATCACCAGGGCTTGCAGGACTGTGGCTACTGATGCGTTATGCATTCTTGCTGGTAAAATGCCAGCTGAATTGGTAGTAGCTCAGTATGCCTTGCAATATACCCTTAAGAGAGGAATCTCTAGATAGATTTTTGGTGTCGGGTCGTGCCCAGTGGGGCAGGTTGCGGCAATGCTTGACTTGTTATCTGAATGAATGTGAGTCAGTGAAGAATTGGGAGCCATCTGGAAAATGCAGTGGACCAGTTCTGAGAAGGGTTGACATTTATTTGCCTTCATTCCTTTGGTTTGTGTAGTGAGCCAGGAAAGATGTTCCTGGCTCCAGTTTGGGCTTGCGACGTGCTGTTCTTACTGGACATGACCTGAAGTCAAGGTTGTTTCGGTTTGGGTTGTCCCCGATGAAGTTATTTGCTTGCGGGGAGCCAGAGACTGGCCTCCACGTGCTGTTTGAGTGTCTGATGTATGTGGACCTTAGAGCGAGACTGGAGCTAGGGACGCTTGCTCTCACAGAAAACAATTTGGTACAACTGTTTAATGATTGAAATAGTTTTTGTTATTTTGTTGAGTTTTCAAAATACGCTTATACTAGAAGTAGGGCGATGCCTGGCTGGTAGTAATAGCGACCTACCTCCTCGTGGTGGGGACAGTAACCCGTGGTGGGGTGTGATGTTCGAGATTATTAACAATTAATTTGTGATTTGAGTTGTATTTTCAGTTGAAATAACCTACTGGATTGGTAGTAAGAAGAAAATACGATTAAGGACTAAGTCATATATGATTGAAAATCCGTGAGGCGACTTGGGATGGTAGCTCACTCAAATGACAGATGTACTGAATTAAAGGTAGTTTAGCTAGCTAATATCAGCACAATGACATTTAAAAATGGACTGGCTGGCTCAGAGCCTGGATCTCAACCTATTAAGCCAGACTGTGCTGCAACTTAATGAGTTGAAGTGCTGGGTTAGGCAACCAAAAATGGCATTCCATGCTGGCTTCAGTTAGTTGCTTTGGAGGAGGCAAATTTCAGCCAACAGTCAGAGATTATTAGAAAATATGCCCAGGACAGTTGAGGCTGCCATACAGATAAAGATGGTGCTACTGTATATAGTTTTTTTGCATTAAAAGCCCTTTTTGCAACTACCTGCATGTGTCCAAATACATTTGTTCATATATTTTATGGCTAAATGTGAAATAAATGGCACTTGTTTCTGTCTAATTGTAGTTTGGCTCATCCTCCTTTTTAGAATGCTAGCATTTGATGATCTGTAGTCATACTAAGTTGTATCTCTAGGTATAGAAAGGTAGTAATTTTCTTCATAAAGTTTTTTTTTATTAATTTAAAATACTTTTACATATGCAGGTAAAATCTACATATGTAAGAGTATTTCATATGTAAAAATATTTGTGACATATTTTTTGCTCTATTAGAAATTGCCCATGAATTTCTATGCAGTTGTGTGTTTTCTTTTAATATAAGGTACTGCACTTGACTATACTAGATTTAACTCATTCATTGCTTCCTCATGCACATATGTGGCATCAGATTTTTAATCGACTTGGAGGGGAAACCACTCTACTTATAGAACTTTTTCTTCCAGTTTGACTGAAGAAAAACCAGATATTTTTGTCAAGCAACCTTCACCAGAGGCTGGTTAATTCAGTCATAGTGAGAAGAAAGTCAAAAATGTCCAATTCAGATTACTCATTCTTGGGTTAAAAAAGGCTTTTGCTAGCAGTAAAAGTGTTAAATAATTTAAACTGATGCATGCCACTGAAGTAAAAGAATTTTGAAGCATGTATGTTATTGTTGGTAATCTTTGATTATATCTGACTATATTTAATGAGATATAACTAGACTAGTAGAACATAACTTTTAACAAGCAAGCCTGTTTAACAAAGAGGCTAAAAGTAGCGAAAAAAAGCAATATAAGTACTTTATAGTGGCACTGATTCATGTTCACATCCAGTTCATTATCCAGAAGTTTTTAAAAAAGACAAATTGATGACCTCAAGAAAAAGAACTGATAAAAGCAACCCTAAACTGGCCAAGCAAGTTGATAATTCCAAGAATGTTATCCTCACTTGTGCAGAAGGTCTCTCTCTCTCTCTCTCTCTCTCTCTCTCTCTCTCTCTTAAAGCAATTTGCTTCTTTCAGTGTTATGGCAATGTTTGAAAATCTGAATATACATCTTCAATCCAAGGTACTTGTACCTCATATCCATGTACTGAGGTCATTGCTTCTAGATATTGGAAAATGTTATGTGCATATTTTATCAAGTTTTCAGATCTTCTCCTTCCATTTTGGATATTAATTACCATAGCAGACTAATCCAGTAGGATGATTCTGACTTAGTCATTTTGCTACTACCAAAGTTGGAAAGAATCTAAAACAAGAGCATGAGATTCTGTTCTTTTGCTTTGTGAGGAAGTATTTTATTGCTGTATGTCACTACATGGTGCACAAGTTCCCCTTGAAAAATGTTCTTATAAATTCTGAGGTAGCACATATTTCTTCAACTGGCAAGTGGACCAATTTAAAATTTTTTGTGGATGAGTTTCCAGTACTACTGTTTGGTGTCGTTGAAGAAATAATGAAGCAATATTTTTTTCCGCATAATTTCTCAGTTTCAGTGTGAGAACCTGCTATGTGCTATTATGAAAGAAGAAAAAATTGATGTACAGGTGTTCCCTTGGTTGGGGAACTGACAAGTGCACAAGGAAGCTTGAAGTATAACAGATTATCCAGTAAAGCTTGGCATTTTAACAATTTTTCAACAGTGCAATGGTGCTTGCGAGAGAATATTCACTATAAATCACTAGAAAAACAAAAACTGAGTTCAGATGTTCTCTTTTTGGTGAAGCTCTGAAACTGCATCTCACAGCTGATGTTCCTAACAGCTGGGGCATTGTTATGATTGAAACTGACTCAACATTTCTGAAGAGAGCAAAGTCTGAAACATTATCTTTTTTAAGTAATCCAGATCAGTTTATGTTTAATAGAATATCCAAACAGAAATCTGAAGACACAAAAAATGTTAGTTAAGCTAATGTTTAAAGGCATATTGTACTGGTGAACAATCATCTCTTTTTTTTAATATAAAATATTTTTCAGCACAGTTTACTTTCTAGCACAGTGGAGACATTAAAAAAAAAAATTGATCATTACAACTCTGGTTCATACTATCTAATTAAAAAAAAACTCCAGCTTTTTCCAAAAAAACCAACTGTTTCCTCATGTTTTTTTGAAAAGCTTTCTTTCTTTTAGCGAAACCCCCCCCTTTTTTTTCTTTTTTATTTTTTATGAAAATCCCCGAAGACGAGAGTATTAGAACCTATAGTACTTAGTACTGTGCATGGACTGAAGGTTGAGAAGATGAAAGAAGATGATACTTGTTGACATTAGACTTGAATTTCTGCAGATTGTAATTTTCACAAAATACATATGATGGAAGGTTTTTCCAGAAAACTAAAGTTGAATGAATAAATGAGGAAGAAGAAAAGTTTGGTTCTGTAAGTTTGAAGTTGGATAGTAAAAGGATGTTAACTGGTTGCAGCATATGTTCAGACAGCTTTGGAAGATAGAGTGGGAATTATAGAAGCCAATTCAGAAGAACAGTGCCCATCTAAATATCTATAGAAAAGGCATGCAGCAGAAACAGAACATCCATTAGACAGAGAGAGTGGAGAGACTCTCTGGAAAGAAGTGAGACAAGAGTCATTAATTAGCTTAACTGCCCTCTATTGAATTGAATCTAGAAGCCCCAGAGAGGTTTTGGGGGCACCACCCCAGATGTGGGGACAATATTCCATGGTATGACAGATTTACAATTTGTACAGAGTGAATAGCTGTTGGAAGAAAAGTAACTCCAAGATTGGGAGAGGAAAAACCAGTTTCTTAGATGCAGAGGAAGCAATATTTGTAATGTTTGGTTCTGTGAGTTTGAAGTTGGACAGTAAAAGGATGTTGACTGGTTGCAGCATATGTTCGGACAGCTTTGGAAGATAGAAGTAGCCACTGGCAGAGGTAAAAGTGATTCTTGCACTACTTCTATTGAAATGCAATTGAGCAGCAGCCTGGAAAGCAAGGCAATTTCCAGGATTGCTGGGAGTCATAGTGGAACAAGTAAATACATGGGCTATGTTAGGGTAACTAAGAGTAAAAACAGGTGTATGTATATTTGCATGTACACCAATGCTAGGAGTATAGTTAATAAATTCAATGAGCTTGAAGTGCTAGTCAAGACATCAGAGGCAGATATTGTTGGGATATCAGAGACATGGTGTCACACAGACATAAGCAGTGCAGGACTGGAATTTGGGGCATACAATGTGTACAGAAAGGATAGACAGGACAGGAAGGGAGGAGGGGTTATGCTATTAGTTAAAAAATACATAAAATCTAAGGAAGTGCATTCAATTAATGTAGGTGGACAATGCAATGGACAAGGCACACCTGCGTAGTCATAGAAGAAGAAATTTCTAAATTTCGCGGCACACTTGTTTGGTGTGACATAAACATTGGGAAAGAAAAAATGAGAGTAGGTGCATGTTATAGGCCTGTGAGTATAATGAACAATTGTGCAAAGAAATAGTGGGCCAGTAAATTAGTGTCTTATAATGGTGGTTTTAATTTCCCGGATATTGACTGGAATTTGTGGGTTGGTCACTCACACACTAGCAAGGCTTTTGTGGATTTATTGGATGATTCTTTTCTACAGCAGCATGTTCGGGTGGCAGTTAGAGGGAGTAATACTCTTGATCTGATTATCAGTACTGATTCTTCATGCATCAAGAATCTGCAGATAAAGGAACCACTAGGTGGCAGTGATCACAGTGTGCTGAAGTGGGATTTACTCAAAGAGGTAACTACCATCAAGAGTAAAGGGAAGGGTTTTTGCTTTTGTAAAGGTGACTACAGTAGTCTGAGACAGTATTTAAATTCTATTCGGTGGAAACAACTGATGATGTTACCAACAGCAAATTCAAAATGGGAAGCATTCAAAGAATTAATCTTGGAAACTACTAGACTTTTCATACCGATAAAGAAATATTGTTCAAGATTTAGGCCAAAATGGATGTCAGATGAACTAATTCTGTGTCACATTAACATGTGACACAGAAGCCTATGACAGATATAAGCTAGTCTGTAACCAAGTTACAAAGGAGGTTAGGCAGGCGAAGGCAGATTACGAGAAATCTTCGGCAAAGGATGCAAAGAAAAACAGAGTTCTTTACTTATGTAAACTCTAGAAGGAAGGGGATGAATCAGATTGGTCCACTTGATGGTTCAACTGTTGATGATCCTGCTCAGGTAGCTAACAAACTAAATGAATATTTTGCATCGACATTCACACATTCAGGGAGGGGAATGCCAGAGGTGTATTCAACTCTGGCAGTAAGCTGGATAATCTTGTAATAACTGAGAGAAAAGTGGAAGAGAAATTGTTGAAGATAAACACAAGAAAGGCACCTGGGGTGGATGGAATCTATCTAGTTATATTAAACGAGGTGGCAAAGGAACATACTCAGGGGAAGTACCAATGGATTGGAGATGTGCAAATGTGACCCCAATCCACAAAGGAGGATCAAAGGGAGACACAGGTAATTACAGACCTGTTAGTTTAACTTCTGTTCCAGGAAATTAATGGAGGCACTGGTTAAAGAAGCATTGCAGGATCATCTAGACAAGGCTTCAGTTATAGCTCGGACACAGCATGGGTTTGTTAAGGGGAAGTCTTGTCTGACTAATTTGATTGGATACTATGATGTAGTTACAAAGGAACTGGATGCAAAGAATAACTTTGATATCATATATTTGGATTTTAGAAAAGCCTTTGATACTGTTGCACATGGAAGACTGCTGCACAAATTGGAGCAGTGTGGCATTGGAGGCAAATTGCTGCTACGGATAAAGGGATGGTTGAGTGGGAGAAGACAGAGTGGTAATCAATGGACACTGCTCTTTGTGGACTAATGTTATTAGTGGAGTCGCTCAGCGTTCAGTGTTGGGTCCATTGTTGTTTTCTGTATTTATAAATGATATTGATGATGGTATATCAGGCTTAATGTCCAGGTTTGCAGACGATATTTAGGTTGGCAAGGTTGTTAATGACACTAATGACAGCACACTGCTGCAACAGGATCTATAAAAGTTGAGGAGATGGGCTGAGAGGTGGCAAATGAAGTTTAACGGTGATAAATGTAAAGTACTACATATGGGAAGCAGTAATCCCAGAGTAACGTATCAACTCAGTGATACTACACTGACAATGGTAGAGAATGAAAAGGACCTGGGGGGTAATTGTGCAGGCAGATATGAAGTTTTCTGAGCAGTGCAGACGGTCTGCAAGGGTAGCTCATGGTGTCTTGTCAATGATATACAGGAATTTGTCTAGTAGGGATAAGGAGGTGATTATCCCCTTGTATAAGGCAATGGTCAAGCCACACCTTGAGTACTGTATACAGGTCTGGAGGCCTCATTTCAAGAAGGATGTAGAGCTGCTGGAACGAGTACAGAGAAAGGCAACAAGATTAATGAATGGAACAAATGGTTGCTCTTACGAAAAAAGGTTTAAGTTTTGCAAATTACAGTGTCTGGAGACTAGGCACCTGCAAGGTGATCTGATCGAGGTGTATAAAGCCTTGAATGGTTTGCGCATGCTCAATGCGGATGTGATTCTTCCTCTTGCTCAGAATCGCCTGAGAGGGCATAAATTCAAATTGAGAAAAGACGGTTGTAAGATAGATGTGCGGAAGTTTGCCATTAGCCAGCGGGTGGTTGATTGGTGGAACAAACTTCCATCTGTTGTAGAAGTTGATAGCTTAAATAGATTCAAGGCAGAACTTGACAAACATTTGGAGCAAGTGGATTTTTTTTAGAGCGAGTGGAAATAAGGGTTTTTTTTTTTTTTTTTTTTCTGCTGATGCTATATAAGCTTGCTTTCTTGCATCATGTGCCTTTGCTAATGTGCATATGCCAACACCATTAGTGGAGATGCTTAACTAACTTAGCTAAACCTCTTACCCTTAACTAAATTTGTTAAGGGTAAATCATACTGAACTAACTTTGTAGGCTTATTTTGACACAGTTACTCATGAGCTGGATTTAGGGATTAATTTCGACATAGTTTATTTGGATTTTAGCAAAGCGCTTGACTCAGTCCCTCAGAGGTTGCTGTATAAGCTTGAACCAATCCCTCAAGGATTGACAGTGGTAGAGTTCTTGGAGTGGTGGAGTTCAATGTCATTTATGAAAATGAGAAACAACCACTGTTGTTTCTCATTTTCATAAATGACATCGACAAAGGGATAAAAGGCATGATGTCAAAATTTGCAGTGACATAATTGGAAGAGTCATTAATTATCAATGCTAAGTAGCACTCCTTCAGGATGACTTGAACGGACTTCAAAGATGGTCAGACAAGTGGCAGCTATGTTTTAATGCTTCTAAATGCAAGGTCCTGCACTTGGCAAATAGCAACCCACCAATAAATTATACACTTGGTGAGTGTTGAATTAAAAAAAACAGTGGTGGAGGAAAGGGATCTGGGAGTTACAGTACCAGCAAATATGAAGTTTCTGAACAGTGTAAACAAGCAGCTAGGAAAGCCCATGGTGCCCTATCAATGTTTTATTGAACACTATTCTGTAGAGATCATCAGCCATTTTCAATTCACTGCAGGATGAAGGCCTCTCCAGCAACTTTCCACTTCCTTCTGTTTTGTGCAATGGCCAGAGCTGGTCTGTCCATCAGGTGAACTTAGGTGGTTGCCTAGGGCCCTAAGGCCCTCCTTAATTTAAAGAATAATAATTCTTTAAATTAAGGAGGAAACGAGGACGATAAAAGTTTATTTTGTGATAATGTTCAATGTCGTATTCATGCACCGTATTATTACTATGGCTGCCGTAGCCTAGTGGTCAGGCGCGCGGGTGCATAAGTACATGTGCCTTGAGTGACCGGGGTTCAAGCCCGTGACTGCTGAATACGGTGCTGTTTCTTGTATTCTGTCTATCTTGTTAACTCCTGACTGTTTGGTCGTCCCGGAGTTTAAACAGAAAAATTTATTTATTTATTTATTATTTATTATCACATCATACAATAAATGATGCGATAACATTAGTTTCTGTATGCTATGGATAAAGGGATGGTTGAGTGTGAGAAGACAGAGAGTGGTAATCAATGGACACTCTTTGTGGACTAATGTTATTAGTGGAGTCCCTCAGGGTTGAGTGTTGGATCCATTGTTGTTTTTGTATTTATTAATGATATTGATGATGGTATATCCGGCTTAATGTCCAAGTTTGCAGATGATACGAATGTCGGCAGGGTTGTTAATGACACTAATGACAGTATGCTGCTGCTGCAACAGGATCTAGAATAGTTGAGCAGGTGGGCTTGTGAGTGGCAACTGAAGTTTAACATTGACAATTGTAAAGTACTGCATAGGGGAAGCAGTAACTCCAGAGTAACATATCAACTGTGTGGTGGTACTACACTGACAGTGGTAGAAAGTGAAAAGGACCTGTAGGTAATTGTGCGGGCAGATGTGAAGTTTTCTGAGCAGTGCAGACGGTCTGCAAGAGTAGCTCATGGTGTCTTATCAATGATATACAGGAATTTTTCTAGCACAGATAAGGAGGTGATTATCCCCTTGTATAAGGCAGTGGTCAGACCACACCTTGAGTACTGTATACAGGTCTGGAGTCCTCATTTTAAGAAGGATGTAGATCTGTTGGAATGAGTACAGAGAAGGGCAACAAGATTAGTAAATGGAACAAAGGCTTGCTCATACGAAGAAAGGCTTAAGTTTTGCAAATTACATACAGTGTCTGGAGACTAGGCACCTGCGAGGTGATCTGATTGAGGTGTATAAAGCCTTGAATGGTTTGAGCATGCTCAATGCTAGTGGGATTCTTCGTCTTGCTCAGAATAATCGCCTGAGAGGGCATAAATTCAAATTGAGGAAAGACAGTTATAAGATAGATTTGCTGTTGTTGTTGTTATTTGAACCATTTTGTTGGCAATTTTTGTCAATCCACAGATGCATTGCATGTTGTTGTTATTTTGGTTTTTAGGAGCATTAGCAACTAAGGCCATATTGCTCTGGGTATATGCGGTGGTCATTCCCTGACCTTTCTGCATCCTCCGTATTTGGTGGTCATGGGCTCGAATCCCAGTCTGATCAAGAAGCATGTGCTATGCACTGCTGCTCCTGCCCACCTGGCTACGGAGGCGGCCAGCAGACTATCTAGACTATCTAGGAGCCGGCCTATGAACATCGTTTTACAGCTGTACACTTGAAATGTAAGATTGGATCTTGCCATGATGTCCATCATAACCTCAAAAGACATGGATTCCACCACTTCAAGCCTCCACTAACCAAAGTGGTAGTAATACACCGGATGATGAGTCATATACAATATAGCAGTGTTTCTCAATCTTTTTACTCTCGTGGCACATTTTCCAAAGAAGAAAAATTTCTCGGCACACCTACGTAGTCATAGAAGAAGAAATTTCTAAATTTCGCGGCACACTTGGAAAATTTTGCGGCACACCCTTTGAGAAACACTGCCATATAGTATTGTGGTCACCTCCAGTATGCTAGGTGCTGTATTTCAGGACTTGCACATGAGGATTATACCCAGGTTGCTAACAGTCCCATGATCTTGAAGGTGCAAGCAAAGGATATGGTTATCACAGACTGACCAGACTTTGACAAAATTAGGTACGCTTGACTTGAGTGTCATCAAATATCAGTTCTATCAGCGTTTTTATACTCTCAGGTATCCCGGCTTTGGCATATCTGAGAGAATGTCTGTGACAGACTCGGGGACCAATATATATCTTATAACTTTTCCAATTTCACATTTCCAATAATTTTATCTTATAACTTCATTAAAAATTACCTTGTACGGTTCAGTGGATGATTTTCCACTGTGCTTTATATCAGCAATGGAACCTGTTATGATCAGTTTTTGATAGCAAGCTTTAATCATCTTAGGATTCACTATTGTAATCCATAATTAAATTTGCTACAGTCTCTGAACAGCTGTTACTGAACTCCCCCCACCTCAACAGACTTCATGTCTGATTCCAATATTTGTTCTATCAACACTGATACTCAGTCAACCAGTGATTACTTACCTAAAACAAAACTGTAATACAAAATATTAAGGGGGGGTTCAGGTTGAAAGCACATTCACAGCAGCATTTTAAAAGTGGGTAGTGACATTCAAATCACCCTGTACATACGATTCTTAACACCAAAGTGACCAACTCAAACAAAAAACATGAAGAAATTAATAAATAAATTATTTATTCAGTAAGAATTTTGTGAATTTTTAATTGAGATGCCATGGCAAAGGATTACCTTGGATAGCAATTAGTTACTTCAGAATGAACAGAATGGCCTTTTTTTTGCTATTTCACTTTCACAATTGAAAAAACAAAAAAAAAAGTTAAATTGAGCCACTCACAACTACCAACAGGAAGGTTAATTCTTCATGAAAGCCGAACACCTTGAAATATTAACTAAAATTATTCTGCATTCTACTATTATTGAACAAAGAATACAAGCAGAGCATTTAAAGAATGTTATATAAGTTTGTTATTATATGCTTGTATATAAGGCGCCTCCATAGCCAGGTGGGCAGGAGCAGCAGTGTGTAGCACACGCTTCTTGATTTGACCAGGGTTCGAGCCCGTCACCACCAAATATGGAGGATGTGGAAAGGTCAGGGAATGACCACAGCATATTCTCGGAGCAATATGGCCTTAGTTGCTAATGCTCCTAAAAACCAAATAACAACAACAACAGCAAACTATAGAGTTCGAAAGTGAAGTATCTGCATGGAAATATGATATAAATGTTTTAATGCCTTGAAAGGATTGAGCAAGGTTAACACTCGTTGGATATGTTACTCTTCTTGGAAATATTTGTTCTTACCAAGATGGCAGAAACATGGGATATGAGGGTAGTTCAAAGTTAATTTGGATTTTTTTTTTTTTTTTTCAAGGTACTGTTCCTCTTCACCAGTGGTTCTCAAAGTGGGTGCCGCAACGTCAAATTTAGCATTGGCTTACAGCATGGCCATCGCTACAAAAGGTCATTGATTTTCATGCAACTGTGTAAATTAGAAGTCGTCATGAAATAATTTCTGACTGCATTGCAGTGTTTATGTACATACACCTACATATGCGGAACAGCCGAGCTGTCCGTCACGTACACTGTATTTGAAACAGCACAATGCCGCTGCGAACGCTCATAGTGCTTAGCGGATCTTAGCCCTAAAATTAATAAAATTTCAATATAATTTTGTATTGTTTTCTTTTTTTTCTTTTTTTAATTTTGAATTATTTTAGTTTCTGGATATAAATTAGAAAATGTACTTATTGTTCTAAAAACATTAAAATAAGTATGAAAAAACAATCGAATATTACTTCTTTAATTTAGATTTTTTCATACAATTTATTATTCTTAGAGATAGAAATTGTGCATAAAATGTGGTATGAGGCCAATTTTTAAATAAAAAAAATTGTTTTAAAATCTTGTACCAAAAGCCAAATGTTTTTTTTCATGCATTTTTCAAAAAAAAATTCCCTCATTGCCCTTCCACACAACTTGCAAAATATTCTGACAGCGCCCATGCACCTGGTGCTGGGAATTTTTCATAATGGATTTAGGGTGTCTTCACATTAAAAAGTTTGAGCAGTGGTTCTCAAACTTTTTAGGGTGTCTTCACATTAAAAAGTTTGAGAACCACTGCTCTACACTAATACATTCTTGCCATCATTGTGGTGAGACAGTGATACCAGTAGCATAGAAAATAGCAGGCTGAATACTGCACTTGGACACATCATCTGTCTTGTGTTTCTACTCTCCCAGGTGCTTCTTTGCTGGCCCAAACAAACTTTCTTAAATTCTTATTGAATGTAAGAAAGTTTGCCTTTAATCAAAGAGTAATCAGCTATTGAAGCCAGTTAATATTTGGTCTTACAGAGTTGAAGAGCTTATATACATTGTGAGTCATATAGTACTTTATATTTTTGAAGTTGAGTTTGTTAAATATTTTATTTATAATGCTAAGTGTTATTGCTGTTGTTAGAGGAACTCATAAAATTTGTTAGAAGGATGCAATGATTATATAAAGAGGAAAGAATTCTAATGATGATAATGTGACTCTTATCCATAGAGAATACAAAACATTTTGTCTCTTCCCACTATTTAAAACCAATGATCTACAAAACAACTAAGGGAGCTGAGAGTACTATAGGTATTTTGGACCCTCCTACAAGTGGTAAACTACATTTAGTCAGGGCTATAGAAAATGCTTGGTGAATTGAATATAGAAATAGAAAACAGTCCTAAAAAGTCAACATACAAAGTTATCATCTAAACTTATTAGTGTCACAGATTTCTGTTAAAAAACTAGATATGAAGTTTATATTCTAAATTATGCCAAGTTCTGTGATGGTCTTGACAGAAGAATGGAATTTTCTCAGATTTTTATCCAAAAGATTAACAAGAATGAAAAGTTCCCAAATGAAATCATTTAGACTGATGAGGCAATTTTGAAACCAAACAGCAATGCTAACTTCTGTAATTTTGTTCAGTGGTTACATGATAATTCGTATGTACAAATTGAAACCCAGTTAAATACTCCTGGAGTGGTTGTTGTGGGGGGACAGAATCTGTTTTGGACTAGTTGACTTTAGGGCACTGTTATTTCAGAGAACTATCTTGCAGTGTTATGGGAATATAAGTTACATACTTGGAACTACCGGAAAAAGCTATTTTATGTAGGATGTTGCCTGGCAATTTTTTCACTGTAAGAGAATTTCTTAATGAAAAATTTGCTAATAAAAGAGAGATTACCACAGACCCATTATGAATGGCCTCAAAGCTCTCATTTAATCCCTGCAAATTTTTGTGTGGGGCTATTTAAAAGAAAAGTATACAGCTGTAAACCTAGATCTTTAGACATTCTGAAAACTTTCATTACTGATGAATTCATGGTAATGACATATGTATGTCATCAAATGCATATAAAAAATACTTTATGTACAAGGGTTGTTTGATAAGTTTATAGTCTAGTTTATGATCCCGATTTTGTAGTCACTTTCATCCTAAAGGGTGGGGGAGGTTAGAAATTAGATGGGGCTATATCTGGTGAGTATTGTGGGTGAGGAAGAAATTCATGGCCAACCTGACAAATTGCAGCCATAGCAGCCAAAGCACGAACAGCTGCATTCTCCTGGTGAAACAAAATAGCTTTAATTGGTTTTCCTGGCCTCTTTGCCTTGAATTACATATTGTAATTTAGGTAACATAGTACTGCGCATTTATTCTAAAATAATATAAGGAAGATAATGTACCATTATTATTTCTTTTGAATTGAGGGTATATGCCATGATCCTGCTGCTGTTGACTTGGTTTTCTCTGGAGGTGGCAGTGAAGCTGTTTTATCCATAGTTACATAAATGGCCAGAAAGTTTTCAGGGCCTGTTTAAATAACAAGCAGAAAGTTGCTCTGAAGCCTTGAATCAAAGACATTTCTAATTGGGTGTCAAAAGGCAGGATACCTATCAAGTAGAAACCTTTGTCATACCCAGTTCATTTGACAGAATTTTTTGCATCCATTCTGCATTGATGCCTGTAGCTGTCTAACAGTAACTTGTTGATCATTCAACACCATGTCATGAACTTTGTTTTCTGGAGTGGTTGCTAATGGATGCTGCAATGTTTAAATTCTGCCACCCGATTTTTGATGGCTGCTTATGAATATTCTTGTTTGATAACCTCTTTTGTAAAGATATTTTATTATGGCTCAATGTTAAATTTTTTTACATTTATACAAGCCCAAACTTCAGTGACCTGAATAAACCTAAATGACCTAAATTAAAAAAAAAAAAAAAAGTTAAGTTATGAACTATAACTTTGCATGTATTAGAAAGTTCAAATTATTAAAAAAGAAGTATATTTACTAAAGATTAATTTTTTTTTCCCTATAAGAGGCTAGAAACTTATCAAACAATCCTTGCATTTAGGCACAAAGGCATCAATTTGAAAATCATCCTCATCTGTCATAGGTCCGCTATTCCATGGGTCGACATATGAAGCCTCGCCACCGTACCCTGTCAGCGCACTTCTGATTTAGTGCTAAATCAGCACTAAATTGTTTATACTACAGATTTTGCTTTTTTCTTTTGCAAGTAAGTCTTGGCCTTCCACCCCTAATTACTTCCACAGTAAAAAAAAAACAATCACGTGTGTACCCTGTATGCACGAAAGATGTTCTATGTGTAAACATCATTGATGACACCTACAAAATTTCGAACAGACAGAACCGAAATTGTGAATGATGTAATTTGTGCTCACGTCCACTACTTATTCTACTGAATCAATATTAGTGATAAATAGGATACACATGCCCACTGCTTACTTTACCAAATCAACATTTGGAAGAGATTAGGCTAATAGCCTAATTACCCATTTGATTATAGCCATTTGTTAAATAGTATGATTGCAACAATACAAGTGTTTGTATTGTTACAATCATACTATCATGTTACTCTGTCATGCTTTGTCACAAATTACACACGCAGCACTAAAAGATCTGCAAGAAACAACAGTATCCAATACACTATTGAAATTGTGACTTGGCTCAGGATCTCAACAAGTACAAGCACGAAATGGTAGCATTAGCAAAGGCACATGATGCAAGAAAGCAAACTTATATAGCATCAGCCAAAAAACAAACACACACACACACACACACACACACCCTTCTTTTTTTACCCATCCACTTGCTCCAATTGTTTGTCTAGTTCTGCCTTGAATCTATTAAAGCTATCAACTTCTACAGTGACAGATGGAAGTTTGTTCCAGCAATCAACTACCTGCTGACTAAAGGCAAACTTCCGCACAACTGTCTTTCCTCAATTTGAATTTATGCCCGCTCAGATTATTCTGAGCAGGAGAAGGAATCCCATCAGCATTGAGCATGCTCAAATCTAGTCTCTAGACACTGTAATTTTCAAAACTTAAGCCTTTCTTCGTAAGAGCAACCCTTTGTTCCATTCACTAGTCTTGTTGCCCTTCTCTGTACTTGTTCCAACAACTCTACATCCTTCTTAAAATGAGGCCTCCAGACCTGTATACAGTACTCAAGGTGTGTGCTTGACCATTGCCTTATACAAGGGGATAATCACCTCCTTATCCCTGCTAGAAAATATCCTGTATATCGTTGACAAGACACCATGAGCTACTCTTGCAGACTGTCTGCACTGCTCAGAAAACTTCATATATGCCTGCACAGTTACCCCAGGTCCTTTTCACTCTCTACCACTGTCAGCATAGTACCAATCAGTTGATATGTTACTCTGGGGTTACTGCTTTTCATATGCAGTACTTTACATTTGTCAATGTTAAACTTCAGTTGCCACCTCTCAGCCAACCTGCTCAACTTTTCTAGATCCTGTTGCAGCAGTGTACTGTCATTAGTATCATTAATAACCCTGCCAACCTTCGTATCATCGGCAAACTTGGACATTAAGCCTGATATACCATCATCAATATCATTAATAAATACAGAAAACAACAATGAACCCAACCCCTGGGGGACTACACTATAATAACATTAGTCCACGAAGAGCAGTGGCCATTGATTACCACTCTCTGTCTACTCCCACTCAACCATCCCTTTATCAATAGCAGCAATTTGCCTCCAATGCCACACTGCTCCAATTTGTGCAGCAGTCTTCGATGTGCAACAGTATCAAAAGCCTTTCTAAGATCCAAATATATATCAAAATTATTCTTTGCATCCAGTTCCTTTGTGACTACATCATACTATCCAATCAAATTGGTCAGACAAGACTTCCCCTTAACAAACCCATGCTGTGTCCGAGCTATAACTGAAGTCTTGTCTATACAGGTGGTAGATGACTTTCATCAACCAGTGAAATAGCACCACTTTGCTTATTTGGAGGCTTGAAGTGGTGAAACCCATGTTTAGTCTCTAGAGCAAAGTTTCTGGTATCCCCCTCCCCCCATACTTCTCCTTCAACCCATGCATGGTACTAAGTACTATAGGTTTTGATACCTTTCGTGTTTGGGGTTTTCATGGAGAAAAAAAAAAAAAAAAAGATGATCCTGCAATGCTTCTTTAACCAGTGCCTCCATTAATTTCCTCGGAACAGAAGTTAAACTAACAGGTCTGTAATTACATGTCTCCCTTTGATCCTCCTTTGTGGATTGGGGTCACATTTGCACATCTCCAGTCTATAGGTACCTCCCCTGGGTCTAAGGAAGCTCTCATAATTATACCTAACGATTTGCTTTCTTCCTTTGCTGCCTCCTTTAATATAACTGGATAGATTCCATCCACCCTAGGTGTCTTTCTTTTCTTCACCAATTTCTCCTCCACTTTACTCTCAGTTATTACAAGATTATCTAGCTTACTGCCAGAATTTAATACACCTCTGGCATTCCCCTCCCTGAATAACTCCTCATGTGTGAATGTAGATGCAAAATATTAATTTAGTTTAGTTTGTCTGAGCAGGATCATCAACAGTTGAACCATCGATATCAAGTGGACCAATCTGATCCCTTCCTTCTAGAGTTTACATAAGTAAAGAACTTTGCTGTTTTTCTTTGCATCCTTTGCCAAAGATTTCTTGTAATCTGCCTTTGCCTGCCTAACCTCCTTTATGACTTGGTTACGTCACAAAGCTGCACATTCCATTTCGCTACGAGAAAAAAGAGATACTGTCAGAGATGAAATATGTCGAGATCTGTGACGACAATGAAGAACTCATTCTAGATCGTAAATTGTATGAATTGGACTTCGACATTTGCAAAGTGTTTGAAATATGTAAGGTGATGTGTCAAGAAAATGATGAAACTGATCCTGACAAAGCATGCAGTAATGACCTGCATAGCCTTGTAACGTGACTGCGAGAATAGGACCCCTTTCAAAACTTTTACAGTCATCCAAACAGCAAGATGAATAAGGATCTAAAGCTCGCCATGCTCAACTGACTCAGCACAATTGCAAATAAACGTGAAAAATTGATGACCAACGAGGACTTCTGCAACTAAATGAGAATGGCCAATGAGAAGCAAAAGATTCTACTCATACATGTAATTTAGAGTCTGTTATCTCTCAATCTTGAACTGATTCAACTATTCTTGACCAGCCCAGCTGTTTACAGAAAAATGTTTGATTCTCCTCTTGATGGAAATATACAACTGCTTCAGTAATACAGACGGGTACTGTAACACCTACATTACATGTGCTTCAACTGGCAAGGCTAAATATAATGTAATATAATGATCTTGGATGTGCTCAAAGCTGGCATAAACCAGCTCTGAGCACATCTCAGATCACTGCCCTCAAGTTATTCATTTCTCTGGTTACCAAAAGGTTTCTGCCACGGGTGGCAAGGGTTAGGCCAAAGCTACCTAAGTGGTATGCCCTGAGTCATAAATGTTATTCCGCAACCAGCTGGTTTATGCCAGCTCTGAGCACATCCTTGATCACCCCCATGATTCATTGCACAATTTCCTCTCCCGACTCCATTTTTCTTTGTTATGAAACGGAAATGATGTCATACAACATCATTTCTGTGTTCCAAAATCATGAAATTGATTTTACTATTGTCTGAAATTTAGTAGGTGCCACCAAAGATGTTTACACATCAATAAATAAATAAAAATAAGTAGATTGCATCACCATTATAAATACATTGTAAACATTTTTTCTCCTTGAGGTATTTGGTTCACATTTTTGAGCAGTGACTATTGATATTCCCCCCCCCCAACTCCTGAAATGTTCATTAGGACCTGACCAATAAAATTTTTATTAATTAGAACCAGTGATGGTCACTGACAGGTTAGTCACAAAATTTGTAGAAATTTTCTTGATTCCATTTTAAAAAAAATATGCATAATATATATATATGAAATTTAGGCAATAAAATTTAACTACCGTAATTCTTAAATTTTATCTTTCAGTATCTTGGAC
Source organism: Mastigoproctus giganteus (assembly GCF_048544385.1). Classification (NCBI taxonomy): domain Eukaryota; kingdom Metazoa; phylum Arthropoda; class Arachnida; order Uropygi; family Thelyphonidae; genus Mastigoproctus; species Mastigoproctus giganteus. The sequence goes on from NC_143575.1 coordinate 98,583,949, forward strand.
CATACACCAATGCTATTCTACTGGAAACAGATGAAAGATATCGCTACTTTGGGTTTAGTATTGAGGATCTTGGTTGTTGCAAGGTTATATCACATCACTTGTGGGGAACTCGGACATTTGTAGGATGTTTGTTTACCAATGCTTCTGTGAATAGTTCAGAAGTAGAGAATATATTGCATAAGCATAATTCAGTCTCCTAGTTTAATTTTACATACTTGCACATTTTAAATTTTCCTTCCCAGAAGTATTTGTTGTTAGGAGAGTTTTCACATTATGAAAGTGATAAATAAATGCTAATTTGTGGCAACGCATTTGGTCAATCTGAAAAGAAAGTTGACTTCATTCAGCACAGTTGATACGAAGTTACTGGATAAAACTTCTCTGGTTACAGATTACATTTGTCAGTTGTATATGTTTTCTGTGAAAAAATAAAGTTTTTAATGTCAGTTTTGGAGTTAATTTAATACAAAACAGAAAACAGACTAGGGTGTTTGTGGCCTTAAATGCAAATAAAGTAATAGTTATGTGACACTTACTGGTGCTGTATATGTACGTGGGAAGCTCTGATTTTGTAACTGAGATATACCTTGTCGCCTGTTTAATACATTAAGTATTACTTAATAGCATGAGTGCTTCCACTAGAGTCACTCACTGATTAAGATTGAGTTGTAACATAAAGCAGTATGTTAGTTAGTCTAAAATGCAGTACCACCAAATACGGAGGATGCAGAAATGTCAGGGAATGACCACCGCATATCCCGGAGCAATATGGCCTTAGTTGATAATGCTCCTAAAAAAAAACAAATAACAATAATAATAAAATACAGTACCATACCTAGAAACTTTTCTGATTCTTCCAGATTGATGGTGCCATTTAGGTGACTCTGCTCATGTTTTTTGGATTCTGAACATTTTAAGTTTGCTTAAAAATATTTTGCTATATATACAGCGCAAGTTAAAACTAGCATCTTAACTTTAAGTTTGTAAATGTATTCATTATAGTTAATGTGTCAGCACGACAGCAGTAAAAATAGAGATGTTTGAATTTTCATGGTCATTTGTTATTGATTACTGAAGTAGATATGAATAGGTTTGCTGTTATTTTTGAATGGAAGAAACACATTATGATGCAAATTAAGTGGAAATTTCACAAAAGCTTTAGCAAAAATTCACTAAGTAAATGTCTGCCAAAAAACAGTATGGAGTGTTGTGCAAATGACTGCATCTAAAACCAAATAAGTTGTAGGTGGCCCAAGCCTTTATGGCTAATGACAAGGTTAGATGAGAAATTCTGTGTGGACATTAGCATTAGTAGAGATATATGATGCAAGAAAGCAAGTTTATATAGCATCAGCCAAAAAAAAAACAAAAAAAAAATTCTTCCTTTTTCACTCATCCGTTCACTCATTCACTCTAGAAGTTTGTCTAATTTGGCCTTGAATTTATTTAAGCTGTCAGCTTCCACAACGACAGATGGAAGTTTGTTCCAGCAATCAACCACCTGCTAAAGGCAAATTTCCGTACATCTATTCTACAACTGTCTTTTCTGAATTTGAATTTGTCGCCTCAGCTGTGGAATCTGAGCAAGAGAATCTCGTCAGCATTGAGCTTACTCAAACCATTCAAGGCCTTATACACTTAAATCAGATAACCTTGCAGGTGCCTAGTCTCCAGACACTGCAATTTGCAGAACTTAAGCTTTTCTTCATAACAGCAACCCTTTTATTCCCCCTCACCAATCTCATTGCCCTTCTCTGTATTCATTCCAGCAGCTCTACATCCTTCCTAAAATGAGGCCTCCAGACTACCCTTATATAAGGCTGTGGCCTGACCACTGCCTTATATAAGGGGATAATCATCTTATCCCTGCTAGCAAAATTCCTATGTATCATTGATCCCATGAGCTACTCCTGCAGCCTTTATGCACTGCTCAGAAAACTCCATATCTGACTGCACAATTAACCCCAGGTCTTTTTCATTCTCTACCACCCTGAGTGTAGTACCACACAGTTGGTATGTTTCTCTGGGATTACTACTAGCCATATGCAGTACTTTGCATTTATCAATATTAAACTTAAGTTTCCACCTCTCAGCCCATCTGCTGAACATTTCTAGATCCTGTTGCAGTAGCACACCCTCCTTACTGTCATTAACAATAACAACAGTAAGGAGGCTTCCTTATTCCTCAGAGCAAAGTGGGGGCACTTTGCTCTGAGTTATTACAAAATCATATAACTCCCTGTTAGAGTTTGATAAGCTTCTGGCCTCCATTTCCTTACAGAATTCTTCATGTGTGAATATAGATGCAAAATACTCACTGTTTTTCAGCTACCTGATTGTTGAATTATCAACAATCGAACCATCGATATCAAGTGGTCCAATCTGATTCATCCCCTTCCTTCTAGAGTTTACATACGTAAAGAAGTTTTTACTGTTTTTCTTTGCATCTTTGCCAACTGAGCTGGCAGAAGATGAATTACTTAAACATTACAAGCAAGGTGAAAACCACACACACACTGTTGAGAATGTGATGAAAACCCCCCAGATGGTTTTAGAGCACATTTGAGACCTGAAAGGTGTATGCCTCATTCTTTTTTTTTTCTTTTCTTTTTTTTTTTCACAGAATGATCATCGGACTTGTGGTATGTTATGTGCTGCAGCAGATAAATTACATATTGTCATAAAATATGATAAACTGTATTTTAAAGTTTTTTGTTTTGTTTGTTACATATATACTTACTGGCCAAAAATTAAGAAACCTGTATTCAATATCTAGTAGGCTACCTTAGCTCCAGATTTGATCATTCTTCCATCAAGGTATTTTTCACTTACTCTTATTGTGGGTGTTAGAGAACTGCGAAGCTGAACTGCTCTTCCAACGTAATCCAGACATTCTTAACTGGATTCAGATCTGGAGAATTTGGCAGCCAAGGTAGATGTTTGAAATCTTGGGAATGTTGCTTGAACAATTCAGACAATTTTTTTCATGGTAGGTAGTTGCACATAATCTTGAAAGAATTCATCACAATCTAGATAAAAATGAAGCATTGCAGGATGAAGTTGGTCTGATATAACAAAGATATTCATAGGAGGTAATAACATTACCTTCAGTATGAGCAGACCCAGTCCACGCCAACAGAACATGCCCCATGCCATGATATACCACCTTCAGCCACTTGAGTGATAGATGTGAGACAGGCTGTATGCTTGGCTTTGTAAGGTTTATCCATTTTCCTACTCTTTCACAGTCCAGTCTTAGTGTTGGTGGCACTACTCCAGTTGAATTTTTATTTTTTATAGAAAGAAGTGGCTTTCAAATAGGCAAATATGTCAAAATCTGGGACTACCAAATTCCATATTTTTTAACTCCTACCACATAGTTTGGTTGGAAATGGGTTTTTCTTTGCCTAAACTGAATTTTTCAGTCATTTGCTGAACACCTGAACCTTCTATTCTGACACACAATTTGCTTTAAATCCCTTCAGTCTTGTCCTTGGAGTACTGACTTTATGCCTCATTTCTTCCTTTTAGAGCTGGATCTTGCTTTTGTCTTCTGCACATTGTATACTGTTGAGATGCTTGCTTACCTCCTGTCTACTCCATGATTGGATAAACTAATAAGGCCCAAGGAAATGTACAGTATTTATCTGATATCAAGGGACTTATGATCATACCATGTGACAACTTACAATATGCATACTGTATGTTTAGTTACCTGTTGATGCCATTCGCAAAAGGTCACATTTTTGGCCAGTTATTGTATGTTTGTATATATATGTTTTTTTTTTTTTTTTTTTATTCTTGATTTTTAATTTTTCTCAGTTACTTGATATCCACTTTAGTTGATCACCTCACTGGCACATGCCAAGAATATTCTATTTGTGTAGTAGGAGTTAGGCCATAGTGTGAGATTTAAACTCAGGGACTTATGAATGATAGAATCATGTGGTGATTCTATGAGTTTAAATTGTAATAAATAAGTATTTTGAAGGTTTTAATCACTTTTTGGGCATATATCTTTTGTATTTAGCTAAGGATATAACTAATTTAGCATTGTGATCGTTATGGTATGCCGTAACTTGATAACGTATATCTCGAATTGATAGCTAAGGTATAATGTAAAACTATATAGCGGAATACATATTACTGCATTAGCATTGTATAATATAGTAAAATAATCAAACATGTATAATATAGTAAAATAATCAAAAAAAAAAAATGAAAATTAACCTTATTAATTTTCATTGTTAATTAATTAATTAAATCATATTTAAACAGAAATCATGCCCCAGGCTAGAGCAGCAAATCAACATGCACAAAGTAGCGGGAGTGCTGTGATTCAGGGGAGAACTGAAGGGGGTGATTCTCCGACACATCACAGCCTAAATAAATGTGCAACTTGTGAAATGTTTGCAGACCTTTCTGGGACAGGACATTGTTGCCAAGGGGGATGTCTTTCTGTGTGCTCGATGTAAGCAGTGTGAAGAAGTTAGGCACTAATTCAGCATTGTTATGGGCCTTTATGAGAGCTGGAAGGACAGATGCCCTCGAAGGACTTAAATTGGGGGACCCATCAAGCTCTTAGCTGCCCACATCAATGCCAGAGCTTGCACTTGATCATCAGGCAACACAGTGGCAACCTTCAGGGCAGAATGCGCTGGTCCCACAAGAGCTAGATGGCAGAATTTGCTAACCTGCCATCACGGAGATGGGAAATATATTGTGCAAAAAAGGATAGGTGAAATAGGACTAGGGTTTGTCTGCCAGGGGTAAAAGTTAATGATGCAAGAAAGCACAAAGGGTGATATTGTTCGTTGGCACACTAATGACATTAAGAGTAGGAGATCTGTGGACTTACTTAACAAGTACAGGTCAATGTTAGAAAAAAGTTGCAAGTTATGGTTAAATTTGAAAGTGTCTGCAATTCTGCCCAGACATTATAGGAGGGAGTATATGATGAGAACCTTGTCAATCAATTCGTCCCTGGAGAGATTGTGCAAGGCTCATGGGGTAGAATTTTTCTCAGCATGGTCTGTGCTTGTTAACAGGAGAGATTGTTTCTACAGGGATGGAATACATTTAAATAGAAAGGGAGCAAGAATATTTGCTGATACTATCAGGGCAGTGTTAAGTGGGTTGGAAAACTGCTAGCTTGGGAGGATTCACAGATTAATAGATTAACAGTAGCCTTCTTACAGTAACAGATTCTTGCACTGCTTCTATTGGACTGTTTGAACAAGTAAATACATTTGTTGCTTATGTGTGTTTCTGGAGACTAGATCACCTCACCTCTGAAGTGATCTAATTGAGGTGTATAAGGCCTTGAATGGATTGAGGAAAGGCAATTTTAGAATAGATGTGTGGGAATTTGCCTTTAGCCAGCGGGTGGTTGATAGTTGGAACAAACTTCCATCTGTTGTAGTGGAGTTCAGCAACTTAAGTTCAAGGCAGAATTAGACAAATATTTGGAGTGAATGGATGGGTGAAATGGGAAGGGTGTTTTTTTTTTTTTTTTTGGCTGATGCTATATAAGCTTGCTTTCTTGCATCATATGCTCATACTAATGCTAAATTGAAATAAGGTTTTCTAATTCTGAAAAGTTTTATCTTTTATTTAAATTCAAGTATGGTCATTAGGCTTTTGCTATGCCAGCACAAAAAAAAAGTGTTTCACTTCTTCATAGGTATCAATCCAGCTGAGCTTTGAAATTCTCACACTTTTTAACTTAACTAATTCCAGTAATTAACTCACTGGCTAAAGGAATTAGCACAGTGGACCCAAGTGTTGAACTTACTTCCCTTTCAAATAACAGGAACTGTTGATTTGGTCATGGGTAGAGGCCGAGGGACCACCTTGTATGGATAAGCTGTACATAGTATTGGCTAATGCAAAAATCTTTACATCTCCTGAAGTTGACTATAGTGTGCACTATGCCACATTATTTGAATCAATTACTACAGTGCACTCCCTTTGATGAAATTTGTAGTAGCTAATCTTATTTTGTGCACGTTTTCTTAAAACATATGCATTAAATAACACATTTAAACCAACCTTCTTTTAACAACATACACAACACAAAACAAACTACAGTGGATTCCGGTTATTTGGGCACCGGTTAATCGGGGCAGCCATTTATTTGGGACAAATCTTAAAGAACAGAACCCAACTGAGAAAATAGCCAAGGTTTACTTCACTTAATTGGAACAACATGCCGTTTAATCAGAGCAGGAGACTGCACTACTCAAGATTACCCTAAGATTATCTCCGACCATACCACTTGGTTCTGTCGGATTTCTAGAGGTTACAACCATAAAACAATTAGCAGTCCCCTGTTCATTGGGCTTTTCCGTTAGTGCTTCAATCATATAAAAAATTAATTTTTAGAATCTGCTCTTCATTTCTATTTTTTAAGCTTTGTAACTTGTTACTCCATTCTCACTTGCGCATATCGTGTTACAATTTGTGTGTGCCGTGTTCTTTATTGATTGCTTATCTTTTTTACTGTTTTAAATTTTAACCCCCACCCACAAATGTCAGTGAACAGAAATGTCAACTAGTTAGTATGTACATATTACAGTATGCAAGGGCATATTCGGGGGTGGGCAGAAGGGGCATGCCCCTCCTTAACCCTATTTTTTTTTTTTTTTTAAATACCTCCTGCTCTCTAAAAAAACCTCACTGGTCGTCACGCCCCCTCCCCCTTATGATACCTGGATACACCAATGGTACATATTAATTAAGCTATGCACATGAGTAAATTTATTTTTATTTTGCTAACCTGTGGAAAATATTCTTCCGATTTTCACGTATCATTTAATCTTTTAATTGGTAACATAATAAGTGTAAATTTGTACTTAATACAGTATATCTTTACTTTTATAGCCTGCAGATAATATTCCTCCTATTTTCCCTAATTAGAATTGCTGTTTAATAGAATTAAACTTCAATTCACAAATGTGATCACAATGACTAGTACTTACTACATATCATATAGTGAACGGTACTTTACTATGGTGAATCCATCGTAACATGATTTTGTCGTTCAGAAAATTAATCATAAAGCTGTATTTTTAACTATTTATGTGAAACTTCGCATAATTGGGGCAGCCACTTAATCGGGCCAAAATGCACTAGTCCCAATGTGTCCCAAATAACCGGAATTGACTGTACTTGATTATCACTAACAATGATGGTGTGTTGCCTCTGCCTCTCATTAATACTATTTGCAAAAAAAAACAAGCATTAAAATTAAAATAATAAAAATTGCTTCTTTATTACAAAACTATGTAAACTCCTGTGAAAATATATGATGAAGATATATTTTTTTCGCTAAATATGAGCACATGGTCGCTAATTATGCTAAATGCAAACAGAATTAGTCACTTAATTTTGACTTTTAAATGCATATCATTAAATGTAGTAATACCACAAATGGAAAGAAAAAAAAAAAAATCTAAAAAAAAGCTAAACTTAATAGAAAACCAGAAGACACGAAATAATCATAGGAGTTTGCAGGTGTGGTAATACTAATTGAAACAAATTTCAAAATGTGTGTGCATATATATACAGTATATAATGCACTGTTTAGGAGCCCACACATGAAAAAATTTACATATTGTTCAAGAGGTTAATTTCAACTATTCACAAACACAAAAATGTATTGCTGGAAATGCACGATTCAATGAATAATTTGTAGAGCATTAAGTGGTGAAGAATGCGTTGAATGAAAATAATACTATTCCCTAACAAAATGAATTTAAAAAAAAATTCTCTCTTTTTTACTATAGGATAGTATCTGACACCCAATTCATTTGAAGAAAGAAATACAGAACGAAACCTGTAGATTTCAAAAAAAAAAATAAAATAAAATAATAAAATAAAGTTGAAAAGTTGATATCATGTACAGTTTTTGATGCATATTAGTAATATTACTAATACAGGGTCATTGAAAAAGGTGTCCTGTCTGGGATTTCATGATAAAATAAAGCAAATACAAGGGAAATCACAGACACCTTTTTTGATGACCCTGTATATTATTACACCACCCACTCTTGTGGGTAGCACAGTTGGTATAACAACCATTCTCTCCACAGTGGGCAGAAAAGACTTGAGTTCAAATCCTGTCAATGACAAGAAGAATTTTAATGGGTTTTTTTCATGTGGCTGAGTTAGTTGGTCTCAGGCAAATATAGCATGGGCTTCTCTCCTAGAAACTGGTTTTTTGTTTAGCACACAGAACACAGTTTAATTTGCCTAAAACCATACAACAACCAACCAACTACACCCCGTGGAAACTTTCAAATCCCCATAATGGAAATCTGGTAAAAACATTTAGCAGATCTGTGTAATTTTTCTTCGTTATTCACTGCCTTTTTTGTGTGGTATAGTGTTTATAAATACTGTATACAAATTAAAATATTAGTTACATGTAATTTTATAGTATAAGGCTCAAAAATCTGCTGGCCATGGATGAGAAACACTATTGAGAAGTAGAGTTTTAACTTTGCATGTAACAAAATATAAAAATTAATAAACAATTTCTTCTCTGACTTTAATGGCAGAGAAGGATGATCCACAGGATGAATATAAATTAGTGTATAACAGTTAATCTTGTGGTTAGGGATGCTAAGCCAGATAATGAGATGGCCTTAACTAGAGGTTGCAAAGAATAGTATCAATAAATTCTTTTATCATAGAAGTAAAGGAAAAGGAATCAACCATATTGGTCCACTTGATATCTGTGGTAACAGTATTCATCATGATCTGGTTGCTGATGAGCTGAATATTCTGCTCATTCCTATTTACATGTGAAGGTGCCAATGTGCCATAAAACACTAATCAACCAACTTAGGTGTGAAGAAGCTTTTAAACTTTGACAGTAGTGGTTTGGCTGATATTTATTGGGAGTCTTTATTTTATGATAACCAAGAAGGAAAAAGAAGTGAAGTTATTAAAATTAAAAGCAAATACTTATGGAATTTATCCAGTTATATCATTGGAGTAAACAGAAAATCAACTATTACAATGAGTGAATTGCTAAAGGTATACAAATGTCTCATTCACAAAGGTAGCTCAAGGATAGGGTGAACAACTACAGACTTGTAAATTTGATTTTTATGTCGGGGAAGATTATGGAGACCTTAGTTAAGGATGTAATGTTGACTGGAGTAAGAAGGGAGGAATGGAATTATAAAGGGATTGCAGCATGGCTTTAGGAGGAAGACATGTTTGATTAAACTATTTAGCTACTATGCAGATGTCACTGAAGAACTGGGTATAGAAAATAAATCTGACATAATTTCCTTAGATTTCAGTAACATTTTTGATCAAGTGCCACATTAATGGCTTGTATAAATTGGGGCTATGCAACATTAGGGGTACTGATTACTATGAAGAAAGGAATAGTTTAATAGGAGACCATACTTTTAAATGGCTACAGCCCTTCATGGAGTAATATGAATGGGGTCCCACAAAGTTTGGTGCTGAGTCCGCTTAGTTTCTAATATTAATGATATTGAAGGGGGTGATTTAAAGTTCAATGTCTTAAAAGGTGGGCAGGTTGGTTAATGAATCAGTATACTACTTCAAGATTTGGATACATTTTTTGGGTGAGTTCAGACATAAGAGATGAAGTTTTTCATCTGGGTAGCAGTAATACTGGAGTAGCATACCACTTGGGTAGCAACGAACTCAAGACAATAATGCAACGGTCTTGAGAGTAACTATACAATCATGAAATTCTCTCATCATTGTAAGCAGTCTGCCAGGAGTTCATGGGGTTTTGTCAATTATATATAGGAACTTAACTGGTAGACACAAAAAAAGGTGATTTTTCTATTATATAATGGCGTGGTTAAGTCACATCTTGAATAGCATTTAGCATTAGTTGAGGCATATGATACAAGAAAGCAAGCTTATACAACGGCCAGAAAAAAAAAAAAAAAAACCTTCCCATTTCACCCATCGGGTCACTCCAAATGATTATATAGCTCACCCTCAAATTTATTTAAGCTATCAACTTCTACAACAGATGGAAGTCTGTTCCAGCAATCAACTACCCTCTGGCTAAAGGAAAACTTCTGCACATCTATTCTACAAGTCTTTCCTCAATTTGAATTTATGCCCCCAGCTGAGTAATCGGAGCAAGAGGAAGATTTCCATCAGAATTGAGCCTGCTCAATCCATTCAGGGCCTCATACACCTAATCAGATCACCTTGTTGGTGCCTAGTCTCCAGATTCTGCAACTTGCAGAACTTAAGCCTTTCTTCGTAAGTGTACCCCTTTGTTTCTCTCACTAATCTTGTTGCCCTTCTCTGTACTTGTTCTAGCAACTCTACATCCTTCCTAAAATGAGGCCTCCAGACCTGTATGCAGTACTCAAGGTGTGTGGCCTGACCATTGCCTTATACAGAGGGATAATCACCTCCTTGTCTCTACTAGCAAAATTCCTATATATCATTGACAAAACTCCATGACCTACTCTGGCAGCCCATCTGCACTACTCAGAAAACTTCATATCCAACTGCAGAATTACCCCTAGGTCTTTTTCATTCTCCACCTCCCTGAGTGTAGTACCACACAGTTGGTATGGTTCCCTTGATTTACTGCTACCCATATATAGTACTTTGCATTTGTCAATTTTAAACTTCAATTGCCACTTCTCAGCCCATCTGCCTAACTTTTCTAGATCCTGTTACAGTAGCATACTGTCATTAACAGTATGCTACTGTAACCCTGCCAACCTTTGTATCATCTGAAAACTTGGACATTAAGCCTGATCTACCTTCATCAGTATCATTGATAAATACACAAAACAACAATGGGCCCAGTACAGAACCCTGGGGAACTCCACTAATAACATTAGTCCACATAGAACAGTGTCCATTTATTACCACACTCTGCTGTATCCCACTCAATCATCCCTTTATCCATTGCAGCAACTTGCCCTTAATGACATACTGCTCCAATTTGTACAGTAGTCTTCCATGTGCAACAGTATCAAAAGCTTTCCTGAAATCCAAGTATATGATATCCTTTGTGACCACATCGTAGTATCCAATCAAACTGGTCAGACAAGACTTCCCCTTAACAAACCCATGCAGTATCTGAACTATTACTGCAGTCTTGTCTAGGTGATCTTGTATCACCTCTTTAACCAGTGACTCCATTATTTACCCTGGAACTTCACAGTACTTCCACCATGATGTGAATGTATTGGAGAAGGTGTAGAAAAGAGTGACAAGACTGAGCAGAGGGGTATTTTAAGAAGAGAAACTTGTGTCCTGTAAGTTAGTATTTTGAAACTAGGTTCCTGGTTTGAGTAAACTAAATGCTGAGGGGCATTATACTTTTAATCACATGATATACACAAGAGGTCTTAAATCTAAGTTTAGAGGGATAATTGTAGAAATGAAACCAAAAATTTTCCTTTAGTCAGAGCAACCGACTGTTCAAATATATTCCCATCTGCTCTCTCTTCTGTTGGTTGGAAGTTTATCATAATCTGATGGACAAATACTTAAAAGAAATAGGTAAATAACATGAAGTGACAATAATTATTTTTCTATTTTTGCTGAATAAGATGCACAGAGAGGGGTTGGAACATGTGGATTTAAACCACTATTAGTTAGCACAATTTGAATATACAGTTGAACCTCCCAACCCATTGTATGGACCCATGTTCCAGCTATGTTTAAGAAAATGGGTGAATCTAGCAAACTACCTGAAAATTTACAGATTTAATTTTCAGATAAAGATTTCACATCAGAGCGTTTCTACCACACTTCAGTGATCAATATGTTTTTAGGTCACTGGGTCATATCTAAATACCATTTGTAAACAAGATTAGCAATTTGTTGATAATAAGCAATAGATTACCCACTTTCTAAGTTTCACTAATTGTATGTGAAGTGTTAGACTATAGTAATAATTCACTAAACACGTTTACTGTTTAGTGAATGTTTTTAGAACTATTTTGTTCTTTGTAAACAACATGGAAACTGCAACTTCATCCATTTATATTTGCCCTTGTGCCACCTAAGGAAAACTTAAATAGATAGGAGAATATAAATACACCTTTTAAAATATATACACGGGTCAACTGTTGTGGAAGAAGTCAAAAAAGCCAAGTTTTGTAAAAATTTGCTTTTTTAATTAATATACCCAAAATATATTTGCACAGTATATTACAGTACATTTTGGAAGGGAAAGTAAACTTTACTGTAGTATACAATGTTTACTGTACATTTACTCTACTTTTCCAGGTATTGTATTTTACCTTTCTCTTGTAGGAGAGAGAGAGAGGAAAAAAAAGCTACATTTGTACAGTACTATGATCAGTATAGAAGTGCAGTGCTTTTTTTTTTTTTTTTTTTTATGATTATGCTATAACCATCCACCCAAAATATTGTAGTTTGCTATCAAACGATGCTATCATCACCAATCGGGCGCATAAGTTCTGGGACCGCAAGCGGCTTGAGAGTTTGTGGATCTGTTCCACAGTGAACATTAACAGAAATAGAGGAACACGGATCCATCCCCTCTTTGAGGCTACTATCCTCAGAAGGGATGATCGGTTCCATATGACCCACTCCCGAGCCACTTCCGGTTCCATAACACAAGAGAACGGAACACGTGGGAATGAAACACGTGACGAGTACCGTGAACCTGCTGGTATTTAAAGATGCACTGCAGAACAAAGAAAATACCACTGAAGAAGAAGGCAGGAGCCTTCGAATGCTATGGTTTTATCACTTTTAATTTAGTATATTTTAATGTATTTTATGGTTTTATTGTTCTTAACCCAGTATATTTTATGTATATTTTAGTTGTAACGTTAAATATAATTTATTGTAAATACAGGCAAATATAATTTATTATAAATACACAGTTATCAAAATTCCAGTTTTTGTTTTCGTTGTGTTTTATTTCTACATAAGGTTGGTGGAAAACATTTAAAACTACAATATGAATATACCCAACCTCAGAGGCCTGTTTGAAGCATCCACCCAAAATTCAGAAAATCTGGCAGGGCTCAGATCCTGTTGTTGTCAGATTTGACTGTACATATTGAAGTTAAAAACTTTTAATGCAAGGTTCTCATTCCAGAATTCTGTGCTGCTAAAAATGTACCATTCAGTGATAGTTTTCTTTATTTATTTTCGGAATATGGCACAAAATGTTCTCTGCCAAGTGACTATGCACATTCTGAGTTTGTGATTTTTCAATACACCCACTGGAGAGTATTAAAAATCACATAAGAGGACAGATAAATAAGAGCAATGTGTGTGTAGTTGCCACTAACTTGTGGAAAGCAGGAGACTAATTTTTTATTGGAAATAAGCAGGAGTTTATTATGTTCTTGTTTATACTCTGGCACAACCACTAAGTCAGTGTAGTTTACAATAAATTATCAATACAGACATTAATTGTATTTAGCAGTCACGGATTTGAACCCTGGCCCACTCAAAGAGTGCAGTAGCATGCACTCTTGCTTCTGACCTGCAAGAGTGCAGTAGCAAGGTTACGTCAGGCCTGTACTTTGGCCTTTAAATGAAATTTCACTAAAAACGTACATTTTATATTAGGATCCTGCCTAGGACTGTTTATCAGTATGATATATTTTAAAACATTAGCACATCTAGGATTTTTATGTTATGGATTATCTGTTAGACCCACAAAATGATTATCAATGCTTCAAGGAAGTTATTAGTACAGATTTTGTCCTCTTTAGATGTGTGTCAAAGTTTTGCTTATATCATGGCTCCATCCAGTTCTTTTCTTCTCTTTCATCAGAAATGGTTCTGAGCCAATTGTCTTTTCACCTCACTGAAAAGAGTAGACTGGCTGCATTTATATATTCAGTTTGTTTAAATTATCAAATAAATTAGAAATGAAAGTTTTTCTCATGTGTCATCAGATAAATAATTACAAAATTCAGATTATTTCTAATAATCTGAGTTTATTCAGATTATTATAAACGTTCCTAAAATGCTAATTCATACATCCACCGAAAGATTTTCTTTTAAATTCTCATTATTTTTGAAATAATTTCACTCTAATAGTGGGCACCCAAGCCAAAAAAAAAAAAAAAAAAAATATGTGCAAAGTTTTCACTTTTATGAATTTTCAAATATTAAAAAACTCAATTCTCACAGCCACGCTGCTAAACTCACAAAGGAAAAGGTTAAGTGCTCGGCACCTCTCACAAGTACACTGCTCAACAAAATTAACAGAACAAAATGTTTTTATGAATACTTTATTGCAAACGTGTCACCAAAGGAGAATATTTGATATAATAGGTATTCTGACATGCAAATTTCAAGTATCCAATAGAAATAAACCTGCCACCTTACAGAGCTGCAAATTATTCATACCTATAAAAACACAGGTTGTGATCGCATCATTTCATTCCCATTTTTTGGCTTGCTCAGTGCGATAGCCACAACTTCAGTACTGAGGATGACAAGTCGTCATTTATATGATTCTTTAAAATGATGGTCCGTTGGATGACTTTAAGCTGGACAGTCGCAAGCAAAGGTGGCACAGCTTAATGTGTCATGCATTGTTGTCTTGGCACCATGGAAACAGTTTCAGAGATAGGAACCATTAAAAGAATGGCTGGTCAAGGTCACCCGAGGGCCACGTCAACAGACTGGTATCTGGCTCCAACAGTAAGATGAAACCCTATGATGCCCTGTCAACTGTCTCTTGAGGTTGCTGCAGCAACAGGCAAAAACATTTCATTTATATGGTTCTTTTGAGATGACTTAAAGCTGGACAGCCGCAGGCAATGGTGGCACGTTGGCTTAATGTGTTATGCAGTGTTGTCTTGGCACCATGGAAGCAGTTTCAGGAGACAGGAACCATTACAAGAATGGCTGGCCAAGGTTGCCTGAGGGCCATGTCAACCAGAACAGACTACTATCTGGCTCTAATATTGAATTCTATTATACAGCAGTCATTCAAGGAGCTTACTCAGGACTGATAGGAGGGCTGTAGGAGTCCGGCAGTTCTGGTGGCTTGGTGAGATTCTTTAGGATTAACTTGATGTTAGCTGTTTCCCAATCTTTGGGAAACAGCTAACATCAAGGGGCATCTGCCAGTTTGGAGGTATCATTTGTAAAGGTTTAATATAGGCATGATTACTGACTGATTGTATTTATGATCTATGTAAACTCCTATGACCTGGTGGTTGTACCAGAGTATAAACTAGAAATAAACTATTCATCTCTATCTCACTGATACCAAAGACATTGGTATCAATGAGATAGAGACGCCAAAGTATAGAATACTCAGAAAACTACACACCTGCTAAGTTTTCTGAGTATTCTATACTTTGGCATTAACACTTCTGATTCAATGCCAGTGCATACTCCACAGCCTTCTTTATTCAGTATTAGTTCTTATGTGGTGTTATTATACATACGCATGGTTACCCATTTATTGCACATGCCATCGGCCAAAGGCGTACAGAAGAAACAGTAACAACAGAGCATATGATATTACTTCAAGTGAAGTGAGTTCTTTTTAGACCCAAAATATAACCACCTAATTCTCCCTTCCCACTTTTATTATCACTCCTTCCATTCCTTTGATTTTTGGGTCATTCCCAACAGGTCTTGGTCTGGTAGAAACAATCTTGCCAGTGTTCTCATAGGGCTAGCCTCACAACTCTAGGGTTGGTGCAGGAAGCTAGACCCTCTCCAAAGTAGATGGCCAACCTGCTCAAGACAGAAACCAACCACCAACTCTCCTACTGACTGCCACTGGCTGGCTGCAAAGAAGCCAGTTTGCACAACACTAACAGCACATTCCACACTATGGTACCCACAAGACTGACTTAGTACTGTATGCATAATCACAGGGATTCATGGTGTATTTGGGCAAAAGCTATGGAACTGCCAAGACAGGGAGACAGGGTAATGTTCAAAGCCTCCTTCCTTCCAAGAAAATAAAAGGCCATATTGTTCAGTACCAGAAGGAGCAAACGATCATGGACAGGTCAAAAAAACAGTCAGAATTATGAAGAAGCAGATTAACCTAAACCAAAATAAGCAATGTTTCTGAACAGATAATCAACTGCTGCAAGATGACAGGAAAGCAACGTATGAATAAAAACACCAAACCTACCTATAATGCTACACATTGCTACTTACAATGCTTTCCTCAATGAAGAAAGATTGGTAGATCTAGAAGATAACAGATTACAAATATCATGCTGGACATATGGGTATCAGCAAGCATAAACAGAAAGGGAAGAACATGACAACTAACAGTGGGTCCCTTTCTTATCATAAATGGAATAAATCCAGTTGGATTTACAGTCAATAAAAAAAAAAAGGGAAAGAATTCGACACACCACATTAATAATCAACAAAAGATATACATTAAGACTAATATAAACATATCTTCCAACAACAAGTTTAACAGGTGAATAGGTGGAAATAGCCTATGATCAAATATATAAACTTCTGAATAAGGAAAAACATCATTTTAATATAATTTTAAGAGATTTTATTATAAAGGTGGTCAGGAAATATAACAAGAATGAGTATTTAACTAGCAACCATACTAGCTGCCAAATGGTATTTTTACTCAATAGAAGAAGAACACTAGTGGAATTTGCTGAGGCCACGAAAATGATATTAATGAATATATTCTTCAAGAAGCCTCAGAAGAAATGGACCTGAAGACACACAAATGGTATTGAAAAATTGAAAGAGATTTATATTATAAACAGACATACTCAATATAATCAAAAATATAAACATATTAAACTGCATAAGATTATGTAAAAGATTTATATTATAAACAGACATACTCAATATAATCAAAAATATAAACATATTAAACTGCATAAGATTATGTAAATATCAAAGATTAGTTAAAGTCAAGTCAAAATTGATAAAAAATGGGAAAGTTGATCAGGAAAAACACGGGGACATTGAATTAGAAGTGTTAACACCAAAGTATAGAATACTCAGAAAACTTAGCACCTGCTAAGTTTTCTGAGTATTTTATACTTTGGTGTCTCTATCTCATTGATACCAATGCCTTTGGTATCAATGAGATAGAGATGAATAGTTAATACTCTGGTACGACCATCAGGTCATAGGAGTTTACATAAATCATAAATACAATCAGTCAGTAATCATATTTAGTAGTCAGGGTCTACTCAAAGAGCGTGTGCTACTACTCAACACTGTGCCAAGCCAAACATAAAAATTCCTAACATCGTCAACGGGATTCGAACTCAGGTCATTTCTACCCAGTGGGGGGGGAGCCCAATGATTCTACTAACTGCTACCTGCTTGAACAACAACACCATAATATCCTAAAAAGCTAATAGAATCTCAATATAAATAGCTAATAGAATCTCAATAATGAAAATTAAGGATAAGTTAAGAAATAAAGGAACTAATAGAAGGAGGAAGACAATGAAGCAGGATGCTTAAGGAAGATATAAGAAATTAGGATTTAATTCAGAAAAAGGAAAATTAGAAAACATTAAGAGATGTAAGATTTAATAGAAAGATGATCTAAACAACAATGGAGGAAAAATAAAAGTATCAGAAAAACAAAAATGAAACTTCTAATTGGGAAACAACAAATAATGATCTTAAAAGTTGAAAACAGATAAGCAATTACTAGAAGAATTAAAATTCTGTAAATATATAAATTTTATCAAGACATAATGAAAACAATGGAGTATTTAATAGTATAACCCTATATAAGGAAAAGTACAAAAAATATTAACATCTAAGAACTTTTTCCCCTACCACTTGCAGGTCAACCAAAGCACTTATGTAAACCAAATTAGAGAACCCATAATGGAACTGGGAACTTAACTAGGAAACTGACCTCTAACATTAAAAAACAGTACATCATAATGCTATTTGCATAATCTTAACGGCATCACCAGTCCACAGCCTCTACAGACAAAAAACTGACATAGTATGTATTTAAACTATGGTCCGTAACAGGCCATTCAATCTGGCCAGTATTCTTCATATCACAGTAAAAAGCAAACAAACCTTTACATACTAAACTTTGGGTATTCCTAATATGTTTTAATGCAGAAAAATCCAAGGTCTTACACTTTGGGAATAGCAACCCCAAAAATAACTTGTACACTTGGTGGGCTGAACTAATGACAGCAGAAAGAAGGGGATTTGATAGTTATAATATGGTCAGACATGAAGTTCTACAAGCAGTGTAGAAAGGCAGCAAGGAAGGCCCATAATGTCCTAATCAATGATTTATCAAATATCTGCTTGTAGAGATAGGAAGGTCATAATCCCAGTGTACAAGGAAATTGTAAGGCTGCACTTCGAATACTGTGTTCAGCCATGAGGCTACACCTAAAAGATGACTGAGCTTCTTTAAAGTGGATAACATGCTTGTTGAGAGTAACAACTTCAGATATGCAGACTATAAAGCTTGGAAACTACACACCTTAGAAGAAACTTGATTGTGGTGTATAAGGTTCTGAGGTGAAACTGAAATGAATGAGGGTGAAATTTTCACTGTTAAGATTCCAGAATTAGGGGGAATACATTCAAATTACTGGGTAAAAGTTTAGAGATCGCAGAATGTTTTCTTTCAGCCAATCAGTTGTTCATTACTGGAATAAGTTACCTTCATGATTGGTTGAGGCTAGCGGTCTGGGCAAATTCAAAGGATATGTGAGAAGGGACTTAAATAGATAGTTCAGTTCATTTCATTTATTTTTTAAATAATTATTGGTAAAACTTTAAAACAGGATCCCCCTTCCAAAATAAAGGTGAGAAAAGAAGAGGAAGAAGGCAGTGACTGATATGCCTAATCCGCTATGGTTAGTGTTAGTTAGGGTGTCCCCCCCCCCGTTTTAAAATTGGGAACTCATTTTCCCAATTTTAAAACAGCAGGAAGGAGGAGGATAAGTACCCCAAGACTGAGGTGGTCTGGGGGGGGGGCCCTATTCTAAACATCAGCCTAATTATTTTATTTTTTGGCTGGTACAACAAAAGCTTTCCTAGCACTATATGGCTAATACTAATAGTGTGTAAGGAGTATTTGAAAAGTTATCAGAGTAAGAATGAAATTATTACTGATAACATTTATTTGAAAATTAATAAACTTTTATTTAGCATAATCACTTCTAAAGGCTACTTATTATCTGCCCAAATAAGTTGGGCATCTGAATTTTTCTGCACATGGCAAAAGTCTATATTTATTTACTGGTTAGGTGTAATACAGGTGTAATTAATAAATGTATTTTATGGAAATAAATAATAACTTAATTAATGTTAATGTTGTCAACTTGACAACACTTTGGAAGCTACACAACTAACTTCTAATGGCCAAAAATTTTTACTGATCTTTTAACATTATGACCACATAAAAACGTGTAACAATGTTCCTAACAATGTTCCCACCACATAAATTAGAAAACCGACTTATGCACATTCAAATCTTTGAATAGTAATGTGTGAGATAAATTAGTCACTACTCCAAATTATTAACTGGAGATTCTTTTTAGTCTCACATATTATTGTAAGCACCTGAGCAAATCACAATGACAATATGTTCGTATATCATTGTGACTGTCTAGAGATGCTGCATCTATTCATTGTAAGTATTAGGCCTAACTATGTACCCTATTTACGTTAACAATTGGTGCATTTTAACCCATAACTTTGTCAATTAAGTCTGCCCCCGAATCTCATAACAGTTTCTCAGTATTTCAAAAGGAACACACAACAGGAAAAAAAACCAGAATTTTATAAAATAAATACGCTTTTAATCCCAACATATTACTGAAAACTGAAAAATTTCAAGTAAGTACAGCTACTGCCACCTCTGGAAGAATTTTTCCTTATCTCACAAGTACGGGTGTCACATTTAATCCAAAAAGTTGGATTTTTGGTATACAGTACTGTATAACACAATACAGTAATTATAAAAACAAACTTAAAAAATATTCTGTAAATATATAATATTTAAAAAACAGGTCTGTGTTATAACTTAGATTCCTATCTAATCTGTAAGTTAACATAAGCATTAGTAGTGGCATATGATGCAGGAAAGCAAGCATATCTCTTTCTTTCTCTCTCAGGGTAACGCGGGAATGTTTTTTTTTTTTTTTGGCTGGTGCAGCATAAACTTCAGGCTTCCTTGCGCCATGTAGCTAATAATAATAATAATATACATCATCAGCCAAAAAAAAAAAAAAAATCCACTTCCCATTCATCTATCCATTCGCTCCGAAATTTTGTCTAATTCTTCCATGAGTTTTTTCATTTATTTAAGTTATCAACTTCCACAACGACAGATGAAAGTTTGTCCAGCAATCAACCACTCGCTGGGTAAAGGCAAATTTCTGTACATCTGTTTTGCAACCGCCTTTCCTCAATATGAATTTATCCCCCTCAAGTGCGTAATCCGAGCGAGCGGAAGAATCCCATCAGCATTGAGCTTGGTCAAACCATTCAAAGCTTTACACACCTCAATGAGATCACCCCACAGGTGCCTAGTCGCCAGACGCTGCAATTTGCAGACTTCAAGCTTTCTTGGTAAGAGCAACCCTTTGTTCCCTTCACCAATCTCGTTGCTCTTCTCTGTACTCGTTCCAGCAGCTCCACATCCTTTCTAAAATGAGGTTTCCAGACCTGTATACAGTACTCAAAGTGTGGCCTGACTATTTTGTTATACAAAAAGATAATCACATCCTTATTCCTGTTAGCAAAGTTACTGTATATCATTGAGAATACCCAATGAGCTGCTCTGACAGCCTGTCTGCACTGTTCAGAGAATTTCACATCTGACTGCACAATTACCCCCAGGTCTTTTTGACCCTCCATCTCCCTGAGTGCAATGGTACATTTCTCTTGGGTTACTGCTACCCATATGCAGTACTTTGAATCTGTTAATGTTAAACTTCAGTTGCCACTTCTCGGCCCACCTGTATAACTTTTCTGAATCCTGCTGCAGTAGCATACTCTCTTCAATGTCATTAAAAACCTTGTGTCATCTGGAAACTTGGATATTGATATAACTCCATCGATATCAGTGATGAATACACAAAACAACAATGGGCCTATTACCGAATCCTGGGAACTCCACTAATATCATTAGTCCATGTAGAACAGTGTCCATTTATTACCACTCTTTGCTGTCTCCTACTCAACCGTCCCTTTATTCATTGCAGCAACTAGTAGAGGCATATGACGCAAGAAAGCAAGTTTATATATCATCAGCCAGAAAAGAAAAAAAACCTTTCCCATTTCACTTATCCATTCTCTCCAAATTTTTGCGTAATTCTGCCTTGAACTTAATTTAGTTGTCGACCTCGACTAAGACAGTTAGACGCTTGTTCCAACAATCAACCACCCGCTGGCTAAAGGCAAATTTCTGAACAAATATTCTACAACTGACTTTCCCCAATTTGAATTAATGTCCAGTCAGGTGAGTAATCTGAGCATGTTGCAGCTGCATACCGTCGTTACTGTCATTAACAACCCTTCCAACCTTTGTATCATCTGAAAACTTGGACATTAAGCCTGTTATACATTCATCAATATCATTGATAAATTTACAAAACAAGAATAAGCCCAACACTGGATTCTGGGAGACTCCACTAATAACATTAGTGCGCGAAGAGCAGTGTCCATTGATTACCATTCTCTCTCTCTCTCTTCTCCCACTCAACCATCCTTTTATCCATTCAGCAACTTTCCCATACTGCTCCAGTTTGTACAGGAATCTTCTGGGTGCAACCGTATCAAATGCTTTCCCGAAATCCAAGTATGATATCTAAATTACTTTTTGCACCCAGTTCCTTTGTGACAAATCGTAGTATCGAATCAAACTGGTCACGCAAGATTTTCCCTTAAAAAGCCCATTCTCTGTCTGAACTATAACTGTAGTCTTCTCAAGATAAACCTGCATTGCTTCTTTTACTAATCACTCCATTACTTTCCCCGGAACAGAAGTTAACCTATC
Organism: Mastigoproctus giganteus; assembly: GCF_048544385.1. Classification (NCBI taxonomy): domain Eukaryota; kingdom Metazoa; phylum Arthropoda; class Arachnida; order Uropygi; family Thelyphonidae; genus Mastigoproctus; species Mastigoproctus giganteus. Next base: position 98,605,934 of record NC_143575.1, read on the forward strand.
AAGTCTGTAATTACTCGTGTCACTTTTTGATCCCTCTTTGTGAAATTGGGAAGTATTTACACTTCTCTAGTCTGTGAGGATCGCCCTGAATCTAAGTATCCACTCATAATTATGGTTAAGGATTTGCTTACTTCCTTTGCTGCCTCCCTTAATATAACTGATCGACTGTTATACATCTTCCTCACGAATCTCCCATTCTGTTCTCTTGTACGTTCTTTGTTTTCTTCCTTTATTATTATTATTATTATTATTATTATTATTATTATTATTATTACTAGCCATATAGTGCAAGGAAGCCTGAGGCTTATGCTGCACCAGCTAAAAAAAAAATTTCCAAGTTACCCAGAAAGAAAGAGAGAGAGTGAGAGAGAGAGAGAGCGAGCTTGATCTATCCATGGGCACAGCCGTTATGGTTAACTTCACTGCTCACAGATTTCTCCAGGAGTCCTGGAGAAATCCAATTTTCCTGTAAAAGGCTCTTTGGATTTCATCAAATGTCCTGTTGTCTGTTTTCCTCTGGGCACTCTCCCTGCAACAGCGAGGTTTCTTTCTGAGTGCCTGGAGTTTCTGCTTGAGAGTGTCACGGTATTCTTTGATTTGTCTGCGCGGGTAGCACAGTGGTATCTTCACCGTTCTCCCTACACGGGGTGGAAAAGGTTCGGTTCGAATCCTGTCGATGATTAGGGGGGTTTAATGGGCTTTTTTTCACTCCGTGGCTGAGTTAGTCGGTCTCAAGTGTAGTTCGCAAGTTTTTTCTCCCCAGAAAGAGGGTTTTTTTTTTTTTTCGTCCAGTAAAACAGGCAAATCGACCAGAGAACACGCGCAATTTACAGACACATTACATAAATGGGTATATAGAAGGAATTCTGGGTGACTACAATAAAAATAATTTGAAATTGAAATTTTTGTGGACGTAGTCTTTCTTCAGGACGGACATAACTTTTCTGATCAGTTTCTTACTTCTATTCATCCGTTGGTATTGGTTCAGTTGTCCTTGTTTCGCTCTTATTTATTCTATCTTGTGCAGTAGTCTTCTTTCCCATGTTTGGGGTTCCTTGTCTTTGTGTTTTATAATACGTTGGTCTCTGGTTTCAATTCCATTAATTCTGGTAACTGCTTCTGCGCAAAGTATATTGCTGAGCGGAAGGTATCTAGTGTTACTTCGTTGTTGTTAAGATAACGTAGCTTATTGAGGTGGTCTGTGGCCTGCTACATTATTCTGTTGGGTCTCTGCTTCGGTATGATGCGGGTATTTGTGTGGTCCATTCCCTCGAATTCTGCTAGTGCTTTCTTCCACTCCCCTTCTATTCTGGACATTGCGATTTCGCCGTTTCCACTTCAGCTGCTCTCATATATTTGCTGTTCCACCTCTGGTTCTGGTCCATTGTGTCCGTATTCGTTGTTGTTTTGTAGGTGGTCGCTCACATTCTGCTTGATTTTTTCGCAGTTTGCAGTTGCTATCAGGTTCTACCTGACACGATGATCCGTCTCTGGTCGGTGACGTGAACAGTCGGGAATCGTTCGAAAAACTAAGTGAGTGGTTTTGTCTGGTGCACTTTCATGTCTGTCTCCAGCTTCGTTACTTCGTATTTATTTCTATGCTCAATTTCATGCTTTGGCTTCTTCTTCCCCCCTTGTGGTCACTAACGCAGTTGCACATTAAATTATTATATTAGAGTTACCCGTAATTTAATACATAAACCCGTATTTATGTCTGTAAACTGCGTGTGTTCTCAGTTCTATTTGCCTGTTTTGCTGCACGAATAAAACCCCTATTTCTGGGGAAAAAAGAACTTGCTATCTACGCCTGAGACCAACTAATTCAGCCACGGAGTGAAAAAAGCACAGTTGCACTTCCAGTTGTTTGGGACGGTCTTGCCGTTCAATTGTGGTGGGCATATGGGAGAGCACCACTGGTACTCTGTCGTCCGAGGAAGACTGTCTCTGATTCCTCTGGTTAAGGCCTGAACGCAAGGGACTTTATCTTGCGATACACTCCATTCAGTAGTAGCAGTACGTTTTTTTTTTTTTTTTTTTTTGGCGCTTCCGCGAATAAGGCCATATTTCTCCACTTATACTGTATGTAAATTGCATGTGTTCTTTGGGCGATTTTCTGTTTGCTGGACGAAAAACCCGAGTTTCAGAAAGAAAAAATCATACTACCCTCACGTGAGACAGACTAACTCAGCCACATTGTGAAAAAGGGCCATAAAAAGCCCTCACTACGGGAATCGATCAGGTGTTTTTCATCCGTTGTGAAGAAGACGGCGAGTCTACTAACTGCATTATCCACGATGGCACTCGATGCAGTATGTTCAATATTTCTGCAACTCACCTTCATTGAGTTGGCGCTAGGTGGCGCCACACGCTGTCTCAGGGAATTTGTGAGCGGTAAGTCCAATAAAACGACACTAGCGATTTTTTATCTTTCCTCAACGATTTTTTCCCCCCTTGGGTTGGAATCGAACACTAGTCGATGATATTTTTAGTCCGGCGGCGTAACTACTCGGCTTGTCTAGCCCCTATTATTATTATCTATTAAAAATAGAAAAATTATCTATTTTTCATAAAATTATCAGGTGTATAATTATTAGTCTTAAGTGCATTATGTAAATTTTTGGATAACTCATCTGTGTCTGCTAAAATTTTTTTATTATTAGTCACTATTTTATTTATGATTATTAGTATGTTTTTTCTTGAAAGAAATAATAAAAAATATGATTAATTTCAAATTATTTAATACATTAGCATTAGCATGATGCAAGAAAGCAAACTTATACAGCATCAGCCAAAAAAAAAAAAAAAAAAACTTCGCATTTCGCCCATCCATTCGCTCCAAAAGATCGTCCATTTCTTTTTTGAATTTATTTAAGCTATCAACTTCAACAACGACAGATGGAAGTTTGTTCCCGCAATCAACTACCCGCTGGCTAAAGGCAAATTTCCGCACAACTATTCGACAACTGCCTTTCCTCAATTTGAATTTAGGCCCCCTCAGGTTTGTAATCTGAGCAGGAAGAAGAATCCTATCAATCATGACAGCGGTAGAGAATGAAAAGTGGTAGACTGACAGTGGTAGAGAATGAAAAGGACCTGGGGGTAATTATGCAGGCAGATATGAAGTTCTCTGAGCAGTGCAGACGGGCTGCAAGAGGAGCTCATGGGACCTTATCAATGATATACAGGAATTTTTCTAGCAGGGATAAGGAGGTAATTATTCCCTTGTATAAGGCAATGGTCAGGCCACACCTTGAGTACTGTATACAGGTTTGGAGGCCTCATTTCAAGAAGGATATAGAGCTGCTGGAACGAGTACAGAGAAGGGCACCAAGGTTCGTGAATGGAACAAAGGGTTGCTCTTACGAAGAAAGGCTTAAGTTTTGCAAATTACAGAGTCTGGAGACTAGGCACCGACGAGGTGATCTGATAGAGTTTATAAAGCCTTGCATGGGTTGAGCATGCTCAATGCTGATGGGATTCTGCCTCTTGCTCAGAACAATCACCTGAGAGGGCATAAATTCAAATTGAAGAAAGCCAGATGTAAGATAGATGTGCGGAAATTTGCCTTTAGCCAGCGAGTAGTTGGTTGGTGGAACAGACTTCCATTCCTTGTTGTGGAAGTTGATAACCTAAATAAATTTGAGACTCAGCTGGACAGGTATTTCGAACGAACGGAAGTTTTTTTTTTTTTTTCTGGGTGATGCTGCATAAGCTTGCTTTCTTGCATCATATGCCTCTACTAATGCTAATGCTAATCCATTCAAGGCCTTGTGCACCTCAATCAAATCACCTCACAGGTGCCTGCCTAGTCTCCAGACTTTGTTTAAATTCTAGAATTGCAGAACTTAAGCTTTTCTTCGTAAGAGTACCCCTCTAGCAAATCTACATCCTTCCTAAAATGAGGCTTCCAGACCTGTACACAGTACTCACGGTGTGGCCTGGCCATTGCCTTATAGGAAATTGTCTTATCCTTACCTACACTGCACTACCACTTTATTAGGTACACCTACCTAGTAGCGTGTTGAACCTACTTTACCCTTCAAAACAGCCTGAATTCGTCTAGGCAAGATCCTGAAAACGTTGTCCAGGAATGGAGTAGTAGTACTAATGGCATGTGATGCAAGAAAGCAAGTGTATGAGCTTATGCAGCATCAGCCAAAAAAAAAAAAAAAAAAAAAAAAAATTCACGCAACTATTCCCTCTAAATGTTTGTCCAGTTCCTCCTTAAATTTATTTAACCTATCAACTTCCACAACGACAGATGAAAGTTAGTTCCAGCAATTAACCACCCGCTGGCTAAACGCAAATTTCCGCACATCTATTCTGCACCTGTCTTTCCTTAATTCGAATTCAGGCCTCCTTAGGTTCGTAATATTAACAAGTGGAAGAATCCCATCAGAATTCAGCGTGCTCAACCCATTCAAGGCCTTGTACACCTCAATCAGATCACCAGGCAGGTGCCTAGTCTCCAGCCACTGCAATTTGCAGAACTTAAGCCTCTCTTGGTAAGAGGATCCCTTCATTCCCCTCACCAATCTTGTTGCCCTTCTCTGTACACACTCAAGCAAATCTACATAATTCCTAAAATGAGGCCTCTAGACCTGTATGCAGTACTCAAGGCGTAGTTTGACCATTGCCTTATACAGAGGGACAATCACCTCGTTTTCCCTGCTAGCAAAATTGCTATATATCATTGACAAAACCCCAGCCTGTCTGCATTTCTCAGAAAACTTCATATCTGACTGCACAATTATTCCCAGGTCTTTTTCATTTTTCTACCACCTTAAGTGTAGTACCGCATAGTTGGTACGTTTATTTGGGGTTACTTCTACCCATATGCAGTACTTTGCATTTGTCAATGTTAAACTGCAGTTGCCACTTCTCAGCCATCTTTCCAAATTTTCTAGATCCTGTTGCAGTAGCACACTGCCATTTGTCATTAACAACCCTGCGAACCTTTGTATCATCTTCAAACTTCGACACTAAGCCTGATATACCTTCCTCAATATCATTGATAAATATACAAAACAAATGTGGACCCAACATCGAACTCTGTGGGACTCCACTAATAACATTAGTCCACGAAGAGCAACACCATTCAATACCACCCTCTGTCTTCTTCTCCCACTCAACCATCCTTTTATCCATTGTAGCAATTTACCCTTAATACCATTCTGCTCTAATTTGTCCAGAGTGTGTCACGCAGTTCTTTGAGATGCGATGGAGGTGTAGGCTTGCAGCGAACAGCCCTTTCCAGCTCATACCAAAGATGTTCAATACCATTGAGATCCATGGATCTCAATTCTTCACATCCCTACACCATAACACTGCCTCCACCACTACCACCTTGCACAGTAGTCGTCAGACATGATGGGTCCATCGGTTCATGTTGTTTTCGCCAAATTCTAAGCCTTCCATCAACATGATGGACCAGGAACTTCGACTCGTCAGACCAGGCAACTGTTTTCCAATCTTCGATACTCCAGTGCTGGTGTTGCTGTGCCCACAGGAGGCGTGCTCTCTTGTTTTTGATTGACAAAAGCATGATGTTGTACGCGATGTGACCGTTGGCTATTGTAGCCCATTGGCGACAAAGTGCGACTAGTATTCCGTTGCGATATTTTGTTCTGCGCACCAACGTTGTATTCTTACGTGATGTGCAACATTGTGGCCCATCTGTTTGCTTGCACAATCCTGTCCATCGTCCTCTGACCTCTCTCATCAACAAGCGATTTTCTTCCATAGTAATGCCGTTGAGAGGATGTTTTCTGTTTCTTTGTACCATTCTCGATACACCCTTGAAACTGTGGTGCGTTAAAAATTCAGGAGAACTGCCGTTTCAGAGATACTTTGTCCAGCACGTCTTGCACCTACTCCCATGCCACGTTCGAAGTCCGTTAGATCAATCCTTTTCCCCGTTCTTGCTACGGTTTGCACGCTTAACTGATACTAGAAAACTTTTCTGCTGCATCTATGTCCACAACTGTGGTCATGTGACTTGCAACATTGTGGGACAAACATTGTGTGCACAGCAGGGGGTTTGCCTAATAAAGTGGCAGCACAGTGTATGTATTAAAAATATATTCAGATAATAGTTATATAATATTGGTGTAAATACACCATTTACCCAAAAGTTTAACTACATAAGTAGTGTAAAGGCATCATTTGATTTTATCTCATATTGTGGCTACATTCACAACGAGTTACCAGGTATTGCACTACTTCGAAAAAACAATGCTTCTCTAATAAGGAGCCTACTGTTATTTATTCTGAGTGGGCACCGCCACCCAGACGGCACCGTTCGGAGCTTTTTGGCTCACTCATCGGTGGGCGGGCAGGTACCCAGGTAATGCAACATGCCATCACGTTTATATTACCAGGGTACCAGAGGAGACTACTGTTATTTACAGTAGCGTAAAGCCACAATATGAAATAAAATCAAACGATGCCTTTACACTACTTATGTATTTAAACCTATGGGTAAACATGGTGTATTTACACCAATATTATATAATTAATTTCAATCCATAACATATTATGCTTTGTGCATTTAGTCTTCTAAATAATTCACAAAGTAGACAAATTCTAAATTTTATGATCACGAAAAAAAAAAAAAAAATCCCTAGTCAATGGGCGCCGAAATATCTTGGTTCGGCCCTATACAACCTGTACCTGCGACTGGAAATTCTCCACCTCAGTGCACCTACTGCAACATCATTGTCACAGTCAAGTATGTCCATATTGAATATCCATAATATCAACAAGTAGAATCGCAATTGTATTATCCATTTCAAACTTAAATGGACGTTTGGCAATGCGACATATCATTGTGAATAAAGCCACTATGAACGAATTTTTCGCTTTCTGAAAAGAATTAATATGCTCCCCCATTTTTAATATAGATATCAGAGGCGGATTTAACGGCGGGCGCACCGGGCGCGCCCTGGGCCCCGACTTCTGAAGGGCCCACGCAAAACCCCAACAAATTAGTTGAACATATTAGTTCAACTAATAGTTGAACTAATATGTTCAACTATTAGTTCAAAACTTTGTGATTATTATTATGCTATTATTAATTATATTATACATATATTATATTCAATTTTTTTTGGAAATAAAACATTAATAGTACATAATGTTTTTTATTTATTTAAAAAATGGTTAACATGTATTTTTATTTTCCCTGTCTCTCTCTTTTTTTTTTAAGGGACCCAATATTTTCTTCTGCACCCGGGGCCTCAACCTACCTTAATCCGCTCCTGATAGATATTGACAAGCAGGAGAAGGTACCATTACGAAATTTTTCTCGGTTACTTTAAACATCCACTATATCGGTTGGTAAATGCCGATATAGGGGATGTTTAAAGTGCCCTCTATTTTGAAATGGGGACATTACAGAGAAGTTTTTTTTCCCCGTCATTTAGCGGGAATTGCAAATTTAGAAGAGTAATGTGTTTGTTTTTGAGTTCACAGTGTGTAACAGCATATACATATGTACGGTTCTGTTGTTATATTTGACTGGAGTTAAGTAAAATGGGTTCACAAAAATGGTTTTAAGTTACAATTCCAAAGTTGTAAGGTTTTATGTATTCTTTGAAATTATCAAGTTGAAATCTGAGTGGTGCGAAATCAAATGGAGATGGAATCAATGAAACATTTTTAGTATCAGAATTTGGTTAGGTGAGATATATACAGTGTGTATAATAAATAAGTAAATAAATATATATTTGGAAATAACGCGTTTTGATTTCTTATTCTATATGTATATTTTACGGTATATTTTATAAATCTAAACCATTTTCTTTGAAAGCGTAATGGGTTGTGATAGCAGAGTTCGACGGAGATGGGGGAATTCGGAATTGTCAACTATATTGTAAACAGTGAAACCTCTGCGGACACCCTTTTGGCAGAAGAAAGTGCTTCACCTATACAGAGTGTTCGTATTGCAGAAGCTGCTGTAGCCAGTTTCAGTGATTCAGAAAAATGAGATTCTTTAATTGCTTACTTAGATTGTTTTACTGATTACCCTTGCACATATTTCTGTTCCAACTAATTAACGTTTAGCAAATAAGGTAATTAACTTTTAATAAACAATACGGCTTTTAGTAAAATTGGATATAAATTATGTTAGATCACTTAGCTTGTCTGTTTTCATCGTTTTTGCTCACATATTTCTGTTTCAACTATTTAGCGTTTAGCAGATAAGGTAATTAACTTAATAAACAACACGGCTTTTAGTAAAATTGAATAAAAATTACGTTGTTTAGTGCATTTCACAGAATTGTTTTAATATAATAAGGTTCCCCCCCGCTCCCCCTGAACAGGTCAAAACACCTCCCATTTAAATTTATGCATACAGCCCTGCCACAAATAGCAAGAATTTTTTTTTCTTAAAAAAAATTATTGTGCAATCAGTATAATGCTTCGGAAAATTTTGACCGGTATTCCAGGATGATGATTTGCATACATGAACAAATTTGGATCAAATCTTCATATGTAACTACTTAATTGGTTCACATTTATCACTGATAAGTAAAAGTGGTAGTGTGTACACAGGAAAATTGTCATAGTTCCTCATTCACAAAACTGGACACTGCTGTCACTGAAGCAGTCATGAAGGTAATATCAAGCATCAGACTATTTTTATAGAAGTGCAGTATATTTGTGGATGCAGAAAATCCCCATTGGCTGTTGATCAAAATTACCAAAGCAGGTAGAGTATCATTTTTATTTTTTTTGTAAGCAATGTATTATAGATGTATTCCCACTTTTTTTTTTTTTTTTTTAATGTATCAACTGAAAGTTGTATACAAATTTGCTACAGTACTGTATTATTATTATTATTATTATTTATTTTTTTAAATTCTGTTAAGTGATCTCTCAGTCTGCGAATATTATTGTTTTCGTAAGTGATGCATGCAGTTTAACTGCATTGGCCAAATAAGTTTGTAAACATTCCTTACCATCAATAGCAAGCATATTAATGACACAGTTGCACTGTGTTCCATGAATAATCCAAGTTCATAATTAGTGTAGTCTAATTAGTATTACTGTAATGATCTCGACCTTTACTTGGCTTTGTTGCACATCCCATTGACTTTGGAAAAACACATATCAAAAATGCATGTCAATTACTCTTGAAAGTGCCTGGTCCAGGGAGTTGAAAATAAAGTCAAAAAGGACACTTATTAAAGTGTTTACATCCATTTTAGAGTCTCCCTTTTGGAGAGGAAGTTTAATATGTAGCATCTAATATGCCTGGCCAAGATCCAGAACTGAGTATCTACAACAAGAAGTGTCCCCTTTTAGAGATGTCTGTCAAGTTTGGTTTTGCTATATTTATACTATAATTACCAGTTGAGGCATATGATGCAAGAAAGCAAGCAAGCATCAGGAAAAAAAAAAAAAAACCTTCCCGTTTCACCCATCGGTCACTCCAAATGTTTGTCTAGTTCAGCGTTAAATTTATATAAGCTGTCAACTTCCACAACAACAGATGGAAATCTTTTCCAGCAAACTACCTGTTGGCTAAAGGCAGACTTCCACACATCTATTCTACAACTGTCTTTCCTCAATTTGAATCTGTCCCCTCAGGTTCTTAATCTGATCAAGCGGAAGTATTCCATCAGCATCGAGCCTGCTCAACCCATTCAAGGCCTTATACACCTCAATTAGATCACCTCGCAGGTGCCTAGTCTCCAGATGCTGCAACTTGCAGAATTTAAGCCTCTCTTGGTATGAGCACCCCCAATTGTTTCTCTCACCAATCTTGTTTCCCTTCTCTGTACTCGTTCTAGCAACTCTACATCCTTCCTAAAATGAGGCCTCCAGAATCTGTACGCAATAGTCAAGGTATGGCCTGACCATTGCAATATACAAAGGTATAATCACTTTCTTTGTCTCTGCTAGCAAAATTCCTGTATATCATCGACAAAACTCTATCACCTGCTCTGGCAGCCTGTCTACACTGCTTAGAGAACTTCATACCTGACTAAACAATTACCTCCAGGTATTTTTCATTCTCCTCCTTCCTGAGTGTAGTACCACACAGTTGGTATGTTTCTCTTGGGTTACTGCTACCCATATGCAATGCTTTGCATTTGGCAATGTTCAACTTCAGTTGCCACTTCTCAGTCCATCTGCCTAACTTTTCTAGATCCTGTTGCAGTAGCAAACTGTCTTTACTATCATTAACAACCCTGCCGAATGACTAATTGAATGACAACATACTATAACATTTAAACTGTGTTTAGAATACTATAATTTAAAATCATGTTATAGTTTAAAATTTTCAAAAACAAACATTTCATGAAAATTTAATTTTATCAACCACTTTTTTCAAAATTAAATTTCAAGAGTATTTTTACTTTTGTTTCTAAACAAGTCTGTGCAGGACTTGTTTAGCACAGGCTGGAATACAGCATGTGTTGTGCCTGACTCATTGCTCTTTTGCGCTCGTTGCTATTTCAAAAGTGAAAGCCAAACATTTGATGAAAATTTGGAAGAATACTTTAACTGTTTAAAATGTTTTTGTTGCTGGTGATATTTTTATCATATTGCATTATCTGTGCTTATTGCAGCCCTTTTGGCCCTCTGAATTAATTAACTGATGGAAGAAATCCTCAGTTCTTCCAAGCTCATCTATTTTCTTTATAATGTATTCACAGAATGCACCTTAGCTTAAAGTGTAGTTACAGATAACAGTGAAATATCACTTAAGATATTTCACTTAGTGCATTTTAGGAAAGGTATGGAGCAGTTCAAAAGTATTGTGAACAGGTGATCTTGAGGTAAAAGATAAAAGCGTTTCGTTGTGTGGGGAAAATATTCTGTTTTTTCCACCAAAGGAAAATGGTCAGGTTTAAATTAGATAGGGGGAGATACGTAAATGCGTGCAAACCCCTCTGGGGTTTGCACATAAGCTTGTGTATAAAAAAGTAATACATGGGCGATTATAACTTGCAATCAATTCAATAAATAAATAAATGAGAAGGAAATAAACAAGGTGCTTGCATCAAAAGAGGGGTTTGTGATTGTTGTTCGGAGGGGTTGCAGTTCTGGGTTCACTTCGGGTCCAGTTCTGGGAGTGTCCAGCTATATAGTGAAGGGTTCCACAGGGCATGTTCCTGTGCTAGAAGTTAATCTGGAAGTTGAATAACAAGCCAGTTAGATAGTGCCCTGACTTCTACTACTGCTGTGGTAATTTCTTTCAGTATTAACAGAGAACTGTTCTCGAAATCCCAAAATAAGACAGTAATGAAAGAGCTATACAGCAGAGATGCAGAATTCAACTAAGAAGAGAGAGAGAGAGAGAGAGAGAGAGAGAGAGAGAGAGAGAGAGAGAGAGAGAGAGAGAACACCACACTTCATGGAAGGAATCCCACCATGAAAGAGAAGGAAGGTAATTCCCTGAACTGTGTTATTTTGGAAATGGTACTTATATAAAGTGGGAGATTGTTTTAGAGTAAGGTTGAAGTTGAAGAAACACAAGAAATAAGGAAATGTTTAGTATCGAGTTGGTTTATTGTTTGAAGTTGTAAAGAAAATTGATATTGCTAAATTAAGAGAGATTACATGGAATTGTTAGCATTAAGTTAGCGACTTATGGATTGCTATTGTGAAGAGAATTGATATTGGTGATTAAGAGAAATATGAGGAAGTGATTAAGATTGAATTAGTTTATTATTTGAAGCTGTAGAGAGAGAGAGAGAGAGAGAGAGAGAGAGAGAGAGAGAGAGAGAGAGAGAGAGAGAGAGTTGAGATTGTTAATTGAGAGAAATTTTGATGAAATGATAGCATGTATTAACAGATTAAATGAGAGAAATGAATAGATTAGATGTAAATGTACACCAGTTATGTATTGTAAGTAGAGATGTATGATAAATGACTTTTGTTTTATATTTGTCGTTGCTCTTGAGAAACTGACAGCTCACATATAATATATATATACGATATATAACATATATACTCGTGTGTGGGGGGGGGGATATCTCTCAGCTCCTGGAAATTCTAATTTTTTAATGCAGTCAGGTAGCTTGTGGGGATTGGTGCTTGAGGGGAGTTGCTGTACGAAAATCAACAATGGCCACTGACGGCAATACTAAGGTACAGGGAAATAAAAATTAATAAATAAATAAATAACCCCCCTACAACTAACTTACATTTGGTTTCCTCACCAAGCTTAACTGTCAGTCCCTTTCTTTTGTTAATACAGATATAATGCCATAAAAAGTCAAAAAGGAAATATTTTTTATTTTTGATAAAAAGGAAATAAGATTTTTTGAAGATGAGGGAATAAGGAGGGATTAAATGGCAACTTGTCTATGACTATCTTGGTACAAAGCACCAACCAGCATAGAATCCAAAAGGACGTTTTCTGCCGCTAATTAAATATGTACCAAAATTAGATCCAGTTTAAGCGATAACACTATTGAGTTTCTTAAGAACTCACTTTATTCGGACAGGTAGTGTGGGTGCTTATTTTTTTGTTTTTAGAATAACTGTATATTTAATAATTTTTGCTAGAATATTTATTATTGTAATAAAAGTTTGATTTAAAATGTGAATTCAAGTAATTACTTGTTTTTTCTTTACTTTATTGCACCTAATTGTCATCAAAATTTATTGCGAAAAATATATTTTTTTGGAATACCAGTATTAATACCGGTATCTTGGTTTCATAAATAAAAAATACTGAAATACCGGTATTAAGATTTTGACTGGTATTGTGAGCCTTAGTCATGGGGTCTTGTCAATGATAAACAGGAATTTTGCAAGCGGAGATATGGAGGTGATTATCCCCTTGTATAAGGCAATGGTCAGGCCATGCCTTGAGTACTGCGTAGAGATCTGGAAGCCTTATTTTAGGAAGGATGTAGATTTGCTAGAACGAGTACAGAGAAGGGTAGCAAGATTGGTGAGGGGTTCTCTTACGAAGAAAGGCTTAAGGTCTGCAAATTGCAGTGTCTAGAGACTAGGCACCTGCAAGACGATCTGATTGAGGTGTATAAGGCTTTGAATGGATTGAGCAGGCTCAATACTGATGGGATTCTTCCTCTTGTCTCAGCTTACAAACCTGAGGGGGCATAAACCGAAATTGAGAAAAGACAGTTGTCGAATAGATGTGTGGAAATTTTCCTTTAGTCAACAGGTAGTTGATTGCTGGAACAAACTTCCATTTGTCATTGTCGAAGTTGATAGCTTAAATAAATTCAAGGCAGAACTAACTGGACTAACATTTGGAACGAATGGATGGGTGAAATGGGAAGGGTTTTTTTTTTTTTTTTTTTTTTTGGCTGATGCTGTATAAGTTTGCTTTCTTGATTCATATGCCTCTACTAATGCTAATGCTGGAACTTTAAATGTATTTAAAGCTTTGAATGGATTGAGCAAGCTCAATGCTGATGGGATTCTTCCTCTTGCTCAGACCACACACAGTGAGGGGCACAAATTCAAATTATGGAAGGATGGTTGCAGAATAGATGTGCAAAAGTTTGCTTTTAGGTTGCTGTTGATTGTTGGAACAAACTTCATGTGTTGTGGAAGTTGATAGATTAAGTAAATTCATGGAAGAACTAGACAAACTGTTGAAGGGAATGAATAGGTGAAATGGGAGTTTTTTTTTTTTTTTTAATGCTGGTGCTATATAAGCTTGCTTACTTGCATCATTTGCTAATGCTAATCTCTCAAAAATTCAATTTTATTATTTTTTTGAGAAATTTTATTACATATGACAGTACAAATTACAAATTGTTGCTGTCCAGTGGCGAAACTATATATCACCAGTTCTACCATCACTGGGCAGGGTGGATAGGTGTCGGGGACCCCAACAACAGCTGTTAATGTTTGCCATAGTTGTTAATATTTTGCAATGCTTATACCCCCAAATGTTGCAAAGGTGATCATGTTGTGCCCAAATTTCTTCTTTATTTTTGGTTGGTTTGTCAAGTTTTTCTTGTGATATACCAATATTTGTTCTTTTCTTAATGGATTACGTTACTTATTTTGTGTAATTTTTAGTACAAATTTTAAATATTTAAAAAAAATGCTGTTTTTTACATGTTATTTAAAAACAAAAAATTTTTCTCTGAAAATGAAAAACAAAAATGTACATACATAAAATTTAAACATGAACTGTTAAGTGTGTGAAATTTCAAGTTTTCATTTGCATTCATATATTAAATTTCAAATAAATAAAGACATAAACAGAAATTATACTAATAATCGAAGCAAGAAATTATTTTGCATCAATAATAATAATGGATAAAAAATTGATTTCTGTACAATAATTAAACATGGACCCAAGAGTTGGGTCCATGTTTAACATACTTCCCATGTTGGCTGACACAAGGTAGGAGTAGATGCCACTACCATGTGTCAGCTGATGTGGTAGGTTAAAAATACATGTAGCTGGGGAGGGAGAAGTAAATAGTTGCACGGAATCTGAAAGATTCTTTGCATTTATAATTTCAAGTAAACAAGTTTTTCACTTCCAAAACATCTGAAATAAAAGTTTGAGTATATTTAGGAAGGCACAAAAAAAAAAAAAAAATTCAAATTTTTAATCATTAATTACAATTAATTTTCAATCATCCCCCCGGGGGATGACTACAATGTTGGGACTGGGATTTCCTCTAACTGTACAGCTGTGCATTCGTTTTCAAAGTGCCACACACTGAATTTTTTGAATGCACAATTACCTTCTGGAATGCAGCCAAACACTGTAGCACCTTGGTCCCAGCTTGCTCAGAACTCCTCATGAAGGATTTTTACATTTCTATTACTGGAATACAAATTATGCTTTATATATGTCAGGAACCATATGTGCAGAAAAACTAGGAAGAACTATAGCACAAGCAATTCAAAGAAATTATTTTTTTGGAGAAAATATATCTCCTAACCTTCACCAATAAGAGATCACATTGTGTTACTGTCAGTTAAGGATATCTGGAAGGCATAAAACAGTTATTTTCTGAATTTTTACTCTTCAGTTAATAACATTTGTTGAAATTTTCAAGAATGGTTTTTGTAAAGCTAATTTTATATTTGTAAAATCTGTTTAATCTAATAGGTATAATTATGTTATTAAATTGTTAATTGTATAAGCCATAATGTTTACGGCTTATACAATTAACCCTAAATACTGGATACAAGTATTGAAAAAGGAAGGATGTGGATTTTATAGGAAAAGAGTGCAAAAAGAGAAGTAAGTTTAGTTATTGGCTTAGAGATATTCTTACTGTCCAGTTTTGTAAGTTACACAGTCTGCCAATCAAATATCTATGCATCCATGTGATTAAGGTATATAAGGCTGTTTTTCAGGTAATACAGACTAGCGGACATAATTTAAATTAAGTAAAGATAGTTCAGACTAGATGTAAGAAAATTATCTTTTAGCCAAGGACATCATTATAATGGAGAGTATTGCTTGCGAAAAAGTGTTTTGATAAGATAAAGGGTGCATTTACAGTTGTCCTCTGATTCTTTATGAAACTGAGATTGCCACATGCATGTATTGTATCATTGCACTCTATAGTTGATAGCAAGACTAGTTCAAATGAGAAGGTTAACAGAATGAACCTGATTTCTGCATGTTAAGGGACCAAACCATCAGAAATTCATCACCATCATTTGGATGTATATGGACCAAATTTCATATTGCAGAAACAGTTTGGTTTATTGAATATTTTGTTTGATTTGGTTTTGTTGCATAGATGCATTAAAATGATTGGCATTGCCAAAGAACTTGTTTAAGTACTGTTGCCGAGCATCAGGATTTTCTGGATTACAGAAAAGTTTGTGTGCTTGGTGCCAAAGCAACTCAGAGATAATCGCAAGTACCTTTTAACAGGATGCTCCGTCTCATGCTTTTGAAGCAAAGGGGTGCAGGTCCTGCAGAGCTGTTTCATTACAGGGAAAAAACATGGGCAGATCATGTGACACCAGAACCAAAATATGCACATGACACAGAAACACTCATCATTTCCCTCCACAGCCCCCACCCTGCAAATAAATTCAAAGCAGTATGATCAACAAAGAGGGCCATGATGGTAGTGTTTTGCAATTACAAGGGTGTGCTTCTTGCTGATTTCTCTAACTGGAGTGATTCTGTGAATACTGAACACTGTTGTCACATGCTGGATTGCATATGATATCTATTTGTCACAAATGATTTAAGCTGCTGCGCATGAGTCATTTGTGACAAACCAGTTCCTGTCTTCTACCAGTTTCCATCCTTTTGGACCCCTGAAAGAGCACTGCCATCAGATTTGCACCTGATGGCAGTATGTGGTAATTTCATGACTAAAAGCATTTGATTCTGATTTCTTCTGTGCTGGGACAGTTGCCATGTTATCTTAGTGGAACAAATATTTAAATGTGCAACAACTATGTGAAAATGTAATGTGCGCAAAAATCTTTGTGTTATTCAGGCACCTATACAATATAATATGAAAATTGTAAAATGAATAATAAATAAAATGTAATGAAGTACGTTATTCTTACATGACATGTAAGAATAAAGTACTTCACGTAGGAGTGCTCGTCACCCTATTTTTTGAATCACTTTCATGTAATATTATAAAAAATAATTTTCTTTTCTGTTTTTTTATTAAATTTTTTTGGAATAAGGTGACTTTTGCTGTGAATTATTTAAATAAAATTTTCACAGAAACATTTCTTTCAATTTAGGGATGGCTTTGCAGAAAAATGTTAAAGCTGTGCAGACAGTGGTTTCCTCAATCCTGAAGGCTCTGGAATGTTCAATATGGTATGTTAATCAAAAAAATGAAGTGTGAATGCAGATTAAAAAAACAAACAAAAAACCACAGGTCCTTTAAAAGCAGGTTATTATCATTAGTGATACTGTCTTATGTATAAAAATTAACCAAAAATTTACTTTTCAGTATTGTTAGCCTGTGGTTATTCTTTTAAATCAGTAACACCTTTTTTTTTATTCACTTTCGTGTATTATGAAGAAATTTTCCCGTGCACGAAAAATTTTTTAATGCATGAACTTTGTCTTTCCCAATACAACGTGAAAGATTTATGTATTTAGATACAGGCATGCACATATGAACTATGCCTTGTAAACTGACACACACACACACCATTATCAACTGTGGTGCTGATATATTGATTTACAATGAAATGGTTATGAAGAAGTTTTAAGCTCATGGCCATGGTGGAAATACAAAGTATAATCAAAAATTTGTGTATTTTTCACTGTTAAAAAAAAAATGGCATGAGTAAGTAAAGAGTCTTCTAAACTATGGAGGCAACTTTTTTGGTAAATTGCTTTCCCATTACATGCTCATTGATGAAAATCACAATGTCAATTTGCTCATGCACTTTAACCTGTGACATTATGGCTTGTTTTGCCTAAATATCAGTCTGTGTCTTATTTGTTACTACCACCTCTCACTCAGTCAGTAGGTTGCATAATATTGTTTGCTATTGCAGTATACTATGCTAATGTTATGTTGCTTGTGAATGTGTAAATTATCAAAATTAACCATATTTTATTTTCAATTAAGTATTTTCATTTGTTTCTTAAAATGGCTGTTCAAACATTCTCAGTCAGAAACTAGTTATATTGACACCAAACACTCAAATATTATCCATTGGCATAAGAGGATACTTAGCTTTTAATTTTTGTTCCTCTAAGTGGTACATCATCTCACCAGGCCATTATTAAAAATTTACAGTTGTGTGATTTTCTAATTTTGATTGGAGTTCTTCTACATGTTAATGTGCTTGCTGGCCAGATATAACCATGTTATCAGCATGGCAGTTCCTGCTTACTAATAATATAAGAGGATACCTCTTTATTATGATATTAATTTTATGCTGCAGATCTGCAAATGTGTTAGTTATCAAAACCAACTGCTGTTTAAAAAAGAAACTTTAATAAATACACTTTTCTATATGAAGTATTTTAATGTATCCAAAAGCAGCAAAGTATGCAAAAGCAGCTGTGCATATTTTGCAAAGGTATTCTGTGGCAGCTGGAAACTTTGGCAGTTTTGTTTGATATCTGTGTACAATCAAATTCAGTAATTCACAGCCTGGCCACTATTTAAAACTGGCTGTATTTGTTTATCAGAACTACATATATTTGCCTATTGTGGTGCATAAGTACTCATTTGTATCAATTACTTAATCAATATGCACAATTCCGGCTGAGGCGCCTCCGTAGCCAGGTGGGAAGGAGCAGCAGTGCGTAGCACACGCTTCTTGATTAGACCGGGGTTCGAGCCCGTCACCACCAAATACGGAGGATGCGGAAAGGTCATTCAGGGAATGACCACCGCATATCCCGGAGCAATATGGCCTTAGTTGCTAATGCTCCTAAAAAACCAAATAACAACAACAACAACAACAATTCCGGCTGATAACTGGAATAGTGCACATTGATTAAGCCTGCATATATGCAGGCTTAATCAATGTGCACACATGATGGACAAAGTTTCAGTCAAGCCTACATATATGTGCCTATTATGTAGGCTTGACTGAAACTTTGTCCATCATGTGTATCTTAGCCAGTTAGTTGTATGTACAAAGGTTATTTAGATGAGATATCTACCTTTATTTACTACATTTATCTTTTACACAAGAAGAAGATGTAGAAGATAAATATTATTTTTTCTCCTCTCAATGATTATATTGAGAGGAGGAAATTATTAAGGTCTCTTAGTAAGATGCCAGAGAAATACGACATATATGCAAGATTTTTGTAAATTCTGAGAAAGGTAATGTGTCTGCTGTGGGCACTGTATTAAGGTGTGATTTTTAATTTCAAGTGGTGGGAAATGCAATGTAACCAGACATATGCAAACAAATAAGCAGAAGAATGGCATGCAGTTTATAGAAAGAAATGTAGCATGAATTTGTTCATAGAAAGAAATATAGCATGAATGTTTATTTGCATCTTATATCAGAACATAATCTTCCTCAGAGTTGTGCTGATCATGCAGGCACACAGATGGGGAAAGAAAAGGTAGTGGTGGTTTTGAAAATGGACCATTTTTTTAAAAGTAGTTTGCACTCAGTAGTGCCAGCATTGGACGGTGACTATAGGATGTAACATTAGGTGTGTTCTTTTGACAACCCGAAAGGCTTTTTGGAGTCGATTATAAAACTGTCTTGCATGATGTCAGTGATGCCTCTGTTAAGGTGGGCCTGAAAACTGGAGTGAAAAGAGTATCTGATAGACATTTATTACTATCTAAAAAGAAGTACTAAAGGAAGACAGATTTTAGCAGTTTCAATTAATACATCCACAGTAATAAAACATTTTGAAGCAGGCTTGTACACATTGGCTATCTTTAGTTAAATGTTTAATTAGACTGATAGAACAGTGAAAACCTTCAACTCTCTTTAGATAACAGATCAGAAATGGTGAGAAAAGCCATTTGAGCACTATTCACACTTTTCAAAGTTACCAAATTGAAAAGTATACAAGTGATCACTAGTGAGTGCTACCTTCAAATCCACATTCAAATCCAGTTTTTGCTCCAAAAGAAGCTTTGAAAGAAGTTAAATTAATGAACTCCTCAAGAAAAAACTCTAGGCTTATTATTCTCACTTGTGCAGAAAATGTTCATGTTCTTCTCTTCTAGATTGAATAATGTAATTTGCTTGTTTCTTTTAAATGATATGACAATGTTTGAAAATCCAATTATAGCACCTCAATCCAGCCTATCTCATATTCACATACCGAGGTCATTACTTCTATACAGGGTGTCTCAAAAATATACGGCATAACTTCACGAATGAGTTCCTCATATGTAGACAATAAAAATATTTTATATCAACATAGTTCCAGAAATGCTTGGTGCCTGAGTTATTAACCGGAATGTCTTATCTCCCACAGGTGATTTCCTTCATCACAAGGTAGACAGAATCTGGTGGTTTTCCATTCTGACCATGTACTCAAATCAGGAGCAAGTGGATATGCACTTTATGTACGGTTTGGTGGACGGCAAAAGGCTTGTCATTTGTACCACGAAAGGTTCCCAGAATGAAGATGTCCACACAGGAAAACATTTGAAGGTATCCATCGCCACCTTTGTGAACATGGGACCTTTACGCCTCATGCTGCCGACAGAGGACGACCAAGATCTATGACTCCTGAAGTAGAGGGGTGGACCAACTGCCTGGCTTCCACGCTCACCTCATTTAAACTCACTAGATTTCTTCTTGTGGGGCCATTTAAAGTCATAGATGTATTTGACTCTGGTAGCTGATGTGGAAACTCTCTGCAATCAAATCGTGACAAGTTATGATTCAATACGAAACATGCCAGGAATTTGGCATCGTCTTCGCAAGTCCATGAGCTGTTTGATGTGAGGCCTGTATTCAGGCAGAAGGTGGACATTTTGTACAATTACTATAAGGTGATGTGAACAGTTGTCATAGACAGACCTTCAAAACTCAGAAACCAAGCATTTCCGGAACTATGTTGATATAAAATATTTTTATTGTCTACGTATGAGGAACTCATTCCTGAAGTTATGCCGTGTATTTTTGAGACACCCTATATATGTTGAAGAATACTATGTGCAAATTTATTATTTAAATCTTCCACTTCAATTATGAAGTTGATTATCCAAGCAAATAAATCAGAAGGATGATTTTGACCTAGGCATTTCTACTACCAATGCAGTGGAGCATCTAAATCTAAAGGAAAAGAGACTGTTTTTTCATTCTGTTAGGAAGTACTTTATTGCTGCATATGGTCCACAAGTTTCCATTGAAAAATGATGTTATATAAATGCTGAGGTAGCACAAATTTCATTAGTGGTAGTCCATCATTTTCATATTTGAAAGTTTTTTGTGGATAAGCTTCTAGTACTTCTTGGTGTCATTAAAGATAAAGACATAGTTGAAGCAAGAGATGTTTTGCAGCATCAGTTTTGTTAGTTTCAATGTGAGAACCTACCAGATGCAATTGTGAAAGAAGAAAGAATTGATGTACAGTGTTCCTTGGTCTCAAACTGACAAGTGCACAATAAATCTTGAAATGTAACAAATGAACCCATCATTCTTGACATTGTAATAATTCCCCACAGAATTGATTAGTGTCAGAATATTTAACTGGGTGGAGGAAAAATACTGAATTCAGATCTTTTCTTTCTGGTGAAGCTTTGGAAATGCTCTTTACATCTAAGTTTGAATAGTAATGCTATTCTTATAAACAAAACTTTTACACAACATTTCTGAAGACACACAAAGTCTGCAGTGGTTTCTTTCTTGAAGTAGACATAATTGGTTAATGTGTAACAGGCCATCCAGACCAAAACTCACAGACAGAGAGATTCTAGGTAAGTTAATGGTTGAAAGCAAATTGTATTATTAAGCAATCATGTGGCTATATTTTAATATCAAATGTATATGTTTTCAGTGAAACTTAATTTGTAATGCAATGTGGAATTTATAAAACCTTGGACGGTGACTATAGGATGTAACATTAGGTGTGTTCTTTTGACAACCCGAAAGCTTTTTGGAGTCGATTATAAAACTGTCTTGCTATAAAATTGTCTATAAAACTTATAAAACAAATTAAGTTTCAGTGAAACTTAATTTGTAATGCAATGTGGAATTTATAAAACCTGCTTTTCTGATAAAACATCATTTGTACCTTCTGTTTTCTTCCTCTGAAGTGAAATGATTTTCACTCCATTCCACATCATTCCTGTTTTCCCTCGTTTTTTTTGTGATGAACTGATTTTTGAAAACTATCTTGAACTTGTTTTAATCCAAAAATCTCCCATTTTCCTCCTGCTTGCAGTTGCTTGATGTCCAGCTTTTTAAAAGTAAAAAGTTGGCAGCTATGAACATTTCTGAAGGCACAAATTCTGCAAGGGTATCCTCCCTTAAAACATGCATAATAAGTTGGTGTCTAAGAGACAATCCAAACAAAAGTCCACAGACAGAAAAATTCTGAGTAATGTTTAAAGGCATAAGTAGTGGTAAACAATCGTATGGCTGTATCTTTATATAGGTGGGCTCACATCTGGTGAGTATAGGCTTGGCATACCCAGGGTGATGATATCGTAGGATGGATATCATCATTCTTCTCTTTCTCTCTTTCTTGGTCCCTTCTGCTTCTCTCTCTCTCTCTCTCTCTGTGTAACTCAGAAATTTTTTTTTTTTTTGGTTGGTGCAGCAAAAGCCTCAGGCTTCCTTGCACCATATGGCTAATGATAATAATAATAGTCATTGAAATTTATTTCAACTCCAAAGTCTGTATTTTAAACAATCTCTTGCTTTTTCCAAACCATTTGTTTCTTGTAGACCTTAACCTTGTCAGATGCAGATATTTCTTGGACTATAATATTACTATTAGTGAGATTCCACCTGTAATCGCTAATTCTTTAAATGTTAACTTCTGTAATTTAACTAACAGGAATAGGGCAGTCACATTCATGTGATTTTTAATATGCAAAACTTGCTAAAAATATTGCAACCAATAAATATTATTTGAACATATTCTTTCCTTTCTTTTAGCCTGGACTTATTGCAAGATCCAGTATCTACAAACTGCTGCCATCAATTTTGCAGGTAATGAGACCACGAATAAGGGAAGTGATTTTCCCTGTATTTTTGATTCTTTAACATATAAAGAATGTGTAGTGTAATTAAACTGAATTTAAGTTAAGTTAATGAAGAGTTAATTTTTTTGCCATGCTGAAACCTGGTTGTCAAATATCCATATTTCATTTTATAAAATTTAAGCTTTTGACTATTTATGCCACTTAGAAGTCTTATATTAATATGGTTGTAAATCAACTTTTTTTAATGGATTGAATATTTTGCTTTTATGATATTAAATTTATTATATTTTATTTAGTCCTTGGGGTTGTCACAGACATTCTCTCAGATAAGCCAGACAAGCTGTACTTGTTACCTGGGAGTCTAAAATGCTGATGGAACTGATATTCGGATAACACTCAAGTCAAGTGGACCCAATTTCGGCGAAGTCCGGATGGTCTGTGCCAGTCAAATCCTCTGCTTGCACCTTCACGATGGTGGGACTGTTAGTAATCCTGGGTATAACCTCCATGCACAAGTGCATGTGAACCAACGTAAGCAGGGGTCGAGGTGTGGCACCACATGGAGGAATGCCACCCCTCTATGTTACCAGGCAGTACTAGGTGGTAGATGACTCTCATCAACCGGTGAAATATCACCACTTTGCTTATTGGAGGCTTGAAGTGGTGGAACCCATGTTTAGTCTCTAGAGCTAAGTTCCAGTCAACCCTTCCCCATCTTTTCCATCATGCAGTATGATTGATGACTTTTGAGGATGTGATGAACATTGTGGTGAGATCCAATATTCCTTACATTTCGAGGGTACAGCTCTAAAACGGTGTTCGCAGGCCGGCCGCTAGTTAGTACACCGGACCGAACCTATTGGTAACTCTCTAGGAGGCTTCCGGATCAGGAAGTGTATAATCTTGCTACCTCTACTCTGCCAGATAGTGACTGGGGAGAGTCCAAGTAGTGTGCATGCGGGGAGCATTGTCGAGGACATGTTATGTCAAGGATCTGGGTATATTCTTACCATGTGTACGCCATATCCAAAAATTTCATTACTTCATACAGCATGTCCCACCCACCTTTTCTTACTATTGAATACACCATGAATTGTCAAACTAATAGAGCAAGCTTATCTGCGAAAAGATCTAAACCTCCCAAGCACTTCCTAATTCATTTCACAAATATACATGGTCTCAATTCTAATCTCAACGATGTCCATTTCCACTTGCAGTCTGCCAAACCCCATGTACTTTTTCTGACAGAATCTCAGTTATCAGTTGATTCAACTACTGCTCATCTCAGATGCCCAAATTATTCGCTGTATGATTCTTTTTGCCTCAAAGGTGGTACTTGTGCATATGTCCGTTCTGATATTCCCTGTCAGAGACTTGGCAATTTGGAATCTCCTCTCTTTGATCTTCTCTGGCTTAAAATCTCTCTACCTCATTGTGTCAAATTCATCTGTTGTCTCTACCATTCTCCCAACTCCACTAATCACTTGGAGCTCTTTGACTTCCTCTCTTTGCAACTTGACTTTCTCCAGTCCAACTTTCCTAACAGTGAGATAATTTTCCTTGGTGATTTTTAATGTTCACAACTCCAGCTGGCTTCCGTTTTCTAGTCACACCAACCCAGCTGGTCGAGATGCTGAGGCTTTTGCAATTACTAATGATCTTGCACAGATTGTTCATTTACCTACAAGAATACCGGACAATCCTAATCATACAGCCAAATACGCTTGATCTTTTTCTCAAAAACAACCCTTCTAAGTACATGGTTGAAGTGAGAGGTCCTTTAGGCACTTCAGATCAGAACTTGGTGATTGTCTCTTCTCCAATGGAACCTTTATCTCATGGCTATTCCCAACCTCGTGTTGTTTGGCATTACAAGAATGCAAAATGGGATGACCTGTGAGACTTCTTTTCCTTGGTCGAATTACTGTTTCAAAACTTCTGATGTCAACATTTGCTCAGATCGTGTCAGTGAAATTATTCTTGCAGGAATGGAATCCTTTATCCCACACTCCACTTTAAAATCTCGTCCTTTATCTAAACCTTGGTTTTCCAATAAATGTGCTAAGGCTGTTCAAGAGAAGAATGTTGCATATTGTAATTGGCTTGTTTCTAATTCTTCAGTTTCATTTTCTGCCTACACCAAAGTTCGCAACAATTATAAAGCAGTTATTAATTGGCCCAAACTAGAGTTTGACCAGGCTAAGAGTAGAAAACTTGCTTCTTGCCCTAATGGTAGCCGAGCATTCTGGTCTCTTGCCAAAGCTATTGGCCGCAACTTTTGCCTATCTCTGCTCCCACCTCTGTCCAAACCAGATGGTTCTGTTGTCACTTCAGCCAAGGATAAAGCTGCCCTGCTAGCATCCCATTTTTCTTTCAACTCGTGCATTAACGATCTTGGTAAAACACCTCCTACTATTCCCAATACACTCCATTCAATGCCTCCTGTGGTCTTCCGTCAAAAGGATATCAGAAGGATTTTGATGAATCTTGATGCTAAGAAAGCTCCAGGTCCTGATGGTATTTCTCCACTTGTTTTCAAAACCTGTGCTCCTGAACTTACTCCTATTCTTTGCCACCTTTTTTCACTTTCTTATTCCAAAGGTGTTTTTCCTTCTGCTTGGAAATTTGCTCATATCCAGCCAGTTCCTAAAAAGGGTGACAAATCCCTCCCATCCAATTATCGTCCCATTGCAATTACTTCTACTCTTTCTAAAGTAATGGAGAAGATAAATCAATTAACCGCCAACTCTTAAACTACATAGAAACTCTCTGTAAAGTAATGGACAAGGTTAATCAATTAACTGCCAACTCTTAAACTACCTAGAAACCTTCCGTCTGATCAACGATCGCCAATATGGATTCCGTCAGTGTCAATGCACTGGTGATATTCTGGCTTATGTTACCCATTTATGGACAAATTCAGTGGAAAGGTTCGGTGAAACACAAGTAGTTGCTCTTGACATCTCAAAGGCTTTCAATCATGTTTGGCATAAAGGTGTTCTAAACAAGCTTCCATCTTATGGTTTGCCAACTGTTTTTAGTAATTGGTTATCCAGTTTTCTCTCTGATCGCTCACTGAGGGTGATGGTAGATGGCTCTCTGTCTTCTAACTTCTCCACTAATGCCGGTGTCCCCCAAGGTTCAAGAAGAAAAGAGTGGGGTGGGGGAAGAACCCCCCACCGTTTTCCTCTTGTATATTAATGATCTTCTTCCACTGACTGGAAATCCTATCCATAGTTTTGCCGATGATAGCACATTGCATTCCACTTTCCATTTTGAGAAACCTTGTCCTGCTCAATTAGCTTCAACTTCTCGAAAATCTGCTACCAATTCCTTGATTTCAACCCTTCTAAAACTCATTCTTGTCTTATATTTCCCAAAAAGGATTCTTCTGCACCTATGCTTATCTTTAGTGACACTGATTTCTAGGCAAAATGATATATCTCTTTTGGGGATTACCCTGACTTCTAATCTCTCTTGGCACAAGAACATCACAAATATTGCTTCTTCTGCATCTAAAAAACTTGGTTTTCTCTTTTGCTCTCGGCATTACTTTTCTTCCAAACAGCTGCTTACTCTGTATAAATTGCAAATCCGCCCTGCCATGGAATATTGTTCCCACATCCGGGATGGTGCCCCCAAAACCTCTCTCAGGCTTCTTGATTCCATTCAGAAGAGGGCAGTTAGGTTAATTAATGACTCATGTCTAACAGAGTCTCTGCTCTTGCTGTCTCATAGACGTACTGTTTCTGCTGCATGCCGCTTCTACAGATACTTCCATGGGCACTGTTCTTCTGAATTAGCTTCTATAATTCCTGCTCTCTCTTTCAAAACAGAGTGAACACGTGCCGCCACCAGCCAACATCCATTTACTGTCCAACTTAAAACTCACAGAACCAACTTTTCATCTTCCTCGTTTATTCATTCAACTGCTGTTTTCTGGAACAATCTTCCTTCATACGTATTTCCTGAAAATTACAGTCTACAGAAGTTCAAGTCCAATGTCAACAAATATCTTCTTTCTTCTTCTCAACCTCCAACCCAAGCGCGGTACTAAGACTAAGTACTATAGGTTCTAACACCTCTCGTGTTTGGGGTTTATATAAAAAAAAAAAAAAAAATTAAATTTATTATATTTTATTTAGTGAAATAAGCTTACATCTGGAGAAGGGTGTCATGTGGTGATTTTCCATGAAACCTAGATTTCTGTAATGACCACTCTTGTGTGAATACTAAGGTAGTTTATTTAGCTATTAACTAAATCCCTATACATTAAGGTAACATTTAGGGAACTTTGCTGTTACCCATCCTTAGACCATACATAGGAATTGAGAACGTGTAGTCGGAATTGAGATATTTGGCGAGCAGGATACTGGGTTCCAGTAAGGTTCCTGAAATGTTACTTTATAGTGATTTAGTTACTAGCTAAATAAACTGTCTGAATATTCATGTAGTATAAGAGTGGTCATTGTAGAAATCTAGATTAAAAGCTTACCTATATAAAATCATTTCTGAAACTTTTTAAAGGAACTGTAATTGAAATCTCAGTCCTTTCTTTAAATTCAAATACTGAAGGTTTAAGAAGGAATTAGAGATTCAGTTATAGTTTATTTTATAGAGTCAAAATTTCAGAAATGTTTTTATATAAGTACAGGTGAGCTTCCATATTTTCTTAATGGCACCAATCCCCATAAACTCTGATTTACATAATTTGTGCAGAGAAGGTTTATTATGATATTAATATTATTATTTATAGCATACTATAAGTAATTGGATCTTGAAATCTCTAAAGTTTACACGAATTTTACAGGTTATGTATTTTGAAGGTATTGCAGTCCCAGTATCAGGCACCATGCCCTCTATGCAAAGCTGTAGTCACTAAAAGGTAAGGAAATTCTTAAAAGTGTTTTTAATCTTGAAATTCATTAAACCTGGTAAGATTTCAAAATAGTCCATTTTTTTGATGTTAGACAAGTGTTATTTTATTGTTTTCTAATTTATAGCCATTCTGGTGACTTGTAATTAAACCTAATGATAAAATAGCCCTTCTGTGTCCGAAAACAGTTTTACTTATATTACATGTATTGCCCTTCCCCTTTCTTTGGATGCCTTCTTTAGTGGACATTAGCTACAGGACCAAGAAAATTTTTAACTACAGAAATAGATGCTAAAACAAAACTAAAGCAAAACGTAACAAAGCTGGATGGTGCAGAATTCACAGGGAGAACTCTGTAACAAAGTGTTACGTTCCTCAGAAGTCAGGAGAACACAGGGTGATTGTTGGTTGGAGGTTAGGTGACATTGTCAGTCCTGTGATGGGATGGGATGGGATGGCCTGTTGCAGTTAGCCATCCTAGGGTACCTTCTAGGAATGGAGGCTCCTGTGGGCCAACTTGCATGATCAAATAGGGAGGAGACTCATAGTTGGGAGGCTTCAGGTTTGAAAAGCTTTAGTAACCTCATAGTATTAGCATTAGTAGTGGCATGATGCAAGAAAGCAAGCTTATACAGCATCAACCAAAAAAGGTTGAAGCTGTATAAGCTTTCTTTTTTGCATCTTATGCTACAACATAAAAAAAACAAAACACTTCCCATTTCACCTATATATTCCCTCCAAAAGTGTCTAGTTCTTCCTTGAATTTATTTAAGCTATCAACTTTCACAATGACAGAGGGAAAATTCCAACCCAGAGGGAAATTTCTGTATATCTTTTCTGCAATTGTTTTTTCTCAGTTTGAATTTATGCCCCCTCTAGTGCATAATCTGAGCAAGAGGAAGAACCCCATCAGCATTGAGCTTGCTCAAACCTTTCAAAGCTTTATGCATCTTGATCAGATCACTTTGCAGGTGCCTAGTCTCCAGATGCTGCAATTTGCAGAACTGAAACAGTTATTGGCGAGAGCACTCCTTTGTTCTCTCACCATTCTCATTGCGCTTCTCTGTACTTGTTCTAGCAGCTTTAAATCCTTCCTAAAACGAGGCCTCTAGACCTGTATGCAGTACTCAAGGTGTGGCCTGACCATTGTCTTATACAAAGGGAGTAACATAATCTCTGCCACTCAGTGGTTTCTGTGTTGCAGTGGTCAGGCCACACCTTGAGTACTGCCCACAGGTGTGGAGGCCTCATTTTTGGAAGGATGTAGAGCTGCTGGAACGAGTACAGAGAAAAGGGCAATGAGATTGGTGAGAGGAACAAAGGGGTGCTATTACCAAGAAAGGCTTCAGTTCTGCAAATTCCAGTGTTTGGAGACTAGGCACTTGCAAGGTGGTCTGATTGAAGTGTTTAAAGCTTTGAATGGTTTGAGCAAGTTCAATGCTGATGGGATTCTTCCTCTGCTCTCAGATTATGCAGTTGAGGAGGCATAAATTCATTTTGAGGAAAGTTGGTTGCAGAATAGATGTGCAGAATTTTACCTTTTGCCAGCAAATGGTTGATTGCTGGAACAAACTTCCATCCATTCTTGTGGAAGTAGATAGGTTAAATAAATTTAAGGAAGAACTACACAAATTTTTGGAGGGAATGGATTGGTGAAATGAGAAGGTTTTTTTTTTTTTTTTTTTTTTTTGCTGATGCTGTATAAGCTTGGTTTTTTGCATCATATGTCACCACTAATGCTAATGCTAATACCTCCTCACCCACCTTATGTTACTTATGTAAACTCTAGAAGGAAGGGGATGAATCAGATTGGTCCACTTGATATTGATGGGTCAACTGTTGATGATCCTGCTCAGGTAGCTAACAAACTAAATGAATATTTTGCATCGACATTCACACATGAGGAATTGTTCAGCAAGTGGAATGCCACAGGTGTATTCAACTCTAGCAGTAAGCTACAGAATCTTGAAATAAGTGGGA
Source organism: Mastigoproctus giganteus (assembly GCF_048544385.1). Lineage (NCBI taxonomy): Eukaryota > Metazoa > Arthropoda > Arachnida > Uropygi > Thelyphonidae > Mastigoproctus > Mastigoproctus giganteus. The sequence continues at coordinate 98,635,346 of NC_143575.1, forward strand.
GTAAAGTGGAGGAGAAACTGTTGAAGATAAACACAAGAAAGGCACCCGGGGTGGATGGGATCTAACCAGTTATATTAAAGGAGGCAGCAAAGGAACTAAGCAAACCCTTAGCCATAATTATGAGAGCTTCCTTGGACTCAGGGGAGGTACCCATAGACTGGAAATGTGCAAATGTGACCCCAATTCACAAAGGAGGATCAAAGGCTGACACAAGTAATTATAGACCTGTGAGCTTAACAACTGTTTCAGGAAAATTAATGGAGGCACTGGTTAAAGAAGCACTGCAGGATCATTTAGACAAGACTTCAGTTATAGCTGGGACACAGCATGGTTTTGTTAAGGGGAAGTCTTGCTATTTGGTTTTTAGGAGCATTAGCAACTAAGGCCATATTGCTCTGCAATGGTCATTCCCTGACCTTTCCGCATCCTCCGTATTTGGTGGTGATGGGCTCGAACCCCGGTCTAATCAAGAAGCATGTGCTATGCACTCCAGCTCCTTCCCACCTGGCTACGGAGGCGCCGGGAAGGCTTGCCTGACCAATTTGATTGGATACTATGATGCAGTCACAAAAGAACTGGATGCAGGGAATAGCTTTGATATTATATACTTGGATCTTAGAAAGGCTTTTGATACTGTTGCACATGGAAGACTGCTACACAAATTGGAGCAGTGTGACTGGAGGCAAATTGCTGCTATGGATAAAGGGGTGGTTGAGGGGGAGAAGACAGAGAGTGGTAATCAGTGGACACTGTTCGTCGTGGACTAATGTTATTAGTGGAGTCCCTCAGGGCTCAGTGTTGGGTCCATTATTGTTTTCTGTATTTATAAATGATATTGATGATGGTATATCAAGCTTAATGTCCAAGTTTGCAGATGATACAAAGGTTGGCAGGGTTGTCAAGGACACTACTGACACTATGCTACTGCAACAGGATCTGGAAAGGTTGAGCAGATGGGCTGAGAGGTGGCAAATGAAGTTTAACATTGACAAATGTAAAGTACTACACATGGGAAACAGCAACCCCAAAGCAACGTATCAACTCTGTGGTACTACACTGACAGTGGTAGAGAATGAAAGGGACTTGGGAGTGGTTGTGCAGGCAGATATGAAGTTCTCTGAGCAGTGCAGACGGGCTGCAAGAGTAGCTCATGGAGTATTGTCAATGATATATAGAAATTTTTCCAGCAGGGATAAGGAGGTGATTATTCCCTTGTATAAGGCAATGGTCAGGCCACACCTAGAGTACTGTATACAGGTCTGGAGGCCTCATTTCAAGAAGGATGTAGAGCTACTGGAACGAGTACAGAGAAGGGCAACAAGATTAGTGAATGGAACAAAGGGGTGCTCTTACGAAGAAAGGCTTAAGTTTTGCAAATTACAGTGTCTGGAGACTAGGCACCAGCGAGGTGATCTGATAGAGGTGTATAAAGCCGTGAATGGTTTGAGCATGCTCAATGCTGATGGGATTCTTCCTCTAGCTCAGAATAATCACCTGAGAGGGCATAAATTCAAATTGAGGAAAGACAGATGTAGGATAGACGTGCGGAAATTTGCCTTTAGCCAGCGGGTGGTTGGTTGGTGGAACAGACTTTCATCCCTTGTAGTGGAGGTTGATAGCTTAAATAAGTTTAAGGCTCAGCTGGACAGGTATTTTGAACGAACAGAGCGGTGAAGTGGAAGTGGGTTTTTTTTTTTTTTTTTTTTTTTGGCTGATGCTGCATAAGCTTGCTTTCTTGCATCAAATGCCTCTACTAATGCTAATGCTAATGCTTTTGAACCTGGTTTACCTTGTCTTTCTGTACAGATTATAATCGCCATATTGACATTCTGCATACTCATTATCAGATTGATACCGTGTTGTCAGCATTTAATCACTTAACCTATGCTTCAAACCTTGCAAACTTGTAATGCCCCTTTATGCCTTTCAGGCTATTGTATCTATCAAGAGAAGCAATGCAAGGATCAGTTCTGCAACAATCAGTTCAATGAAAAAATCATTGCTGTTTATGTTTGCCATTAAAGTATTAGTATATGTTCCCAAAACTAACAGATTTCTGACCCACTTAACACTACCTCAATGGCATTAACAAAAATATCCTTGAACGTTTTCTATTCAAGAAGTATATAATTGATATCAGGCAGAGGAAACTGCCATTATTTATTCCATTATTTATACTGTTATGCTGTGGTTCTGGCATGATTTATTCTATGTTTTTGAACTCAAAGAACAGGCAGATCAGTCTAATATGTGGAAATAATACTTGGTGAAAAGCCACAGTACCTCATGAACTGTAACACAGTGACCAAAATAGCTGATGCACCAGAAAATCTCCACAACAACAAGAACAGTGTGAAGTTAAATAGGTTATTTTTGTACAAAACCTCTTACTGGAACTTGGATTTGTCTCTATTTAATTGGAGATTTCATTGAAGGTTTTATATTTCTATGTATAACATAATCAAACTAATTAAAATAGCTAAAGAAGAAAGATTTAACTGTACATTTCTTTCAAAAACAGCATATGAATTCTTCAAAATTACAAACACAATCAGGAACTGTGTGCTTTTCAAATGTCAAGAAGACAATTATTCCTGATTCTAATACCACCAAGAATATTTTGACAATAGGTGGAGTGGTGGCAGTTGAATAGAAGTCCAAGAAAACTTCTTAAGTAATAATTACTCTTAAGTAAATCAATCTTTGTTTGAAAATTATGGGCAAACAAGAAGTGAGTTTGGTTTTAATTTCATTAAAAATTTATATAATTAAACTGTTATTGAACTGTGTGTTTAATTATAACAAAAGTAAATATTTTATTTATTTTTGTAGAAGTTTACGAGAAAAAACTCAGTTAAATGATATTCTTAGTGCTGCTAAGAAATTGGCCCATGCCGTAAAACAAGATACAGGATTTGAAGGTGAGTGTGGGTGATATATTTTATTAAAAACTGCATATGTAAAATCTTGAATTGCAGCTCTGTATACATTAATATTCATAAATGGAAGTAGTGTGATTATTAATAATAATGTGATTTCCCCCCTATTTTCCCTTCCATAATCTGGATAATTTCTGAATTATCCAGATTATGTAATAATCTGGATAATTCAGAATAAAATAATTTCTTGGTAACTTAGACCAAGAAATTATTTTAATTTGGTTACCAGCAGTGATTCATCATGTATTCATCATCATCATCATCATCAGCCATTTTCAATCCACTGCAGGATGAAGGCCTCTCCAGCAACTTTCCAGTTCCTTCTGTTTTGAGCACTGGCCATCCATTTACTACTCAAAAACTCATGAATTTCATCTATCCATCTCCGCCTTTGTCTTCCAGGTTTTCTTCTAGCTCCTCTTGGGTACCATTCTGTTATTTTCTTAGTCCATCTGTCATCATGTCTTCGAGCTGTGTGTCCTGCCCAAGACCATTTTAGTTCTTTAGTTTTGATAAGAATGTCCTTTACTTGAGTTTGCTGCCTAATCCATGTGTTTCTCTTCTTATCTAACAGTCTGATTCCCAATATAATTCGTTCCATTCTTCGCTGTGTAGATCTTAGCTTCTCTTCCATTCTTTTGGTGAGTGCCCAAGTTTCACTTCCATAAGTCATGGTGGGGAGTATATATTGATTCATTATTTTACGTTTCAGACAAACTGGGATATTGCTCTTCAGTATGTGACTATATTTCCTGAATGCTATCCATCCAAAATTTATTCTTCTCTTGACTTCCAGCCATTTATCATTATTACAGCTAATAACTTGTCCCAGATAAGTATATGATTCCACCTTTTCAATTACTGCTCCTTCAATCATTATTTCCCTTTCCGTGGCATACTTGTTCATCATTACTTTTGTTTTAGCCATATTCATCTTTAGTCCAAAATCCTTACTAACTGTGCATAACTGATTAAGATTTTCCTCTAATTCTTTGGGATCGTGGCTTATGACCACAATGTCATCTGCAAATCGTAAATGGTTTAGGTACTCTCCGTTCACATTGACTCCTTTCTGTGACCAGTCTAATCTTCTGAAAGCTTCCTCAAGGGCAGCAGTAAACAGCTTCGGAGATATTGTGTCTCCTTGTCGAACTCCTTTCTCGATTTTAAATTTGCTACTGTCTTTGTCTAGTCTAATAAAGGATGTAGCACTCTCATATATTTTCTTCAAAATCATAATATATGGAGTATCCATGCCTTGTCTTTCCGGTGCCCAGAACATTGCCTTATGCTGTATGGAGTCAAACGCCTTTTCATAATCCACAAACGCCAGGCATAATGGTGTTTTATATTCATTTGTTTTCTCCATTAGTTGTGATATTACGTGAAGGTGATCCATAGTTGAGAATCCTGTCCTAAAGCCAGCTTGCTCTTTCGGTTGATTCTCATCAAGTATTCTTTCTAATCTGTTAGTAATGACCCTTGTGAACAACTTGTAGATATGGTATAACAAGCTAATTGGTCTATAATTTCCAATTTCTGATTTATCTCCTTTCTTATGTAGCAAAACTATGATTGCATTATTCCACTGCTTAGGCATCACACCTTTTCTAATGCACTTTGTGAAGAGCCTTGCCAATTTTTGTGTTATGTCTCTTCCTCCCAATTTTAACAACTCTACAGTAACTTCATCTTCCCCTGGGGCTTTCCGATTCTTCATTTTCTTCAATGCATGTTCTACCTCATCAGGAAGAATATCGGGTATGTCGTATGTGTTGCTACTTTGCAATCCATCTTCCCCACTGCTGGTATCATTCCCTCGCTCCTTGTATAATTCTCTATAGTAGTCTTCTGCTATTTGAATTATGCCTTCTCTGCTGTTTATAAGTACACCATCGCTATTCTTCAGTTTCAGTATCATTTGTCTTTCTGTATTACTGCTCATGGCTGCTGATTTAAATCCTTTGTTTTCCCTTAATGCTTGTTCTACTTTTCTTGTGTTAAATCTTCTTATGTCCTCTCGGAGTCTCTTTCTAATGGCTTTGCATAACTCAGTATACTCAATTTTCTCCCTGTCAGTGTTTTTCTTGCTCTTCATTTGTCGTCTTTGGTTCATCATGACAAGTGTTTCTTGACTAATTTTTTCTTCTTTGGATTTCTGTTTCCCTATAGGTTTCTTGGGCTTTATCACTTTCAGAAAGTTGTAATATTCCTCGTCGATATCTTGGTCCTGAGCAGTCTGCAGAAGCTCAAACTTGTTCTTAAGTTCCAGTACATACTGCTTTTTCTCTTCCTCTGTTATTTCAAAGACCTTTGTATTATTTACTCGAGTCAGTTTTTTCCTTTCCTTTCCTACATCTATATCAAGTGTACATCTTACCATTCTGTGATCACTTCCAACATTTACCTTATTCAGGACGGTAACATCATTCACAATATATCTTCTGTTAGTGAGGATGAAGTCGATTTCATTAGTTGTTAATCCATTTGGGCTCTTCCATGTCCACTTTCTGTTCACCCTTTTCTTGAAAAAAGTGTTCATTACTGACAGTCCTTGAGATTCTGCAAATTCCACAAGTCTTTCACCTCTTTTATTTCTTTCACCAATTCCAAAATTTCCTATAGTTCCTCTTTCTGCGCTGTTTTGCCTTTTTCCAACCTTAGCATTGAAGTCCCCCATAATAATAGTGTAGTGGGTTTTCTGCTCATCTAGAAGACTCTCAATTTCGGTGTACATTTCTTCAACCTCTTCATCATCATGGCTCGATGTTGGTGCATAAATCATTATAATCTTTAGCTTGTACCTTTTAGAAATCTTGAGTATTAGCCTTGACACCCTTGGTGATGTACTTTTGAATTCCAAAATGTTGTTTTTAAAATCTTTATGGACCAGAAACCCAACTCCACCTTCACTCCTTTCACTGTTTCCATTGGTGTACAGCAGATTTCCACTTGATAAACTTATAAGTGATTCATTTCTTCTTCTTGTTTCAGCCAAACCGATGATATTCCAATTCACATTTTCTAATTCCTTTTCCAGCTCTAATATCCTGTCTTCACTGATGAGTGATCGTACGTTATAACAGGCCAAGTTCAATTTCCGTGCCTGGCAGCCTGGTCGTACCCAGAGATTCTTAGCACCCTCTGCTTCCACTCTGATCCTCTCGCTGCCGTAAGAGGGAGAGTGAAAGCTGCTGGGGACTGAGGGCCATTTGTATTGTTGTGCTCTCATTGCTGGAGGGTTTGGTCTTTTCCTCTTCACGCTGACCAGGCGTCTTGAAGAGAACCACTCTACACATTCGTTGCCACCTAAGTGACGTAACAGGGCTTACCATCGAGAAGGTGTGCATGAGTGGATTTTAGGGAGGCAGGCCAACCGGACTTCTCCTAAATCTTCTGTAATAGAGAGATATTGGATCCATCAGTGTTTTAGGCTGAGTGTCTGATAACACACAGGATACCTGTTCCCCTCTAAGCCCCATCATGTATTAAGAATCTTTAAGTAAAGGAACCTTTAGGTGGCAATGATCATTGTGTATTGATGTTAGATTTGTTCAAAGAAATGACTACCATCATTTATGACTACCACCGAGGGCAAAGAGAGGGGATTTTGTTTTTGCAGAAGTATTATATGTTCAGGTATTCTTTAATCTATTCTGTGGAACAACAAGTTGTTAAAAAATGTAAATGCCAAATGGAACGTGTTTGAGGTAGCCATAGAGGCCAGTAAATATTTTAAACAAAGAAATATTACTATTAGTAGTGGCAAATGATGCAAGGAGGCAAGCATATACAGCATAAAAAAACTACCCAATGCATCTACCTATCCCCTCTATTAATTTGTCTAATTCTTCCTTAAATTTATCCTAACTACCCACCTCCACAACTTCAGGTGGTATAATATATAGTCTCAATCCATTCAGAGCCTTAAACACCTCGATCAGGTCTCTTCACAGGTGTCTTTTTTCCAAACATTGCAATTTGCAGAACTGAAGTCTTTTATGGTAACAGTGCTCTTTTAAAAGAGTTTTTGACTAATCTGGTTGCTCTTTTCTGCACCCATTTCAAGAGATTCACATTCTTCTTTAAATGAGGGTTTCAGACCTGCATTTAGTACTCAAGATGTATTCTGAACATTGCCCCATATAATGGCATAATCACCTCCTTTTCTCTGCTGGCAAAATTCCAATATCATTTACAAACTTTCATGAGCTATCCTAGAAGCCTGTCTGTGCTGTTCAGAAAACTTTTTATTGAACTGTATGGTTACTCCTAGATCTATTTTGTTTTCCTTCACCTTGAGTGCCACCTAATTGGTGTGTTATTCTGGGATTACTGTTGCCTACATACAGTATCTTGCATTTATCAATATTAAAGCTCAATTGCCACTCAGCCCATCTGCTTAATTTGTCTAGATGTTGTTGCATTGGTATACCCTGATTATTGTGATTAACTACTCTGCCAACTTTCGCATCATCTGAAAACTTAATTGCCACTTCTCAGCTTATCTGTCTAATTTTTTTTTTTTTTTTTTTAGTAGTAATGTGCTTTGATACTGATCAATAACTGCTTTTGCAACATCATATCATCTGCAAACTTAGGCAATAAGCTTGATATGCCTTCATCAGTGTTTTTAATAAATATTGAAAACAATAAGGGGCCCACAATTGAACCCTAAGGAACTCCAATAATAACATTAATCCATTAGCTGTACCAATTTATAACTATTCTCTGTCTTCTTCCACTCAGCTATCCCTTTTGTCCATAGCATTAATGTACCACTAATGCCACACTGCTCTAATCTGTATAGCAGTCTTGCATGCAGAACAGTGTCAAAAGCTTTACTGAAGTCTAAGTACATGATGTCAACAGTTTTTTTTTTGGATCCAGTAGTATATAGTAGCTAATCAGATGGGTCATACATGATCTCCTCTTAACTAATCCATGCTGTCATATCCATATAACCACATTCCAGTTAAGATGATTCTGCAATACTTCTTTATCCACTGACTCCATTATTTTGTCAGGAACAGAAGTCAAGCTTACTTGACTGTAATTACTTGCTTTGCCTTTGATTCTCCCCCTCTTGTGAATAGGAGAAACATTTGTACATCTCCAATCAGTTGGGATCTTCTCTGAATCCAAAGGTAATGTCATAATTATGGCTAAGGGCACCTGCTTGTTTCTTTTAATATAATTAGATATATCCCATCTGCACAGGTGCATTGTTTACTTTTTGCTTCAACAATTTCCCTTCCACTTTTTTCTCAGTTATCACAAAATTGTTTCCTCTTAGTCAGGGGTTGGCAAACTTTTTTTGGAAAGGGCCAGATCGTAAAATTTTTAGGCTCGGCGGGCCAGGTAGCATGCTCGAAGATATTTACATGGGTAATTCTACTCATACAGCAACAAAAAAAAAACAAGTTCAAAATCTTTTTATTAGGAAGTGATATTTTACATAATATTTATACACATGCTGATACTTAAAAAAAATGTGAATAAAATATTTCCATTTATTAATAAACGTACTATAGAAATGGTTAAATTTTGTACTAATTCGATGAATGTAATTGTTTTTTCTGAGATAATATTTCATCATACTGGAGTTCGAAGTTAGTACTTCCTATCATTAAAGTTGTTTGCAAATGTTCATCCGTTAATAATGATCTGTATTGCGATCTTACGTATTTCATTTTCGAAAAGGTCTTTTCACATTGGTAAGTACTCCCAAATACAGATATAAATCCCCTTGCATATGATTTTAATTGACTGTATTTATCTTCCGAAAGATATTTATAGAATTGGGTTAGATCCATTTCTTTAAACCTAACCTTTAGCATATCATCATTTTGCAGATCAATCACTTCTAATTGAAGGTCTGATGGAAGCTCCTCAATTGTACAGCCAAATGGATTTTGAAATATGGAAATGTCTTTTGCACTTGCATCAAGATCCGAAAAACGCTGTTGTAACTGTAGTTTAAGTTCAGAAAATATATCCGCCGCAAATTTGTTTGGGAATGGGGATTTCGCTAATATTTGAAATTTTTTACAGTATGGAAAATGGTCAAACTTGGTTAATGTGATTTGTGTTTCAAACAGTGCAAATTTTTGATGATATGACTTTATGATAGAATACGTTTCACATATGAGCACTGTTTTTCCCTGTAATTTTAAGTTAAATTCGTTAAGATATCCCACGGTGTCTGTAGCAAATGCTAATTTCCATAGCCATTTATTGTTAGATAATAGTTAGGTTGTGAGCAGTTTTTCTCATTTAGAAAAATTTCTATTGCTTCTCTGAGTTCAAAAAATCTCAATAAAACTTTTCCATTGCTGAGCCGTCGAACTGCTGTATGGTAGGGCAAATCAGGATATTCGGCTTCAATCTCTAATAAAAAATCATGAAACTGACAATGATTAAGTCCATGAGAGCGAATAAAGTTAACCGCTGACACAACTGGTCAATAATACATGACAGATTGAGGTGTTTCCCACAAAGAGTTTGCTGGTGAATAATACAATGAATTACCAGAGGTTTTGAACATTTAGCTTCTTCACAAGCCTTAAAAATTTGTCCAACTAATCCTTTCCCCATTCCACACATTTTTACCACCATCAGTTGTGACACATTTTAACTGATTCCATTGCAAATTGTACTGTGTTAGCATTTTCTCGACTTCCTTGAAGATATCTTCGCCTGTAGTTGTTCCATGCAGACTATTCATAGAAGCTAATTCTTCAGTAACCTCAAACTCAGTATTGACTCCTCGAATAAACAGCAACAATTGGGCAGTATCAGTAATATCTGTAGACTCATCAAGAGCCAACGAAAACCACTTGAAATTTTTTGCCTTGTCTTTTAATTGACTCTTGATGTGGCTCCTGATGTCCTCAGCTCTTCTAACAGTTGTTCTCGCCGAATGACTGACAGATCAAAACAAATCCATTTTCTCTGGACACATTTCTTCAGTTGCCACAACAAACATGATTTAATTAATTCACCATCGGTAAATGGTTTCCCTTTCTTGGCTAATAAATGAGCTATTCGTAAGCTTACTTTAGTTACTGCTTCATTATCATTTTTTATTTTAACCAATAAATTGCGTTGTGATGATGCATTACGTTTTAAATTTTCCAATTTTAGCTTTTGTTGATTTTCTGTGAGTTTTGAATATTGTGCCGCGTGCTTACTTTGGTAATGATGACGTATATTTTTTTTTTATATTGTACTCTTTTCGCACAGCTATTGTGCCATTACATAATAAACATGATACTTTGTCATTTATTTCTATGACAAAGTAATTCACACTCCATTCAGCTTTAAAAGCATGACATTCGAACTCCACTTTTCTCTTCATATTTGGTCTTGAGGGTGACATAGAAATGGTGGGTAATAAATAAAAGGAAAAAAAAAAAAAGATCGCAGAGCGCCGTGACAGACAATACCATGTGCTCCGCTAAAGCAAAACTGAGAGAAATGCTGGCAACACTTGTTCTACGGTAGATGACAGAATGCGAATATGCGATGCCAGTAGCGCCACGCGCAGTCATTATTCTCAACTCGACTTAATTTGATTTATTTTTAATTTTTTTCATGTAAAAAACAATATTAACCTGCGGGCCAGATTAAAAAGAGGGGGTGGCCTGGATTTGGCCCACGGGCCGTAGTTTGCTGACCCCTGCTCTAAGTTATAACTGGTTTACTTCTGGTATATTCCCATTCCTAAAAACATCTTCATGTGAGAATGTATATGCAAAATATTTATTCATAAGTCATCAATATGAACAGGATCAACAGTTATGTCATTGAAATCTGGTGGACTAATGTGATATGTCCCTTTGCTGTTAACACAAGCAAAGCATTTGTTGCATTTTTCGCCAGACACTTTTCGTAATGTGCATTAATCTGCCTAACTCCGTTAGTGATTTGATTGCTGACTAGTTTACACTTACTGTAAGTTTTTGTGTTCCCTGACAATTTATAATCACCCCATACATGTTTCTTCTCTGCCACTAGTCTTATCAATTAATCTGAAATCCATTTAAGTCTAAACCTTGAACATTATCTGTTAGATAAAAGAAAGTTTAGTAACTTCTATGATTATTTCTCTGAATTCTATGATTACTTCCCTTTTAAAACTTGCAGTTGGTAATAACAGTATTGGTTAGTCTTTTTGAAAGGAATTTAAAAACTAGTTAAGGCTACTTTAGTCACCATTACAACAGTGAAATCCTATCCCTTTATCCTTGACAGTAGCTATATTTTTCAGCATATTCCACATCAGTATGTTACAATCACTGCCACTAAGTGGCAGTGATCATAATAGTTCTTTTATCTAGTGATTCTTAATGCATGAAGATCAGAGCTGATAATCAGATCAAACATATTGCCTTCTCTTGTTACCTCTCTTACATGCTGTTGTAGACAGCAGTCATTTAATAAAACCAGAAAATTTCTGCTACTTTGCAATTGACCAACTGAAAAGTTCCAGGCAATGTCTTGGAAGTTAAAATCCCCCAATACTGGCCCACTCTATTTACAAACCTCCATGCCCAATTTGTCTCTATGCACTGGAAAAACCAAAATGAGAGTAGGAGTGATTTATAGGATGAGGCCTATAACTCACTCCTGCAGTTATTTTTGTTTTCCAAGTGCATATGTCACATCAAACTGACTCAACATTGTACTGGCTACCCAAGTCAAGAGCAGTATGTATTCTGGAAAATTCTGGTACTCCCTAGATGACATTCAACCATCCACCAGTATCAACAAACCCAGTCCATGTCAACAAAATATTCTCTATACCACGATGCCATCTTCAAATACTTGGTTGTCTTAACAATGTTGTCTTAGCAAGTAGAGTCCATCACTTTTTTGAGTTTCTTGCCACACTCTTTGCCTACCATCAGTGCAGAACAGTGTATTGTAATTCATCTTACTACATGACTTTCTTCCATTGTTCCACTCTCCAATTGCGATGTCCTTGGCACTATTTTTCTGTTTTTCTCTGAAACCAGTGGTTTCTGAATAGGCAGGTAACTGCCAATACTCAATTTCTTCAATTTCCTGTGCATGGTACAGGAAATTGAAGAAATTTTTTTGTAATAGTGTATTTCTGGGCTTGGTTGAATTCAGATGTTATTTGCTGCATGCTGGATGTCCCATTTTTCCATACGTCCTTGGAGTATGATGGCTTTGCTCTTCAAGTATTGTTTTTCTGTCACATTTATGCATTTGAAATGTGGAAGAACCGTTTGCTTTCCAGTCATTAAAAATCTTTGAGATGGATGCTTTCGAGAAACCAGTTATGTCTTTCCTTTCTTGATTTGGGGCTCCTACTAAATGGGCACCCACAATAAGAACTTTTTTTGATAGATCACACATTTTCCCCATTATGGCTTCAGATTACTGCAGTTGAACAGCCTGTGCAGTCTTTATTCTCAATGAGGCAATATGTCATTACCTTATGTAACAGTTTTCTTTGCATCTATTTGCATTTCTTCTGTTTGTGACTGTCTTAATACAGTCACATTTGTATTTTTTTTTTTTTTTTTTTTTTTTTGGCCAGTGTGTATGTGTAATATCATAATACAAAGTAATCCTCATACACCTGTATATAATCTATTTTGTTGTGCAGTTAGGTAGGGTCATTCCACTACTCATCCTTCTCTGTGCCCCAGAATTGCTGCATTCTTACAGATTATGCTTTAGTCATTATAAAACCGGAAGGACATAATGTTTACGAAATCATGACCATGTGGATTAAACAGTTTCTCCTAGGGTCATCACTCATTTATCAAATGATTAGTGAATCTCTGTTTTGATCTGATTTTCTCAAAGTTCAAATCTTAATTTAGGCATTGCGAAAATTGCTTTTGCAAATTGTTGAACCTTTTACCTAAAGGTTCAACAATTTAAATATCCTTAACCTTTTCACAAATGAGTTTACAGAACATGTATCAGCTCTTTCTAGTCAGTTTTCATAGCTTTTATGGAGAAAGTTTCTTCATGAAATTTTGAAGCCGACCGGGCTAGCCGAGTAGGTAAAGTACCTGTCCGGCAACCCCAAGGTCGCGGGTTCGATTCCCGCCTCGGGCTTGGATCAAAGTACTGCAAAAATCTTGGGAGGTGCAATATGGCCACAGAAGCCGATGCGCCAACAACTACCAAATCAAAAATGAAATTTTGAAGGTTTGTGAAAGTGAAATATTTGTACATAAATGTTTTTGGGTATTAATTTGATTTGATTCACCAGTATCAAAGTGTTTGTAAAAAATTAAACCAACCAGAATTTAAAAAATATTGAAAAGATATTATAAGAAAAAGCTTGTTGATATTATTATTATTATTATTTTTGGAGCAATAAGCAATAATATCCTCTGCATCTATTTATGCATGTATCAATTTATTAGATTTCTTCAATTTTGTCATTTGTAAGCCATAACAGACAAAAATGGCTGACAGGGGTAGTCCCCCCCGCCCCAATTTTCAAAGCTGTGAGTTTCAATGTCCTCCAATTTTCAGTGCTCATATTTTAGCAGTACTGTCTGTTGGAAAGACAGATAAGAGATGGCAGCATGCTCTGAAAAAAATTTCAAGACAATTCATACTTTATAAAACAGACACATTATTTGAAATGTACCTTGACCTTGGGGAAAAATGCAGATCTACATATGTACTTATGAAAGGGTTGATCATTTTAACTTTTTTGATATGGATTATTATACTCTCTCCTTTACATTTTTTAGGTTCATTTTGTAGCAATTCAGTAATATTTAACTTAGTTGTCTTTCTGAAAGAAGCTTGCATGTTTATTATACACAGTTTATATTTTTTATTTTTAGTGACACCACCAAAGGGACCTCTGTCAAAATGTAATAATTCTCCAGAATCAAGAAATGTTCATATGAAATTATTTCATCTTGCACATCCAAGTCCTTTGAAACCTGTGAAACAGAAAGCTAAAAAACGAAGTCTCTCAGGCCAAGTGAGTATTTAAATCATATCTTAATTTAATTATCCATTACTGATATGGCTGTATGTTCTTGAAAGTTCTGTAAGTTTTTAAAAATTTTTTTTTTTTTATAATTTTTATACTCTGAACTCCCTCCTTGTCCCTAGAAGGGGACAGAGGAATTAAAATTATCATCCAAATACTGATATTTGGCGATAAAATATCACCCAAATACCGATTAATTTTAAAAATGATAATAATGACAGTAGTAGCATCATGCTTTGAACTACTGCCATATGCATTACATCAGTAGTTCAGCAGTAGAAATAATGCATACAGCAGTATGCATTATTTCAAAGAAGATTATATGTATCTCATTCTCATGCCACTGTAGAATGAATTTGAAACATTTTTAATGAAATTGCTGTTTTTATGTCAGTGGTAATTCTAACTATAAAAAAAAGCTATTATATAAATATTTCAAACCACTCACACCGAGAAGAGTGGAATTTTATTTGTGTTTGTGAACTTTTTAAATGCACTGATAAATGGAAAATATTAGGCTTTGATTTTTGATGTTGATTACCATATCAGACTAAACTAAAAGGATGATTCTGTCTTAGTTATAGGTAGCTTGGTAATCATTCACACTGCAGTGCTACAATTAACTCTTGTTAACTGAAGGGCACCTCTGTAGCCAGGTGGGCAGGAGCAGCATACGTAGCATACGCTTCTTGATTAGACCAGGGTTCGAGCCCGTGACCACCAAATACGGAGGATGCGGAAAGGTCAGGGAATGACCACTGCATATCCCTGGAGCAATGTAGCTTTAGTTGCTAATGCTCCTAAAAACAAATAACAACAGCATCTTAACTGAAGGGTTAAGTGTTTATCTCAGCATTTGGGGAGAGGGACATAATAGTATCACTTCAAGCATACTGCTATATGCATTTCTAAAATAAGATTATATGTATATCAAACACTGGTATAATGTCAGTGGTTTCAATGAAAGTCTGCTGTTTTTATTTTGTCATCCTAAATTAAAATAAAAAAACAAAACAAAAAGTCATGAGGGGTTCTAAATATATAAATATATAAATATTTAGAACACTCATGCTGAGCACAGTAACATCTTATTTGTGTTTTTAAAATTCTTAAACATACTTGTAAATGAAAAATATAGAGAAATATAGAATGGGAAAAAATATAATTGATATCTAGGATTTTCCACCTTTACAATGAGTTGTATTGGAATCGAGCTAATTCAGTTAATATATTATGACTGTTAAATGGCCATTTTGTTATAAGACATTTCTCACTAAATACTGGCTCATTAAAAAAAAAAGTTTTGACAGTTTTTTTTTTTGGTAAGTTTGCCATTAAAAATTTTGGATAATCTTCCCCATTTACAACGAGTTTCCTGGGTAATGCAATAAATGAAGTTATCGCCAATCGATGAAAAAGTTAGTTGCTGTTACCACTCTTTGCTAATTAATCTGCCACCCTTTGCTAATTAACATTAGTAAAGGGTGGTAGATATTATATATTTTCTCTCCCTGTAATTTTAATATCTCTCAGAGATTATCTGCCCTTTACAATGAGTTGCCTTTGTATTGTACTACTAAAGCATATATTAGAGCATTTCTCTACTGATGAGTTACTGTGTATTTCGTTACAGTGGCTTCTCCATATTTGTAACAAGTTGCCTTGGTGTGTAACACTTATCTGTTGAAAAGATAACCTTTTCGGCATAGTAGCAACTTATTATGAAAGATGTATGAAATTTACTGAAAAATAAAGCTTTTTAATACAAACCTTGGTTAATTTATTACTAGTAGTGCAATACTAGTAATAAATAATTATAAATAAATAAATAAATACTAGTAATAGATATGTCAAAATTACAAAAACCACATAATATCCTCAGAAGAATGAAGAAAAATAGTTATATATTTTTAATTAGTTCAGTTAAAAACTTTATCAGGGGACAGCGGTGAAGTTGCTGGAGTGGCACATAAGAAAAGAAAACATTAAAGGAAGAAATTGTACTGTAAAAACTATATGCATTTCTTAGCCTTGGTTATCATAGTTGACTTCATTGGTGCCAATCCCTTCACCGCTTCTCGTATTCTGTCTTTTTCCTTTATTATTGTGTTCACAGTTGACACTGACAAATCTAAATTCTGCGCGATGCTTGTTCATGTTTTACCATTTTCAAACATCCTTATTTTAATTTTCTGATCCAAATCGATTGCTTTCGTTTTTTTTTTTGATAGATTTACTAGTACCGCTGTCACTTATTCTCTTAGTTGGCACCATGATAACGATCAAAATGAAATTTTATGTAAAGAATTTCACAGGGTTAAGGCAAAAACTGACTATTATCACCCCACATGAGTTCACATTTTACTAAAACACCTTTCTGGAGGTCAGTACCATAAAACAATTTGCACATTCCAGGTTATTGGCCTTTCTGTTACTGTAATTCATTAAAAAGGGTAGTAAACTTGATCGTATTGCATTTGCGATAATACCGATGGCTGGAATTCTGTGGGATTTTACATTATTATGGTGAAATTGTGTCCCCTTCATTGAAATCTTCAGCCATATATAAAAAAAAAAAAAAAAAAAAAAAAACCAAAATAAATTTTAAAAATCTTTTCTTCATTTGTATTTTTAAGGTTGTGACTTCAAATCCCGCGTGCTGTGATCGTCTATATTGATTGCTTATTATTTTTTTAAAAATTTTACAATCCTAAAAGAGAAAAAAAAAATTAACGCAAGTTCAAAGTTACGTAAATCCGAGACTTACTACACTACAGTATATCCAAAAATGTTCAGCAACCTACGTAAAAAATATGGCGATAGATAAAAAAACTTACCAGCACTACTCGCGTGTCCAATACGATGCTTCACTTTATTTTTTACAATGTCACATATGGTTTGGCCACCAACATTCTTTAGAGATTTAACGGATGCACCGTTTTCAAGTTTTTGTTTAATTGAAAGTGCAACTTGTTTGCATTCATTTACCCATCATTTTTGCGATTTCTAAACAAAAAAAAATTTTTTCGTTATTCCTGACATAAATAACAAAACAAAATTTTTCTCTTTGCAGTACGACGAAACAGAACAATCGAAGCGACGCACTAAAACAAACTAAACTTTTTTTTTTTTTTTTTTGAGCATGGGGCTTGCAAGATAATAATATCCCAATGATACACAGCCTATCCTGTGTATCCTTTCTCTACACATTGTACTCCCCAAATTCCAGTTTTGCATTCCTTATATCTGTGTGACACCACGTCTCTGCTATCCCAACAATATCCGCCTTTGATGTCTTGACCAACACTTCAAATTTATTTACTATACTTCTAGCAATGGTATACATGCAAGTATACATGTACCTATCCTTATTATTAGTTACCCTAACACATTCCATATATCCACCTGTTTCACGATGACTGCCATCAGTCCCTGAAACCTCCAGCACCTCTCGCTGCAGGTCGCTACTTATTCTAATAGAAGTTGTGCAAGAATCACTTTCACCTCTGCCTGTGGCTACTTTTAACCTTTTAGTCGGTGAATCCCCGAAGCTAACAGTTTTCCGACCCACCTAACACTGCCTTGATAGCATCAGCAAATATTCTTGCACCCTTTCTATTTAAGTGTGTATCCCATCCCTATAGAAGCAGTAACTCCTGTTAACAAGCACAGACCACGTTGAAAAAAATTCTACCCCTTGAGCCTTGCACATTCCCTCCAGGGCCGAATTGATTGACAAGCTCTCATCATGTACTCCCTCCTATCGTGTCTGGGCAGAATTGCAGACACTTTCAAATTTAACCGTAATTCATGACTTTTTATTTGCAATGTTGACCTGTACTTGTTAAGTAAATCTGCAAATCTCCTACTCTTAATGTCATTGGTGCCAACGTGTACAACAATATCACCTTTTGTACCCTTAAAAGATGATATATGCTTTACAACGTCATCAACTTTTGCCCCTGGCAGACATACCCTGGTCCTGTTCCATCTATCCTTTTTACACAATATATTCCCCATCTCCCTGACAATAGAGTCACCAACAATAACTAGTTCCTTTGGGACCAGCGTATTCTGCCTTGGAGATTGCCACTGTGTTGCCTGATGCCCAGGAGTGAGCTCTGGCATTGAGTTGAGCAGCTGAGAGCTTGACGGGCCCCTCATTAATTTCTTCGAGGGCATCTACCCTACACCTCAATCTCTCATAGATGCCCAGTAGAACGCTGAGTTGATGCCTAATTTCTAGACACTCTCTGCACCTGGCACACACAAAGACATCCTCCTTGGCTAGATCATGTTCTGTTCCAGAGAGTTTGGTAAACATTTCACGTTGCACATTTTTTTAGGCTGTGATGCGTTGGAGAATTGTCCCCCTCAGTTCTCCCCAAGTCACAGCACTCCTGCCACTTTGTGCCCGTTGCTTTGCTGCTCTAGTCTGGGGCATGATATTTTAAATTAACAAGATCAATAAATTGAATTAATTAATTGTCAGTTAATTAATTAATTAATCTGGTTGCACTGTAACCTGTGCTTACACTGAAAGGGCAGAATTCAAGGGCTACCTGGTTTCTGGGCAATGCAATGCTGTCACCCCTCTCACTAGGGGATGAACCCACTGCTTGGCAGGTATATAGGTACACTGCATCTCTGCATTCACATAGATGGTAATTCAATGTCAGTATGGATAAATGTCGTGAGTTAACTTTGAAAGAGGGGTGATAGTGGGTGCCTGAAGCATAGGTCACTGTTGCAGAGGTGGTACAGAAATTGCACTATTCCCGTTTGAGAGTATCAAGAGTGTATCAGAAATACGGCATTTCCAGAATAACATCTCATCGTGGACAGCTCTGTGGGCGGAGAATGGTGGTGGATGAATGTGCTGTTTATGTCTGTCTCACATTGTTTCAGTCAACCGAGGAGTGACAGTGCCACAAATTACTGCTGACTTCAACAAGGGAGTTGCCAGAAACGTCTCCACCAAGACCATTGGGTGATCATTAGTCGCAATAGGTTATGGGAACCTCCGACCCACCAGAGTCCCATTGCTAACACCACAACACAGGACTCTATGCCTCAACTGGCAAAAGGACATCGACACTGGACCTTGGATGATTGGAGAGGGGTCTCCTGGTCCAATGAATCCCATTTCCAGTTATTTTGAGCAGATGGAAGGGTGTGTATCTGGCAGAAACTGCACAAAGCTATGCACCTGTCATGTCAACAAGGAACTGTTCAGGCAGGTGGACGGTCGTTAATGGTCTGGGGTGTGTTCATCTGGCACACGTTGGGACCTCTGGTACATCTAGATACATCATCTCTGAATAGTCCAGGTTGTGTGTCCATCCTTGCAGACCATCTGCATCCCTTCATGATCATCGTGCACCCACAAGGCAATGGACTCTTCCAGCAGGACAATGCACCTCCCCACAGAGCCGTGGTGACTAGAACATGGTTTGAAGAGCATTCTGCAGATTTTACCATGATGGAATGGCCTCCCAGTTCACTGAACATGAACCCCGTGGAGTATCTATGGAATGCTGTGGAAAGGTCCGTTTGAGCTTTGGTTTCTCCACCCAGGAATGTGATGAAATTATGGACAGCAGTGCAGCTAGCATCGATTGAAATATCTGTGAAATGCTGTCTTGAACTAGTGAACCCAATGCCTCGCTGTGTGACTTATCCGGGTGAAAGTGGGCCTACCCGTTACTAGGTAGGTATCCCATGATTTCTGTCCACTCAGTGTACATTAGATGAGAATTGGTTTGTCCCATGCAGTATACTAGACGGGCATACTAGTGTTTCAGATGGAGTGCGTTTATGCCAAAGGTTATTAAAAGTGATATCATCATGAAGATGGAACTAAAAGATTTTGGTTATTGCAAAACAGTTGGACTACCAAAAATTGGTTCACTTCACTGTCAAGGAGGACCTGAATATCAATTTTATCAGTGCTTTGGACTGTGGTAGCAAGCTCCAGCTTTTATATTTATATAGCAATAATAAAAGCTGTTGTTAATATAAAAATTTTAATTTATTAAGAACTTTAATAGGGTTTTCCTTTATCTTAATTAGGATATAGCATCTAATGAAGAAGGAAGATTAACTAGACAGAAGAAGAGATCTGTTAGAATGACTGGTATATATTTATTAATTTTTATTTATTATTATTGTTATTATTACCATAGTAAATTTTTGTCTTCTGAGTTAATTCATTTCAGTTTTCCATTTACACTGAATAATGAAATGAAAATATTTTACTTTATATGACACATTCATGATGAGTGTTGTAAAAGGAAATCATTAATACTGTGTTTTAGATATAGATTGACTGTTATCGACACCTTGGGTTATGTGCCGAATCCTATCCTTGGGTTATCCTATCTAATTTGGAGGTTCTGCCAAATTTAAGTGCTTTAAAGTTAATGTTAGCTTTGCTATTTTTCATTACCAATTATTTACAATTTATTGAATGAACAATTTATATACAAATAAAATTTTATTGTAATTAAATCTGTGGCTTCTCTGATTATTGTATAACTGCAACACATGTGGATTCCCTTTTCTCTGGTAGTACTTTTTTGTATGAGATATTCCTTGGTAAAACCTTTTCCCATGTTTGTCACTGACAGCAGCAAGGTCTGATGGAAAAAAACTTAAATGGGAATGCAGGAAATGAAACACTCATAAGAACTGTTGCAATAACTGCTTTTTTTTTTTTTCTTTTTAAGATTTTTGATTTGTGGAACAGTGAAAATAAGCTCTGATTGTTCATTTGTTTAATCTTGGAAATTTATTTTTTACATATAAAAGCCAGTCACCATCACATTCGTGGCTTTAACAGAGCTTTTGTTTGGCCAAACTTAATAAGGAAGGCATGCAAAAAAAAACAAAAAAAAGAACATTGTTTGTGAGAAGCTGATATAACAGATTTTTTGTCTTAAAGTTAAACTCTGGCAAAAAGTAGAATATTTGTGCTATCACTTTGAGATTATTATAAATATTCCACAATTACTTATCACAGTCTCATAGTCAATATTTGTAAAAGCATCTACATTAGGATCACATGCTGTCCATATGAAAAAATGATATGAGATTATAGATGCTTTTACAAATATTGTAAAAGTATCTACATCTCATCATTTTTTCATATGGAAAGTGTGTGATCTTAAGTATAATGCACAAATCTTTTCACTTACTGGAGTAAACTTGTTTTTAAGATTTCAAAGTCAGTTCCCTAGTTCCCCACCCCACAGTAATATTAATTAGGATTATTACAGACTTTTGAGACATAAAGGATGTTTCAAATCTCTCTCTCTCTCTCGTAACAATTTCACAGGTAAGCTTCTCACAGTAAAACAAGAAAAATGTCTATGAAGTCAGTTATCTTATCTTAAATAGTTTTTGTGTGAGAGTGCCCCACACACACAGATATGTGACTGAAAAATATGCACTGCTTAAACAATGGTGGCTGAGTTTAGTAGGTTTAGTTTATGTTGTGTTCAGGCATGTTCATCTGCTTATAATTTATCTAGTAAACCTATCATTGTGAAGTGGAGAAGTACACTCTAGAAAAAATGGCTAATGTGCTACATGGCTTACTGTGCATCAAATAGCAACATGAGAGCCACTGGAAACCTCTTATCAGGAATATTCTTCCCTTCCAGCAACATTCATATTTTACTGTCTTTTGGGACAATTTACTGCATCTTAAAGAAACCAGTGGCTTCAAGAAACTGGCATGATTTGCAGCTTCAAGAATCTGGTAGGATGCATAATACAGGATGTCCAAGGAATGTGCGCAAGCAAGCAAGCAAGCACACGTGCACACACACCAAGAATAGAGAAGGAAGTAGATTGTTGAAAGCTAACATCAACTACTGCTTATGCCACTATGCATGCCATGATTAGCCACTCAAGTAAAGGTGGGGATGCAACTGGGGGGGGGGGCATGCACGACCAGGAACTGAATCCATTCCACAAGCAAAAGGTGCAAGGGCTGATTACCGGTTGATTACTGTAAAATCTGATTTATAAGTTTGACCTTTGAACCATATTTTTATACAAATACAAAGGGTACTAGGAAAGTTTTGCAATATGACGCAACAATGAATCACAGGAAGCTGCTTGTTGCTGCATGTTGAGACATGTTCATACGTGCATAGTAGCCGCCGCGCCAAGTCGATGGGCTCAGTTATTCATTAGTAGTGAGAGTGTAAAGTGCTTGCGATGGCATCGTGGTCACGAAATGAGATAAGGACAGTTTTGCAGTATAATTTCGTGCGTGGTTTAACCATAGACCAGTGCTTAGAAGAAATGACTCTTGCACTAGATGATGATTGTCCACATCGTACAACGATATTCAGGTGGTATAGAGAATTCCAAAGCGGAAATTTCACTCTGGAGGATTCTGAGAGGCCGGGAAGGCCACGAACGTCAGTTACGGAGGAAAACGTTACTGCTGTGAGGAAAATGCTTGACGAAAACAGGCGAGTGACCTACCAACAGATAGAGGATACTTTGGGCCTAAATGCACCAGCAATTCGTTCGATTCTGCAAGATCATTTGCACGTGAAGAAACTTTGTTCTCTCTGGGTGCCGCATCAACTGACTGAAGAGCAGATGACACGACGTGTGACTTGGTGCCGGGAGATGTTAAAAAAGTTTGATAAGGGACAATCTCGGTATGTGAACAACATCGTGACAGGTGACGAGACTTGGCTGTACTATTACGATCTGCCGACCAAGGCTCAAAACAAAGTTTGGGTCTTTGATGATGACGACACACCCGTAATTGTCAGAAAATCCCGATCTGTAAAGAAGAAAATGATAGCTGTATTTTTCAAATCGAGTGGAATTGTGGAACGTGTCGTTTTGGACACGCAGAAGACAGTCACAGCTAAGTGGTATACTGAACAATGCCTGCCTAAAGTCATTGGATCTATGAAGAACCTGCGGCCAAAGTCAAGAATGGACACCTGGTACCTCCATCACGATAATGCTGCAGCTCACCGTGCCAAAGCCTGCACCGAATATTTGACCACGACAGGACTGAAACTTCTCGAGCACCCTCCCTACAGTTCAGACCTTGCTCCCTGCGACTTTGCACTGTTCCCACATATGAAAATGAAGCTAAAAGGGAGGCGGTTTTCCAGTGATGAGGACCTTCTACGGGCTTGGGACAACGAGTGTGCTTTACTCCCCAGTGAAACTTGGCAGAACTGGTTTAAAGATTGGTTTCGGAGGATGGAGAGGTGTATTGAATGTAGAGGAAATTACTTTGAAAAAATTAAATAAACAAAGCTGTATTGCAAAACTTTCCTAGTACCCTTTGTATTGCTGCTCACCTTTTAATATTGAATGTTCATCTTCCTCATTTACAGAAGTTTACTTACAGAAGTAATCAATATGAGGGGCTTAGTTACATAATCAAAGGCTCCTGTGTATGTATATAATAATGTTAGCTGTTAGTGCAAGGAAGCCACAGGCTCTTTTGTACTAGCCAAAAAAAAAAAAAAAATTATAATAAAAAAAAAAAAACAAATAATATTAATAAAATAAATAAATAAATTCAATAAGAATAAAGCATTAAAATAATAATAAATAAATCAAAAATAATGAAAATATAAAGAAAGAAAAAAATAAAATAAAACATTTAAGAAAGTAGATAAGAAGACTTACGTGTTTCCCTCCTTGCATAATTAACTGTCCAGTTGACTTGAATTTTTCCAAGCTATTAGACTCAATTACCCATGGAAGTGACTTGTTCTAGTAATCAACAACTTGCTGGCTAAACAAAAACTTTCTGAAATAGTCTAAACCTCTTAACCCCATAATTTGAATTTGTGGCCCTTAGTCCTAGAATCCTTTATAACCGACAATTTCACCCTCATTCATTTTACTATACTCTCTCAGAGCCTTGTAAACCTCAATCAAGTCCCCTTTGTCTAGTTTTCTTGTTTTGTGGAACACAATTGAAGTTTTTATTTCATATGGTCATTCTTTTACTGATCTCACCATGTGCTTGTCTTTGTACTCTTTCAAGAAACTCATTGCTTTTTTTTTAGGAGAGGTCTCTATACTTGGACACAATATTCCAAGGGCATGCTTTCAATTGCATTATACAGTGGATTTATGACCTCGCTATCTCTACAGCCTGTTGTTTGATAAATCATCGATAGGACACCATGCGAATTCTTGGCACAAAGTCTACACTGCTCATTGAATGTTTCCATCCTTGAGGTTGTCATAGACATTCTCTCAGATATGCCAGACAAGCTGTACTTGCTACCTGGGAGTCTAAAATGCTGATGGAACTGATATTCGGGTGACACTCAAGTCAAGTGGACCCAATTTCGGCAAAGTCCGGACGGTCTGTGACAGCCAAATCCTCTGCTTGCACCTTCACGATGGTGGAACTGTTAGTAATCCTGGGTATAACCTCCATGCACAAGTACATGGTGGGCGACCACCCAGGTGTGAACCAACGTAAGCAGGGGTCGAGGTGTGGCGCCCACACCACATGGAGGAACGCCGCCTTCTATGTTACCAGGCAGTACTAGGTGGTAGATGACTCTCATCAACCGGTGAAATACCACCACTTTGCTTATTGGAGGCTTGAAGTGGAGGAACCACTTCAAGCCTCCAATAAGCAAAGTGGTGGTGTTTAGTCTCTAGAGCTAAGTTCCGGTCAACCCTTCACTATCTCTTCCATCATGTAGTATATGATTGATGGCTTTTGAGGTTATGATGAACGTCATGGCGAGATCCAATATTCCTTACATTTCGAGGGTACAGCTCTAAAACGGTGTTTGCAGGCCGGCGGCCAGTTAGTACACCGGACCGAACCTATTGGTAACTCTCTGGGAGGCTTCCGGATCAGCTAGTGTATAATCTTGCTACCTCTACTCTGCCAAATAGTGACTGGAGGGAGTCTGAGCAGTGTGTATGTGGGGAGCATTGTCGAGGCCACGTTATGTCAAGGATCTGGGTATATTCTTACCACGTGTATGCCATATCCAAAAATTTCATTACTTCATACAGCATGTCCCACCCACTTTTTCTTACTATTGAATACACCATGAATTGTCAAACTAATAGAGCAGGCTTATCTGCGAAAAGATCTAAACCTCCCAAGGACTTCCTAATTCATTTCACAAATATACGTGGCCTCAATTCTAATCTCAACGATGTCCATTTCCACTTGCAGTCTGCCAAACCCCATGTACTTTTTCCGACAGAATCTCAGTTATCGGTTGATTCAACTACTGCCCATCTCAGATGCACAAATTATTCCCTGTATGATTCCTTTCGCCTCAAAGGTGGTACTTGTGCATATGTCCATTCTGATATTCCCTGTCAGAGACTTGGCAATTTGGAATCTCCTCTCTTTGATCTTCTCTGGCTTAAAATCTCTCTACCTCATTGTGTCAAATTCATCTGTTGTCTCTACCGTTCTCCCAACTCCACTAATCACTTGGAGCTCTTTGACTTTCTCTCTTTGCAACTTAACTTTCTCCAGTTCAACTTTCCTAACAGTGAGGTAATTTTCCTTGGTGATTTTAATCTTCACAGCTCCAGCTGGCTTCCATTTTCTAGTCACACCGACCCAGCAGGTCGAGATGCTGAAGCTTTTGCAATAACTAATGACCTAGCACAAATTGTTCATTTACCTACAAGAATGCTGGACAATCCTAATCATACAGCCAATACGCTTGATCTTTTTCTCACAAACAACCCTTCTAAGTACACGGTCGAAGTGAGAGGTCCTTTAGGCACTTCAGATCACAACTTGGTGATTGTCTCATCTACATTGGAACCTTTATCTCATGGCTATTCCCAACCTCGTGTTGTTTGACATTACAAGAATGCAAAATGGGATGACCTGCGAGCTGCGAGACTTCTTTTCTTCTTTTCCTTGGTCGGATTACTGTTTCAAAACTTCTGATGTCAACGTTTGCTCAGATCGTGTCAGTGAAATTATTCTTGCAGGAATGGAATCCTTTATCCCACATTCCACTTTAAAATCTTGTCCTTTATCTAAACCTTGGTTTTCCAGTAAATGTGCTAAGGCTGTTCAAGAGAAGAATGTTGCATATCGTAATTGGCTTGTTTCTAATTCTTCAGTTTCATTTTCTGCCTACACCAAAGCTCACAACAATTGTAAAGCAGTTATTAATCAGTCCAAACTAGAGTTTGAACAGGCTAAGAGTAGAAAACTTGCTTCTTGCCCTAATGGTAGCCGAGCATTCTGGTCTCTTGCCAAAGCTATTGGCCGCAACTTTTGCCCATCTCTGCTCCCACCTCTGCCCAAACCAGATGGTTCTGTTGTCACTTCAGCCAAGGATAAAGCTGACCTACTAGCATCCCATTTTTCTTCCAGCTCATGTACTAATGATCTTGGTAAAACACCTCCCACCATTCCCAACACGCTCCATTCAATGCCTCCTGTGGTCTTCCGTCAAAAGGATATCAGAAGGATTTTGATGAATCTTGATGCTAAGAAAGCTCCAGGTTCTGATAGTATTTCTCCACTTGTTCTCAAAACCTGTGCTCCTGAACTTACTCCTATTCTCTGCCGCCTTTTTTCACTTTCTTATTCCAACGGTGTTTTTCCTTCTGCTTGGAAATTTGCTCATATCCAGCCAGTTCCTAAAAAGGGTGACAAATCCCTCCCATTACAATTACTTCTACTCTTTCTAAAGTAACGGAGAAATCAATTAACCGCCAACTCTTAAACTACCTAGAAACCTTCCGTCTGGTCAACGATCGCCAGTATGGATTCCGTCAGTGTCGATCCACTGGTGATATTCTGGCTTATGTTACCCATTTATGGACTAATTCAATGGAAAGGTTCGGTGAAACACAAGTAGTTGCTCTTGACATCTCATAGGCTTTCAATCGTGTTTGGCATAAAGGTCTTCTAAACAAGCTTCCATCTTATGGTGTACCAACTGTTTTTAGTAATTGGTTATCCAGTTTTCTCTCTGATCGCTCACTGAGGGTGATGGTAGATGGCTCTCTGTCTTCTGACTTCTCCACTAATGCTGGTGTCTCCCGAGGTTCAGTTCTTTCCCCCACTCTTTTCCTCTTGTATATTAATGACCTTCTTCCATTGACTGGAAATCCCATCCATAGTTTTGCCGATGATAGCACATTGCATTCAACTTTCCATTTTGAGAAACCTTGTCCTGCTCAATCAGCTTCAACTTCTTGAAAATCTGCTACCAATTCCTTAAATGTCGATCTTCAGGTAATTCTCCAGTGGGGCAAAGACAACTTAGTTGATTTCAACCCTTCTAAAACTCAGTTTTGTCTTATATCTTGCAAAAAGGATTCTTCTGCTCCTATGCTTATCTTTAGTGACATCCGATTTCTAGGCAAAATGATATATCTCTTTTGGGGATTACCCTGACTTCTAATCTCTCTTGGCACAAGCATATTACAAATATTGCCTCCTCTGCATCTAAAAAATTTGGTTTTCTTTTTCGCTCTCGGCGTTACTTTTCTTCCAATCAGCTGCTCACTCTGTATAAATTGCAAATCCGCCCTGCCATGGAATATTGTTCCCACATCTGGAGTGGTGCCCCCAAAACCTCTTTGAGGCTTCTTGATTCCATTCAGAAGAGGGCAGTTAGGTTAATTAATGATTCATCTCTATCAAAGTTTCTCTACTCGCTTTCTCATAGACGTACTGTTTCTGCTGCATGCCTCTTCTGCAGATACTTCCATGGGCACTGTTCTTCTGAATTGGCTTCTATAATTCCCGCTCTCTCTTTCAAAACAGTCCGAACACGTGCCGCCACCAGTCAACATCCATTTACTGTCCAACTTCAAACACACAGAACCAACTTTTCATCTTCCTCATTTATTCATTCAACTGCCGTTTTCTGGAACAACCTTCCTTCATACGTATTTCCTGAAAATTACAATCTACAGAAGTTCAAGTCCAATGTCAACAAATATCTTCTTTCGTCTTCTCAACCTCCAACCCAAGCACGGTACTAAGTACTATAGGTTCTAATACCTCTCGTGTTTGGGGTTCACATAAAAAAAAAAAAAAAAAACTTCTGCATCCTGTTTCTTTCTCTACTTGGTTTAATTCAATCTCACCAAGTGTATAAGTTATTTTGCGGTTGCTATTACTCAAGTGTAAGATTTTACATTTTGCTGCATTAAAACATAGCTGCTACTTTTTTAACCATCCTTGAAGCCTGTCCGAGTCATCGTCATCCCGAAGGAATGCTACTTGGCACTGATCATAATGACTTTCCCATTCTTTACATCTGTGAATTTTGACATCACACCCTGTATCCCCTTGTCAGTGTTGTTTATGAAAATTAGAAACAACAGTGGTCCATGAACTGATCTTTGGAGGACCCCACTTCTTGCATTACACCAATCAGAAGAATACACATTAATCACAACCCTCTGTCTCCTGCCCTGCAACCAAAAAAATGTTTTGGTTCCCATATATCAGTTGTGTAGGTGTTATGAGATAGTTAACATTTTGTACTGTTGGCATTTCAGAGTGTTAGTGTTTTCATAACTTTTAGAATTTCAAATTTGTTTGACTGATCTTATTGACCGAATCTTCAGTATTTTGATTACTGGTAATTTGAACTAAACCAAACCTGGTTTTTTCACATATGTTTGCCTGATAAAATAGCAACTTGAAGGTGATTCTTTTTTTTTTTGTATGTGAACCCCAAACACGAGAGGTATTAGAACCTATAGTAGAACCTCTTGCCATGGCAGTAAGCATAGAAAAGGTCATTTGACTCTACTTTTGGGTAGGGTGGCAAAACGAATGGAAACAAACTTTTTTTCTCCCCCATAATGAAGATGGTATATTTGAACTGTATGTCTTGAACTGTAAATGGCAATACCTTTTTGCAAAATTGACATTTCTCACCAGAAGCTATGTGAGTATACATAGTTTTCTTTTTGTAGAAAAATATTTTCAATTCTTGTTGACTATTTCATTCACTTCCTTCCTCTCCAGGCATAACCTATTGATACACACAATTATGGGTGATTTTTTGAACAGCTTGGCGAAAAATTACATTAGATTAACACTAAGATACTCGGCCCAAATTTACCATATTTCTTTTCTAAAATATTGCCTTCAAAACAACATCATTCCAAAGTTTGCCAGGGTCAATTTAAATCATAAAATTTTGGGCATAAAGCAACTAGCACTGGCCCATCATGTAATATAGTTAAACGTGCCTTAAAATTTTGTTATTCTAAGAAACAAAAATGCCTTTCCCAGGTTAGGAAACTTCACAACAAATTAAAAAATTATCTTCATCCAAATGATTGGTCTGTATTGAAGACCTCCATAGATTTGCAATGTGAAGCACAGGCCACAAATAAAAACAGTCACATTAACAAATTGAATACATTATCCCAGGTATCAAGACAGGTTCATACGAGTTCAACCACGTTGTTGCAAGCTTTTGACCAAGTGCATACGAGTTCGTTGACAACCCCCCACATTCGTACAATGTGCAAACATACAATAAATGCTTCAGCTAGTTCTCAAACACCCTCTCCAACATGCAACATACCTACATATCAACAGGTTACAAATCTTTCCTTGTATATGCTATCGCAGGAGCAGATTTCACTTTTATCCAAAGGATTAAATTATAATTTACCACCTCTCAAGCTACCTAAAAACAGTTTGTAATAAGCTGTGCTGCCACTTTATTAGGTACACCTACCCAGTAGCATGTTGAGTCTCCTTTAGCATTCAAAACAGCCTGACTTCGTCTAGGCATGGATTGAATAAGATGCTGAATGTAGACATGAGCGTGTCACGCAGTTCCTTGAGATTTGATGGAGGTGTAGGCCTGCAGCAAACAGCCCTTTCCAGCTCATCCCAAAGATGTTAAATAGGATTGAGATTTGCGGACTGAGTGGGCCACTGCAGCAAAGAAAAGTCATTGTCATGTTCCTGGAACCATTCCATAGTGATCTGAGCTTTGTGCACAAGTGCATTAT
Source organism: Mastigoproctus giganteus (assembly GCF_048544385.1). NCBI lineage: Eukaryota > Metazoa > Arthropoda > Arachnida > Uropygi > Thelyphonidae > Mastigoproctus > Mastigoproctus giganteus. The sequence continues at coordinate 98,665,292 of NC_143575.1, forward strand.
CCTGCTGGAAGTAACCATCTGACTGAGGATAAACTGACAACATGAACAGATGCACTTGGCCAGGTACGATGTGGCATTCAGATATGAATCTATGGGTATCACTGGACCCAATGTGTGCCAAGAAACATTCCCCACACCATAACACTGCCCCCACCACCTTGCACAGTAGTTGTCAGACATGACAGGTCCATGGATTCATGTTGTTTTCGCCAAATTTTGAGCCTTTCATCAACATGATGCACCAGCAACTTCGACTCGTCAGACCAAGCAACTGTTTTGCAATCCTCAATAGTCCAGTGCTGGTGTTGCTGTGCCCACAGGAGGCATGCTCTCTTGTTCTCCATTGATAACAAAGGTATGCGATGTGGCCGTCGGCTGTTGTAGCCCACTCACGACCAAGTGTGACTAGTGGTCCATTGTGATATTTTGTTCTGCATACCAAGGTTGTATTTTGACGTGATGTTTGACCTTGTGGCCCGTCTGTGTGCTTGCACAATTCTAGCCATCCTCCTCTGACCTGTCTCATCAACAAGCGATTTTCTTCCACAGGAGTGCTGCTGAGAGGATGTTTCTGTTGGTTGCACTATTCTCAATACATCCTTGAAACTGTGGTGCGTGAAAAGTTCAGAACTGCCATTTCAGAGATGCTTTGTCCAGCACATCTTGCACCTACTACCATGCCACATTTGAAGTCCGTTAGATCATTCCCTTTCCCCATTCTTGCTACCGTTTGTATCCTTAACTGATACTAGAAAGGATGTTCTGCTGAATTTATATCCACAACTGCTCACGTGACTTGCAACGTTGTGGGATAAACCATTTGTGTGCACAGTAGGGATGTACCTAATAAAGTGGCAGCACAGTGTAGATATTGAATTTGGACTTCGTAATATTCCACAAAAAGATTTTTGTGAACTTGGGGAAAATAAAGACATTGTTATTCAGAGAGCAGACAAAGGAGATACAGTGTAATACTCCATAAAACTGATTATATAAATAAGTTAGATTCAGTTATACCAGATACCTCCACTTATCTTGAAATAGACCTGGTACTATTTACCAATTTGGTCAATCAGTACAATAAAATGTTAACCATGTATCATGAAAATGACTACATCACTATGTCTCAGTTACAGGAATTGAATGTTGTATGTTCTATACAACATTCCTGCACTTTTTGGTCAGGTAAAATTGCATAAGACCGGATTTCCTATTTGATCCATTGTTTCTTATAGAAACTGCATTTTTATCCGTAGCTACACATGTATATAGTATTATGAAACCCTTTAGACAGGTGATACAATTTGAGATAAAAAATGATACATTATTTAATAACCTTAAGGACTGTAGACTTGGCAATAATGATAATATATTCTCACTGGATGTTACTTCATTATATGCAAATGTAAACATTGAATACACATTAGATATTCTTTGGGATATATTTAAATAATAACTCTATACCAATTAATTATACAAAGCTTCCTATTAAAATAAATTTTTCACTTAATTAAACCCTTAGTTGAAGCCAACTATATCACCTTTCGAGACAAAGTATGCAAATTTTTGATTTGTAAATGGGATCGGGTCTAAGCGGCTTCATTTCGGAGGTCTATCTCTCAACGATTGAGCGAATAACATTTGATGCCATTTCTACCCCATATCACATACTATGGGATGTATTGTTCTTGTTATTACTGATAGCAGCACTATCCAAAACATTTTACATTCATTTAATAATATTCATCCTAGACCCAATTTTACACTGGAAAGAGCAAATACGGATTCAAGTTTTTAAATTTCACGCTTACTCAAGATTCGAATAAAATCCAATTTAACTTCTATTGCAAACCAACAAACACTGGTATGCTTCTGCATTATAACAGCTATCACCCATTCACCTACAGAAGGTCTATTATCTTTAATCAATTTATCAATGCCTATAAATATTCAACGATGGAATATGCTTTAGACTTAGAAATACAGATATTAACCAGCAGATTCTTAAACAGGGGTTACCCCCCTTACTACTATAAACTGAATTAGAGTACAAGGTAAGGATGGAATATAAAAAACTACACCAACCATCAAAAAATACTCTTTTTTTTTCCTGTCCCATACATTGAACAGTAGCACAAACAGCTTAACACAATCTTTAAAGATACCGAATTGAAGATTGTGACCAGACCAGTATGGAAATTACATGCTATACTGAACAATCGCTCAGTTCATTCCTCTTTCGCAACACAAATAAATGACCTGGTATACAACATTTCTTGCAATGATTGTGATTCGTCTTACCAAGGATCTACGCAGTTTGCTCTGAATTTTTGGGTTAAAACAGCACATGTCCTCAGTTCATGCTTCTCATTCAGCAGCATCAGAATTTGCCTTTCATGCTGTTAATGAAAAACATCCTTTTTTATTCAACGAGGCCAAAATACTTAGTGTCCAATGTAATTATACGTGACTATTAATTGCAGAAACCATAAAAATTAAATTACATGAGAATTCTATTAACATTCACCATCCATAACTAATCTCCGATGCATGGTCTTGTACATGAATGCACGAAGACAAATAATCACTATTTAAGATTCATGCCCACACATACTCTGTAATTTTCATTCCTGTGATCACAACATATAGTTGAAAAGCTGCCAGTTTCAGGAAGGAAAGTCATTTTTCAAAATTTTCGTTAAATTTTTAAATTTTTTAATTGTGTTCAATTGATTTTTTAATTGTTTTAAATTTATTTTTTACTGTAATCATTTTGTGTTAATGTTATTTTCATTTTCATTTTAATTTCTGGAGAGTATCAATGGAAGTGTTCTGCCTATCATATTGAACTAAATTTCTCTTATTCTTCTACAAATATTGAAATCAATATAGAACATATTGAGCATCATAGCTCTGGTTTATATATCAAATATTTTTCCTTTACATTTTGACTCTCTCTCTCTCTCTCTTATTTTTGTGGGTGCCAAAGTTTGGACAGCCAGTGGTAAGGTATTTTTTATTTTATTTTAATTTTTCTGGCATCCACTGGCATTGCACTATTTAAATGGATGCAGTTTGTTTTGTGGGATGTCTGCAGTTAGTAGCTAATAGAGGTCAGTCACAGTATATGCATAGTTGTGGCCCACCTCATGATGTAGGCAGACACCAGGCAGGTTTTCTGTGTGATTGTCTTCCTGGTGGCAAAGTGGCCAGGAATAACTAAAACAACACACCAACACTTATACTGCAGAAACATAATATTGCACACAGCGTTCTGGATGTTTAGGAGCCACCCTTCATGAGATACAATATGTCTCTCTCTCGATTGCAGAGAGAGAAATGTGAAAGCCCTCCCTGTACAATATGTTGCAAACTGTAAAAATTGAATGTAAAGTAAATTTTTTTATGAATGGCTGCTAAATTAAATCACATTCATGGTAGGTAAAATACTTTTGTTTATTGATAATTGTGTAGTTGACAGTATTATTTCAGCCTTAACTAATATTTCATTTAAATTCTTGCCACCAAATACCACATCTTAAAGCTTCATCTCTTGGACTGTTGAATTATTCGTTTTAAAACTGTTGCAAAAATGTCATACACAAATAAATCCTCAAACATAGAGGATCAAAATGCTCTCGAAATTGGTTTACTGCAGGTTATGAGGTTAGCAAGCAAAGCAGCATGGCACACTGTCATTGAAAACACAGGTTAATGTATGCAGCGCATTCTATATTTTTTCTTAAATTAAATGATTTCTTTTTTCATTTTCTGTGATTAGTGGAATGAAAAATAAATATAGTTATCTTCCTATCAATTAATTACTAAGATTATAAATTTATAAACACATAATAAAACTCTGTTAAGTGCTCTCTGAGCTTAGCCATATAGCTGAATTACAACTGTATAATATTTATTACTCTCCTCCCATTTTACTTTTTTCAAGATCTCTTTTCTTTCTGTATATATACATATACACTAATGACTCTATTGTCAGGGAAACGGGGAACATGCTTTGTAAAAAGGATCGGTGGAATAGGACCAGGGTATGTCTGCCAGGGGCAAAGGTTGATGACGTTGTAGAGCGGATATCATCTTTTAAGGGCACAAAAGGTGATATAGTTGTACACGTTGGCACTAATGATATTAAGAGTAGGAGACCGGCGGAATTACTTAGCAAGTACAGGTCACTGTTGAAAAAAAGCCGTGAATTAGGGTTGAATTTGAAAGTGTCTGCAATTCTGCCCAGACACGATAGGAGGGAGTATATGATGAGAGCCTTGTCGATCAATTCAGCCCTGGAGGGATTGTGCAAGGCTCAAGGGGTAGAATTTTTTTCAGCCTGGACTGTACTTGTTAACAGGAGAGATTGCTTCTATAGGGATGGGATACACTTAAATAGAAAGGGTGCAAGAATTTTTGCTGATGCTGTCGAGGCAGTGTTAGGTGGGTCGGAAAACTGCTAGTTGGGGGGGATACAAGGACTAATAGATTAACAGTAGCCACTGGCAGAGGTGGAAGTGATTCCTGCACTGCTTCTATTGAAATGAGCAGAAGCCTGAAAAACAAGATGCAGGATATTTCAGAGACTGCTGGGAGTTATTGCAGTACAAGTAAACACATGGGTTGTGTTAGGGTTGCTAAGAATAGAAACAGGTGCATGTATACCTGCGTGTACACCAATGCTAGGAGTTTGGTAAATAAATTTGATGAATTTGAGGTATTACTCAAAACATCAAAGGCAGATATTGTTGGGATATCAGAGACGTGGTGTCACACAGATATAAGTAATGCGGAACTGGAATTTGGGGAATACAATGTGTATAGAAAGGATAGACAGGACAGGAGGGGAGGAGGGGTTATGCTATTAATTAAGAAACACATAAAGTCCAAGGAAGTGAAGCCAGTCGACATCGATGGACAGGGCAGTGTCGAGTCAGTTTGGTGTGACATAAGCATAGGGAAATCAAAATTGAGAGTAGGAGTGTGCTATAGGCCTAATGACTCTGATGAGTATAATAAGATATTGTACAGGGAAATAGAGTGGGCCAGTAAATCAGATAGTCTTATAATGGGGGATTTTAATTTCCCAGATATTGACTGGAATTTGTGGGTTGGTCACTCGCACACTAGCAAGGCTTTTGTGAATTTATTGGATGATTGTTTTCTACATCAGCATGTTCATAAGGCAACAAGAGGGAGCAATACTCTTGATCTGATTATCAGTAGTGATTCTTCATGCATTAAGAATCTGCAGATAAATGAACCACTAGGTGGCAGTGATCACAGTGTGTTGAAGTGGGATTTACTCAAGGAGGTAACTACCATCAGAGGTAAAGGGAAGGGTTTTTGTTTTCGTAAAGGCGACTATGATGGTCTGAGACAGTATTTAAATTCTATACAGTGGGACCAACTGATGATGTTACCAACAGCAAACTCAAAATGGGAAGCATTCAAGGAACTAATCTTGGAGTCTACCAGGCTTTACACACCAACTAAGAAATATTGTTCAAGATTTAGGCCTAAATGGTTGTCAGATGAACTAATGAGACATGTGGCAGAGAAGAAAAATGCAAGGGATACATACAAATTAATGGGTGACATGGAAGCCTATGGTAGATATAAGTTGGTCTGTAACCAAGTCACAAAGGAGATTAGGCAGGCAAAGGCAGACTACGAAAAATCCTTGGCAAAGGATGCAAAGAAAAACAGAAAAGAGTTCTTTACATATTTAAACTCGAGAAGGAAAGGGATGAATCAGATTGGTCCACTGGATATTGATGGTTCAACAGTTGAGGATCCTGCTCAGGTGGCTAACAATCTAAACGAGTATTTTGCATCTACATTCACGCATGAGGAGTTATTCAGGAAGGAGAATGATGTAGGTAAAGTAAACATTGGCAGTGAGCTGGATGATTTTGTAATAACTGAGAGGAAAGTGGAGGAGAGATTGTTGAGGATAAACATAAAACAGGCACCTGGGGTGGATGGGATCTATCCAGTTATATTAAAGGAGGCAGCAAAGGAAGTAAGCAAACCCCTAGCCATAATTATGAGAGCTTCTTTGGACTCAGGGGAGGTACCCATAGACTGGAGATGTGCAAATGTAACCCCAATTCACAAAGGAGGATCAAAGGCTGACACAAGTAATTATAGACCTGTTAGTTTAACTTCTGTTCCAGGTAAATTAATGGAGGCACTGGTTAAAGAAGCACTGCAGGATCATCTAGACAAGAATTCAGTTATAGCTCAGACGCAGCACGCTTTTGTTAAGGGCAGGTCTTGCCTGACCAATTTGATTGGATACTATGATGTAGTCACAAAAGAACTGGATGCAGGGAATAACTTTGATATTATATATTTGGATCTTAGAAAGACTTTTGATACTGTTGCACATGGAAGACTGCTGCACAAATTGGAACAGTGTGGCATTGGAGGCAAATTGCTGCTATGGATAAGGGGATGGTTGAGTGGCAGAAGACAGAGAGTGGTAATCAATGGACACTGCTCAACGTGGACTAATGTTATTAGTGGAGTTCCTCAGGGATCAGTGTTGGATCCGTTGTTGTTTTCGGTGTTTATGAATGATATTGATGATGGGATATCAAGTTTAATGTCCAAGTTTGCAGATGATACAAATGTTGGCAGGGTTATTAAGGACACTACTGAAGCTATGCTGCTGCAACAGGATCTGGAAAGGTTGAGCAGATGGGCTGAGAGGTGGCAAATGAAGTTTAACATTGACAAATGTAAAGTACTACATATGGGAAACAGTAATCCCAGAGCAACGTATCAACTCTGCGGTACTACACTGACAGTGGTGGAGAATGAAAAGGACCTGGGGGTAATTGTGCAGGCAGATATAAAGTTCTCTGAGCAGTGCAGACGAGCTGCAAGAATAGCTCATGGTGTCTTGTCAATGATATACAGGAATTTTTCTAGCAGGGATAAGGAGGTGATTATTCCCTTGTATAAGGCAATGGGTAGGCCACATCTTGAGTACTGTATACAGGTCTGGAGGCCTCATTTCAAGAAGGATGTAGAGCTGCTGGAACGGGTACAGAGAAGGGCAACAAGATTAGTGAATGGAACAAAGGGTTGCTCTTACGAAGAAAGGCTTAAGTTTTGCAAATTACAGAGTCTGGAGACTAGGCACCGGCGAGGTGATCTGATAGAGGTGTATAAGGCTTTGAATGGTTTGAGCATGCTCAATGCCAATGGGATTCTTCATCTTGCTCAGAATAATCACCTCAGAGGGCATAAATTCAAATTGAGGAAGGACGGATGTCGGATAGATGTGCGGAAATTTGCCTTTGGCCAGCGGGTGGTTGGTTGGTTGGTGGAACCGACTTCCATCACTTGTTGTTGAAGTTGATAGCCTGAACAAATTTAAAGCTCAACTGGACAGGTATTTCGAACGAATGGAGGGGTGAAATGGGAGAGGTTTTTTTTTTTTTTTTTTTTTTTGGCTGATGCTGAATAAGCTTGCTTTCTTGCATCATATGCCTCTACTAATGCTAATGCCAATATCTCTTCACAAGTGATATCACATTCACAAGTCTTGCATAACAATACATATGAGCATGCACAAACTGTCTAAGGCTAACAATACTGCATTAAAACTACATGTAATCTATGAATTTTCTTTTTCCCATACAATTTGTTTGGAAAAAATAAATAATAATTGCTGGATTTCTATTTGTCATATATTAATGAAATATGGCTTGGCCTGACAAATATCATTAAGAAGCCCAAATGCAGAATATCATGAAAATCTGTCCACTAGGAACCCTTCTGTTTACATATGAACAGATGGACATTGTGAAGATGGTAGGTGCTTAGCATATATATATATATATATAAACAAACTAGCTGAATTGTAAATTGTTCAGGTTAGCTGGATGCGAAGAGAATGTAAATGTTCCAAGTGATAGCTAGAAGGCTGTCATTAAACAGGGAGCCAATAAATAGGCTATTTAATATGAAATTAAGGAGCACCATCCTGCAATGGGCACAGCTTACAATCACTGTCTTTCCACCCCCATGTAGAAAAGGCATTTCAGCTCTCCCAGAGAGAGACTGTCAACAAAAAAAAAAAGGGTTCAATTCTAAGTTCTCCGCCTCCAAAATTATGGATGTGCATCTGCAGCCTACCATACATATTGTTCCTACTATCTGGATAAATGCAACCAAAACCTATTTAAATATTTCCACTTCGATCTCAAAGAGAACATTCAAGTTAATCATTGAATCCTCTCTCGCAGTTCCACTCCACTTCCTGTCACACAGATGTTCAGTTTCCGTGGCATGCCTTTTCTACGGGATTGTAATTCTACCTCTTTCTTCTTAACCCCAGGGGCTCACATCTGGTGAGTATGGGCTTGGCACACCCAGAATCCTGTGCTGGATATCATCATTCTTCTCTTTCTTGATGATTCCCTTCTACTTCTGACTCTGTTCTCTCTCTCTCTCTCTCTCTCTCTCTCTCTCTCTCTCTCTCTCTCTCTCTCTCTCTCTCTCTCTCTCTCTCTCTCAGGGTAATTCAGAAAAATTTTTTTTTGGCTGGTGCAGCATAAGCCTCAGGCTTCCTTGCACCATATGGTTAATAATAATAATTTCTGGTTTGGACATAAACATAACAGTTTCATTGGCATGATTTTTTGAATGTTACCAGTGATATTGATATTAGTGAATTGTGTTTAACTAGTACGTAAATAATGTAAATAGTTTCCCAGAAGAAAACACAAGAGTGAAATCAAAGATGATGATGGCTGAAAAGAGGAAACTAATTTGTATGACTTTGTAAGCTTGGATGTCAGTTGGTATACTGTATAGATTTATTCAAGGATTTTAAACTGCAACCAAAAATCCCTTTGCAATAAATCATATTGAGGACATAGTGGAATACATGAATGAAAAAAATGATTTTTCTTACTTAAAATTTTAAAGTGTGGCTATATGAATTTAAACAAAATTTTTTAATAAAGCATATCACAGTTCCTTATAAAACATTTTTTTTTCATAATTTTAATTTTTGAGTGGTAAAACTGTATCACTAAATTCACTGATTTTTTTTAATGCAGCATATATAGTTCCTTATAAGACTTTTTTTTATTAAAATTTAACATTAATTTTTGAGTGGTAAAACGCCGACCGGGCTAGCCGGGTGGGTAAAGTACCTGCCTGGCAATCCAAAGGTTGCGGGTTCGAATCCCACCTCGGGCTTGGAACAAAGTACTGCAAATACCTTGGGAGGTGCACTATGGCCACAGAAGCCGATTCGGCAACAACTACAAAAAAAAAAAAAAAAAGAGTGGTAAAACAAAATGTCACTAAGGCATACTGTATTTTTGCAGTTTTGTTTATGCAGTGACTTTTAATAGGAAAGTAGTAAATTTGATAAGTTTAATTTTCAATAACTAAGAATCCCCCCACTTCAAGTTGTTAAGTACTGTATGGATAAGTCAACTATCCTTTTTTGCTGTAATATTTAACCTTGGATTTTTTGTGCAGGGTCGAATTGACTCCATGCAACTAACAGTGATTTGTGCTTCATCTACTGTGCCCACGCAGCTGAAACTCCTAATACCTGTTGTTAGAAATGGTTTCTTTGAATTGGTTGCAGAAGATTATAGAAATGTCTGCTAATTATTGCACAATTAGTAATACCTCATTTCACTCATGATTAGCTAAACCTAATTATATCTACATGCTGATTGACACACATGTCATGAATAGATATCGATATTAATTTTACTTTTTTATCACACACTTTCCTCCAATCGGTAATGCTCTCTGGCTTTGTTGACATTGATACATCATCTGGAATCAAACTGTTTACGTGTGCACTTCACATTTCATGCAGCAAGTGCTGCTGTGAAGTGCAGTTTTAGAAACAGAGCATAGGTTGAAGGGTTCAGTTTTTAAATTTGGATTTGCTCTCTGACAGGTCTGAAGTGAGTTAACTTTCAGAAATTAATTGACAATATGTTTTTAATATACAACATGGATTTTTTAAAGTTATGTTCATGAATGATCGAAATTATAGGTGGCATAAAAGAAATTAACAATTTTGAATTATTTTTGCTGATTTTTAAAACTTTCAGGAACAGAGGAATTTTTGCACTATCGCATGACCAGTCACACTTTTAGTGCTTGTTTTTTTTTTTATTTTTTTATATATAAACCCCAAACACGAGAGGTATTAGAATCTATAGTACTTAGTACCGTGCTTGGGTTGGAAGTTGAGAAGATGAAAGAAGATATTTGTTGACATTGGACTTGAACTTCTGTAGACTGTAATTTTCAGGAAATATGTATGAAGGAAGGTTGTTCCAGAAAACGGCAGTTGAATGAATAAATGAGGAAGATGAAAAGTTGGTTCTGTGAGTTTGAAGTTGGACAATAAATGGATGTTGGCTGGTGGCGGCAGGTGTTTGGACTGTTTTGAAAGAGAGAGCGGGAATTATAGAAGCTAATTCAGAAGAACAGTGTCCATGGAAGTATCTGTAGAAGAGGCATGCAGCAGAAACAGTACGTCTATGAGACAGCGAGTGGAGAGACTCTGTTAGAGATGAATCATTAATTAACCTAACTGCCCTCTTCTGAATGGAATGAAGAAGCCTGAGAGAGGTTTTGGGGGCACCACCCCAAGTTTTTTAGATGCAGAGGAAGCAATATTTGTAATGTGCTTATGCCAAGAGGGATTAGAAGTCAGGGTAACCCCCCAAAAGAGATACAGTGAAACTTCCCTTTAACGGACAGCCATGGGGAACGAAAATTTGTCCATTAGAGAGAAGTGTCCGCTAACAAGAAGTCTGAGGGAGGAAAAAAAAAAGAAAGAAAGAAAAATCGTTAAACGTTTAATGTAAAATTAAATTAAATTATATACAGATTTTGCACAATATTATATATACAATTGTGCTATGCATATTATGACTTTATTAAGAAAAATACATACAGTAATCACTTATTTTCTTCTGCACCTTCTTCTGGCTGATAATTTTGTTTTCAACATTTGTTTGGAGTGAAGAAACCATCTAAAGTCCTTCAGTATCTTCTTCAGCAGCGAAAAACATTTTTAAACGATTGATTTGTATGAGCGCTTCTTCTATTTTCATCGGTGGTTCGTCGTTAATGTTCTTCGACAAAATGACCTCCTTCCATTTCTTCATCCTCATGAGGAACTTCTTGAAAAATATCAATGATAATGTTGATATCTAGAGCACCATCTTCTGTAGTGAGGTTCGAGTCTATATCTTTGTAGCCAGGGTCACTTGTAGCTGAAGTATCGTACATTATCAATAGATGTTGAAGTTCTTGTTCTTCTTGGTGCTCCACATTGTTGTTCACAACTTCAATTTTTGCATTTGAGAAGCCAGACTTTACAAAAAAACAGGTAGTTTGTTTTCTAATTGCGTTTACTGAAGAGGAAATCCATTGAATCGCATCTAGGATGCTGATTTTCTTTGCAAGGTCACTCGCACATGTTACATCGTTCATGTTTGCAATGAGATGTCTTAAAACACGTTTTCTGTAGTGAAGTTTAAAATTTTTTATTATCCCTTGATCCAAGGGCTGACACTCTGCAGATGTGTTTGGTGACAGAAAAACGATTTGAATGTTGGACAATTCAATGTGCGGGTGAGATGCAGCATTATCCATGAAAAGAATAATTTTTCTGTTTTGACGAATCATGTTTTGATTAAAGTGACTTATCCATTTGCTCATGATATCTCGTGTCTGTCATCCACACTTTTTTATTAGACTTTCAGTCAACATTCAAAAGATTCAACTTTATGCCCTTGAAACAACAAGGATTTTGTGGTTTTCCTGTAACAAGAGGTTGTTCAAAGTCTCCCAGCATATTTGTACACAATAGTACAGTCAAGCGTTCCTTAGAAATTTTTCTGCCCTGGCACTCTTCGTTTTTTAAACTCATTGTTTTTTCAGGAAGAGCTTTAAAAAACAACCCTGTTTCGTCACAGTTGTAAATATCCTTAGCTTCAAAATCACGACATAACTCTTCCAATTTGACGGTCCACTCTGTTACAACCCTAGTATCAACAGATCCACCTTCACCACTTACAGTTTTCCAAGAAATTTTATGCCGAGTTTTGAACTTGTCTAGCCATCCCACAGAAGCTTTGAGCTCATTTACTCCCATAGATTTCGCAACCTCCAAAGCCTTTTCCCTAATAATAGGCCCATTAATGGGAATTTTTTTAGCACGTGCGCGACAAAACCACTCATACGTTACATTGTCAATTTAAAGTCCAACAGTTTTTGGGAATGATTTTTGAACGTGATCATTTCCGTATTGCCAAAATTGTTTGAGCAGTTCATTTTTTTCCTTTAGGATGTCGCTTACCTGTGTCTTCCCAATTTTGAATTTTGCAGTGAGATTGCGAACACTATTTTTTTGCCGATCATACGCATTAATGAGTTCGATTTTATCTTTTAAAGTTAAATGTTTATGAGAAGACATTGTGCACTTCACACGACACTGAACAAAACTTAAAACTGAAACTCAAAAGACAAAAGGCCGACCAAATTCACCCCCCCCCTGCACACACCGAATTCATCAGAAGTTTTACACGTGCCTTAAAATTCTTGAGAAAGGGTTTAGAACCGCAACGTAAACCTTGATAAAATTCAGAGAATCGGAAATAGAAAATAAACACACGATTGAGGCAATACGTGGAAGAAAAGTTCCTAGAAAAAGGGCCGTGAGCTCTCCTGCAGTCCATTATGGGGAGATCAAAAAATTAAGTGCTATTCTAAACGAAACAGTGCAGATTGCCTGTCCGCGTCTGTTACAGCGAATGTCCACTAGACAGAAGCTGAAAACACGTTAAAACCAATGGAGGTGAGTTGGGGAATTTGAAAATGTCCGTTGTAGAGAGATGTCTTTTAAAGAGAGGTGTCCGTTAGGAGAAGTTTCACGGTATATCATTTTGCCTAGAAATGGGAGTGTCACTGAAGATAAGCATAGGAGCAGAAGAATCCTTTTTTGCGAGATATAAGACAAGACCGAGTTTTAGTCTTAGTTGAAATCAACTAAGTTGTCTTTGCCCCACTGGAGAATTACCTGAAGATCAGCATTTAAGGGAATCTTTAGTTTAGGTAATCTAGGGTAGGTTTCTGATATATTTTTATGCACTTATTTTTATTTTCATTTCATTAATTAATTTAAATTTATTTAATATATGTATGATTAATAGTTATATTTCAATTTAATAATTGTATCATTTTTGACAGATACACCTCTAGAAGTGAAAGAAATTAAATTCCCTAGAAAAAATCAGTAAGTATTTTCATTCATTTGAAATTTTCTGCTAAAATTGCAAAAATATGTTGTTGTTGTTTAAGGGTTTTAAAACACAAGGGCATCAATGGCCAAGATGTGTCTTTTGCAAAAAGAATTTTTTCCAGGAAAATAAAAGGTGTTTAATGGTCAAGAAAATATGCCAATTACCAAATACATTTTTGTGAGAGTATTTCCAGGGAGTAATGTAGTAGTAGTGGCATGTGATGCAAGAAAGCAAGTGTATGAGCTTAAGCAGCATCAGCCAAAAAAAAAAATTTACAAAACAATTCCCTCTAACTGTTTGTCCAGTTCCTCCTTTAATTTATTTAACCTATCAACTTCCACAATGACAGATGGAAGTTTGTTCCAGCAATTAACCACCCGCTGGCTAAAGGCAAATTTCCGCACATCTATTCTACATCTGTCTTTCCTCAATTTGAATTTATGCTCCCTTAGGTTCGTAATCTGAACAAGTGTTAGAATCCCATCAGAATTCAGCGTGTTCAACGCATTCAAGGCCTTATACATCTCAATCAGATTACCTCACAGGTGCCTAGTCTCCAGCCGCTGCAATTTGCAGAACTTAAGCCTCTCTTGGTAAGAGGATCCCTTCATTCCCCTCACCAATGTTGCCCTTCTCTGTACACGCTCGAGCAAATCTACATCCTTCCTAAAATGAGGCCTCCAGACCTGTACACAGTACTCAAGGCGTGGCCTGACCATTCTCTTATACAGAGGGACAATCACCTATTCCCTGCTAGTAAAATTCCTATATATCATTGACAAAACCCCATGACCTGCCCTGGCTGCCTGTCTCCATTGCTCAGAAAACTTCATATCTGACTGTACAATTACTCCCAGGTCTTTTTCATTTTCTACCACCTTAAGTGTATTACCACACAGTTGGTACATTTCTCTGGGTTTACTTCTACCCATATGCAGTACTTTGCATTTGTCAATGTTAAACTTCAGTTGCCACTTCTCAGCCCATCTGCCCAAATTTTCTAGATCCTGTTGCATTAGCACACTGCCATTACTGTCATTAACAACCCTGCCAACCTTTGTATCATCTGCAAACTTTGACATTAAGCCTGATATACCTTCATCAATATTATTGATAAATATACAAAACAACACTGAACCCTACACCGAACCCCGTGGGACTGCACTAATAACATTAGTCCACGTAGAGTAGTGCCCATTGATTACCACCCTGTCTTCTCCCACTCAACCATCCTTTTATCCATTGTAGCAACTTACCCTTCCCTTAATACGATTCTGCTCCAATTTGTACAGTAGTCTTCCATGTGCAACAGTGTCAAAAGCTTTCCTGAAATCCAAGTATATATCAAAATTATTTTTTGCATCCAGTTCCTTTGTAACCACATCATGTGAAAGAAAGAATGTGCCAGCTGATGTATGATATTCTTTAAGGTTGATTTGCATTACAACAGAAGGTGATCCTGCAAAATTGTGTTGTGGGAAGTTTATTTTTATTATAAGAAACCAAATTACTAGAGTTTATCATTGTTTGATATTTTCACTCACAATATTTTCTTAAAATTTCATTACTTTAGTCTTCAGTGAAGAAACATACCATGCCAAAGATTTGCTGAAGAGCTTATTTAAATATTAAAATGATCAGATGCTGGACCAACAAAGAAGGAAGTAATAAGAATTGGTAATCAGTCCTGATTTAATAATTAATTTGTTTTTAACATAAGTACCGTTGGATAATGTAGGCTTATTACCCAAGGTTTGTATTTATTAAAAAAGTTTAAAATATGAATTTGATAATATTATTTTCATTACAGTGATCACAATATACAGTTGCAAAGCGTTGTCAGCTTTAGAAAGGAAAATTGCTTTGCAAAATTATTTTAATTAATTTTTAATTGTGTTCAATTGATTTTTTAATTGTTTTCAGTTTATTTTGTACTGTAATGTTATATTTGTTTTAATTTCTGGAGTGTATCATATGGAAGTTCTATGTATCGTATTGAGGTAAACTTCTCTTATTCTTTTATAATTATTAAAAAAGAAAAACACTCCATTTTTGTAATGAGTTGCTCAGTGTTGCACTACTTCAGGTAAATGGCATTTTCACTTTGAGATGCATTATTGCCATTATTTGAAGTAAGGGGCTAGTGACTTGTTTCTTAATTTGCACAGATTTGCTGCCTACCTTTTCTCAATAATAACAGTTCTCAATAATAAGAAAGCTGTTTGGTTGAGGTGATGTGATACTGAGATGTGCGTGAAATGAAAGTTAATTTAAAACTGAAGTGCAGCCACCGTAGAGTTGTTTGTAGTATGCCCGATTTACTGCTTAGCTATGCAGGACAACTTCATAATGAACAGTTTTGTTTCTGATGCACATTTTCCTAATTTGAAATGAAATTTGATGCATAGTTGTTTCTTGGTAAAATCACTCATTTTAAAATGCAACAAAAGATGTGTAGATAAAAAAAAAAAGATAAAGTAGTTTGCAATCAAGTCACAAAGGAGGTTGGGCAAGCTAAGGCAGATTATGTGAAGTCTCTGGCAAAAAATGCAAAGAAAAGTAGAAAATATTTCTTTACTTATACAAACACTAGAAGGAAGGGAATGAATCACATTGGTCTGTAGATATTAATAGTTTAATTGTTGATGATCCTGCTCAGGTTGTTGACAAACTGAATAAATATTTTGCATCTACATTCACGCATGATGAACTTTTTAGGGATGGAGATGCTGGAATGGTATCAAATTCTAACATTGAGCTGAATAATTTTGTGATAATTGAAAGAAAAGTGGAGATGGAATTATTGAAAGTAAACATATAAAAAAGGCACCTGGGCGGATGAGATCTCTCTGGTTATATTAAGGAAGGCAGCAAAACAGGTAAGTAAACCTTTTGCAAGGATTATGGGTGTATCCTTCAATTCAAGGAAAGTCCCTGTGGATTGGAGATGTGCAAATGTATCCCCAATTCATAAAGAGCAAACAAAGGGTGACATGATTAATTACAGACCTGTTAGCTTGATTTTTGTTCAAGGGAAATTAATGGTGTCACTGGTTAAAGAAGTAATGCAGGGCCCATCTAGATAGGAATGCAGGTATACTGCAATCACAGCACGGATTTGTTAAGGGGTGATCTGGTCTGAAAAATCTGACTGTACACTATGACACAGTGACAAAGGAACTGGAAAAGGAAAAGGTTGGCAAGATGGTTAATCACAGTAATCAGGGTATGCTACTGCAACAAGATCTAGACAAATTAGGTAGAATGACTGAGAAGTGGAAATTAAAGTTTAATATTGACAAATGCAAGGTACTTCATATGGGAAGCAGTAATCCCAGATTAATGTAACAGCTGTGGGGTATCACACCCAGGGTAGTGGAGAATGAAATAGACATTATAGTGATGTGCACTCAGATATGAAATTCTGTGAGCAGTACAGATAGACTCCCAGGACAACTTATGGGATTTTCTTGGTGATTCCCTTCTACTTCTGACTCTGTCTGTTTGGCGGGAATTTTTTTTTTTTTTTTTTGATTGGTGCAACATAAGCCTCAGGCTTGCTTGCACCATATGGCTAATAATAATATACAGGAATTTTGGTAGCAGGGTTAAAGCGAGTTATCCTGTTGTTTATAGCAATGATCAGGCCATATCTTGAGTAATGCATATGGGTCTGCAGACATTTTAGAAAGGACATGGATCTGTTGGAATGAGTGCAGAGAAGAGCAATGAGTTAGTGAGAGAAACAAAAGGGTACTCTTATCAGGAAAGGCTTCAGTTCTTCAAACTGCAACATTTGGAGACTAGGTAACTGCAAGGAGATCTGATCGAGGTGCTCAGTATTAGTAGTAGCAAATGATGAAGGAAAGGCTTATAAAGCATCAGCCAAAAAAAAAAAAAAAAAAACCTTCCCCTGTTCCTTCCAATACTTTGTCTAGTTCTTCCTTGAATTTATTAAAACTATCTGCTTCCACAATCCACAACACATATGTACATCTGTTCCAACAATCAGCCACCCGTTGGCAAGGCAACCTTCTGCACATCTGTTCTGCAACCATCCTTCCTCAATTTGAATTTATTCCCCCTTGTGTGTAGTCTGAGCAAAAGGAAGAATGCCATTAGCTTTGAGCTTGCTCATTTCATTCAAAACTTTAAACACCTTAATCAGATCTCTTAGATACCTAGTCGCCAAATGCTGCAGTTTGCCTTCAGATGATTTTCTTGGTTAGAACACCCTTTCGTTCCACTCACCATTCTAGTTGCCCTTCTCTGCCCATGTTCCAGCAGATCTATATCCTTCCAAAATGAGACCTCCAAACCATATGGAGTACCGAAGATGTGGCCTATTTTACATTCTCATCTCAGAGATTTATATACCTCAGTTAAGTCTCTTCTGAGATGCCTAGTTGCCAAGTTCTCTAGCTTATACATATTCAGAGTCTTTCCTCATGGATGTTTTGCCAATCTTCAGGCACATTGCCCATCTTTGAATTTTTTCAAGAAGCTCAGTGCCTTTTTAGATGCAGTATTTGAAGTGTAGTCTTACAAATACCCCATTCATGGCTTCCCTATCTCTATCTTCAAGCAAATTTTTGATAAATCATTGCCCCCATGGGCCTTTCTTGTTCAGAAAACTGTAACCAGACATGCAGTTTTCTGAACAGAAAACTGCATGTCTGATTATATCATAACTTCCAAATCCCTTTCTTCCCTATTGTTTTTAATTCAACCCCCTAAGTGTATTAAATTGATTTCAGCTTTCTATTCCTCAGGTGTTAAGACCTTGCATTTTGCTGCATTAAAACATAGCTGCAAATTTTCTGACCATCTCTGAAGTCTATCTAAGTTGTCCTGAAGAAGTGCTGCTTGGCACTGATCATTAACTACTCTAGTGATTTTGACATCATGCCCTATATCCTTTTGTCATTGTCTTTTAAGAAAATGAAAAATAGCAGTAGTCCTAGTACCAAACTTTGGAAATCCCGCTTGTTATTTTACTGAGACTGAAGAATAACCATTAATCACAACCCTCCTGCCTCCTTTAGAACTGCTTGTGCCACTTTTGGTCACCACTGACTTCAGAATGGCTGCCTGCACTGTAGCAAAATATTCTGGAATTGTGACTGTTTTTGGACTTTGTAGGTAGCTAATGGCAAACTGAACTTGGCTCATCTGCTATATCCATATTTGATTCTGATGTGTGTAGGTGCTTTCTGACATCTAAACTCATGGCAGTTTGCAGAGTCAAAATTTTATTGTGGAATGTTATTTATTAATTTTATCATGGAATATTGCCTTTACTGCAGCATGTGCAAGTTATTCTGCTGCTTTCACATGCAGCAGTGAAGACAATATTCCATGTTAAAATGAACTCTGGGAGTCTACCTTTCATATGATGTAGCATTTCACATACCATCTGCCTAGTTTTCTGGTGGGTAGGTAGGCATCATGAGTTAAATTTCTGACACCCCAGTGATAAGAAATACCCACAAAGCATCTTTCCCTTTAGAGCAAAGTTTTTTTATTTGATCTGCAAGTGGAAGATCAATTTCACATTTCATATTTTTTAAAATACCACCTTGCCATTTGGTGCATTTTTTATGGAGTTAAATCAGACCTCACTCATATATCTTCCCAGTTCATGAAATGCTCGTGTCAAACTGAGTTTTGACCATTAAGATTTCAGAACCAGAGGTTTTCATTTTGCGTGAAAAACCTCTAGCCTCTGAAATTTTTATTTTTTTTATTTAAATTTTTATTTTCATGCAAATTAAACTTTATTTAGTTTTTCTGCTTTTTTCTTATTTATTTAAATGTATGGAAATAATAAAAGTTGAATTTAAAATTTAATTTGTTTCTCTTTTTTATCATTTAGTGAGGTTCCTGTTTTGAAGAATAAAAGGCATCCAAGTGGTACAAATAGCTCTGAACTAAACCACCTTGAAAGAAGAGTGGCAAAGAGGACTGCTTCATCACATTATAACATGAAAGTAGAGTCTTCTTTCTGTAGTTCAAGAAAGATACAAAAGGAAAACACACACAGTGGCAATAGTCATACAGAAAACACTTCATTAGTCTCATCACAGGCAACTTCAGCATGTGTGACTAAAGTGAGTCACAGCCATTGTGGAACAGAATCAAAGCTCTCACTTAATTCAAAATGTTTATCTAAAAATGACTCATATTTAGCTAACCATATTCAAGAAATGAATTTTGAATCATTGCCTCATGCAGAGATTCGTAACTGCAGTACAGAAACAAATGGGCCTTGTCTTGCAGCTTGTATGGATGACTGTGAAACCACTTTGAAAAGCACAAGTAAAAAGGATTATTCTAGGACTAAAAATATTAATAATGAATACAAGTTTGAATCAGCAACAAAACTTCAACAGGGTTTAAAAAAAATTAAATATGGGAATTGCTTATCAAGTACAGATAATGCAAATTTACTTAAGAGTGATAATATAAAATTGGAGGATATAAATCTCCCTGATCATTTGGGAGATGGAATTAAAGAAATTATTGATGATGAATATAACTTAAAATATGAATGTGGCACTGTGAAATATAATTCTAACCTTATTATGGCACTGCCCTTATCATCTACAGAAAATACAAAGGATACTAATCACATACTGTCAACAGACAGTGTATTTAAAAGTAAAAATATTGTTTCTGATAACATTTTTATCCTTAATGAAATGAAAAGTCCTGAAAGTGATCCTTACAAGTTTATTGCTAGCCAGAAAACTCCAAGAAAAATCAAAGTAAAAAGGAAGGCAGCTCAGTATAAAAGGAGACACAGATGCCGTGAGAATACATGGATGAAAAAAATAACCAATATTTGCAGATTAAAAAAGCAATCCAGTAAAATTTTGAAAAAATCACATGGCAAGATTAATACATTTTCTGAAGTGATCAAACAGAATACTGCTGGTTTTAAAAAAATATTTTCTAGAAAAATTCTAAATGAAAACATTGATCCTGTAAATATTTCACTTATTGATGGTGAAGACAATCCAAGCATGCTAACTGTGGTTCCAAATACTATCAAAGAGATGGAAATTCTCAAAGATCCCTCTGAAGATTTTGATTTTCTGTTTATGACTCCAGCACTTGATGAAAATCACATCCTTGAGATGAAGGAAAGAAAATCAGTTGAGGATCCTTTTGTACCATATGAAAGATCCTTACTTTCGAAAAGTTATACAACATATAATGAAAGAACTAGTAGCAGTAAGAAAAAATCAAAACGGAAAACTAAGATCTCTTGTGATAATAAAACTTGTTCTTCCACATGTGACCAGCTTCAAGAACTAGTTCATGAAATTGCACAAGCAGAAAGTTTTGAATTAAAAGTAGATAAAAATGGGTTGATAAATTCTTCAGCTTTTATAGGTATGGAAAGTGAGTGCAACAAATCATTTGAAACTATTGGAGAAAATACTTCACTCAATGAGAGTGAAAACAAACATTCAGTTTCCAAGGTTGAAGTTATAGATACTAAAGTTAATTCTCTTTATTTGCAAAACGGTAATAATGGTAATCAATTTATATCAGAAAAAAATATAGTTCCAAAAGTAAATGAAATTAAAAAATTGAATTACACTGTTTCCTCTGCTGATTGGTCACATACTGAGCAAATGGCTGAAGATTTCCATGCAGAAAAGTGCCTCCATTCAAAGTTACAGATGCAACAAATGGTAACAGCAGTTGGAACAGTTAAAAATTTCAGTAATACAGACAAGAAAACTTTATGCGAAAACAGTATTGGAAATTGTTGTGAAACAGATGGATTTCCTAAGTTATCACTCAGTGAAAATGATATGCATAACAAAAATCATCAAGAGAAACAGTCCCAGTGTTCAGAAGGTAGTAACTGTAATCAGTTTTGTGAACCATTTGAAATTCACATGGAAGACAATGAAGAAACTATTTTCAAAGAAAATAACAGTACTGATTGTTCATCTGCCCAGATATCAGACCTGTTTATAAAGCAAAATGAAACTAATTCAGTAAACAATACAAAAGTGGATGTAAATGAATATAGTAAATCAGAGGATGGTGTAAACCAGAATAATCACTGGAAATCAGAAGATGTTATAAATCATATTAACCACAGGAAATCAGAAAGTGGTATAAATCACAGTAATCGCCAGAAATCAGAAGATATAAGTCAGAATAACCATAGGAAAACAAATGATGATATAAATCAGAATAATCATAGGAAATCTGAAGATTGTATTAATCAGAATACGAAATATTCTAGCAAATCAGATATCATCCCTGAATCAGCCAATATGGACCTGCCATGTCTTAAGCTACAAAGTGTTAATCAGGACTTTGGAAATTACACTAAAAATACCTCAAGTGAATGTCATTCATATTTAAGTTCTCCACCTGTCCAAAATGAAAAGTTTCATATAAATGGCTTATTGTCTGTTACGCAATTAGAAAAAAATATTCCAGAACTTTTTTGCAGAGATGACACGCAAACCAAAATTTCTACTTCAAATGAGGAGCAGTTAAATGCCAATGGGCACTTCAGTGCTGCACTGGGTTCTGATGGCAGTAGTGAACAGAATTTTCTTCTTGATTGTACAGAACAGTTAAATTTAAAAGATATTGAGAAATATTTTAAGAAGCCTACTAGGAAGACATTTGCCCTTGATGTGGAAACTCAAGAATTAGAAACCCTTAATAATGAGCATCAGAATAATGTTTTAAGTATACTAAATAAGATACCTGCCACACTTTCAGATAAGGTTGAGCAAGGTAATATTCCATATCAGAATCCACTTCCTGAAGAGAGAGACTTAGAAGATGAAGTCAAAAATAAACAAATATCACCTGACTCAAAAAACGTGTCGGGAAATATGATATCGGATAATAAAAGCAGCGTCATTAGTCAGACAGTGAAAGTCAGTTCAAACACTGTTCTTCTGAATAGTGTAATTACTAATGAAATTGAAACATTCAAATATAGAGATAACACTAATGCAGTTGAAAATAATAGCGTAATGGAATCAGGTAATTTATGTTCCAGAGGTGTTTTGGAGAATAATTCTATGCCAGATATAGTGGAAAATAAAAATAACTTTATGCTTGCTAATAAGCATAATGAAATTCTAAATTATGATGCTGAAGTAATAAAAGTTCAAGAGGAATGTCTTAGAAGTACTCAGGAAGATGACCATACAAAAAATGTCATATCTGTAAATCAACAGCATATCTGTAAGTCACAACAAGAAAGTGGTGACATTTTAGCAGAAAAGCTTTCAGATGATACCGTAATGAATTTAGAGGAAGGTGCAAATGGAAAGGGTGAAAATAATTCTGTTGGTGACTTCTCCAAAGAAAGTGATGTTGTAAAGGCATTAAATTTGCCTATTGAGAAACTTCTAGCTGTAATTGCTCAAAAGGCTTCAAAGCTGACTTTTCATTTGCTCTGTCCATGTAATTGTAGCATTCAGATTTCAGTACCAAAAGATATTCAAAACTTATCTATAGCTGATGCAATGAAAATAGACCCACATTTAATAACTACTCGTAAAAGTGAAACTGTTGAACAAGGAACATTGACTGATTCCTTCCAAGATTCTTTTTGTGTTAATTTAAAATCATCATTAAAGGAAGAGACTGATCATACAGGAGACAGAAATTCTGCCTGTGCTATTTTTGATGCAGGAGATTTACCATCAGATCTTCTCATAGGTGAGCCCAATAAAAACAAAAAAAAACTAAATAAGATTGTATCTCAACAGAAGTATAGTTTTGAATATTCTATAACTGAAAACAACTCATCTGTGATTCAGACAGCTGATGATCCAGGAGCACCCAGTGAAAAGATTGCAATAAACTCCCCTCATAAGTTGTCTCAAAATGTGAATGTACATGATAAAGTAAGTCAATCTTTCATTGGAAATTCTATTATGGATGTGAATATGGAAACAAATTATATGGATTCCAAAAGCAAGCAAATTCAAGATAATGAACATCACTCA
Organism: Mastigoproctus giganteus; assembly: GCF_048544385.1. Classification (NCBI taxonomy): domain Eukaryota; kingdom Metazoa; phylum Arthropoda; class Arachnida; order Uropygi; family Thelyphonidae; genus Mastigoproctus; species Mastigoproctus giganteus. The sequence goes on from NC_143575.1 coordinate 98,688,609, forward strand.
CAAAAGATCGCTGATAATGAGGTTGTGCAAGGCTTATTTAATGAGAATCATTCAACTAACATAGATGTTGATGACAACACTAATGATTTTACACCAGACAAGAAGATTGAGCCAATCGAAAATGTGTTTTATAATAAAGAAGCTGTGTATGTAAATATAGAAAGCGATGAAAAGATACTGACCAGAAGTAGTGAACAGGTCAAAAATAATGAATTTCTTATGCAGAAAACACAGGTTGTACACAGTGATTTAAGTAATGATGCAGATCTAAAGGTTCAAGATGTATTCAATGATAACTGTGAACAAATTCAAGTTAATGCATTTCCTAAAAAAGAGAACTTTTCTCATTCTTTTCTTGTGAAAGATTCAGTTGGTATGGATATAGACACCAAGTCACTATTAAGTGAATTGGAAATTCAAAGCAAAATGCCAACTATGAGCAGTGGCACCTTCGAATCTATGCATGCTCTTACACATAATACCATTGCTGCTGCCGATAGTCACTTAACTAAATGTGAGAGTGATTCAGAAAATGAGAAATATGTTGATAGTTTAGAGAACAAAATAACTGATGATGAGGGTGGGTACACTTCCGAGGAAATAGATCCTCTTTTATACAGGAGAAAAGCTGGTTGTAATTTGATATCTGATCATTCATTGCATGATACAAATTTTGCTGATATAATTAATTCCAATGAGGATTGTGATTCTTCAGATCCTGACATGCTGTTTGCTAAAAGTTTAATTGTACCTTTGAAACAGCTAGATCGGAGAGAAACAGCATCTTCACAAGCTTCTTCATTTGATAAACAAAGAAAAATAAAGCAAATCAGTTTATCAGGAGAAAACATAAAAATCCAGTCTTCAGATATCGAACAGATTAATTCTTTGGATTCTTCTAGCATGCATATAAGCAGTAAGAGAAATTTGCCGTCTTCTAGAAATAGTAACCATTCATCAGGAACTCGATTGAAAACTAACTCATTTGATTTAAATAATGGTAACAGTTCACAGCGATCTCAGTATACTCCTGGCATTAGTACTTTGAATGAACCAGTCATAACATTACAAAAATTGAAGAAGTTTAAACGTATTCGTCAATTTTCTGATAGCTCTGATGATTTTGATGAATGTGTAGAGAATATTCAAAATAAAAATAAGTCTCTAGAAATTGTAAATTGTGATAGAATAATAGAATCAAGCATGCCATTGTCCAGTACTAATGCTGAGAGAAATACGTCGCCATCAGTCATAGTAATTGAAGATTCTGTATCAACCCAAAATAGTGAAAATACAATCTCCAGTGCATCTCTGGCTCTCGCACGAGTAGTTGCTAATATAGAAGATGACTTAAAGTGTGTACGTACTCTGACAGTTTGTAAGTGAAATTGCTTTTCCTCATATTATATTACAGTAGGATGACTTAAGAATGAAAAATTTGAACTTTATTTAAGATCATGGTCAATTTTGAAAAGTGCTGTGTTTGATTATGCTTTTGTTCTAACTTTTTCTTAGTTGGAACTCTTTAATCTCTTAAATGTTGGCAAGCAAGCAATTAAATAAATTTAAGTGTGAAATTTTTAGCTAGAACTGTTAGTTTCATGAAGAATAATTATCAAAGTAATTAGCAAAAACTTATGCATACTTGCCAAATCTTCCAGTTAAGTCTAAAAATTTTCTGATAATGGGGTTGGGTCTTCTGGTTTTATGAACTTAGTTTTCTTTTGGTTTTTGGTCAAGTTTGTGTTATTTCTAAAATGTTATTTTCAGTTATGGTGCTACTGAATTCAATGATATACACTTAAAACCTGAAATCAGGTGGCTCTGCTCATGTTTATGCAAATATAGTTATTATTTTTTTATAATTAAAGTAATTAATGAATTTACAACGCTAGGTGAAAAAAAAATTGGACTTAGTAGATCATGTTTCAGCAGGTGTGTTTACATATTTGATTTTTGTAATAAAGACCAAACTTATAATATTTTAATTTCAATATTTGTTTTTTTTGTAAGTAGCATTTTTTGTAAGTTGTTTTGTATATAGCATTTGCAAGTTGTTATAATTCATAACTACTTGCTCAGTTCATAATGGAGGGTCACCCTTTGATCCTCCATTATGAATTGGGATACATATGTACATCCCCACTCCATAGGGAGCTCTCTTGAATTCGGAGATGCTCTCATAATTATGTCTAAAGGTTTGCTTACCTCCTCTACTGCCTCCCTTAATATAATTGGATAGATCCCATCTATCCCAGGTGCCTTTTTTATAGGCACCTCCGTAGCCAGGTGGGCAGGAGCAGCAGTGCGTGCACACGCTTCTTGATTAGACTGGGGTTCGAGCCCGTAACCACCAAATACGGAGGTTGCGGAAAGGTCAGGGAATGACCACCGCATATCACCGGAGCAATATGGCCTTAGTTGCTAATGCTCCTAAAAACCAAATAACAAACAAACAAAAACAAGCCTTTTTTATGTTAAGCTTCATCATTTTCTCCTCCTCCACTTTCCTCTCAGTTATCGCAAATCATTCAGCTTACCATTAGACACACTTTCAGCATCCCCATCCCTAAAAAACTTCTCATGCAAATGAGAAGTTTTCAGTTTGCCAGTAAACTGTGCAGGATTACTAACAGGATTATTAAACCATTCATATCTAGTAGACCAATGTGATTCATGCCCCCTTCATTTTAGTGTTTACCTAAGTCATGAAATCTTTGCTGCTTTTCTGTACCTTCTTTGGCAGAGATTTCTCTTAATATGCCTTAGCTTATCTAATCTTCTCAGTGACTTGATTGCAGACAGTTTTATCTAATGTAGGCTTCTGCATATAAATTATCACGTGATAATTTATATGCATTCCCTGCATTTGTTTTTCTCTGATAGGATTATGGATTTTGCTTTTTGTAAAGGTTACATCCATTTAGGTCTAAGCCTTGAACAGTATTTCTTAGTTGGTATAAAAAGCCTAGTAGCATCTATGATTACTTCCCCGAATGCTTCCCATTTAGAATTTTCTGTTGATAACTTCATCAGTTGGTCCCACTCTATAGAAATTAAAAACTGCCCGAGACCACTGTAGTCACCTCTACAAAAGCAAAAGCCTTTTCACTGTGCAGTAGTTACAGTAGTTTTGACAGTAGTTACATTTTTAAGTAAATTCCACATCGATACTCTGTGATTGCAACCTAGTTGTTATTTTATCTGTTGATTCTTAATGCACAAAGGGTTGCTGCTGGTAATCAGAACAAGAGCATTACTTTCTCTTGTTGCTTCTTTAACATTCTGGTGTAGAAAACTCATCTAGTAATCCACAACCTTCTTTGTGGATGACTGTTCACTCTAGTGTATGAGTGATCAACCCATAATTTCTGGTCAGTATCTGGGAAGTTAAAATCCTTCATTATGGGACATTTGATTTATTGGCTCATTCTATGTGTCTGTACAATTCTTCATTATACTCATCACTGTGATTAAGCCTACTCCTGCGTAGCACACGCTTCTTGATTAGACCGGGGTTCAAGCCCGTCACCACCGGAGGATGCGGAAAGGTCAAGGGAATGACCACTGCATATTCCCGGAGCAATATGGCCTTAGTTGCTAATGCTCCTAAAAACCAAATAACAAACAAACCTACTCCTGCTCTCATTTTTGCTTTTCCAGTGCTTATGTCACACCAAACTGACTCTACATCGCACTGCCCATCCATGTCAACTGGATGCACTGACTTACTTTGTGCGCTTCTTAACTAAGAGTATAACTCTTCTCCTCCTCCTCCTGTCCTTTCTGTACACATTATTCTTATATTCAAATTCTGCACCCCGTATGTCTGAGTGATACCATGTCTACGACATCCTCACAATGTCTGCATTTGATGATTTGACCATTACTTCAAATTCATCAAATTTATTTACTGTGCTCATAGTATTAGTATATATGAAAGTATATATGCACCTGTTTTTACTCTTAGTAAGTAATCATAACACATCCCCTATATTTGCTTGTACCATGAGGATCTCCAGCAGGTCTTGAAATTCCTGACGCCTTGCTTTCCAGGCTGCTGCATGTTCCTAAAGAAGCAGTGCAAGAATCACTTACTCCTCTGCCTCTGGCTGCTCTTAATCTATTAGACTGTGGTTTCCTCCTAGGTAGAAGTTTTCCAAACCCCCACCTAATATTGCATCAGCAAATATTCTTTTTTTGCAGCTCTTCTATTTAAATGTATCCCATCCCTTTAAAAACAGTATCTTCTGTTATCAAGCACAGACCACACTGAATAAAATTCTATCCCACAAGCCTTGCACAGTCTCTCCATAGCTGAATGATTTCATGCCATTCTGTGGCCAATCGCTTGTCCAAATAAAATGTGAAAAGCTGGGGATTGCAGAATTTAAGTGTGGATGAGACAGTGTTGGTGAGCACCCCACAGTGGGAGGCCTGTTACCATGTTGACAGCTGCAAATGTGGATGCTGTTCATGATCTGATCATGCACGGCATCCACATTGAGACACAGAGTAACATTTAATCACGTTTGTTTGTTTGTTATTTGTTTTTTTAGGAGCATTAGCAACTAAGGCCATATTGCTCCGGGGATATGTGGTGGTCATTCACTGACCTTCCCACATCCTCCGTATTTGATCACATTGAGACAGCATTCAACATCTCCCATAAGTGAGCTCATGATATTGTGGTGAATGTTTTAGGAATGAAGAAGGTTTCTTTGAGGTGGGTCTTTAAAGCACTGAATGCAGATCAGAAGCAGGATAGAGTGAGGTGTTTTCATGAGGAAGAGTGTGTGCACTACAGTAAATCATTATGGACAAAACATGGGGGTATGTTCTACTTTGACCCTGAAACAAAAGAACAATCAAAACAATAGAAGTGCCCCCCCCCCTCCTAAAACTCTTCAAGTGTAGAAGTCAGCTGGAAAAGTCATGGCATCAATCTTCTGGGATGCAGAAGGAGTGATCATGGTTAATTTCCTGGAACGAAGTGCCACTATCAATGCTGAGCATTATTCTAACCTACTCAGACATTTCCACAAGGAAATGAAGCACAAGAGGTGTGGGAAATTGCCAAGGGAGTTATTTTGTATCAAGACAGTGCACCGTCGCACACAGCGTTTGTGACTCGGGCAACACTGTATGATGACTGTGGGTTTGAGCTATGACAGCATCCTTCCTACTCACCAGATCTGGCTCCATTAGACTATATTCTATTTCCGAATCTCAAAAAGGACTTGAAAAAACAGAAATTCAACAGTGACAATGCTGTGATTTTGGCAGCCAACAATTGATTTGAGTCAAAATCTTCTGAATTTTATTTGAGTGGGTTACAAAAGCTAGTGGATAATACCAGAAAGCATGTTCTTCTTTATAGAGGACATGAGGGACTATGCTGAAAATGAAATGGGTTTCACAGCTTTTCAGCATTCCTTCTATGAGAGGTTGAAAACTTTTCAACCTCCCCTCATAAATGAACTTCACTTCACTTAGCAGGAATACTGGAAAGCTGTGAAACAAATTTGTCACTCCTTGATCTTTAAGGATCAAGGAGTGACAAATTTCAAGAGAATTTCAGTAAGAAGAAAAGATAAAATTGTACCAACTAAGAAGAAATTAATTTTTACCTTCAATACACCAAGACTTCCAAAGACAATTAAGGCAGGCTATTTGAATTATTAAAGTCAGGTTAAAGGCTATATATATAAAAAAAAAAAAAATTAATCCACTTAGATGTTACAAGTGACAGAAATATGGTCACTTACAGGCAGCATTCAGAGGTGCACTAATAAGTGAAAAATGGGGATCCAAAGAACATGACAGTAATGACTGTAATGCTCCAACATCAACTTGTCTAAACTGTAGGGGAGAACACCCAGCCTATGCTAGAATGTGTGATAAATGGTAACAAGAATAAAGAATACAAACGTATAACAAAGAATGTACTAGGAAGCAAGGAAAATTACAAAGGCTTGCTTACTAAACAAACCATCCTATTTTCAAGTAGTAAACAATTCTAACACATTAGAGATGCAAACTGAGATCTCCATATCTCTAAATGAATCAATTTCACCATGTCAAGTTTTTACTTAGCTCATTACAATCTCAAAAGCAAGAACAGATGGTAAACATTAATTACAATTCCACTAGATCAGTTAATCATGAATCCACATCCAGACAAAAACCAAGGCATTTAACAAGAAAGGCAACACTGCTCAACAGATGAATACAGAAAAGAAAATAGAGGCCCACCCAATGAATTAGTATTGGAAATATTTGCAGAGGAAGACATGGATATAGGAAAACCCTTTTTTCCAAAAAGCGACAGGTTTAAAACTGAAAGCATTTTTTAGCATTAGTAGAGGCATTTGATGCAAGAAAGCAAGCTTATGCAGCATCAGCCAAAAAAAAAAAAAAAAAAAAAACCCCACTTCCACTTCACCCCTCTGTTCGTTCAAAATACCTGTCCAGCTGAGCCTTAAACTTATTTAGGCTATCAACCTCCACCACAAGGGATGGAAGTCTGTTCCACCAACCAACCACCCGCTGGCTAAAGGCAAATTTCCGCACGTCTATCCTACATCTGTCTTTCCTCAATTTGAATTTATGCCCTCTCAGGTGATTTTTCTGAGCTAGAGGAAGAATTCCATCAGCATTGAGCATGCTTAAACCATTCAAGGCTTTATACACCTCTATCAGATCACCTCGCTGGTGCCTAGTCTCCAGACACTGTAATTTGCAAAACTTAAGCCTTTCTTCGTAAGAGCACCCCTTTGTTCCATTCACTAATTTTGTTGCCCTTCTCTGTACTCGTTCCAGCAGCTCTACATCCTTCTTGAAATGAGACCTCCAGACCTGTATACAGTACTCCAGGTGTGGCCTGACCATTGCCTTATACAATGGAATAATCACCTCCTTATCCCTGCTGGAAAAATTCCTGTATATCATTGACAATACTCCATGAGCTACTCTTGCAGCCCGTCTGCACTGCTCAGAAAACTTCATATCTGCCTGCACAACCACCCCCAAGTCCCTTTCATTCGCTACCACTGTCAGTGTAGTACCACAGAGTTGATACGTTGCTCTGGGGTTGCTGTTTCCCATGTGTAGTACTTTACATTTGTCAATGTTAAACTTCATTTGCCACCTCTCAGCCCACAAGTTCTCTAGTACACAATCCAAAGGCACAGCTAAAATTAAATAATTTTAAATAATTGTGGACCAGCTAATCCAGTGGAACTGTGGAGGATTGTGTTAACATTAATGACATGTAATATCTGATATCAAATGCACACTAATCTGTTTGTCTCCTGGAAACATATCTGAAGATGCAGGATGTCCATAACATAGAACTAAACAAGTTACAAAAAAGATCAAAAAGCTAAAGTACCAGTGCATGGAAGCATTGTCATACTAGTCAGCAATCATATTGCAACTCAACATATCACTCTAGACAGTCTTTAGAGGCAGTTACAGTTTAAATAGCAGTTGCCCTTCAGATTACTATCTGCTCGGTATACCTACCTGCAAGCACAGTTATTTCATATAGTGAACTAGACAAATTAATTAATCAGCTCTTTCTACCCTTTTGTATGATGGGAGACTTCAATGGCCATAGAACCCTTTGGGTTAGTGCTCAAGTCAACAGATGTAGGCAGAGTGAATAATAGACGAGCACAGTCTCTGTATGCTCAACAAAGGCACACATACTTTTTTCATTTTCCCACATGCATCACCTCATCAATAGATGTGATAAAATGTTCTTTTATCACATCTATGGGAAGTATTTGAAAATCCAATCAGTAGCTATCACTTTCCAGTTTTTGCTACTTCGATCAGAAGATTCCCTTGTCATCCTAGAAGAATGCCTAACTGGAAAATAGCAAAAGCAAACTGGGAGAAGTTTGACCAGATGGCATCCTTCACTTTGCATATTATTCAGAATGAACCAATAAATGAAGAACTCAAATATATCAAAGAAACTCAACTCCATGCAGAACTTCATCCCATTTTCCATCAAATCCAAAATCCTGGTGGAATGAAGACTGCTCAGAGATAAGACAAAAAAGAGCACGGACTCACTTTCATAGGTATCGTAACGTAACACAGCTGCTGCAGTACAAACAAGCACAATCAATAGCTAGGTGCACCACAGACTATCAAAAAAATTCATCTGAATTAAATTTGTCTCTTTGATTAACAGAACAACCAACATATAAACAGTATGGAACAGACCATCCTTAATGTTCCATTGGAATGGGAACTGATGCAATAGCAAATGCACTAGGAGAGATATTTGCTAAGATATCTGCACCTGAGCCATGTCCTCAGAATTTTTATTCACAAAGAAAATACTGAAAGAAATAAACTAAACTTTGCGTCTACAGGAGAAGATATATTCACAATATAATCAACCTTCCATAATATATGAGATGTGTGAAGCATTAGTATAGACAAGTGATTCTAGATCAAATGAAGTACATTACGACATGCTCAACCATCTAATTATAAAACATTCTTGTCCTGTATAGCTTCTTCAAGAGGAGTATTTCCATTTATAATGGGTTTCCTCAGCCTACAAGTTAATATTTGGTAGGAATTTTTTCTTGCCGTAAAGTGCGGCTCAAAGTGTCTTGGTCAGTTAAACCTTGGGCTGTCATGCACTCCTATACTCCATCCATCCATGTCCTCTTAGGTCTTCCTCTTCTCCTTCTTCCTACAAGTATCCATTCCAGGATAGCCTTTGGATATCTGGTTTCTTGCATCCATTTTTACATGTCCATACCATGTTAAATGCTTTTCTTTGATAGTATCAATAATATTCTTTTTCACTTCCATTTTCTCTCTTATGTCTTCATTCTATTTTCTGTATCTTCTAGGACCAGGTTTTGGCGCATTATAGCCTTAGTTGCTAATGTGCCAATAAAAAATCAATCAATCAACCAACCAACCAACTGTCTCTTCTAGAAGTTCTTGCTGAGTATCTCTAAAAACCATTTCTCTGGAGAACAATTTGTTTTCCCCTCACCTATTCAATGTTCAGGTTCCTGCTCCACACAATAAAAGACTTTGTACAATCATTTGAAATACAAGTTTCTTTGTTTTATTTAGAATATTTCTGCTCCATAGAACAGAATTTAGCATGCAGATAGCCTTTCTGCCATCTGCAATTCTCTTATTGATCTCTGCTTGGGATGATCCATCACTTTGTAAGGTTGATCCCAAATGCAGTCAGTCCTCGTATAGCACAATAGATGCTTTCCTAGAAACCCTTGTGCAATGCAAAATTGTGCAATATAAACAACAGGCCCTATGGAAAAAATAGGGTTAGGTACTGACCACCCAAGATTGAACCCACATTTGTAACTAAAATATTACCAAACACAATAAATAATCGCAATAAAATACTTATGTATTTTATTACGACTATTATGTAATAAAATATTGCTAATGCTTTTGCTTCTATCATAAGCAAACTTGTTCTTTGTTTGATCTTCTATCCAAACAGATGAGAGCTGTTCCATCTTATCCAATTCTTTGTTTCTTGATCTAATGGATTTTGTTACACTTTGAGTTGTTCCTGCTATGAAAGTTTTTTATTTTTTCTGCATTCTTTCTAATTCTTGACATTGCCTCATTTAGGCCTGTAGCATGTGCAATATCACATGTTCTTTCATTTTGCTCAAAGCATTTCACAATTTCATATTTTTTTCTCTACTGACAGAGGCAGACTGGCCTTACCGGGGGAACCCCAGTGGGCCCGGAGGCCAGAAGACGATGGAGGCTGGTGTGATTTTGGCCATAAATGCTAGTATGAGGCTGCTATAAATTTTCCCGGGTAAGAATTTTTGACCCTGTCTGCCTCAGTCTGTCAATATTGCTTTTCTTTTTCTTTCTGAATCTGTAATGTCTTCACCAGGATTCTTCCTTTTGACACCTTTTAAGTATTTTACTCATTTTTAGGTAATAAAGCACAATTACAAAATGAAGAGGCACACTTGATAGATATAAACAAAGCTGTGTGTGTGTGTAGCAACTGAATAAACAACACTGTAAAGGCAGAGAGACACTATTAACACCTCACTAGCTCACATTTTACTAAATCAAATTTCTGGAGGTCACTACCATAAAACAATAAAAACAATTTCTATTTGCATTTCTGCTAGTGGAATCTTATAAATTGGTAGTAAAATTGATCAAATTGCATTTGCGATAATACCGATAGCTGGAATTGTGTGGGTTTTTAAATTTTTGTGGTGAAATGTGTTTTCCCTTCAGTGATATAAAAAACATAAATACATTTTCAGAATGTTCTCTTTATTCCTATCGTGTTGCGTTCAGTTGGGGTGATTCTGCATTTGACTGCTATTTCTTGTAAACACAAAGGTGAATCGTGCATAAGCAAATTCAGTTCGTGTTATATACGACGTTATTCCCCTATTTATAAATCATGTATGATCGAATTCGTGTAGTGTAAACACGTGTTATACGAGGACTGACTTTTCTTAATCCAGTTCCACCTCGGTGTTTTAACAAGAAAATGGGCAGATCCACATTTGGCTCCTCTGTAAACTCTGACAGCTTTCAATATGTGTCCCTGATCATTTTGAAATAACATAATCTATAACTGATCTAATTTGTCTTGTCTCCTGCAACCAAGTATATTTATGGTTATTTTTGTGTTGGAAAAATGTGTTGTTTATTTTCAAGTCGAACTGTTCACAAAGATCAAATGGTCTATATCCATTGTCGTTCCTCTCTTCCTCTCCAAATATTTCAATAACTTTGCTGTTTTGCTCAGTTCCTACTCTTGCATTGAAATCCCCCCATTAAAAATATCTCTTTGTTCTTAGGGATTTTTTCTATTAGTTCTCTTAGATCCTCCCAAAATTCATCCTTCAAGGTATTAGCGGTGTCATTAGCCGGGGCATATATTCCCAAAATACATATTTCTCTCCCATACATTGTCAAATCCAATGAGATCATTTTTTCATTAGTAAATTGTCAGCTTTTGATGTTATGTCTCAATTTCTTTTTAACAGCAATAGAAACTCCTGCTCTTGCTCCTTCAATCTTATTGACTCTACTCCAAAAATGGTAGTATTCTTCCATTATTTCCTCTCCATATCCCTTTTTCTTTGTCTCTGATAACACGTCTGAATTGAATTTTTGCAGTTAATTCAGAAGAAAGTTTCTTTTAGTTGAAAGACGTTGAATATTCCAGCATCCCAAATCATTGTCCTTTTCTGTTTGCTGAGTCGTATCCGAAAGTGCAGTCCGTTTTCATTTCCTCTTGTAGGTCGTTTAGCATATGTGTATTTTTTACACTGAATGAGGAGCTTTTAAGTTTAACGTTTTAAGTTAAAAAAAAGTTGAATGGCAAATGCCTAAAAAACGGTACTCACCTTGTATAAATCTGCAATAAATTTGTTGATAAATGGTGGCTGAATTTAGTTTGGAAGAAGCATTAAAAAGAATGGGGTAAAAATATTTTTAAACAAATTTTAAAATGAGCGCAAGGAAGTAGAAGTGCAGATCTCCAATCCTTGGTTGTCATTAAAGGTTGAAGGACACGAATGAAAGAATGAACACCACCGGTGTTCATTCTTTCATTTGCGTTTCATTCGCGTTTCATTCTTGGCACCACCGGTCTTCTCTTTTATTTCATTCTTTCATTCGCGTCCTTCAACCTTTAATGACAACCAAGGATTGGAGATCTGCACTTCTACTTCCTTGCGCTCATTTTAAAATTTGTTTAAAAATATTTTTACCCCATTCTTTTTAATGCTTCTTCCAAACTAAATTCAGCCACCATTTATCAACAAATTTATTGCAGATTTATACAAGGTGAGTACCGTTTTTTAGGCATTTGCCATTCAATTTTTTTAGTCAGTTTGTTACGGTATTATAAGACTACTATAATTTCACTATCGTTAAAAAAAAGTTAAACATACTCAGAGCTTTATCCATCCAAACAGTGGGGTGCAGATTGTACCTCCCTACTTCGGTTATACAGAGCATTAATCAGATCCCATCTTGATTATGGTGCTCCCATCTATGATTCTGCCAGAATGAGTGCATTATGCTGGCTTGATCCCGTTCACCGCAGTGCTTTAAGAATTGCACTTGGTCCATTCAGAACGTCACCAGCACATAGTTTCTACATTGGTGCTCACGAGCTCCCACTAACTTTACGTAGGAAAACACCGTTACTGAAGTATGCTGTCAAAATACAAAGTTGTGCCTCTCATCCCTCAGTCATACCTTTTCAATCCACCATTACAAAACCTACCCAGAAATAAATCCAGCATAGTAAAACCAACTGGTCTTTGCTTTCTTGAACTGGTGTGGTTTGGAATGTTTCCATCCATTCCGTACAACAGGTTGCAACTTGTACTCAACCACCATGGGCTCCTCTACCTACCTGTGAAACTTATCTCTGTTAATGAAGAAAGAATATTTTGCAAGCATCAAATGTCTAACAACTTCATGCAGTTCACACTCAAAGATATATTGATTTTTCCCCAATTTATACAGATTGTTCTAAATCTAATTCAAATGGAGCAGCTGCAGCTGTTCTCAAATACCACTATTTCAGCAGCTCGTCCATCCGAATTCAGTATCTTTTCAGCTGAATCATATGCAATCAAATTAGCTTTAGAAAATCTCTATTCGGCTGTTCCTTAAAATTAGCTATTTCTACTGATTACCTCAGCTCAATCATGTTATGTAATTCCTCAGATAAAATTCACCCTGTTCTAGATGAAATCAGAAGCTTATTACTACAAATTGAAGAATGCCACCAAATGGTCACTTTTTGTTTGATTCCAGCACATTCTAGTACAGGTAGTTCTCGACTTTACAAGTTAATTCGTTCCTAGTGCGCGCTTGTAAAGTGAAAACTCGTAAAGCGGGAATTTATTTCCCATAGACATAAGGTTAAAAATAGGGGTTACACTACATTGTAACCCCTATTTTTTACAGATTAGTTACAGAAATTAGTTACAGAAATGAGTTAGCTAATTAGTTTGTTTAAACAATGATCGATTTATCGAAAGAAATGAAAATGTAGCCTGTAAAATCAAGCAAATTATAATAATAGAGAAATTATTTACGACTTACAAATGTTAAAGAATGTTTATTCTTCATCATCATCGACTAAATGCACACTCGTTGATCACTCATTATTGGCTCGGCACTCGGTTTGTTGCACAAGGAGTCGTCTTCAGAAATGTTTCAAGAGGCGTTTGTTGTTTGTTTCCAAGATAATCTTCTATTTTCTTTATAAATTTCACAATATCATGCATAAGCTTTTTTAACGGCACACACAAATTGCAACTAACACGATTTGCGTTGAGTAACAAGTTTACGAAGCTTAAAAAAAAGGAATGAAGAGAAGATTCTGAAAATGTATTTATGTTTTTTATACGATTGAAGATTTCAGTAAAGTGCAAACACATTTCACCATAATAACGTAAAAAACCACATAATTCCAGCTATTGGTATTTTGGCAAATGCAATAACATCGAGTTTACTACCTGTTTATAATTGCTTGCAGCAACAGAAAAGCCCAATAAACCGGAAAAGTGCAAATTGTTTTATTGTTTTATGGTTGTGACCTCCAGAAATGTGCTTTAGAAAAATATCACAAAGGCATTTAAAATTGATTCTTATAACTGAACATATGATAACGATGAAAGTGTAGTGCATTTTAATGATTTGAATTGGTAAATAATACAATTTACAAACCACGCTCACGACCTTTTATATGGCCTTAAGATCACACTTGTGACCTTAAAAATGACATTTTAATGAGATAAATAGCTTAGTTATACAGTGAAAATTTCAACTTCCGAGATCATGAAACGAATTACCAAAAACCGTGTTATTAGGTTTACATTACGATATTTTAAATACGATGGTGTCTCTGGAACTGATTAATATCATAAAGCCGGGTACACTATTGTATAACTACACATGTGGTTTGGAATGTGGTATTTATGAATGTTTAACATTCATTTTTTGCAATTAAATGTTCATATTTTCGATTTTGTTGATACTAGATACTTTGGGAAAAAAAACTTGTAAACCCAGTGAACTTGTAAAGCGAGAACTGCCTGTGTTTTAGGCAATGAGCTGGCTGATAACACAAAAAAGGCTGCAAAAAATCCAACTACCCAAGATTTAACAATATCCGTGTTCCAGCATCAGATTATGCACTAACCATTCATGAAGCTTGCCTATCAGAATGGACAGCACTCTGGCACTTTCAGACTAATAATAAACTCTCAGTTTAAACAAGATCCGAAAATTTGGTGCTCCAGTGTTGGTGCATCAAGACGAGAAGGAGTAGTCCTTTCAAGAGCAAGAATAGGTTATACTCATTTGACCCACCTTCATTTACTCACAGGTGATGATCCACCACAGTGTCCACATTGTTCTAACAATCTGATTGTTAAATATATTCTCATTGACTGCCCCTACTATAAACAAGACAGAACTTCAACCTTGCCGTCACTGGTTAATCTTCGTAAACCAATAACTTTTGAAAATCTCATTGGTGATAAGGCATATATTTCTGAATTTTTTTAACTTCTTCAGGCAAACTGGGCTTTTTAATCATTTCTGATTTCAGATTTTTTTCTGACTTTATAGAAATTTCTTATCCCTTTATATAATAAATGAATAAGCACATTATATCCATAGCAGCTTATGTGCCATTAAACTTCAACAACAGACTTGGTTTTTGAGTAATCCATTCGTACCCTTCCCCTTACCATCAGGGGTAAAGGGAAGGGTAGTGGTCTCAGACAGTTTAAATTCTATACAGTGAGACCAACTGATGATGTTACCAACAGAAAATTCTAAATGGGAAGCATTCAAGGAATTAATCATGGAAGCTACTCAACTTTTCATACTGATTAAGAAATACTGTTCAATGTTTAGCCCTAAATGGATGTTCAGATGAAGTAATGAGACTTGTGGCAGAGAAGAAAAATGCATAGGATGAATATAAATTATCAGAAGACACAGAAGCCAATGGTAGATATAATCTGGTCTGTAATCAAGTCACAAAAGAGGCTAGGGAAGCGAAGGCAGATTACTGTTAAAACTCTAGAAGGAAGAGGATGAATCAGATTGGTCCACATGATATCGATGGTTCGACTGTTGGTGATCCTGCTCAGATAGCTGACAATCGGAATGAGTATTTTGCATCCACATTCACACATGAGAAGGTATTAAGGGAGGAAAATGCCAGAAGTTTATCAAACTAACAGGGTGCTTAATGATTTTGTAATAACTGAGAGCAAAGTGGAGGTGAAATTATTGAAGTTAAACATAAGAAAGGCACCTAGGGTGAATGGAATCTATCCAGTTATATTAAGGGAGGCAGCAAAGGAAGTAAGCAAACCCTTAGCCATAATTATGGCTAAGGACTCAGGGAAAATCCTCATGGACTGGAGAAGTGCAATGTATCCCCAATTCACAAAGGGGATCTAAGGATGACATCAGTAATTACAGAGAAGTTAGTTTAACTTCTGTTCCGGGGAAAATAATGGAGTCATTGGTTAAAGAGGTATTGCAGGATCAACTAGACAAGACTGCAGTAATAATTCATAGAGCTTGTTAAGGGAAAGGCTTGTCTGACAAATTTGATTGGATACTGTGATGTGGTTAAAAGGAACTGGATGCAAAAAATGATTTTGATATCATATACTTGGATTTCAGGAAAGCTTTTGACACTCTTGTACATGGAATACTTCTATACAAATTGGAGCAGTACGGTATTAAGGGTAAGTCGCTACAAAGATAAAAGGGTGATTGAGTGGGAGAAGACAGAGTGGTAATCAGTGGACGCTGCTGTTCATGGACAAATGTTATTAGTGAATTCCCTAAGGGTTCGGTGTTGGGTTCACTGTTTTGTATATTTGGCATTGATGATGAAGTTGTATCAGGTTTAATGTCGAAGTTTACAGATGATGCAAAGGTTAGGAGGGTTGTTAATGACAGTAATGGCAGTGTGCTACTGCAACAGGATGTAGATAAGTTGTTAACAGGAGAGATTGCTTCTACAGGGATGGGATACACTTAAATAGAAAGGGTGCAAGAATATTTGCTGATGCTATCGAGGCAGTGTTAGGTGGGTCGGAAAACTGCTAGCTTGGGGGGATACAAGGACTAATAGATTAACAGTAGCCACTGGGCAGAGGTGAAAGTGATTCTTGCACTGCTTCTATTCGAATGAGCAGAAGCCTGGAAAACAAGATGCAGGATATTTCAGAGACTGCTGGGAGTCATTGCGGTACAAGTAAACACATGGGTTGTGTTAGTGTAGCTAAGAATAGGAACAGGTGCATGTATACTTGCGTGTACACCAATGCTAGGAGTTTGGTAAATAAATTTCATGAATTTGAGGTATTGCTCAAAACATCAAAGGCAGATATTGTTGGGATATCAGAGATGTGGTGTCACACAGATATAAGGAATGCAGAACTGGAATTTGGGGTGTACAATGTGTACAGAAAGGATAGGAAGGGAGGAGGGGTTATGCTATTAGTTAAGAAACACAAAATCCAAGCAAGTGAAGCCAGTCAACGTCGCTGGACAGTGCAGTGTCGAGTCAGTTTGGTGTGACATAAGCATTGGGAGATCAAAATTGAGAGTAGGAGTGTGCTATAGGCCCAATGACTCTGATGAGTATAATAAGAAACTGTACAGAGAAATAGAGTGGGCCAGTAAATCAGAGTCTTATAATGGGGGATTTTAATTTCCCAGATATTGACTGGAATTTGTGGGTTGGTCACTCACACACTAGCAAGGCTTTTGTGGATTTATTGGATGATTGTTTTCTACATCAGCATGTTCGGGAGGCAACTAGAGCGAGTAATACTCTTGATCTGATTATCAGTAGTGATTCTTCATGCATTAAGAATCTGCAGATAAAGGAACCACTAGGTGGCAGTGATCAGTGTGCTGAAGTGGGATTTACTCAAAGAGGTAACTACCATCAGGAGTAAAGGGAAGGGTTCTTGCTTTCGTAAAGGTGACTATGATGGTCTGAGACAGTATTTAAATTCTATATAGTGGGACCAACTGATGATGTTACCAACAGCAAATTCAAAATGGGAAGCATTCAAAGAACTTATCTTGGAAGCTACTAGGCTTTACATACCAACTAAGAAATATTGTTCAAGGTTTGGGCCTAAATGGATGTCAGCTGAACTAATGAGACATGGCAGAGAAGAAAAATGCATGGGATACATATAAATTAATGGGTGACATGGAAGCCTGTGATAGATACAAGCTGGTCTGTAACCAAGTGACAAAGGAGATTAGGCAGGCAAAGGCAGATTATAAGAAATCCTTGGCAAAGGATGCAAAGGAAAACAGAAAAGAGTTCTTTACCTGTGTAAACTCTAGAAGGAAAGGGATGAATCAGATTGGTCCACTGGATATTGATAGTTCAACAGTTGAGGATCCTGCTGAACTTCCTGAATAACTCCTCACACATGAGGAGTTATTCAGGAAGGGGAATGCCAGAGGTGAAGTAAACTCTGGCAGTGAGCTAGATGATTTTGTAATAACTGAGAGGAAAGTGGAGGAGAAATTGTTGAGAATAAACATAAAAAAGGCACCCGGGGTGGATGGGATCTATCCAGTTATATTAAAGGAGGCAGCAAAGGAAGTAAGCAAACCCTTAGCCATAATTATTAGAGCTTATTTGGGCTCAAGGGAGGTACCCATAGACTGGAGATGTGCAAATGTGACCCCAGTTCACAAAGGAGGATCAAAGGCTGACAGAAGTAATTATAGACCTGTGAGTTTAACTTTTGTTCCAGGAAAATTAATGGAGGCACTGGTTAAAGAAGCACTGCAGGATCATATTGACAAGACTTCAGTTATAGCTTGGACACAGCATGGTTTTGTTAAGGGAAAATCTTGCCTGACCAATTTGATTGGATACTATGATGCAGTCACAAAAGAACTGGATGCAGGGAATAACTTTGATATTATATATTTGGATCTTAGAAAGGCTTTTGATACTGTTGCACATGGAAGACTGCTGCACAAATTGGAACAGTGTGCCATTGGAGGCAAATTGCTGCTGTGGATAAAGAGATGGTTGAGGGAGAGAAGACAGAGAGTGGTAATCAATGGACACTGCTCATTGTGGACTAATGTTATTAGTGGAGTCCCCCAGGTTTCAGTGTTGGGTCCATTATTGTTTTCTGTATTTATGAATGATATTGATGATGGTATATCAACTTAATGTCC
This sequence comes from Mastigoproctus giganteus, assembly GCF_048544385.1. NCBI lineage: Eukaryota > Metazoa > Arthropoda > Arachnida > Uropygi > Thelyphonidae > Mastigoproctus > Mastigoproctus giganteus. The sequence continues at coordinate 98,706,888 of NC_143575.1, forward strand.
AAGTTTGCAGACGATACAAAGGCATTGGCAGGGTTGTTAAGGACACTACTGACGCTATGCTGCTGCAACAGGATCTGGAAAGGTTGAGCAGATGGGCTGAGAGGTGGCAAATGAAGTGTAACATTGACAAATGTAAAATACTACATATGGGAAACATTAACCCCAGAGCAATGTATCAACTCTGTGGTACTACACTGACAGTGGTAGAGAATGAAAAGGACCTGGGGGTAATTGTGCAAGTAGATATGAAGTTCTCTGAGCAGTGCAGACGGTGCCTCAAGAGTAGCTCATGGTGTCTTGACAATGATATACAGGAATTTTTCTAGCAGGGATAAGGAGGTGATTATTCCCTTGTATAAGGCAATGGTCAAGCCACACCTTGAGTACTGTATACAGGTCTGGAGGCCTCATTTCAAGAAGGACGTAGAACTGCTGGAACGAGTATAGAGAAGTGCAACAAGATTAGTGAATGGAACAAAGGGTCGCTCTTACGAAGAAATGCTTAAATTTTGCAAATTACAGTGTCTGGAGACTAGGCACCGGCGAGGTGATCTGATAGAGGTGTATAAAGCCTTGAATGGTTTGAGCATACTCAATGCCTTTGGGATTCTTTCTCTTGCTCAGACTAATCACCTGAGAGGGCATAAATTCAAATTGAATAAAGTCAGATGTAGTAGTAGTAGTGGCATGTGATGCAAGAAAGCAAATGTATGAGCTTATGCAGCATCAGCCAAAAAAAAAAAAAAAAAAATCACACCATTCCCGCCAAATGCCTGTCCAGTTCCTCCTTAAATTTATTCAACCTATCAACTTCCACAACGACAGATGGAAGTTTGTTCCAGCAATTAACCACCCGCTGGGTAAAGGCAAATTTCCACACATCTATTCTACATCTGTCCTTTCGTAATTTGAATTTATGCCCCCTTAGGTTCGTAATCTGAACAAATGGAAGGATCCCATCAGAATTCAGAGTGTTGAACCCATTCAAGGCCATATACACCTCAATCAGATCACCGCGCAAGTGCCTAGTCTCCAGCCACTGCAATTTGCAGAACTTAAGCCTTTCTTGATAAAAGGATCTCTTCATTCCCCTCACCAATCTTGTTGCCCTTCTCTGTACACGCTCAAATAAATCTACATCCTTCCTAAAATGAGGCCTCCAGACCTGTACGCAGTACTCAAGGCGTGGCCTGACCATTGCCTTATACAAAGGGATAATCATCTCCTTTTCCCTGCTAGCAAAATTCTTATATATCATTGACAAAACCCCATGACCTGCCCTGGCAGCCTGTCTGCATTGCTCAGAAAACTTCATAGCTGCTTGCACAATTACTCCCAGGTCTTTTTCATTTTCTACCATCTTAAGTGTAGTACCACACAGTTGGTACATTTCTCTGGGGTTACTTCTACCCATATGCAGTACTTTGCATTTGTCAAGGTTAAATTCAGTTGCCACTTCTTAGCCCATCTGCCCAAATTATCTAGATCCTGTTGTAGTAGCACACTGCCATTACTGTCATTAACAACCCTGCCAACCTTTGTATCATCTGCAAACTTTGACATTAAGCCTGATATACCTTCATCAATATCATTGATAAATATACAAAACAACAGTGTGGGACTCCACTAATAACATTAGTCCAAGAAGAGCAACACCCATTGATTACCACCCTGTCTTCTCCCACTTAACCATCCTTTTATCCATTGTAGCAACTTACCCTTAATACCATTCTGCTCCAATTTGTACAATAGTCTTCCATGCGCAACAGTGTCAAAAGTTTTCCTGAAATCCAAATATATGATACCAAAATTATTTTTTGCATCCAGTTCCTTTGTAACCACATCATAATATCCTATCAAATTTGTCAGACAAGACTTTCCCTTAACAAACTCATGCTGTATCTGAATTATTGCTGCAGTCCTGTCTAGATGATCCTGCAATGCATCCTTAACCAGCGACTCCATTATTTTATCCGGAACAGAAGTTAAACTAACTGGTCTGTAATTACTCGTGTCACCCTTCGATCCCCCTTTGTGAATTGGGGATACATTTGCACATCTCCAGTCCGTGGGAACGTCCCCTGAGTCCAAGGATGCTCTCATAATTATGGCTAAGGGTTTGCTTAGTTGCTTTGCCGACTCCTTTAATATAACTGGATAGATCCCATCCACCCCAGGTGCTTTTCTTACATTTAACTTCAACAATTTCTCTTCCACTTTGCTCTCAGTTATTAAAAAATCATTAAGTATCCTGCTACAATTTGATAACCTTCTGCCATTTTCAAACCTTAATAATTCCTCACGTGTGAATGTAGATGCAAAATAATCATTGTTTGTTTGCTATCTGAGCAGGATCATCAACAGTCTAACCATCGATGTCAAGTGGACCAATCAGATTCATCCCCTTCCTTTTAGAGTTTATATAAGTAAAGAAATCCTTGCTGTTTTTCTTAGCATCTTTTGCCAAGGATTTCTCGTAATCTGCCTTCGCCTGCCGAACCTCCTTTGTGACCTGATTGCAGATTAACTTATATCTGCCATAGGCTTCTGAGTCGCTTGATAATTTATATGCATCCCATGCATTTTTCTTCTCTGTTACGAGTCTCATTAGTTCATTAGATAACCATTTAGGCCTAAACCTTGAACAATATTTCTTAATAGGTATGAATCTTTTAGTAGCTTCCACGATTAATTCCTTGAATTTACTGTTGGTAACATCGTCAGTTGATCCCACTGTACAGAATTTAAAAACTGTCGGAGACCACTGTACTTGCCTTTACGGAAGCAAAAACCCTTTCCTTTACCCCTGATGGTAATTAAATCTTTAAGTAAATCCCACTTCAGTACACTGTGATCACTGCCACCTAATGGTTCTTTTATCTACAAATTCCTAATACATGAATGATCACTGCTGATAACCAGATCAAGAGTATTACTTTCTCTGGTTGCCTCTCGAACATGGTGCTGCAGAAAACATTCATCCAATAAATCCACAAAAGTCTGACTAGTGTGTGAGTGACCAACCCACAAGTTCCAGTCAATATCTGGGAAGTTAAAATCCCCCCCCCCCCTTATAAGACATTCCGATTTACTAGCCCACTCTATTTCTCTGTATAATTGTTCATTGTACTCATTCAAGTCATTAGGCCTATAACACACTCCTACTCTTATTTTTGCATTTGCAGTGCTTATGTCACACCAAAGTGACTCAACAGTGCACTGTTCATCTATATCAACTGGATGCACTTCTTTTGATTTTATGTTTTTCTTTATTAACAGCACAACACCTCCTCCCTTCCTATCTTGTCTATCCTTTCTGTACACGTTGTACTCCCCCAAATTCCAGTTCGGCATTTCTTATGTCTGTGTGACACCACATCTCCAATATCCCAACAATATCCGCCTTTGATGTCTTGACCAACACTTCAAATTCATCAAATTTATTTACTATACTTCTAGCATTGGTATACAAGCAAGTATACATGCACCTATTCTTATTCTTAGTTACTCTAACACATCCCATATACTCACCTGTTTCACGATGACTGCCATCCGTCCCTGAAACCCCCAACACCCCTCGCTCCAGGTCACTACTTATTCTAATAGAAGTTGTGCAAGAATCACCTTCACCTCTGCCTACGGCTACTGTTAAACTATTAGTCCTTGTATCCCCCCAAGCTATCTGTTTTCCGACCCACCTAGCACTGCCTCGATAGCATCAGCAAATATTCTTGCACCCTTTCTATTTAAGTGTATCCCATCCCTGTAGAAGCAGTCTCTCCTGTTAACAAGTACAGTCCAGGCTGAAAAAAATTCTATCCCTTGAGCCTTGCACAGTCTTTCCAGGGCCGAATTGATCGACAAGGCTCTCATCATATACTCCCTCCTATCGTGTCTGGGCAGAATTGCAGACACTTTCAAATTCAACCCTGATTCACGGCTTTTTTTCATCAGTGACCTGTATTTGTTAAGTAATTCTGCTGGTCTCCTACTCTTAATATCATTAGTGCCAATGTGTACAACTATATCACCTTTTGTGCCCCTAAAAGATGATATCTGCTCTACAACGTCATCAACCTTTGCCCCTGGCAGACATACCCTCGGTCCTGTTCCACCTATCCTTTTTACAAAGCATGTTTCCTGTTTCCCTGACAATAGAGTCACCAACAACTACTAGTTCCTGTGGGACCAGCGCATTCTGCCTTGGGGGTTGCCGCTGTGTTGTGTGATGACCAAGTGCAAACTCTGGCGTTGATGTGGGCAGCTGAGAGCCTGATGGGCCCCTCAATTTAGATCTTTCGAGGGCATCCACCCTGTCCTTCAAACTCTCATATAGGCCCATAACAATGCTGAGTTGTCGCCTGATTTCCTTACACTCCTTACGTCGTGCACACACAAAGACATCCCTCATGGCAATATCATGTTCCGTTCCAGATAGTTCGGCAAACATTTCACAAGTTGCACATTTTTTTAGGCTGTGATGCGTTGGAGAATCGCCCCCCTCAGTACTCCCCCGAGTCACAGCACTCCTGCCACTTTGTGCCCGTTGCTTTGCTACTCTAGTTTGGGGCATGATATTTAAAATTAATAAGATCAATAAATTAAATTAATTAAATGTCAATACTACACTATCTAATAGAAGCAGTGAAGCGTATTACTGTTTCTATAATTATAATTTAGAGCTACCAACTCAATTAAAAATTTGAATTCCCTATCACTATATACAAAAACAATGCCTGCAATAATCGAACGAAATAACGGTTTTATAAAGTATTACGTATATCTACAAAAACTGTTTATATAAATTAAAATAAAAATAACCAGCGTAATTATAACTATAAGACTACGTATTAAGGTAGGGTAGATGTTCGGAAATTTGCCTTTAGCCAGCGGGTGGTTGGTTGGTGGAACAGACTTCCATCCCTTGTTGTGGAAGTTGATAGCCTAAATAAATTTAAGGATCAGCTGGACAGGTATTTCAATCGAACGGAGGGGTGAAATGGGACTGGTTTTTTTTTTTTTTTTTTTGGCTGAGGCTGCATAAGCTTGCTTTCTTGCATCATATGCCTCTCTACTAATGCTAATACTAAGTTTGGCAGGAGGGCTGAGAAATGGCGACTGAAGTTTAACATTGACAAATGAAAAGTACTGCCTTTGGGCATAAGTAACTCCAGAGAAACGTACCAGCTGTGTGGTACTACACTTAGGGTGGTAGAAAATGAAAAAAATATGTGGGAGTAATTGTGTAGTCAGATATGTAATTTTTTGAGTAGTGTGCATACAGGTTGCCAGGGCAGGTAATGGGCAATGATATACAGGAATTTTGCTAGTAGGGAAAAGGAGTTGATTATGCCTTTGTATAAGGCAATGGTTAGGCCATGCCGTTAGTACTGTGTACAGGTCTGGAGGCCTCATTTTAGGAAGGATGTAAAGTGGCTTGAGCGAGTATAGAGAAGGGCAACATGATTGGTATGGGGAACGAAGAGGTGGCTTAAGTTTTGCAAATTGTAGTGTCTGGAGACTAGGCACCTACAGTGTGATCTGATTGAGGTGTATAAGGCCTAGAATCGGTTGAGCAGGCTCAATTCTGATGGGATTCTTGCTCAAACTAAGGACCTGAGGAGGCAGAGTTTCAAATTGAGGAAAGATAGTTGTAGAATAGATGTGCAGAAATTTGCCTTTAGCCAGCGGGTAGTTGATTGCTGGAACAAACTTCCATCTGCCATTGTGGAAGTTGATAACTTAAATAAATTCAAGGAGGAATTGGACAAACATTTGGATTGGAATGTATGTGTGAAAAATTTTTTGTTTTTTTTTCTGATGCTATATAAGCTTGCTTTCTTGCTGCATCACATGCCTCTACTACTATAGGTCAAACTTCTACCTCAATAAAATTCTTTGATTTTTCCCATTTAACAAAATTAATTCCATCTCCTAATATTTTGAAGTTACTTTTGTTATATGTAAATTGCACTCAATTGCACTTTCTGATTTTTTTTTTTTTATTACTATTTGAAATGTGTTTTATATTTTCATCTGTGTAAGTTTTCCATCTGCACCCTGTCTCTCTAGCATTATCTTCCTGTATTCACAAGTATTCTGATAAATTATATGCCTTTTATTTTAATAGATGGATCAAGTTTTTTAACTTATTTCTTATCTTATTTATAGATTTCAAAATTTTATTTATAATTTAAATTTTATTAGTACTTTCGAAAAACGAGGTAATAATATTAATGTGAAAGTTTGTTTTCTGTCTGTCCTATTTTTTGCAATCTTTTTTTTTTTTAATTCCATTTTCTTTGTGATGAAATTTATCAACAGCATTATCTATTAGTTTTCTCGGAAAACCATTCTTTTATAAATATTTTTTCAATTTTTTGTAAATATATTTTGTATGTTTACTGTTTATTCCTTTATTTGCATATTGTTGTCACAACATGTAAGGTACCTGCTTGTTGGAGTTATGTTAATCTCAATTTTAACAGGATTGCAGGCAAATCAGTTGCACTGTTACCAACTTTAAACAAAACTTAATGTTGCACTTTGTCCTATCACTTAACAATGTTAGCAGCTTGTACAAGACCGCAGCTGTAACACAAGTGCGTCAGTGACAGGAAATAGTTATGCAGGTAGCTGTTACAGTATGTTGAATCATGCTGCATCAGTCCTGAACTTTAATTGACAAATCTTGTACAGTACAAATGCCTCAAATCCAGTTCCTTGCCAAATTTAATAAAAAGCATTTGTATTTGCACTGTATAATAGAATTTGATTTAAGAGTTTACATTGTAATCAAAAGAATAAGAATATTTATTTTGATCCCTTCAATTAATCTTATATATATCAACTCTAGATTTTTCATCTGAAATGGAACAATAATTTGATGGTATTGTAATGTGCTAGTTTTTTTTTAAATTATTGTATTATGTTTTAAAATATGCTTATTGGTGTGAACAATTAATGAACAACAAAATTGTAATCTTTCCTCTCTTAGCACAAGAGAGCCGTATTTCCTCTGCAGTAACTCATGAGATGGGTTCTTCCGGTGCTTGGTCAAGTCAGGATGTTCAGCCTACGCAGGTGAGATTTTTATCCTTTGAAAGAATTGTTATTAGCCCAATATGTGGTAATATAATGGAACTGAAGTGCTAACTAAATTATTCAGTTTCCAGCACCATAAGATGCTTTAAACTCAGGATTCCATTTCTTCCCAGAGGTAAAAGTTGTTCCCTCCTATTCTCTCACAGATTCCTGTGTATATCTAAAACTAAGCCTGTACATTGGTTTTCATCATTGAGCCATAATACAATCAGTTTGAAAGAAGAAAAGTTGTCTTTATTGCTTAACTTAGAAATCATACAAATACAGATTAAATTGCCTTGTCATTGTAAATATATTTATAAAGGAAATATCTCTGACAGTGTGTATACCACCTGTATTTTCTCATTAAAGACTTGTGTATTAATTCTCTTGTTTTTCTGAGTGCTGTTTTCTGTCTTTGTGCAAAACTAAGTAATACTGATATACCTTATACTCAAGCATGTTTTAGAATGAGTAGTTGAAATTTTCAGAAATTATCACAAATATCATGGAACATCTGTACTTTAACTGTATTCCTATTCTATTCTACTTCAAACTGTATTCCTAACCATTCTATTGCGATAAGAATGGTTAGGAATACGCTTGATTCCATTTCCATTGGAATCAAGGTTATAATTCTTTTATTGGTTTTTTCTCATTTCTAATGATAGTTAATTCTCTGTATGATAATTAATACTGTTCAAAATTAGCAAACTTATTCTGTTGATCATGTAAGTTACATAATGCATTTAACTACATTCTCTTATTAAAAGTTTTAAACATTATTATCTCTCATATCATCATTTCAAACTTTTTTGAATTATATGTTTTTTTTTTTCCTTTCTTTATTTTCAGGTTTATCCAATTCCATTGCACGTTGGTGCTCTACACAAGTCTGTTTCTTTGTTTAAAAATATCATTTACAATAAAAATTGAAACATCCATTTAAGCAAAAATATCAAGAATATACTGCGCATCAGATAACACAGGATTCATAGACAGATATATTTCTTCGCTATCATTTCAATACCAACCTTGCTGCCAACTGAAAAAATATTAAATTATGAATAAAGTAATGAATTAGCTACAGGTATAAAATTTCTACAGAACCATGCCTATTATGAACTATTCCACTTCCATAGCTGCCAACTCTTTGGATTTATGATGGACAGTCTGCCTTTTTTTTTACTGATTTTACCCCTTTCCATCTCATCATTGTAATATAGCTGGTGGCAAAATAGCTGGGTTTCTCTGCCTTTCTAGAGAAAACCAGTTTTTCTGGGCCGTTTCTTTTTAAAAAAAAATAATATAAAAAAAATAACTTGGTAAAATAAAATAAAATTAATGTCAGAGTTTGCAGATGATACAAAGGTTGGCAGGATGGTTAATGAAAGTAATCAGGGTAAGTTACTGCAACAAGATCCAGGAAAATTTGGTTAATGGGCTGAGAAATGGCAGTTGAAGTGTAACGTTGACAAATGCAAGGTACTGTATATGGGTAGCAGTAATTCCAGAGTGGTGGAAAATGAAAAAGATCTGGTGGTAATTGTGCAGTGAGATATGAAATTATCTGAGCAGTGTATACATGCTGCCAGGTTGGCAGCATGTCTGCACTGGGGTTTTGTCAATGATATACAGACATTTTGCTAGTAGGGATAAGGAGACGATTATCCCTTTTTCAAGGCCATGGTTAGGCCACATTTTAAGTATTTTTTTAGGAAGGATGTAGATCTACTGGTGCAGAGAAGGGCAACCAGTTTGGTGAAGGGAACAAAAGGGTGCTCTTACCCAGAAAGGCTCTGCAAATTGCAACAGCTAGAGACTAGGCACCTGTGGGGTGATCTGATTGAGGTGTTTAAGGCCTTGAGTAGATTGAGTAAGTTGAATGTGAATGGAGACTTACACACATGAGGGGGGCATAAATTTAAGTTGAGGAAAGATGGTTGCAGGATAGAGGTGTGGAAATTTGCCTTCAGCGGTGGGTGGCTGATCATTGGAACAGGCTTCCATCTGTTGTTGTGGAAGTTGATGGTTTGAATAAATTCAAGGGAGAACTAGACAAATTCTTAGAGGGTATGGATAGTGAAGTTGTAGTTTTGTTTTGTTTTTTCAAGCTTACTTTCTTGCATCATTTGCAGCACTACTATTGCTACTAATTCAGATAAATCATAGAATACATTTCTTGCTGCCTGATTACACTGCTTGCTGAAATGACATGTTTTTCTTATTCTGAATATCCTTTAATTCCTCTACCCTTAATGAAAATTACTACTTCCAGATTTCTGCTTTTCAATTGCAATACTTTGCATTCTGTAGCTTTAAACTTTAGCTGGCATTTTCTGAACAATACTTGTAGTCCGTCCAAACCTTTTTAAAGCACCATAGCCTGGTTCTGATTGTTAACCACTCCCCCAAACTTTGTCATCAGCAAAATTTAAAACAGCTTCTTCTGAATTCCCTCATCAGTGTTATTTAGGAAGATAACAGACAAGAGGGTTGAGCCCCTAATCCTTGAGGGACTCCTCCACTTGTTACTTCAATCCATTCTTAGGAACGGCCCTTTATGATTGTCATCTGTCTCCTGTCCTTCAGCCAATCCTTGATCCACTGATGAATCTTTCCTATTATCCCAACTAATTTTTACAATACCTTTTAGTAAGGAACTATGTTGAAAGCCTTACAAAAATCCACATATATAATGTGAAAGTTGTTCCTTTCATCCAACTGCTTTATAAGCTTTTCAGAGTAATTTACCAGATAACCTCTTTATGCATAACCTCTTCACAGTGCTTAGACATATTTAGGATTCATTTCTTGTTACGATGGTCCTATATGTAATTTTTTTCTATAGATTCCATAATTATTACCAACCACAGAAGTCAAACTAGCTAATCTGTAATTGACCACCACCACTCTTCTGGTCCAAAGGTATAGTCCCTGAATCTGATGACATTACTAATGGTTGGATGCACTCCCTTGCTGTTTTTTCCAGTATAACTGGATATACATATAGCTGACTGTCATCCAGAGACAAATGATAAATTAAAAAGTCACCCTCTATTTAATCATTCATGTGTTAAATGATAGAAAACTTCCAGTTTATTTTTTGTTGTAATCAGTGATGTTGCAATATATTTCTGAAGAAATTGCACATATTTATCTGGTTGTTAACTTAATAATAGTGGTCATTCTTACTGATGGAATGTCACTTATATATGTCTATTAATTAAAAATTTATATCATTTTAATAAACCATTCCAGATTATAGTATATGATTTTTATTGGACAGTACAAGGGTATACTGTGACTACAAAATTCCCTCACAGCACTGTTCAGGGATTGTAATATGCAATTGTAGCCTTCATTTTGAGTGAAAGGTGATGTACGTATTGAAATATATAGTAAAAATAAAATAGTTTCCCTTCCACAATATACAATATTTTGGGGGAAGGAAGGTTTGCACAGTTGCTTTACTGAAGCCTTGCTGTCAGTTGTCTGACAATATCAAGCATTACAACAATAGATAAGGACCAGTGTGGTGGCATATTATCCTGTGGTCCAGGTTGCTGCAGCTGCTCTGGGCTTTAGAGGGAGCCAAAAGGAAAACCAAAAAATAGAAATTTATATTAAAAAAATAATTTGAATTGCACTAGAGCCCCTGCTCATGATACTATGCCACTGGAGCCATGTATGTTTTAAAATGGTCCACAGTCCTCTGGGCTACTTAGCTTTCTTTTAGACAGCATATGGAAAAATACCAATAGATGAAAGTTGCTGTATGATGATATTCACAAATGAAAATCTAAAAGTTTAAAAAAATTTGTTAAACAGTAAACATATTCAGAAAATCACCTCTCTAATGCTTCACATAAAAATTGTGAAGCTTTGAGTAATCCATCACTTATCAGTAAATCACTAATCTTGTTCCCGAATAACAATTAAACAATTCTATGACTGAACAAATTTCTCAATGTTGGAGTATAGTAAAAATTTATTTTGTATAACGTGATATTTCCACCCTTCAAAATCAGCTCTAATGCTGTTTTGATGAATGGCATCTGAAAAGTACTTTTTCTAATTGTCTCGTGTCTTGCCAAATTTGGCCATTTTCCTATATAGCTGGAAAATGGGGATGTGTTGGATAATGGATTGCCTGATTTGGGATGCTTGTGTTAAGTTTCAAAAACCTTTCAACTGTTCAAGTCCCAGTGTTGCTGGTTTTATTAGGTTATACTGTACTTTCAAATTCAGTCCACAAATATATGCAAAATTCCAGTCTTGGTGGTATCCCATCCATGTATAACTTTCTAAAACTAACTCATTTTTTCATCACTCTCAGCTGTTTGTTTCTAAAACTACTACTCATCTCATTTGCTTTATTTTGTTGCTTGCAAGATGAAAGAAGGGGACACACTCAGTTTTTAACTTCTACCACAGCTGGAAATTTTGAATTGCAGCAGCAGTCAATTTAAGCAGCAAAGGGAAATCAAAAATTAAGTAGGCATTTTATTACTTATTTATTCTTAAATTTTTTTTTTGTCTTGCAACCTGATACAACCTCTGCTGTAATTTTTGAATTACAACAACGGCAGCAGTAGAGAAAACAGATATCTTGCCATCCTTTTAGGAATGATTTATGTACTCTGTAGTTTTTTCTGTTTTCTGTTTTCACCAATTTCATGACCTGACAGGTGTGTGATTGGTGAAGTTATCTTTGAAAATATCTGGTGAGCATTAATCATTAATTAATTATTAAAGATTTCAATTTTTTTATGACTTCCTAAATATAGCCAAACTTTTATTTGAGATGTTCTGGAAGTGAAAAATTGTTTATTTATAATTAAAAATGGAAATGAAATCCTTAGATTCCATGTGCATATTTACTGATTTGCCTTTCACTTCAAAATACTTGTTTCACTTCAGTGTCTTGTGAATAAAATTGGTCCACTCGACATTCATGGTTTGGCTGTTGATCATCCTGCTCGGGTTGCTGACAAATTGATTAGGTATTTTGCATCTACATTCACACATGAGAAATTCTATAGGAGAGAGGATGCCAGAAGTTTATCAAACTCCAACAGGGAGCTAAGTGATTTTGTAATAACTGGAGGAAAGTGGAAGAGAAATTGTTGAAGTTAAACATAAGAAAGGCACATGGTGTGGATGGATCTATCAAATTATATTAAGGGAGGCAGCAAAGGAAGTAAGCAAACCCTTAGCCATAATTATGAGAGCATCCTTGGATTCAGGGGAGGTTCCTGAAGACTGGAGATATGCAAATGTATCCCCAATTCACAAAAGGGGGGGGGGGGTGGATAAAAGGGTTACATGAGTAATTACAGACCTGTTAGTTTAACTTCTGTTCCAGGGAAAATAATGGAGTCACTGTTAAAAGAAGTAATGCAGGATCATCTAAACAGAGCTGCAGTTATGTGGTCACAAAAGAACTGGATGAAAAAAAAAATAATTTTTATATCATATACTTGGATTTCAGGAGAGCTTTTGACACAGTCACACATAAGACTGCTGTACATATTGGAGCAATGTGGCATTAAGGGCAAGTTGCTGCTATGGATAACGAGATGGTTGAATGGCTGAACACAGATGGTAATCAATGGACATTGCTCTTCGTGGACTAATATTATTAGTGAAGTCCTCACAGGGTTTGGTGTTGGGTCCACTGTTGTTTTGTATATTTATCAGTGATATTGATGAAGGCACATCAGGCTTAATATCCACGTTTGCAGATGATACAAAGGTTGGCTGGGTTGTTAACAAGAGTAATGACAGTACACTACTGCAACTGGATCTAGAAAAGTTGGGCAGATGAGTTGAGAAGTGGCAATTGAAGTTTAATATTGACAAATGCAAAGTACTGCATATGGATAGGCACCTCCGTGGGCAGGAGCAGCAGTGAGTAGCACATGCTTCTTGATTAGACCGGGGTTCGAGCCCGTGATCACCAAATACGGAGGATGCGGAAAGGTCAGGGAATGACCACCGCATATCCCCGGAGCAATATGGCCTTAGTCGCTAATGCTCCTAAAAAAAAAAAAAAAAACCAACCAAGCATGTGGGTAGCAGTAACCCCATAGTAATATACTAACCTGTGTGGTACTTATATTCAGTAGTACCCACAGATGATTATAAAATGAAAAAGACCTGGGGTTATTGTGTAGTTAGATACAAAGTTCTTTCAACAATGCAGACAGCTTATGAGGTTTTGTCAAAGATATACAGGAATTTTGCTAGCAAAGATGAGGAGGTGATTGTTCCACTATATAAGACATTGGTGTGGCCAAATCTTGACTTCTGCATACAGGTCAGGAGGTCTCACCTTAGGAAGTACAGGGAAGGGCAATGAGATTGGTGAGGAGAACAAAAGGGTACTCTTATCAAGAAAGGCTTAAGCTTTTTAGTCCTGCATATTTCAGTGTCTGGAAACTGGGTATGTTCAAGGTGATCTGATTGAGTATTGAGTTCAGGCTTTGAAAGATTTTAGCAAGCTCAATGCTGATGGGATTTTTGCTCTTGTTCACACACACACACACACACACACACACACACACACACACACACACACACACACACACACACACACACACACACACACACACACACACACACGAGGGGGCACAAATTGAAATTGAGGAAGGTCAGTTGCAGAACAGTTGTGTGGAAGCTTGCATTTAACTAGCAGTTTGTTGATTTCTAGAACAAACTTCCATCCATTGTTGTAGAAATTGATAGCTTAAATAAGTTCATGGAAGAACTAGACAAACTATTGGAGGGAATCAGTAGGTTAAAAGTTGAGGTGTGGGTTTTTTTTGCTGATGTTGTATTGCTGTATAAGCTTGCTTTCTTGCATTGTATGCTAATGCTAAACTATACGTTGATAGCATGTGCAGTTTGAACAGCCAATTTGTGGTGAAGGCATCTGCTACAGAAAATAGTAGTACTTTGTTTTCTGTTGAACTGTTATACAAAATACTTTTTTGACATTATTATTGATGTAAAATGATTTCTTGCTTCAATTATTATTTTTATTTGGTTGACAAGGAACATCAATATGTCCACAAATGTAAGTTTTAAACTTTTGCTCTGAACTGCTAAGTGGAAGTGACTTAGTTTCATGTTTTTGTTTTATGACTGTCATTTTGAATTTTCATTTTTTCAGCAGTAGTAATATATTATTTTTAAATAATGTGCCAAAAAAATTGAATTTTTTAAATATTTAAATTTTTATTAAGAATTACATGCAGTAGCTACTAGTCCATTAAGAGAAGAAGAAAAAAAAAGAAATATTGACATATCACAAGCAAAAAAAAACACAAAAAAAAAAAAAAACAAACCAAAAAATAAAATCAAAATTAGGTATACAATTCAGGTTCCATGCCATTGTGTTTGAAACAGAAAGTTTCATAATGATATTGCAATGCTATATATATATATATAGCATAGTGTATATGTAATGTTTAAAGTTTATAGTGATAGAATTGGATATTATGGTTTTTGTCATATATGCAACGTTAATGCCATTGTACATAGGGCAATTTGACATTATACGTGCATGATTTAATATAGGTCGATAAATTCAATAATGTGGTATTTTTATACGTATATGATTAAATATTGGTTGATTAATTCAATTAAGTGGTATTTTACTATAGGTATTAGTGTGTACGGATCAGGTAATCAAGCTAGCATATATAGGCTACCTTAAGTCTGTTTGGCCTATAAACTTTAAGTTAATGTAAACATATTCAATACATAATGAAAATGAAAATGTCATTACTAACTGTAAATGAAAATATTAATACTAAGTGATTATGAAAATATCAATACTAAGTGATTATGAAAATATCAATACTAAATGATAATGTGCTGCAATTTTTGAAAAAAATCAATACTAAATGATATTGTGCTGCAATTTTTGAAAAAATATTCCATCACATAGCCGTGGCCATCAATCCACTACTTCATCGGGGGCTTTGAGTGGATCGATAGCCGTCTGAAGGAATGTCCCATACCTACCCGTTTCTGTTGTCCCCATACTACCAGTTTTGCCATTCATTATTTTGCTAATATATATATTAAGCGATATTTTTAGCTTTAGATACTTATAATGATTTTAGGTTTAAATTTAGAATCGTTTTATAGTTTTTGGTTTGAACTTAATTTTAAATTTGTAAGCAACCGTAGCAGCAACTGGGATAGGTAAAAAAAGTCCAAGGAATGGCAAAAACATTTGTAAAAATATTTGTAAAAATTTGTAAGTATATTTGTAATAGTAATTTTCTTCCTTTTTCATAAACTTATTTCATGTATATTAAACATCATTTCTACCATTGTTTTATTTCGGAAGGTTTCTCCCGACTCCAACCCCCCCACATGCATTGACATAGGATATTGGGCCCTGAAGCTAATTCAACATCACACCACTATATACAATTAGCGCAGTAATAACTTTACTACATATAAAACAAAAAGAAGGCGGGAACTTCCCCCTTTCTGACCGACAACCACCACAGGACAAATTGCAGTAAGTAA
Source organism: Mastigoproctus giganteus (assembly GCF_048544385.1). Taxonomy (NCBI): domain Eukaryota; kingdom Metazoa; phylum Arthropoda; class Arachnida; order Uropygi; family Thelyphonidae; genus Mastigoproctus; species Mastigoproctus giganteus. The sequence goes on from NC_143575.1 coordinate 98,722,521, forward strand.
GAATCTTCTCATTCTCATTTATTCAGATACATACCTGTTGGGTTTTGTGTCACCTATCCCAGTTTGCTGCTACAGTTGCTTACAAATTTAAAATTAAGTTCAAACCAAAAAAGTATAAAACGATTCTTAATTTAAACCTAAAATCATTATATCTAAAGCTAAAAATATCGCTTATATATATATTAGCGAAATAATAAATGGCAAAACTGGTATGGGGACAACAGAAACAGGTAGGTATGGGACATTCCTTCAGATGGGCTATCGATCTGCTCAAAGCCCCCGACGAAGTAGTGGATTGATGGCCATGTGATGGAATGTTTTTTCAAAAATTGCAGCACATTATCATTTAGTATTTGATATTTTCAAAAATTGCATTGCACATTATCATTTAGTATTGATATTTTCATAATCACTTTGTATAGATATTTTCATTTACAGTTAGTAATGACATTTTCATTTTCGTTATCATTTTGTATTAATTATGTTTACATTAACTTAACCTTTATAGGCCAAACAGACTTAAGGTAGCCTATATATGCTAGCTTGATTACCTGATCTGTATACACACTAATACCTACAGTAAAATACCACATAATTGAATTAATCGACCAACATTTAATCATATACGTATAAAAATACCACATTATTGAATTTATCAACCTATATATATATATATATATATATATATATATAGGTCGATATACATAAACATACAGGCAGTTCTTGCTTTACAAGTTCCCGGGTTTACGAGTTTTTTTTTTTTCTCCCAAGTATCAAGTATCAACAAAATCGAAAATATCAACATTAATTGCAAAAAATGAATGTTATACAATACAGTGTACCCCGATTTATGATATTGATCAGTTCCAGAGACACCATCGTATTTAAAATATCGTAATGTGAACCCAATAACACATTGTTTTTTTGGTAATTTATTTCAAGATCTCAGGAGTTGAAATTTTCGCTGTATAACTAAGCTATTTATCTCTCTAAAATGTCATTTTTAAGGTCACGGCCTGACCTTAAGGCCATATAAAAGGTCGTGAGCGTGGTTTATAAATTGTATTAGTTACCATTTTAAATCATTAAAATGCATTACACTTTCATCATTATCATATGTTCCGTTATAAGAATCAATTTTAAACGCCTTTGTGATATTTTTCTAAAGCACATTTCTGGAGGTCACGACTATAAAACAATAAAAACAATTTGCACTTTCCAGTTTATTGGGCTTTTCTGTTACTGCAAGCGGGTGGTAAACTCAATCTTCCTGCATTTGCAAAAATACCGATTACTGTACTGAAATCTTCAATTGTATAAAAAACATAAATAAATTTTCAGAACCTTCTCTTCATTCCTTTTTTTTTTAAGCTTCTTAAACTTGTTACTCCACACGAATCGTGTTATTTGCAATTTGTGTGTGTCATTAAAAAATGCTTATGCATACAATTGTGAAATTTTTAATTAAAAGAATAGATAATCTTGGAAACAAACGCCTCTTGAAACATTTCTGAAGAAGACTACTCCTTCTGCAACAAACCAACGAGTGCCAGCCAATAATGAGTGATCAACGAGTGTGCATTTAGTCGATGATAATGAAGAATAAACATTCTTTAACATTTGTAAGTCGCAAATAATTTCTTTATTATTATAATTTTACGTTTTCATTTCTTTCGATAAATCAATCATTGTTTAAACAAACTAATTAGCTAACTAATTTCATTGTTGAGAATGTAACCCTGTTTTTAACCTTATGTCTATGGCAAATAAATTCCCGCTTTACGAGCGTGTGCTAGGAACAAATTAATTCGTAAAGTCGAGAGCCACCTGTATACATATATATATTTGTATAAAAAAATTGTATAAAAAAAAATTTGTATAAAAAATTTGCACAAATTTGTATAAAAAAAAGTGCAACAGCATATGCAGTAACAAATATTGCAGCTAACAATGGTTGACTAATAATGTCCATTTCGTATGTTATATTTACCCTACATTTCACGTGAGAAGGTCTTGAAAAGGACCAACAAAAAGATTCTGCATGCCTGTTGAAATCCTCACCTCTCCTGCTGACCAATTTGAAGAGCCTCTGTCACCAAGCACACTCTTCAGATTCACTAACTGTAGGTAGTGAGATGATCTCTGCATGCACATAATGTCTTTCTAATGCTTTTCAAAATCCTTTCACAATATGTAAAACATGAACATTAGCAGCCCTTTCTACTCTGACTGTATTATTTAACTTAAGTGCTAATGTTGTATTCTCATAGGTACGTAAAATAATTGAGCAAGAAATACAGGAAATGAAATTACGCATTCGTCAAATGGAGTCCCAATTAAAAAAGACATCAGGTGAGTTAAATCAATGCAAAACTTTAAGCATAAATTACATAAATATTGTTAATTGTGATATTATCATAATGTACTTTTTGAACAACATTTTGCATGGGTTATCATTGGCCCAAATACTTGAAATAAAAAGATCACTTCACTTGTATAATTGTGAGAATCTGTTTACTTTTAACCCATGGGGATGAACATGAAGTTCCCTCTACCCATAAAAATATATATCGTATAAAAAAATTTTCCTCTCCAGTACATATCACATGGTTAATAATAATAATAAAAAAAACCTGCCATTATGATTGTAGCACAGGTAACCCTTGTGTAACACGGTTATTAGGTTCCTGTAAAATGTCATGTGCAAAACAGTGTTATATGGGACTAAGAAAAAAGGGGGGGGGTTACGTTCCAAAAACTAAAAGAAATACACTATTTCATTAACAAAATGTTAACAAAAATACACCATTCTAGATTTCGTGTATCTTCTGCTCTCTTTAAAAAAATCAGTAATCTGGGTTTGTTTGCTTTGTGAATTTCATCGTATGGAACTAAGAATTTTTGAAGCTTCCTTTTGAGCTTCGGGCTCCTTTCATTCAAGAATCTGCATTCAAAAAATAAGATTCTAATTGCTCGGCTAACTTTATGCCTTCCCCTACGCTTTGTAGTGTAAAATTTGGAAGTTTAGAATTTTCATCTGAGATATCATCTGAATTGATTTGATTTTACCTCCAATGCCATTTGCACCAAATCCACTATGCCAGCTTCTTTTTCTACCAGTAATTCTTGAATGTCTTCAGTAATCATATCTTTTTTTTTTCAGGAGCGGCGACTAAGGCCATGTTACTCTGTGTATATTATGTATAAATTACGTGTCTTGAGGTCGATTTTCTGTTCTGCTGGACAAAAAACCCGAGTTTCCAGAGAAAAAACCATGCTACCCTCACCGAAGCCCAACTAACTTAGCCATGTTGTGAAAAATACCCATAAAAATTCCTCCCTTCATCGACGGGAATCGAACTCGAGTCTTTTCCAGCCGGTGTGGGGAGGAGGGTGATTCTATCAACTTTGGTATCCACAAGGGATTCAGTAGTCATATCATCAAACCTTCCCCTCCTACCGACGCACCTATCACACTGATAGATGCGTCGGTAGGAGGGGAAGGTTCTACTATCGCACCAATTCCGTTTTCTGCCTGTTTGATCATATTTCCTCAATGAACTCACTATGGCCATACATTTTTCCACATTCATTTAACATTGACTGTTTTACTTCTTTCATCAATAAAACTATGATTCTGATACAGTGCACAATTGAGAAATGTTTCCATGCCTCCATTACTTTAATAGATTCAGGATCAATTTTTTTCCAAAATCCATTGTAACGATTTTTTGATGGAATGAGTTTTAAAGGTGGATATAATGCCTTGACATAACTTCTGAATGAAAGAAGTTGTATTAACCCAGTACACCTGTGGCGGTAGGAACATCACTTCAATTTTTGGATGACTTAAATCTTTTGGATGGCCTGGTGTTGCTATCCAGTAGTAATAAAACTTTGAAATCTAGATTTTTCAACAAGTACAAGTTCAATAGCGCAGAACGTAACACGGGAATTTCCCAATAAAATACAGGGATTTCTCAATAATTATTATTTTTTTAACTAGCGAGTGAACAGCGGGGATTCAAAAAGAGTGGAAATGTTGAAAAATTACATCCAACATAATAGCAGGGTTCTCTCCGCACAAAAGCTCAAAAATACCCTGTTACGTGAGGTTTACCTAAATTCTCTAACTGTGTTGTGTGAGGATTTCTGCAATTTATTAATCGTGTCAGAGCGAAACTACCGTGTTATACAGGGGTTGCCTGTATTTTAATTTTACCAAGAAATGCTGCTTTGATCATAAAAAGATGCAGTCAAACTTGGTTTTAACGAGCAACAAGGGACCGACAAAATTTTCTTGATCACGAACAAGGTCAGGATCATAAACCGGCCACTAATCCGATGCAATGCAGGTGGTCATAAAATCTAAGTTGCCCATTTCCTTTTTGTCTATTTCCAAGGATTGGGTTTTTTTGACTACCCGAGCAATTAAGAAAGTTTGCATAGTTATCAAAATTTGTACGGTATATCTGTGTAGTATGGTTGTTATAACAGTGAGCGATTGTATGGGAATACGCGTAAATTAAAATCATTATGGCTTTTTTCTCGTTACAGCTGTGATCTCATTATTTCCGTGCTTGTTATAACCAGTTTCAACTGTATTAAATTAGATTATTTTAAAAATTTTCTGTTCCAGTGACAACATTTTTAATGGTATCTGCACATCATGTTATTTATCAATTTATCCTTCCCCACTGATTTAGTAACTTCAGAATGGTTATCTTTAGAAACAAAGTGGTTTAATCTATTGATGACTGTAAGTATATTTACGTAATTTAATTATAGACCTGCAAATTGAAATATGCAGAATGAGGTTGCTGTAATTATATGTTAATTTCCTCCCTAATCTGTTATTTTATGAGATATTGTTTTGAGATATGATGTGATATTTCTTTTGATATTAAATTATGATACTACATTGTATTATAATAGTATATAATTATATATAATATGAAATTATAATAATATTATAATAGTAATATTATTATATTATGCTTATGCCCAAATTTAATAATGAAATTGAAATTAAGTAGGTCTAATATATATAAATTTCATTTGTGGCATTCTACATAAATAAATACTTTTTGAATTACAATTTGTATTATACACAGTTGCCAAAGTGACATTTTATATTTGGTTTCCGAAGTAACATTTTGAGGCTACTAAGGTGATGTCTTCAGTTTAGTTGTCAAATTGTCTCACTCCCAATTTATCTGTGTCCTGCAGCATATGACAGACAAGTTCATCATCTGCCTTGGATGTACACATATTCCAGTGATCAAGTATGTACAGCTTAGTGGTCAAATGCAAGAGTACAGTAGTATGCATGTTTGAGCTGACTGTAGTTCTAGCTCACGTAATTGCTAAACATGGTAATGTTCTTCTATTCTCTACCTTATAAACTTCTTTGACCCTGTGTGGCCATTTGAGTGTAAACAGAAAATCTATTTACTTATTTATATAATGTGGTCATGCATATGAAATTTGTATAATGTTTTCCCCACTAATATTAGCAAAATGGGCAAAAACAATGAAGAAATTAATTTCCTTTACTATATTGAAGATTACTCCAGGTTGATGTATGGAATTTCTAAAAATGTGCTCTTGACAGCAGGGGCAGAACAATAGAAATACTTTGTGGCAGGAATGATTGTATATGACAAGTGTTATTTACAAGTGCAGTTTAATTGTTGTTAGATGAAAATTCCCATTTTCAGGATTAAAAAATCATTCACCCATTTTCCATGACTAACTTATGCAGTAATAGAGGGAAAAATATAAAGGCTTTTCCTGCTCCTAACAAGAAATATCCCTCAACTATTGCCAGTGAAGAATTGAACCTTTGCCAGCAGAGTTGATCATGATCTTCAGGTTATATGTATGGATGCAGGGGAGATGCACAATGAGTTGAGCTTATGCATTGATTTGGGGGGGGGGGGACACTCCATTCAATTAACTTTTGTGCTGGTATATTGGTTGCAATAAAAATTGCAATTTTATTGCAACTGATACCAGCACATTTAGCTGTTTTATGCAGACTCTTCTGGACAAGGTGGCCAGAACAAAAATATCCTATAACTATTAACCTCGTGTAAAATAATGATATTAACGATCTTAGCATGATGGCTCTTTCTATTCCTCATTCCCACACTTTTAGCCTACTTCGTAGCTTCCCTCCTGTTCCTATGAAAAATGTACCCTAGGCATTGCCCCAGTTATTCCATCCTAGTTCAGCCACTGCTTTAGAGACAGATAAGCTGAGAAAAAAGTTGTGAATTGTGCCAGTTGACTGGTCACCTTGATTTCATTTGGTTTTCATTGGCTTTGATATTAACTTCATGGAGTGGTTGTGAGAAATAATGTTAAAACTAATTGAAGAACTATAGGTGCAAAGATGTTTGTGGGTTCCTTTTTGACATATGTTACAAAGACTATGATAAAATAAAAGGTAAAATTTTATATCAAAGCTGATGAAAAACACGAAATTGAGAAGACGAGTCAGCTGAAATAATATCCCACTACTTTTCCTCGGATTTTCGATTTTCCACACTTCTGTGTGTGATCTGTATAATTGAACAAAATAATCTCTTTGCTGTATGTTTTTCTTGCACTGATTTCAAATAGATATAGTACACATCAACCAACATACCCATGATTTTGTATAAAAATAGAAAAAAAGCTGGCCACGGGTAAAAAGTTGTATTATTGGTGGGAAAACAAAAACCAAATTTCATACGAATGACCCTGTATGCATATTTAATCAACTTATATGCATGCATCTGAACCATGTGGTGGCCTCAATAGCCTTAGATGTATGCATACATGCTGTGGCACACAGATTTGTTGCACAATACCTCTGTAGCTGATTGCAAGATTATGTGATTTATCAAAATCTAAGGATGCAGTTTTGTTTTTGTGTGGCAAGCAGTTGTCCCCAGCAATGTTTAACATATTTTGCTGTGGATTTTTGTTAAATATACATATAAAATTGTTCTGGGCAAAAATTGATAAGTGTAAATGCACTTTAACAGAAAGACACTGGAATTCTGAAGACCCTTGATGCTAAGAAATCATCAGGACCTAATGGCATTTCTCCACTTATTCTTAAGACCTGTGATCCAGAGAGCTCCTGTGCTCTGTCATCTTTTTTGCACTGATATTCCAATTATGTTTTTCCTTCTGCATGGAAATTTGCTCATATTCAGTCAGTTCTAAAAAGAGTAACAAGTTGTTCTCTTTCAGTTATCCTTCCATTGCACTTACCTCATCTTTTTCCAAAATAATGAAGAAATGCGTGAACCCATTTATTGCATTGTTCTGCTGGATCTGTCTAGCATAGAAAATGCTTTGTCACACCATTGTTAGATTTCTGGATAAAAAAAAAAAATTGCATATCACAAAGTCAAGTAATTGGAAAAGTTATTCAAATATCGCTGCGTGGTTAGCTGGAGTGTTATTGTGGTGTAATTTCCAATTTCTCCTTCCTCACAAATCAGGTTTTTTGCTTTATGATTGCATCTGAAACACTTAAATAATTTCTGTATGTATAGTTTTATTATCAGCATGATCTCCTCTTATAACTTCATAATGAATTATTTCTTTATAGTAAAAATTAATTCTAGAATAACTGCTTTTAAACCTGTCAGTTTTATTTATTTTCCTTAATGGAAGACATGGAAGATGTCCAATATGGCGCCTCTGTAGCTAGGTAGGCAGGAGTAGCAGCAATGCGTAGCACATGCTTCTTGATTAGACCGGGGTTCGAGCCCGTGACCACCAAATATGGAGGATGCGGAAAGGTCAGGGAATGACCACTGCATATCCCAGAGAAATATGGTCTTAGTTGTTAATGCTCCTAAAAACAAAATAACAAACAAACAAACACGTCCGCTATCTGACAATTGATGTTTTGCCTGCATATTGTAAAGGTAACACCATGTTTCATACCCTGTCACTGTTGTTTTTAGAAATCCTGGACCAGCAGTACAAATTTCAACCATTTCTTCTGAAAGTTTAAATCTTGTTTCCATCCAATCTGTTGTTAGAAACTTGGGAACAAAGAAGTTGTGCTATTTATTTATGTACATTTTATATTGTGAAGTATTTCTCAATATGAGATGGTGTATAATGATCCCTCTTATGTAGTCTTCAGTTTACACAGAAATGGTGCAAAACACTAATTTGTGTCTTTTTCGTGTTTAAAATATGATGACTTGGTAACTATCATATGATTTACAACTTAAAATGCTGTGTCTTCAAAGTCATTTCACAAATTGGATGATGAACTCGTGAATTTGATTATATTAAAGTAAATTTAAATAATATTTAACTTAAAGCCTTCAAAAACTCTCTTGGTGTTCTGTATGCCCTCTATTTTTGACAGCCCAGCAGGCTTTCAATTGCCATAACTATATACATGATATAGTGTTACTAACTTCTTATAGAAAGACTGCTGGCAACAAAGTCTTAATTTACTGGATTTATTTCTAAAACTATGCTGCTTGTACTATGAATATAATTCTTTAAGTTTTAAGACTTTATTGCAGTGGTTTTCAACTGGGGTGCCCCGGCATCTTGGGATGCCACAACATTCCAGGAGTGCCATGTAATTTGAGTTTAAGTTACTTAAACTTATTTTTTTAAAATTTATATATTTATTTCATTATAAAAAGGTGTACGGTACTTTTTAATTTTGTGGTGATCTACAATTGATGTTTAGAGTGAAAATTAACATAAAAATAACCAAATAAACAAACGAACGAAAAAGAAGAATAAAAGTTAGACATAAATAATAGCCCAGAAACCCCTATATAATTTCAAACTTTAAATCCAATTAACATGTATATAAAATTTAGAATAATGCCAATTATATGTTAATTTAGCGGTACCCCCCCCCCCCCCCGAGAGGTACCAGTTCCAAAAGATGTGAAATATCACCAAAAAAAGGGGTTAAAGGAACAACTACTGAAATATAACAAAATCAGAATAAATTAAAATAAAATAGACTCACCATTATGCCCCATATCGACAGGTCCTCTGTCGATATGGGGCATAATGGTGAGTCTATTTTATTTTAATTTATTCTGATTTTGTTATATTTCAGTAGTTGTTCCTTTAACCCCTTTTTTTGGTAATATTTCACATCTTTTGGAACAGGTATCTCTCGGGGGGGGGGGGGGTACCGCTAAATTAACATATAATTGGCATTATTCTAAATTTTATATACATGTTAATTGGATTTAAAGTTTGAAATTATATAGGGGTTTCTGAGCTATTATTTATGTCTAACTTTTATTCTTCTTTTTCGTTCGTTTGTTTATTTGGTTATTTTTATGTTTTATGTTAATTTTTGCTCTACAGTTTTTGCCATACTACTGGCTTATGTTTTATTTTACTTAATTTAAAATATATATATATATATACACACAGAGAGAATCCGGATCTTAATAGGCAGAAAATTGAATAGGGGTGTCACAAAATAAAATAAAATAAATTACTTAGGGGTGCCGTTATTAAAAAGGTCTAAAACCACTGCTTTATTGGATCAAATTAGCATACATTTATTGTGTTAGTTACAGTCTTGGGTAAAGTAATGGTTGAAAATTGTGCAAAGCTCATATGTTGCCACAAAATATGCAGTGAAACAATTGGAATGTACATTTTAAACTTTAATTGTGCATTGTAAAGCTGTTTTACTCACCTAATTAATCAGTAAATTTAAAAAATAATTTAAGGTAATTGAGCATAGCTATGGAGAATTTTGTACTAAATTTTTGCCACCAACATCCAAAAGATTGTATTGATTCAGATTCAACATTCTTAATAAAATGCATCAGTAATGCTAAATTAAAATATTGTATTAATGTATTTCCCTCTCTTCACTAATTACTATGGTGATTGCTTTAGTAACTTCATGATGCTAAGTTTCTCATTTATCAGTTTTGATTAATGGTCCAAGGAATAAAATATATAATAAAAATAAAATAATACAGTTAATAAAATTTTGAAAAATTATCTAAAAGTATATGGCTGCACTGTCAGTATATTCTCTGTTTATTTGTGTTTGACTGTTGCCATTTAATGATTGGTTAAATTTATTGTTACAAACCACCATCTCCAGGTCCTGAGGTTGCCAGATTTTGGATGGTGTGCCAGTATTATTCAAATAAAATTTTGACAAAGCTAAAGTTTTTTTCATTATATGCTTCCAAAATCATTTCTATGTGCTGAGGCTGATTTCTTCAACAAAACAACAAAATTTTATAGATCTTTGTTCAAAATGCAAAGATCTAAAAAAAAAAAAAAAAAAAATTAAATAGGATTATTTCATAGCATTTTTATATTTGCTTAGGTTACAAAATAAAGCTGTCATTTGGTATTCAAATATTTTTAAATAATTCAATCCTGGAACTTTTTTGATTCCATCTGTTCTGTTATGTTAATGAACACCAAAGTTATAATTTATTCAAAAATATTTTTGTCAACTGAGACCTAACTCCCCTTTTTTTCCCATACATGTTTAATCTCACCATTTGAGAACATCTTCAAAAATGTAAATACAATAAAGTCTTAGTGTGTTTGTGTGTGTGTATACACAGTGTTTCAATTGGAAGGTACTGGAGCCTGGCTTATTTTTGGGTTTAGACTATTTGTCAATTTGATCTAAATATTATCATTTAGATTTTTCAGTTACCAAATTTAAATTTTGGTCAACCATGTTTATCCTGAGCGGGAATGTTGTTCTTGGTTTAATGTAAAAACGTCATTCATTTGGTTCTGAAACAAATGTAAGCCTATTTTATTCAAGGTGGGGTGGGGGGGAAGACAACAATGTTTGTAGGCATGAGGAGAAACTCAAATAATTGCTTTTGTGCAATGAAATGTATAAGCCAATGAACATCACATACATCCTTCTCCCAAATAAAATTGATTTATATTTGTGTCAGAAGTACATTGATATTTTTAAACTTAACCGAGGGTGGGGAATAACTTTCTCGTTAAGAAAAATGCAGTTGATAAGGCAAGCCCAAATTTAAAGTAAGACAGACCCTGATGCCCTTTAATTGAACACTTTGAATATGTCTCTGTAATTTTTTTTTCTTTTTAGGAGAAATGTCTACACAGCCAAGCTTCATTACTCCCACCAAGATGAATGCAAAATTAAAGGGTTTTGAAAGTAAACGTGCTTCCAAACAATATATGGCATCTAAAGATAATCAAAGTGAAGAAGAAAGTGATGACCTTTTTACACCACCTATTTCACCTACTCCACCAAAACCAGTTTGGAAAGGAAATTCTACGTCTGTTATAAGGTATTAATGTACGCAGCATTATCTATATTGCCTTTGGTTTCATTGTAGAAAAGTATTAATTTTCTGTTCACAGAAATATTTCTGTGATGGGCATGAAATATTCAGCTTGATTAATTCTTGTTATTTTCATTTGTAATTGATTATTATGGAAATAATATGTTGTGTACTGTAAGAGTTTAATTTGAAAGCATGCCATATTTAATGTCATTAATAAAAGCTTATATTATATTTGTATATAACTGTACATAAAATAAAATGGTATGATATATATATATATTTTTGTCCCTTTTAACGGTTTTAAAATTTTATATTTTTATCTTTTAGTGTGGGAAACTAGTTTCCAAACTTAAAGGAAACATGCATAATGACATGACCTTGAAACATGTATTACAAGGTATGCTAGTACGAACCAGAGTTATAATGCTCAATATGTTCTACATTGATATCAATATTTGTAAAAGAATAAGAGAAGTTTACCCTCAATAAGATTCGTTAAATTATTTTTTTACTTAATTTTTAATTGCATTAAATTGATTTTATTCATTTGATTTTTGATTTTTTTAATTGTTTTCGTTTTAATTTCTGGAGAGTATCATACGGAAGTGTTCTACATATCATATTGAGGTAAACTTCTCTTATTCTTTTACAAGGTATGCTGAATATTTCTGATGTGTTTTTTGTGTGGAACATGTTTTAATCATTTGCAAATAATGTTGAAAGGAGTTTAAATCTGGCATCATTCAAAATAATTTGAAAGATTCACTATGGTCTCATTAGCCTTTACATCTGTAAGCCCAAACAACATAAATCAGCTATCTGACAAAAATATTTTTTTATATAAAGGGGTGAAGAATTACAGTGGGTTGTAGTTGTTATTACATTGCACCCATTATTTCTTGCACTTAACTTTGGTATACAGGAACTGCCCGACTTATGTAACATCACGTAAGTCGGAATTTCCCCCATGCTAGTGCAGCACTTGCAACTGTGGCTTACTGAATTGATTGAATCAAAAAAGAAACATTCAATGAACATGTAAATAGAATTATTTATTGTATTTATTAATTTTTTTTTATCTCATGTGCAGGAAAAATTACAAAAGCATGCAATTTAAAAAATTTCAAAATTATAAAATTACAAAAAAAAGAGGCCTCTCGAGCATTGTTGCCAGAATCAACATCTTCAGCTGATAAGTATGCTGCTGCAGAGGTTGAGGGCAGTGGTGATTTAGAAGGGGTCAGCCGCTGAACCTTACAAAAGAACATATTGATGGATGACTGGACGGTGGCTTTTTCCTTTTCATCGTAGGGTTCTTTGTCGCAAACAAGCATATCATTCGCCCCTCTGTTAACTTTTAAGAATCGTTTGCTGTCAGGATCCATCTTCTCAAACCTTGTCATTGCTGATGCAATTTCATGAAATGCCATTTCCGTCTCTCTGGTGATGAAGCGTCCCGGCTCCTCATTTGGTTCATCTTGAGCTTCGTCAGCATTTTCTTCTTTCACTATCTCTGCCTGCAAGCCAATAAGTTCTTCGTTAGATAATTCCTTCTCTTCTTCCTCTATTAACTCCTCCACGTCTTTGGCTCAACCTCCAACTGAAGTAGCTCTGCAACCTTTACAATCTTATCTGTAACCTCTTCATATGATTCGTCTTTTTCAACTCCTTCGAAGCCTTTTACGTGCCGTGGGCATATTTTCTTCAATGCACCATTTAAACAACTTTTAGTAATTTCTGCCCAGGCCTTATTAACGTTTAAGATGGCGTGGTAAATGTTGTAAGATTTCCAAAAGTCTCTTAATGTAAAATTTTTCTCATCGTCTACTGCAGACAATGCCTGAGCAAATGTTATATGTAAATAGTGTGCTTTTAAATTCGAAATAACACCCTGATCCACAGGGTGGATGAGTGAAGTCGTGTTTGGCGGTAGAAATATGACTCATGTTCGAATTGGAATCATCTAGATGCGTTGGATGTCCAGGAGCATTATCTAATAGAAGCAAAATCTTGAAAGGAATGTTGTTGTTGTTACAATATTTTTCAACCTTGGGAATGAAGCAGCATTTAAACCAATCCTCAAAGAGAGACATTGTTATTCATGCTCTCTGGTTCGATCGGAAATGCATGGGTAGGGTGGCTTTATTGATGCCCTTAAATGCACGAGGATTTCCAGAATGGTACATAAGCAGTGGTTTTAATCTGTAATCTCCCACTGCATTAGTCCCAAGAAAGAGCGTTGCCCTATCTTTTGATGCCTTGAAACCTGGCATTGTATTTTCCTCTTTGGCAATGTATGTTTGATCCGGCATTTTTTTCCAATAGAGAGCTGTCAACATTAAAAATTTGCTGCGTTGAATAGCCAGCCGCCTTCATCAATAATTTTCCCCAACACATCACAAAACTTCTCTGCAGCTGCAAAATTGGCACTGGCGACTTCTCCGCATACTTTAATGTTGTGGAAACCAGCGTGATGCTTGAACCTATTAAACCACTCATTGCTTGTCATGAACTTGGGTTGGGGTTCGCCGTACTTATCCTTAATATCTTTATAAATATTTGTTGCTTTTGCTTGAATGGTCATTAGACTCAGGGGCACTCACTTCTGAATCTGATTTTCCATCCATATTATTAATGGCTTTTCCATCCTCGATTTAGCACCTGAATGCTGTTTTGTGATCACTGTAGATCTTAAATGCTTTGATCCTTTAACATGTTCTTTTATACGCGCACTGTCCCTTAAAATAGTATTCACTGTTGAAGTAGCGAGACCTAATTCCGTGCAGTAGGTGACAAACTTTGTCCTGCTTCGTACTTGTTAATCATTTTCATCTTCATTACTAAATAAATTTTGTTTCGTTTCTTGGCACTAACACCACTTGCACTTTTCATTGGTCGCTTTCCTTTCATCATTGTAATATGTAAATAGGAATGAAGAGAAGTTTTTGAAAATTTGTTTTTTATATGATTGAAGATTTCAATGAAGGGAACACACTTCACCATAATAGTATAAAAACCCACAAAATTGCAGTTATCGGGATTATTGCAAATGCAAAAAGATCGAGTTTACTATCCATTTGTAATTAGATGCACTAACAGAAAAGCCCAATAAACCGGAAAGTGCAAGGTAGTGCAATTTCCATTATAAATATGACTTTTTAGAGAGATGAATAGCTTAGCAATGTATAGTGAAATTTTCAACTTCCAAAGACTTGGAACGAATTACAAAAAAAAAAAAAAAAAAAAAAAAAAAAATGTATTATTGGGTTCACATTGCAATATTTTCACGATACCTCCATTTATTCCTATGCGATGCAAAATACATTTCCACGATTTTTTTAAGTTTGCACCGGCCAGCAAAAACTTGTGTAAAGTCAATTTCTGTAAGTCGGGGAGTTCCTGTATATTTGGTTTTTTTTTTGTCCCCAGTTTTGAGAGTCTGAATTTATTTATGCATAAAGTTAATAGTATGCACCTCTTAATTTAATTTGATCTAAAATTCCAAGCATCTGCAAAATACAAAATAGGCTTTTAACTCTTCTTACATCTGACAAGAAAAATGGGAAACATAATTTGAACACATTTGTATAGCAGGATTATAAGAATTATAAGGAATTCAAGCACAGAGTTTATTTAACAGCATTTTTAGGTACCACCATCATGCCAAGCTAGTTGATAAAATTTCTTATGGCCTTATGTGGAAACAGTAATTAAAACCTTCCAGCATTGCTGAATAATTTATCTTGGCTTCATCTCAGCCAGTTTAAATCCATAGATTTTAATGCTAGCTTCTAAAACCTAAAATGTTTCACGTATTTATTATTATTTTTTTCCGTACATAAGACGCAACACGTGGGGGTGGCACGTGTTGCGTCTTATGTACGGTGGCACCTAAACGTTAGTTCAGCTCTGCCATGGTACAATATGATGAATACAGAACTCTGTGAAATGGCCAGATACCAGTATGGTGTTAAGTGTGTGTGTCTTGTTCTGTAGTTTTGTTGTGTCTGGCCACTTAAGAGGGAGCAGTGATCACAAGGTTGACTACTCCCTATTCATCCATGCCACGAGGAGGCAAGCCACAACAATATGCATACTGTCAAAAGAAAGTAATTGGTACGAATTCTGCATCCACTGGAGGAACAATTTCAGTGGATGCCAGCAGATCCTATACCACTGGGAGTGGGAGCCATATTGGTGGTACCAGCAATAAAAAAGATTAAATAAATACATACAAATAAAAAAATAATAATAAAAATATAAAAAAAATTTTAAAAAAATTAAACTGACAAAAAATAAAATAAACGAATGTTGAAAAAATACCTTTTAAAAAAAGGCCATCAAGAATACTCAAAAGAGAAGTGAGTACAGAACAGATAGATTTATTCAACAGTTGTCACATAGCTTAATCAGGGGCTTACAATCAGCGGTCTATTCAGAGAAATCAGGAGGTAAAGCCTGGTAGCCACTGTGTAATAAAATTTCAGGTAGACTTGGCCATGGCAAAACAGAAGACTTAGTTGGGTTGATGCCAGAATCACATGAAGGGAAAAGCATATGTAGCCAACGATGGTAGGTAAAAAAACATTAAATAAAAACATGAACGTTAATTAAATTCTGTTCAAGGCAGGTAACTATATCATAAGAGATTACAATTGAGTAGATATCCTGATAGTATAGAAGCCAGTTAGCTGGTGCCGTCTATTTTAAGATTTCTTTTGCAAATTCTTGGAAGATTTCAAAAGTTTTCCTATTTGCCATTAAATTGTGTTCATTTGTAGGGGCAAAATGATGAGATTCAGTTGGGTGATGTTGCCCAAGATCTTGGTAGATTGGGCAAGAATAAATCATGTGTGCCAGTCCTCAGTGCCACTACATAAACAAGAATCTATAGGGGTGAGATTAAACTGTAGGAGTTTTGCATTCGCTGATCCATGTCCTCTTATTAAGTATGATGTGTAGAGACCAGGGAAGAACCATTTCTGTACAATGTTGCAATGGATAAATGAAATGTCAGGTATTGTTGCTAAGTTGTTTATACCTGACATTGATTGCTACCTTGTCTACCAACTTTTGGCAATCCAAGCCGGATTCCAACGTTTCTCTTTTACTTTTTATGGGTCAGCAGTTGGATCGACAGTAATATTTAGGTAGGTAATAAGTATCCCTTTCCTAATATTAATAGCAGAGATCTTTATAAATAACACGAAGGTCAGCAGGTGCCTGTGATAGCTTATGAAGCTGGTGTAGAGACTACGGCATGTTCATAGCAATGCCAAGAGAAAAGATCTTTGTGTAGTTTCAGTTGGGATTTTACAATAAGAAGGCTGGCCCTTTGAAACCAAATATGGAGACATGTGATAGAATTGGGATAAAGACAGTATGATACAAGATAGGAGAGTATTGTTTTTTAGTCCCTATTCAATCCTAAAAATTCTGCACAGCATTGCTGTAAAGTTCTTAATCTTTTTAGAAAGATACTGTAAGTGTGAAGAGAAAGCTAGACAGTCATCTAGGAGAGCACCAAGTTGTTTGTGTGGGTGCTAAAGGAATAGAATTTCTTTGATATTTTATCACTGAAGGCCTAGCACAATTTAGTCTTCCCTTAAAAATTGTTTTTGTCACTGAAAACAGCTTATTTTGAGTGGCTCAGTGAGATAGTCTAGAGAGAATATTGTTTGCTTACAGGAGTGGAGCAAGATTCCTCTACATATCAAAACTCCTATAAAGAAGTTCTCCAGTGGGGTTACTGACAGTGCTCTAAGTAAAACAGCATTCCCATGATTATGCCTATTATCCTCTTCTAACCGAAGCTGAAATAACTGATCTCTTAAAGGAACATGACCTGTTAAGATATATGATGTTGAAAGGAATTAATAAGCTTTAATCATACAGTAGTAAAAGGTGCGCTACAGGTCCCTTTTGCCTCTCTCCCTGGATGTCTACTTTTAGCGTCATATCATTACTTTTTTATATTACTTCCAGAACTTAACATTTTTAGATCATGATAGTCTGGCAACTGCCCAGTCAACTGACATCTAGAGATAGCTCTAGTTACTGTATTTCCCCATGTATAAGATGCTCCTTAATTTTGGGGCCTGAAATTTGAAAAAAAAAAAAAAAAAAAAAAATGTATTACATAAAGTTATTGAACTCAAGTTTTATTTATCATAAAATTCATACAACTCATCACTGTCAAAACTCCCATCCATTAGCTTGTCTTCATCTGTGTCTGATGACGAATCACTGTCTTCATATATTGCCTTGTCCGCAGTTCCATCTATGGCATTTGAAATGCTACACTTCTTAAATGACGTGACAATGATCTCAATCTTGATGTTATCCCAGGATCTTTTCACCCAGGTACAAACTTCTCCTATAGTTGGTTTCTTCACTCATCTTGCTGGTGTCAAATTGTCCCCAGAAGACTTCATCCATTGGTTACATTCGTCTCTCATGGCAACTTTGAAGGGTTTGCTAATGCTGACATCAAGTGGTTGGAGCTGGGATGTCAAGCCTCCAGGTATGACGGCAAGTTTTGTTTTTTTCTCTACAGCAATCTTTGTGTTTTTTGTTATGGGTGCCCGAGCTGATCAAGCACCAATAGGGCAGGTTTGTGTAAGAGCCCACCTGGTCTTCTTATCAATGGTTCTGTTACTTGGGACATCAAATTGAAGGGGGACTTCGTCCATATTTACAATCTGTCCCAACTCAAACTGATGTGTCTTCCGACATTGAATGACAAAACGATGAAATTCAAGGACCTTCTGCTCATAGCTTTCAGGCATCTTTTGGGCAAGTCTCGTGCATGTACGCATGCTTAGTCCATTCCGTTTCATGAACCTAAAGCACCAATTGTGTCCTCTGAAATCAGTAACTTCTTTTTCATCAGCAATTCTTGCTGAACCATCTTTGTGGACACAGGAATTCCAATTGCCCTTTGCTCCTCAATCCATATCTTCAATCCCCTCTCTAAATCAGGCCATTTTGCTGACTTGCCTTGAATGGCCTTCTTCTGCCGTGGCGTTTTCAGTAGGGTTTCTTCTTCCCCTAGCCAGTCTCGGATTGTTTTCTCAGTTGGAGGAGGACCAAACTTACGTTCAGCAGCACGATTTCCATTCACTTTTGCAAACTGGATCACTTTTAACTTGAATTCAGCACTGTACGAAAATCTTTTCTGAGCCATTTCTGGGCAGAACGTGGCAAAATGTAACCTAATATACTGGTAACAAGTGCAAAACAATGAGCGGAAAGACAACAAGCGTGAAAAAGCGGGAAATGCAAGTAAAAAAAATCTACAACCACTGTATAAGACGCACCCAGTTTTTAGACCCAAAATTTTTCGAAAAAAGGTGCGTCTTATACATGGGGAAATACAGTATATCATTAAACCCCATAGAGATCATACTAAATATTAAAGTTTCATTATTCTAATCAGATGTTTTTCATGTATGTTATTCATACATGTTCAGAACATAGTGTATCTTATAGAGAAATATTTTTTAATGTGGTTAAATATTTTAATAGTACATTGCAAAATGTACATACTAAAGATATTAAATAACATTAATATGTTGGTATTAAGTCAGAATGCAGTACAGTAGAGGAAGAATGCACCAAGGTAATGCCGTAGTATTTTTCTAAGCAGTCAGGCATGTGCTCCCAGTATTACATTCATCTCCATCTAGTGTCTCTATGATGATATACAGAATCTCTGTAAAACAGGCCTGGTGTATTATATAAGTGTATGTATTAGCGTGTGTACTGTGGTATGTGTTGTTTGTGTCAGGCCTCTTTGCCGCCAGGGAGCAGCCAGCACCTTGGCAAATGCTACCTGGTGCTCGTCCCGTGTCCTTTGTCCAGTATTTATGCTTTCCGCATCTACTGGAAAGAGTGCTAGTCCAGTGTATGCGAGCAATTCTGTATCCAGGGTGCGCAAGCCTGCATACAGAAAAAAAAAAAGAGCTAGAGAAAATGCTAGGTACCTGCAAAAAACCTCCTTCATACCGCAACACAAGTGGCCAACAATATCCCTTACCTGACATTAAAAAAAAATCTTTGCTACCTATGGCTGTATATTAATCACTTCATTTTAGTAACTATATGAGAACAGAACTGTTGAAAAGCATTAAATTTAGTACTATTAGAAATTAAATTAAATCACTATCATTATATACAGGAGCTATGCAAAACAATTCATTTCTAAATTCACTAGATTTCAGTCTGCTTACACATGTTGCCAGGTTTCCTTCAGAACCACCTAAATGCCTATTATGCTCTTCTAACCAAAGCTGAAATAACTGATCTCTTAAAGAAACATAACCTGTTAAGATATATGATGTTGGTATTGCATTATAAAACCACTTAAGTGTATTATTAGTTAATAGATTTGATAATAGAGAGCTATTAAGTGCTTGATAATTCCTATATTCTATTATATTATGAAACAACAGGGATTACCTTTATTTTAGATACAGGAAGCTTTTCCAGGAGAGTTGGTTGGAAAAGAAGCTTCCTATATCTAAAATAAAGAATCCCTGTTGTTTCATTAATTTTATTAATTAATTCTTAATTTTAATAATTAATTAGAATTAATTAAATTAATTAATTATTAAAATTAATTTTAATTTAACATTCATTTAGCTTTTTTTTAACATCCGGAATAAATAATCTGGTTACAGCCCAGTTAAACTACTGTTTCAGCTAATTTGCTGTATATTATGTAATAAATTTAAAATTCTAAACTTATCCGTTTTCAAATTAATATCTAATCAAGTTGGAACATGCATATTTATTGCTCTACCCTTCTTAAAATGATATAGTAATAGAGGCATGTGATGCAAGAAAGCAAGTGTATGAGCTTATGTAGCATCAGCCAAAAAAAAAAAAAAAAAAATTCACACAACCATTCCCTCTAAATATTTGTCCAGTGCTTCCTGCCTCCTTGAATTCATTTAAGCTATCAACTTTCACGACAGATGGAAGTTTGTTCCAGCAATTAACCACCCGCTGGCTAAAGGCAAATTTCCGCACATCTATTCTATAACTATATTTCCTCAATTTGAATTTATGCCCCCGTAGGTTCATAAGTGGAGGAATCCCATCAGAATTCAGCGTGCTCAACTCATTCAAGGCCTTATATACCTCAATCAGATCACCTCACAGGTGCCTAGTCTCCAGCCGCTGTAATTTGCATAACTATATTATAGAGGAATAACTTAAGCCTCTCTTGGTAAGAGGTTCCTTTCATTTCCCTCACCAATCTTGTTGCCCTCTGTACACGCTGAAGCAAATCTACATCCTAAAATGAGGCCTCCAGACCTGTATGCAGTACTCAAGGCGTGGTCTGACCATTGCCTTATACAAAGGGATAATCACTTGCTTCACAGTATCATTAATGATACAAAAGAAAGTATAAAATTTAACTGTAATTATAACAAGAAAATAAATTCTAAACCAATTAAAATACCAGTTTTATTTTATATTTTGTCATACCAGTCATACTTCTAAGCATTTCACATTTTTGAGGAGGGCTTTCTCATTTTTAACAAACAATTCTGCACAAATTAAGTTAAAATTACAAAAACCTGAAGAAAAGCTTCAACAGTATCAGGAGACAATCGGTTTCTCGCTTCCCTCCACTGCGCCTTCATCAAAGAAAATATTCTTTCTACAGAGCCATACGTTTTGTGGCCTTGAATGGCAAAAATGTACTCACATAATTTTATTTGCCCCGACTTCTGCCCGTTATGTTTTGTTTCCTGAAAAAAACCTGAGCCACTTCTGTTGCATATCCATTTCATTCCATTCTTTATCATCTCACAGTTTATTTTCCTCTATGTAATCTCTGGAGATAACTGATCGAAATACGTTTGAATTTCCCATATCTATGTTTTTTTCTTGGAGATAAAGAAGGGACTTTTCTACAGATTCCCAATTCGGAATATTGTTTAGACACATCCTCGAGTGGTCGAGGATGGAGAATGTTTGAAAAGACACCGTCCATTTCTGCATGTAATCTTAGGCTGAATCATAAAAATGTTTACCTTCTTCAAAAAAAGTTCGGTTGCTTTCGCAACATCGTCACAACTGTCTTGTTTTTTCAATTTATTTAGGGTTTGTTTAGTTTGCAATCCAAGAAATTTAGAATTTACACTCGATAATTAATTTGATGGCTGTTCACTTTCACTTCAAACACTGTGATATTAGATTTCTTAATTTTTTTTTATTTGCTTTTCAAAAGTGTATAACTGAGAATGTACAAACAAAATGTATACCTCTGCCAGAAGATGTGAAAAAAATTCAATTATTTTTTTTGGAGGGTTACTCTCGGCTGCAAAAAACTCTTTCAGAGGCCACTAAATCTTGAATATTCGTTCGACAGCAAACATTAATGATACCACCTAGTTCCTGAATGTGATAGCAATTTTTGATATTTAACGTCAACATGGCAAAAGTCTTTCAGTCTCTGTTCTTACAGCATAGATAGAGAAATAATTGAATATTTTAACCACAATCATTTCAACATCAAACAACAATTCTTCAGCTGCGGTTGAAACTGTATTGTGTAAAATGTGTGCTGGACATCCTACTCCTTCGACTTCTCTCCCTAATTCTGAGTTCAGTCTCCGGAAAACGTTATTTTGGCCTTTCTAACTCCTCAAAGTTTGTGTTGGTGTTATCACCACAGAAAGCAAAAAGTTTTTCAACATGAATTCCAAGATTTTTCAAAGAAGTTAAAAACAAAATTCTGTGATAGTTTCTGACGGCTCATTAGGCAATGAACTTAGCTTAATTAATTTTTGTTGCTGACCTTCTGTTTCCATAAAATACTGTACCAAAAGTGGAAATATTTTCTCTGCATTGTGGTTGCTGGCATCCGTAGCAATACCGTAAAATTGTATTTCTTTCAGCTACGCGATGCAGTCTTGCTAAGAAAGGTGCAAGAATGTTTTTTTTTTTACAATTGCCGAAGCTTTAGTTCTTGCTGTTGATTGTTTATTAGCTACTTTTGAATCGGATATTATTATTATTAGCCATATAGTCAATGGTGGGATTCAAATAATTTAACAACCGGTTCGCTGTCCTAATGATCGTTCTAAGTATAAAAAAACTATATACCGAAAGGTAGTTTATTATTTCATGCAGTTAATACTTAAATAAGAACAATAAAAGAGGTCCACAAAACTAGATTATGTTATAAGAAAGAGTTTTAAAATATTAATGAAAAATTATTAATTAATACCTGACAAAAAACAATAAAACTGTTATTTAAGATATTTCCATATTGCTTCTTGATTGGCGTCCTCACTTGCAATTTTCTTCGCTTTTATCCGAGCATCATCGGCTGAGTGATTTATCCTTAACCATCTTTTCACTGTAGGAGTAGGATCCCATTCCTTTAGAGGGAGGTCGATTAGACTAATAGTCATTGTGTTTGATATATTAGAAAGAGTTAGGCGACTTCTCTTCTCTGAACATTATGTTCATCTTTGAAAAACCCCTTTCTGCTTCTGCTGAACTTACAGCAATTGTTCTGACAATATTTTTAGCTCTTTGAACACTTTCAGGAATTGCATAATTCTGGGAATTTTTTAAAACGTTTTCCACGAAATCTCGATAATCATTAATATCAATTTGGTAATTAAAAATGTCATTAAATACGAGCAATTGTTCTTCAGCTGCTTTCCATGGAACTAGTACTTCTTCAATATTCCGGTAATCTGGCTCCAAAAAATTGAGAAATTGTAATTTATTCCTATCTTGAAATTGGCTACTACTTGCTTTTAAATGTTCAAAATCCGTTAGTCTTTTTTCCAAATTCGTTACGATGTTTTCTAAAAGTCTTTCCCGAGGAAGCCCGACAAATCGAAGATTTTCTACAAATTTTATATTTTTGAAGGTTTCTGAAGTAATTAATTCATCAACTTTTTTTTCGTATGGACCCTTTTCCTTTCCAAGCATTTGAAATGTTTTAATAGATCTTATCACGAGTTTTTCAGCCTTTATTATGTCTATATTTCTTGCTTGCAGTACATTTGAAAGAAGAGAAATTTCGTTTAAAATATCAATCATCAATGTCAAATTATAAAATATATATTTTCAAGACAGGCAGCCATACCTAAGTACTTTTTATTTGAATAAAAATCGTGATATAGCGCTGGATAAGCGCGCCACACAGCTAGGGTTGACCTTAAACTACAGGCAGCCCATTTTGGTCCCAAAACTCTACCAATCTTTATAATTTCAATTCCAAGTTGTTCGGATATTTTGGAAAGTTCAATTTGGTTCTTATTGGACTGATGAAAAATAGTATATATCTTATCAATAAATATTTTAAAATGATTTACTTGCTTTATTTCCTTTATCGAATCATCTAAAACAAGACGGAGGCGATGATTTAAACAGTGCCATATTATTATGTTTGGAAACTTTTGCAATCCTAGTGCTCACTCCAGATTTTCTCCCAAGCATAACACTGGCACCATCAGAGCAAAATCCTATTTAATTTTTTTCTAGGTAGTTCTTAGTAAGCCCAACGTTATTTAAACTTTCCATAACTGAAGAACATATTGTCTCTGCATCTTGTTTTTCCAATTCAACTAGTTCAATGAAAATTGTTGGTGATGTAACTGAATCCAAGGCCAATTGTAATACAACAAATTCTGATTTTGGTTTCTTATTGAAAAAATCTGTCAAACTCTGTTGCCTTTTCATCCTTTTAAGGGCTACTGCAAAAAAATTTTAAAATGTTTTATTTTAATGTATTATAGAAAAGGAGCGGATATGTGCCTATATATTTGAATATTTTTACTGGTTCTGTCCACGTGGTCATATCATAAACTTTTATAAACAAAGCACTGTGCTTATACCATTGATAAACATCAGTCAGAACATACATTTTCTTCATTTTATCGATACTAAATGAAAATTTCTTGCTGAATTAATAAATGGCATAGGCTATGCAGAATTAAATACGACAGAATACTAGGCGCCTACCTTAGAGAGAACCCTGATCACAAGTGCCATTTTAACAACCGGTTCCGCCGAACTCAACAAAAAATTAGGTATCGGTTCTGCCGAACCGGTGCGAACCGGCTGAATCCCACCACTGCATATAGTGCAAGGAAAACTGAGGCTTATGCTGCACTAGCCAAAAAAAAAAAAAAAAAAAATTCTGAATGACCCTGAGAGAGAACAAGAGTCAGAAGTAGAAAGGAATCACAAAGAAAAAAGAATGATGATATCCAATTCGGGACCCTGGGTGTGCCAAGCCCATACCAAATGTGAGCCTCTAGGGTTATTTCAAGGCACTGAGTTTTGTAGTACAATCTAAAGAAACAAATGATTGTGATGTTTACGACATTGTACGCTGGATCAGTTCAACAGCAGCAATCAAAAGGTCTTCTTCTGAGTCTTTTTGATTATAAAAGTTGAAACATCTCTTGAAGTTGATGCCGATTTGATGTTTGAATTATGAATCCTTGTCATAAGTGTTGCTGTATACCATGAGAAATTGAAATATAGGTACTACAAATACAACAATATGCTTCCTCATTTGACCGTCCTTTTTTTATGGTACGACCATTTTTTGGAATATTCTTCAAAAAATGGCACTTTTTTGGCATTTTATTTCACTCCACCCTATACACAAAAATAAACTTGTAACGATGCAAATAAATAGGCAGCGCGAGTGAACGTGATATCTTTACCATTGTCTTGTCAAACTAATCTGTCACATGGAAAGATGCTGTCCCCGCACCGTTGCTAAGTTAGTAGTTAGCGAACTTAGCGGAAATTCCTTTATTAGGTATTTCGCGTGACTTGAGCCAAGCGAATGAGTGTTCAGGTGTTCAATTACTTTTATGCTAATTATCTTACATTTGATCGCCTTTTTAATAAATACTGGACAATTTGCATGGACTACGGGACACAAGACCTAAAGACGGTGACATTCCCGTATATACGGGATGTATGGCAACCCTATGTCTGGGAGATATTGACGGCCGTTCTTCAAAATGGCAACTGTTCAAGAGAAGGCAATGTGCGTACTTTGGTTTTCGAAACAAAGTCCGCTATCACAACGCAACGTCGTTACAGAACTCAGTATGGAAAAGATCCACCTTCAGATAATGCTATCCGATGTTGGTTAAAGCAATTTCAGGAGACTGGTAGTATTCTGCACCGAAAAGGAGCGGGAAGACCGAGCACTTTGCAGGAAGATGATCGAATCCCCGAAACGATTTCTCCAAGCCCACAAAAATCAACTAGACGAGCTTCTTTGCAGTTAGGTACCACAAATGACTGGAGGTTGTTCATAACCGCCTTCACCTCCAAAGCCGAACAATAAACCCGCCGTTTCCAATTTGCCCAAGACATTTTGTCAAACGTCGAAGCTGATGAAAATTACCTTCAGAGTTGGAGATTTAGTGAAGCAACGTTTTACGTATCAGGTAGGGTAACTCGTCATAACTGCAGAATATGAAGATCAGAAAACTCTCACGCCATTCGAGGATTCGAAAGAGATAGTCCAAAGGTCAATGTCCTGTGTGTTTTGTCATGTTCGGAAGGTTTGGGGCCCTTTTTTTTGCGGAAAAAACTGACAGCGATGGCCTATCTGGACATGCTACAGCTGTATCTGTTACCCCAGTTGGAAAATCATCAGCCAGATATGGTGTTCCAGCAAGATGGTGCACCGCCACATTGGGCTCTTATTGTCGGAGAATTTCTTGACATGCATTTTCCTGGGCGCTGGGTTGGGCGTGGTGGACCGATTCCGTGGCTTCCGCGCTCACCCGATCTTACGCCGCTTGATTTCTTCCTGTGGGGATACGTGGACATTGTGTATAAGACCTTTGTGACCACCCTCGATGAACTGAAGCTCAGAATTGTTGCTGTGATCGAAACAGTTACACCGCAAATGCTGGAGAACACTTGGAGGGAAATTGAATATCGCTTGGACATCTTACGTGCCACGAAAGGTGCACATGTTGAAGTTGTTTAGCATTCTGCAGTATTGATTCTATAGGTAATAAAACTTTTTGAGTTACAATTTCATATTCCGTAAGCAGTTTTATTTTGTTGTTTCCGGTTTGAAAATTGTAGGCCACGGAAACCCCGACAATAATTTTGAATCACCCTGTATTATGATTTTGAAGAAAATATATGAGAACGCTACTTCCTTTATTAGACTAGACAAAGACAGTAGCAAATTTAAAATTGAGAAAGGAATTCGACAAGGAGACACAATATCTCAGAAGTTGTTTACTCCTGCCCTTGAGGAAGCTTTCAGAAGATTAGACTGACTCCTTTCTGCGACCAATGTGAATGGAGAGAGTGCCTAAACCATTTACGATTTGCAGATGACTTTGTGATCATAAGCCATGTAAGCCAGAGGAAAATCTTAATCAGTTATGCAGAGTTAGTAAGGATTTCGGACTAAAGATGAATATGGTTAAAACAAAAATAATGATGAACAAGTATGCCAAATAAAGGGATATAATCATTGAAGGAGCAGTATTGAAAAGGTAGATTCATATACTTATCTGGGACAAGTCATTAGCTGTAATAATGATAAATGGCTGGAAGTCAAGAGAAGAATAAATTTTGGATGGACAGCATTCAGGAAATATAGTCACATTCTGAAGAGCAATATCCCAATTTGTCTAAAACGTTAAATAACGAACCAATGTATACTCCCCACCATGACTTATGGAAGTGAAAGTTGGGCACTCACCAAAATAATGGAAGAGAAGCTGAGAACTACACAGCGAAGAATAGAACGAATTATAATATGGCGTTGGAAGGGTATACATGCTCATTAGTGGCCTGTTTTGCGGAGGTGTAAACATGGCTCCATATGTTCAGTTGACACCAAGAGAAAAAAAAAGTGTAGCTGTTGCTCTGTCCCAGGAAGGGCTTTCTACGCGTGCTATCGCTGATAAAATAGGCTGCCATCAGTGAACAGTATCACAGGTGTTGAAATTAAAGTGTGAAACCGGTGATGTGAAGAGAAGACTTGGATCAGGCCGTAATAGAGTGACTACCCCTTCCCAAGATCGATATTTGAAACGGCTATGCCTTCGCAATCGCCGTGCTAGTGCTCCTGATCTAAAACTGAACTTTGAGATGGTCTCTGGTGTTTAAACAAGTGCACGAACTGTTCAAAGACGGCTTTTGGAATGTGGTCTGCATGCCTATCGAACCAAGAAGAAGCCTTTGTTGACCCAACAAATGAAGAAGAAGCGACTTTCTTGGGCTAAAAGGCATGTTTCATGGATAAAAGAGCAATGGGACACCGTCATCTTTTCTGGCGAATCGAAATTCAACCTACATGGCTCAGATGGGAAGCGATATGTCCGGACGAAAATCGGAAGCATATCATCCTGACTGCATAACACCGACTGTTATGTTCCCCGCCGGTTAGATGGTCTGGGACTGCATAACAAGCAAAGGGGTTGGGCGAATTAAGTTTATTAACGGAACGGCGAATGCAGACACCTACACTGCTATCTTGGAGGAGTGCCTGAAACCCGTTATTAGGGATCACCACACAGACATCCAAAACTGAATTTTTCAACGACTCAGCACCTTGCCACACAGCAAAATTGGTAAGTTTTATGCTACTTAGATTTAATGATGAGTTTGTATTCTTGTCTCACAAGGCTTAAAACATTTACACCAATGCTTACCCTCGTTTTTCTCCCTTAAGGTGAGTCATACCTCAGAAATGCTGGCATTACAGTGTTGGACTGACTCGGCAACAGTGCAGATTTGAACCCTATTGAAAATTGCTAGTACATAATGTCTAAAATTTCTCAGAAGAAGCCAACAAGTAAGATTCAGCTGCAGGAGAGCATTGTAAGGGTGTGGTACCATGAAATTGGGCAACGGAATATCCAGAAGTTGATTAACCACAAAGAACAAAATATGGAACTGTCTAGCGCACAGTTCCGTCTGCGGTTAAACTTCAAAGTTGAAAACGATTTCGTGTTTTCGTTCGTTTATTATTGGAAATAGTCGTTTTCCCATGAACCAAAGGCCTTAGACTATGGTTGGGCATGGATGGCCCGGGCTCTGTTTAATACTTGTATTAAATAAAGCAATTATTTATTTTTATTATTATTATTTTTTTATTATTGGAAATAGATGAGTATACTATACGCGGGACCTGTTAATAAAAATATTCATTGCTTTGCATTGTTCTTCACAAAACTTCATATAACTCCGTTGACTGTATATTTAGATTTAAAAAGCTGGGAGTGCTGCAGTTTTGCAGTGCCTACCAACGAGCCACCCCTGATTATGACGAAATCAAAACAATTTGATACAAGAAACAACTTAGACATAATTTTACCTTACCTTTAATGACATGTTTCATGAAGATCCTGTCTATGATATACAGGACTTTTGTAAGTAGGGAAAAATATGCCAATAATCCCTTTCTTTAAGACGATGGTGAGATCCCATTTAGAATACTGTGTTTAGGTCTGGAGGCCACACATCAAGAAAGACATTGAAATTATAGAAAGGATTCAAGGAATGGCAACCAGATTGGTACGGAGTGACAATCGATATCGATATGAAGAATAGCTCGAAAAGTACAGACTGCAAAACCCGACAACTATTCTTCTTAGAGGAGCAGGTGGACTGGTAGAAGTATATAAGGCCCTGAAGAGAATGAGTAAAATGAGCAAGAGTGGTACATTTGCACTGGCAGAGGAGAGTAGAACCAGGAGGTACAGATACAAAATTTTGGGGAGTAATAGAAGGCTGGATCTTTGAAGCTTGCTTTCGGTTAGCCTGTTGTAGATCACTGGAATGGATTGTCTGCCACAATGGGCGAAGTTGATAGTTTGGTAAAGTTCAAAGCGGAATTGGACAGTCGACTTTTGGTGACGGCGAAGGAATGAGTGAATGATATATATTTTTTTAAAGGTAGATGCAAAAAGCCTTGTACTATTTAGCCAGCCATCAACCCTCGTGCCATCCCCATGGCAGGAGGATTAATGGCTAAATAGTGCAAGACTTTTTTGCATCTACCCATAAAAATACTTTTTTAGTGCTAAAATGCACTATTACAAAGATAGTAGACTCAGGTCCGGCTCCACGTGCCAGGGATGAGCACGAGATAGAAGCTGCCCAGGTGTTGGCTGCTTCCTGGTGGCAAAATGGCCTGACACGAACAACAGAACACATAAAACATACAATCACATTACACTTTTTTCCAGGCCCGCTTTACGGATGCTCTGTACCAACACAGGAATTCAAGGTGGAGATGGATTCTTAGCCTAGGGATACACACACACACACACGCACGCACGCGCTATTTAGCCATTATAATACTAATACTACAATTTATGGCATCCAGTTTAATGTCAGAAGCCACAAAACAAAACATTTTCTTTGGTGCCATGTATGGTCAGTCTTTGTTCGGTACTCTCACCACCTTTGCTTTAGTAGCCTTTAGTAATAATTGAAGTAAGTGTTTTAGTTGTAAAACCAAGATATAATTATGCGAATACGAAGATGATGGGCCTAGATATTAACGCACGTCTGTTGTTCAGAAAGGTGATTGAGTGATATGACTCAAAAACGTTAATCTATAGTAATTGAATTTTAAAAATAAAGACGTAATTCACAGTGTGGGCGGTATTACCTTCATGCCTGTAGTAATGCAGCGTAAAGAAAGCTTTTTTGAAATAGATATTTCTTTCAACATCTTAAGCGCAGAAACATAATAGTGACACTAATTGTTATGTGGGTGGTACGACAAGTTGGCGCAACATCCAGTAATGTCAAGGAAACTTGTGATAACTACTAGTAGATGGCACCACCTTTACTTTCTTTAGCATGGGAGAGATCCGAGTCTTTCACACTGCTCTGCATTTGTTTTCTGAATCATAATGGTGTAGGCAGTTGTCATCTGTTGCTATAATCTTTGCGAAGAATCTTTGCTATAATCTCCAACGACCATTTATTTATCTCCAAACAAATTTTAATTGATATTTTGTATTTGTAAATGATTACTTACACCACTCACGTGTAAGTAATCATTTCATGCTGTCCAAAGATATATCAACAAGGCTCTTCAGAGTCATACTGCAATATTCACCACTACAGCATTCAGTTTTTAATCGGCTACTGCAAACTGTTCAAAACTTAGAGAAGAGTTGGTCCTAAGGCGAGTGAAATGCGCCTGGTCCCTGTTGAAAAGGGTACCCTTTGTGGCAAGATGGAGAGGTGCCCAGCATTAATTCTAGCACCGGAATCCCCCTTGACTCTAAGACTGGTCTTAATCTGAACTCACGTCCTTTGCTATTGAATCGGTTTCACCATTAGTTTTAAACCAGAATGTATTAAACTTTTTTTTTCTTGCCTCTTACAATTTAATCGAAGAATATTGTTACACAAATATATTTTTTTCTACGAAATTTATGTCCCCTAAATACATTTCCAGAACCTTTTTATAATACAAGTGACAACTGGCAACTTAGTTCAAAAATATGATTAGACAGAAAAAATTGAAGATTATTTTTTAATAAAGTCGATTTGGTATGTTATATGTACATACCGAGTGACCGGGTGAATACCACATTCCGAGTGACGGGTGGTTTAAACTGCAGTCTGGCTGTTTTATAGGGAAGCATACTCTGAGTGGTCAGTTTATTAGGTCCACCTAGCCATAAGGAAGTAGATCCCCTTTAAGCCTCCAGAACGACCTGAATTTTTTGTAGTATGGACTCAACGAGGTGCCAAAGGCGTTTTAAAGGGATGCTGGTCCATATTGACGGAATTGCTTCCCACAGTTGTTGTTGTTGTTGTCTGGATGGTGATTTATCTCTGCTCCGAGGAGCCCGTTCCACATCATCCCACAGGTCCTCTGAGGAATCCACAACAATAGGTAGAATTCGCTCGAACGTTCCTGGACTCGGATTCTACATAATTCTGAACTTGTGACATGGTACTTTATTCTGTTGAAAAAATCCATTCGCAAATGGATACATTGCAGCTATGACGTCGGGCTGGTGACAATTTCTAGCTAACCTATGGCATCCAAATGTTGTGTCACTGGTACCAAGAACCCCTGGACATCATAAATAAATTCCTTACACCATTACACTGCTACCACCAGTCTGCATTGTTGATACTGACAGAAGGTACCATAAAATTCTCGTCCTTCCATCACCGTGAAACAGCAGAAAGCGGAATTCATCAGACCACACAAAGTTTTTTTCAGTCCTCCACTGTAAAGTGTTGGCGTTCCTGAGCCGACTATAACTGTACTTTACTGTGTTTTTGTTGGCAGTTATGGAACCCGTTTGGGTGGTTGGCTGTGATATCTCATCCGTGACAAGGTACGACAAGTTGAGTTCTGAAATGTATTTTTGGTTACGACAGTTGTACCAGGTTGTTATTGAATTGACTGTAACCTTTCTGTTACCCTACCAAATCTTGTCAGCTTCTGTTGGCCTTTTTTATCAGTGAACTTTTTCCGGTAACAGGGTCATCATTGGCGTTAAGTATAAAACTTCTGTTGAGCGGTACAAAATAAAATTTGCCGCTACTACTTCCTACCCATACAACGAAACTATGACTATAACAGAACTCAAAAAATCGTTACGCAACTGCTCTAGCAAAGTTGCAGAGCTAGGTGGCATCTGGTACATCATGCTGCAACATTTGCCTTAATGTCACTCTTAAGCTTAATATTGCTCAACTATATTAACATTTCTAAAGCGATGAGAGATCCCTCGTAACCAAATAATTATAGGCCAATTTCCCTCACTAGCTGCTGAAGCAAGATTCTATAAAAGATCGTACATCAGAGGCATTGATCTTGGAATCGCAAAACATCATGAATGAATATATCAGAAAGGTGTTTGGAAAACCGATCCGGTCTAGTTATCCATATCAAAGCTGAGGCTAGCATCCGAAAGGCATTTGAAAAGTAACAACATTTGGTAATGGTATCTCTAGTTGTCGAGGCCGACCGGGCTAGCCGAGTGGGTAAAGTACCTGCCCGGCAACCCAAAGGTCGCGGGTTCGATTCCCGCCTCGGGCTTGGATCAAAGTACTGCAAAAACCTTGGAAGGTGCAATATGGCCACAGAAGCCGATGCGCCAACAACTACCAAATCAATCAATCAAACCTCTAGTTGTCGAGAGAGCTTTTGATTCCATCTAGAAATATAGCATTTCATATATATTTTCCATTAACTAGGCCTAAGAAGATACTTTTTTTTTTATCGTATGATGTGAGCAATACACGAAGGAACCAGTTTTTCTTGCTTCCTTCGTGTATCGTAGCCGCGAGGTCCAACAGTAGAGTACGGCACCATCGTAATATCCAAGCCCGAGGCAGGATTCGAACCCGCGACCTTTGGGTCGCCAGGCAGGCACTTTACCCACCCGACTAGCTCGGTCCCAACTGATTCAAAATTCATTCCTTCTCAGAAATGAGAAGGAATGAATTTCGTTACCAGACCTCATTATTCGTCGTCTGCGTTCGGGAAGTGGGTGCGCCGCAAGAGCCCATTGTCAATGCAACATTATTTGTAACATTGCTTGTATAAAATGAACACCACCATTAAAAGACAACTTCAATTGGGGATTAATAAACTAGAATGCTGGGCTCTGCAAAATGGATACCAAATTTCAGAGCAAAAATTAGCCCCTATTCACTTCATAAAACGATCTACATCCTGATATCTAATTGCTAGCAATTCAGCATCAGTTACAAATACTATCAGCTTTTTGGGTTTAACATTATTCAATAGTCAACTTAACTTTCAGAAACATATAAGAAGTGTCTGAACCACATATTGCAGAAATTGAATGTCTTCCGATCAGTATCTGCTATATCTTGGGGTGTAGATAAAAACACTACTTCATTTGTATGAGAATTAATCAGGCCATAGTTAGATTGTGGTTCCCCATTATATGACTTTCCTCTTCCTTCGGAAGAGGAAAAGTTCGCCTAAAAGCTCTTATTTTAACTGCTCTTAATGTGCCTGTGACAAACATGCCTATAAAATGAGTCCTAGATAGACACATTTTGGCCTCAATTGGCCATGTGTCGTTAAGCTCTACTTTCCAAAACTCGCGTTTTTGAATCACTCAAAACAGGAAATCCTACAGATTAGTTAGTAAGACAGTCAACTTCCACAAAGTGTTCGCAGCGCCTTTCCTGACAACTTGATATGCTCATTTCTTTTGTGTGTACTAAAGGGACGATCGTATATTTTGAGAATATGAATAAATTACATCGAATATTTTTGAAAGAAGGGAGTGAGATTTCTGGAACAGTTGGCTGATTGATGTGGTGGGAATGAAAGAGTGGGAAAATAAAAACTGCGCCACATCAATCTATAGCTCACTGCCGATGTATCCACTGGCTACACATTCTACGTGTAGCCACTGCAAACCGTGCTGCGGCATTATTTGTGGCACGTTGTGGTGGCTACACGGTGAATATTTCTGTATTGCGAGCTTCTCTTTATGCAAATCATGCATGCCTCATGGCTGTAACTGCCTTGGTGCTTATTCTAACCAACCAACCACATAAATTATGCGAGGACGTTTTATGGGCTTAGTTCACTTCATGGCTGAGTTAGTTGGTCTTAGGCTTGGACAGACGGGTTTTCCTCCTTAAATTCAGGTATTTTTGTCCATAAAACAGGCAAATAGACCTAAAAAATCCGACAACAAATCAACCGAAGACCATTGTATTCGTTATATTTTTGTAATGTTCTAATAACAAGTGAAGGGGAGAGAACGTGGCATCTCATTTTTACGTAGCGGGGTGGCAGTTGTTTGAGCTTTAACACTTTTTTTTTTTTTTAAATGATGACATGCTTGGAACGGTTGCATATTTTATTCTTTGCGAAACCTTTTTTCTTGTAAGTAGCAATTTAGTCAGTGGCACAGAGCGAGCTTAAGTAAATCCATTTCTTTTTAATCTCCGGTTAGCTATTAAATAAATTTTAAGACTGAAGAAGTTTATAAAGAAGAGGGAAGAGCACACGCTTCAGTGAGGGTTGTTTTTATGTTCTGTTATTGATTTAATAAATGAAGTCCACGGAAAATCTTTCACGAGATAAAAACAAGGGATAAGTGGCTTTTAATAAGCGTGCGTCCCTGGTAAATCATAACCGACAGCAGATATCAAAGCCCTTGCTTATAGCATGAAGTTCCCTGAACTATAATTTATGATTTTTTTCATGTTTATTTTCTAAAAAAAAGGGAAATTAGGTTTCATTTTACCTTTCATAGTGATTCATGTTGATTATTGATGATTCAGTTCTCAGATTCTGATGCGATTTCATTTTGTAGTACTGTATTTAGTTCTACATTTTAGTCCCAAATGCACCAAAAGAGCATTTCTTTAACCCAGCGGTTAAAGGAATCAAATTATTTGTATGGACAGCTTCAGGAACTTTCCGCAGTTTATGATTACATTTATTGAACACACTGTTGTCTTTGTAGAAATTATCTCCACTAATTCAAACAAAACACTTACTTTATTACAGGCATTTCTGGATTCGCGTGTGGGATCTGGCTGTATGTGGTTGTCCCACAGTATACACAAAACAAATCTTGCAATCGATGTTACAGTATGAGTACAAGGGAGTGTACTGTTTATATTGGTATGGATGTTTTCTCTAAGGCACTATACTGGTTCAGTAAACTCAATTATTTTCTCACGCTGGTAAATGTAATGTTTTTTCTTAAGATAGAACTAAATTATGCATGGTAATCCCAAAGGCTCTTGAAACCTTTAAGAGTAAACTGTAGAGTGCCTTTGCAATTCCAAAATGGCAATTTAAAATATGAATGAATGCAGGCAATGTTATCAAATGCAGCTATCCTCTCTAGAAATATGATTTTCAGTTGGCCTCTGTTACTGAAAGCTTTCTGGACTTCGAATGGTGTTTCTAACAGTTTTAACATCGTAACACCTCCGTGGAGGACAGAGACTGATAGAAGCATGTGGTTAAAACAGTGGCTTACCAGTATGGCGGAACTGTCTTTACAAATTAGGGTGCGCAAAAGCTTTGGAACAGACACAAAAACAGGAATAAAATTTTAAACACAAATAAAAATAGAACCAATCATTTGAAATGAGGAGAAAATTAGTGCGTGCAGTTATCCGATTTCTGTATACACCAAAGGAACATAAGCAGCAACTGCGAACCTTTTTTTGTGGTGTCCCGAATACGAAAGATATTATAATACAAGATATTATATTATAATATTATAATACAGTAGTATTGAGTATAGGTAGAAGTTAGAGGAAATAAGATTTTTTTTGACTTTGGACTTAAATTTCTGTATGTTGTAATTTTCGGGAAAATATGTAAAGGAATGTTACTCCAAAGAACAGAAGCAGAAGAAATAAGTCATGAAAGAGAAAAAGTTCAGTGAGTTTGGAGATGGATAGTGAATGAATATTGAATAGTTAAGGCACGTATTCGGACTGGTTTGGAAGAAAGGGGATGGAATTTAGCTATGACGTTTTCTACAAAAGAGAGAAGTCTGTAGAACAAAAAAAAAAAAAAAAAAAAAAAAAAAGCGTCACATTAGGGTTACCCGAGAACAAAATTCGAACCCAGGCCTTTTCCATCTAGTGTGGGGAAGGCGGTCATGATAACTACCGTACTGCCTGAAAGGATTCTGTGTTACATCCAATTGAAGCACACCCAACTGCACGCGATATTGGTGGTAGGTTATAGATATGAAGTATTTCTTCCCCTACCACTTCTGACTTTTATATGTTTAGGTTTTAAAAGTATCTAGCAGGAAACCGATGTGTTAACGACATCGAAGTTAAACGCTGCATTGAAACTTGGTTGGATGTGAATCCGCCAGAATTTCGCTACAGTTTTATCTACACTCGTGAATGGTGGAACAAATGCTTGAGAGTGATGACTGTCGACAAGCAGAGCACCAACTTGCCTTCACTGATGTATAGTTTTATTGTTCTTTGGTTAAATTTCTTTTGACAAGTTCATCTGTTGCCTTACTTGTTCAACAGCTTTCACAGTCTCGGATCAGATATTTAAAATCCTGACATAGGCCCTATTTACAAAGAACGAAGAATTTCAGTTTGATAACCGGCAAAGCTTAGAATAAGTAACTCTAGAAACCCATTAAAATTTATTCTATATCCAAGTATGTATAATTAATGCCACGTGAAGAAGTACTTCGAAGAAACTTAAATAATAAGGTTTTCTCTAAAGTCCATAGCGCGCTGAATACAACTTCTTAGTGATGAATGCATGCTGAAGCCAATACCAAACTTTCCTCATGCAATAACGCTTCATTTGCTTAATGGATCGAGCAATCAAGTGTATAAACACAACGGCAGCATAAATCCGAAGCTAGAGCTGCTGATCCTGTATTTCCATCACACTGATGTGGTTCAAGGACAGTAAGCACAGATACGTGGATCTGGGAGAATCACAAATACACAGCACAGTTTTTTTTTGTCTTTTTTTCCTTTTTTTTTTGTTACAAAGTACAATAAATTTTTAGTATTTTTCGTGCATGAGCCGAACTTACGCCTTTAAAATATCGATCAATGCTAAGCGACTTTCCATCTTATTTTTTTTTTTTTAAGTTTGAAAAAAGCGAATCTAAAATGATTGTAGGTAATCAGGAAATTGGCGAAATGCCCGCTGCGTAAGGTCGAAACACCGTAATGAACATTCATCACGCGATACTGTCGGGTGGCCGACCAATTTGAAATTTGGAGAAAATTAAGTAGCTGAACTTTTCCCTTAATTTCCAAATACATTCTGTAATATTTCCGCCTAATTAACTATCGTTTGTCTATCAGGAAAGCAGAATTGTGGATAGTCTCGCGGTATTGATCACTACCAAGATAAACAAGGTCTATTTAACATATTGGATCACGTACCAATAGCGTTTCCAAGCTTAGCATCGAGTGCACTCTTTGATTCTCTCGCCTACTGTTAGTTTATAGAACGCTCTGGTTGTTACTTTATTCATTTATCTGCTACTCTATTTTTCAGGAAAATCTTGAAATTGCAGTAGTGCCATTTAAAAAAAAAAAAAATCACGCTGGAATTACGCTAATGTATATATCTTTTAATCTCTCTCTCAAAAAAAAAAACAACATATTCCTCCCCCCTCCAGCAAGTCTTCCATTTTCTCGATGATCCATAAACCAATATGGTTTATGGATCATTTACCTTACCTTTCACTATCTAGCATACTGAAGTGAAATGTTTACGAGTAGCAATGGAGTATTAGAGAGAAACTAGCGTGGTATCGAAAGTGGAGTGTAATAATACCCTACATTCAGAAATGCTTAATGCCAATCCCATTTGCGACCTCTGTAGTCTGTTTCTCTGTCCCGCAATGAACTGCAGAATGTCTTATCACAGACACAAAACTTGCTGTTGGTCAGGACCAACAGCAAATTTTGGTCATGGCCTCCTTTCCGTACAGAATCGGTTTGGCATTTGATAGTTGGCTGTCTTTTCACTGAAATATTCGAGTATTCTTCTCTTTCCCAATATTTCCTCCTAGTACATGTCACTACGCCAGTGGTTTTTTAAGCCTCACTTGGAGACAAACTAAATACATTCCGCTAAAAGTTTGGAAGTATGACAACAGTTTTCAATTAATTTTTTTTAAATTAGCTACGACACTGTAAGATTTAATATAAAAAAGTAACGCACTAAAAAACTATTTTAAGATTTTTTACTAAGCGTTGAAAATTTTACAGTAAAAATTATTGAAAAGATTAAATTATTATATAATTAAATGAAATTGAAGGATTTTAAGAATAGAAGGATATAAAAACATTCTTGAACATAATGCAATATCCTCTGGAATTCAACTTTATGGAAGAAATTTTATTAAATTAAATTAATATTAAATAAAAGATTAATATTAACAGCTATACCGATTTTTCATCAAAATATACTCCACCATATTTTACCACTGCTTTACACAGATTTGGCATTCCGGCGAGCAATTTTATAATAGTGTCTTTACTAATATTGTTCCAAGCGATCTGCAAAGTTACCCATAAATTTTGTCAAGATGGGCAGCCTTAATGGACATGACGGTCTAGAACTCCAGATGATCTCACAAAAGCTCTATTGGGTTTAAGTCAGGCGATTTTGGTAGCCACATCATAATTTGCAATACCCTTTCTGTTGTTTAGCTGCTAGAAAGTTCCTGCACAGCTTAGAGCTGTGCTTCGGGTTACTGTCTTGGTTTAATATAAATTTCTTCCATAAAATTGAATTCCAGAGGATATTGCATTATGTTCAAGAATGTTTTTTATAGCCTTATTTTCTTAAAATTCCTTCAATTCTGACGATGTCATCCACTCCAGAAAAACAGAAGCAATCCCAGATTATGATGGTACCATCACCGTGCTGTACTGTAGGCACTAAACAATGTGGTACCATTTTTATCTCAGTTGATCCTCTCAATAAACTCTACGCTAGAGTCCAAAAGTTTCTTTGTGTTCATCTGTCCACAGTATGTTTTTCCACTGTTCAGTTGTCCAATGTTGATGACTCTTAGCCCAAGCTAAGAGTTTTGATTTTTCGGTTTTAATAAGGGTTTTTGGACCGCCACACGACCATAAAGTCCTGCTTGTTTAAGACGAAGTTTTACAGTGGACATAGACATGGGAGTTTGTTTCCACTGAACTCAACTCGGATTTCAGGTGCAGTAATTCGTCGATTGCGTTTAGAAATCAGTGTTATGGTCTTATCTTGTGGTTCTGCTGTTATACACAGTCATCCTTATCGTGGTCTATGAAACTGCCAGTCTCTTTGAATCGTCGAATGGTAGTTTGTACTCCTTTAAATGAAACACCTATTTTTTTGTCAATACTTCTCGTGGAATAACTTTCTTTATACAGAGTTATAATAGCACTTCTCTTTTCAACACTCAGTTCCTTATTTCTTCCCATGTTTATCACGAAACATACAAAACTTACACCGAAAACACTCTTTTTGAATTACGGTGTTAAATTTTATAAGTTAAGAGCTTTTAAATTTATATTATTGCAAAAAAATCTAAAATCATCTACAATCTTCTATAATACTGAAACAATACTCCGCTTTCTAGAATCAATACTCCACTTTCTAGAATCATCTACAATCTTCTATACTATTGAAACAAGAGAGAGAGAGAAAATCTTTATTGCAACAATCTTTGATTATAACTGGATAAAAGGTTAAATAGTGTTGCACTTTCCTTTCACGGCCAAAAGGCCAAGGGACTTCGCCAGGGGTTTAATACTCCACTTTCTAGAATCTACAATCTTCAAACAATACATCGCTTTCTAGAATCATGTACAACGTTCTACCACATTCAGGATCTTCTATGCCTTTCTGGAATATTTTCGAATATTCTAGAAATTTCTTAAGTGTTATTTATTTTTTTTTAATGCATAATAGAAAATACTTTAATAAAAATTGGTAGTTAGTTCTATTATAATAAAAAGTTTAAAAATTAAGAATAATGAAACGTGATTCCAAACTTTTAAGCTGGAGTGTATTTGATTATAATAATTCAGTGTGTCACCTACTGTCAGCCAAACTGAACTAACAATTGCTAGGAGGCAGTCGCACTAACTCGGCTCAGTTTGTTTTCGTTTTAATTTTCCACTACTGATTCAAAAGTTCAAAGACTTTTTTATAGTGCAAAATTTTAACTGCGTTCAAGGACAAGTATACGTTTTCAGTTCATTCCCAGCGCTGTCTTATACCCCGACAGGACACGTTCATAAGCACAGTATAGCGAAAGTAGTTCTTATTCTTTTAAAACAATAATTCAACAACAACAATCTGTTGTTGTTGTTGAATTATTGTGGAGAGTGGGAGGGTAGACTACTCGTTCATGTCACCTCATAATAGGAAGACCCCAGCAAGAATGGACGAGCAAAGAATAACATTAAATTTTACTTTTAAACACATTCGTATACAATTACGTCAAGATGACAGCACTGACGTGTACCAAAATGCAAATTGGCAAGCTACGAAAACGTTTCTCTAGGAACTGCTCTCGGTCCCTCAAAAGCGAACTGTTGCGTTTGTTTTCGATTACAAAGGTATGGAGGAGGGAATTTCTTCCTCAGTGATAGACTGTTGACTACGATTTATACGTAGTTTTGGTACGTGTAGACATAGATATGTGTATCGTCTCCACGTTGGAGATGGTGGGGGGGGTTAGATAACCCGGGATTCGCAAGTCGTCCTTTGCAATTTTGGGTGTTTTGTCGAGTCCGTTGTTAACACAGGCACGTGTGATTGTGTCTGGTTCCAGTTATTCTTCACTATTCTCTACGCGGACATTAAAACTATAAAATCGGCCACGACAAAGATGGTGGTCTTTATTGGATTTTCCAGCAAATTCTTTCAAGAGTGTATTAATGACTTACAGCAACGCTAGCGATGATGTGTCAGTGCCTGTCAATACTACTTTGAAGGACTACAGAAATAATTCGTAAGTAACTTTTATTCTATTTTTAGGCAGCCAATCTGCCAACTTCTTTCATATATAAATTGTATACTGTGGGTTAACAGGTGGTTAAAAGCAGTCAGAAGGTTAAAATAAGTTTATCAAATGAAACTCGCCAGAATAAAATCCTGATAACATTCCAATTACATGCGCAGGAAGATTGCAACTTTCAGTAAGATTTGCTGCTTCTGTTTCATGTTAAAGTTAAGGAATGAATGTTACAACTACCATCTTTCCCCCAGACAAGAAAGGAGGGAGGGGGCAAGAAACATCCGTTATGCTCTTTTATACCGCGATACCCCTCCCACATCTCGCTTTTCAATATTTTATGTGCGTATGGAATTCATGCAGTAGTTTTAAATTTTGTTTAGAATACAAATAAAAATATGGGCTTCTTAAGTATCCCACAACAAAAAAAATTATGCATTTTGTTGGCATCGGTTGAAACTCTCCCTATACTGCTGACAGGAAGTTTTCATTAGCAAATTGGTTCCCAGTATCAGATGACGTTTTGACTACTTCCTCCATTTCCTGTTTGTTTCTTCTTACATAAGAAATGCTTTTATAAAACCGAAACTTTCGAATATTTCTTGGGATTGACAGGTTGAACCCAAAAATGGAAAATAAATCCCCGCAAGTAAAGGAGATTTCGCTTTTCAGTGCCGTCAGTTCCTGCAAAATCTCTGCACCCAGCAATGCAAAGTTTCGAATAATTCACAGTATCAAAATACAATTACGAGTAAAGACGGCGTGCAACCAAGAACACGCTTCATGTCCCTTCTTCCTCTTCCTTTTAACCCTCCACTTTTACAAGGCCTTCGAAGAAGGGACATCTATGGTAAGCAGCCGAGGAAAACTACAGAGAAAGAAAGTTTCCAGTGATAAAACCAAAGAAATAAAATTCTGTTTGAAGCTGACTCCGTGAAGTTATAGCTTTTTGGGTAGAAATCGATAATCGTTGTATGCTTTTCTACTGTATTCTGACTCATGTGAGATCCCTAGCAAAGACGGGGGTGGGAGAGAATGGCTTTGAAACGCTACGCTAGTTTAACTCATTTGCGCTATCTATAGCTCCGGGAGACTAATTCTTGGTTCCAGTGTTACGTTTTTGCAATCTGATGAATTTAATTAACATGCTTATTCACACAAGACAAAAACATTTAAACTAGCTGAAACCAATTTAAAAAAATCTGCAAAAAATGGAAGGAAAAATGAAAATGTCAGAGATCAGCTGATGTGTGGTACAGATGACTGCACGTCTCGTTTTTTTTTTTTGGTCCTCTTACGTCTTAAGATAGCATCTATGTATGACACTGCAAATCAACTCCAAAAGAAGGTTACTGGTATTGGATCACGTGTCTTGGCTTATAGTAAAATTCCACACGTGCGAGAATGCCTCACGGGTTAAAGTTTTTGCCAATAAACCAATCTCCAGCAACTCCAAATGGACAAAGGGCTCGGCGAACTTTGTTTACACGAAGAGGGTTGTTATTTTTAAACAAATCTTACTTTTGCTGTGAAACGAATAAGAAAGCGGTTGAATTTTGTGACAAACGTGTTACGATTGTGTTATTTAAGCACGTTTATGTTTGCTTTTATCTCTGCTTTAAGATAATACATGCTATTTTTTCGCTTTCAGAATAGATTAAATATTAATAGTAACTTTTATCCATATTAATGTACATCGGCTGTTCTTCCCTCCCCACCTATGCAATTTCTTTCTGTGAAATGATAAACACACTGAAATATATTCTTTATTTTGGATAAAAAGAAATTGGATTAAACACGTAGAAATCATTCCTTTGATTATTTTTAATAATGTGCTAAAAAGTGATTATTTATGTATGCACTGCTCAACACAAATAATCTCACCTACAGACTAATAAATACTTAAGGAAGCAAGTATATTGCGTTAAAAATAAGAGAGAAAAGGATAGCGGGGCACACAATGACAATATTATGTAGGAGATGTTGGCAAGATTGGATGGATTGTGGCAGGACATGAAAATTTCAATTATAAAGTACACGAAAAAAATGTTACAAAAACAAACCACAGAACTTATTTCACATAATTACATGTTACGAAGTATTAACTATCAAAAAAAGGAAACTAACTTACTAGGAACAGTACCTTTTGATATTTAGGCACGACCACCGTTTTCTTTCTTAACAATAGCGATTTGCTTTAGCAGAGACTCAACATATTTATAACGTTCTTCTCCAGAAAGTCAATATAGTATTATTTTCTGGATGGTGGACAGAAGTTGGTTCAGTATGTCATCTTCTGAAGGGCCTACCGGATCTCGTCAGGACTGTGATGATGGGGGGGGGGGATTATCAATGACCGCAACTTTACCTTCTAAGCGTATTGGATTTCTGGTTTCTGCTAATAAAATATGCTCAACACAGTCTTCGTCAATCGTTGTAGTCATTCGTTATCATCACAGTTTGATTCCGATATCTTTTGATGCAAACGGTATTGAAATTCACTGATCCAGATGATCTATTAACAGGACCGTACTTACACTTCTCGGGGCCCCGAGGCGCTAAGCTCTTACGGAGCTCCCTTTAAAGATACCAGAGGTCCACAGTCAAAAAAAAAAAAAAAAAAAAAAAAAAAACTTGCATATATAAACATAATCAGAAAAAAAAAACAATTATTTTTTTATCGATCTGTTTAAACACAAACGGTACAATACAAATATCGCTTTAAAATTTTCAGATTACAGAGGTCATGCTAGGCCCACCTCTATGGTGACGCCCGAGGCCAGCGCCTCATTCGCCTGTTTATAAGTACGGCCCTGTATATTAAGTCCTTTGGACTTGAAGAATCTGGTCCAACAAAAAAGGAATCCGCTGGTGTTACTGGAGGTGTTTCTTGCGTAGAACG
This sequence comes from Mastigoproctus giganteus, assembly GCF_048544385.1. Lineage (NCBI taxonomy): Eukaryota > Metazoa > Arthropoda > Arachnida > Uropygi > Thelyphonidae > Mastigoproctus > Mastigoproctus giganteus. Next base: position 98,766,236 of record NC_143575.1, read on the forward strand.
AAGACAGCAGTGGTATACGACGGAACTTCCGCTGTTTAAATTTAGACTGAACAAGGATGCACATTAGGTCAGCTGTTATTGTGTTAACTTATATTGAGGTGTTTTGTGTAAACTGTCTTATCTATGCATCGGTGCAGTTTTAGACCTCTCAATTCCACTTACATTATTTGAGCAGACCATTGTTTACTCTTCAACGATTCATACGTAAAACACTCTACCAAGGCCGCTGTAGTAGTGATACTGTCACTTACTTTCGAAATCTGTTAACTCTAGTGGCGTTACCCTATTTTTTTATTTTCCATGTATCTCTGTAAAGAACAGTACCACTGTTCTTTACAGAGATACATGGCTGAGTTGAACTGACGTTCTAGGAGCCGCCCCTTACAGATTCACATGTCCACACGTCTACATGTCCATTTGCTGGGAGAGAGAAAAAAAAACCTTCGCCTTCGCCTACCTTCGCCTGAGACAGACTAACCCAGCCATGTTGTGAAAAATTCCTCACATCATCGACGCGATTCAAACTCAGATCTTTTCCACCCGATTCTACTGTGCTATCCACGAGGGCCACGTATATCGTGCACCGTACTGCTAAAGGGTGTTTTATGGGACCTGATGCTAATTAATGAAAAGTATCCATTAATCTTTTAGGCACGTTGCGTAAGCAATGATATGCAAATTAGCATCACTTCAATCATCTATGCAGTCGCAGTTAGATGCTGACGACTGCATTTCACAGCCTTAGTTGCTTTTGCGCTAGACACACACACATCTGTGCAGTGAACTAGGACACATCTAGGAGTCTTATGCTTGTCCTCTCCCTTTTTTTTTTTTACTTTAGAAATGCTGTTCTCGTATCTTTCTTGTGCTTTCAGGAAAAAAAGAAGAAGAAAAAAACGTAGAGCCTGTCTCCCGTGGGTTTCGTTTCAAATTAAGCTGTTTGTAGTGAGTGAAACGAGAGAGCCACAGTTGTCCGGTGTGTTACACGCACACCTCAATTACCGAGCAGGAATCAAGGCTTCAGTTCTAGCAAATTCTATACAAGTTGTGTTGTTATTTTTTGGCTTTCCCTTGTTTTCTTTTATCTTTTTAATTTTTTTTTTTGAAGAGCTGGAACTGGTATCTGTTCCGGATATTAAGAAATCAAAATACAAGGTTCCAAGTAAAATTTAATTTTGTTTTGACTTCGGTAGAGTTTTTCATTCTGTTCCCTTTCTTCCACGTTCGCTGGCAAACCTTTTCATTCCAACATTGGATGATTCAACGGTTATTCTTCATTTCAGAGAATAAATATTTCATTACAGTTTGTTCATATATTTCCTCCTTCTACCAGTTCATGGTAGAAGGAGGAAAAAGGAGGAGGGAGAATATTATAGCACTTTCCGTTGGTGTCCATGCTTTTTAATGGTAATATTTCTATTTGACGTAACCACTCGCAAACTGCAGTCCAATGCAAACCAATATGGAGTAAATGCAGAGCAAATATAAGTTATAAAGATAAAAGGCAAATAATTTCAAGGGGTGGAATTCTGTCGTTGCCTACAGACACTGTTCTCTTATATTTATCGAGCTTTCAGAACAAAAAAGATTCGTGTAGGTACGTATTTTGTGTGTTCACAGAAAATGCACGACCATTCTCAACTGAACGATGTTTGTATTGCTTATTTATGTAAACTTGACTCTGATTGGCTCTCCGAGATCTTTTAAAAAACTTGCTCAATAAGCTTCACAAATACGTAAACTGTATTAGTAGTGGCAAATGATGCAAGAAAGCAAACTTATACAGCATCAGCCAAAATAAAAAAAATCTCACATTACCTACCCTTCAATTCTTTGTCCAGTTCTTCCTTGAATTTATTCAAACTATCCACTTCCACAACACCAGATGGAAGTTTGTTCCAACAATCAATCGACATCAACCATCCGCTTGCTAAAGGCAAACTTCCGGACTTCATGCCTCCTCCCGATTGATTTGAACAAGAGGAAGAATGCCACCAGCACTTGGCTTGCTCAACCTATTCAGATCCTTAAACACCTTAATCAAATCATCTCGCAGATGTCTATTCTCCCGGCGCTTCAATTTGCAGAACTGGAGCCTTTCTTGGTAAGACCACCCATTTGTTCCTTTCACTAATCTCGTTGCTATTCTCTGCACCCCTTCCAGCAGATCTGCATCCTCTCTAAAATGATGCCTCTAGACCCGAATTCAGTACTCACAATGCGGCTTAATCAGTGCCTTATACGATGTTATAATCACCATCTTATCCCTACTAGCAAAATTCCTGCATATTATTGACAAAACCCTATGAGCTGTATTGGTAGCCTATCTGCACTGCCCAGGGAATTTCATATCTGACTGCACAGTTATCCACAGGTATTTTTCATTTTCCACTACTGAGTGTAGTATCACGCAGTTGGTGCATTAATCTGAGATTACTGCTACTCATATATAGTACATCACCTGTACTACGCATATATAGTACATCACCTGTACTACGCATATATAGTACGTTGAATTTGTCAATGCTAAAATTAAATTAAACGTAGTACAGGTGACGTACTACATATGAGTAGCAGTAATCCTAGCCTATCTGCCTAATTTTTTTTAGATCTTGTTGCAGTAGGTTACCTTGATTACTATCATTAACCAACCAGCCAAATTTTGTATAACCTATAAACTTAGACATTAAGCCTGATACACCTTCAAAAATATCATTAATAAAAATAGAAAATAACAATGGGTGAGGCATTGAACCCTGGGGAACTCCACTAATAACATTAGTTTCTGAAGAGCATTGTCCACTAAGGGGATTTCCCCTTAATGGACAGTGCTCTACGTCAATTGTCCACGTCCTCTCCCATTCAATCATCCCTTTATTCCGAATGGTAACTGCCCTTAATTCCACACTGCTCCAATTTGTACAACAGTCTTTATGTGCAACAGTGTCAGAAGGTTTCCTGAAATCCAAATATATGATATGAAAATTATTTTTAGCATTTAGTTCCTTTGTTACTGCATCATGTATTCAATCAGATTGGTCAGACAAGATCCCTTTAAAAATGGATGTTGTAACCGCAGTTTAAATGCATTCCTTTCTGGATGGTTCTGCATTATTTCTTTAACCAGTGACTCCATTATTTGTTAGCTTCACTTCTGTTCCAAGGTCATGTCACCTTTTGTGAATTGGGAATAAATTCGCACATCTCCAGTCCAAGGGGATTTCCACAGAATCCAAAGATGCTCTCCTAATTATGGCTAATGGCTTGCTTGCCTCCTTTGTTGCCTCAATTAATATAATTGGACAGATCCCATCCACCCTAAATAGTTCTACTTTGAATTTCACAAGAAGTTCTATTTATAATTAAACAAGAAATTCTAAGTTTGATATTTTCTTATCAATTTTCCATGCAATTATTCAGTTGATAAGAACTGACCCGATAAATCCTAAAATAATCGTTTGTCATTTGAGGTTTTTGATGCTACTTGAGTTTTTCTTACTGTTTAATGTGTGGGAGTGATAATATTTTCATTTAAAACAAAGCAGAATAGCACATTTCATAACGCTTCTAATATTAAATATGTGGCAAAATCACTTTAATTTTGATTAAAGCATGATGTTTGCAATTAAAATATTCCACTAATCTGGTGGTCCGTGAATCCCTTGGGTGGGGGGTCTAGCTGATATTACGATATTGTTCACAAACCCAAGGAAATCTGAAATACGGAATGGAATAAATATCGTCACCATTTTGAAACTACTGTCGCGTGTAACAGAAAGAGCTAAATAACCCACGAATACGAAATGAAAATTGTCATTGAGATGGGATTTATTGCTGCTTCGTACTTAAATTAAAAAACTCTGGTTCCAGTCAGTTTCATCAAACGAGATAAATGGCCAGAGGATTTCGGTTTCGTCCAAGTTTGAGTAAAATGCTGTGATTTAAACGATTCGCTTGTTCTTTGCAACTGTAAACTCCACTTTCTTATATTACATTAATTTGGAAGGGCCTCCATAACGCTTCGCTTCGCTTAAATCGTCTGAAATTCTCGCACCGAAATCGTAAGAGGTCATTATTATCAACCGAAATCTTTTAAACGACCAGAATGTCTCGCTGCGACTTCAGAAATGATGGACGCTTATCTCCTTTAAATGTCGGCAGTTAAGTGCATCTGAGTGTCAGCATTGGGTGTAAATGACAACCATTTCAAACATGAGGTTTAACAAATAAGGAACGGGCAAATCTTAGCTTTTAAGCTAAGAAGTGAAATAAATAAAGTAGAAAAAAAATAAATAAATAAACAAACTGATTTTCCAAAGGTACAGAGTGAAAATTATCATTTTTGTGAAAATTCTGGTTAATCATTTAGGAGAATTTTTTTCGTTTAAAAGTTAGAAAATTTTGTTTTCAATTTTTTCCGCAGTTTTGTGATTGATTTACTGAATCAGTCATTATAGTTGGAATCACAGGGAAAAATCCTTAGTTGGATAAGAGGAGGCAGAGGCTTGTGATAAATGGCTGTTCTTAAGATTGGGTTGATGTAAGAAGTAGGGTTCCCCAAGGATCAGTATTAGGACCACTGTTGTTTTTGACTTTCATAAACGACATAAATGAAGGGGTAGAAGGCGTGGTGTCTAAATTTGCAGATGATGTAAAGACTAGTAGAGTAGTTAATGTTCATCGCCAAGCAGAGCTTCTTCAGAATGACCTAGATAGACTTCAGGGATAGTCAGAAAAATGGCAGCTATGTTTTAATCCAGCAAAGTGTAAGGTATTGCACCTGGGGAACAGTAACCCCAAAATAACTTATACACTTGGTGGAGTTGAACTAAAGCCAGTAGTGGAGGAAAGAAACTTTGGTATTACGATACGGTCAGATATGAAGTTCTCCGAGCAATATAGACAGGTTGTAAGGAAGGTCCATGGTGTTCTATCGATGATTTATCGAACAATTGCTAGTAGAAATAAGGACGTCATAATCCCCTTATATAAGGCTATTGTTAGACCACACTTGGAATACTGTGTTCAAATATGGAGACCACACCTAAAGTAAGACGTTGTGCTTCTTGAAAGGGTCCAAAGACAGGTAACTCGCCTGGTGAGATCAGCAAAATGGCGTCCATATGAGGAAAGACTTCGAATATGCGGGCTGCAGAGCTTGGAAATTAGATACTTTAGAGGAGATTTGATTGAGGTGTTTAAGGCTCTGATAAGCAAAATGAACGAGGATGAAATTTTCATGATTATAAATGATTCTAGAACTAGGGGCCATAATTTCAAGTTACGGTGGAGTTGTGTAGACTGGATTGCAGGATGATTTATTTTAGCCAGCGAGTTATAAATTACTGGAATAAGTTATCTACACGGAGGGTAGAGGCTGGCAGTTTGGGGAAATTCAAAGTTCAGCTGGATAGTTACCTATGGGAGGAGGGAAACGCATAGGTTATCTATTTCCTTTCCTTTTATTAATTATTTATTTTTTAAAATTTTCTTCTTTTTTATTTATTATTTATTTATTTTTTTTTTTTTTGGCTGGGTGCAGCATAAGCCATAGGCTTCCATGCATTATGTGGCCATTGCTAATACTAATACTTTTCCTTGCTCAACAGATCTTTGCTTTCAGTGAGTATGGTAGTACTAATGAACCGTCAACAAACCGTCTTATAGCTTACATTTATTAACAGGACTGGTCCCGTTGGTTGGGCACATTCTTTGGGTGTTGCTTAGCTTGTCGAATTTGGAGATGGATCTTTGCCGATCCTTGCAATCTGCATCTGTGCACCATTATGGTGAAAATGTCATATCCGGGAGTTTAGTTGATTATAAATGTAGGAAGTTTTTTCCAAAGTTTAACATATTTATATTTTTTTAATTGCGTTTGTATTCTCTGAGCTTACATCTGATACCTTTTGTGACGAGTACGATTATATTCCATGGGATACAGTGAAACGTGCTGATAGTATGCTCCTGGAGAGAGTGAATGGTTTTCTAAATATCCAGTTAATCGACGGAAGTATCCAGTACTCCATACTGAGGAAGACTTTCATGATGTGAGGTGATGCTGACGACAGTATAACAGAGGCATACAGGGCGAGAGACATACATCTTAACACGTATTGCACAAGCAGTTTGAGATGGTAGACGCTTCTGAGCTCTTGTTTAGCTTACAAGCTCAGTATATTTTTCTGTGAGCCTTTGAAATCTTTATATGAAAAGATTTCAAAGCTAATGAGACCAGATGATTCGAAATCTGAACGGAACTCCACTCACATGGGCTTATGACAATAACTTTTTCTTTTTTTATACTAGTATAGGTAATTTGTGTAAATTTTTCGGGATCCAGTTCGAGGCCTACGGTATTAAGAAAACTAAGACCACCTGGCAGATGTGCTCGAACTTGTGACTTACAGCGACTATCATTTTGGTAAACTATTTTGCTCGGAGATTAATTTCAAAAAGTTAACTGGCAAAGAGAACGGCGTTCTTGTGTGCTTCTACATATTACATTGACTGATTAGAAAAGTAAAAATAAGCCATTTCCAGTAATGCAATTATGTGGCACCGCTTTTTCCGTTTGCGTGTCAGTTTATGCATATCACTTTCTTCTGGTTGAATAGATTTTGCTGACGTCGTGTGGTATTCGAGGTCCTTAATAAAATTTTAAGAAATAAAATCAATTTTGTTATATTTGTCGTCTTATTTTCTTTTTATCCATTTAAATACAAGCATATCGGTGATCCACACCGAAGTGACATGTGTACAATCCAGGTCTAATAATACAAGTCAACGACATGAATTGTTAAAATTCGTGCCTAGGCAAGTAAGGCCATGAGATGTTAGTGTATTGTCCCTTGGTCGCTTTACCTGCTTTCTTGCAGAATTTCTGAGAGAGAAAAAAAATAATAATTCTTTCTCCCGAGTAGACTAAATTTGCTGCCGTCTGAAAAACAAAAGTCCAGAAAAATTCCTTCCGTTATGACAGAAATATAACGGGGGCGTTTTCCACAAGGCGTGGAAGAAAAGTGATCAGAATTAATATCCTATTTTAGCAGATATGGCAATTTTAGGGTATTGATACGTGTTGTATAGGTATGAGAAGTGAATCTTTTAGTTTCACAAACTTGGAAGCGAATTGAATTATGGGAGCAAGCAATAAGAATTTCGTTACTTTTTAAGAAATGCACCTATTTATATGACATCTTGTAAGGGTATATTAAATCACAAAGCGTGCTGTGAAGTTTTAGTGATGTATTTTTCAAAAGAGCGCCAAGTTAAGACTTCCTTTGCATATTTGCATTCAGATACTCTTCTCCTTCCTCTAATCAAGTTCTATCTTAACAGGCTGATAGCGTCAGTCAGTGAAACGGGACTGTGAAAGCAATCGCAAACATCTCATCAAAATCTTATTTGGACACTAGCTTGATATAGAGAACGGTATAAAGTTTTGCCAAAGAGAGAAAGGCAGAAAGAGTCAATGAATGAAATTCTAATAAGCCATTAGAAGTGTAGGAGACCACTGAAGCGAAATTAAATCACAGTTCTGTTTGTTGTCGAGTGTGTAACATGAATCAAGGGAAAAGATGTGGATATCTTGTGAAAATTTTCCATTTCTACTTCCCTAATATATGCTTTTAATTTATTTTGGGATTTTTTTTTTCAGGCAGTGGCTATTATTCAAAGTTTCGATGAATTGTTCTGCATACAGGTGTATGATTCTAGGGAGTTCACAGTTATAAAATTAGAATAAACTAAGGAAAATAGTCTGACTTTATTTGGACTGTTTACAGAACTTAAATCATTGTAATAATTTTTTTGCAGTATTATAATAATTTTAGTTTAAATTTTAAGTTGACATTTTTAAAGATAACTCATCAATACTTATTTTGATATTTAAATATTTATTTAAACGTTATTGTGGTTATAACTGGAAGAGGAACACATGACATGTCACAGAATGTTATGACTGACCAGGGAATCTTCCTGACGATCCACATATGAGTTCCGGCCATTTCTCCTTGTACTCGCTGTTGCGTGTATGCACAACTTTCTTCAGCTGATGATGATTCTTTTCTGTGTGCTAGATGTAGTGGGTACAACGACCTTAAATTACAACTTGGTCTGGCCCAAGGACTGGATCTTTCTGTGTGGAACGTCTTGGTTGCACAGGTAGTATTCTTATTGTAATTCATTTGTAAGGAAACAGGAAGCATATTCTGTAATAAAGACATGGAGTGGAATCAAAATGTCTTTCTCAATTTTGAAGGATCTCATTTTTTAAGGTACTTAAAACGATGATCGATGATATTTGCGGGTACTATTGACTTAAAACATAAACGAACTAGGTGACTAGAAGGTCAAGAAGAAATAAGATTACGTTGGAAAAAATGTCACGAGAACTCAATGTTCCTGTCTGAAATTCTGTCCAGACATGATAGGAAGGATTATTTAATAAAAGCCTTGTGGATTAACTTTTGACTTGTGGGGACTGTTCAAGGTATATGCGGAGAAATTTTTCGCAGCGTAGCCTGCCCTAGTTATTAGAAGAAATTTGTTTTATAAAGATAAATTCATTTTAACAGAGGAGGTAAACGGATTTTTGTTAATGTCATTGAGGAGATGTTAAGGGTTCAGAGAAACTTCTAATTCGGGATTTAGGGGAGTCACTGGAATGAAGTAGGTTAGTCACATGGACAAAACTGCCCTCCTTACTTTGTGTCGATCTATACTTATCTTATGCGTAAAATGAAATAGTTGTAAAAATCAACAAACGTCACATACCACCGCTGAGAAAAACTATCCTAAGCAGCTACTATTGTGCACAGCAGTCTTAAGCACGAGCGAAGGTAAGACTCCAGTACTGAGCGGCATAATCATTTTTATACTAAAAAAGCTTCACATGAGAGAGTCACATGCGAGTAATGTTAATGAGATCATCATTAAAATCCGGAACGATTTCCCTGAACTGAAGAGGCAGTTTGGGGCAGTTCAGTTAGGCACCTCAGTGGTTAAGAAAATCATGGGATCTATTCTGTTTTTATGGATACATTATGGGACCATCTCAATAAGAATGGTATTCTAAATGGGTCGCAGAATGGGTGTGTGAAGGAAAGTCTTGTTTGACCAATATAGTTAATAAGTTAAAAGGACTACGTGTTTTGGATTCATTATATATATAATATAGTTAATTGTTATGACGAAGTCACAAATCAATTGGATGTAAGAAACCTTATTTACCTTGACTTTAGCTTGTTTATTATTTGGTTTTTAGGAGCATTAGCAACTAAGGCCATATTGCTCCGGGGATATGCGGTGGTCATTCCCTGACCTTTCCGCATCCTCCGTATTTGGTGGTCACGGGCTCGAACCCCGGTCTAATCAAGAAGCGTGTGCTACGCATGCTGCTCCTGCCCACCTGGCTACGGAGGCGCCCTGACTTCAGCAAAGTTCTTGATGCGCTTCCCCATGTAAAGCTTTTATATAAACTGGAGCAAATTGGAATTATAGTAAGGACCTTCGTCTGATCAAGGGCTGGCTAAAAGACAGGAGACAGAGTAGTCATAAATGGACATTTTTTAGGGTGGACTAGTGTAGCAAGTGAAATCTTTCAGGAACTCCACTTGTTGCTCTGGTATTGGGATCCCTTCTGTTTCTCATCTTCCTTAATGACATTTATCGAGAAGCTCTCAAAGGTTTTTGATGATTTAAAAGTAGGGAGAGAGGGAGGGTCGTTAACAATCAAAAACAGGCCAGTTTGCTTCCAAATGACTTAGACCGGTTGCATAAACGGTCTGAAAAATAGGAATTGAAGTTTAATGCTTCTAAAGGTAAGATTTTGCACCAGGGGAACAGAAATCCATAAATTAATTACAAGCTAGGGCGAGTGGAATTAGTGTTTCAGGACGAAAAAGACTTGGGGCTTACATTTCAGTCGGAAGTGAATTCTTTTGCGTTAGTGTAAACAACGGCTAGAAAGGTACTTAGTGTCCTGTTCATGATATTAGTTATCAAGCAAATTTTAAACCAAAAAATATTGAACCAAATAAATCAAAAAGGAATGACAATGTAGTGGATCGCGTTGGAGAAGAGACTGTGAATGACAACGGTGAGAGACTTATCGGTTTCTGTAAACAGTACCACCTGAAAATTCTTAACATCTTTTTTCAACGCAAAAACATCCATAGATATACATGGGAGCGACCATCACTCCAACAGAAATCAATTATAGACTTTATAATTACTCACCAGAAGTCAGTATGGACAACAAAAGACTGCAGGGTAATGAGGTGCCAACTGCGGGTCGGGTCATTGCCTGTTGATTGCAAATATATTATTCTAATACCAGAATAAGGGGCAAGTGAGACCTAATACGGTCAGTAAAGACAATAGTGTAGTACAAGAAAATATTGCTTATAAACTGGAACTACTATCTCATGACAGTATTAAAAATCTTTACCAGAAAAGACTCCAGAACCACCTATCTCGCATTGGAGTAATAGAAGAGGTGAATACCTTATATAACAGCATTAAAAGTGCCATACACAAGGCTGCTAACGAAGCATTAGGCCTAATTGATCACAAATATAAGCAACAGTATTGGTGGAATGGTGAAAGAAAAGAGCCTATAAAAATGGTTAATGAATAAAAATCAGGAAAATTGAGAAGAATACAAAAGGTGCAATAGAGCAGTTAAGAGGAAAATTGCTGAATCCAAGAATGCAGCATGGGAGAAAAGGTGCCAAAAATTGATAGCTCATCAGGAGGAACACGGTCATCCGAAGCCTGGTGAAGCTTAAGAGCACTGAAAACAAACGAATCTCGATCGAATAAGAACTTTATAGATATGTCAACATGGGAAAATCATTATAATGACCTCCTAAACGAAAGACGATCACAGTATCAGAGAGTAATTACCCCTCCACCAGTAGATAACAGAGAGAGAGAAATCACAAAATATTAAGTCCTTGACTGTGCAAAATTAATGAAGAACAAAAAAACTCCGGGCACTTGGGATATAGCGATGGAACTAATTAAATATGGACCACCAAGTCTTTTCGATCTGATAGCACAGCTGATTAACAGATGTATACAGCTAAGGAAAACTCCAAATGAATGGAAAGTAAGTTATATTTCATCCATATATAAAAAAATGAAATAAGCTGGATCAGGGGAACTATAGAGGCTTAAGCGTTAATTGCACAATGTCCAGACTATAAAGTGCTTCAGTTAAAATTACGAGAGGAGGTAAAGGATAAGATAAGTGAAGAACAAAGTGGATTTAAGTCAGGTCGCTCTTGTGTGGACAATCTGTTTGTTCTACAACAGCTGGTGGAAAAAAAGAAAAGCAAAGAATAAAGATACCTTCTTTGCCTTCATCGATTTAGAAAACGCTTATGACACCATTTCAAGAAAGGAATTACGGAAAGCCCTTCAAAATATGCCAGTTGATCCAGAGCTTGTGGAACTGATTAGGGAATTGTGCGATAACAACGTGGTGGCATTTATTAAAGTTGGGAATACTTTATCTAACCCAATCTATCCAACAAAGGGGCTGAGACAAGGATGTAGCCTATCACCTTTATTGTTTAATGTTTTCTTGGAATGTGCTTTACGAGAATGGAAAAGAAACTGTTATGGAATGGGAGTACCAATTAATGACATATCTTTGTAGTCTAAATTTTACCAATGATCAGGTTATCATTGCACAAGAAGCTTATGATTTAGAATACATGTGGAGAAAATTGCATCTTACATATGACCAATGGGGCCTCAATATCAATTTTATAAAGACGGAATACCCAAGCACAGCGGAACATCCTGATGAATTGAAAGTTACAGTCTGTACATCTAAAACCTGTTGGCTTTTTCAAATACACTGGTGTGCAAAATTTAAGGACCACTCATGTTTTTACCTGCAGCTTCTCATAGGAGTGGCCTGGATATGGGAAAAGCATACCAAAGGAACCTCGTGAGGTACAGAAATGATGAAGGAACCAATCGACACAACAACGAAAACAAAACGGTACAGAGGAACTTTATTCAAAAATGGCAACATAGTGGCAACATTCAATAATGTCAACAATAATAGTTGCCATGATACAGATGCATCACTGCCTTTTTTGGAACAAAGGGAAGAGGTGGTCCTCAGTAGCAGATATGGTCACCCCTAATGTCGATGCAGGCTTTGCTCCGCCTGTCCATCCTTAGAACAATGTTGTTGATAAGTTCTTGCGGTAGCATCGTCCATTCCTCTGTCAGTGCCATCTTCAGCTGGTGAACATTTTCTGGTTGGTGTGGACGTTCCGCTAGACATCTCCCCAGAGCATTCCCATATGTGTTCGATGGAGTTTAGATCCGGGAAACGGGCAGGCCAATCCATACGAACAATGTCCTCACTTTCCGAAACCATATCAACAGCTGCAGTGCGATGGGGTGTGGGGTTATCCATAAACACGAAGTCTGGGCCAATGGAACCTCGAAGCAGATGCACATGGGGAAGATTTACCTCAGTACAGCAGCGTGCACCGGTTACAGTACCGCCTTCCAGTATCTGGAGTTGTGTACGTCCATCCAAGATAACGCCTCCCCAGACGAGAACACCTCGATTGCCATATCGATCCCTTTCAGTGAAGTTTGCGGGGTGATACCGTGTGTCAACCTCTCGCCAGATTAGCTGACGTCCATAATCGCTGCCGAGACTGAATCTACTCTCATCAATAAAGTGTACCTTACCCCATTGCGCTGCTGTCCAGTCCTTGTGTTCGATGTATCACTGTAAACGGTGTCTCCGATGGGCAGGTGTTAAAGGGACAGAGCGTACTGGCCGTCGGGCAAACAGTCCACCTTTGTGGAGACGCCTGGCCACAGTAAACCACGATATCCTGCGTCCTATGCAGCTGATTTGCAACGGATTCCGCTGTCTGGTGCCGGTCCCTCTTGGGCTGAAGGAGTATATAGCGATCATCATTGGGCGTTGTTTTTCGTCGACGACCACCACTGGTCCTTCGAACAGCTGTACCTGTCGTTCTGAAGACCGACGACGCACTTGAGACAGATGCTATGGGCGATACCGAACTCTGCAGCCACACTCCTCGCATTTCGAGCTTCCCGATTATTCAACCCCGGGTAAAGTCATCGAGATGTTGTCTACTGGCCATTTCGTTGTCTTTAGCGCTGTATGAAACCAATCGAACGTCTGTAACAATCGTGCTCACCATTCGGTAATTTACACATAACTGCTGAACTGCTGCTTTTATCTCTTTATGTGAGCCCTCTCATCACGATTCTAATTTTTTCATGTGCACCAACTTTCTACTGAAAGTACACAGTTATATAAATCGTCACAGGCTGTTTTGTTTGATTTTGATACACTGGTGTGCAAAACTTAAGGACCAACGCTATTTCTTTTAGAAATAGCGTTGGTCCTTAAGTTTTGCACACCAGTGTATCTTAGATGTAGATTAACTAAAGAAGGATTGGGGAAAGAGGAGGTTTACACAAGAATTCATCAAAGTAGAAATATTCTTAGTGCCCTGAACTCTGTATGGTGGGACAACAATATCTCCTGTAGAACTAAAAAAACATATTGGACAGTCGTTAGTGGAATCGGTAATTTGCTACCGATGTGAAGTGTGGACACTGAAAGTTGATGATAAAAAGAAGCTTAGAGCCCTAGAGATGGACTACATACGTCGGAGTGCTAGTGTTTCTAGGCTAAAGAGGATAACGAATGAGGAAATAAGAAGACGTAGCACGCAGATGAAGATATTATAAACGAATAGAAAATAGGAGATTGAGATGGTTTGGACCTATCGCTGCGCATGAATAAAGTGAGACGGCCTAAAATTGTATATGAGTGGATACTATAAGGGAAGAGAAGGCGAGGACGCTCTAGAGAAACATGGAAGGAAGGTGCACTATCGGCCACGAGAAAGAGAAATTTGAAAGCTGAAGATGCCCACGTCTGGCGACTTTTGGAAAATGAGAAGGACAAGGTGGCGATCTGCCGTATTAAGTCGAACATAGATAGATCAATCTTCTTTATAAATAATAGTAATTTTGTTAAATAACTTAAACACACAAAACGAAAATAAAATATTTAAAATAAATAAATCTGATTCTTACTTGTATTTCGCTATTCTTGAAAAACAGTCTAGGATAGAGGCGTGGTTTATATCCTTTTCATATTTTTATCTGGTATACATTGTGTACAATAAATCTTTACAAAGTTCTTATAGATTAGCAATTAATGGAAAATTTTAACATCGTGTATTATTTTGTAGATAATCCAATAAATATGTCTAGCAATGCAAAATCACCTTTTGCAAGGAGAAGTGGTCATATAGAACTGAGTGAAAAGAGAATGAAGTAAGCGGCCTAATTACAACTATGAGCGAAAAGGTTTTAAAGAAATTAATCCAATCATCGACGGAACTGAACCCAAACCTTTCGGAACCTGCGATAAAACAATTAAACTGTTATGGAACTCGCGCAGGTGCAGTTCAAGTTTATATGTAAACAGGAGTTTAGTCCATCTGGTACCTAAAATACACTGCCTGGCCATTTTATTAGAAATATGATCTAGATGGATTCTGAACCGTGGTCGACATGATTCACTTTTCTGACATAACACGTCATGAAGCCACAAGGTGTTGAAAGGAATATAGGATCATTCATGGATCACTCGATCCAATTGGTATCGAGATCCGCGTATTGGGCTGTTCAGAGCAGGTACATTAGTAGTGGTGTAACTAACTAGGGTGAGGCAGGTGGGATATAGTGTACATATAGTGTGTTCGTGTCTAACGGTACCAGGGATTTCCCCCATCTCCGCGTTGCTTTCATTGTAGGTGTAACAGTTCACTGAAAAGGCCAGAGATTTAAGTGTATGGATTTTGTAAGTGTAGTGTTGGGTATCGTTGTTCTTCTGGCCATTTAGCCGCTGGACCCCTGCTGGAGCCCAACGTTGTGCACACTATATCTCGTGGAGGCAGACCAGGTACACTAGTATTTAGATATTTATTCTGGTAGGTCTTGCCACCTAATTTCATGGGATTTCAGTGGCTAGGAACTAAAAAATAAATAAATAAATAAAATAATAATTCTCGCTCAGTGGGGGTTAAAATTGAGTAGGAAAGCCAAATGAGGTTAGCGTGAACGCAATTAAAATTTGCATCTTATGTGGGGTATAGCTAGCGTACTAGGTAGAGGTGGGGGGAGGAGATGGAAAGCTGGGGGAAAAGACAGAATATGGGGACGATAGAGTAGGCGACGCCAGATAATCAGTGGGACAGGCTCATACCCCACCAAGCGAAGAGAGGAGCGGTGGGGAGGGGAGGAGACAGAAAAGACCGTCCCCTTCCACCCGCCAGGGGAGAGGGGAAAAGATAGGACCACGGGATTAATGGGGTGAGACGCTAAAAGATTAGAGACCAAGTAGGGGTAATGCGCAATTTTGAACATTTAGATTTTGTTGTGTGGGACATTCGCAGTGTGGTTCAGTCAGGCAGGTGGGACACGTGCCCTGGATGCTAAATTTGGGGGACGCTTTTTATAATAAAAAAAATGCAAAAATTCCAAAAGAATAGTTTTCAAGGGGCTCCATCAACCCTAGTTACGCCACTAACTTTAAGTCTTTAGTAGTCTTTCACATATTTGTCGCTGTGGATGGCTGCATTGTTATCTTAAAAGCGTCCCTGTCCATAACGTTCGTATGTAGCACAGTTGGTAGGATCATCGTCCTCCCCACACCGGATGGAAAAGACCCGGTGTCGGGAGGACGAAGTCCGGTCGATGACTTTAGGAATTTTTGTGGGCCTTTTTCACAACGTGGCTGAATTAGTCGGTCTCAGGAGAGAACAGCATGGTTTTTTCTCCCTGACACTCGGGTTTTTCTTCCAGCAAACAGAAAATTGGCCTCAGAACACACTCAAATTACTGACAATATACACGGAGCAATATGGTCTTAGTGGCTGGTGCTCCTAAAATCCTACTACTACCACCCAGTCTATAGAAGCAAACACCAGAGGCAAAACTACCATTATGTTGGGTCCATCACCTCTGGAAAAGGGGCGATTGGAGAGTTAGTGAGCCGGATTTCTGCCTTGTGTGATTTTTAAATATCATTTTAGGGCCGTTTAGCAATCTGGTTTGGGGAGCATAGAATTCATAGTTTCATCTCTTGTAAGCATGCGACGTCGCCGGGCGTATCTGATCCGCAATGATATTCGGATACTTCATTGCCCTCGTGTGTAGCACAGTAGATTTAATTACAGTCCTTACACCGGTGGAAAAATCCTAGGTTAAAACCACGTCAATCCCGTCATTTTCATTGGCTTTTTCATAACGTGGCTGGCCGACCAGGCTAGCCAGGTGGGTAAAGTGCCTGCCTGGCAAACCAAAGGTCGCGGGTTCGAATCCCGCCTCGGGCTTGGATCAGAGTAAAATGCAAAAACTTTGGGTGGTGCAATATGGCCACACACAGAAGCCAACAACTAAAAAAAAATAAATAAAATAAAATAATAATGTGGTTGAGTTAGATGGTCTCAGGCAAGGGGTTGCATAGTTTTTTGCCCACAGGACTTTTGTGCTTAACATATACCTAACTTAAGCTGAAGTGGATTGAGATCTGATTATTGGATAGCCCATTGAAGTAGGCTGAATTCACTCTCATGTTCCTAGGATCAGTTCTGTGTAATCTGTTCTTGTTACATGGTTCATTATCCTATTGGAAGAGGCGCATTATAGCCTTAGTCGCTGATGCGCCAATAAAACCCAAAACAACCAACCAACTTATTGGAAGAACTCATGTGCAGATAGATAAACTGAAGTCACGAAGGGATGTGCATCGTCGGAGACAGTTTATATATAACCTGTACCATCCAAACGTTTCTCCGCTGGTATCAAGGGTTCACCATGAAAACACTCCCCACACCATTACACAGTCGTAACCACCACCGGCCTGCATTTTTGACAGTTCGCAGGTGGGCCCATGGACACAATATGGCGAAGACAGCATGTCTTCTCCATATTGTGGTCTTCACATCAGTGTGAAACAACAGGAACTGGGATTCGTCATGCGAAGCGATGTTTTTCTTCCGTTGTATTCCCGAACCCACTGTACTGGTGCCTTAGTTTTTTGCTGACAGAGGCCGTTTGGGTTATTTGGGCTGCGGTGAGTCCTTTATTCTGAAATACCCCCTTAGTAACTTTTACTGAATTGTTATCTGATTGACTGTAGCCTTTCTGTTACCTTACACCAGTCTTCTCAGCCGGCGCATCCGTAGCCAGGTGGGAAGGAGCAGCAGTGCGTAGCACACGCTTCTTGATTAGACCGGGGTTCGAGCTCGTGACCACCAAATACGGAGGATGCGGAAAGGTCAGGGAATGACCACCGCATATCTCCGGAGCAATATGGCCTTAGTTGCTAATGCTCCAAATAACAACAAGAATATTTTCTCAGCCTCCATTGCCCTCTCGCAAAAAGAAATTTTTTCTGGCAAGAGGATCGCCGTTGGTTTAATGTTATTTTATTATTGAACCAATATCGGTACACTTGAGGCACAGTCGTGAGCGAAATCCCCAGTATGGTTGCAGTTTCCTAGATACTCACATCAGCGCCTCTGGAACCGGCTGCAATGCCACGTTCAAACGCATTTCGACCTTTCCTGTTGCCAGTTCTCCCACTGAATTGAATACATACTGCATCCCTACATGTCTGTCCACCTGATTTTTATTGCATGATACGAACATGTAATACTGTTACCGAAGAAGTGCTCCATCTCATGAAAGCGATAGGTATGCCTAATAAAGTGGCTACTGAGTGTATTGTCCGAACCTCTATGATCCTAATAAAGCGGCCAGGCACAGTTCAATACCAAACATTTTTATATGTTTTGGAATTGAACATGTCAAATTGTTCAATGTATACTTTTTACCATCGAAACTGACTTTCCTAAAAGGAATTGTTTGCGCACACACACACACACACACACACGAGACATTTCATGTCTAAAAAGGTGATCTTCACGCCACTAATAAAATGCCATCGTAGCACAGTTGGTAGAATCGCCGTCCTTCCCACACCGGGTGGAAAAGACCCGAGTTCGAGTCCCGTCGATAACGTGAGGAACTTTTATGGGCTATTTCACAACATGGTTGAGTTAGTTGGTCTCAGGCGAGGGTAGCATGGTTTTTTTCTCCTTGAAACTCTGGTTTTTCTTCCAGAAAACAGAAGAATAGACCACAGAACACATGCAATTTACAGACAATATACATGGAGGCCTTAGTCGCTGATGCTCCTAAAACCTTACTACAACAACAACGACCTTAGGTTGGGATGGTATCAACCATCTCAGATGGTATGAAGAAACAAAATCCACAAAAGCTGTTCTGGTTGGTTGTCATTCCTATTTTTCATTTAGCATTTTTCATCTCAGGATTCTTAATAAAACCATATCCACTTTCGATTTCTGCCTGCCTGTATCTGTTATACAATTAGGACTTTTAAATATTTATTTCAGAACTAATTTTTTAGAAATGTGCGAAGATAGATAGATGGCTTATGTACGTGTAATTTTATTATAAAGATGGATGGCTTATGTATGTGTAATTTTGTTATTAAGTTGAGGATTGTTGTGATAGATAAAAATTTAGTAACTTAATATTTTGCTTTTGTCACATGAGAATACTTCATGAAAAATTGATGATCCACTTTAATATCACGTGATATTGAACAGATCTTTGTACGTTTCTATTTCCTTTTTTCGTTACATTATAAATAAGGAAAAAAGGAAATGTCATATTCGAAATTTGTTATGATTCATGAACAGATGATTTTTTGTTTGGTATTCTATGCAGGGTCGTCATAAATATTGCAGTTTGCGGATTTCTTATTATTATGATGGCTTCGAGGAACTTAATTTTAATATTGTAATTTCATCTAAGTTACTTTATTTTTGTATTTAAAGGTTACAACTTGATATCCATATGAGGTCTTGTTATCAATAATTTTATCAGGAAATACTTAAGAATTTCTTGTGTTATTTACTGTGTGCACATATAGAGTGTATTAGCGAGGTGTGATCGTTGCGACTTGTCCAAACATGTTTGGTAATTCTTCTAGACATAGAAATGCTTGAATCCCCCATTTATTTATCTTTGTTTAATCTTAATTAGAGTGGTTTGAATAAAAGGGGTTCTTTTTATGTGTTTCATCGCATTTTAAAATGAATTATTTTACTTAGCAGTGAATTTTACATGAAATGTTGTTTCAAATGAAGAAAAACTGCAAAAGAAGCCCACGAAATATTATAAATGCTTTCAGAGATGTTAGCTGGTAGACGGAATTTACTTTATAAAAATGA
This sequence comes from Mastigoproctus giganteus, assembly GCF_048544385.1. NCBI lineage: Eukaryota > Metazoa > Arthropoda > Arachnida > Uropygi > Thelyphonidae > Mastigoproctus > Mastigoproctus giganteus. The sequence goes on from NC_143575.1 coordinate 98,785,597, forward strand.
TATTCAGCTGACAGAGGAGGAGCAAGAGTTTTTGTTAATACCATTGAGCAGTCATTAAGGTTCAAGTAAACTGTTAAAGAGATTTTCTAAACACAAAGGGGAAACTGTAACAGAATCGAAATCCACCAGCAATCTAAGACCACATGGAAAAACACTCAACTATAAGGGATGTATAATTATGGTTATCAAATCGGCGAAGTTCGAAACTTAATTTGTCTGTACAGTAGGTCTTAGTGGGTAGCACTGTTGATCTAATCACCGTACTCCAACACAAGTGGAAAAGGCCTGAGTTCGAATCCTGTAAATGACGCGAGAAATTTTTAAGGGCTTTATTTCACAACGTGGCTGAAGGAGTCAGCCTCAGGAGAGGCTTTCATGGTGTTTCCAGGAGAAAACCCGAATTTTCCGTCCAGTAAACAGGAAAATTGACCACAGAACATACCCAATTTGCAGGCACAATATGCTGACGCCACATAACCTTAAATTTCTTTGGCGCTTAACAGACACACTATACAGTAATGATAAGAGTATTGTAAACAAGTTAAAGAATTTGAACTTTTGATCATGTTAACCAAGGTTGATGTAGTTGAACTTACTGAGGTTGGCTGAAAGATAGGGCTGTCATAAATGGTCAGTCATCAGGGTTGACCAGTGTAACAAACTATACTGACAGCACCAATTGATCATTATTTCTCTCATAGACCTAAACATCTTCATACAGCGATCCCCAAAAAGATCTACATGTACTAGCCTACTTGACGCCCTGTTTAAAATGCAAACAGCTTTCAGCAACAAATCACAGCTGAATATAATTTTCTTTGATATATCTTCGAGGGGTATTTAACGGAAGATGTCAAACGTCATTTGAGGGTCAGAAGGGCTGTTAACAATTCGAGCCAGCCATGTTGCTTTAATAGGACCTGGATCGGTTGCATATATGGTCCTAAAATGGCAACTAAAATTTAATGATTCTAAATGTAAGATCTCTTTGTTCTCTTTTGGAGAACAAAAATCCCGGCGCTATGTTTTTTTTATAAGTGGGGAGGGAGAGGAGCTAAAATTGGTGAAAGACGAAAAAGACAGCTGTTGCGATTCAATCTGATGTGAAAATTTGCATGCAGAATGAACAGGCTGCTAGAAAGACTCATAGTATCCTTCCATGGTTTATAGGGCTAGTGCTGATAGATCCTTCTATACAAGATGATAGTTAGATTACATTTAGAACGTTGCATTCAGGTCTGGAATCCGCACTTGAGAAAAAAAAAAAAGACAGAAGGGTTCAAAGAATGGTGAACAGATTAGTGATGAGTGCAAATCGATGCGTATATGCAGAGCAGCTAAGAAGATGTGATCTGCAAAGTTGGACAGCTAGATATCTAAGGGAAATATGATTGAGGTACGTATTGAGGTTAGTAAAATGAATGAGGAAGGTCTGTTTTCCTTCATAAGTGAAACGAGAATGGGGGGGGGGCACAAACAAACTCATGAAGTTCACCTATAGGTTTCGGATTGTCGGATACTGAAGTAAGTTACCTCCCAAGTGGCAGAGGCCGAGAGTAAATTCAAAGCGGAATTGGTTGTTTACCTTGTGGGCATTGGAATTGTATGAATATTCTGATTATTATTATTTTTTATTATATTGCTTCCTCGCATAATTTGTCCTTACTAATACTAAATATAGCATTCTTTAAATCGCTTGCGCAGTCAAACAGAAACCTCAAGAATCATAAAACAGTGGCTTAATAAAATCTTTCAAGCCTTGACTTTCACCAATTGGATGATAATTGGAAGTTATCTGGAGAGAGACTCCATTTACAAGATGAATGTATCCCTTAAGGAACATTCACCTGTTTTGTGGGGTGGTTACAGTGAGTCAGCTGTACGTTTATCTTTCTAACTTATCATAGCATTCAAATGCAGTTTCGCCCTTCTTCAGCTTGTTAGTTCGAATCCACTTAAGATCTGCATTCTGTGACAGTAGCTGAAGTCGTAATTCATGTTTGTACTTTAGTTTTCAATTCCCCGAGGGACCGTTGTTACCTCGTGGCAATGCTTAAAGAGAGAGGCCGAGATCAAATCTTCAGATAATACCTCGGGCATGTTTCATTTTCAGCATTGCCGGGTTGTTCCGGCCGTAACGTCCCTCGTTTTTCAAGCTCTAAATACCCTTGAAAGAAATTGGCGTTTATTGTCGTGACTGCAACGCGGGCACTTGCACAGCTCCACGGGGAAGTCTTAACGGTAATCTAGCTATCCGTGAGGCGCATGCAAAACTAATAAATCGAACCCTTCTTATGCGAATCTAAATTGTGTAATATATTCTACTTTAAAATTGATAGAGCCGTTCCTGAAGAAGTAGATTTATAGCGAAAGGACAGAATGTATTTTCCCTTCTTCTCTATCCATCGGAACAGGAATAAACGGGGTGGTCTACCAAGGACAGGCATGTGGGAAGGGCAGTTCTTTTCTTCTTCTAATCCCTGCTTGTATTAAAAAAAAAAAAAGAAAAACAGTTCATGAAGAGCGTTTTTTTTTTTTGGGTGCAGGCAGGGATTGTTTTCAGGAAGCTTTTAAAATATTGTGGCCACACGTGACAGGGATTATTTGTACACTTCTTCGGTGGAAGCAGAAGAGTAACATTAATTCATGTTTGTTAAATACTAGTACCTGCTTTATTCCAATAAGGTTATAAACTTATTTAAAACTAAAAGGCGCTTGCAGCAGGGGACGTAATCCCCATCAATTCATTTGCAAATGATTAGCCGTTGAGCAGTTTTGTTTCTTAGGTCCTGTTCTTTGGAAGTGCGTCCAGCCTCACATACCCGGAAGCTACTATCAGCTCTTACACGCCTGTAATTCAATCTGAAATTGATCCTCAAATGTCATTACAACGTTTCTTTCTGTAATGGTCCTCCGGGACAGCTACACAAGGTCATGAGTTTTCAAGATAAACCACAAGAACATTATCTTGTTTTGTGCTATTACGTGAATCCGAACGTAAGGATTGCGTGATAATGATTTAAGCTTTCTTCGAGTTAGAGTTCTGAATCAGAACATTATTTGAAACCAATTCCATCTATAATCCTTATGTAATAAATAATAAATCTTTATTGTACAAAAGAGAAGATAGTGTTTTACACGATAAGATATACGCATTATTATTAAAAGACAAAGATTAAACGTGCTAGTTAAGCTGTATACCATTTAAGTTAATTAGTAATTTTAAAGGAATTATCCTTTGTTGTAACATTAGTGGTAACAAAGATAAATGGTTAAGAGCTGAAAGTTATCCTTACGTGTAACTCACCATAGTAGGGCGGTTTCGTCTTAAGACGTAACTGTGGATCGTTTCTTCATAGTTCTGAGGAGTGGGGTACCTGACTTAAATCTTACCGAGAATATTACATCAAGCTGTATCTAGCGTGTCCAATTAATGATGAGAATCACGATACTTGGTTGGTCGAAGGCTCCTCAGGATCAGTTGCACATATCCAGGTGGGGCCTAGCTCACCTCCCAGCGGTGGTGGTGGTGGACAACGTAGGGTCCCACTAGGCGCCCTGCGGCCAAGAACCCAGAGAAACAACAGAACCCAACACAGTACTATACATAAACAACATACCACACACACTTCTGGCATTTACACAGTTCTGTATACTTCACAAGAGTATTGATGGCGAAGATGTGTGAGACCACCGGTGGCGCCTTACCCTAAATACTATGCAACTATGGGTTCATTGCTATGATCACCGATCACAGAAACTAGCAGTTCAGATGTGACACGGATGCAGACTTAAACGTTCTCACCAGGAGACGATAATGAGGGCATCATTTAGCCTCCTCTGTGTTCGTAATGGATGGACCGCCTGTACCTGGCTCTGGTAGGGGGCAAATACGTAGTCCAGCTGCTGAATTCTGGTCAGAAGTTGTGCAGATAGGGATCGGCCGGATAGCACCAGTCTATTTTTTTGTGCCAAAAACGTTGGTGAGGACTGTAGGCGTGGTGAGGGGATAGTCCAGGCGCAGAGGTCCTATATGTTAATGGGACCCCTGCAACCTCCTGGCGTATTAGTCGACTTAGTCCCATACTATGCTTTTGCTGTGGTTGTTATCCGTGTTTGTTGTTTGCTTGGCTGTTGCCCAGGAGATCAGCCACTATTCCGTAGAATAGAACAACTTTAGGGTAACTCAGGTTGCTCATGCTTTTTTTTTCTATTTACACTATAGTTGTATAAATGTTAATGCATATGCACTTTCGTACAGGTTTACAGCTGGTTCTTAGCAACCCAGCTATGTTTTTTGTTGTTGATGGAGTTGCAGTTTGGTGTGATTCCAGAACTGCGAAGTGTCTATTTCCATGACCTTCCCACGAGTGACTGGCATCTTACTTTTCACATCATGTTGTCGAACTTCAGTCCCCAGGCCCCTACTCCTCTGTTGACAACGATTCAATATTGACCTCCCACAGCTTACCTGAAAACATTTATCAGTTACAGTTGCTTACAGTCTCAAGTAGAGACTCGTATAGGATTTAGACCAAAAAAGCCTCAGACTGCAGGAAGAGTTTACTGACTTACGAGTTAGTGCATTGGCATCATTTCTGTCAGTAATAATTTCTGTCATCGTCTCATCAGTAATAATGAGATAGGGTATTCGTTATGCAGGAATTCACAATACGAAATATTATCTAATGATGCCACTGCGCAACTTCGGTTGCTTACTGTACCACCATCGTATAGGTGGTGGTACAGCAAACATAATAATATAACTAAAAAATATAGTTAATTTAACTGATTAAATTTTTTTTTCTCTCTCTCTCTCTCGCACACACTCCCATCAAGATTAACTTGGATTACTTATTACATTCAGAACTATGAAAATTATTAAGAAACGAGACCCTTGTTAGAATAATAGAGAACAAAAGACTGTTATGGTAAACACGATATTATTGATGATTTTGACGTCCCGGATTGGCGTTCCCGGAATAACTTTCATTCTGAGCCCGGATTGTGTACAGACAACAATCTTTCCATGTCTAAGTACTATTGCCTCTAAGAAGTCAAGTGTATTGGTTTTCATTTTTGAAACAGTCTCAATATATTACAGCTATACTTTTTAATAAAACGTCAGAACTATCCCCACATATCGCATCCTTTGCCTGTGGTAAAGACGTTTTCACTTTAATATCTATTTATATAGGAGCCACGTACAGTAAATATACCTAATCATTTGAGTCTCTATTGAAAATTACGATCCTGTGTGAGGAATGCAGCCAGGCTTTTGTCTGTGGTGTTAAATGTAAAGTAATTAACCTTCGTAATTAAATATTCTTATCAGCGGTGATGGCTAAACAGTGGGGAGAAGAGGATTGTTACCATTTAAGAGATGGGGGATGCTAAATACATGCGTGTGTTTAGAGACCCGAAGAGTATATGAAACAGGAATATTGTTGCCCAGCATCTGAGGATGGCGTGATGGAATTCTGTTCTTGAGAATTTATTGTTTCCAGTATCGGAGAGAATTTTATCAGCAAACAGGCAAACCCCACCATGGAATACCTGCAGTTTACAAACATAGTATACCGATGCTTCACAACTATAGCGTATGTAGACTTTAATCTAAAGCAACCCAAGCCTCTCAGAGAATGGAGTCTTCCCGACATGCAGAGATTGCTGATGTATTTTGCGATCGCTGTTTGTTATTTGGTTTTTAGGAGCATTAGCAACTAAGGCCATATTGCTATAGGGGGGATATGCGGTGGTCATTCCCTGACCTTTCCGCATCCTCCGTATTTGGTGGTCACGGGCTCGAACCCCGATCTGATCAAGAAGCGTGTGCTCCTGCCCACCTGGCTACGGATGCCTTCGCGATCGCAAGGAACTTTCTCTGGTTGAAGTAAGCACCGAAAGGATGCCTTCCAGATATTTCTCAAGATTTGCTTTACCCAGACGACTTGAAAGAGTGAAGTTCACTATGCATGACTGCAGCTGATAACTGTAACCGTATTTGAGGTTCCAGCCTCCCTCATACTGAAATAGATAATCCCACAGGAAACGTTGCGTTTGTTGGGGTTTAAGGCAAACAGAACTGCTAAAAAGTTTCTGAATGTGTGAAAGTAAGACTGCTTCTAAAGAGGAAATCTAAACGTAATTGGTTTATGATTTGAGAGAAATGTATTTCAAGTAAAATACCGATCTTAATATCTTCGAAATATTTAAATATTTTTTTACCCTTATGTGTAGGAGTGTGTAACGATTAGCATGTAACGCTGGCTGAAAAAGCAGGAATAACTCACGCACAAAAACTCATCTTCCGCTGCCTGAGATCGGCTAACTTCATCCAAGATTGAAGAGGTCTTTAGAAATTCCTGCTGTCATTGAAATCGAAATCAGACCTATCCAAACGGGTGGCAGACAGCTATGTATCATGCAGACTAAGTTGCCATGAAAGATAATACCTTCGGAAGAAAAGATGACATCGAAAAGGTTGGAGCTTCACTCTTTAGGGCGAGATCCACGGTGGAAAGGACCAGTAAAGGTGGACTGAATAGCCTTTGATGGTAAGATCCTAAAATGAAATCATCATGATCTAGCAGATCTGCATTATGACAGATTTGGTTAATCATCTGCTTAGTATTTCATGAATGGATTTACCATTTGGGGATAATGGCACACTGATGTACACATTAGCAGCTCTGTCCTCATGGTACAGGTAATAAGGCGAAACATACTTTGAAGACAGTGGCGGTCCTGTCTTCCGTAGCATGATTTCTTGATGCGAATACACCATAGAACCTCGAAACTTCAATTAGCACTGAGATTTATTCTGAGAAAAAAGCCACATTTCCGAAATATAGAGAAGGTATTTTTAGGAAAAAATCGGCACTTTAATGGGTTCCAATTTATTTTTAGGTCTGCGCGTTTTGGTAACACATTACACAGATTTCTCTTCACCGAATACTATACAAGTAGTAAACACATCTTAAAATTATGCATCTGTAATTTTAAGTTAAAATGAAACATCGATATCCAAATCGCATCATGGCAGTCATACACATTCATAAAATGAGAAAGAGGGATTGGAATTGAAGTTGAAACATTTAGAAAATGGATCGAGAATTTAAACCAAAAAAAAAATGGTGTGGTTGAAGGCCTCTTAAAATGTTTTTGGAGCTACGAGCTGAAACTTCTTAAGATGGTTAACGCCTTAATTGGCTTTCATTATTTTATATAATTTGTTGTGAGTACTCTGGTGCCTTTTAATTACTGTGTATATTAAATCGTTGTATCAAAGGGTATTATTGACTTTTCTTATATTTACTGTAGTAACATTTCGAGTTATGATTTTGTTATAAAATAATCATTGAACTATTCAGACCATAATATTAAATGGCGCTGATTATGAATATTAAACTTTTAGTTCTGAAAGGGGTCAAAAATTGTTTTAAACTGAGTTGTGTGTACAGAGAACTCTAACTTGCTGAAATTTTACCAGTTCTTTTATTATTTTAATGATTGCATTTATTAAACGTTCAGAAATGTTTCCGTGCATCATTTGTATCAGATGAGAGCTGTTGAATTCATTGGCTGCTGAGAAAAAAATATACAAAAAAAGTCATAATGAGATACTGAATAGATAAATTGCATTAATGTGAACGGAGGAAAAAAAAACCCAACTTCAAAATTATAAAGAAGCGCTACCTGAAATAAAAAAGAATATTTACAGTAAAAAATAAATAAAAACGGAAGATAAAAATCGGCATCAAAAATTCTCTTTTGGTAGCAGAAAAAGTCTAATTTCATTTGCATGACAAATTATTTATATTCCAGCCTAAAATGGAAGTGGATTAAGTGAACACACGTCTTTTTCCTGGAAGAACAATGATTTATTAGGAGGTTAAAGTTTTGTTGGACCATCGATCATGACTTTAACAATTCCCGAAGAACAGACTACACTTATCGTAAATGTGGGCCGTTCCCCGATGTGTGTTTGTGTGTGGAAGAAAGTTGGATCTAATCTGGGCAGCTGGGCGTGATAGCGAATAACAATCAAATATGCATGGACTTCTGAAATGCATTGTGGGCAAATTACTGCGTATGATCGCAGGATAGTTTGCCTTCTGCTTCTTGTTGCTACCAGCAATAATATTTTCTTGAGAGAGAGAGAGTTTATTGGCTAATAATATTTGAATTGTTTCGATTTTGATCTTTTCTTTTGATGTGGTGGAAAACTTCGAAGTTGTGGTAATAAAAAGGTTCAAGCTTTTTATTACCACAGTTGAGTTTTATTTTGGAATGAAGCAGGCACTCATAATAATTCTTTCGTTAGATCTTCACAGGAATCTTTCTTTAAGAATATTTGTATTTACCATCTCCAATTCGTGCAGGTTCCAATGAGCAACAATCGATGCGAATCTATTTCATTAGATTTGACAACTTTTCCTCAATAGGAGAACTTTTTTTCCAGCTTCTCAGGATGATCCCTGATTAAGAAACAAGATTTTGTTTTATTAGACAATCTGTTACTCATTATAAAACCCATTCTTGAATATATATGCTTCTCCACAACCTTTCCTCCGCGTTTTGCATCTACAAAGATATACCATATTTGTATAGCATCCTAAAAGTCTTGGAATATTTTGATGTTAATCAGAATTAAGCAGATGAATTTTTAATTAAGAACTTATATACCCGGTAATGTTTTTTTCCGCCTAGTTTCACAACAGAGTTGTGAAACTAGAGCTCTGACTGTTAGACCGCAGAAGGGTACTGTAAGCAGTTTAGCAACATGCATCGTATGGACCTCCAAACGAGTTAAGCGCGGTTCAGTTGTTTCTTTGTATAGATGACTAAGTCTAACGGTGGGAATTGACCTCATGGGTAGCACAGTTGGTAGGATCGCCGTCTTCTCCACACCAGGTGGAAAAACCCAAGTTCGAGTTCCACTGATTGAGGGAAGAATTTATATGGGTCTTTTTCACAAGGTGGATGAGTTAGTCGGGCGAGGGTAGCTTGTTTTTTTTTTTCCTCCTGGAAACTCGGGTATTTCGTACAGCAAACAAAAAATCGACCACAGAACACACGCTATTCACAGCAATATGGCTTTAATCGCTGATGCTCCTAAAATCCAACTATAGCAACAGCTAGATTCCAGCACCAGTTACCCATCAGTGTGATTCACACAATGACTTTAACATGCAAAATTGCCAGTTTCAAAATCAGAATGATTGTATATGGGGACCATATACAATCATTCGGACTTAATCGCGTTCTTTCCCATTTTTATTATCACTAACATTCAGTCTGTTATACTTTCTAACCTAGCAATAGTCATTTTTAACATAAGCTAATTTGCTCCTGGAGTGCTTGTACCAGCAGGTACCTGGTGTACTGGCCCCTTGTAGATACTTTTTCTCCTCTCTTTCCTCGTCTTCTGCTCCGTGTACCACAGTTTAAATTGGTAATTTTTTTTTGTTTGTTCATTAAAAGTGGATCCATTTTCGGGATTCGACCATTTAACTGATGCTTTAATCTGAACTTTGTTAGGTGACAGTTGGTTTCCAGATAACGACTTTTTGATCTTTACCGAACTGATTCGATCTTTATTCCTTTACAAGTCAATTCTGGACAGATTCTAAAAGCTAACCGAGAGCACTTCACAGAAGGTCAAGTGGCTCATGTTGTGTACAGTGGCCTAAGCTGCCCATACTTTGATATGTCAGACGCAGTTTTCGAAACCATCTTGTGCAGACTTTGTACCAAAGTTTATTTAATCTCAATTAGAGCCAATTTTATGATTTAAATGAACATATTTTTTTCATAATTAGACTAATGCATATTTAAACATCATAAAAAGTTTCCTATTTACTGAAATTTAATTCCCTCGAAGTTAAGGATCATTTTGACAGTAACATTCCTCAAGAAGACCATTTTTTGTTTCAGCTGAATACTGGCTTCTCAAATAGGTCATAAGTGGTACGTACTATCTATTGCTTCAACAAAGAACAACAGAGAGCCAACAAAATGGCAATACCACGACCGCCTAAATCAGTTAGCAGTAGATGGACTACGATTGGTTGAGATGATCGCAATGTTATATCGTTACCCAATTTCTCGTATGTAGGTCCGAGAAAGCAGGATGCACCACTATCACAGGGCTACGCGGTACGTCCGAATTGAATGAGGCGGTACCTATAAATAAACAAAAAAGTTGAAACTCATCGACGAATCCTACATCACTCGCAAGCTACAGCGCCTTGAGGCACACTATTGTCGATTTACTTGCGTTTGCCAAATACAAAATACAGATAGGCTACAATAATTATGAGTAATTCTCCACTATTTGTCCATAAATAAAACAAAAAAAATCGTCTTATCAGCTGACTTGCTGAATATGCTAAAATACTCAACATTCTAAAGTCTGTCATAATTCAACTATTACGTCCATAGGTGTTGTATTCGAAAACTCCCTCAGGGATCTAATCTTGGTCCTTTACTTTTCACAGTTCATGCGAATGACATCCCATCGGTATGCATTAATGAGAAGGTGGTATGTGTGATCTTTGCTGAGGGCCAAACCATTTTAAACAGTAGCTAATAATGAATACTGCATCAATCTACAAGTTGTCATAAATAATTTTGAAAAATGGTGTTACTAGTGATTGCTTAACTTAAATCCTCTAAAGTGTTATGTTACCTAAGCGGACAGGCAAGTATGACTACAAACTTGAAGACGTATTTCCATAATTGACAGTATAAAGGTTTATTTATTTAATCAGGTAAAGAAAAGTTACACCTACCCCTTGACAGCAATCAAATGCTAGGAGGGTAGCAGAATTATAAAGGTGAATACAATATCAATATTGGGTAAAATAAAATATACAAATTAAGTCAATAATTAATTACAGAAGTTAAGACAGATTAGGTTCGACATATTGTTTTGAGTACGTTCAGCGTTTGTCCAAGAAGAGTGCAGGGATGCCGAGAAGATGCTGCAGGCTCTCAGGAACAGGGGAAGGAGCGCAGATGCCGGGAAGATGCTGCAGGTTGTCAGGTACAGGAGAAGGAGCGCATATCATCCTCCAGCACAGTAGCCATGTAAAGCAATGGTGATATGAAAGATCTAAAATTGCAGGACTGTGTAGGTATCAGCTAAAACGTTTGATCTGTAGGCTTTGTCGACGTAAATTGTCTCAAGGTTGATATTCAGGTCGTGTTTGCTGAGAACTGATTCGAACTGATTTGGTTGAGGGCAAGTCTGATCAAAGATGTTTGCCGGTTAGTTATTCTGCTGTTCTTCGTGGGGCGGATGATAAGGCTATCGATGTTAGGACCATCCAGTCTACCCGAAATGAGTTTGGAGAGATCCAATGAGTCATTCAGTAGACATACCTGCAACGTCACCTACTCAGCACACGGAATGACAGGTTTTGTTAGAAGGCATGGATCCAATTTAGATAAGGCAATAGTCGTACTCTACTCATCACTGGTAACACCCATTCTAGATTACGCTTTAGCTATCAGAAATCCACGTTTCTCCACTCTTGTGGAAGATGTTGAAAAGCCTCAAAGGAGTTCTATCTGATTTCTCTGTTACAGGAATGAGATTACGTACCACACCGAAGATTATGCGAACATAAGCGATGTTCTCAGATTTAATTCCTGCTACAACAGAAGAAAATATAACTTAAATTTCCTTTATAAACTTATTAACTCCAACTTAGTACCCGAGATTGCTCGACGTCTCATCCACTTATAAAGAGAACTAATTATGGACTACACAGTTACTTAATCGCATGATGCGATACACGAACTCTACGTACCTTGACTTCCTCGAAGTTGACTTCAAAAGAACTCTAAAGCGCATAAGAAGTGAAATAAATGTTTAAACATATCATATTATTAATATTTTAATTATCATTAAATATCTTAGAATATTTATAAGCTATAATTTCTGCATATTTGACAAATTATGTTCTTTACTGCTGCCCTATTTCATTCTCACGTAGTTACATAGTTACAGACACATTTGCACGTTTATCTAAAGTATATATGACTGCTAATTGTCTTGTTTCTATGCTTAGACTGTAAATAGGTCCGTATATATGTAAATAGGTCTGTGTGTATATATAGTTCTGGTGGCTGATTAGTAGGATTTCCCTGTACGCCACATTGTACATAAATAAATAATCTCTGCCTGAATCAATGGCCCATCGAACTAAGCTTGGTGTCGGAAGCCCTAGAAATTTCTGCCTCTACTATCCATATTTAATACACACCCATACAGTCAGCTTCTAGATCACTATAAGTGATTGAATGCCTAGCATCAATAACGTTGACAGCTTAGCTGATACTTCGTGATAGTTTGCATAATTGCAGAGTGCAGACCCATTAGTCATAATTCTGAAGTGCGCTGGACCATTTCCTTGTAAAGGACTGAGTCTATCATCGTGGACCACTTTCCAACTTAATTCCTAATCTCAAAGTATTAAATACCTTAACTAAATTTTACTTGTTTTGTGAACTGTGTAAATCTTTTTAATATATATTAAATTTCTTGAGCATTTTAAATCCTTTATATTTACTGTTAAACTTCTGGCCACATGCCGCGACGAATATAAGTATTATTATACTTGTAATGTATTATATAATAAAGATTTATTACAGTAGAACCATGGATTCGTGTTAGTGTCAAAGAGATAGTTCCATGCTATTCCTTTCGGTTCTTACACATGCGTGCATTTCACACTGTAAATACAGCCTCGAATGTAAAGGCCTTTAAGAATTCCTCCCTTCGATGGGATTAGAACCAACACCTTTTCCAAAAATCCGGTAGGACAAAAGTTAGGGTGCCATTTAAGATCAATGTGTTCTTTGATCTTAAATTTCTTTATCAAACCACAACATGAAAAGAGACATTGAGCTTCTTGAAAGGGCCCAACGATCGGTAAAAGAGCGACCGTATGAAAGACTAATTATGTGGGCTACAGAGCTTGGTAACCAGGCACCTCAGAGGTGACCTGATTGAGGTTTATAACGCTCTGAGATGGATTAGTAAAATAAATGAAGGCAGAATTTTCTCTGTTATGAGGAATTCTAGAACTTGGGTCCATAAATTCAAATTACAGAGGAAGAGGTTTAGTCTAGATCAGTGTTTCCCAACCTTTTTTTTACCATGCCCCACCTAAGTCTTTCTAAAATTCTGATGCCCCCTATGTAACGTTGGGAAACACCGATATACATATTTTTTATATTCAAAAATTGAATTATTCCCTAAATGAAGCCTAATTACAACTTGTTCAGGACACAAAACTTAGGTTTTAGGAAGAAATCATTAGGAAATTATTAAGAAAAAAACAGTAAGTAAATTTTCAAAACATATAATGGACAACTAAAATTCAAGTACAAAATAATTTATATGAAAGATTTTTTTATAATATTTTAATTTTTAGTAATTATTATTTAATTGTTTAATAATTTCAACATTCCATGTGAAGTCACTTCTAGATAAGTGCACTAAATTTAGTGAGACCCTTGTGCTTGATGCTTGCCGCAGAGAGATTTTATATTGGGCTCCAATTTAGTCAGCTTCAGTCTCAAGTCTCCCCGTTTTGTGATATCCAGTCGATTTCTTTTCTTTAGGAACAAATCATTTATGGCACTAAATCCACATTCAGCTAAATATGAAGATGGAAACGGTAACAATAGCTCTCTTGCAAAGTTGGTTGAATTTGGGTATTTAATTTCTGTTTCATCACAAAGCCATGCCATCGCTCCTTTTATATTGAATAAAGTTTTAACTGACTCATCATTTTGCATTTCTGAGAGTTCTTCTTGGTACTGCATTGATACATCAGACACATCCACTAACATTGGTTGCATCATCCAGGTTGGAAAATCAATTTGTTTTAAATCAGAAAACCTTTCTTTTAAATCAGCGGACAGAATTTTCAGATGATCGACAATAACAAGTACAGCGGTATCAGTCACTTCACATTTTTGCAGCCAACGAAACTGTTCAAAATTTTTGTTACAAATATATTTTTGACATAATTCAATAAATGTAATGAAACCAAATATCTTCGCTTTTGCATCGACGAGAGTTTTATTTGTTCCTTGAAGTTGTTTATTTAATATATTTAGTTTTTCAAAGATATCGGCTAAATAACTCACAAATGCTTTACCATCGACCGTTAACAGATGCTTCATTTCAGGTTTGTCACTTAAAAAGTCACTAATAGTATCAAATAGTTCCATGAATCTTTTCAAGCAGTTCCCTTTCGAGAGCCACCTTACTTCAGTGTGAAGTAAAAGTCTCACATGGTCTCCATTTTGTTCTTCACAAAAAAGCTTGAAGAGACGCTCACATTTGGCATTAGCTTTAATAGCATTGACACATTTTATAACTGATTTTAGTACTTCATGAAGAACAGGCGAAATATTTTTAGCTACCAAGTTTTCCCTATGAATAACACAATGCACAAGAAGCATTTCTGGATTCTCATCTTTCATCAATTTTAAGCAGCCATTTTTCTTGCCCATCATATTAGGAGCACCATCTGAAGCGCAAGATGTTATATTTTTCATTGGTATATTATTGTCATCTAAGTAATTTTTTAGCTTATTATATATATCTTTGGAGGTAGTGGTGCTCTCTAATGATTTACAGAATAACATTTCTTCAGCAAAATTACCTTTATCAATATATCTCACATAAGTTATCAGTACGGCTTCACTGTCTCTCAAAGTTGATTCATCCATTTGCACTGAGAATTTTCTTGTTTTCAGCTTTCCAACAAGTTGTATTTCAATATCTTCACTCATTTCATCTATTCTTCTGCTAACAGTATTGTTATTGAGTGGCATAGCTTTCACGTCTTTGTCATCTTTTTCCAGAACTGTTTTAAGAAATGCTGATATTGATGGTTTGATTAAATTCTCTCCTATAGTATGATTTTTCCCAGATTTAGCAATGAGTAAAGAAATTTCATAACTAGCCTCAAGAGTACGATTGACAGTTGCAGTATGAGCAATAAACAGAGACTTTAATGTTGCTCTTTTTTCAAAATTCTTCTTTAAAGTTTGAAAGTAATCTAAATCTGAATTTACATGAGCATTATGTTTCGCCTTCAAATGCGCCTCAAGACGACCTCGCTTCATTGATTCGTTGGTCAAGCATTGTTGGCATAAAAGACAAAAAGGTGACCTTTGATCGTGGATAGCGGGTATGAAACCAAATTTTAAGTATTCCTCTGAATACTGACGAACTTTTTTTTTACTTGCACTACTCATTTTACTGCGCAACTGAAAGAAATAAATATAAGATAAATCAAAAACTAAAAATAAACTACGCATTAAAGTTAATTTAATTTTATTTTAATATATCAAAATTAATTATTAGTACGCTTTTTGAATGAATAAATCACACGAATTACTGAATTCGGGCTATTAAATCTGTGGTCTCTGTGAACAAGCAGATAAGTCTAATTTGTCAAAAATGAGATAAGTGCACTATAATAAAGTATTTATTATTTACTATTATGTGACACGCAGCTATCTTCGTTATTGTAGTTTTAGCGTGAGTAATAAATATTTGTATATTCGAATATATGCGTGTTTATATGAGAGTGTGAAGTTTATTTTTCCTCTCCTGCAAATTCGAGTTTTTGGACTTATTTGCTTATTTACTGAGACCACAGAAATACATATATGACAAATACATACCATTGTATATCACGGTTCTTCATTAATAATAATTCTGTGCGTGGACAAAGTAATTTTTATTTTAATCTGAGATCGTCAAACCTATCCAAATGTACAGTCACGATGCCCAAACGAGCGTTTGTATGAAAGGAATTACCTATTTCATATAACATGCTGAGTTTGCGGTAGGCTACAGTAGACAACCACTTTGCTTGCACATTGCATATGCCATAAGCAATCGTCCAATACAGTATGTACTATTCCTTCACTAGGCATAGTAAGCAATACTCTCCGAGCAAACTGTAGTTGATATTACTCCCAACTTTCAAGTGCAGCTCTATAGAAAGTACAACATTTAACGAATGCTTATTTAAAATTGAGATACCAACAATTCTTCTTTTGTACAAGTTAAATCATAGTAGGCGGTTGTTTTAAACTCTAGACGAGCAATTTTTGAATTGCCCCCCTGAACAATCAAATTGCCCCCATGTGGGGCGTGGGACCCACGTTGGGAAACACTGGTCTAGATTGTAGGAAGTGTTATTTTAGCCAGCGAGTCGTTGATTGTTGGAAAAAGTTACCTTTGCAGATGAGGCTTGACAGTTTGAATAAATTCAAAGGTCAACTGGACAGTTACCTTCGTGAGGAGGGAAACAAAATTTATATTTTCTTATCTGCTTTTTTTTTTTTACCAGTGCAGCAAAAGCCTGTGGCTACCTTGCACTATATGGCGAATACCATTACTGTTTCATTGGATAAATTTTTATTATTTTCCCACATTTGGAGAAACACTTCGACTCTTCTTTCTGGATAATCCTTCTCATTAATTTCTTGACGCAGTTTCGGAATGTGAATTTTGTATCCGGAATCATTTAAAGTTCATATGAAGTTTGGAGTATTTTTAGCTCACTTAAAAACCTACTTTTGGATTTTCTGGGCAGGGGGTAAGTTCGCTCTAGGGTGAACATGGTCTTCCGCTTCCAGAGAAATTAGCAACCCTTCCTTTTCTCCTCGAAACTTAATTATTGGATAAATAACATATTTTGAGGATGATTTGGTTGAATACCTACTGATATTCTTGAGTCTATTTTTATTCGCTTTAATGTTTTTTTTTTTAAACCACTACCGGCTTTCTTCCAGAAGTTAAACTTTTTTTTGTGCGAATATAAGCAATAATTTCCCTTAAGAAGTGGTCTTCGTTCTTTGTAAGTCAATATTGTAATTTTAATACGATAACTGGGTATTTCTTTTGTGTGGGAAAAATAAACTTGTGACAACTCTCACCGACAGATGTTTCCTTAATAGTAAAATTGTCTTTTACAGTACCTCCTATTCATCCAAGTAGACAGCAAATGAAAAATAAAAAATCCCATTCCGCCTGGAACCAGAAAGACATTTTTTGTTGCCTTAGTAACCGAATGAATTAAAGATATGAACTCGAGAAAATCGATTCATTTTAAAAAAATTCTTCATATCAGTAAATTCCTGCTCTTACGAATGCCTTAATGTAGTGCCCAACAAGGATATTACATTAAGATGAAAGTTCCTTATTAAAGACATTCAATGCCTTCTTAGAAGCAACAAAACAATCTACGAACAATAAAGTGTAGTGTTCACCTAATTTAATATTCCACGTATCTCAATAGAGCAGCGATCTCGCTGTTCATCCCTTCTCTTCCCTATTCGTAACCTGTTGTGTGATTCTTTAAGCAATATTTAATTTCCCAAACTCGTTGCTTCTTATTTTTAATTTCTTCTTTCTTGTATCCAAGAGAAAGGATATTATACACAAAGACGTAGGTTAGAAAACTTGGGAGCTTCGCAGTATGATCTGAGACTTGAAAGCCAAACAAGATAATCTTCTAATACGTAAGAGCTTCAATTAATTATCCTATTTTTTCTAGGAAATATAATTGCGTATGCGAACTATTATATATTATCAAAGGGGCTTCGATAATATTCAAGATTTAGACTTCACTACTAAAAGTAGGTCGCTTGTTGTTGTTGGTTGATAATTTAACTGTGAGGATTAAAAGCTTTTAAATTTATCTGCTTTTATTTTTAACTATTACAAGCGTACCGACGTAATAGAAATCAAAAATCTCCTTTCAGAACAACGATTACGCAGTAAAATTGTGTCACATGATGTGGTTGTTGTTTGCTGGATGAAAAACCCGAGTTTTCGGGAGAAAAAATCACGCTACCCTCACCTGAAACCAACTAACAAAGCCACGTTGTGAAAAAATCACTTCCATCATCGACGGGACTTGAACTCTGGTCTTTTCCACCTGCTTTGGGGTGTGCGGTGATTGTACCAACTGTGCATCCACGAGGACAAATGATGTGGTGAAAATAGCGTTAGTATTAAATTCGTTATTTCATTATTAAAATGAAAGACAAAAGGTCTTTCATTTTAATAATAAAAGACCTTTTGTTTATTTATATTTTTCTGATCATTAAAAAGGATTGTTTGCTTTATCGATGCTGAATGGAAAACTAATTGTGAAATACTCCACCGATTTTTTTAATCGCTATGACGACCATGTTTGTTCCTGATAAAACCATTCTTTAATGTATGTTTATGCAAACTGCCCTTGGGTTGGCACCTTCCGACACGTACTGTACAAGTATTCACTCGAAAGGCCTTGATTAGGAATCGAGTTTATGGTTTTAATAAGATTAATTAAATTCGTATTAATACAATTAGTATTATTTAAAGAAGTTTTTATTATGAAATCTTGTAAATCTGTTTTGTTGCAAATCTTTGGCTGCTCACTATTGTCGCATGGCTGCAGATCTCAATGGCTGTGTTGCAACATAAGAAATCCACCAAAAACTAGATATTGTGAAAGGCCAAATGAGTTGAGTTTCGTGTGACTCTCTTTCTTGGTGGAGGCGATAAAATCCAAAAGAGAGCGTTGAATAGGAAATTTCTTTCTTTCTGTTTTTAAATTCCTATTGTAATAACTTCTAAAATGTCTCTGAAATACAGTAAATTTCTGTTTTCTTTTTTTTGTGGGGAAGGATTACGGGTGCTACAGAGGCCGAGATCTCTGCTTAATGGATGAGGATGCAAATTACTTGAATTTTATAGTTGTTTTACAGTCGTGTCATTTGGCAAGGCTCTCACGGAAAATGTCAGATCTGTCCACTTCGTAAAAACACAGTTTATACCAAATCTGTTGAGGTAACAATAGCATTTGTCGAGAATACTTGCGATACAATTTAAAAAATCCTTAGTTTGATCACGATTAGAAAGAAGTGGTCGATTGATGATCCCTGTATGTCACTGTGCGTGATGATCACGGCTGTCTGAATCGAGTCCAATTCAAAGTATTTCAGCCATAGTTAAAAACAGACTAAGGAATAGTCAACGAAGTCACTTCCGCTACCAATGGAGGAATCCTCAACCTCAGTCAGCGACGGGATTCGAACTCAAGTCGTTTCCACTCGGTGTGTGTGCGTGAGAGAGAGAGAGACCACAGATTTGTGCAGATTTATAAAGTAAATATGCATTAATTCATGTTGCATTTTCTAGCTAGAGACCTTCAGGAAATGGTATTAGATGTTGCTATTGTAATTATCTTTTAAATTAACTATTAATTTTCTTTTGCTGATAATAATTAGTCGTATTTTCTGAAAAGTCGATTATTTGAAGATGTTTCAAATTATGTGGTGATAAATGTTAAGTTCAGCGTTATTTATATACATTACAAACACAAGATAATGAAATTTTGCACTTTCTCTGCAGTGCGTGATCAAACCCATTTCAAAATCAAGATTGAAATGGGTTTGATCACAGATCTGAATAGTCTTGAATATAGTTACCACAAAACTAATCTGAATAGTTTTGTGGTAACTATATGAATGAACGTGCGGAGTTGGGGGAGAGGGACCCCGGTGCTGCCGCTTAACAGTCAAAACTACATGAATGAACGGATATGAATAAAGATATATTTAAATAGTCAGTAAGCTCACTGAACTAACTGGATTGTATTTCGTGAGAACTTCATCCGGGGAACTTACTGTATCGCAGACTACTCCTACGTTATTTGGAGCTCTGCTCAAGTAGTCACATGTCTCCAGTGTGCTTCATTGAGTAGCTGTTAATCTTTGTCTGGCCCTCGCAGATAGCGTAGTGGTTATAATCGACATCCTTTCCACACTGTGGATAACCTTTGGGTTAAAATCCCATTAATGACACAAGGAACTTTTATGGGACTTTTTCACATCGTGGGAGATCGTTGATCTCGGGCGAGAATAGCAAAACAGGCAAACCAACCACAAAACACATGCAACTTACATGATATACATGGGAGTTTGTCTTCTCGGGTAACGCTAATCTGAAATATATCATTCTTTATTTTCAGTAGCAGCTTAATCGGCATGGTACTGTGTTGTCCTCCCTCTTTTGGAAAGATCAAACTCGGGTCTTTTCCACCCCCAAATGGGGATGGAAAAGATCCGAGTTTGAATCCTGTCGATGACATGAAGAATTTTTATGGGTCTTTTTCACAATGTGGCTGAGTCAGTCGGTCTCAGGCGAGGGTAGCATGGTTTTTCGTCCAGCAAACAGCAAATCGCCCACAGAACACACGCAATTTACCTACAGACATTATGCACCGCGCAATAGAGCCTAAGTTGCTGATGCGCCTAATGCCCTACAACAACCAACGCCTTCACACGGAATTTGTAATTAATATCTGAAATGATTATCGGGCAGAAGCAACGCCCAGAAATAACCGTGTCGGATCCCCTTTATTGTGTGCAGTGTGTGATGGATACTCTGACACTGTAATTAGCTGGCGCGTATCAGGCCTTATTAACGACACGGTAAAGGCTACATGAATACCCGTCAAGGATGTTCTTTCTCGAAGTTCCAAACGCTTGCGAAACAAATCTTAAGAATGGGTGTCTAAAAACGGCGTTCATTGCTCGCACAAGTTGGTGCTGTTAAATTCACCTTCACACTCGGCGGGGCTCGTACGAAGTGACAAACAATCAGTCACCAGGCGTGATTTACTTTCTGGAGGTCATTAAGTGTCGGACAATTACGAAAGTGATTTAGCGTCATAAGCAGACTTAACTGGCCCGTAATTACAGCGAAGCCATCTGAAACCGCAGTGGTAGTCATTAATTTTATCTCTCCTCCAATAATTATCCCTCATCCAGGAGGTGCCACAACTGCGGAAATGCACTATTGATGACACCTTTTACGGTCTTTCTTGACCCTTTTTTATACAATAAGGCGCACAGTTATGGGTAATTCTCAGGAACCGAGGGAGAAAGAGTTTTTGCCGCAACTTCAATGAATTTATGGACACCGCTTTTTTGTTTTTTCTTTCTCCTTCTGTAATTAATCTTCACAAGTTCGCCATGCTGGCCGTGAACCTCCCAGTGGGAACTTTTCACATTCCCTTCAACTTATCCAATGCTAGTTGATACAAAATGTAGTACTAAAGGTCGAAACACAGTTGTAATTGATTTTTCCAATGGTCCATTGGACAAACGTAGAACTTAAGTGAAACCAGCTTCATTGTTTCTCTAGGGCAGATAATGTGGCTGGGAGTAGTCTTACTAATAGTTCAGAACAAGCTGGTTTGTTCTCCTGGCTTGAACTCCGGTCTTGTAAGATTCCAATCTTACAACTCCAGAAAAATAATAAATTTCTGTCTTTGGAATTAATTATTTTTAAACAGATAGGGTTAGGCTAATGGCTGGTGTATCTGATGTTTCCACAGGTTTGTTTGAGATAGAGTGCGGATTAGCGGTGTCAATGAGGGTAGTTCGGACTAAGAACGATTGAAGTGTCAGTGGGAGACTGTTCTATTTACTTGTAAATATAATAGTTCTGTATTCAGGGTAATGGAAAATAACTTAAACTTCGGGTAAGTAAGTACAAAGCGGCTTCTGTAGCCGAGTGGCCAGGAGCGGGAGTGCAGTAGCACACGCTCTTTGAGTAGACCGGGGTTCCGGCCCTTGGCTGCTAAATACCGTCGATCTGCCAAACTGCAGTGAATCAGCGTTGCAGATTATGGTCCATTTCCCTCAACTTTAATCGTTGAGGAGGCTTCCATCCTGCAGTGGATTGATAATGGCCACAGTTTACCTTTTTTTACCTTTAAGGTACAAAGTGACCGACCCTGCGACTCGGTTGAAAACTGAAGGGCGTAGCAAAAAGGATTAACGGATTAAAAGAGAGTGGCAATTATTAAGTAAAGTAGCCGATATAAACTTACTTACTCCACGTATGCTTTTACATCGGAGACAGATAACTCACTCTCTCTTCCTATCTACCACTGTTTCCTTTCTATAATAAAGTATGCAGCTCGACCTATCAGTCCTATTTATTGCATATCAGTTTAACAGATAACATAATTTGTTCCGAGAACTATACACCTACTTCTGGGGGAAGGATGGCTTGTCCATACAGGACTCGTTAAGGATAAAGGAAGAAGACATGAGCGAATTAGAATAAAGATGAAGAAAGAGAAATTGATGGCGATAGGTCAAAATTTTGGAGGGTGAGGAGGGAAGAATAAAAAGGAGAAACGCGAAGATAAAAAAGACGGAGCAATGTAGAGAAGGGTGGCGGAGCAATTGAGAAGAGAGGACGGAGTGTTGTGAAGTGGAGAGAAAGATTTTGGAACGGGAGTGAGAAAAGGGCAGGCGCAGTTCAGTGGGTAATTAGAAGTAAAGTAATGGAAAAGGTTAAGAAAGAAAATGTTATAAGAAGTGCAAGTGCTTAGGTGTAAAATGCAGAGAAGCGGAGATAGTTGCTAGAAAGTATGAAGAAAATCTAAATGGATGGGATGGCCAGAGGAATGTTCTAGATTCAAGAGCCTTTGTTTTTTTGAGAGTACCAGCAAAGAATGCAGATTATCGCTTGCCCGACTTCCTAAACGAAGGATCCAAGAGCGACTCCAGAGATGTACTCTTAGTGGACCAGTAAGCCAAACGACCTTGGAAGGCAGCTGCATAGAGGGGTAGGAAAGACCAAAAGCGAAGGATCGCCAACTGGAAGAGAAAGTAAGGAAGAAAATAAAAAGTAAAAGTCCTCTGGAATTTTGATTCTGTTAAACTGATAGGCAATAAATAGGACTGATAGGTCGAGCTCTATACTTTATTATAGAAAGGAAACAGTGGTAGATAGGAAGAGAGAGTGAGTTATCTGTCTGCGATGTAAAAGCATACGTGGAGTAAGGAATAAGATGATATTGTCTTTAAAAAGGAAAGTAGGCGCTGATTGGAGCCATAATTTGTTTATAAACCCCCCGAGACACGTATTTGTGCGTGCGCTAAGAGAAGGTTATGGTCCTTGAGAAGGTTATGGTCCTTGAGGTAAGAGAGGGTTATGGTCCTTGAGGTTGTCACAGACATTCTCTCAGATATGCCAGACAAGCTGTTCTTGCTACCTGGGAGTCTAAAACGCTGATGGAACTGATATTCGGGTGACACTTAAGTCAAGTGGACCCAATTTCGGCGAAGTCCGGACGGTCTATGACAGCCAAATCCTCTGCTTGCACCTTCACTATGGTGGGACTGTTAGTAATCCTGGGTATAACCTCCATGCACAAGTACATGGTGGGTGACCACCCAGGGGTGAACCAACGTAAGCAGGGGTCGAGGTGTGGCGCCCACACCACATGGAGGAACGCCGCCCCTCTATGTTACCAGGCAGTACTAGGTGGTAGATGACTCTCATCAACCGGTGAAATACCACCACTTTGCTTATTGGAGGCTTGAAGTGGTGGAACCCATGTTTAGTCTCTAGAGCTAAGTTCCGGCCAACCCTTCCCTATCTCTTGCATCATGCAGTATGATTGATGATTTTTGAGGTTGTGATGAATGTCGTGGCAAGATCCAATATTCCTTACATTTCGAGGGTACAGCTCTAAAACGGTGTTCGCAGGCCGGCCGCTAGATAGTACACCGGACCAAACCTATTGGTAACTCTCTAGGAGGCTTCCGGATCAGCTAGTGTATAATCTTGCTACCTCTACTCTGCCAGATAGTGACTGGAGGGAGTCCGAGTAGTGTGTATGCGGGGAGCATTGTCGAGGCCACGTTATGTCAAGGATCTGGGTATATTCTTACCACATGTACGCCATATCCAAAAATTTCATTACTTCATACAGCATGTCCCACCCACTTTTTCTTACTATTGAATACACCATGAATTGTCAAAATAATAGAGCAAGCTTATCTGCGAAAAGACCTAAACCTCCCAAGGACTTCCTAATTCATTTCACAAATATACGTGGTCTCAATTCTAATCTCAACGATGTCCATTTCCACTTGCAGTCTTCCAAACCCCATGTACTTTTTCTGACTGAATCTCAGTTATCAGTTGATTCAACTACTGCTCATCTCAGATGTCCAAATTATTTGCTGTATGATTCTTTCGCCTCAAAGGTGGTACTTGTGCATATGTCCGTTCTGATATTCCCTGTCAGAGACTTGGCAATTTGGAATCTCCTCTCTTTGATCTTCTCTGGCTTAAAATCTCTCTACCTCATTGTGTCAAATTCATCTGTTGTCTCTACCGTTCTCCCAACTCCACTAATCACTTGGAGCTCTTTGACTTCCTCTCTTTGCAACTTGACTTTCTCCAGTCCAACTTTCCTAACAGTGAGGTAATTTTCCTTGGTGATTTTAACGTTCACAACTCCAGCTGGCTTCCGTTTTCTAGTTACACCGACCCAGCAGGTCGAGATGCTGAGGCTTTTGCAATTACTAACGACCTAGCACAGATTGTTCATTTACCTACAAGAATACCGGACAATCCTAATCATACAGCCAATACGCTTGATCTTTTTCTCACAAACAACCCTTCTAAGTACAAGGTCGAAGTGAGAGGTCCTTTAGGCACTTCAGATCACAACTTGGTGATTGTCTCTTCTCCAATGGAACCTTTATCTCATGGCTATTCCCAACCTCGTATTATTTGGCATTACAAGAATGCAAAATGGGATGACCTGCGAGACTTCTTTTCTTCTTTTCCTTGGTCTGATTACTGTTTCAAAACTTCTGATGTCAACGTTTGCTCAGATCGTGTCAGTGAAATTATTCTTGCAGGAATGGAATCCTTTATCCCACACTCCACTTTAAAATCTCGTCCTTTATCTAAACCTTGGTTCTCCAACAAATGTGCTAAGGCTGTCCAAGAGAAGAATGTTGCATATCGTAATTGGCTTGTTTCTAATTCTTCGGTTTCATTTTCTGCCTACACCAAAGCTCGCAACAACTGTAAAGCAGTTATTAATCAGTCCAAACTAGAGTTTGAACAGGCTAAGAGTAGAAAACTTGTTTCTTGCCCTAATGGTAGCCGAGCATTCTGGTCTCTTGCCAAAGCTATTGGCCGCAACTTTTGTCCATCTCTGCTCCCACCTCTGTCCAAACCAGATGGTTCTGTTGTCACTTCAGCCAAGGATAAAGCTGACCTGCTAGCATCCCATTTTTCTTCCAGCTCATGTATTAATGACCTTGGTAAAGCACCTCCCACCATTCCTAACACGCTCCATTCAATGCCTTCTGTGGTCTTCCGTCAAAAGGATATCAGAAGGATTTTGATGAATCTTGATGCTAAGAAAGCTCCAGGTCCTGATGGTATTTCTCCACTTGTTCTCAAAACCTGTGCTCCTGAACTTACTCCTATTCTTTGCCGCCTTTTTTCACTTTCTTATTCCAAAGGTGTTTTTCCTTCTGCTTGGAAATTTGCTCATATCCAGCCAGTTCCTAAAAAGGGTGACAAATCCCTCCCATCCAATTATCGTCCCATTGCAATTACTTCTACTCTATCTAAAGTAATGGAGAAATCAATTAACCGGCAACTCTTAAACTACCTAGAAACCTTCCGTCTGATCAACGATCGCCAGTATGGATTCCGTCAGTGTCGATCCACTGGTGATATTCTGGCTTATGTTACCCATTTATGGACTAATTCAATGGAAAGGTTCGGTGAAACACAAGTAGTTGCTCTTGACATCTCAAAGGCTTTTGATCGTGTTTGGCATAAAGGTCTTCTAAACAAGCTTCCATCTTATGGTTTGCCAACTGTTTTTAGTACTTGGTTATCCAGTTTTCTCTCTGATCGCTCACTGAGGGTGACGGTTGATGGCTCTCTGTCTTCTAACTTCTCCACTAATGCCGGTGTCCCCCAAGGTTCAGTTCTTTCCCCCCACTCTTTTCCTCTTGTATATCAATGACCTTCTTCCATTGACTGGAAATCCTATCCATAGTTTTGCCGATGATAGCACATTGCATTCAACTTTCCATTTTGAGAAACCTTGTCCTGCTCAATCAGCTTCAAGTTTTCGAAAATCTGCTGCCAATTCCTTAAATGCCGATCTTCAGGTAATTGTCCAGTGGGGCAAAGACAACTTAGTTGATTTCAACCCTTCTAAAACTCAGTCTTGTCTTATATCTCGCAAAAAGGATTCTTCTGCTCCTATGCTTATCTTTAGTGACACTCCGATTTCTAGGCAAAATGATATATCTCTTTTGGGGATTACCCTGACTTCTAATCTCTCTTGGCACAAGCACATTACAAATATTGCTTCCTCTGCATCTAAAAAACTTGGTTTTCTCTTTCGCTCTCGGCGTTACTTTTCTTCCAAACAGCTGCTCACTCTGTATAAATCGCAAATCCGCCCTGCCATGGAATATTGTTCCCACAACTGGGGTGGTGCCCCCAAAACCTCTCTCAGGCTTCTTGATTCCATTCAGAAGAGGGCAGTTAGGTTAATTAATGATTCATCTGTAACAGAGTCTCTCCACTCGCTTTCTCATAGACGTACTGTTTCTGCTGCTTGCCTCTTCTACAGATACTTTCATGGGCACTGTTCTTCTGAATTGGCTTCTATAATTCCCGCTCTCTCTTTCAAAACAGTCCGAACACGTGCCGCCACCAGTCAACATCCATTTACTGTCCAGCTTCAAACCCACAGAACCAACTTTTCATCTTCCTCGTTTATTCATTCAACTGCCGTTTTCTGGAACAACCTTCCTTCATACTTATTTCCTGAAAACTACAATCTACAGAAGTTCAAGTCCAATGTCAACAAATATCTTCTTTCGTCTTTTCAACCTCCAACCCAAGCACGGTACTAAGTACTATAGGTTCTAATACCTCTCGTGTTTGGGGTTCTCATAAAAAAAAAAATATATATATAAAAGGGATAGAAAATATATGACAACTATATTTGTATGGGAAAACAGAGAATATATGGGAGATTATCCATATGTATTACTGTGAAGGAGCATGAATTGAATGATTGTATATGCTAATTAATTTAGTATTTTGTGTTACTCATATATTTTAGATAGTTATGATTGTATGGGAAGGAAAGAAATAAACGAGAGAATCATAATTATGTAGAGTAGAAGAAAGAAGCGAGAGATTATATATTTGTGATTTAATTTAGTGCTTGTATTTCTCATATGATTCTAACAGTGCAATAAAGTTTGTTGATAATGAAAACATCTCATCATTCAAGAGAAATACACGCAGCCCTACAGAAAACCACTGAAGCTTATCCTGAAAGGGGAAAATAAGAAAACCCTCATTGCCTAGAATCTTCTGAGAAAGGATATTATTGCAGCCATTACGAACATTACCAGATAGTTTGTGGCCTTGGAGAAAGTGAGGATTCCAGATGTTTTGAATTGAAACTTAACAACAACTACCATAGTGGTTCCAAGGTAAATAGGGGTATTAGAAAGATATATTTATACAGTATAATAAAGAGTTAAATAAGACTAAGAAAGAAAGACTCGGTTCCCACAGTCTACTCAAAGAGCGCGTGCTGCACTCCCTCTCCTGACCACTCAGCTACGGAGCCTTGTAAATAATGGTGACATACTTACCTCGTGAGGTAGTTAAACTAATTTCTGACCAACGTTTCGAAGACGTTCAAAGCAGACCCAGAGTGAATAGTAACTGCGGTTTTATTGGAAAGTGTCATATCAGAAGCGAAGCAACTTAAGCTTATAGGAGAGTTTTGTTCCCTTTATGGACAGCATGTGCACGGACAACGACTTTAGTATGTCGTTTACCGACCACCAGACAAGTTTCGCAACTGCGATGCATTGTTAAAATCAAGGTGTTGATGTGACATTGGTCGCTAATCTTGTCTCGGGTGTATCGAGAGTGGTCGAACAAGAAATAACATCCTGCCAATCGCGATCCTGTGGTTGGAAGCTAACTTCAGAAAAGAGACTGACAGGATTTGTTCAAGGTAACAGAAAGACTGCAGCCAGTCAGATAACAACCCACTGCTACAGTGGACACCAAAGGGGTATTTCAGAATGCACAACTCGTCGTGTTTTGTCACAGGTGGATTATCGCAGTCGACGACCGAACTGGGTTCCACTTCTCTCAAGAAAGTATGGGCTCAGGAACACTGGATTAAGGATTGAGAAACCTTCTGTCTTTAATCAACCCTTCAGTGCAATGTTTCTGATCTACCAAGATGACAACCAAGTATCCAACAGTACGATGCTCAGTGCCAGATTAAGGTACGAGCTAGCAGCGCACTTGCCCGGGGCGCCAAAAACAGAAGAAGAATGAGGGAAAAAAATATATCCTTAGTAAAGGGCGCCGAAAAATCGTTCTGCCCTGGGCGCGGAGATACCTTGGTCCGGGGCTGATGATGCACCATATTACAAGGCCAGCATTGTACATAACTGGTTCGAAGAACATGAGAGTGGCCTCAGGGGGATGACCTTCGAAGTTACGGATCTCAACTGATCATTGAGATCTGATGACTTCAGCACTTGAAGGATGAGGAGAATGAGCTATTGGCTGTAGAGATCCTCCATCATCCAATTTTTATGAACTGTGGGAAGCAATTGGGTCAACTTGGATCAGCATCATGTAGTATGCTGTCGACATCTTTTTAAGTCCATGCTATGACCTATCCAGGCTATTCCGACTATTAAAACTGAATCTGCGGAGGTGTACCTACTACCACTTAGCGTACGCCTGCAACGAGCTACCAAGGTAATGTATAGACAGAATCATTAAAAATAATACTATTGGGCCGGCTTTGATATTTGGTATTGGTAAGAAGAAGATTTAGGAATGGAAGTATTTTTAATGGTTTGGGATGCGCCTTGGCTTTTGTGAACAGGACTGTTGAACAGCGTGGTTTTAATTTATTTTTATTTTTTATTAAATTGGCGGTTGCTTTGCAGCCTGAGTTTAAACAGAGATTTGGCTGTGCAAAACGCCCAGAAAGATAAAAAAAAAATTCTCGATTATTAAAGGAGTTTTATCAGTGTGGCTTTGTGATAGACAAAGATAAGAGGTATATTATTTGGAGAGATAAATCCGTGAAGATAGAGGATGTTGCATTTTAACAAACTGCCAGTAAAAAAACCCCACCATGCTCAGTAGTGTACTTCATCTTGCGTTCAGAAATTTCCTGCTTGGGCTTGGGTGCGTCACTAAACGGTAGTAAAAAAAAAAAAAAACAATCCCATGTCATATCTTACGCCAAGCCCACCAAATGAACATTAAAAAAATTGGCATTTAAAGCGCTGTTGCATCCTTTCCTTGATAACACCGTAGATAATGAATAATTAATAACCATAATTTATGATATGAACAATTCACAAATCTCTGAAGGCTTCTTGATCACATGCTACGATGAAAACTTGTTTTGTCCCTCATGGCGGATCTATTTATGAAGGCATTTGAGGAGAAAGGAATTAGGTAGCTTCACTTGAAGCTCTCCTTGTGGATTCATTATTTGGATGTTGAATTTTTAACTGGGAAAATTGAATTAGAACACTATATGAGCAACAGATACAGCTATTAAATTCAAGGAAATCTAAGAAGGAAACACGCTACCTTTTCTTAGATGTCAAAATCGTGAAGCAGAACATGGATTAATTACCGCAGTCTTAACAAAAAAAAAAACAAATTCAGGAAGATGATTTTAATTCAGACCACCACAGTAACGTCAAAAACAGATTATCAAAACATTAACCTGCCAGACAGGATATATCAGGACCAATTTTTGGAGAAAAATTATTAAAATAGAGTACATTTTAGACAGCAACAAAAGGGGTAAACCCATGAATAAAATGGGATCCTTTTTTTAAAGATGCTACTTCATCCCAACTCGACACTGGAATTGAAAAGCACAGATAACATGCAGAAAAAGGTAAAAACAAAATAGTGGTTTCCGAGCAGTTATCCATGCCGAACTATTTTAATGAAACAAAAATTTTAAATTATTGGGAGCGACCGAGATTTT
The DNA here is from genome assembly GCF_048544385.1 of Mastigoproctus giganteus. NCBI lineage: Eukaryota > Metazoa > Arthropoda > Arachnida > Uropygi > Thelyphonidae > Mastigoproctus > Mastigoproctus giganteus. Next base: position 98,815,560 of record NC_143575.1, read on the forward strand.
ACAGAAAGGAAAACTGAAGAGGCAATATACATTGAAAATATCAATATGCACAATTAATTGAAAAATATGAGGACTATTAAGAATGTATGGATTAATTGTTTAGGCAACAAACTCACAAAGAGCACACTTGCGCATGGATAAATGCTCTGAGAATATCCATCCTGAAAATTGAGATTTCTTTTGCCCCATTTTATGAAGTTCACGATATATAAGTCATGTAATCTTTATAAATCTGTCCACTAATAATTTCACCTATAATTCAAGAGGAGTTCGATACAAACTTACCAGTGTCTCATAAATGAACACCACCCACGTGTACATTATTTTGTTTCGCTCTCTGGGGACAAGGTTCACTCACTTTTCTTTTACGATTATGTTAATAACGTTCGGTGTCAGAAACTGGTTGTGCGATACAAATGAGCTGAAAGGATAAACCACAGTATGGCCAGTATGGAAGTATTGTCTGCTTAATAATCAACTTTCCCTTCTTTCTTCAAGTCTTTGTCATGTTTCTCATGTGCTCAAACTGCAAATTCCTTGACTGTTTTTCAAACATCGAATCAATTCTAAGGAGGTAAAAAATTGTCAAAGTACACGACAGTTCTGTGCATCAGAAATACTTGGATATAGTTGAATAACTATTTTTCCTCTAGAGCCAGAATTTTCCGAAGTTGAGTGATTACATTAGATAGGGATACAAAATTCAGATGTACCATGGACAATGTGAATCCCCTTCCTAGACTTTTTTTTTTTTTCTGATAAATATTGGCGGAGATTTGATGCTTCATCTAGCACGCAGCAGTCTGAGTAAATTCTTCGCTTTATGATTTGTAACTCTTCTGATTCATCTTAACCCATGAATTTTTATCTCTTACAATACAGCGATGCAATAATTTAAGAATTTCGGTGGTTTGTAATAGCATTATCTTATAGCATCATCCACCTCTAGCAAGCTCTCTTAGATGATGTCACGTGCCATTCATGATTTGATCACCCTAGCGAAAGTATAAATACAGTGCATATGCCACGATCCCAGTATTCTGTACTATCTCAATGGCTAAGTATTCACAATTAATAATTTAGGAAAGGTGTTGCTGCTGCCTTGAATGCGAAGAGACATTCTACGCATGAAATGGCTAAAAGGATTCACTATAATCAGTCAACAGTGCCATGTTTATTACGAACATTATCAGAAAGTGGAAATCTAACAGACTGAAAGGAAGTGGACGTCCATGAATATCTTCTGCAGTGCCGTACAGGTTTCTGGTCCGTTTGTGTGTCCGAAACAGAAGATCCTCATCGAGATCTCAAAACAGCATGGGAGGAAGGGGATACAGGACTAGAGGCAAGTACTGCTACAGTAGTGTTTTTTCTCATCGGGATTAGTAGCATGTCACCAAAGAAAAAAGCCATTTTTTACGCAAGAAATGAAAGTCCAGCGTCTAAAGTGGGCAAAAGAGCATGTTTGCTAGTTGGTCTAAGGATCAGTGAAAATGTGTTATTTTCTGTGATGAATCAAAATCAACTCGAATGGTTGGGACGGCCAGCAGACTATTACACGAAGTAGATGAAAACAATTTCATCCTGACTATATCGTCTCCACAGTGAAACATTCTGCATCTCAAATTATGTGGGGCTGAATTTCACATAAAGGAGTTGGTCTTCTTGAATTTCTGAAGGGTGCAGTGAATGCTAAGGTGTCCAAGCACATTCTTGAGATAAAATTACTTCCCACAATTGGAGATCACTATGGAGATGTTCCCAATTGCATTTTTCAGGATTCTGCTGAATTTCATAGATCCATAACTAAAGTACTACTTCATAAAACTAGCAAAAGTTTTAAAATTTATGAAAAGTCGCATCTTGCTCAAATAAACATGATTTATTTACTGTCCTAATGTGCAAAAATGATTGGAGAATAAATGTATGAACAGTCCAGACCCCTCAATCCAACTGAAAATTGTTAAAACAGAATGGGTATGTCAGTAATGCGAAAGAAACTGAAAACACTTAGAGCTGCAGGAGACATCAATCCTTGTTTGGTATCATGAGATTTTCCAGTAATACATTCAAAACTTATCTAGTAGATGCCACGAGCAGATGCTCCGTAGCCAGGTGGGCAGCAGCAGCAGTGCATAGCACACGCTTCTTGATTAGAACGGGGTTCGAGCCCGTGACTACCAAATACGGAGGATGCGGAAAGGTCAGGGAATGACCACCGCATATCCCTGGAGCAATATGGCCTTAGTTGCTAATGCTCCTAAATAACAAACAAACAATACCACGACGATATGCAGAAGTCATCAAATCAAGGAGTAAGCCAACGAGATATTAATGTATTGTTCTTACTGATTTATGTTCTTTTAACGATGAGGTATTTTTTTTTTTAGCATCAATGTACCTAATGGAATATAATCATTATTCGGATAGTCACTTTTATCAACTGTACTCTGCAGCGGCATAGATAGAATAAATTGAGGGTCACTTTTATCTGTTTCCAAAATACCTCATCGTCGGATGATGAATTAACATCTAACAAATTGTGGTCATCTGAGGACATAATTATTTCTGCGTTCGTAACAAATTGACGACGGTGAAGTTTACTGTGAGAAGATAATTCAATTAAGGAGAAAATCTCTTCAATAATGCAACTCAAATTGCTTCAAATGAGCAACGTATCTTTCGAGATTCAAAACAATTGAACATTTGTAAACATTCCAACTGTTCACAAAACAAATTGATATTATTACGCCATTTACTTGAGGGATTCATAATGCATTATTAGATTCATTACAATTTTAATATTTAACATAAAAATTACTCAGACCTGCCATTGTAGCAGTTTGTTTAGTAACAAACTGCTCTGTTGACTTTTAAAAGAAATATATAAAATATGACACGTGTGATTCGTAATGCTTGTATCTTACAAGATGCATGATCGATTTTTCAAAGAGAATATAGGACTTTTCACAGTAAACTTTGCTATGATGCATTTCTGAGGATTTTTGTCACACAAGATACACTAGCCGATTAAGTAATCCTATTGATTCAAATAAATATCCAATATTCGAGCGCCCAAGGTCTTGTTACGTGTGGAGAGTAGACTAGATTATAGGGCAAAGAATGGGCTGTGTGCGTCTCTTTGATATATGGTGTGTCCAGATTTAGGACATGTAATTGCTGTCAATTCTTGCCCGATAGTCCACATTGCGATGTAGGTTTTAGTCTTCAGTTTTTAAAAAGAGGATTAAAATTCTTCATCCCACAGCACTCCTAGATCTGTAAGTGTGCTTATCATTAATAATTCATTCCATTATTATTAATAATTTCTATATCATTTTTAATTTTCCTGCTAACTATCGTCATATGCGTGGTGTTGGTGTGATTTATTCTGAGCCACATTTTTCTCAGATTTAATCTAACTATATTTCTTGACGCAATGTCAAAAAGAGTATGAAAAAAGCAGTTTAAGCATGGGTAATGCATCTCCATCATTGCTACTACCCAGATAGCGTACAGTAGTATAAGAAAACGACACATGCGTAGTAGCAATGATGGCGATGCATTACCCATGCTTAAACTGCTTTTTTTCATTCTCAGATTTGTTCCTATTCATTGGATCCATACATTGGTTAGTGGATGGATGCTAACTCTGATGAACAATGTTGTTCAACACAGTATTCATCAGTTGCTATCAATTCTAATACTAAGTATGAAGATGTCCATGATAGCCATAACAAAAAAGATTGAGAGAGAGAGAGAATATCAATTTGAACATTCTTATTAAGCGCAAATATTGAACCTTTCAAAGGGTTTATAGTCAGTTAATTATAGTAAAACTTGCATCCAATAAAATGGACCTTTTCCAATAAAATCCGCCACTCCTTTTGAGCTTCAAGCTGTTGGGATCGCTTTCATTATATGGCAGCTCCAGATTTATTCTTTCTTAGTATCAAAGAACCTTCATTTGAGGTCAGTTTTCTTTGTCTATTTTAGCATGTTTTGAAGAAACCGGTAGAGGTTTTGGTAGGCAATGTCCAATAAAATGTTTATATATTGAAGTATACCAGTGTTGCTAATTAACCAGTATCCGCATCAGTTATTTTATAACTAACGTAACATTATCTAACCTTAGATTGTCTAACGTCATTTTATTGGATATTACCAAAAGGAGGAAAAGGAGCTTAGAGCGTCTGATGTTTGCAGTATTGAATCCTCTGGAATCCGTTAATAACACTTGGAGTCGGGAGGTGTACTAGACAGAGAATTAACTTCTGTAGAGGCGAAAGTCCTACTTTCGAAATATACACCTTTTAAAGACTTTGGTAACAGTTGGAAATCTAATATGCAACTTTGTATTGTCCAACTTGATTACTTTTTTGTTTCCTCTTTCCAGAAAGACGTCGACAAATTGCAGTACTCTTCCCAACCCTAAAAAGTGAACCGATTTGATATTTATTTCTTCAGGAACCAATAAAAGAAGCATGATATTTATTACATTTTACCTCTGTTTTAATCAGACCTTTGCAAGAAGCTGCAAACGCCAAAAAGAAGAATGCACTTTGCTTTACTTTTATTCGCACACAAAAGCTGGGAACACATTCCGAAATTTATGCTCGCTGTTGCATGCTGGGGGCCAAATTCACAAATTACCTAACGCAAGAAGGGAGGGAAATGATATATTACGATGCAGAGTGGGGGTTCTCATGAATATTAGTAACAGGTTTTGCTTTAAAAATAAAGAATGCGACTTGAATTGGAATTCTTCCAATAACTGTCCATTTTTTTTAAAATAAAAAATAGTTTCAATAGTTTTAAACTCCCTCCCTAGTGACAGGCTTTTTATTTATGTATCTCATTTGTATCAATCCGTCGAATTTTTCATTTAAAAGAATGATCACGTATTCGCGAAATAATAAAAATATACACAACTCCATTACATTGATGGTTTAATTACATTATTCCTTGTGCTTAGAATATTCTTATTTATAATGTCAACTAGGCATTTTGCAAACGCATCAGTTACTTAATCGTAGTTAAAAATTAACTCATTAAATTCTGGTTAATATCATAAATTCGATTCCAGGTTGAGACTTTTCGAATAATATGTGATCTATCTTTCTAGATGCAAAACTTGAGGCCAATATCGCGAACAAACATATATTAAAGAGCAGTTTCACTATATTTTATGAAGATATTTATAATGCGTAGATTGGAAAACCTTTTTAAAGGAATGTTGACCCTGTATTCATAGTTTTGGTCAAGTGGCTTGTACATCTCAAAGTAGGCAAGTCCAAATCAAATGCGATTGCAAATTTCTTTGAAAGGTATGACATCCACAGCCGAGTTTTCAGTTTCTAGGTCTCTCGTAAGCTTTGCTGTATTTATAAGTGGAACTCTGAATTACTGAACAAAGACTCTCCTCTCTCATCCTCCTTAACGGCAGTGAATAAAACAAGTCTCAAGAAAACAACGTGCAGAAATCCTGAAAGAGGCGGTAAGCTTGTTAAGCTAAGTCAGTGGCGAAGTAGCACGTTCGCTAGATATATATGAGACGATGACTTTATTCGGGGCTTTGTGGGACTTGGTGTTCTTCTTTGTTTAGCGGCTTCTTGTTGCGTTGCTTTTTCGTCAGAAGAAACGCACCACAGTTTTTACAGCACGAAACGAACTCAAGGACTGCTAGAAGTTTGCTTATTTGGATTACGAACACACTTGCTTAGAAGAGATTGGTTTATAACACATCGTGATATAAATGGAATTGGCAGCAGTCCATCCAGCTTGTTTCACGCTGCGATTTAGAAATAAAAAATCACTGGAGATGTAGTTACCATTGAGGGATTAAAGAGAGAAATTCTGCTTCCTGCATGAGTCTATTCGCCTTTTATTATTCGAGTTCTAGACTTCTAAGTAATCTGTATTTATCAAAACACATTCTCTTTGATATAAAGGACTGCTACGTGGAGTTTCGTGTTTAAGTTACATACGGGTCCTATTTATCACGTAAGTTTGTTAGAGTAAATTTGTACTGCGCGTCATGTTTTCCGCGGAGGTTAAAATCTCTTCCCACAAAATCCCTGCTAAACTCCGAAGACGTATCTGTTCGTTATACATTTGAGAAAAGAGATATTATTATCACACATCGTGCACTCTGGATATCCGTTTTGGCCTTATGATTTATCTGCGAGATATTCTCTGGCGGTATTAAGTTGAAATCCTGGCACGGTTGAAAGTTAAAACGTCCCGACTGCTGATTATCAGTTTTACTTCGGTGATTTATCCGCCGACTTGCGCCACTTTTAACCGAGATCCTTGTCGCAGATACCGCAATCCATCAGACACAACGTGATTCTTCACTGCCACACATTTGTCTCTCGGTGGCAAGCAAAGAAACAATGGCGCTTCCAGAAAACTTCCACGTCACACACGTGCTTTGGGGTGCTCTGTCACGGTTGGATTTACTGTACTAGACTGGTCACCAGGGTGCTTTTGTCTCGGATGTAATAAACGAGGAATTCAGTGTTTTATCCCACTTCTAAACTTTCGCTACACCCTCCATCTTTTTATCCCTTTTCTTTCCTTTTTTTCAGAACTAGACTTCGGGACATTAGAAATCAATGAACATCGAGGAGGAGAGTTTCCAATTGACGTTTCTTTCAGAGATAAAGAATCAATCCGTGACTTAATGCTCTTAAATTTTCGGACTTCGAATGTAAAATGTGATTTTTATATGCTTCTCGAGATAAGACAGGATAAGGTTTTATTAATTAAAATCCTAACTTTTGTTTTTAATTAGCATCTAAATTAATATCTTTAAATTTAGGTTGCATTATCCTCGTTGATGGATTTCCAAGTAAAATAGAAATCAAGGTGTATAGCGCAGGGTCTTTTTTTGGAGTTTTAGATCACACTACTTTTTGTAGTTATCAACAGGGTGAGTTGTAATTCGGTCCTTCTGTAATCCTGAGTCCGAATCCCGTTGTAAATTGAAGAAATTTTTAAAGGATTCTTCAGTAAGGCTGTACTTAAGTGATCTTAGGCAGAAAATATTGTTTTTTTTCAGTCCACACAACATGTACATAGGCACTCACGAAATACTTTTACTGTGGTAAAACACGCAGCTCAATATGGTCATAGATGCTGATGAAGAAGATGCTGATCTAGATGAAGAAGAATATTACTGTTTTGTTAGATGAAAAACCCTCCGAAACATCGTGATTGTCTGGTATTACGTTTTTACAAACTGCAAGGCAAGTGTTGAAAGAGATTATTTTGTGCTTATTTAAAACATTACGAGAAAACGGTGAAAACATTTTTATTTTCTAGCAGTCCTCTCGCACCACAAAGAATGACTTCACTTAAGGACGAAGGAGAAATTATTTTATTTAATTGCCAAGCTGGAGGAGAAACTATAACGTGTAATAAAACACCCAAGGGTCTTTTTTTTTATTCATTTAAGCCCTTCAGATCTACCCCGCCTAGCATACAAGTTGCTCTCGAGTACCTTTTCCCATTTGTCACCATTAAAACGTAGCTGCACATAAATCCGACCATCCACGCAGCTTGCCCAAATCCTTCTGAAGGCAGAAGGATTGTTTTATATTATTAAATACTCTTCGACCTTTATATTATCTGTAAGTTTCAACGTTGCACTTTATTTTCTTGTCTATATATTTAAGAAGATCAGAAAGAAGAGTGGCTCTTGCACTGAACACGAACCTTGAGGGACCCCCCCCCCCCCAGCAGATTCCAGCTTAACTTTACTATAGGGACCAGCCTGGTAACATCACTAAGGTTTGTGAAAGAAGCTCCCCCCCCCCCAAAACACGTAACAAATACAGAAAATTATTTCTGCAGGTAATAAAATCTTTGGTGTGTGGCGTCTCTCCTCTTTGGAACGTGCGTTCGCACTTTGGAAATTAAATGTTGCTTTGTCTTTTCTTATTTTTATTTTGTATTATTTCGAACATTAGGTGGTTTGTTACATGGGAGCAGAATCGCGCTTTACCAAGTTCAGCACTAACTGCAGCAATAATCATTGTATTGTACGTTCCTGCTTGTACACCAAAATACCACGCGAATTTTTCAGATGCTTTTGCTAAAGGTAATGTCAAAAGATTATTTCTTCTTTTTTTTCAGACGAAAATCAAGCCTGACCAACCATAGTAATTGATCTTGTTGGTCAAAAATTTTTTTCCCTTAACAAATCCATCTTTTGATCCAGTTAGAATATTTACTTCTGAAGAATTTTGCAATGCATCTTTGACCACAGACTCCATGCCCTTCCTTGCCATTGAGGTGAAACTAAAAACCGGTATATAGTTACTCATCGTATCCTTTGTGTATTAGCAAGACATTAGCATTTCTCCAATCCAGCGGAATTATCCGTGAAAACGACAATCTTATAAATAACCCTAAAGGTTTGGTGCATTACTTTGTAGCCCCCTTCAATATGACAAGGTGAATGTTAAATACCATCTGTATCTGGAATTTTACCCACTTTCAAGCTCAGAAATATTTTTGTCGTTGTTAGATTCTCTTGTGTAATATCACATATCTTACACTGCTTGGGTATATTAGCACCATGTCCTCCACTCGGAAAGGGATTTCTTCTGTAAAAATCAGTGTGAAATATCTGTTCGGCTCACCAGAAACATCTGCTGAATTATTTCGATTCTGTCTTATCCATTAAGCAAAGGTTCTATCTGATTAAATCTTTTTATTTTCATATTTATGTAAAAATAAAACTTCTTGTCTCCATTCTTAGCCTTTTTGGCTGATGCTTTCTGTCTAACCTAACTTCCTCCGACATTTGTGACCTTGTTGTAAATCAATTTATAATCGTTATACGAATCTGAGCTGCCAGTAGCTAGAATTGTCCTATGATGCCTGTTTGGAATCCTCCTTGTGTAGTGTCTCTTTAATGGAATTAATGCACTAATGGCTTCGAAGATGATATTTAAAGCCTCTGACTTCAGTTTTGCACAGATAGTTCGATAACAAAAGAAGACTGAGGTCTACGCGATCTAGGATATCAGCGCATTCCGATTTTGGTAGATGACCCGATTCAGTGATCATCACTTTCGTTATCCGACGCATTCGTGATTCTTGATTATAAATCATTTATATCTATGTATTTTTTCCAGGAAATTCCTGGGAACAACCGACTATGTATTTGGGCAATTAGTTTGGCGCCGGACCTAGAAAACGATCTTATTGTCGAGGGTAGATTCATAATACTATTTGTTGTCGTGGTTTTACCAGGGAAGCTTTATACGAATAGACTATAAACGACTGTAATATTTGTTTCGTAAATGGTCCTTCTCGGACAGCGTTATGGATAAAAGGAAATGTCAACAAAAACGTTTTGTCTTGTTTATCAATCACCATGGTATCCTCAGAACACGTGGTGATTGTGCAGTGTAATCACAAGCGGAAAATTTATTGGGGATAAATATTATGGAGAATTTGAAAGCGACAGCGGGGGTGACCTCTTTCTTTGAGTAAACGGCTTCTGTTTCTCTTTCTAAAGTGAATATGTGTAATAAAACCTGGGAAATAATCTTTCTGGATAGGCAAAGAAACTAGAAGTTCAATAAGCTGGACTGCGGGTGAGTTCATTGTTCGCTTGTTGTTAAAATTGAGGCCTTTGATTTACATCAACATTTTTAAGGAAGTGCAGAGTCACACGTGGCACATCTTTTATTTTAGAACTTAGTTCAGTACCTATGCTATTAAATTTGTTATTATTATTTTCGCTGAAGCAATTGAGGATATGAGGAGGAACTGGTGTATCATGTCTTTAAATTGTTTTCTATTTCGCGACCTGAAAAACCTGAAGTTTTTTATTTGGTCTTAGCATCGTTGACGACTACGCTGATTACTTTAGCCTTGCAAAAGAGATAGAAATATCTTGTCGAGTGAGCGAATCTGTTGTGAAAACAACAGAGGAGACGCATCAGAGCAAACTGATATACGCATTGGACGTATCTCGGTACTGTAATATTTTATGCTGGGATAGAAAAGCGTTTGCAAACGTGCAAATGTGGTGGGTGCTGACAGTTCTATTGTGGGGAAGTCGGAAGACAAACACTTCTGGAAATGTAATATCAACAGGGGTATAAAACATATCGTTTTTGTGCTACGACAATAAAAAGTTGGAGTTGGGAGAATTTGCAATTGCTGTTAATGATTAGTTCTACTGCAGATCGTGATCGAATATCAGTAAGAGCATACTAATATTGTTTTGATCCTTAGATTGCGATATAACTGAAGTTGGGCGGATGTGTCTCAATCGAGAGGCGTTTGTTTGTGTTTAAGCGCTCAAATATAATTTATAAACTGCATGTATTTTGTGGCTGATTTGTTTGTTTTTTGTTAATCGAAAAACTAGAGTTCCTGGTAGAAAAATCCATGCAAACTTTGCCTGGCACCGACTAACTCAGCCAAGTTGCAAAAAAGACCTATTAAAATTTCAGCGCATCAATTACGGGATTCGAAACGTAATCAAGCCTTTTCTACCCTATGTGGAGGACAATGATTATGTCCACCGCGATAACTGCGAGGGTAATTGATTGGTACCAAATCGAGCACATCAATAGTGCGGATCGCAGACCACTTGATCATTCCAGTTTGCTACTGATCGAGTCTGCCCTTTGCATTGTGAATGTGGCATGTGAAAGTTATGAGTCTCCTGTTTCAAGGATTTTATGCATCTCTTTAATAATATGTCACCCTCTGTGACAAAGTGCTCTAGTATCCCTTGTTCTTGAGTTAATTCCGATTTTACAAATAGGGTCCTATACAGTTGAAGTGTATTTTAGAAGTGATGAAGTTCTGCATAATCAGGTACACGCATTGTATGCCCTGCAAAATAGTAATTAGTGTTTTATTAGTCTGGTTGATATCAGATGATTTCTCAAAGACCATGGAGAACGAAGCTCTGTAGCATGAAAACGATTCAGTCGATAGCTCATAGTAATTAGGCATTTTTGATACAGACTAGTTATGTGCTATTATTCAGATTGTGTGTGTGTGTGTTACATGTCATTCAGTTGTTAGTGGCTTAAGTAACATCTGTTTCGTTGTATACCTAAAAGAATAGAAGAGCTCAAACCCACAAGGTAAAATGTTACTTTGTTTGGGACAGAAGCACTCGCCATAGAATTTCTCGCGTTCGTCCTGACATTTAATATTATATTCCAGTATACAGATTGTTCATTTGTTTTGTTAATCGTCACACAAGAGATTGTGTCTATAATAACTGCGTTTATTCTGTGGGTGACCTTTCTTGTTTGCTGGAGGAAAAACCAGAGTTTTCGGGATAAAAAATGTAATTCTCGACAAAGCCCATAAATGTGCCAGGCGTCATCGACAGGTTTCTAATCCAGATCTTTGCCATGCAGTGTAGAGGTGGGAGGGACGATGATTTATATCCACCATGGTACTAGAGTGGACTTGTATCTAAAGGAACACAAAATAAATTTCTCTTTTATAGTCACTGACTGTTTACAGGGTCACAACGTACTGTTTTTTTATTCGATATTTGAATGGATTGTAATCATCTCGATTAACTTAGTGCAAGTTCTTTGTTTTATTTAGCTTGTGTTCGAATGTGAAGCAGTAAAAGGTATTTGTTAGCCAGCGGAAGACAGTGGAAAAATAATGTATGAAACTGCATTTTAAAATGACATTTTTCAGTAAGATATCGATACAGAACTGTGAGAGAGTTTTCATCAGAATACAAAGCGAGCATTGCAGAAAGAAGTATTGATAAATGGATAGTTATCCATAGGAATTAAGACTGTTTATCTGCTTACCACGTAGTTTTAGAAATAAAGTGAAAAGCGTAAAGTAGCACGCAATCCTTAAGATGTTTTCCTTTCCCTGCTACTTCCCCTCCATCTAGAGTTGCTTGTCTATCACACCGAAGAATTTTCTCGCGCTCTCATTATTTACCCGTCTTTACGACCCATGTCACTAAATCCGATTACTCTATTTACCATCGCGTGAAAAGACTGCATCCTTCCTTTCCATCTCTTCCTCCAACGACCTAACCTACAATTACTTTCCAGTAGCGATATGAAGTCGCGGGCGACGCATTTTCAGAAATTTGTGCTACGTAAGGAAGACGCAAACACAGCTGAGCTGAGCAGATTTTTTGAGGCTGAATTAATACTCTTAATCTTGTTAGTGCAGATTTATTAAAGATGGAAAGGATGTGGAAATGAATGAATTAATTATATTCAAGCAGATGAGGTTTATCACCACGGAAATATGGATAGAGAACTGTAGCACAGGGACTGTGAAAAGGTGGTAAGTTTGCTGTGTGTGTGAGTCTTTGCAAGTTCAGCGTAATAATATAAGTAACATATTCTCTATTTCCCAGAGGGACATTTTGTTGCTTTTAATTTTAAGTGTTTTTGTGGTGTTCCCCCGCTTTCTCACGCGACCCCTGTCACTGAAATACATTGCTTAATTTTTAATATCGTGTCCAATGTTCTTTTAACCACAAAATCATGTGTCTGATTATGTCATATGGTTAATTCATAGTTGTCTTTAAATAGTATCAAAATTCCCGAAGTAATTTGCTTTTCTGAACCATCCTTTGTGCTGTAAATAAAGAGTGGGAAACTTCAGGATTGGATCATGACCGTATTCAAAGTGAAGAGCTATCTTCAACAGACTTAAATCTCAGGCTATGATTCATTCATTGAAACCCCACTGGTAAATGGTAAACTTTCTCGTTTGTTGCAGCGTGGAAAATTTCCATCGTACATACGGTCGAAAGATTGGATCATATATATTGCAAGATTCTTTAATAGCATTGACCAGACAAGCTATCCGATCTCTGCCCCATCTACTCTCCCAGCCAGACTCTCTCGGTTATCAATATTTCGAGAAAGTAACTAATTGTTGAAATTTATTCTCTGCCGCCATCGTGCACTGCTGGAATTGACCAAATCCTTTACTATTAAAAAGTGCGAACAAAAGCCCGATTATGGGCCCATTATTTCACATATTTAATTCCATCCTGACTCAGCAGATTTCCTCGACCAATGGAACAAGTAATGCTTGATGCCACTTCCTAAAACCTGATTTCCAACTCTCCTGAAACATTTTTAACCAACTGCGACTGAATCAACTTTACGAATACTAATGGAAAAAATAATCCTCCCAATCTTAGCTAATCAGTTCCTCGCTCATGTTCCAAAGCAACTCCATTCTGCTTTGCCTGACAGATCCACGGCTTTTCAGCGCCTTCGAATACAACGCTGAATCACTTATGTCGACATGGAAGCCACATTCGGCAGCCTCAGCATTCTTCAAAATCAACAACATGTTCTGGTTTATAAAGTTTCTACTGCACAGCCAAAACATCAATTTGTTGGACAAAGATGATTGGCTTTCATCCCAGATCTATGCAGGTGTTCCCTAAGCTAGAGTATTATCTGAGCTATTTCCATTGCTGCCCTCATACTTTTAATCCTTTCTAGAAAGGACTTCGTTGTCCTTTCTAGAAATAAATAAAGATTATTTATTTATTTTACTGATCACAAAAATTTGAGAGAAATGTTGAAAAATAGTAAAATATATTTTTATGATATACTGTTAAATGAATAAGAACAGAAGGATCTATTACTGAGTGATGAAATTATTTTAACACGAAACTGAATGTCGAAATAATTTAACAATTTTAAATGCAACAGCTATAAAATAAAACTTATGAGCATACTGGATTGTTAAACACTTCTTCCTCAGAGTGAGGTAGAAAGAACATGCGCTGAAAAGCTAAAACAAAATACCAAAGTCTACTGGACACTCATGGATTCGGAGAAGAATCTGAATGAACGTTCTAATCATCTCCCCAAGTGATGGATGGTGTCATCAAAGCCTTAGCGCTCAAGATCCTTCTCACTTGAAGTAGGCCGACTTAAATCGAAAAAAATATATATATAAAAACAAATACGTTAACTAATAACGGGTAACTGAAACCGATGGTACAAAAGACTGTTCAGAATCCCATTAGGAAGGCATACATAAAGCCAAAAGGCTCAAATAGGATCATCATATTGGCAAGATCAAGCGAAAGAAAAACAGGAGCATCTATAAAACATCCAGAGACCACCAAAATGGCGAAAGAATTCAAGATAAGAAAGAACATTGATAAATAAAATTTAAGGTTTCCACTAGTTGTAAAAAAAAAAATCTATAACAAACCATCCAACGTTGACAGAATCTTCTCAGCAATCTAAATACCATGTTTGTACACTCCGAAAGTGTACAAACATGGTAATTACAGAGAAGGTCCTGTCAACGTTTCTTGCAAACCATCATGGCTGAACCCAAGCTGCTTGAAGTACAACGGCAAGGCTGCAACTTTATCTTGTACTTCAAAGCAGGAAAAATAAGAAGTAAAAAAGAAATAAGCCGTAATGTAGCGAATCATAAATACAAAAGAAATGGAAAATGAAAAAAACAAATGGCGTCTCGTGGAAATTGCTCTTAATTAACGAAAAATATGCTTTTTAACTCAGAAAAGATTACACGCACGAGATATGCTCTCAGCAATTAATGAATGTTACTGTTACCATAACCTCCACGGGCATTGTATTCATATACGATATTCAAAAAGAAAAAATCGCCACCCAATTAAGCAGTTACCATGACAACGAGAGACTCGCTAGTAGTGATGCTGCTAACGAACTCCCTCGTTATGAGTAAGTCCCCGTCCGTGTCTTTTCCGATTTTCGCCAAGGGTTGAGATGTAAATCCACGTGCGTTGTCTCCTATTCATCGACGTTGCTGATTCATAATTCACGGAGCCCGTTTGCTGTCACTTCAAAGAGCTCGTTGTATTATCCGAATCTCGGAACCTCAATCTAAAGATGGTCATAACCTGTACGCCTGTATGACTATCGGACGCAATTTATAGCCGATGAAGTCATATTTAAGTCCACGTAATTAAGGGTAGTTATGCCAAGCTCGTGCTGGCGTTCTCAGTTGCTCGCTGCTCTACTTTAGTGCTATTGATAACGGAGTACGGAGTAATTAACAAGTCCAACTAGTTTACTTAAACCTCCCCAGAGGGCAGTTAGGAAGGATAATAGGACGGCCTTAACTTTCTAAATGCACTCACGTTGTAATTAGGCCAGTCTAATTACACCTCATTTAATGAAGTGTTCGTCCGTTGTTCAACTGGACGAAATCGGCGATGATTCCGTAAGAGGGCGCCGATGGTCAGCTGACGAACAAAGCGCGAGGCAGCCATTGAATCATGGAGAACATTATGGCTGCCTTTCGCCCCAAGAAGCTGGCAGGGGCTGTCCTGTGTGGAATCTATATCTCTTCACTAAATTTCCTTTTATTTCTTCTCGTTTCCTTTTCATCTGTCTGTGAGGCGTTTACTTTTGAATTTTCCGTCCTTTTGCTGGTGCGTGATTTATTGGTAGTTTTTCTATCAATTTCTTTTTTTTTATTATTTTTAAAATTCTTATTTTTATTATAATATTTAAATTTTTTTATAAAATTCTTATTTTATTTACTTTTTTAATGATTTTGATGTTCAGTGCGTGATGCTCGTAGTTTTCTGCGATTCTCGCTCAGTTGTGACCCGCCTCCTCGTGGTATAGACGGGTACCAAGACACTTTCCTGGTGCTTGTTTCTTCCTGGTAGAAAAGTTACTAGAAACAATACCAAGCAACATAATACACAGCACAAACGTGTGTGTGTGTGTTTAGGGTAAAACGGCACTAGGGGTTTCCCCCATCTCCGCCGAGCAACATAGCGCCACATACATTTTTGGTCTTTCTGCAGAATTTTTGTAACATCACAGTGTACCACGGCGGAGTTCAACTAGCGTTTAAGAGCCGTCTACATAAGATGCAATACACTGTTATATTTTCAAATATTAACATCAACTGTAAGCGTAGCGCAGATGCCATTGCTTGGTAGGTGGCTCCTACACCTAATAAAAAAATAATAATAATTATAAATGTGAAAATTAGTTAAGTGAAACAATGTTAAATATAAGTGTATTGTTTTGCCTCATGATTAATAACAAAAAAGAGTAAAAAGTAATGACTTATGCGCCAACAGAAAAATGGGAAATATTGAACAATTATTTGTGCTATCTTTGATTCAGTTTTTGACTGAAAAGATATGTTTTTTAATATCATTACTCTGTGCTCAAACCAATATTGTTTTTGTCCTGGCCGAATTCCTAGACAAACCAGAAGAAGTTTATTTTCCCAAACTACCCTCCCTCAACTCTTAAAAGTTTCCAGCTTCAATATCGAGTATGTGATTATACCAGTGACATACGAAAACAGGGTTCTGCTTGCGCCATAATTGCCTCCAAGAAAATTAACGAACGCTAATTATCCGCATTTATCCTACTTTCATGGTGGCTGTTCTCAGGTTATTGATGGGTCTTTGGGAAGTGTGAATTAGTTTTACTCCTGCTTCGTATGGCGTCGTGTCCGCTGTAACATTACAATGTACTGTCTCTGGTATGTGTAGCACACACACGTGACAAGATATCCTTTCTTACGCTGATTGACAGAATACAATGGCTATTTCTTGTGTAATCTCTCTCTGTTCTTACAATACAGATTGAAAACCTGCATTATTATTATTCTCTGAAATGCTGTTTTATTGTATTTTGATTTAACCTGTTTTTAAAAGTCATTGGCTTTTCTCCATTAGTAGAGATATTGGGTTCCTCGCCGTGGAGGCACTTTATAATGGGCCTGCATTTGATTCCTTTCAAGATGAGAATTTTATGGGCTTTTTCACACTGAAGCTGAGTTAGTGGACCTTAAAAGTCATAGCCTTACCAGAACAACAAAAAAGAACCAGTTACATATCGTAGGACATTAACAGAGACACTTGACCTTGCCGAAGTTCAGGTTGTCTGACCCGTGTCATGCCTTTGAACATGGGTCAGAAATTTACCTAAATGTAGCGCGATACATCAGGCCAGAAATCACATGGTTGTCAACTTTCAATGAATTTTACATAATTTTCTGTAATTTTGCACCAATCGAAAACTTCACTATGGACGATCTCTGTTTATAAATTAATGATTGTGAGGATGATCAGATCCTTATCAGTGGAGCAATCGATCTAATATGTAAAAAAGTGGATTCTTCGAGTTGTATTGATGGCGATTTCTACTGCCACCTTTCAGTTGGTAGAAACTGCGCAATACCATGACGTATCCTTACTGTATTTTTGCCCTTTTAATGGAACGATTGATAAATTCCAATTCTTAACAGCTGGGCCAATATCAAAATGCTGGATGGTGAACAGAATTGCTTTGTCCCTGCTTTGAATTCTGCGATTGCGATGTCCCTCGACATCGTACATAACACAAAGTCACTCCACTCCATATTAACCTCTACAAGAGAGCACTATAATTGATATTATTTTGGTACTGTTATTTGTAGATGGGAAAATAAGCAGAGTAAAGGTTATTTAATGAAGATTCGAACTGAAAATGTATCCGAGGTACTTTACTTTAGTCTTAGCTGAGCAGGTAGGAGGTAGTACACCTTTTGTATAGCTTTTGAATTCTGCGATTTTTGGTTCCTTCTGAAGTTAATTACAGTTTAAGGGTAAATCCACTTTCCTTCGAACTGTGTATAAATGAAAAGGCAAGTTAATTTACTGCAGTATTCATTAATCCTAGTTAATTAAGAGCTATGGCCAGACAAAGCTTTTAATTATCGATGTGTATTACTATGGGTGGAATTTCGTTTCAGTGATGGTCATGCTATGAATAAAGTAATAATTAGTCTTTCAGTTAGAAAAATTAGCTGCCTTGCTTAAGATGTAACGCTCTTATCACAAGACGTTCAAATGCTAATTAAGAACAGCGTGATCATCATTCTCTTGAGAATTGATTATCAGTTCTCAAGAGACTGGTTGGCTGTCATTTGATTATCGAGACATCAAATGTTCCCCAGGAGATATGGCTTGCCAATGTTCACCTATTTCCATATTAATCGGGAGGAGGAGGATTGAGTTGTTCTTTGAACACCCATTCACTGTCACACTGGCTGCTGTTACTTAAACATCTTAGTTTTAAGGACAATTCTTACCAAATTTGAGTACAACGATTCTTCAGTTTAGAAGAGCACAATTAACATTAGATGTCCATAAATGTATTAGAAATTTCCATCGGTCTTAAAGATAACTGTATTGTAAAGAATAATTTAAAATAAAATGGTTTTAAATTATTGACAATCAATAAGAAATAGTTGCTGGCTTACCAGGTTCTTAAGGAGGATATCTTGCAAATGGGAATAAGACTGAGGAACGTTTTAAGAGTGATTTATACTGAAATATTGATTGTGGGGATGATCAGATCCTTTGTGGTCAATCGTGATTGTATTCCAATAATTGTTTTAACCTCACTGCTATCTATAAAGAAAGACTTGTAATTGCGTACAAACTCCTTGTGCTTATCCAGTGCTTAAGGCAGTCAAGAAATGTTGGCAAGTGACTGATGTCTTGTTTCGTGTTTCCAGATCTGTACGTTTTCCAGTTTCAAATTATTCTCGTGTATTGTTGTAAAAATAGTCTTTCAAGTGTTACCATCTGTAAGATTTGTCTAAATTTTCTACTTTTACACACATAAAAAGGATTTCTGAAAAACAAGAATCGGATACGAACGTGTTTTGGATTTCTGTAGACAGCGAAGATCTTTCTCAAACTTTTGCTGTTATTATGGTGGCGATTCTATAAACCACGCATGGTACATTTCTTTAGGTCTCGTATCCCCCCCTTACTGAACTAGTTGCCAACTCGATGTAAGGACAGGACTTTGTCAGTCGAGCTCCTATTTCAGAAACGGATTACACGCCCCTTCACCTAAAATAGTACAAGAACAGTAACCACAACAGTTAATTAGAGCTAACTTTTATTGAGTTAACCATGATTCTGTGTGTGTTTGACAGAAAGCGTGTGTATGCATACCTTTCTGTGAACTGTTGTGGTTACTGTTAAGCGTGTGTATATACACACGCTTTCTGTGTTTGAG
Source organism: Mastigoproctus giganteus (assembly GCF_048544385.1). NCBI lineage: Eukaryota > Metazoa > Arthropoda > Arachnida > Uropygi > Thelyphonidae > Mastigoproctus > Mastigoproctus giganteus. The sequence continues at coordinate 98,834,606 of NC_143575.1, forward strand.
ATGTATTTTCTTGCCCACCAGTTTTTTAAATTCCGTTTTAAGAAATATCTATTGCTTGATTCACTGTACAAACCAACACCATCGAAATACTAGGGTTTATTAACACAAATTATACTTATTCAAAACTATTTAAGTGTGTGCTGTCCAATTGCGTTTTCATAAATTAGCGTTACATAATCACTTAGACTTACATTTTCTCTTAATATTAGCTTTGCTTAAGACTGACCAAGAGAGAAATCAGAATTTCTGTTTAATGTATTCTTAGGCTAATGAATGATGTTTTAAAAATTTTATCCCAGAACTGAGACAAAATGAAAATAGTTTTATTCAAAAAACTAACAATATTTAGTACATTTCATTTCATTATAGGATAGATGAATTGATAAAGAGGTAAAGAACCGTTTTTAACACTTAAATGATTGTTTCAAAAACTGAAAAAGGCCAGTGATATGATGGCCGTGGTCATTACACTTGTTTTGGAATATTCTTTCGATGCCCTCGTGGGTAGCTCAGTTGGTATGATCACCGTCCTCGTCACTCCAGGTGGAAAAAATCCAATTTCGAATTCCCTCAATAAGTCAAGGAAGTTTAATAGACGGATGCATGGTTTTTCTCCCAGAAAATTGGGTTTTTCATCCAGGAAACAGGCAAATCGACCACAGAACACGCGCAATTTTCAGATACAATATATATAAGGCGCAATATGGTCTGTGTCGTTAAGGAGCCTACATAATCCAGCAACATAATCAAATACCGCCTGAAAATATTCCTGAAAATATATAATGTGTCAATCAACTACGTGTTTATCCACTGTCTGAACTGGGACTCAGTTACGAGAATCGACGAGTTGGATTCTGCACTCATGTTTCTGAGTTTCCAGGACAGCTTGCAGTGGAAGAAATCGAAACTGTAAATGACTGGATTACTCTTTTGACTAATGAGAAAGCAGGAAAGATTAGCCATCTGGTTTCCTGTTTGCGGTAGCGAGTAAGAATTAGGGCGATAATTCATATTTAGGTGGGAGCGAACACAAGACGATGACATCTTATGACACATCACTTTTAACGGGATTTCATTAGGCTGTTTTACTATTCACAGTAGCGCTTCTCCAACAAAGTAACACATTTCTCAATACGAAAACCATTTGTTAAAGAGAATTCTATTACTTTGTAGGCTTAAGGGGAACTCCCGCACCCGGTGTCTAGTCCAATAGGCGACGTTTATCTGTGAGCTTTAAATCCGCGCGGAGCGTCCGTTTAAATATCTGAGTTATGTCTCTGCCACAACTCGATCCCCCTTGGATCAGTACCTAATGGTTGCCGCTACCGTAGAGATGCGGCTACCATCTCCGAAGCGGCGGTGCGTAAGGATAAGTGATGTTCTTAATGGAAATGCATTACGTTCGAAATTACGTCTGACTACTTTCTAGGTGCACGACCGTAACAAAGAGAATCGGGATGAGGATGTGCATTATGCAAAAGATTATGCGTGCGAAGAAGTGCCTCTTTCAGTAGGCTAATGGCAGGTTGGGTGATGAAGAAATTCGCTAATATTTTAGACCACTGTCCTCTCCCTCCACACTGGTGTGGCTTCAGATATACGCGAGATGGTTTATTTCATTATCCACCTAATTTGGAGCACTTATCAACTTAGCAACTTTTCTTTTACTGCAACTTTTTTTGGTTTTTAAATTCCATCTACTTATTCTATTAATATACGCTGGTTAATAGGACTTGTGTTCGGAGTGGCGAACGATTTTTGCAATATTGAGAATAATCATCGAAAGTTCTTTGTCAAAATCCACATTTCGAGTGTAGAATTTCTGATTATGCTCGCTATACTTAAATTTACACCATTATTGAGTAAAATTACCCGTAGTGTTCGGGAAAATTGAGGAAAAAATATATATAATTATTAATTTAATTTATTATAATCTGAAGATCATATAACTTGCTTATTCGCTAGTTGTAGATAGCGCTTTCTGTTCTGTTTGACTTTCCAATTTGAAACTACTATAAATGTAAATTTATCCTTACTATATTGTCATTGGCGGCTTTAGTATATATGTATAATGCGCCTATTGTCTTCACCATGTCTATCTGTCTGTCTGTGTATTCGTTCGCATGTAACACCTACTCCCATTGGAGACACTTTTGTGAAATTTTATATTTGGGCTTTTTAGAGAGATTTGTCGAGCCATTCCAAATTTCATTAAAATCGAACCAATAGAAATCCGACAAGTATTATTTAATATATTTTTTCTAACAACTTAACAGATTTCAAATATGGTCAGAGAAGTGGAAGAAGTGCTTTAATGCTGTTAATTGCAAGGTCTTTCACTTGGGAATAGCAACCCCCAAATAAATTCAACCGCACTTGGTGCGGTTGAATTAAAAACAGTGGAGGAGGAAAGGGATCTGGGAGTTACAATACGGGCAGATATGAAGTTTTCTGAGCAGTATAAACAGGTGGCCAGGAAAGCCCATGGTGTCCTGTCGATTATTTATCGAACGTTATCCTGCAGAGATACAGAGGTCATAATCCCACTGTATAAGGTAATTGCAAGATCGCATTTGGAATACTGTGTCCAAGTATGGAGACCTCATCTTAAAAAAAGACATTGAGCTTCTTGAAAGGATCCAAAGATAGACAACTCACGTGGTGAGATCGACAAAAGGGCGAATGTACAAGGAAGCCTCCTTTTATGTGGGCTAAGAAGCTTAGCAATCGGGCACTTTAGAAGGGGGCATGATTGAGTTTTATAAGGCTCTGAGAGGAGTTAGAAAAATTATCGAAGGTGGAATTTTCACTGTTATAAAGAATTCCAATTCCAAAAATATGGGCCATAAGTTCAAATTAGAGAGGAAGAGGTTTAAACTAGATTATAGGAAGATTTCGTTTGGGCATCTAGTCTTTGATTACTGGAATAAGTTGACTCCGCAGGTCGTTGAGGCTGACAGTTTGAAGAAATGCAAGGTAATCTGTATAGTTACCTAGGTGTGGAAGGAAGCATAATATGTATTTACTAGTACAGTATATACTCTTTTTTTTTGGCCTGTGTAGCAAAAGCCTGTGGCTCCTTGCACTCTATGGCTAATGCTGATACTGTCCTTTTCCACATGTATGAAAGAAAAGCGATTGTGGTTATTGTGTTTATTTATTCAGTTTAATTGCTGGTATACCCCCTGAACAGCAATAGCTAGTAGGGTAATGGGGTGGTACATTCATATAAACAGAAAGAGAAAAATTTTAAAATATATTAAAGATGCTATAAGGAAGTTCAAGATGTTAAAATAATTTTATTATGAATCTCTGGCATTCAAAAAGTACCTCAGGGTCGAAAGGTAATAAATGCAAGTGTATGTAGAACTTTTATGCACAAATTTTAATGATTCGTCAGTATACTTACAGTACACATTATATATGTTAGCTACTAGCGCTCGACCATAAAATACACGTTATATTGGGGCCTCATGGCCTTAGCTACCTCGACGCCTCATGTGAGCGACCCAATCGAACTCTGAAGTCCATTTTTGTGATATCTTTTATTTTCCAAAGTGTTACTACACGTTTACATATTATACATTGCGAGCGAACAGGAATGTTAAAATCAGGTGTTCTTATCCGCCCATTTATGAAGAGGGGTTCCCCGAACTTTAGGAATCGCCACCCAATAAGCTGTATTTTCATATTCTGATCCTAGAATTGTGTTTGACGTGATTTAAAATGTCTAGCTGATATATGCAAAAACACGAATCTGGTTATGATAAAAGAAAGAAAGAAAAGCTTTGGGTAAAATGAAAAATTCGATGCTGAAATACAAAGATGTTCCATCATCATCATCATCAGCCATTTTCAATCCACTGCAGGATGAAGGCCTCTCCAGCAACTTTCCAGTTCCTTCTGTTTTGAGCACTGGCCATCCATTTACTACCCACAAACTCTCATCTATCCATCTCCGCCTTTGTCTTCCAGGTTTTCTTCTAGCTCCTCTTGGGTACCATTCTGTTATTTTCTTAGTCCATCTGTCATCATGTCTTCGAGCTATGTGTCCTGCCCAAGACCATTTTAGTTCTTTAGTTTTGATAAGAATGTCCTTTACTTGAGTTTGCTGCCTAATCCATGTGTTTCTCTTCTTATCTAACAGTCTGATTCCCAATATAATTCGTTCCATTCTTCGCTGTGTAGTTCTTAGCTTCTCTTCCATTCTTTTGGTGAGTGCCCAAGTTTCACTTCCATAAGTCATGGTGGGGAGTATACATTGATTCATTATTTTACGTTTCAGACAAACTGGGATATTGCTCTTCAGTATGTGACTATATTTCCTGAATGCTATCCATCCAAAATTTATTCTTCTCTTGACTTCCAGCCATTTATCATTATTACAGCTAATAAGTTGTCCCAGATAAGCATATGACTCCACCTTTTCAATTACTGCTCCATCAATCATTATTTCCCTTTCCATGGCATACTTGTTCATCATTACTTTTGTTTTAGCCATATTCATCTTTAGTCCAAAATCCTTACTAACTGTGCATAACTGATTAAGATTTTCCTCTAATTCTTTGGGATCGTGGCTTATGACCACAATGTCATCTGCAAATCGTAAATGGTTTAGGTACTCTCCGTTCACATTGACTCCTTTCTGCGACCAGTCTAATCTTCTGAAAGCTTCCTCAAGGGCAGCAGTAAACAGCTTCGGAGATATTGTGTCTCCTTGTCGAACTCCTTTCTCGATTTTAAATTTCCTACTGTCTTTGTCTAGTCTAATAAAGGATGTAGCACTCTCATATATTTTCTTCAAAATCATAATAAATGGAGTATCTATGCCTTGTCTTTCCAGTGCCCGAAACATTGCCTTATGCTGTATGGAGTCAAATGCCTTTTCATAATCCACAAATGCCAGGCATAATGGTGTTTTATATTCATTTGCTTTCTCCATTAGCTGTGATATTACGTGAAGGTGATCCATAGTTGAGAATCCTGTCCTAAAGCCAGCTTGCTCTTTCGGTTGATTCTCATCAAGTATTCTTTCTAATCTGTTAGTAATGACCCTTGTGAACAACTTGTAGATATGGGATAACAAGCTAATTGGTCTATAATTTCCAATTTCTGATTTATCTCCTTTCTTATGTAGCAAAACTATGATTGCATTATTCCACTGCTTAGGCATCACACCTTTTCTAATGCACTTTGTGAAGAGCCTTGCCAGTTTTTGTGTTATGTCTCTTCCTCCCAATTTTAACAACTCTACAGTAACTTCATCTTCCCCCGGGGCTTTCCGATTCTTCATTTTCTTCAATGCATGTTCTACCTCATCGGGAAGAATATCGGGTATGTCGTATGTGTTGCTACTTCAATCCATCTTCCCCACTGCTGGTATCATTCCCTCGCTCCTTGTATAATTCTCTATAGTAGTCTTCTGCTATTTGAATTATGCCTTCTCTGCTGTTTATAAGTACACCATCGCTATTCTTCAGTTTCAGTATCATTTGTCTTCCTGTATTACTGCTCATGGCTGCTGATTTAAATCCTTTGTTTTCCCTTAATGCTTGTTCTACTTTTCTTGTGTTAAATCTTCTTATGTCCTCTCTGAGTCTCTTTCTAATGGCTTTGCATAACTGAGTATACTCAATTTTCTCCCTGTCAGTGTTTTTCTTGCTCTTCATTTGTCGTCTTTGGTTCATCATGACAAGTGTTTCTTGACTAATTTTTTCTTCTTTGGATTTCTGTTTCCCTATAGGTTTCTTGGGCTTTATCACTTTCAGAAAGTTGTAATATTCCTCGTCGATATCTTGGTCCTGAGCAGTCTGCAAAAGCTCAAACTTGTTCTTAAGTTCCAGTACATACTGCTTTTTCTCCTCCTCTGTTATTTCAAAGACCTTTGTATTATTTACTCGAGTCAGTTTTTTCCTTTCCTTTCCTACATCTATATCAAGTGTACATCATTCACAATATATCTTCTGTTAGTGAGGATGAAGTCGATTTCATTAGTTGTTAATCCATTTGGACTCTTCCATGTCCACTTTCTGTTCACCCTTTTCTTGAAAAAAGTGTTCATTACTGACATTCCTTGAGATTCTGCAAATTCCACAAATTCCACAAGTCTTTCACCTCTTTTATTTCTTTCACCAATTCCAAAATTTCCTATAGTTCCTCTTTCTGCACTGTTTTGCCTTTTTCCAACCTTAGCATTGAAGTCTCCCATAATAATAGTGTAGTGGGTTTTCTCCTCATCTAGAAGACTCTCAATTTCGGTGTACATTTCTTCAACCTCTTCATCATCATGGCTCGGTGTTGGTGCATAAATCATTATAATCTTTAGCTTGTACCTCTTAGAAATCTTGAGTATTAGTCTTGACACCCTTGGTGATGTACTTTTGAATCCAAAATGTTGTTTTTAAAATCTTTATGGACCAGAAACCCAACTCCACCTTCACTCCTTTCACTGTTTCCATTGGTGTACAGCAGATTTCCATTTGATAAACTTATAAGTGATTCATTTCTTCTTCTTGTTTCAGCCAAACCAATGATATTCCAATTCACATTTTCTAATTCCTTTTCCAGCTCTAATATCCTGTCTTCACCGATGAGTGATCGTACGTTATAACAGGCCAAGTTCACTCTTTCTTAATCTGAAGATTTCCGTGATGGCATTCATAGACCTACCGACGAAGGAACAAATAAAGGTCACGTTGAATTAGAATCAGATCAAGTAGATTCTGTAGTGTCGACATCGACAACTGATCTAATTGGCAAATAAGGATGAATCAGAACCTGTGAATGACATGAGTACCCAAAAAACATCTGTTACTGTTTCACTATCAGATTTCACTACTGATCCATCTAAATGAAAAATAAACGCTGATCTCACTTCTGGTGTATTATCTTCTGTTTGGGTGTGATCCTTTTCTAAAAGAGCATATAAGAAGATATGGAAATCATCCGGGAAGTGGAAATGTTTCGTGCATGGTAGATGATCTGAAATTGAAGAAGCCAAATATTACGGCATCAGCATAGATTCAACTCCTGATATTAGTCCCACAGATCAGTTGTCGGTCATTATTAATTTATTCGTTATGTATCAAACGATGGCGAAGTAGATGAGCGTTTCTTGATGTTTGTTCCCATTGAAATTCGTGATGAAAAATATCTTTTTGACACGGTAGCATCTGTTCTTGATCAACACGGAATAGATGTAGCAAATTACAGATCTCAGTCATATAACAACGCTGTTAATATGGATGGGGCGTATTCTGGAGTCCAAGCCAGATTCAAGAAAGTCAACAAACTAGCAGTATCTTATATATATATATTTATATATATATATATATATATATATATTACTGTAATGTTCATATTAGTAAGAATTTAAATAATTGAAATATAAGTTCAAACAATTGTAATCTGTAATTTCGTCGATTCAAATTCTTGTAATGAATCTTTGGTCAATGATTTTTAGAACTCCAGCTTACTTATGGTTATGTTCAGCTAAAGGTGATTGGTCATCTGTTAAATTATAGTAACTTGTAATCGTATTATTTCTAATCCTTTTTGCGTTTTTCTCAAATCACAATCCTAAAAACCCAGTCCTCTAAATGTCGAACTAATCCCACTGTAGGTAAAATTAACATTTCTGATTTGAGTCTGCGTGAACTCCTAAAATAGTAAACTTCGGTAACTTCAAGATTTGCAAATAGCATGAACTTCTAACGTAGTGTATAGGCCTAAGTGAAAGAAGATCAACACCAAAATACATTTAAAAATTTAAAGACATCTATGGAAGTTTCTTTAAATCTTTTAGGCACAATAGTCTTAATACCACAACGAATGATTGCTGCTAGCGTTTCTCTGTATTACATTAAATTTTGTCATTGCGTGACGGGCATATCGATGGGTTTCCGCATGGTAGATGATCCGATAAAATAGGTCATGTAGACGCTAAATCTACCGTTAGCCTTCCGTCATGTTTGAAAGACCCGGGTAGGAATCAAGGCTTTCAAGTAGAACCATTTCAGTTATTTAATATCTTTCTGAATCCCTTATTGGTCAAATTTACATAATAAGCAAAAAGGACAGGTTAAAGGAGCTGAAGATGTTTTCAAATCGATTGCAATCTTTTTAGATCATTGTTGAATCCCTTATAAACAAAACACTGAATTGTAGAAAAAACAATGAACAATTTTTCATCTGCTAACTGTGGTCAGATTAAAAAAATGGGATACATAAAAATGTTTGATAAATGGGTAGGTAATTTAAACAAAGATAAAATAAGACAAGGGCAGTATAATTAGGATGGAATAAGGTATAATTCCATCCTACCAACTGTAGGATGGAGATCCTACCAACTGTAGGATCTCCATCCTCCCCACACCGGTGGAAAAGACCCGAGTTAGAGTCCCCTCGATGACGGGACGAATTTTTATGGGCCTTTTTCACAACTTGGCTGAGTTAGTCCGTTTAAGGTGATGGTATCATGGTATTTTCTCCCGGAAACTCGGGTTTTTCAACCAGCAAAACATAAAATCGATCTCAGAACATACGCAATTTTTTAAAAACCATCTACACAAACAGCATCACTACAATCTATTGGTGTAAATATAAGTGATTATGAATGAATGGAAGGTTGTTTTCTAAAAGTGTTCGTGTTATAAATAAACAGTTGAAACGTGATTATTACATGCACGAGAGTGGGGCAGATTCCTCGATCTTGTTTTTTTGCAGTTCAGTGGATGTTAAAATTACATTTTTACATAAGCAGGCCACTCCGTATTGTCCAAAACAAACAGATAATCTTTGCATAAATTTATTAAACTACTTCAGTTCTTCGCTTGTGAGAAAAGAGGCGACCATCACTTCCATCTTTAAAAATTTGATTATTCTTCCTTAGTTTTTTCTTGTTCATAGCTTTGCCTCATTGAAGCCAAAATAAATAATTCATTTGCAAAGTGTGAAAGAGTAAAGCAGGACTGGGAAACCAAACAGATCTGAGATGCATAAAACATGAGTATTGATCGTGTATACGAGATGCTGACCTAAAGTAAGTCGTACTTCCAGCGCTCTTTGCCTATTGGAAAGCATGTTTGGTACAACGGACGAGTGGGTTATCGAAATTAGAGATCGTAGTGTTCGCAATATCGGGGCTAATATTTTAGACGATCTTCTGCTGGCAGTCTCGAGACGCGATCTCCACTTTGATCGAGAGTCGGCGTCTTTTCAAGACAGTTCAGTTGAAGAATCAACGAATATTCATTCTAAAAATTAATCACTTTCGATGTTTTTGTTAACTGGATGCGCTTTCAAGATTTCTACAATATTCTTCAGAGATTTGTCTCTTCGGTTTAATTTGAATGAGACGTGGCCTTTTTTTCAAGGTCTTTTGTTGGGATTTTCCAGACGAAGATCAGTGGAATAGTTAATTAATTGCTCGCTCGATAAATTGGTTTACTTAGATGAGAACCTCCCACGACACATTCATATTAGTGCCAGTTGCGACTAGTGGGAGGGTCTTGGCATCATTCCCTATTTAAATAGTTCATTGAAACCTTGTGCGAATTCGTCTGTTAATCTGTAATGAGATGGTCTGAAATTAAAGAGGTTTATACACTTCTTTATATGAGTTGGGTTAAACAGCAGTATCTTCGTTTTTCTGTAGTCTGTTTTATAAAAGCCGAGGTTGAAAATATGTAAAAAAACTAAGATAAAAAGGATAAAATAAGAAATTAAAGAAAATTTAACCATGCTTATCGGCATTTTTGAGATAAACAAAACTTGTACGTGTACTCTTCAAAGAATTAATTGAATTTTTTCTTTTTCTCTGATTAATAGAAGCAAAAAATGTATAATTAATCATCGTGTTACCAATTAATTATTAATTAATTAGCTAGTAATGTAGTACATATAAGTAACTATTCTCACTTCACTGCACATAACTCCCAATATATATAACCATCTACGTTTTGTAATATTTTATAATCAACAGTTCGTGGAATGTAGCGCGATTTCAGTCTCTGTGATTAAATAAATTAAACAATCATAGTATACAAGTGAGGCTTAAAAGAAACGAGGAGAAATGCTTTTTGAATCATTATTTCTATTGGTCTGATTTTAATGAAAGTTGGAAGTGCATGACAAATCTTTATGAAAGGTCTAAATATGAAATTTCATTTAAATCCATCCACTCAATGGATTGGTTTTCATGAAATTATTCGTTTACACCTTAGAGTAAATTAACAGAGATATTATCCAACCTTGTAAATGACTTTACTCATGCCTTAAAGTCAGGAAGTATTTTGGGGAAGGGATGGTAATTTGACGTCTGTGTAGCACGTGTTGCTTGCAGACGAGAGAACCCCCCTTAGGTAGTACTGTGGCTATGGCGGGGGAATGAAGGATCATAGTCTAAGGGGAAAGGGCTGGGATTCTTCTACGTCATGTTGAAAAGACCTAGTTCGAAACTTGTTAAAACGAAATCGACTTTTTTCCACACTCGATTGGCCGAGTTACTCGACAGTCAATTGCGTGTGTTCCCCCACCCCCGTGAAAACTTTCACGAGTGGAGGGCGACATGCAATCTTCCAACTGGGGATTCATATCCAGAGTTGTTTTGGCGATCAAACAATAAACAACACTAATCTACCTTTTAATTTGCTTGCCATATCGACTGGGATGCTGAAAGAGGTGAGAATGCGATGTCTGGGCACGTAACTTGAAGTGCTGTCTCTTACTCGAAGAGATCTCTCTTTACTTGTCCAGTCTAAGCCACCAACTGTTGATAACCCATTTTTATTTGGTGCCACCTGTTTTCTGACTGCTCTAGCTTTGGATCAAGCTATCCACTAATTATTTATTTCCAACTCTAAGTTCTGCTCTCATAGGAGGCGATTTCAATGTTCCAGCCACCTTAGAAATGTCCACTCAATTTTTTTACCCGGATTTCTTTATAGCGCCTGCTCAGCAATGCGTTTATTAAATTTTGTATCTTTCCTAACAGATTCACTTCCTTTCTAAATCTAATGTTTAATCATGTAGTCTACCTATTTTGATTGGTATCTGAATGAACGATAACTTTCCTTTTTCATTTATTCCGATTATCTGGAAAAACTTTATTCTTGTTCTGATCCGACTGTCAATAGAAATATTTTTAGATTCTGCATTGACTTTGTATTTTCTGTTCATCGTTGGGTGAGTTTAATATGTCTGGCTGTCCCCATGTGATAACTCGGCTTCCGGTGGACGGATTTAAATTAAATTTTATATTTGAGTTTTTTTGAAATATTTGTTAAGCCCTCCCAAATTTCGTTGAAATCGACCCAATAGAAATTCGCCATCTCAATATTTTTTCCCCCGTAAAATTTCGAGTTCTTCATATATAAGAGTACATACAAGGATGTTTGAGCATTTGGAATTAATACTGCATCCCACAAATATTTGAACATTATTTAAGAAGGGCAAGTCAGACCGACTCCAGATTTTCAGAGCATGTTTTCTGATTCCTGGAGAAATTTTACGAGATCCAACTCCGATTTCGCTGCTTCCCCCAATGTTATAAATTTATAACAGAAGCTCAGTCTTTAATTTTGAAGATATTTCGGGACTTATTTAAAATTCCTACTCTTAAGGACTTTGGTTGGTTGTTGTAGAGTTTCAGGCGCATCAGTGACTTAGACCATATTGCACTGTGTATATTATGTCAGTAAATTGCATGTGTTCTGTGGTCGATTTTCTGTCTGCTTGGCGAAAACCCCAAGTTTCCAGGAGAGAAAGCCATGCAACCTTCGCCTGAGATTGGACCAGCTCAGCCATGTTAGGAAAAAGGTCCATGAAAATTCCTAGAGTCATTGACAGGATTCGAACTCGGGTCTTTTCCACCCGGTTTGGGGAGGACGGCGATTCTACCAACTGTACTACCACGAGGGTTCACGAGAAGTGTCTGCTTTGTCTGTTACGAATATTTACACCTCAACTAATATTCTTCTTCACAAGAGAGTGTCCAGATCGGCAATTGTGGTAGGAGTTCGTAAACACTTCTTGAGTATAAGAGGTTTAACCCCCGACGTACGTTATTTGGTAATCAGGAGTGTAATGCAATGCGTGCCTTACCCAACTTGTTTATATTGTCATCACTGTAGATTCTCCCTTACCTTCTTTCTTAAGATTCTTTTCTTAGCATCCGTATTAATGCTCGGTATCATTCCTATTTCTTGTTCCTCACTGAAGTTTAGTGGCTAATTCCTTGTTCCAGTTCTGGAAGGTAATTAACACTAGCCACACGGACGTTACTCCTAAAATGTCTTTTTTTTTTTTTTTTTTTTTTTTTAAGAAATTGCGTTGTCCAGGAGATAGGAATAATTCTACAAATAAATGAAAGAACCTGGCGAAACCTCCACACATTTGGAAATGTGCAGACAAAAGATTAGAAATAATACATATGAGAAACGAAATTAGTGAACAGCACTTCTACTAATTAGTATCTAATCTCGTTCTGCTTCTGTCACAATCTGTTTTCAGGTTCAGGAGAACAACTAGAAATTATATTAACTTTAATGTGAACTTCTCATGACCCATATGCGCAATGTTACTGATGTCAATTGGCGATCATCTGGACATTCTCTTGTGGAGAAGAATACTAGTTGAGGTGTAACAGGCAAAGCAGACGCATCTTCTCGTGATTTGGTGCAGTACCTGGAAGTGATCTCATTTCAGTTATGACACTACTTGACCACTTGTACACTGTTAATTTTCTGTTATCATTAAGGCAACTCAGGCCACGTGACAGTGTATTCTGTTGTCATAATTAACTTCCATTTCATAGCTTCCCCTATAGGAATGACACCACATTTTCAAAGTTTCTTTTTGTTGGTCCCCAAGGAAGTTTTACACCCAATTCAGATTTCATAGTCCCCCACTTCCACTCACACAGAAATATTATCATAAATTTGCAACAACGATCCGATCCATCAGAATTTCAAGACCTGTTTAGGATACTCTTCTGGAGCTTTGAACGAAATATCAGATCCCCCGTCTACTCGTGATTTATTTTTATTCCAATGCTCTTTATCTGGCAGTCAACATCCTTGCTGTTTCTTCCTCAAAAGTAATACAAAAAGAATGCGATAGAGTTTCTGTTATAATTGCCTCGATTGGACACGGAATATTTAAATTCGCATATTTGGTATGTGACCTAAATATGATTTTCTTTTGAACAAGCTTGCAGTACAGCTTTTAGTCAATTGACGTAACAACCAAGATGGCGTCTTTAAATTATGTAAATTATAATCACTTGGGCTGTGCGATCTTGAGAATCGGAATTATTCTTATTTCATGTGCAAGTTTCTATCATTATTACATGCACCTAAAGATGGATTTTTTTTATAATTATGCATATTCCGCGTTAAAAAAAGGTAGGCTTACCTAATACCTCGTGAGGCCAACTTTTACCTGTAATACAGTCAGTACATATCTTGGCAAGGACTCCACAAGGTGTCCTATGGTAGTGCTGCCCAATGAGTCCAGTAATGCTCGCATATTATCAGGTGGATGGTCGTGATCTCCAAAGTTCATTTCCAGTAGATCCCAAAAATGCTCAGTTTGGTTGAGATCGGATGAATGCAGCCATGGGAGGATGGACGATCCCTTAGCAACTTTCTAGGCCTTGTGGCATGGCGCGTTTTCTTGCTGATAGACCAGAGATGTCCGGATACTGTCATAATGAACCGCTGATTAATGGTGATCAGAAGACCAAGGGCATGATAACAGTCCCCAAACCAAGTCGAACACCAACGGTGCATCCAGGTGCCATGGCCTCATGTTGCTTTCTCCAAATGCGGATACTCCCATCAGCATGATATAGTTGGAAACGGGATTCGTCAGACCAAGCGACAGAGTTTCAGATGTCAGTGATCTAGTGTTCTGGCCGAAGTGCGCAATACGGCGCAGTTCCTTGTGCCTCTCAGTGAGCATGGGTACTAACAGGACAGCCGTCGACTGCTATAGCCTATAAGAGCTAATGGCCGGTGCATAGTCCCTGGATATTGGTCTTGCTATTATTATAGGTGTTCTACGTGTGACCTTTGGCTGGTTGTTTGACCACTGTTCAGCCAATGACAGTTGTGACACCACACAACTGGAGCACTTAACCAAGTTGGCTGTTTTTGAGATACTTGCACGTCTAGCAGTCTCAATCATTCCAACATCAGAGTCGGAAAGATCTCGACACCGACCCATTTTTCTTCACAGACACTCAGAAACATGTGCGAACCACAATCGTATATCAGCCGTTCCCTACTTTGAGCCTTCACCAGTATCATAGACCAGTCCATTCCTACACAAGGGATTGTTGCTAATGCAAAGCCAACTTGTTTAAGACCTGTTTGTTGTTGTCTTCGTTGTATGATAATGGGCAGTGTGTCTTTTTCAAAGCATTTCCTTCCTAGATGCACTGTTTACCATAGACAGTTCAGTATTAAAATGGAGATTTATTAGAGGAGAAAATGACTGTGGTTGGACGACTCCCAACACATATGGCTTATGTACAATCGCGTAGACCCTGAAACACTTCCAGTAAATTGAATTTTATGAGATTAAAGTAATTAACAATAATTTTAATAAACCAACATCCAGCATTACGCACAGTGCTGTTTAAGAGTCTGTTTTAAATTATTTCAAATTACACGAATTGTGTATTGTGACGTCACCACAGTTAAATGCTGCTGAGTTCAACAAGACATAAGCAGACGAATTTTGTTGAATTGCCAAACGATATTATTAAACATTGACATTTGGATTCTGCAGCAGACGAAATTGGTATTTTAGGTCACGACAGTAATGAGGGGGATGTATATGTTTATTTAGTGCCACTTAGTGTAATTAGGTTGATCTTGTCTGGACTATGTACAGTGTATGGGCGATTACCAACACACGAAACCAACGATTACTCTGTTTACTCATTAATCGGACTTAGTGATAAAAGCAACAAGCTGCTTTTCTTCATACGTTCGTGGGCTAACTTTAAACACAAGCTTTATAATTAATTTAGTTTGCTAACTACTTCAGAAAATTATTCCTCGCGGTTTGTTTGTTTGGTTATTGACGACAGACGTAGTGATTGTTTTATCCCCAACATCACGTTCATCTTCCCCTCCTGTATACGCTAATTAAATTTCTCAGCATACGCCAGAGACACTTTCATTCCAACAATGATTACCTCTCACGAGCTATTTTGTTTTTTCATTGTTGAGTTAATGCACACTTTGTGACGTAACAATGAAGATTTATTCTTTTGGCCATAATCTCATTAGAGGCAAACTAATCGTTGGTTTCCATTTTCTGTTTGTTCTAACTAATTTGTGTGAAACGCGTTTATGGCCAACAAATTGTTCTTTCCTTAACTGGCAATCAATCGTAGTAATTCTTAATTACCACATTACACCATCACAACGCGAATTTATTAGTGAAACATGTCAAAAGCTTTTTTTTTCCTGCTGTCAGAAGTTACCACTCTTTTAAACTTTATCAAATTTCTTTTTTAATTTTCCAGACTTTTCGATAGTAATAAAAATTAGTGCTCTACCGTTGAGTTCGGTTGGAGTTGAAGGCGTGAAAAGAAATAAAGCGGTAAGATAAGGCAGCTAAAGCAAGCTCTGTGCCTCCATTTTTTTTATTCGAGTAGAGGAGTTGTGCGAACAATTAGTGGTAATCACATGCTCTGTATTAGTCGCTGAAGAAGTTGATTTTTCTTTCTCTTTCTCCGGATATTCTTTGTTCCTATAAGAGCCGCACGTCTATAGAGAAACAAACAGCGCCCACATTCAAGATAGGTGTTATCTGAGATATTATCTTCCTAATGACTTCATTTCCTAGAAAGCCTTTGGACATTAGCGGCTAATTTTAGTTTTCTGATCAAATCCGAGTACCTTCTAGAATTCCGCATTCTGCGATGGATATTGCATACAGATAATAAAGAGAAGACCGAAATAAAATGACAAACAGAGTAATCCGAATCTTATCAATATCTTCTACAGCTGCCGTTCGTTTTCTATGGAAAGTTTAGTGTTTCATAAGTTCAGTAATAAAAGCCAATGACCTCGTGGTGTTTGGAGCAGGTTGTTCCAAGCTGAGTATCCAGCGTACGCTCTTAGCGATCCAAGCAGAATTGAGAATTTGGAATTCTAGTGGTTGGGAGGATTCGAGACCAAATGACTTAAATCAGAGTTTTTCAAAATGTAGGGAGCATCCCCCAAGGATGTGGTAACATCATGTGGTACTGTTAATTTGTTTAACGGGGTATACTTGTTTTAAATGATAATTGCTACTGCCCAAATGGTGCAGTATGAAAATTATAAGGAGTTTTAAAAATAAATAAATATCTGTGTATGTTACGTACGTTTTTAAGATGTTTGTGTGCTGTTTATAAAAACTTGAACAAATTCTTAATTTTATTTAAATTTTTATTGATCGATTTTAATGAAATTCGGATAGTTCGAGAAATATTTCTGAAAGAGCCAACTATAAAATTTCATAAAATCCGCCCACTAGGAGTCGTGTTGATACATGCGGACGGACAAAAAAATAATTTCTGGATTTTTATAGGTGCAGTTTTAATGCTTTTTAATCTTTCTGACATAAGATTTTATGAAATTATTCTTGGTGATAGTTTGTCCATCTGGAAATAGTTTTCTTCTATCAGGATGATGTGCCATGTCAGAAGGTACAGATCATTTCAGAATAGTTCCAGAAGCAGGCCCAAGAGTGACTGGGTAAGTTCATCGGTCTGGTCACTCACCGGATCTCAACCAGATTCTCCTGGGATGAGTTGAAAACGATCTGTTCTCGGAAGGAATCCACCGCCGCAGTCTAATAATTAATAATAATAATAAAATACTTTAATAAATTAACTGGTATACATTTTTGATTCCCTGCACAGATAACCAGAGGAATCTTACAAAATATTCACTATACAAGTGACTAATCACAAAAATATAAAGTTCAGCTGCAAATTAACCATTAAAGACAATTTCTGAACGGAGAATTAATCTTAATAAAAACAAGACTACAAATTAAGCATAATATAAAATAACATCGGCATACTAGGACCGGCACTTGCAAACCTGTCTTTTACATACAGTAATATAGCCAAAGATGTCATCTCAATATGACTTGTCAATCGTCCATAGGTCCAAGTCGATGTTGAGCGAGTTGACAGTGTCCAAAGTCACATTTGGGGAGTGTCTATTGAAACCCTGTAGCCTTTGGAGTCTTGAGCACAAAGAGGGAGTACTGCGAAGGTGTCTTCCTGGCAAACGCCAACCAACCGTGTTCCAAATGTTCATATGATCATGCTTAGATGAACACAGATGAAGGAAAGCCTTTATTTTCCGCACGTGGGCTCTGTGGACTGAGGGGCGTGTATAAGCAGGTTGGAGCATAGTACAGATTCGGATGTCGTGTAGATCTGGTGAATTCTAGACTCCATAGTTTCTTGAGACTGGTGGGAGGTGCGGCCGACCAAACTTCGACTGCATAGGAGATCACGCTACTGAAGTACGTTTCGAGATATTTCCTGATTATTTGTTTATTGTGAGTTCTGCATAAATCTATTTTCATTCCCCAGAAGGCTCGCAAGGATTTGGAATGCTGTACTTGGATTTATTGATTAAAAGTGAGATTCGAGTCTAGGATTACCCCTAGGAACTTGACACTGTCTGTTGGAGTAAGAACCTTTCCTGCTAATTCCGGAAATAAGGTATCAGCGGATGTCATGTTACTTGAAGAAAAGATGAGATAGCTTGACTTCTGGGGATTAACTGAAAGACCAAAAAAATTGGCAGAAAGTATTAAGGTAGTTGTTTAAAGATTCTGAGAAGGTTTGTCTTTCTTGTGGATCAACAACCTGGCATTTGCATAGCAAGTAACACACAATATCATCATCTGGAATTTGATCCATAAGTGGAATGAATATTAGAGCGAATAGCAGAGCTGAGAGAGAGAGAGAGAGAGAGAGAGAGAGAGAGAGAGAGAGAACCACCTTGTGGGATTCATACTTCTGCGCGTTTACAGACTGTGCTGTTATTACATGTGAAGTAAAGCATTCTCCTACGAAAAAGACTTTTGAGGAGCTTGAGTGTATTGCCGGATATCCTGTAGAAACTATTAAGTAATGCAAGGAGGGGTGTGATTTGGAATGAGTCGAATGCAGATTTCACGTCCAGAAAAATGTTGTGTAGGTCCTCATTGTCATTCCAGGCGTGAAGTATTTTCTGCGATAAGGACTGTAGACAGGTTATAGCAGATCTATTCCGCATGGCTTAATGGGTATGATCTGGCCTATGCGCAAAGACTGCGAGTGCAACGTCATTATATACGCACTTCTCGAGGCATTTCAGGAAGGGAGAGGCGATTGATATTGGCCTGAAGTCCGTAGGTGTTTTCGCATGAGGCTTTTTTGGAACTGCCACGACTCTGTAAGTCAACCAGCTTGCAGGCGCCTGTTCCTGTTTGAGTATTTTGTTGTAGAGGTGGGTGAGCTCTGCTGATGAAATAGGAAGCAATTTTTGGGTAGTGAGTTTATTATTTTCATTGGCTGTTTTTCGAAAATTTCGATGTTGCTGGTAGTTGAAGAAACGTTGAGCGCTTCATTCCAAGGATATACTTCAAACACTCTATGATCTCTCTTAAAACGCAGCACGTTCCATGGTCACACCATTCCTGGACATCCAAAGCTATGGGGATGCAGGTATGACTTGTTGACCACACACATTTTCCTCTGGACAGCCGGCCATTCATGAAAGTGTCAATAGCTGATTGATATTCTGGAAATTCATCCTTACTTTGGAGAATTTGGCATATGACTCTTCTAAAGGCGACTTCTTGTAGGAGGCGTAGGCTGCCTGTTTTTCCTTGAAGGCCTTAGTCAGGAGGTCATTCCACCATTGCTTCGAGTGGGAGCTAAGGATGCAAGTTTTGGACAATGCAGACCTTGCAATGAATTCCATCCATCTCGAAAGCCAGTAGCAGCCTCACTGATGTTAAGCTCTGCCAGTACGTTCCATGGGTAACGTTGAAAAAGGGTAGTAACTTTTTCAACGTTGATGTATTTAGGACTGTACACTCTCCTGACAGTGTTTGTAGATTTTACTGGCGAATGTTCCCCCTTAGGTGCCTGCAGTGATATTCTGGCAGCGATTGGATCTTGATCAGACGGGAGGAAGTTATCGCTTGTATTCAGGGTTTCTTTTACGGAACAGTTTGAGAAGATGCGCTGAAGGGTGGCATCGCCATGTGAGGGAGGAACATCAATAAGACCAATGCCAATTTCCGACGTGTTCACTGACAGTGTATCTAGGAGCTTCTTTGTGGTTGGCAGTGGTAGGTTAAAGTCTCCGAGGATGATGGGCTTTTGACGGTGATTGATTGTGGATGACAGCCATGCCGTCAGATTGAGGACGCAATCCTCAGAAATCGATGGAGGGAAATAAATGGCACACACCGAGATTAAAATTCCAGACACTCTGTAAATTCCCAGAACAGCTTCTACGTCCCCTCCTGGGTAAAGTGCATGTCTTAATTAGAGGGAGTGTACTCCTTTAACAGATTGCTACACCGCCACCTTGTCTCTCTATTCTGTTAGCATCTTGGTTAGAGTATGATAACCAAGGTTTGAAGTGAAGGTAGCAATTTTCATCTCATCTCTGAGCCAGGTTTCGATCAGAATTATGAAGTCGTACTCTGCGCAGGAAAGTAAATTGAGTAATCTGAGGCCAGTGCGAGATACCCTCGAATCTGCAAACCCAGCATCCCTATGGAACGTTATCGACGCCTCATGGAGCCTATGCTTCAACAGCTTGAATTTGTTCTGAGGGCTATAGGAGTATTTCTCTGAGTTGGGTCAGTGTACTTAAACTGGCCACTCACTGTATAGATTTGTTAGTTGTTTTGAAGAATTTTTCGGAGCACCTTGGTCATGAATTCCGTGTGTATCAGGGTACCTTAACGGTTGCAGTTACGAGGGTTAAAACAACCTGGAATAACTCACAGAGAAACCCTGCTTTCCCTTCGCGGAGACCAGCTAACTATAGCAACGATTGAATAAGCCTTTAAGATTCCTCTGATCTCCAATGGCAGACCAATTTTGCTGTGTTACTCTCGTTAGTCAAACATTCCTGTGCGAAACACTGCAATGTTAGTACATGCTGACTCCCTAGAATTGCTATTCTCTAGCGCAAAATGTCCGTATAGGCCGTGGTTGTCAGTTAAAAGCATTACAGGTAGCAGTGATTCCATTTAAAACTACGAAATATTCCACCCATCTTGTTCGACACCATCTTGTTCGAATTTCATTACGGGACCGTTTCACAATTTTCAGGGATCGTTGATCTTTAAGTATGTTTGTCTACTGCGTCGTTTTTTGACTATTCTGACCAGCTCTTTTTCCCTTTTCCCCCCTCCTTTTTATTTCACAAAGTCGCTTGCAGTTAACTTGAGAAAGTTCAATTTCCCAGATTCGGACCACTTGGAATATCTGTAGTGTTTACTCAAGTATCCACTCTTACTTTGCATGCGAACAATCAGACCTAGTTTACTAGTGTAAGAAAGGTTTCCGAATATTTTTAGAAGTTTAGTGGGTATTAGCATCGTGTAATAATTAACTGCTCACAAAGACTGCTTATATTTGTAATCAGTTAATTGTTTTATGCCAAAAGATCAATGCCGAAACGCAGCGACACAAGGTCATCAAATCGTATACGTGACCTTACCAAATAAGCACCCTGACAACGGGAGGTTTCGCCTGTCTCGCAGGAACTTGAAATCTCCGAAATTATCGATTAAGGCTCGGACACATCCATCATATTTGATGGATTTGACCAGAAAGTCGTTAATATTTGTCAATAATCGTGGGATTTCGAGTTTCTGTTCACATGCTGTCAGCGCTTTCTACACCTCCATACAGGGTTCGATTGATTAGAAATTACATTGATTCATAGTTACGACTTCGATTAATTAATACTCACTCTTCGGTTTACGTAGCTTTAAGTCAAACTTATGCCTTTTGAAACTAATATAAAGTAGCTTTTTTGTCGCCATCTTTTACGTTTTGGATTTGTAAAACGAAGATTAATTTTATGAATTTTCTTTCTTCCATTAAATTGTGGGAAAAACAAAGTTAGTTAACAAGTACCCAGTGCGTTACATTCAGGCGCATTCGATTTTTTCTTAAATTAAATTATTTTTTTTCATTTTCTGTGATTAATAGAAATGAAAAGTAAATATAATTATCTCCTTATCAGTTAATTATTAAGATTATAACTTTATAGATTACTAATAAAACTGTATAGGGAATTCTGGGAGCATCTGCAAGAAGAGTGTGACAGCAGCATGGCCTGATGACAGGTATTGGTAAGATACCTGAAACGTCATCTTAAATTATATAGTGATTTAGGCGAATAGCTTAATAAATTATATTATTAATTTCACGTGGTATATGAGTGGTATTAATTATAATAATAATCTTAAGGGAAAACTCAGGTTCTCTAAATTTAGCCATTAAATTCAATTACAACTGTATAAAATTTATTACTCTTTTCTCTCTCTCATATAGCTACATCACGAGCTACTTCACGAGTTCTTGTATAACAACACACGCGGAGCGTGCACGAACTGTCTAAAGCTAACCATACTGCATTAAAACTACGTTGAATCTATGATTTTTTTTTCATATAAATTGTATGGAAAAATAAATTATATTTGCTCAATTTCTGTTTGTCCGATTTTAATGAAATTTGATTTGGCTCGACAAATATTTTTAACAAGCCCAAATACAAAGTTTCGAGAGAGTCTGAGAGTCAGAGTTACAGTTGTCAACACTAACGCATATTATTTATTTTTTTTATAATTATTTGGTTTGGCTCATTGATCAAATTCAACACCAGACTGCCACGCAGCCAGAAACCAAAGAATAATTGCTCTCCACTAAACAGAAACTGAAGTGAGGGAGGGGGGGGGAAGAGCAACTGGTTGGAACTCTAAAAATGCAGTCCGGAACACTTTCGATGAAAGAGATGGCTGGCATTCCTTTCTTTTTCTAACTTTTTTGCTTTAACTACAGGCTAACTATTCGCCATTGCAATCATTTATACCGGAACGACTTTACAAAAGCGTCCAAAGATGTATTGGATCAAGTGGACAGAGAATTCTTGTTTCAATAGGAAGAAAGAGCTACATTTTCACTTAAAGACAGAAAAACTGTAGCTTGTAGAATTTGAAGTTACTGAGATTCCTTGAACTGGGAGCTCGATTACTTTTCATCTGCAATAAATTTATTTGGTTTTTATTTCTTATTGAATTAAAGGTTTCTCAAGGAATTGATTTCATTGGGCATCCCTTTTTTTTGTATTTTTTTCCAGTAAACCTATAGATATCACACAACAGCACATTTCAAAATAAGTGGAAGAGATCGTTAATTTTCGGTCTAATATTGAGTTAGTCCGAATAATAACAAGATTTTCTTTCCCAACAAATTTAATACTCAGATATTGAGGGATAGAGGCAGGTGGCATTCTTATGGCCTGTTTTATATGTATTTTTAAGTCATTTATGTATACCTACTATATAAATCCTTGGCGGCTCCCCCGTAATTAGTTGTTGTGTATATTTTGTTCACTAATCAAAGTACTTTATTAAACTTATAGTTAAAACTGAGAAAGAAAAGTGAGGATCAATCGTGTATGGGGAAAATACAGTAAGGATGAGATTAAATTGATTTAGACCAATGAAAAGGGCTCATTCTTCCAATCAGAGCACTAAAAAATTTAATGTATATACCGGAGGTCACTGTCCTTGTGCACCGTGCTGAAACGGTTTGGATTCGAATCCCACGAAGGAAGGAGTTTTTGTGGGTCTTGTTATATCGTTGCTATGTTAATTTGTCATGGGGAAAGTTTGTTTTCTCCCCTACCCCGAGAAACTCAGGTTTTTCATCCACTCCTGCTGACAGAACTGACCATAGAATTCTTGCAATATTCAGACAAAATACAGTGACACCTTACAGCCTTTGTTTGCTTTGCTGGAGTAGGAAAAACATCTCCTTTAATGATATTAATGGGGGAATTATCAAATTTTGCTGATTATTTAAAGGTAGCAAGGATCGTTAAAAACCTGAACCGCGCCATTTTGCGCGGTTTAGGTTTTCAACAAATGCACACACGCATATGCAGCATCCAATAACTATTCAAATAAACGTTTTCTGTCTCAATTTCTATCGACTTTTGCAAAATTTTCGTAGATTAGTATAGAAGTGAGCTACATTTTATACTGCCTTATAAAGCAAGTGCTATTTTACATTCCGTGTATAAAAACGAATGTGGTATTTCCAGTTTATGAATGCTGTTTCACTGCTTTTGGTTGGTCATTGTTTGGATTAAGTGCTAAAAATTCTTTATAAAGAAATCAATTAAATAGAAAAACGAGAAATTTTTGCCCAGGGTTGACTAACTATGTCTCAATGTGAAAATCGCCATTAAAATTCATCTGGATCCACTGGAAAAGAATCATAGCCTTTTCCACACGGTGTAGAAGAAATTGATTGTGATTACTGTACCAGCTACGGGGGCTCAGTTCTTTTAGAAATATATTGTAGACCTCCAAGGTTCTTTCACTGATGACAAAGTACGAATCATGAATATCTGTCGATGGATTGCAAAAGAATTTTTAACTGAGACGTTCTTTGATATCTCTTTGATATTTATTAGGCCTTCACCGGAAACTTCAAGTGAGTGAATAAAATTGTAAAAGTCAGTGCAGCGGGTAAAAACCTTTTGATGTTTTTAAAAGGAAAACTCTTTTTGTTTTTGTTATACTCGTATAAAGGCTGTTTTCGTAATCACATCCTTTGAAACAGAGCAATAATCCTTAGATCAGACGCGCTGTTTAATAAATACATTAGCATATTATTTTATGCAAAAATTTAATTACAATTGTTCAGTTTTAAATTGCTTAAAGTTTTTTTTTTAATTGCTATTCCCTGGCTTCCTGCCTTGACGAACAATTTTAGACAATTTTGAGTTACAAAATGACGATCGCGAGAATATCAAATTGCCCAAGAAAGGTTATTAAATCACGTGATCTCCAGATTCAGACTAAATTTAATCTAATTTAGACTAAATTACATTCTTTGTATTTTTCATATATACTGGTTGAAATAGCTGAATATTTCGCCTAAGTTTATGCTCATCGGTCTAATTCACTTTTCCATGGAAACGAATGAAGAGAATTCGAAGGTAGTTGTCTTTTTTGTAGTTTCTTAAGACCAATAAATTTAAAGGAAGCTTAATATATAATTAGCTGACTTGATTAACAAGCCACTGCTGTTACTCACGAATTCTTCAGACAGCTCGGGAACTGAAGGAGGTAATTATCCTTCCAAATGGGAGTTGCAGTTCAGCTCTTATTAGGAGGAACTGAGTCTACTACAATATTTGGCAAAGAGCCACAAGTAAAAATAAATAAATTCATAAGACGTAATTAAGTTAAATAATACCCAAATTAGTTTTGAAATTACATTACTGACACTGTTAATTAGATCAAGAATTCAAAGCCTTTCAAACGAAACCAAAGGAAAAACACCGAGTTGTTCGTACTGCACGAGAACGTGTTTATCTTGCTTCGGCCATGGTTTATCTCGCTCCTGTTGTTAGCACATTAACCAGTTGTCGCGTTTTCACAACTGACCACTTTCACCAAAGAGTGAGCTACGAGTTTTGATTTTTCAAGTTGCACAATGTGGTTTGGCCTTTGTTCAAGAAGGCTACATAAATGTGATTTTTTTTTGGTATTTCTATAAACCTTTTTTTTACTGCCACCCATAACCAAAACCCTAATCATTTTAAATTACTCTCAACTACGCAGTCTTTCAATGTCATTAAAGGAGTTTTTTTGAAAAGAAATGGCGCAAGTGTTTGAAAAGAAATGGCGCAAGAATTTGAACACAAAATTGTTAGTTTGTGGAACTGATCTATTCAGAATTACAGTACTTTACTTTTGAAATTTATGCAATAAATAAACATAACACTGTGCAATACTCAGTGTCCCGTTACTAATCCATCTGTGGATGGTTTAGTAACGGACACTCTTGATTATTGGTTAATATACTGTATTTCTATGGAAATCTATTGCCATGTGAGAGATTGGTGACAAAGAGCATTTTTGAATTATGTAATTAAAAATTGACTTATTTAATTTTAGTTAATGTCATAAACTCGATTTTACGTCACTTCGAATTATACGTTTTCTAGACGTAAAATCATACACGTGCACAAGTTCAAAAAATGGTTTTCGTTAATGATTTATCTGTAACAATTATTTTATGACTGTAGGCAGATTAGAGTTGCAGACTTTATTGGAAGAGAAAGAATTGGAAGCAAGATGGAATACAAATTTTAAACTAGATAAAAATATGAAATATGGAAAAATCCTCCTGGAAACAAACGGGATGAAAAATTCAAATAAAAGCGTAAACTGCATAATGAATTACTGAATGTTATTACAAATGGACTTGGCAGTATTTTCAGGGTCAGCAATTAGTACCTTCACGGAGCTTTATTTCAGAAAATACGGCTTCGTAATCGTTCGACTGATTACTAAAACTTGTTGGTGAACGAATATGTTTGGAAGTTCTTCAAAAGTGCAAAATTATCCGCCATGAAGCAAAGGCAAATGACCCAGTAATTCAGATAAGAAATTATATTTAATTTACGTGTACAGCGGCAAGTAGGATAACTGACTTGCCTTTGTGGCACATTACACTTCCTTCCTGGAAATAGTGACACACGAAAGAGATAAGGTTGAACACCACTGCTGTAGTTCAGGGCTCATCACGGACATGCGAAACAGCCAGCAATCAAACGGTGCTGGTTTATGCTCCAGAACAAGTGGCCCGCAGTTGGCATATGTCAAGCTAAACAAACAGCGTGGAACATTCCAGCAATGTCAGTGATGGGCAGTGACAGTGCTGATTCAAATCGGAGCTAAGAGCGGGCCAAACACATTACGCTTGCGTTAACTAATTACTGAGTTGAATGAAGGAAGAAGGTAGCAAACTATTTATGAATGATAGAACCCTAATTGATTGTAGGTTTTTGGGCTGTTAATGACCTAACTAGCTAAGGTTGCACAGTAAGTATGTATTTAGTATTATCTTCAATCGCTTCTTTAACGTTAAAATCTGAGTTTAGCAGTTAAATTGTTTTGTTGGCTTAAGATGAATCAGGATATTACTTTCATATAAGCCCTTATTCGTGTTCGACGTCAAAGCATGATATTAGAAAGAGTTTCTCATAGTTGAACTGTGAAGAAGACGTCATAATGAAACTCCAACATTTTAAATAGTTGGGCACCCAGCCGAGTCATGGTTGTTATTGTTCATATGAGGTTTAACGACACAAGGGCTACTGAGGCCAAATTGTGTGTGTTCGTAGTTGATTTAAAAGAGATGGTATAACTGCCTCATAGAGATATTTCCAGTTATCATTAATTACTAACGGCTAATCAACAGAATTATTTAATGTAACGCACAACGGAATTGACCTATTTCGTCATGAATTCAAGATTATTTCAAATGAACGGGTGTTTATGTATGTCTGTTTATAAATACGTATGAACAGCTGTAAACTATATCGAACACTACCAACTGTTCAGTGATGGCCAATATGGATCCCATTAGTTTCGATCCACTGATTATATATTGGTTTATTACCCATCTATGGGCAAGTTCAATGGAAAAGTTTGAATCTCAAGCAGTTTCTCTTGATGTTTCCAAGCCAAGGCCCTTTGACACAAAGGTCTAAACGAGCTCCTGTCTTATGGATTTCCTATAAGATAGGAAATACATAAGACAGGAGAACTGGATATCTCATTTTGCTCTCGGATAGCTCTCTTCTGGTGATAGTAGATGGTTCTCTGTCTTCTGACTTCTTCATTACTGCTGGTATTCCCAAGGTTCGGTTCTTTCTTCCTCTTGTATATTAATGACCTTATTTCATTAATTGAAAATAATACCCATAGGTTTGCTGATGATAGCACGTTGCATTCCATCCTCTCGTTTGAGACACCTTATCTTCAACTTCTTCAATCCCACAAGCAGCTTCAAATCCTCGAATATCCACCACCAATTCCTTAACTGCTGATATGCAGGTAATTATCCAACAGGACAAAGATAACTTAGTTAACTTAAATCCTTCTAAAACTCAGTCTTGTCTTGCAATAAAGTCTACTGCATCTATGCTTATCTACGATGAAACTCAGATCTCTAGAAAAGATTTCATAGATCTATTACACTGGCTTCTCTCTCTCTCTCTCGGCATAAGAACATCACAAATATTGCTTCCTCTGCATCTTTTTTTTTTTTTTTTTTGGTAGTTGTTGGCGCATAGGCTTCTGTGGCCATAATGCACCTCCCAAGGTTTTTGCAGTACATTGATCCAAGCCCGAGGCGGGAATCGAACCCGCGACCTTTGGGTTGCCAGGCAGGCACTTTACCCACCCGGCTAACCCGGTCGGCTCCTCTGCATCTAAAAAATTGGATTTTCTCTTTAGCTCTCGGCGTTACTTTTATTCTAAAAACTACTAACAATTCTGTACAAATCTCAAATCCGTCCTACAATGAGACATTGTTCCCAACATCTAGGTGATGCCCTCGAAACATCGCTGACAGATTCCATTCAAAAGAGGGCAGTCAGATTAATTCATGACCCATCTCTTAAAAAGTCTCTCCACTGTGTCTCAGAGACTTTGTTTCTGCTGCATGCCCTTTCTGTTGACACTTCCATGGGCATTGTTGCTGCATGCCTTTTCTGTTGATACTTTCATGGGCATTGTCTGTTGCATGCCTTTTCTGTTGATACTTTCATGGGCATTGTCTGTTGCATGCCTTTTCTGTAGATATTTCCATGGGCATTGTTCTTTTAAATTGGCATCTATAATTCTTCCCTTTCTCTTCGAAACTAGTCCAAGGGTCAAGCGTCAGGAGAAGTGTTCCATAAGGAACAGTAGAATACTGTACATGTGTCTCTGGTTAATATTTATGCATTGTCGGTAGTTATGTAGTGTAATAATTTTAAAGTGCAAGTTC
This sequence comes from Mastigoproctus giganteus, assembly GCF_048544385.1. NCBI lineage: Eukaryota > Metazoa > Arthropoda > Arachnida > Uropygi > Thelyphonidae > Mastigoproctus > Mastigoproctus giganteus. The sequence goes on from NC_143575.1 coordinate 98,862,726, forward strand.
TATAGAAAAGTACACGAAACACATTGCACACACACACTCAGCTTTTATAAAGAATCGGCGACTTTCCTTAATGAATCTTTTGAAGTTGCAGAATATTTCAGTTATTCGTTGCTTAGCAGAGAGTGAGAGAAAGGCTAATCGAACTCGACTGACGTGTCTGGGGTGCAGTAATATAATTTTGTGTTAGTAGCTGGATCAAACGGCAGAGAGAGCTACGTTTACCACCATTTTTTAAAATGAAAGGTCTATTTTATTTCTTCGATTACTCCAGCCAAAATAAAAAGAAGAAAATCCAATTAGTTTCTTTCCTGGTATTTAAAAAAACGAAAGCTGGCAAACAAATTTAATAAGACTTTCAAAGGGAAAGAGAGCACGAATCCTTGGTGATTACGTTTGATTAATGAGAGAAAAAGTATTTTATATATCTCTTTGTTATTATTATCAGCCATACATATATTGTTTTACTGTGCGCTGCCTGACTTGACTTAATGGATTTCTGATTTAATCGAAAGCAGAAGTAGAGCGTGCAGAGTAAGCACTTCAGTGGACACAGATATGCTCGTGAGGGAGATAATTCGCGAGGAATGCGAAACAGTGTCGCAAATAACATCGATGAATAAAAATATAATTCTTTGGTAATAGTGTGATAGCATTATGGGCAGACAGCTCAATGCTGAAGGCCTTCTCTTTTATTTAAAAAGACTGGCGTTAATGATGGGGAAACTTTAGGGAAATTCCGTTCATATTTCTTCAGCTGTCACGCGTCGGTGACTTTAGAATGAAATTTTCAACTCTGAAAAACAATTATTAACATATAATAAGATTTATGAACGCTCGAGTTAAAAAAAAAAAAAGAAGTTTTTCATTGGGTTAGTTTTATCCAACGAAACGTTTTGTTTCTATCAAGTTTAGGTTCATAAAATTTGAAATGTGAAGGTTGATTAACATAAATTTATATCAAGCTATATAAATTCAAGTTTATCAGTGTCAAAGCAGCGATTTAAAAATAAAATGCGAGTATAAAAGTGAATTCGAATTGATGAAATGTGAAATTTGTGATATTTCGTATTTTAAACGGATGTGAATATTTTATTATGATATAAAATATCTTAAAGAAACAAGAGGTAATACAAGGATGACTCCAAAAGTCTTTGCAACCATATAAAGTTACTTTCAGTACTTCAAATTTTTACAGTTTCTCAAAGTATTCACCCCTAGCATCTATACAAGTTTTCATATTTCCAAATATCAAAGCAGTTTGACCAGTCTTCTTTGGAGATCATGTTTATTCCATTGACGAAGGCCTGAAAAGCTTCTTCACCCCTCATTTTTTCCCCTTTCAGTATAAATTTGACTTTTTGGAATAAAAAGAAATCACAATGCTCTAAGTCTAGAATATAAAGTGGATGGGTGACTGATTGAACACCAGAAGTGGCTAAAAAGTCTAATGTCGGAGCTTGAAGTGTGAGTCCTCGCTTTGGAAGTAAGATCCCTTTAATTTGTTTTTTTGGTATGTTTTGAATGATGTTTTTCAAATTAGGAAGACATTTAGTAGAATACCACTCACTGTTGACAGTCTTTCGATCTTCTAGCTTTACAATTTCTAAAAATCCACTTTTTCTGAAGAAACAAATGATCATTTGTTTTCCAACACTTTTGGCTCTCTGAACTTTCTTGGGCGGAGGGATTGTTTGAGAACACTAAACGGTTGATGGTTGCTTTGTTTCTGGACCAAAATTTACAATATCATAAACAGCCTTGGATTAGCCTTCGTCAAATTTTCTAAGCGTGAAACTCCACCATTCGACACGAGAAGCTTTTTGATCATCAAACTGTGAAGCACCCAAACTACTAACAAGCTTTTTGAATCTTAATCTAACTTTTTGAATCTTAATCTACATCTTTCTCTAACTGCAAATACGCAATTATTCAATCTTCTCTCAGTAAAAATCTTACCAGCTCAATTTTTTTTGCTTTGATGGCTTCCCTGAGCGAGGTTCATCTTCAAAGTTCGTTTTTCCAAATTTAAATTTGTTGAACCTTTTAAAGCATTTACTAAACTTTCACGCGATTCTTTAGCAGTTAGATTAGAATTTAAAATCAGAAAATCATGGCGCGTAAACTTTGATGATGAATCTCCATTTTGGCCCACGCAATCTTTGAAAAATTGTGCCTCCAGCGTTAACTAATTGAAGGATTTTGATTAAATTTGTCATTTAGGGTAAATAAAAGAACGTAGATTTTAATAATATTATTTATTTTAATACTGAACATGGATTGCCTAACGTTTTGGAGTCATCCTTGCATTTGCACATTATTGTACGTTAAATAAATGGGTCTCATTTTGGAATATACTTCGATGTATTTGTTTAAGTTGACTACAATTATTCCTTAGCCAGAAAGCATGTCTTATGTTGTCAATATGTGCAACTGTTCTCTAAATCCTAAAAGTTTTCAGGTCACCAAAGTGACAATATTTCGTGCGAATTGCGATCAGAGTACAATCTGTTACAACACATTTGCCTTGCAGCAGATTGTGCTCCGATGGTGCAGTTCGCATAAAATTAGTAAAGTCGTTAAATCCACTGTGGTTGAGTTCCTCTTCAACTTAAGTTGCTTTAGTAAAATGTTAATGTAGCGATATAATTTTAATCTTCCGAGTCTTTGGTGATCAGTGGCGAATTTATTTTTAATGAGCTAAGTAGAGTAGGGCGAGTGAATATTTATTATATAAGACTGGCAGATATTTATTTAAGAATATTTCGTTTTGTTTATTCGGGGCAACAACTCTAAAATAATTTATGTAATTATTATCGCTGTTTAGTACATCAAATTCTGTTCTTTCGTTCTGAAGTGCATTTATGTACAAGGTTTGAGACGTTTCAGAACAGAGTAAGTTCAAACAAAACCAGCAGTTAGAATCAAAAAAGCTTCTCAACATTTTCAAAGTAATTCCCTTTGAGCGGCTACACATTTGTGAAATAGCCCTTACAGCTGTTGGAAATGTTTTAAAGGCACTTGAATTATACGATACTGTTCTTTTGTAACATTCCTTGTAATGTCCTCTTGACGTGGATATCATTTTGTGAAAACAGAGTATTCCGAGGAAGGTGAATAAGGAGGACGGATTAATTCTACAATTCCACAATTTGCCAGAAATCTCTTCGATGATCAGCATCTCGATAATGAGGTATTACTCGATGAATTCTTTTAATTAATCTAACGACTCAAAACTTGTGCGCAGTATTTCGTATTTTCTGTCTCACCTGTTGTAAAAATTCCTTTCAAATGATTCCATTTGATATCGAAGGAAGTGGTCAACATCTCTTTGGTTTCAGATTTTTTTTTCTCAGAGAAATGTTGATCGCCAGTTCATGCTTTATTTGGTAGTGGTGACTCTTTGGTGGTTCTTACCTGTCATGATCGAATCGAGTAAAGGAGGGAATCATAATAAACTTTTCAACGAGTTCTTAGCATATTTCGAGTTTGACCAACTTTTGTTCAGTTAAACAGTACGGAATGAAGCTAGCGCGGGTCTTCTGTTTGCCCAGATCTTTTGACCGGAGTACACTTCACATTAAGAAGTGTTCTTAATGCGCAGTTTTTATTCTTCCATCATTCGACGATGAAACAATTAATGTGCGAACTTTCTTTACTGTTTCAAGGGTTCGAAGCGTTAAAGATTGATCTATCAATCGCTAAGCGTTTTAGTCGCACTCCTCCCCCTCTCCCCAATACGAAAGAAAATTTAATGTTTGTTAGTTACTTGTTCTGTCACTTAACACAATGACAAGCGATCTCAAGGTCGGATCACAGGTGAAGGTAGTTGGGTGTCCTGAATGTCCACTAAAATGTGACATCCCGATTGTGAATAACTACTGTCAAGTGTAACGGGATGGAATTTTGTTTGTTTTTGTAAAGGCGACTACAGTGGTTGTAAAAAGTCTTGAACTGTCTTAAGAAGAATATTGGAACATTCGACATGGAGAATCATTTCAAACTCCTTGAGTGATAAAGGTTGAGGAAATCTGCTTCAGTCTCCTCTCCAAATATGCCCACAGTGCTTGAATAAAATTTAAGCCCGGTGTTAATGCAGGCCATGTGTACATTGGAGCATTATCATCTTGAAATAGAGCATTGTTTTTAGAAAACAATGTTTGCATCAAGGGATCAACCTAGTCACTCAGAGTGGCAGTAATTCATCTGTTCAGAGTGATGATAGGACCTAAAGAATACCAAGATATTGCTGACTAAACGATTGTTAATCCTTTTGCATGTTTTGTCGGCTGGTACAAGGCAGTCAGGGTGATACACTTCCTCTGGCATTCGCCAAAAGTAAACTCTCACTGATGTTGAAAAAAAGTGTGATTGATGATTGTCTTAAAATGACTTGTCTCCAATCATCAAGTGGCCACTTTTTATGCTTCTTACACCAATGCATCCTCTTTCTGGCATTACCATCAGTAACGAGTGGCTTGACAATAGTGGATCTACTGTACATTTCTGCTTTATGGAGTTCTCGCAGAAATGTTTTGCTAGAAACTGGATCGCCGAGACTCGCATTGAGTTTTACAGTTATTTTTGATGCAGTAATTTTATGTTTTCGGACTGCAATCCTTTTCACAATCCGGCGGTCTCCTTCAGTAAGCTTAGATTTTCTGCCATAATTCGTCCTACTAAATTTTGTTTTCCCATACTTGGTGAATGCAGACAACATTTTCGATACAAGTTGTTCTGGGTGATGTCGCTGAACGCGCCTCAACAATTTCATCTCTTTGGAATTCAGACAGGTCGGTCAATTTCTTCATGTACCTTTTTATATCACTTCTAAATAAACACCAGCTTTTATGGTATTTCCTTTACAGTAATACGTGCAAGAAACGGAAAAAATTATCACTGCATGTTCATAAATATGTCGTACAACAATTGCAAAAACTGCTAATTTCGTATCAGTTGTTTCCATTATTTGCTGCGTTATAAGCTCGCTATCTCTCATCATGTTGTAAAATAATCGCTTGCATAAATGTATACGGGTTCCACGAATGCGATTAATGTTGGAACTCGCCTCAGCTGTATGGAGCACTTGCAACCAGAAGCGATGACGAGAAATCATCCGCTCGCTCCAAAATTTGAACGTTGGAACGTGGGTTACAATTAACGTGCGGCTCACACCAATACCACTCAATAGTATTAGTATTAGCAATGGCCACATGGTGCAAGGAAGCTATGGCAAAAACAGCAGACCGGGGGAAGTTGGCCTGCAGAATAGTCCCCCTCATGCTTCGACATGCGATCGCAAATCCTTCGATCAGACTCGCCAATATAACACCCATAATCCGGGCATGTAACCCTATAAACAGAATCTGCACGTTGCAGCAAGGGAATGGCAGATTTAATTCTGGAAACCATCCATTGCAACTTCCTGCCAGAGAGCTGCATGCAACAAATATGGTAGCGTCGCAACACGTGCAGAAATTTGTGCTTAACTTAGGTTTTCCTGCGTTACCCTGAAGACTGTAGGATTGGTCGGGGGAGTGCAAACTTGGCTTTCCCGTGTTCATGTTCATGAGGAAGTCGCTACAGAGGTGCGCTTTAAGGTGTATTGAAACATGTTCGTCCAGTGATCCCCGCCTTGGACCGTGTTCAACGAAAAGCCCGTAATCGCCTTCTCTGTTGTTGCTGAGCATTACTAGTGTAAGCAGAATGTTAATTGTAACCCCACGTTCCAAAGTTGAAATTTTGGACTGAGCACATAATTTGCTTCATCGCTCTTGGTTGGAAGCGCTCCATATACCTATGGCGAGCTCCAACATTAATCGTAATCGTGGAACTCACATACACCTTATTTTGAAAATTGTTATTTTATAACGTAATGAAAGACAGCGAGCTTATAAAGCGGCAAATATACATCTTCCAACTTCCGCAGAGTTTGATGGTGTCTTGTCCTTCCCTCTCTCTTTTTGTTTCTTTCTTTTTTCACCATTTACGATCTACATTGGTACGTTGTTGAGTGTGTGTATTATATGTCGCTCTGCAAAATACAATGGTGTTATGTCATATTACTTGTCTTCCAAACTGATAAAAGAGTTCATCGCTGTCCAGGTTTATATCCAGCTTCTCAGTATATATTTTATTTTTGTCGTCTTTAATAGCATTTATCTCTATATTTTATTGTTATTTGTCTTAGCTTCCCATTTTATGATCTCCGTATATTTTTTAGTTTCGTCTGTGGTTACAAGATTTGTTTCATTCCCGAAGCAGGACTTTTTCCTGAATCACACTGGATTAGTTTCTATATTTTGTATGAATAGAGATAAGGTTTCTTCTCACACTTCAGTATGGAGCTATTTTCATTATACATGTATAACTGAATTTGCATTTGATGCGTCCTAATCAGGTACAAGCACTCGTGCCCAATTAAGCATAATGGAGGGGGGGATGGCTCTGGAGCAGTTCATCTAGGTCCTGTCTTGCTCGATTGCTCTTTCCTGGAATGGACACTCTAGAGGGCTAAACAAATCCATCAGCTTGGCGATGAGGCTGTAAATTGGCTACCTCATTTATAATACGTTTTTGTTGTTTAACTTTGGTCTTATATTTCTCTTTTTGTTTGTTTTGTCAGAGTTTGGCATTTATTTGCCGCATAATTTTCGATTTTTGACAGATCTGTGTCTCCACAGATTATGAAATTAAGCGTAATACGTGGATATGAGCCTTCATTTCCATTACCCATCGATTCATTCAATTTCGTTGCTGTTTTAAATTTACAAGTTTAGTTTCTGATACCCTCCCCACCTATGACATAAACTACTTTTAATAGCATCTTCTGTAATTCTTCCCCAAAGTTCTAATGCCGTTAGACACTAACATATTATTCTCCTCCTTATTTTGTACACGCTCCCATTCTTAGGAGAATGAATTACAGAAAGGGATATTTCAAACAAAACTTCTGATCACGTTTTGGAGAAAGCCTGCGGTTTCGAAAAGATTAATGAGCCAAATGTTTTCCTAATTTGCTTCCTGTTACGATGAACAGAGTAGTTACAAATCAGGAAATGAATCTTTTGATCCCATTTCATCAGATCTGCATTAGGAAAGTGTGATCATCCCCGATTGTTTTGTTGGGATGGAATCGAACAAATGGCATCGGACAGGTGCGATTTTATTATTTTAAAGCACCTCACTATTGGACAAACAGTTTTTGTAATTGATCTAAATATATAATTTTTTAAAAATTGAATGACAGGTTTAATGGTTATCTGATAGGGCTCAATTATTTAACAAGGAAACAGTAACACGTTAATAATATAGTAATACGTAATCAAAGATTATTTTAAAATTAGAGGATTTTTCAAAAGGGGAGGACTTGTTTCATTTGAAATAAATCGTATAATATTCGTAATTAAGGTCCAGGAAAGTTGATGTCACGAAAACTATCCTAAAATGATACAAAAGGGAAAAAATCTTCTGTCTGTGGACAGTATTAATCGATCATTTCTTTTTTGGGGTTACAGAAGCTTCTATAATTAAACAAGTTGCACTTTCACAACGAGTTGCGTTGGTATCGCACCATCAGAATAGAAAAGTAGTCGGATACGTGGATGGGAGAGGACTACTTGAAACGCTTTGTAATAATAGATAGAGAGAGGGGTAAAAGGTATTGTAACAAAGCTTTAGGGGATGTTCATTAACTTAAGTAATATGGCGTTTATACGTTAATAGTGTCCTCGTGGCCAGCACTGTTTTTATAATCACCTGTTTGATACACTGCTTGGAAAAGGTATTGGTTCGAATCCTTCTCGACTGGAGGAAATTTTTTGATCTTGTTGGCCCTCGGGGTAGCACAGCTGGTAGAATCACCGTTCCTCCCACATCGGGTGGAAAAGACCTGAGTTCGAGTCCCGTCGATGACGTGAGGAATTTTTATGGACCTTTTTCACAATGTAGCTGAGTTATTTGATGTTAGGAGAGGGTAGCATGGTTTTTTCTCCCGGAAACTCGGATTTTTCGTATAGAAAACAGAAAATCGACCCCAGAACACACGCAGTTTACAGACAATATGCACCGAGCAATATGGCCTTAGTCGCTGATGCTCCTAAAACCCTATTACAACAACATGATCTTATTTCACAGCGTGACCGAGTTGGTTGGTCACGGAGGAGGAGCTGTATCGCTAGCTTTTCTGCATGAAAGACCTGTTAATGAGGTTTTTCATCCGACAAAACGGGAAATCCAACCGTAGAATATACTCACTTTAGGTATATGAGATACTGATGCCTCATGGTCTTAGTTTTTCAGGCACAAATCCAAAATACCACTGGTAGTTGCATAAGAGTTGCATTTATCTGGTTAGCGGTTCATGGTAACCAGATAAGTCAGACGGAAAGAGCATAACCAAAGATATCTTACCAGAATTGTAAGCGCCAGTAACTTGTTCAATGGTCATTTTTTTTTTCTTGAACACACCTCGTGAAATGGTACTTTCATTTTCTAAGAATCGATGTGTTCTTTTAATCCATGGGTTCATAATGATTATTTTATTATTTATTCGTTTTTTTATAATTAAATAGTTGATGATATAAATTAATACTCATTAGTGGTAGTGATACATATATAAACTTTAACTTAAACAACTCAGCCACGTTGTGAAAATTTCCTTTAGTACCTGAGGATTATTAAGGTCTTGCAGATATTATCGATTTTGCAAATCATTTCTTCCAGGAAATACAGCTGCATCTTTTCTGAAAAGGTCTGTAACCCATATCCAGTTACTTTAATGTTCGCTATTCTGGTTGCACTTTTTAAGACCTGAAGAAGAATATCGGAACCAAGCATTGTGCGGATTGAGAAGTCCTGGAATGAAATGAATGTGTTTATCGCACAGAAATCTTCAATAAAAAACAGGTTTTTATGAGGGAGGTTAGGACCATCTGTTTTCGTTCTTCCATTTGTTATGTGGAACCTCATAAATCACATTAATACCCGACAAAAATAAGATGCCTGACAGAGAGGCCACACAATGATTACTGTTATCTGTGACTAACAAAAATGATCTTAAAGCTTAAAGAGCTTTAGCGTCTACCTAAACGAGAAAAAAAAGGGAAATTAACTCGTAGTTCGCGATCTTTATCTCGTTGTTATAGCAACAGCGAGATGATAGAACTAGAGTGTTATACTTTGAAGAGTCAGCAAAAAGCTAATTACATCTAAAGTATTAACTTGCCACGTTCGGAGAGATATTTAATGCAGCCCAAATTCTTTGTAATTATTTTTTTCGGGTGCTTTCAACACATCGTGCAGTCAATAGATCTTTTTTAAGTCCCGCCAGAAGAGGAGAGAACGTCGAATGGAATAGTTATTAGAATACGACATTTAAAATCTTCTCTACAAATATTTCCCCTTAAATCCTCTAAGGCTGTAATGTAATGAGGGAAAATGAGAACGCATTACAGTTAAAAGCTGTGAGCTACTGCTTGGACAAAGTATTTTCTTCCTAACTAGACTGGCTAACCGCGATTTTTTTCCCCTTGACAACATAATTTGTACCTAATGGATTTTTGGCATTATTGCGATGCATAGTTTTTCTAAACTCTGTCGTGGTTTTTCATAAAGCTTAAGAAAGCTACAGGCAGCTAAAAGCTCTATAATTAGATACTATTTTAAGACCTTTGTCGGCTGTGGAATCTTACTTGGGATTTTTATCTTGCTCAGTAAATGAATTATTAGAATGACCAAACCATGTAAAGAAGAGTGTTCTGCTGCCTTGACCACCTTTAGGAAGTAATTTATTCCAGCGATAAAAGCACGCTGCCGAAAGATTAAATTTCTTAAGATCCAGTTTTGTTATCTTTACGTTGGTTTCCTTGGTCCTTCTGCCTACCACTGAGAATATACCTCCTTCACTGACTCATTCCTTTAAGGTACACTCACGCATGGGTGGATGCCACGATGGACGAAAAGGGATTTAGGGAGCTTCTAGAACGGAAGAAGGCCTGCTGAGCTTGAAAGTAAATAGGGCACCTGGTACAGATGTTATTACCTAATTATATTTGAAAGAGCCTGCGAAGGAGGGCGCCAAATCATCAGTACTAAGCGTGGGATCGATAATCTCGGGGATAATATCTTTGGATTGGACAAGTGTCGCCAATCCATGGTGCTAAGGATGAAATGAGTAACTCGTATGGACTAGTCGTTTGCCCTCAATGGTTGAAAGGTCATGGAATCTAAAGTCAAGGGTAGGTTTCTATCATCTAAAGAAGTACAATATCCTAACTGAATCAAAAACAGGCTTTGAAAAGAATTTTTTCTTGTATAATTTGGTAATCTAATATGACGTGGTCATCCAGGAGTTGGATGCAAGAAACACTTTTGACGACAACTTGGGATGAATAGGTTTTTCCCACAAGTGACACAGCAACTTCTTGATTGAGACAGGGACGTTTTGAAATAGATTTAGTATTGAGACCTTTTGAAGGAGGAAGTGCTTGTTATTATAGGCACGCTAATTCTCTGAATAACAGTAACTATTAAATGTTATTTTTTTTTATTAATCTCCAACAGTTTGTTGCTTTTGGGAGTCTGCGTTCCTCAAATATGCACTTACTTCTTCAAAAACTGTTATTTTTTATTTAAAAATATTGAGTGGAGAAGAAAACACTTTTCACAAGGAAGAGTCTGAGCGAGTAGCACAGTGATTATAATCACCATTCTCCCAACAACGGATGGAAAAGGCCCGGGTCCGAATCCCATCAATAATCCGAGGAACCTTTAGGAACTTTTTTCACTTCGCTGAGTTAGTCGGTCACAGGCGTGGACAGAGAAGCCCCCTCCCCCCCTGGAAACTCGGGTTTTTCTTCCAGCAAAACGGCCAATCACCAGAAAACACACACAGCTTAGAGACGTATTGCACATCGGCAGAAATATAATAAAATAAATACTTTAACTAATACAGATGACTCAGTGCCGAATGGGGGAAACTCTGGGTCCGCCACACATACAAAAATGACACTTGATTTGTCCTTTCTGTGTATACTGCACTCCCCATATTAATTTTGAGCATCAGTTATGTCTGGTGACACCATGTCTGCATTTGATGTCTTGACCAGCACCTCAAATTCATTAAATTTATTTACTGTACTCCTAGTATTGGTGTACATGCAAGTATATATGCACTGTTCTTACTCTTAGTATTCCTAACTCAGCCCATGTATTTATTTGTTCTATGATGACTCCCAGCACTTCTTGAAATCCCCAGCACTTCGCTTTCCAGGCTGCTGCTCGTTGTGATAGAAACAGTTCAATAATCACTTCCACCTCTGCCAAGGGCTATTGTTAATCTATTAGTCTGTGTTTTCCTCACTTCCCCAAGCTAGCAGTTTTTGGACCACCTAACACTGCCTCGATAGCATCAGCAAATATTCTGGAATTTGTAGTATATGATGAAATTGGCCAAATTTATTGAGTTTATCAATAGAATAAACTGCTCTTTCTTTTTATTTTCAAGTCGACAGAAGAACTCCGCTTCATATGCTACAGACGATTAGAAATAGAAACTTCAGTTAATATTCACAATTTTTTTGCAGAATTCTTAAGAAACAGCAGAATTGGCTGGCGGAAGTTGAGAAGGACTATCTATAAGGATTACCGAAACTTTTTGATATCCTGGACGCATTATGGGACATTTTTGAATCTTGGATTAGAGAATACACTTATCTCCAATCCGTATAGGTATTGCGAAGAACCAAATGGAAAACCACAGAGCGGTCAATCTGACTTCATTAGGAAACATCAAGGAGGCAATGATAGAGAGCACTTCATTCGCCAGCTTTTCGAGAATCCATGCTCTTACTATGAATTGTAAAAGAAAACGGGCAACTCATTAAAACTTCCTGGCTAAAAGAAAAACCTTACTGCAATCCAGTCCCTGTCTAAATATCTTCCCTTGTAATTTTAATTTATGTTTCCTAATTCTGAAATCATACATAACAACGAAAATTCCAACCTCATTCATTTTACTTTCACCTTTCAGAACCTTGTACACCTCAATCAGCTCTTTTCTAAACTGTCTAGTTTCCAAGCTCTGTAGCCCAACTACCTGAAGTCCTTCCCCATATGGACGTCCCTTTGCCGTTCTCACCAAGCACGCTGCCCATCTTTGGACCCTTTCAAGAAGCTCGACCTCTATGGTCCAAGCACATTGTAAACATCCGAAAGTTTCTTTGAAGTAGAATCGTATAAATATCTCTGACCTATATATTTTCATACAGTAATACAAAGCTTTTACGAAATTATAAATTAAATTAAACATCGTGTCATGGTCATAGTTAATTCTTAGAAATAATCTGATAATTTTAAGTAAAGTTTGCGTGTAGATTAATCGAAGATGGATGTCAATATTCGCAAAATACACACATCAGATGAACTCCTCGAATTGACTATTGGAAGACTTAGAAAAGTCCCTATATTACACGAACAGCTATTTTTCCTCCTTTTTTTGCATTACTACACTCAGCTTATGGAAGTCGAAAATTACTTCGAAGCCTCTTTTTATTCGAGATTATTCTCAAGTTTCTTTTCGGAGGAAATAGAATGTTTACATCATCTTCCTGCGAAGAGAAAAAAATCGTGAATGAAACTGTGTTCTTATTTTATTTTCTTTCTAGAGGAACAAAAAAATTTTGTTGAATTTTCTTTTACGCTGCCCTCCTGCAAACTTTTGACAGTCTATCTAGATTTGAATTCAAGCTATCGGATAAGGGACACACTTGCCTGTTTCGAGCGATGTTCGACTTGAATGAAAAAGAAACTCTCGAGAGACATCTAGAGCGCTTGACGTCATTCGAAATCTCTCTTTTTTTTTAAAAGATATATGAAGAAATCTTTTTGGCTAAGGAATATAAAAAAAAAGAACAGAGAGAGAAAGATGCAACTGAAACGACAAATCAATATATTGTTCTATCACTCAGGAGGACATTTTATCTTTCTTACTTTGATCCACTTCTTTGAGAAATGCACAAATATCCGATCACCTGCTTTAGTACACAGATGTATATGAATCCTCGCATGCCATTTTGTGACAAGATGTCCTTCTCTCAAATAAAGATGGATGGTCTTTTTTATGACATAAACTTTATAGAAAAGCTGACCAAAAATGGTTTTGACCGATTAATTTAGAAACTTGCAGTATCGTTTACAACGTGATGGATTTATAAGCGGGTGATCATATTACCTGTCTTTACCCATGTAAACCGAAGGTGACACTTTCATTGAGCGACTCCATAGATTAACAGTGACATAGCTTTCGGCGATCAGAGAGGTGTCGCATCGCATATGGTTTTTCAGGTTATAAGTTGCTGCTGGATTAACAAAATTTGAAGGAAGGTTCTAGAGAAAGTCTTACTAAATGTGACTTTTTTGGATGTGAAAATGCTCTTCTATATCATAATAAACGATGTTAAACATTCTGTAATGAATTTACAAAGTCTACAACGAATAATTAGAGACGAGAGGCTCGTAAAATCGAGTAAAATATCCATCTAGTCATGCATTAATGATAGGGTTATTTTGTTAGTTTTTTGGCGCACTTTGGTAATAATACGCCAGTTCATGGAATTAAAAGAAAACTCCCGTTATTGGTTTAGTCCATGAACTGGGGAATATATAGAAGTGAGAAAGCAATCAAATTGTCCAAGTCAAAAGGAAGTTTAAGATGCGCAATGGGTTGGCATATCGAACAATCCCAAGATTCAACATGAGGCCACCTCCAAACCCCGATTGGCCGGAATCCTAACTTTATTTAAACAGTCGACAATCTACGAAAAATACCTACAAAGGTAATTCATATGCAAACTTTAAACAAACACACAAGCAAACAAAAGTTAAATGGTTTATTTTACAAGAAAGCTATGCAGGTTAATCTTCGTGCGTCTTTTAGCGTTCAAACAAGGTGATAATTATGTGGAACTAAGTCTGGTGTATATGGAGGATGGGATAATTCCTCCACCTTCATAAATGATTCACTGAAGGGCTAGCGTTATCAGCAGGTGCTATGAAGCAGGTGCTCAGACCCAGGCACACTCGAAAACAGCAAACTGTGGTGAAATGTATTTCGAATTTCTGGCTTTAACTGATTCAGAAGCACTTTGCAGTATTTTTCACTCTCACTGTTCTGTTCTATGATCATCTATGATCCCAGAAGACAATGAGTAGCAACAGTATTAGTATTAATAATGGCCGCATGGTGCAAGAAAGCTTATGCTGCACTAGCCAAAAAAAAAAAAAAAAAAAAAAAAAAAAACGAATAAAACAATTATAAAAAAATAATAATAAATAAATAATAATAATTAATAAAAGAAAAGGAAATTAAACCTATCATCCTATGCCCTTCCCTCACCCGAAGGTATTATCCAGATGACCTTTGAATTTCCCCAAACTGTCAGCCTCTACCACCCATGTAGGCAACTTATTCCAATAATTTATAACTCGCTGGCTAAAATAAAACTTCCTGCAGTCCAATCTAAACATTTCCCCCCATAACTTGAATTTTATGTCCCCTAGTTCTAGCATCGTTTATAATCTTGAAAATTTCGTCCTCATTCATTTTACTGATGTCTCTCAGAGCCTTAAACACCTCAATCAAATCTCCTCTAAGGTGTCTAGTTTCCAAACTCTGCAACCCACATATTCCAAGTCTTTCTTCATAAGGACGCCCTTTTGCCGATCTCACCAGGCGAGTTACTCGTCTTTGCACCCTTTCAAGAACCTCTGTCTTTCTTTAGGTGCGGTCTCCATACTTGAACACAGTATTCCAAGTGTGGTCTAACATAAGCCTTATATAATGGGATTATCACGTCCCTATCTCTACTTGCAAAAGTTCGATAGATCATCGATAGGACACCATGGGCCTTCCTTGCAACCTGTTTACAATGCTCAGAGAATTTCATGTCTGACCGTGTCGTAACACCCAAGTCCCTTTCCTCCAGTACTGGGTTTAGTTGAACTCCACCAAGTGAATAAGTTATTTTGGGATTACTGTTTCCCAGGTGTTAATACCTTACACTTTGTTGGATTAAAGCACAGCTGCCATTTTTCTGATCATTCCTGAAGTCTATCTAGGTCTCTCTGAAGAAGCTCAGCTTGACAGTGATCATTAACTACTCTACCAATTTTAACATCATCTGCAAATTTAGACATCACGCCCTCTATCTCTTCATCGATGTTGTTTATGAAAATTAAAAACAACAGTGGTCCTAATACTGATCCTTGGGGAACCCCACTTCTTACATCAACCTAATCTGAGGAATAGCCATTTATCACAACCCTCTGCCTCCTGCCCTGAAGCCACCCTTCTATCCATCTAAGGATTTTCCCAGTGATTCCAACCTGTTCCAGCTTATAAAGCAACCGCTCATGTGGGACTGAGTCAAAAGCTTTGCTGAAATCTAAATAAACAATGTCGAAATTATTCCCTAAATCCAGCTCGTGAGTGACCCTTTCGAAATAGCGAACCAGATTTGTTAAACATGATTTTCCCTTTACAAAACCATGCTGAATATCCTTGAGAATTTCAATTCTATCCAAATGATCCCGAATTCCACCCTTGATCATTGCCTCCATGATTTTCCCTACTATTGAAGTCAGACTGACAGGTTGATAATTTCCAACTTCACTTTAGAGCCACCCTTATGTATGGGAGATACATTTGCACTTTTCCAATCCAAGGGAATCTCCCCAGAGTCTAGTGATGCTCGCATAATTAGCCTCAATGGTTCAATGCACTCACTTGCCGCCTCCGTTAAGATTATAGGGTATATTCCATCAACTCTAGGAGCCTTACTGGCCTGTAGGCTCAAAAGTTTTTTTCATTAAATAATCTTGCGAAATTTCAATATCATTAATTACATATTTTTTAACTTCGCTCCCACAATTTCCCATTGCCACAAAAGGCTTTTCATTTGTAAATATCGATGCAAAATAACTGTTGAGTTCATCTGCAACGGCAGCTGGTGTATTTATTACTGTCCCCTTTCCCTTACGTAAAGGTCCGATCTGGTGGTTTGTCCTGCTCTTCTTGGCATTTATATATGTGAAGAATTCCTTATCCCCCCTCTTTGCTCTGTTTGCTAGTGATTTCTCATAAACTGCCTTTGCCTGTTGAACCTTTT
Source organism: Mastigoproctus giganteus (assembly GCF_048544385.1). NCBI lineage: Eukaryota > Metazoa > Arthropoda > Arachnida > Uropygi > Thelyphonidae > Mastigoproctus > Mastigoproctus giganteus. Next base: position 98,878,889 of record NC_143575.1, read on the forward strand.
CTGTGGCTCTATTACAGATCACCTTGTAGCTGTTATAGGCTTCAGTACTTTTCATTGCTCTATAACCTTTCCATGCCACCTTTTTCTGCTCAAGTAATGCGGCAACTTCACTATTCATCCAAATTGGAACCCTCCTCGTGGAGGGTATTTTTAATGGTAAATACGCATTCAAGGCATCTGTGATTAATGTTTTAAAAGCGTACCACAGTTCAATTGTATTCATTCTCTGCGCGATATCTACCCAGTTAATAGAGGCCATGTAGTACCTTAAGGCATCGTAATTTCCTTTTCTGAAATTAAAACCCATTCCTTTGCCTTTTACTTCTGCTACCTCTCTCGTCATCATCCACCGTAGAACTCCATGATCACTTCCTGCTACTGGTTCCTCTACTGTCAGCCCTGTTATGTCATCTGATTCATGGGTGATGATGAGGTCTAGGATATTCTTTTCTCTAGTACTTTCCCTGACATGTTGATGCAAATAACAGTCATCTAGTTGATTTAAAAATTTTGTTTCCCATGTCGAGTTTCCTTCCCATTTACTCCAATCAATTAGAGGCAAATTGAAATCACCCATAATAAGACATTGACGCTTACTTGCCCATTCCATTTGCATGTAGAGGCTTTTGTCATAATCTTCACAATCACCTGGTCTGTAGATTACTCCTACTCGCATTATACCTTTGTTTCCAACTATCTCACACCATACAGATTCTATACTAGCATGTGAAATGTCTGAATCCTGGAAAGCTATCGTCGCACTCAGGCTGCTTCTGATAAGAAGCATTACCCCACCACCCCTTCTATCTAACCTATCCTTCCTAAATACATTATACAAGCCGTACTGAAACTCATCATCCCCAATTTCCGGGTGGCACCACGTCTCTGTAAGCCCTATTATGTCCGCGTTACTTGTTTTAACCAGCAGTTCGAATTCGCTCATTTTATTGATGACACTTCTAACGTTACTGTATAAACAATTAAGAACTAGGGTAGTGTTAGGGTAGTTAAATATACAAGAACTTACTGTTCTTGTATATTTAACAACCCTAACACAACCCTTGAAATTTTTTAGGTTCTCTTCCCTGGCATTAGCTACCCGCTCACTTGAAACGTTTCTGCCCCCAGAGCATCTAGATAATACGTCCAGTTGGGGTAACAGATAAGAACTCTTGAGGTATGTGCAAAAGTTACTTTGACCAATATTATCAGATAAACGCGTGTCAGTATTACCCACATCTCCCCTAACTAGCAGTTTCCATGAACCTTTAAGGTATCCTCAATAATACTGGCAAAAACTTTTGCACCACCTTTGTTTAAGCGTATCCCGTCTCTACAAAACAAATTCCTTCTACCTACAAGTGTGGGCCATGCTGATAGAAATTCCCCCCCCCCCACCTAAAGGCTTGCAGAATCCTTCAAGTCTTGAGTTAATCCACAAGGCTCTTAACATATAATCCCTCCTATCGTGTCTGGGCAGAATTGCAGACACATAGACACTGTGGCTTAGCTCGCGGCATTTCCTCAGCATGGTCCTGTATTTTCCCAACAAATCGTCAGATCGTGAACGTTTAATGTCATTAGTCCCCACATGAATAATAATATTCTTTTTACCCCCCCCCCCTTAAAATCTGACAATCTGTTGGTGACATCATTAATAGTTGCTCCCGGCAGACACTCTGGTTCTACTCCACCTATCCTTATTTCCAAAAACATTCCCTGTTTTCTTGACAATGGAGTCTCCTAATAAAACAATGTCCTTTTTAACCAGAGTAGTTTGCACTTGGTTTTTCTGTTTTGTTCTTTTTATTCTTTCTCCATCCCAAAATGGGATGATAGATCGCATCTCTATCTTGGTTATGTATGGATACGGACTTTCATCGATCGAGATGAGTCTTTATGACCTTACTCTGAGCTTGCACGTATACTTTCGGGTGTGATATTGCACCGAGGATTCCAAGAAGTACAGAACGTAATGATATTAAGTCGTTGTTCCTTCAGGTGTTGAACACAGAAGAATCCATAGAGTACATATTTTTCGAAAGTGAAACTGCTCCCTTAACAAAAGTATGCAGGTACTGATCCCGCTGGTCATCATGACAACTTCCTCAATGGAAATGCGACGGTTTCCTCGTATGAGTCCTTCCACAGCCGCTGTGACTTCTGGAAGCACTTTCCTTAACACTTTCAATCCCATTCTTAAACCGATTCACATATTCGTAGACTTGCCGTTAACTTATGTACGCTTGATCATACCGAGTCAACATTTTGTGATTAATTTCGTCACTTTTTATTCTTTCTCCATCCCAAAATGGGATGACAGATCGCATCTCTATCTTGGATTACAGGGGTGCGGCCATATTGAAAATGTACTGTTTTCAAATAACGCGAGCAGATGGTGCCATGTGGATGTTGAGTGTTTCCAACAGACTTCGATCAGTAATCTGAAAAAACAAACAAACAAAAACAACTTCGGGCAACCCCTCCCCCCCCTTTACCTTCCGTAGAAAGGCATACTTTAGTTGGGAATCATAATGAAAGCTGTATAACCAATCATGCTCAGAAATAAATTATACCATACAACTAATAAAATCAGTCAAATGCGATTTGTCCTGCTACAGGACAAATCGCATTTGACATCGTGAGCTTTCCGTTCACGAACGGAAGCCTTTTCCCCTGGACCGAAGGATTCATGTTCTCCATCCAAGATCAGGTAATCAACATAAACTACAGGAAATGCATTGCCAAAGACCTCAGAGTAATATATAACATATGTCATCGATGTCACCTGGCCCCAGAAGCAATCCAGCACATCATCACAGGATACAGGGTCATCACCCAGATGTATTACCCCGATCAGGTGGGCACATCAGAAGATATCACAAAAATACCAGCTGATCAAAGAAAGTTTACTATATTACAAGTACGAGCCTCAAGCCGCCTCTACTCACGGACTCTATTGGGGCCGCGTCGTAATAACGGACAAGACGATCCTGCACAACAGACCAGAAACTCGTCGACCGGAAGAAAAAGTCTACCTACATGATCGGCATAGCGGCCCAATACCAGCAACCTTCAGAAAATCGATGAGGAAAGGATCAGGAACTACACAGACCTAAGATAAGATAAGAGATCAAAGAGATGTGACATAGGGAACAAGAAATAACCATCCCGATCATCGTGACAACGATGATCGGGATGGTTATTTCTTGTTCCATATGCTACATCGTGGTAACGATGATCGGGATTTCTGAAGTTCCATGTAAGAACACTTACAGTGTTTTAGTTGTCTGACGGCACCAGGGGTTCCCCATCTCCGTGTTGTATTCTTTCTAAGTGACACAGAACTCTGTGGAGGCCAGAGATTTAAAAAATGTGTGGGGAGTGGTTTGTTGTGTAGTGTTAGGTTCTGTTGTGTTGTTTCTCTGACTATTTAGTCGTTGGGCTCCTATTGGGAGCCACCGTTGCCCACACTTTGCGACGGGGAAGCAGGTCAGGCACCCAGTAGATTATTTAAGTACTCTGGCAGGCTCCACCACCTCATTTCCAAGGATTTCAGTGGTAAGGCCTTGAAAAGGGGGGGGGGGGGTGGATGAACACTAGAATTTAGCCGAAAGAGATTTACAAGAAAGCGGTAGAATTTAGAGATTGATTAGAATTTGGCGGCATTGTTAGGGGGTGTACTCCGTCGGTTTAGTGAGGGGGAAGACTGAAGACTGGGGGAAAACAGGTAGAAGGATGGTGACGATAGAGTAGTCAACAAAGAGTTCAGTGGAGACGAGCCCCACCAGGCGAAGTGTAAAGTGTGTTTAGGGTCAAACGGCACCAGGGGTTTCCCCCATCTCCGCGTAGTTTACATTGTAGGTGAACCAGTTTACTGGAAAAGCCAGAGATTCAAAAGTGTATGGACTTTGTATATGTGTGATGCCTTGTACCGTTGTTCATCTGGTCATTTAGCCGCCAGACCCCTACTGAGGCCCGACGTTGCCCCACTTTCGCCCCGTGGAGGCAGACCAGGTATCCACTAGAATATAGTTCATTCTGGCAGGTCCTGCCACCTAATTTCCTGAGATTCCAGGCGAAGTGTGTGTGTGTGTGTGTGTGTAAACTGTGTCGGGGTGGTTCCCAGGCAAATGCCCATCTCCACCTAATTCTTTATTTTACAGAAAACTGTAAAGTGGGCCTGAAATATAGCTAAGAAATTGAAATTCCAGAACAAGAATTTTTGATGTGTAAATTAATTTACACTAATATGTCCAATAATAATGTCCAAAATTTGAATAGGAAAGATTACAATAGTATTGAAGGAATGTTTGTGAGCTTAATGTGTTGTTTATGTCAGGTCACTCTGCCATCAGGAAGCAGCTGACAACTTCAGCTGCAACCTGATGCCCGTCCCCGGCACGTGGAGCCGGACCTGCTTCTACTATTATACTCTAGAGTGCTGCTAAGCACAAACATGCACCCAACAGAAGAAGTGCAATACTGTTGGGTGCCAACATCCCTGGTCTCAGGCCGCCCAAACCCAAGAACCAGGGAAGAGAAAAAAAAAAAAAAAACACCGTAGTGGTACATGTTCAGGAGCCCCAGACCGAACAAAAGCCTCCCGGACTGAAGCTCCCGAACCCAGATGCAATCATGCATGATGCAAATACGCTGCCAACTCTAGATCTGAAAAGTTTCTGATTATAGTGTGGGGGAGGAACAGACCAGTCTCCTCCCTCCCCTGCCTGGGGATGGGGTTTTAAAGGGAACCGGGTTAGAGTACCCAGTTAAGATCGCCGAATGGAGTTTCGGCATCAAAGTCGGTGATGGTTGTCAGGTCCATATAGTGTCGAATCCGGTAGGAAGGTCAAACTGCCCATCCCGCTCTTGGGGTGGGATATGTTAGTTGGCAGTGGGGAATCCACCAGACGAAGGGATGGGAGAGACACATATTTACTTCATTCATAATCTGCATTCTCACTCTACTCGCATTCTGTTTTTATACAGTATATATATTTTTCATCCACTCATTCATCTTTTTCTTACACACCAGGGGGGGATGCAATGATGTGTAGTGTAAATTTATATACTAATTAAAACTAGGGTTAGTGTGTACTTAACTGTAACATTTATGGTCTGTGTTTATTTTCTCACATACTTACACTTTTATTCGTTCTTCTGGCTTTCATTTGTTCAACTCATGCTTTGTGCACTGCCCTCTCTGGGCATCTAACTTACTGTTATTCTTCAGTTGTGGTGCAGGCCTAGCCACAAGTTTTTTGCAGGCCAGAAGAGAATGCAGTTATAGTGTTTGTGTGGTTAGTAAATGTTTGTTAGTACAGTATATGTAAAGTAATGTAAGTTATTGCTAACTTTGTATTCTTTCGGCCAATTACATTTGCTGTTCCACTCATGCTAGGTCACTCTTTCTTTCATCAAAAATGCCATTTATTCCCTTTTACCATAATTCCTAGTTCACTCAGTGCCTAGCCTATTCATTCATTCTTCTTTCATTCTACATTGCATCCCCTTGCTGCTAGCTTACTGATTTTTTTTAAGCTAATCTACTTCCCTGGCTGCCTGTACATCTCCCTCCCCTACATGGTTACTTATTTGGTGTGGAGCCTCAGGTTCCTACACATGGCAGGGTAGCCCTGGGGGGTTGTCATATCAGGATTCTGTCAGGGCACAGAATACTGCTATCCTAACAGTTTCTAAGTCATCGTCTGGGCGTGGTGAGAAACGTGGGCAATTTTAACTATTAATTATTGTGTAATTGGTGGGGGGCTGAATTGCCCTTCTTTGAATTGTTCTGCGCATTTCGAATATCTTCTGTGTGAAAGATGTAAAGGCTTTATAATTTTCCTCTTCTATGATGAACAGATGTACTTCTCCCCTGGGAAGGGGATCAATCTGTGCTATATTAGCCGTGTTCTGGGGATGTCATAAATTATACATTCATATATAATGTGTGCCCAGTCTTCACTTTCACCACAGGTGCAGTTTGGGTCATCAGTCAGCCCTAAGGAGGTTAGTTTCGCCTTTAGGGAGCCGCCACCCTGTCAATATAAACGTTGTAAAACGTCCAGAGGCATACCACTTAGGTGGCTTTGGGCTAACCAATTGCTACCCGTGGCAGGAACCATTTGGTTAGCAGACCTCTGGTTCCTGCTCCCACTTTGATTGCCATAGCTCATGGAGCTTTGTGGCTATTCTTTTTTTTTCCCATCATTGAAGGTGTTGGTTGTATCAAGGGCTATCCCCAGAAATTCTGTAGGTATGCCCTTTTTAAATCTATAATATGAGCCTCTTTTGACTACTTCCAGGTAAAGTGGGAGAGCTCTAGCCAGCAACTGTGGTGCAGGTGTGCCTACTTTGCGACATGCTCCGGTAATAGTGAGAAGTATTTTACTTTGTATCGATTCTAATTTATTCCTATTTTTTACTATAGCCGAGCGGGTGAACCACGCACCGGCTCCATAGGTGATAACAGGTAGGAACATTGCACGGTATATGATTGCCAGGGTCTTTCTTTTGAGCCCCCAGTCTGCTCGACTGATCCTGGCAATCGTACCTGCACAATTTCTCACTTTTTTCCGCAAAGTAGGTCATATGGGGATAAAAAGTTAAATTTGAATCAAAGACCGTTCCAAGATATTTTAGTTCTATTACCATTTTTATAGTGGTTGTGTTAATTTTGATTTGTGGACATCTCCTTATGTCCAAATTACCTTTTAGAAATAAATATTTGTTTTAAAATCTGAAAAATGGAGAAAAAGTTTAATAATAACTTAACGCATGAGGGATTCTAAGATCCTTATGATTAAGGTTAAACGATTAAATAAGAAAATTAAATGATTAAGGTTCGGAAAATTAGTACCTTATAATATTCTTATACCCGATAAATAAATAAGAAACTTAAATGATTGTACACCATTTTTGTCACAAACTGCAATTTATCACCGTTTGAATACTGTACTTTAAAAATGCTCAACCCCTGTACAACTGTTTACTCTGTAAAACTCTAATGTTGTGCAGTGACTTCTGAATCGCTGCTTACAGATTCTATGACCAGCGGCCTGTCTATAAAATACTTGGGGATCAACCTTTGATCCCCAAGTATTTTATAGACTTTTCATATGAAATATTAACGCCTTAATGTTTAACTATAGGACGGCTTTTCTTTCACTAGCATGGGCTTGTTTTTCTTTATTCCAGTAAGTTGTTTATTGCACTTCAGATACCAATTTCCTCAAATGCTCCATTCGCCTGTATTTCTTCGTCATAACAATGTCCTCTACGAACACTACCATAATCTGCATGTGCAAAGAAGTTGCAATCGGAAATTTCCAGTGGAAAGTTTATCTAGCACAGCATTAAAAAAATAAAGGACTTAAATAGCCTTGTGGACAACCTGTATTTCTATCCCTGTCTATTATTCTAGGCTTTAATATTGTCAAATTTCAGCCATAGTAGAATTCTTGATGTGGGATCCGATCGATGTCGAGAAACACGACCAACCTTTTTCTGATAATCGAGATGGACCTACTCACTTCAGCGTGCCCTGTATCCCTGAATCCTTCAGTCTTATCTTAAATAAATAAACAAAGATTTGCTCACCTTCCATCATTTGAACTAGAAACTTTTATGAGGTTTTAAACTGATAATGTTTCTTTATGCCAACAAAGATGACTGCTGGAGTGTCTGTACTGTCTCGGTAGTTCACAATAAACAAGAAAATATTTCTCCTTTTCACTTAGAAGGATGCTTTTATTTTCGTTATATTGGTAATCAAAAAAATAAAACAAGAAATGGTCTACGTTATATTGGTAATCAAAAAACAAACTAAAACAAAGAAGTGGTCTTCTTATCGAACCAACCTGGAACTAGAATGTATAGAAAAGATTCAGTTCCGAAAGAGAATGGATCGTAACAATTTATATTGAAACTTGTTCTTTCCGTTTCTTCTGAACCAATTTAAAACAAAACATGATTTTATCTATTGAGAAAGAGAACAGTCATTACCTTCTGCGAATTTGTTATTCCATTATGGATAAATTTCAATAGTAGGAGGTTTTATAGTTACCCACATCTAACTGCATACCGAAGAAATGGAAACATAGGAATCCCTCGCTATCGCGGGGGATAAGTTCCTGAAAATTACTGTTCTTGGCATAATGCGGTTTCAGGATTATGATTTCATAGAAAATGGAGGGTTGGGGGTTTTCTTCTGTTATTGATGTATAATATTAATTTACGTGATACCACGTTCCGTATATCCAGTGGCTTGGTATCAAGAATCTTTTGAAAACAACAAATATTTAATATTAAACTTCATTTTCAATTTACATACCATAAAAAGAAGTCTGTCAGATACATTTTATCTTTTGTAAATTTATCCGATGTTGAAATACCACACTTTCAGATCTAATTAAACATTTAGAGGTCATAATAAAGGTTTAAATAAGTAAATGTTGGTTTACAACAAACACGGTAATCTTTTTAAAGCGTTAAGAAAAAAACAACAAGTACAAAATACACCTGGAAAAATAAATATTATAAATAAATAAATATTAGTCCAAAACACGAAAATCTTCGGAGAGGAGAGGAGAGGAGGCGATACTGTATATATGGTAATGACGAGTGTGTAGTGGTAGTAATAGAGGCATGTGATGCAAGAAAGCAAGCGTATGAGCTTATGTAGCATCAGCTAAAAAAATAATAAAAAACTATTTCACACATCCATTCCCTCTAAAAGTTTGTCCAGTTCCCCCTTGAATTTATTTAAGCTATCAACTTCAACAGATGGAAGTTTTTTCCAGCAATTAACCACCCGCTGGCTAAAGGCAAATTTCCTCACATCTATTCTACATCTGTCCTTTCTTAATTTGAATTTATGCCCCCTTAGGTTCGTAATCTGAACAAGTGGAAGGATCCCATCAGAATTCAGCGTGCTCAACCCATTCAAGGCCTTATACACCTCAATCAGATTACCTCGCAGGTGCCTAGTCTCCAGATGCTGCAATTTTCAGAATTTAAGCCTTTCTTGGTAAGAAGACCCCTTCGTTCCCCTCACAAATCTTGTTGCCCTTCTCTCTACACTCTCAAGTAACACTACATCCTTCCTAAAACGAGGCCTTCAGACCTGTACGCAGTACTCAAGGCGTAGCCTGACCATTGCCGTGTACAGCAGGATAATCACCTCCATAATTGAGAAGGTAGGAAGAGCGTAAAGAAATTCCGTCCCCCTGCGATATCTGCTGCCCCTCCTCCCCTCCCCTCACCATGTTCAGTGGGAGGCGGAAGCAATAACTGTTGTGTTCTTTTGTTTATGGAGACTGAATCGAACCACGAATAGTAAAACTAAAAGAATTGTACAAATTCTGGAAATACCAAACTATTATTTGAAATACGCCGTTGTAGATGGACCTAGATATGCACTCGATGGCCATTCAAATATGACATCATACTTAAAAACAGCGTGTGTGCCCTTTTCACTAGAACAATGTTTTATTTTATGTGAAAACATCCTCGGCTTGGACAAGGTTAAAGGTTCTAGGAATACAAAGAAGCCCCATACGTTTAACATTTTAATTTTCGTTCTCTATATTTTTGAACTCGTTCTTTTGTCTAGATGGGAAGCTTCTTTGGTGGCTTTGAAGCTTGCATGAGTCTTTCATGATACACTCAATTTCGCTCAGCAGGAGTTTTAGCCATCTTCTAAATACTGGTTGTAAACTTTTTTCTAAAAATCTTCTAAAAAAGGTTGTAAACTTTTTTCAACACTTTAAATTAGATATGGTATTTTTAATTTGATAGCAGATGATGAAAAAAATCAATACCTTTTTAAAAATAAAACAGCTAGAACCGAAGTCATGAACGATGTAACCTTTTATGCTCACGCCCGCTACTTACTCTACCGAATCAACGTTAGTGACCGAGGTAGGAGAAGCGAGGAGGATCGGAAGCAAATAAGCCAGTTCAAGGTCAGAGACTAGTTGGAAATGACGTAAGTGTTTCCGTCTCGCTTTTTCGTTACCAATAGGTTTTACTTCAGTCCAAAAAATTTAGTAGGTGCTGCCAAAGAGGATTTCACATCAAAAATACGTCACCCTCTTTGGCACTGCTTAAACGCACCTTGATATGGCTTACCGTGTCATACGCATCAATCCACAGATTCTCAGAGTTAATCTGTTGAGTTGACTCGCCAATAGAGGAGAAAAAAATCTAGAATTCTGCAAACCATATCTACTCGCACATATGGCACCGTAACGTGGGTTCAAAAGTGTTATAAATACTTCCCAAAGATTGTTACCTGTTTAATATCAGAAAGCAGAAAGTTTGTGTAAATTTATTCGGGGGACATGCACCGGTGAATAGATACGAAATTGAACACATCGGAGTCATCTCGGATGAAATTCTTATTGCGTCCATGCGATTGAACACAAGCATCACGCTTGATTTGAAACGTTTGACATCTAAAGTGCAGCCTCGACATTCATACCGAAGGAAGACCGATTGAAGCCCAGTATCGATTGATGAGAGAATTGTTCAATTCTCATTACAATGGATTTCTGAATATGTTGTTTGTTAAATTCCATTTAACTAAATTAAATGGAATTTTCTCTTGGCAATACCTTGTTGGGATGATTAAATGAAATTCTCTTGACGCCATTAGGTAGTTGATGGCGCCTTTAAAAATGGTGTTAAGGGCTGCCGACCCTTGTCTCATGAGGCATAACAGATGAAGAACATCTGTTGATTGAAGAACAGATGCTTGAAGTACACAAAAATCGCCAGTTTTTCTAATTTTTTCTTAATTTGAAGTAATCGATTAAAATCGTATTGACACTATGAAAAATATTTAAACTTGGCATTAAAATTTGATTTGAAAAACTCCATTTTATAAAAAATCCAAACGGAGTTATTGATGACCAAACTCCCGATCATCCGAACCGAAAAATCGCTGATAATCAGAATTTATTTTATCACACGGAGCACTTTTTTTTAAAAAACAAAACACTCTCTGTATATAGTTATACATACACCATTTCTGCAATTCCTTCTTCAGGATATTTTCTCTTCCATCCGAGAATTCCAACTGTTCTTTCCAATTACTATCCTCTCTCTCTCATCGCACACAGAAATAAACGAGCAAGCATATTCATCGTGTAGTATGCTCCCAAAGACATCACCCTTCCATTATTTTCACCCAATTTTCCTCAATGCTGCTTGTGCCAAAATCATCTCATCTTCTTCATACCATTCTCTCCTTTCCGGAACATTAATCTTTGGGCATCTACTTTGTGTCATTTCATTTCGCTTTGGTAGGTCATACATCGTCTACACCATGATGACTAGATCATTTGCCAAATAGCAGTTCAGAGATATGGTTATTTCTTTATCGTTCTCTCATGATACGTTAATATAAAGAATCACAGCGAAGCAAGGGCAAAGAGGGGAGGGGGCATAATCATAATATTATCTGAATAATTAGTACAAAAACAAACTTTTCTTGTTATTTCACTTCAGTCTTCGAATATGTGGAGGTCTGAAACGTGTCCTTCTTTTATGCGTGTATGAAATATAGTTTCCAAAGAAAATATCCCCCTAACAAGAATTATAACCTTTGAGTTGCACTATTACGATTCTTTTCACGAACAGGTGGTAATAACAGTTATTTAGAATTGTCTGCTCGAAGCTCCGCATAGAAGGGTTTATGTTCCTATCTTGCTGGTGAGCGAAACATAAGTGACCATTTACCTCTCGCAACAGGTGGTGTTATTGGACGAGTTTCCTCCGATAAAATTCATTTCTTGCCAGCTGCGCTCAAATATTCACGAGTTCCGGTCAACAACTGAAAGTAGTGGAACATTTCGACGAAACATAATCATTTAAGTAAGGATAGTTGTTGCCATTGGCAACAGAAGGCGACATATTTGGCGAGGCAGATTTTGTCTCTGCTTCGGTTTGGTGGAAAGAGCGGTATTGAAAAGTTTGAGGCTGTGTAGTTAGCAATCGGAAATGTTCTGGGATAATTCTTCTCTTTATTTGACAACTAAGGACACGCGGATTTCGATAACTCAAGAATTTAACGCGTTTAGTGTGGTGTCAATGTGTTATACGAAATAATCAGTTTAATAAAAAAGTTTTAATAATATATATTTAATTTAAATTAAATATATTAATGCGTTGTTGTTGTTTTTTTTTTTTTTTTAATTTTCGCCAAAGAAACCAAGGCTGCGAGGTGTTGGCAGATATAATTACAAGGTGTGGCCAAAATGAAAGAAGAATCGTTGCTTACCAACTCCTTATTACTGCGCATATCAACACACTGATTCATATGATGTTCTAGCTTGTTTTCTCCTGTGCAGATCAGCTTTTGTTTCTTTGCAATCGAGTTAAGTTTTGATTGAACTGTGCCTCTGCAAGTGAACAGTGTTTTAACCCTTCGGTGGAAAAATGAGTGATCGTAATTTAGGACCAAAGAATTGTTATTAAATTTTTGGATTCAGTGATAATAGGAGATGAATCCTGAATCTTATGATCTACAACCATGCGCCAAAGTGCATGGTTGTAGATCATAAATAACTGCAGTGGCGAACTTCCTCTTCTCCCCGTTTAAAGAAAGCAAGGATATTTCGATCGAAGATAAAGTCCATGCTTGTTATTTTCTTTGATTGTCGTGGTGTTGTTCATCATGAATTTGTCCTGCCAAATCATACTGTTAATCAGACATTCTAGGAAGACTTCGTTGAAAAGTTCGAAAGACACGGCCTAATATTTGGCCGGACAAATTGGTTTTCATCATCAAAAGCACCCTGTCATTCTTCTGTCGCAGTCAAAGTTTTTAACGAAAAATAAGATCACAACTTTAGAGCACCTGCCTTATTCTTCAGATCTGGCGCCGCGTCACTTTTTTCTGTTCCCAAAAATTAAAATCCACCTCAGAGGAAAACTATTTGAGGTCTTAGCAAACGTTCAGATGAACACAACGCTGAAATTAAAGACTGTATCTTCCGAGGACTCCGTAGCCGAGTGGTCAGGAGCGCACCCTCTTTGAGTAGACCGGGGTCCAAGCCCCTAATTGCTAAATACGGTCGATCTGCCAACCCGCACTGGACCAGCGTGGCAGATTATGGTCCATTACCCTCAGCAGCATGACTTGTTGAGGAGGCTTCCATCCTTCAGTGGGTTGATAATGGCTGCTGCTTATTCTTACTTCCGAGGACTTCTGCTGCTGTTTTAGATCCTGCAAATCGCTACTGGAGTGCTGTATAAGCGCGAATGGAGTGCTGTATAGGCGCGAATGGAGATCACTTTGAAGGGGATAAACATTGAAATTCTATTTAAAAAAATAATTTAAAGATATTTCTGTTTTTCTTTAAATTTTAAATTATTAATAATTTACAGACGTCGAAGTCAACAAGTGACCTTGTTCTGGAGATTATTGAAGTACCTTTACATAATAACGACAGCTTAGTTGGCGGGATACATTATCTGTCACTCGTTTGGATGGTTTTAGTTCGTTTCTGGTCGACGATTTGAGAAATTCCTGAAGTCCGCATCCCGCACAACATGAAAATTGGCGTCTATAGACAGAAAACAACACGGATATGAGCAGCCAACTCCAGCGTTGTTAAAAATAATTTAAATTTTACGCAATCCGACACCTCATAGTATTAGTTGTTTTGGTACCAAAAATAGAACGAGCAAACAACTTCAATCACGCTGTAATGCCTTAAAATCTGCTGCGTGTTTATGGTAAAACCTTAGTTGGCAGTCTGACTTGAGAAGTTTTAAGGTTGTTGCTGTTGCAGTGTGTTTTGGTACTTTCCTGATAACCGAAGTTAAGCGGATTTCACTTGGGAGAGTAATTGGATAGTCCATTGTCGGTATTCGCAAGTTTTCCAGCACCCCACGCGCAAGTGCCTGTCATCTGAGTACAAATAAGCGTCCAATAATCCGTAATCGTGAAGGAACGTATGCCTTATAGAAGGATTTGTCACTAGTTAATCGCTTGAATTATATACTTATAATCCTCCAACAAAAGATCATAAAACACAATTGCCTCCATCTTCCCTTCTCTCTCTCTCTCTCTCTCTCTCTCTCTCTCTCTCAAGCATTCTTTTAAAAGCCCAGAAGTTTCAGGCAAATAAAGTTCTGCAATTATATGGGAATGTTAAACTTCCTTCAGCGGCTAATAAAACAGCCCAGATTGAAAATGTTTATATGAGGAATGAATAAAACAGATCAAAAATATAAAATAAAATGGTGTAATCAAATATTGGTTTTGAAAATTAAACACTATTTTACCACGATTGCGAAACTGCTATCTGTACACAAGCATAAAAGGCGAAATGGTTTATTTCGCATCACTTGTGTGCAGCAGTTCCCATAGCGTTAAAATAGTTTCATTTTATAAATCTTTATAGAAGAGATCCCAAGGAAGAACCTTAGGGTGCTCCTGTATGATTGTTTTTTCGTTTGTTTAAGAGTTTTGTGGCGCATCAACGTCCCATAGATGTCTCCCACATCATCTACGATAGAAGACAACTTTTTATTGAGAAAGTACGCGTTTAGCAGGGGGTAGGTGGAGGAAAAACGAATAATATAATCGCATAGTTTCATTAGAAATTTGAATGATGCTATTCAAAGGTGAGCAAAGTCAAATACGATAAGTATCTTTATTTTCGATTGGAACGAATGTGTTGTATACGAAGATGAGTATCTTGAAGCTGATTACTGTAGATCCGATTATAAATTTTAATTTGTGGGCAATTATCATAGTTAATAAGAGTAGGAATAATCGCGCTTCTGGAATGGAGATTAAGAAAGTTCGATACCAGAACCGCTTCTCAAACTTTCTTAATCTCCATTTCGGTAGATGGTAATTTTCACGAACTAATTATGAAGGACGGTTGTTCCAGAAAATGGAAATTGAAGGAAAAAATGAGTAAACGTTGATTCTGCAAGTTTTGAGTTGGACAGTGAATGGACATAATTGGTTGTGGCACGTGTTCGGACTGCTTTGGAAGACGGGGAGGGGAAATTATAGAAGCTAGGTCAGTACAGTGCCCACAGAAGTATCTATAGAAAAGGCATGCAGCATAAACAGAACGTCTATGAGACGGAGAGTGGAAATACTGTTAGAGATGAGTCCTTAACTAACTTAACTGCCCTCAAACCCAACGAAAAAAATTGAACTACTGCCAAATGCACTCGAGATCCAATGCTTTAAGTGCCTTCCTCCGACATGTGCCTGTCGGCGATAAACTGTAAGAAGTGTTCATCGTACAATATTACAAGTTTCTGCTGCTGCAGTGACTACCATCACCTTATGTCTGTTCCGCTCAAACAACGGAACTTAAGGAGTGAAGAGCAGGTGGATTGATCCATTGCTCTTGGCCGCCAAAATATTTTGTTAGTTGTTATAGGGACCTTCAGTCCAGCCTTTTATGTTTCCTTTGATTTTGCGCAGTGTTGCTGGACAATTTTTGCTTTCATCCATGGAAAGATTTCATTGGTATAGGTGTCTACTGGATATCTCAGCGTGGTTTGCCAATAAATAGCCAAAGAAGAATTCGCGCCTGTTGTGTCCTTTCCCACCGTCGATGTACCTAAGAATTGTGTGGACTAGATAATTGAAGTTTTGATTTTATACTCAGACCACAATGGAATGTTCATGGATCAGTCACTGCGTTTTACGACAGAGGAGGGGATGGTTGGTTCGAAGATCACCAAGAATTCACGCAGCAGTTACTTTGGCTACGACATTCTCCAGTTGTGAGTGTGTGGGATCATTTTGATAGACATCGGAGAGTCACAATAACTGCTAATGGGAAAGACTGCATTCTTAGGGGAATAAGAAAACATAGCAAGGATGTTTGTCCATCATCAACCCTCTTATTTAATCAGTGCGAAGAAGAATTACTGTTGTAAATGTCGGTAAAGGAGGATCAGGTTGTTATGAGCTACATTCTGTAATATTTTGGTATGTCAGTGTATTTTTGCATATCCACTTTCTTGATAGAAAAATAAGTTCCCATTTTCTGCTTTGAAAATGGAAGAGCACTTGGATTTTCTAAAACGAGGATTGAATGAAGTCTGTATTAAATTATGGGACTTGTTCTCTACACTAGAAATATAATTACACTTCGCGAATTGAGAAAGTTGTTTTTTTCTCGTTTTCATGTTGGTGGAGAGATGAACTAGAGAACTAATATATTGGATTATTTCACAAACCGAAGGCTGAAGTTTCGATTTTTGTGTCAAAAAATATTTAGTATCGAAAAGCTGTCTACGAAAATGCCTGACCTTTTTCGTACAGATAGATTCTCATACAGGAAACATGTCAGTCTTATTACAATGATTTATGTATCTTCCAGGATCGTAAGTGTTATTTTATTTTATTATTATTTTTTTACAAATAATGACGCCAGGCCAAATATCTCGATGATTCGTATGAGTTATGGATCGGACCTTTTTCGATGAGTTTATTGATTGGAACACTTTTTTTTAAATGCATTCAAATAAGAGCTCCACGTCATGGAGGATTATGAATCTAATCTTAGATCCGGGGATGCTGGAAGAATACATTTTACATGCAATTTATGATTCGCATGCACAGCATTTTCACTTTTTAATATATTGTAATGTTTTCAAAATAACGAAAGCATACTAAGGGAAAATTTTATTAGGAACACAAGACTTTCAGAAGGAAACAAAACGAATTACATGCCAGCTTCTATATAAACAGATCGCAGACATATCTGGCAGTGATTAACGTTGTGTTTGCAACAGGGAAATATGCGGGCAATGTAATTTAAATGATTTTGAACGTAGAGTAACAGAAGAGATCTGCAGGGTGGATGTGGAGGGTTTTAAAGCTGGAGTATGATTCTTGAAGACGGTCGAAGTTGACGTATACTTCCTGTAAGGATGAGAGGAATTTTTATGCGCTATTTCCACACCACAGCGAACGTCCTCGTGGGTAGCACAGTTGGTAGAATCGCCGTCCTTCCTACACCGGGTAGAAAAGACCTGAGTTCGAGTCTCGTCGATGATGTGAGGAATTTTTATGGTCCTTTTTCACGACGTGGCCGAGTTAGTCGGTCTCAGGAGAAGGTACCATGGTTTTTTCTCCCGGAAATTAGGATTTTTCGTCCAGTAAACAAGAAATCGACCACAGAACACATGCGATTTACAGACAATATACATGGAGCAGCGGGGCCTTAGTTGCTGATGGTCCTAAAACCCTATTACAACAACAACCACAACGAATTAGTCCGCGGTTTCGGGGAAGTTTTGTACGGTTTTCTACTGGAAAATCTTGTTTTCTTTTTGAAATCCCGCAAATTCGTCATAGAACACACATTATAGACAAAATAGACTTTGAGGGTTGCTCATCATTAGTATTAAGTAATAGAATTGGTCACTTTGAAAGTACAGTAGCGTGTTGACGATGCATTACAAGGTTACAGACAAAATCAGATTTGTTTTCTCATATTTAAGAAAGAAAATGCAATCACAAACTTCCATCACATAAACAGCATCGAAGCTCTTTACAGTAACTATCAGCAGCGAGAAGATCCTCCAGTTGAAGCTGGAAAGGGAAAACTCGAACTTTGTTCAAATAAAACTTGACAACCATAAATCCAATTTCTTCAAATGTACGTAAACCTTTTCTTCGCTGTTTACTTAACCCACGACCGTTGCCAACAACTTTACAAAAATATTTCTAAATCATCAAAGGAGTGGTTTCAAAGATATTGTGCTTTTGCTTTTCTCCTTTTCTCGGCGATGTAGAGATTTAAACGGAATGGTGGAACTAACAAGAAGAGGCATCTTTATAATATAGCACTTGAACTAACGATTTCGGAAGTTAAATCCACTCACTCACTATCTGGAGCATTATAAAAGCCAAGCATATACCCCTTTTTGTCGCTGTAATAACTTTATATTCTTCTTCTTCTATAGAATACTTATTCGTGCGTTGAACTAAACCAAGTTTCAGTAAAAAAAAGTATTACGTTTCCAAATCTCTGAAAAGTTTTCTAAGTGAGTGGTGGCGAAGTTAGGCTTGTTTCCTACAGGTATTTGCTGCTCCTTTTCCGAAGAAATAAATTGGTGTAGACACCCATTAAAGGATTATTGGAGAATGTCTTGTTTTGTGAAGTTATAAAAAAATTACATTTTATAACTGCGATTTTTTTCTACTGGGTTTTTAAAATCGATGCTTATGGATTATTAGAACGCAAAGATCTTGGGCATATTTTATTAGAGTATCAGTGCTTGGCGAGGTCACACTTTTACCTTCAACTGTCCTTTAAATTAGCTTTCTGTGATCCAATTCATTCTTATGGTTTTGATTTAAACATCACTGCATTTGAATTTTCAACAGTATTCAAAAAAGGAATATACATCGTATGATGTCGAAATATCTGACAGGGATGAAAGTAAAATTCCTGCTGACTCCATTAGTTAATGTAGTATACAGAGGGCTTAGACTTCTGGGTGAAATTATTAGTAGTAGCAGTGGTGGCAAATTAACTAATGGCAAGAAAGTATACAGCATAAACCCATAAAAACAGCACATCCCATTTCACCTGTCTATCCCCTCTAACAGTTCATCTAGTTCTTCCTTGAATTTAATCAAACTACCTACATGTACAACAGTAGACGGGAGTTTGTTCTAACAATCAATCACCCTCTGGCAGAAGGCCAATTTTCGCACATCCTATCTGCAACCATCTTTCCAAAATTTTAATTTATGCCCTCCTCATGTGCGTAGTCTGAACAAGAGGAGATGAATTTCATCAGTACTAATTTTATACAATCCATTCAAGGCCTTAAAAACTTCAGCCCGATCCCCTCGCAGGTGCCTAGAAGAATTCTGTATTGTATATAGAAGGCACATTGCTGTACACAGTACTCTTCACGGCTACAAGCCAGGGGTTTACATGAAAGGAATAACAGAAATTATGAACAAAGATGGGGAAAAAAAAGCCTAGTCCTAGACGCTGCAATATGCAGAACTGAAGCCATTCTTGGTAACAGAACCCTTTTTACTCCCCCAACAATATTATATATGGTTCAATGTGGTCGTGGATGTGCCTTAAAACCCAACAACAACAACAAACGTAGAAGCATCGCTTGGACAGAACCACGGATAATGAATTTAATTATGGTGAGTACAATGTGTTAAGGATAGACAGGGCACATCGAAGGTAAGGGTGGGGCGATAATGGTGGATCATGCTTCTTATGAAAAATCAAGTGGCTCTCTGGCAAAAACAATCAGATGGACATTGAGTTTGTGTGGTGTGAGGTTATTTGAAGTAAAGAGAAGATAATAGTGGGGTTTGTTACAGGCCGAATGATTTTGAGGAATATGAAAATCTCTTTAGGCAACTTGAGTGGGCAGGAAAGGCTCATTATGGAAAACTTCGACCTACCTTACACAAATTCGGAATCGTGGACCGGCAATACTTCATATATAAACAGTTTTCTAGAATCAATATCAATCATCCAGTTTACTGGATGATTGATATTTATTCCAGCAAATCACAAAGAGTACAGGGGCCTCTAATATCTTCTGATTCTTACCAATCATCCAAACTGCATCAAATACTTGATAGTTCAGGAAACAATGGTGTATGGAGATTACAATGTAATGAAATTTCCGTGGACAGAGGAAAGGTTTGAGAGCTTCAATTTCAAGACAGGGAAAAATAGTGGTTGAGGGATTTCAATCCACTATAATCCCCTGAGATGACGTCATTTCGTTGCAAGATAGTTCGGTACATGAAAATTCGCTGTATGCAACAATTTGGTGCATGGCATTTCGATATACTGGACAGTTTGGTGACTGACATTTCACTGTATGCGATAATTTGCCGAAAGACAATTCGTGGGTGCAACAATTCGGCGAATTCTTTGGGAGAATTTGGTGTATGGCAAAACAAGTCAGAAAATTCCAACTTTTAACGTGTCGTGCTGTAATTGATCGTTCTTGATATTTTGTATTTTTGTTGGAGCGTACTATCCACCTTCGATTTTTAATCCACATTCTATTTTTTTTAGGAGATCATATTAAAACAGTGCCATAGACAGGTTAAAGGTTGGGATACAAGAGAACCTTGTTCGTACTTGTATCCCAACTTCTGTAAGTCGCATTTTTCGTAAATACATATGGGAGACGGAGTTGTTCCATAGACGAAAAGTAGAGATGATTAATGGATACCGGTTTGGTAATGCGCATCTTCTGATGTTCGGTTTGTAACTCGCGCTGTAGTTTTATTGAAAGAAATTAGTAGTAGACTAGTACCATGGGTGGGTTAAGGGTAGGCGCGTTGCTTCCCTGGAGATTGTATAGAGTGTGAATTTCTCCTGACTTCTCAACCAGTCCCTCTTATTAAAAACAACTTATGGCTTTAACAGCATTCAAGTGATCAACTTGATTTCTTTCACCTGGTTTCTTCGCTCGTAATTTTCTTCGTTTCCCAAACCTCAACCAATTCATCCTCCTGGAAAAGCATAGGATTCAACTGATTAGATGTGTTTAAAATTAATAAATAATTTTATCTGGATTAAAGATGTTACAATATGAACGGAGTCATGCTGAAATAGGCACGTATTCACTTTTGAACCCACCTATGAGAAGGATCGGCATGAATCCTTTTATACAAAATAAATGGATTCAAAAAAATACATTATTTTATTTTTTCTAAATTCCTCCTTTCTAACTATTTATTAGAGTCACCTGGAAAGCTATTTCATCTACCAATGCGTATGTGTCTGTAAATTGCGTGTTCTCTGGCCGGTTTCCATGCTTTGCTGGACGAAAAACTGAGGTTTGTGGGGGGAAACCTTGCTATTTCCCCTGAGACCTACTAACTCAGTCAAGGAGTGAAAAGCGCCCATGAAAGTTCCTCGCGTCATCAACAGGATGCGAATCCGGGCCTTTTCCACCTGGTGTGGGGAGGAAGGTGACGATATTACTGTGGAACCCGTGCAGACAAGAATCAGAACGGTATAATGGCATAGTCATTAGACTCTTCTGATATCCGGGCCATTTCCACTCGAAGAGGCCCGGGGAAGACGGTGACAATACCACTGTGCTACCGCGATGACGTTCCTCCTTTCTAAGTCGTCAAAATTTTCCTTTACTTCACCGATTTTGTTAATTTCTGATCTTTGTGTGATACTTCGAATTGTGGCGCATACTCCAAATTGTCGTAGCCACAAATTGTGTTTCACTAAATTCTCACATACAGCAAAATGTCATTCACCACCAAATTGTCTCGTACAACGAATTTGAGTATTTCAGCGAATTGGCGTGGATCTTAATCCCCTCTCTAAAATTATACGCTTTGGATACGAGTTCGTCATGAAATGTATTCAAGAGATTTATCTTGAATGTCACTTCCTCATTCATAGGCCCTGGCCACTGAAATCCCAAGAAACTGGGTGGCAGGGCCTGCCAGAGTAAAAATTTCAAACTACTGTGTACCTGGTCTGCCTCCACGAGGCCAAGTGTGGGCAACGTTGGGCCCCAGCAGGGGTCTAGCGGCTAAATGGCCAGAGGAACAACGATACACAACACTACACTCATACAATATCCATACACTTTTAAATCTCTGGCCTTTGCAGTGAACTGTTACACCCACAATGAAAGCAACGTGAAAATGGGGGAACCCCTGGTGCCATTAGACACGAATACACTTTACATTTACTTCCTCATTTATGCCATCTTTCTTTTGTTTAGCTTCATCAGAATGAAGCTAAACAAAAGAAAGATGGCATAGTGGATGGAAAGCTGAGGTTAAGGGTTAACAACACGGGACAGTTCGAGTATCGTGAGAGACCGATTTATGTGAGTATTATTAGAGCATATGTAGCAAAGCCACAGATAGTAAGACAAACGAAAGTTAATAACAAGAAATTGGTCTTACAGAGAGAGAAAATTAAGAATGTGAATAAAAGATTTCTACTCGTATCTGAATGAAAAGAAAGAAAGTGAATTGAAGAGACTCCTTATTTGATCCAAGCGGAATAATGATGATCCCTGCAGAAGTGACCTACAAGTTGAATAGGTACTTTGCAACGATATTTATAGAAGAAATACCGTTAAAACCAGTGGGACAGAGTGACAACGAATCTAAGTGATATAGCCGTCTTGGAGAAGAGCTCGTTAGAAAAGTTACTGTAGCCGAGGGAAAGTACCCTGATCGATGGTTAATCACGAATTTAACTATGAAAATTAAGATTAACTAGAGTTTAATTAATTTAATTGAATTTAACTGGAATTTAAGTGAAGATGCCAGAGTTAAATTAATTTGAAATGAAAGGTGACCAAAGAAATAAAATCACTTAAAAATTCGATTTTATATTATTGATATTTATTTAAATTAAATGAAGTAATGAGTGCTCCCCCCATATAAACCTATCGGGGGGCATTCATTACCTCCTCCCTGATAATAAACGCAAAAGACTGTCTATTGTGCCAATATCCTGACACATGTGGATACGAACTTAAAAAACAAGCAGAGCTGAAAGTCACGTTAACGTGGATGAAACATTGAGATTGAAGCGTGAACAAGTGTCACCATGACAACTAGATTTTGGGGAAAAAAAGAAAGAAACAACTAACAGGAGAGAAAACATCGTAACGGAATAGGAAGGAAAAAAGTTTCGAAGTTCGTTTCGCTTCGTGCAATTTATCGTCTCAGACAGACTGCTGGACGTCGACATCAACACCCTCTTTTCTCATTTTATCGGCTTAAGGGCGATAGTACAGAATCCTGTAGGCTGTCGCGTAGTCTGAACGTCTCTGCTAACACCTATTTGAACCTTTCGTCACTTAACCCTCTGTCCGCCCGTCCATTACTTCTTTCGACTTCAATTTACGAGCGAACGACAGAAATGCACGTGAAATGTGATAGCACAATTGATGCCCTGTTTCACAAGCTTGCCAGCCATTAAGAGATATCTTAAGACGTCTACTGCCTCCCTGTCTCTCGTGCCAAAGTTTCCTCTAATAGTTTCAGTAGTTTTGGTATGCCGCGATGGCTTCAAAAGTTGAAACACACGCTTCACACTGACACTATCGCATTAAGGCGAAACTTCGTGCCTTGGAGAGGTCTAATCCGTTACAACTCAACACCCTAAAGGTGATATTTTGATAGCTGGAAACGATGGAAGATGCTTTTAACATTTCCGTAATGTGGATTACCAGTTTCACAACTCAAAAAGATTTAGATGGACAATCACAATATCATACAGTTGTTAGTCGCTCTGCAGAAACTGTCTATTGTGTACAAGATCAGATCCATGCTGTCGAATCCGATTTTGATGAACTGAGTTGTTTCACGTGGTATTCTACAACAAAATTCCTTCTAGTTTAGTTTTTTCTGTTGGTCTGCATTGACT
The DNA here is from genome assembly GCF_048544385.1 of Mastigoproctus giganteus. Classification (NCBI taxonomy): domain Eukaryota; kingdom Metazoa; phylum Arthropoda; class Arachnida; order Uropygi; family Thelyphonidae; genus Mastigoproctus; species Mastigoproctus giganteus. Next base: position 98,902,306 of record NC_143575.1, read on the forward strand.
GGGTTGTTGTTGTTGTTTTCAATTTTCTCAGAAGCGTTTAAGGCTGTGCGGCATCTACATTTTGTCTCCAATGGGAACTCTGGTTTTTCATCTGGGGAAAATCCGGACATCCGACCATGTAATATATGCAATTTTCAAACGCAACACACGTTGATGTCTGATGCGATTACTTGCCTTGATGCAAAATCAATCAGCATTCTGGATTAAATTTCGCTGGATCAAATCGCCAAGTGTCCCGGAAGAGAAAGAACAAAATTTTGTCTAGAATCCTACTAAACTGTTCCATTCTTGAAGGGTATAGAATCCTGGTTTTTTTCACACGATATGAAAGGACAGGATCTTATTATGATCTTATTCACTATAGTAACTATGAGGGCATATACAACCCTCTGTTTATACTCCAGCATGATTATTAAGTTAAAGGAGTTTACATCTAATCACTTTGGCAATGAAAACAATCGTTAATGGTATATTTGGAGTCATGGGTTCGAACCACTGTTCAATCCAAACGCGTCTGTTACTACATTTAGCGTTTGGCCACTCGGCTATTTCAAACCTAAACCTTAGTCAAAATTCTGTTCACCACCAATCCGCATTTATTTATTTCATAACTATAGGAAATAACCGTTAAAAAAGCAGCAATGAAGTGTAATTAACTTGAAGTGCAGATAAAAGTTTCACTAACTCAAGGAGTAGTAGCAGAAGAGGTATTAAAAGGAATTGGATTTCATGAGAGTTAAGCTCAAATTCAAGATGCTAAATTTAAAGTGTATAACCTGTAATAGCGTACACAGCTGAGACAAGATGTCCAGTGACACATCTTGCCCACCACTGAAATGTGGGGGACTTCTCTAATAACATTAACGAATGAGTTCATAAAAAAAGACCAAGAAGAATATGGAAAGATGATCTGTCTTAAACCCAACGAGCAAAATGCTTAAAGGGAAAAGAAAAACAGAGAACCGACTTATTCGAGAATAAATAGGAAGATTATTCTTTATTTCATTCATAAGAATATTCTCTTACTGTTTTAATGCTTCTTTTAGAAGTTCAGATGAGCTCCCTTTCTTTTTAAACGTTCAATAACAGATGAATTTCTCACGATATCGTGAGAAATTCAGAACTACGGTTTAAAGCTAACTTGAACAAAATATTCAACATGCCATTGCTGTAGTTTAGTTAAACAATGCCCTTAGCATTTTATTAAAAGCAATATTGGTAGAAATTATGCATACATCTGTACCTTTTGAATATCTCAGTAAAAACAATCCAAAATTTAGCTATCGAACTGTCATATTTGTGAAGCGAATAGATATTTATGAAAACGCCGAGGGGCAGGGAGATTATACGATGTTCCGCATAATCTGAGAAAGATATTTGAAATCATTATTCAGAAGATGACAGACGAATGATAACAAAGGAACTCATTTCCAGCTATATCGTTGTCATAGCAGCTGAACTGCATTGCATATGATGGACTATTTTGCATTTCCCTGAAAGAAAATGAAATATTACATACAGCGTATTGGATGCTGCATATTTCACTCGCGGGGATGTCGTTTATCACATTGTGAAGAAACCAGTTTGATGGATAAATAAGAAAACCTGTTTATAGAAGTAGATGGACAATCGAACAGATACTATTTTTTGTTAATAAATGTACTGAGGCACTTTTGGGACGCCAGCAAAACTGGGGAACGGATAAACCTGTTTAAACATCGTAGAGTTGGACAAAAAAGAATAAAAGAGTTCCAAAATAATATAAAAATAAGCATAGAGTCGTTCTGCATGGTGTCAAACAAGCCATCGATGTTTTTAATATTTCTTTTGCTTTTATTATAATTTCTGTGCTTGATGCCGTTGAATTCGTCTCGGTTGTGTATTTGAGAATCCCTGGTGAAAACTTTAAACTAGACACATTTATAAATCTAGTGTGGTATATATACACGATAAATTACTGTAACACTGAAAACCTTTTTTTTTTTATTGAATTTATCCTGATCCATGATCTTTGGGGTTCTTACTCCTGGATATATTGTTGCACAACTCTTACCAGAAATGTCGCAAGCAGAAAAAAGGCCAAGAGCAAAGGGATATATCACTCTTTATTGATTTTCCAAAGTTAAATATTTGAAAAGTTGTCACTTGAAAGTGACCTACTACAATAAAGCACTTGGAATCCTCTTCATCTTTCCCACAACCGAAACAGTTTGTGTTATCCTTGTTTATGAGAATTGGTACTTCCTTTCCACACTCATTAAGAAACAAAATTGGATGTAAAATGGGAAATTAAGGTCTCCAGTTGTAATTTAATTTATAATTTATGTTAGAAGATTTCCTGATTTTTATATTTCTAAATCTACACGATGTTGATATTAGATATTTTTTGATATTTTTATAGAGTATTAAACCGTACTTTATTTTAATGGTTCTCGTGATTTATCAGAATGCATTTTAAAAAGGATCCATGTCCTTTAGTGTTTAATTATTAGTATTATTATTACGAATGAGTAAATTAACATTAGTAGCATTCTGTATTAGGTACTCTTCTCATACATTATTCCAAATTGCACAAAAAAGAAGGTAAGGATGACTGTTTCCATGGCACCCGTCGATTTCGTTGATTACTTGATCATTCTTTTTCTGTTGAGGGCCTCCATCAGGTTCTTGTAAAAGTCTGCTTTGCACTCAGAAATTTGATATTATTTGGCCTAAGAAAATGACAAGCAGTCTAGACAGACACATAAGAACAAAAGTAGCGTAGCACAAGTTTGCAGCTAAAGAAGATGAAATCAAGAGGAAAACAGCATCGAGGAGGATGATAAAAGCAATTATGTCCAAAAAAAAAGTGGGATTTGAAATGTCTGTAATTGTAGACTACCTGTACGATATTTTTTCAATATTTTAGTGCACGAATAAGCCCAAAAATAAATTATACTTTTGTGTTATGAAAAAGTATTGTCTGTCTTAAGTTCTGTCTTGTTGCTTGCTACCAGGGAACCCTCTGTTGAAATAAAACTTCATCAATAACAATATGCTACAGCCAAACAAAAACAACGCCATAACAGGCAACATTTTTGTTTTGTTTTTCGAGAATATTTTGAGAAACAAAAGGCAGGATTTCACTAAAGCAAATTTCGGGCCAAGCCCTGAAACACTCCTGATTTTCTCTTAAGTCCGGCCCTTTACATCATAGGGAATGCTAACAGTATATATTTTATCCCAATTTCATTTATAAATGGAAGTATCGTGCGCCACCTGTGTTAGGCGAATTTTTCCCTCCAGGAACACGAAACGTTAAATGAAACATATTTTATCATTTAACATTTTATGTTTTTGTTACTAAATATTGAATTCGCCCATAACGCGGTAAATTCGCGTGGAGAACTCGCAGCTGCGTATAAATGGCTATAATCCACAAATACAGTAATAGCTGACTGGGAATATTATAGCGAAGTGGGCAATTACCTCATCCATAACACTTCTCTAATGCCAGTTATAAAACGACCAGTAATAACGACCCAAAGCGCGTGTTCGAAATAGGCAAATCACATTTTTCTCCCCCACAGCGTGGTGTTTTTCTTACTACCATATATATATAATTTCCCTTTCCCGGCCATTTCTTTTAAAACCATAAAATTCTTGGTCTGCTGAAAGAAAGGAGTATTACTGTTCTTCAGTAATTTTTGAGAGAAGGTTGATTTATTTTTACACTTTTTTTGTACTTGAAATGATTACAGTAATCGTTCGAACAGAAGCCCAGTTAAATTCAATTCTTTGGCTATTAGTGATATCGCCGGTTCAGCAAAACAAGTCTTTCTTATTTTAATGAGAATGGCAACTAGAAAAAGAGCAACAAACATGGTGTCAGTAACCTTTCTTAATTCCCTTGTTCTCATTAATACGACCTTACTGCATTTATGTATTTTGATAAGTTCTGTCGAGTTTCTTATCTATAATCAGATGGTTTCAGCAATTGCCCGAACGAATTCTCGTGTCCAGACATGTAATAATTTTCTATCAAATTTTCAAGTATTTTCTTCACTCATATATCGTTCTATTTGTTTTGTTTTTTAGTATTCCGCGGGTCCTTGAAAACTGAAGAAGAAATTTTAATCTCTTTCAGGAAATATAAAGTTTTTTTTTAACAAATGGTTTGTTTTAAATATTTGAATTTTTCTTTAAAAATTAACCTAATTTTAAACCTAGCAATTCTTATGAGAATTTAGCCGAAAATTTTTACAGACAGCATTATTTATTAATAATAATTAATGTCAAAAACAAGCTTAATGAGGGATCCCAATTTCTGAAAATTCCATTGCATTTCTAAAACATGTCCTCGCATGTAGCGTAATGGACAGTGTCACCGCTTTCTCGGTGGGTGTGTTTAATGCCCGTTGAATACAGTTCTAAGATCTCTTTGAATACAGTCAGCTTTTCAAAAATCTTTTATTAAAAAATTAATGAAATTAAAAATTATTATTAATAAGTAACCGATCGACGAATTCCTAGAATTTTTGCCTGGCTGCTGTTGTTGTTTACGCATTAGTATTTAAGGTCAAAGGCCTCCGTAACCGAGTTGTCAGGAGTGCAGTAGCAAACGCTCTTTGAGTAGACCGGGATTCAAGCCCTTGACTGCTAAATAGGTCGATCTGCTAACCCGCACTGGACCAGCGTCACAGATTATGGTCCATTTCCCTCACCATGAATCGTTGAGGAGGTTTCCATCCTGCGGTGGATTGATAATGGCTGCAGTTTACCTTTTTACCTTATCTAAGGTTATATTTCGTTGTGTGTCGGGATTATGGGATTTAAGATAAGAAATAAAAGTGGACAAAAGACGAAGCCAATCTTCAACATGTTGGTTAGCGAGCTTTGTCTTGATGATTTTAAAATATTCGACTCCTGTATTTCAGTTTATTTTAGAGGAAAGATGGCGATACTGCGAACAGATTAATCAATATAACCTTTAAATTTCATGTCTCTTGCAGTCTTTTACCTTATGTTATTTGTATTTTCGTGAATTCTCATTTAAATCGATCACCTGTATAATTCATTATTTTCCTATATTTATAGAGAATTCTGATATTGAAAGTAGGTTTTATTTTCTGGAAGTAACAAATAAACTGGTTGAGAAATAATAGTACAGTAGATGTTGCAAATATTCATATGGGGAAATTGCTGTTGTTCACTTAAAACCCAAAAGAGATATCCGTTAACCTTATAACCAACGTATGTCTTACAGCTACGCTACTCTTCATGACATCCCATCATATGTCGGCTATCTTCTGACCGCCTATTGATTACTTTCAATGAATGAGTCCCGATAGTCATTGAAATACATTTTGATCAAATACAGAACCACGGATCAAACGTTATTTATTATGCCGGTACAACCAAACTACCCATCTCATGTTGCCATTTATGGCTCCTTTATTCAGTTTAGACTATCTTCGACAGTCTTCGATGCACACACTATTATCTGTGGACGTTTAGAGCCCGAGAAACATCTGGCCGTTCTTGGTGAAATCACCTTAACTGTCCATTTGAGACTCCGATTGTCCCTGGGGTCAATAAAATCCTTCGATTCCGTAAGTAATTTCTTTGAAAATAGCTGCCGTAGATTGCGTGGGCTACTGCCGACCTTATATCGTTTGGGCACAAATAGCTCGTCATTAAGCAAAGATCGACGACTCCAGCCGCTCTTTCCCTCTCTTTCCATTCTTCCTCGAGGTACTTTCTTTAACCGAGCTTTACTGCATCTTCGAGGAAGTGTTTCTTCCATAATTACGGAGGAGGAGGATCCAGTAATAGCTCGTGTGTCATATTGATACCTTACTGAACGTTAAGGTGACTAGTGAAATCTTACAAAGTCAAGTCGGATCTTTTATCATCTGGATGGTCAGATAAATGACTGCATTACCTACATGGGCGTGATGGTCCATTAATTTGTATCCTTTCACGCTATTTCACTCGTAGACGTTGGTTCGCTATCATAAAGTTGTAGTGCCTGTTCAAAATTAGAGAAATCTCAGTGTGTCTGTTTTAATCTAGAAAGAAACCCGCTTCAGTTTTAAAGAAATTACATTCCTTTAAGAACAGTTTTTGTTTATTATAGAATTAGAATTAATTTTAGGAAGTTAAATATTAAAAATAATCAAACTATTTTTTAATCCTTGTTTTCGACTATTTACGATTATATTGCGTGAGGGAAAGTCACTCCCTGTTTTTAAAAGTCGTGATACTCAGCTAGTACATAACAGCATCTTCAATCAGTATGTATTAGATAATTTAACCATTTAGTGTCAATATGTCACAGTTCAGCGTGCTGCCACAATTTTATAGGCTGTTGTAATCGGAGGAATATTAGCATCGGAGAGTGAAAGAAAGTCTTGGGAAAGAGATCCAGTTACATTCCCGGATAATGTCTTCCATCTCGTCAATAGTCGCTGGTCTGTTGCCATAAACGTTTCGCTTTACCCAGCCCCATAAGAAAGAGTCAATTGGGGTGAAATCGGACTTCTAGATGGCTACTGTTGGTCAACATCTGCCTGTCCATCAGTTCGGAAAGCGATAGCCAGACAGCTCCCCCATAGGAATGGAGAAGTGATGTGGGACGCTGTTTTATCAAAAGAGAAATTTCTGGTTAATTTGGAAATGTATTTCATCTTTAACTGTATCACGCGAAGTGAATAGTCCAGTAACTCTGTTAGAAGTCATTCAGCACCAAAGGGTAACTTATAGACTACTTTGGCTCTTTTTAACTTTCGTGGAGGCTCCTAGTAATGCCTGTAGACAAATCTTCCCATGAGAAAAACAACTTCGTCGAAGCCCTCATGCATGCACAGTTGGTAGGATCGTCATCTTCCCACACTGGGTGGAAAAGACCCGAGTTTGAGTCATGTCGATGACGGAGGAATTTTTATGGGCCTTTTTCACAACATGGTTGAGTTAGTCGGTCTCAGGCGAGAGCAGCATGTTTTTTTCTCCCGGAAACTCGGGATTTTTGTCCAGCAAACAGAAAATCGACCATAGAATACACGAAATTTACAGACGATATACACGCTTGAACATTTTCTACTGAGGTGGGTAGTCTTCTCCTGAGATTAGCATCAATTATTGATTCTATTGTTACCTTTTTGATACTCCTTAATAAATTTTCGGTCCAATGTCGTTCACTGTTCGTGTTCTGCTCTACATATTGTATCGTTTTTGCTTAGTTTATTTGCCATTCTTTATCAGGAATGAAAGAGAAACGTCAAAGTTAGCATTGTACTAAATGACATAAAATTCTCTAGCCAATCCATAATCAGTGATGGATCTTCCACATTCAGGAAGTTGCAGTGTTCTGCATAATACACAGAAGTAGAATGTAAGGAAAATATAAATGTCATCAATGTTTTATTTATCTGCTAAAATTGTCTTCAGAATTAGTGGGTTTTGTGACTGAACAACTGTTGTTGGTACGGCTCTTTAAGGTGTAATGGCTGCTTGGGCCAAGATGTACCTATCCAGAGATCGCCTATGAGGCAAGCCAGAAGAAGCTATAATAAATCAGAATCTATGATATAACTGGATCTGTTTTAAATAAAAGAAAAGGTCACTCTGATTCGCATCGTTTCTTACAAAATGTTTTAATGTTTCAATGGCTCCTGTAAGCGCGTTTGAGATTGCAGATTTGTAACTGAAGTCAACAAGGATGTGTTTAACTGGAAGTCATGTATTGTGCAATGCGAGCATTGAGGAGGATTCTCGCCCATTATTATATGCAGGTAAATGAGATGTGTATGGCAGATACATACCCTTACTGAAACCACTTCTTCCTGCCGATTTGTCCAGTAATTAGATTGCCATATTTGTGGTTGCTGTTTAATCTGATCAAGTTCGTTAGTGGTATGTGCCTGCCAGATTTGAAGCCATATGTCTTTACAAGTCCTAGTATTATCATTCTATAATCAGTCTGCGGCACAAAACATTGAGTTATGTTTCACGTAGTTGGAGGTTTGGAAGCTTTGTCTGCTACCTCATTCCCTGGGATCTCAGGATGCCCTGGAATACAGAAGTATGTTATTGTCTGTTTTTTTTCTTCTGAAAATGTACAAATAGGCTCGAAGTTTTTGCATTGTAGGATTTGGAGAAGTGGAGTTGTTTTTAAGGCCAAAACTGCACTCAGGGAGTCGGTATATATTAAGGTCTGGGAGATGACCACGTTATTAACATGTTCTAAAGCTAGTTCAATAGCATATACAATACTTCAGCAGTTTGTATATATAGCTGTATCTGTTTTCGAGCCATCAATGCTAATTTGCAGGTGGTTAGTGAATTTTTCTCCCGAAGTTCAAAGTAGTTGTCATAGGAAGCTGTTTCAATGGACCAAGGTGGAATTTGTTAATCTATTTCTTGGCAAATTTTGTCAAGATAGATGTTCCAAGTGTTTATCAGACCTTGTAATATAATTGCGGAAGGTTTTTTTTTTTTTTTTTTTTCATTTGGCTTATTTTTCATAAAATTGGACCAACGGTGTATCAGAAAGGTGTTTATGGGCAGGATTTAATGGTAAACTCCGAATTTTAGATGCATTACTAAGCAGTAGTGTTTTCCTCCTGAGATGTAGTGGGAGGGGGGATTCATTTACTTCTGTATAAATGCTTTGTACTGGAGATGTTCCAAACCTCCAAAAGAAATGTTTTAAGACCTCCAAACTCCTTTTATAAGAATGCTCTTCAATTTTATAAGAATACTCTTTGTAGCAGAATCATAAACAGCAGCTCCATAATCTAAACGGGACCTAATTAGTTCACGATGTAGATGTAACGATCAGCAACCCAAGTTGTTTCAGAAATTCTTTTAAGAATGTTTAATGTTTTTAAACACGAAGTATGCAAATGAGTAATGTGTGTTGAAAATGTCAGTTTGCTATCCTATTATATTAGACCTAGAAATCAGACAGAATTGGTTATTGGGATTAGTTGACTTTTTAATCTTAATTCTGGTTCAGCATACATGCAGCTATTCTTACAGAAGTGGAATACGGTGGGTTTCTGTTCTGAGACGCGATAGCCTTTACTTGCCTTCCACTACGTTATTTTGTTTATTGAAGTCGTCTTTGTATGGCATGCATATTGTGAGAAAGACTCGAGATTGTGAGACTGTCTGCATACAAATAAGCTTCACCGGTGTTTGGGATGTCTTGTAACACCTTATTTATTCCAAGAGAAAACAACGTATCTCTAAGTATTGATCCTTGCGGAATATCTTCTTGAATGTATGCTTGAGACAGTATATTTTTATATCGTACTTGGAAGGTTCTGAGAATCAAAAAAAAAAAAACTTTGTATGAGGCGAGGTAGTTGCCTCCTTAATCCAAAGGAATGAAGGTCTTCTAGGATTCCGAATCTCCATGCAGTGTCAAAAGCTTTTTTTTACATCGAGGCTCACCATAATTAAATGTTCTTTTTTAATAAATGCGTTACGGATGTTTCACTCTGCTTTGATCATCATATCAAGTGTAGATCTTTTTCGCCTAGCCAATCTGAGCAGCACAGTTGGTAGAATTGCTGTCCTCCCCACACCGGTTGGAAAATACCTGAGTTAAAATCCTGTCAATGACACGAGAAATTTTTATGGTCCTTTTTCACAACGTTGCTGAGTTAGTCGATCTCAAGCGAGGATAGCATGTTTTTTCCTCCAGGAAACTCTGGATTTTTATCCAGATCAAACCAATTCATCAGATCGACTACTGAATACACGCAATTTACATATGTATTATATACGGCGCAATATGGCCCAAGTTACTAAAGGGCCTAAGACCCAACAACAACCAACCACAATTTAATGTTCCATCTGGACCCGCAGCACTGTTGGACTTCTTTTTAAAACCTCTTTGAGTTCAGTTATTGTGAAAGGGTGATTATTGAGTTAAAGTTTTATATCTCTCAACTATCTTTTTGAGATATTGAAAAGATTGGTCGTATGCTGTTACTGCTAATATTACCTTATAGAATGTTTCAACAAGACATTTGCTATCTCTGAGAGGAGGTTATGTCCTGTCAATTTCAACTGAAAATTGGGGAGGATAGCGGTGGGTATTTGCCATTTAACTCTTTGATTATTTTCAAATTAAGTTGATATCTGTGTCTTCGATAATAGTACATGTAAAGTATATCCAAAAGTGTTTTTTTTTTTGCAGTTCGTCTAAATTTCCCAGCTTTCGCTTTCATTCTCTTATAATTAACCAGGTTTGCTATTGTGGGATGTTTGTGAAATAAGTTTCTATACTTTATTTCTTTCTCGTTTTGCTTTATTGCAATATTCATCCCATCGCTGGTTGGCATATTTACGTTTTCTACCATATGAACGTGATTGTCAAGAGAGAGATGCAATCCAACCTGCTTTGGAGAATATTCAGGTTGTTTGATTTTTTTCTTCGTGCAATGATCTCACTATTTCTAATTTGAGGATGATAGGAAAATGATTTCTGTCTACTCTATGTGGAAGTAGAGTTGGGGGTTATGTAGAGAGCCCAATAGCAGACGTGGGTTTGTTGGAAATGCATATAAGTATGTGATACAGTGTTAAGTAATGTTAAGTTTGCTGATCGGGTAAATTTTCTATGATCTGTCCTTTTATATCCATATGGGCAGAACCCATTATTAGGTGGTGACCCATTGAAGTAACCCAATAAACAAACCGGAGTAGGTATTTTGTGATACAAGTTGTAAGTGTTTGGTAGTGCATAGATGATTTGGCGAGAGGTAAACAGAAACGATGGTTAAAGAAAATCCGAGCGAATAAGGACAGCAACTTCTTTAATTAAGGTTTGAAGATAGATATGTCTGGACAGTATTCTTGACAGTAAAATTTCTGTTTTTTTCAATACAATGTATAATTTTTACTCTTTGGAGTAAACTGCCCGGCTTAAATTAGTCTCTTGCAAGCAGATGGTGCTGAATCTGTCTATCTGTTGTTTTTTTACGAGTTGTTTGCTTATGCCAATCATTTTTACCCTTTTGTTTTTTCGAAAAAAAAAGGCCTCCAGAATCCTGACCTTGTCCTATGTTTGAAGCAATAGAGAATCCCGTCTCTGTATCATCTTCTGCATGGAGATCAGTCTGTTTCATCTTGGTCAATCATATCATTAGTCTCCATACCGTTCTGGTTTGCTTGTATTGATGAACAGCATCCAGCCTCTATGGTTTCTTTGCTACTTGATCATGTGATGTGATTTTTGGTGGATCTGTGATTGGGCAGGGAGTTATTATTTTGCTTTGTTAGATGTGGCCTTGAAGATGGGGGGGGGGGCGTGGTTCGAAAGCACAGATCTTTCCATTCTGCAATTGATATATCAGATGAAACTGAATCGCTGTTTCTGTTGTCTTTTACATTATTAAGGTTTATCCAGATTATTTAGAGGTGGGACCTGATAATTTCTGCCTTCAAAAATTATACGGAGTGAAAAAACTTAATGGAGATTAATCAATACTTTGATATATGACGATTTATACAGAGCAAGGATTACTAGATGCTTCATTACGAATAACTGTGTTATCATATCAGTTTTGTTTCTGCCAGAATTGAATGTTGATCGAAAGCTCCGAATTAGAATTTTAAGGTCTTTATTTAAATTACCATATTTAAGTGTTCAAATAGATTCCGTATTCTCTCTTCGCAGCGAAATGCTTATTTCAGAATACACTCTGGCGATGTGTGGAACATATTTGATCTGTAATTCCTATAACATATCATGTACGTCCTCATGGGTAGCACATTTGGTAGAATCACCGTCCTCTCCACCCTTTGGAGAAAACCTCAGTTCGAGTCCTGTCGATGACGGGAGGAATTTGTATGGGCTTTTTTCACAAAATCGCTGAGTTAGTCGGTCTCATTTATGTTAATAAATATCTCAAGTAAAACATGTAATTTATCCAGTACGTGTATAGTATCTCTTTTGTTATTTATATAAGATGCTCTGCAATGAATTACTCTTTTCAAACTGTTGTGTACCGCACGTTATGAAAATTACATTGGAAAGTTTGATAACCTGAATCCACGTAATCTAAGTATTGTCACAGCATTGTGCTCAAGTTGATATTACTGCTTCGTTTCATTTATTTCTCTGTTTTTATATTAGGCGCAATATTTGTTCCGTCTTAAACCGGAAAGACAAGAAAATATATCTCAGAATTACTTAAAATTTTCTTCAGAAGAATGGTGGAAAAGTTCATTCTTGTAAACGGTTTGAGAGAGGGAGATTTGTTTTCCATAATAAAGGGTATTTGTCTACAAACTTGTAAGAGATTTTCGCCTCAGTTATAAATAAGATAAGGTGTATGCAAAACACAAACGTAGATTCCGATGTATTGTGCATGCTTCTTTTATGATAAGATCTGGGTGGTCATCAGTATCTATTAGGAATAATGCCACCCCGCTCTGGAGCGTAGTTTCACTTTCCAAACTTATATAAGTAGTTGGGGGGAGGATTTTGTTCAGTAAATTCAAGTAATCTTTGTCTGGCCGACCTATTCCTTTAATTTAACTGCAATTCCTTTACCATCTGCAGTGTCTCAGTTATTGCGAACTGGAACGATTTATATTCTGCTAATCTACGCTCGACTGCCGTTGTGAAGTAGCAGCAATGGAAGGAAATAACAGTTTGTTGTTCAGATATACGAAACGAAATAAATGAGTGGAAGAATTTCCTGGAAAATGCGAAATAACTTTATCTTAAATTTAGATATCCTTTTGCATTGTGCTCAGACTTAACTGTGGTCTTCTATCGAAGTTTCTTTCAGTGAAAGAAATTCTCGAACAGTTTTATGGCTCGGGTCACTGGATATTTGGAAAAGCTTCAGAATTTAATACATGGGGCAGTAAAAGGGCTGGAAGACTTTTAAATTATATTTTGATTGTATACGTTATTTGTTCAAATTTATTAGAATTGACTTAGGAATCCGTGAAGAAATCATTTCATGTTGTCTCTCATCATGAAACGAAATCAAGTGTTTCTGTACAGCGATCATTCCGAACTAAAGCTCACAGAAATCCACGAACTCGAGACTCCATCATTAAGTGGTATAGACAGTTTGCGGGGTGGGGTGTGGATGCAAGGGCAAAGGCACAGGTGGTCCCAGCACAGACGACGCGACTGTAGAACGTGTGCGTCACGTATATCTCAGGAGTTCCCGCAAATCGACCAACAAGGCCAGTAGAAAGCTTGGGACTCAAGAGAAAGCGACAAAAGAAGGCGACTTGCCATGCGCCCTTAAAAAATTCATTTTGTAGCAGGATCGAGCTCTGCCACATTTCCAGTGGGAGGTGCGAAAACTTCTGAATGACAATTATTCTCGTCGCAGATTGATCATGCTTCCCGTGATGACAGACCAATTGGCCACCCAAGTCACTGGACCCACTTCCTTAGATTCTTTTTATCTAAGGGGTTTTGTAAAAGCTTTTGGTCTTTGCGCCCCCATTACCTGTCACATTGCAAGAGTTGCGAGGACGTATCACTGCAACTATCGCTCAGATCGACTACAATACTCTGGAGAAAGTGTGGTTTGAATTTTATTCATGGTGCCCATATTGAAGGACTGTAAGGTATCTGTTAAAAACTTTGATATTTATGCTTTCATTTGATAGCTTTTTTACATGAAAATATGTAGTTAGTTTCAGATAAAGAAAGTGAAGAAAGAAAGGCTTACTGGTTGGATACTTTTGGAATTAAAAAAGAAATTAATTATTTACTCTACCAACCGACTTCTTATTTTCTTGAGAGTCAAAGACAAACAGTTAAGACAATGAGCGGTCAAGTCTGTACTTCACGCTTTAAAGTACGCCACTTTATAAATTTATATAAATATTTTCTAAACTGTAGTTAATTAAACTTACAGTGGGTGAATGATTAAACCGATGAGGTGCACTTATGGCTATTCAGTCTTCGTTACTGAGCAGACAACTTGTTCGAAACACTTCTATTGTACTCTTGGAGTCTACTTATTATTTTAATAAACTCTGGCAACTTTTTTCTAAATTCATTTCTTCTACATCCAAACCCTGTTCTTGCAAACTGTAGCTCATTCTTTGTTCTTAACAGAGAATAAATGGAGTGCAAGACTTTTAAGTGAAAAAAGATGGAAAAAAGTCATCTTGACAAGTATATTACATTAAGAATCATTAGTGTAACTCACTACTCAAGAAAATTACCTCGTGAATTAAAGAAAATATCGCTTTATCTTGACAGGTTTAAAACTTTTGACCTTCTTGAGTGTTTTAATTACAAGCAAGAAGTTGTAAAATAAATGAGAGGAAATATTTCATTCCGTTGGTTACATTAAGTCCTTGTAAACACATTCTGAAGACCTCTGATAAAATCTTTCCTTTTTTTTTAATAGTTCTAGGTGGGAAGATAATTAAATTGTAAACGTTGTATTAAAGATGTTCGTGTTTAGCGACACATTTTTGGTTAAAGCAGTAAAACATAATTTAAATTAAAATTTATAATTATTTCTTCTATTCAACATTAGCTTTGCCAACTTTGGACTCTTTGGACTCTTTCGCTGGTGATCAGATTATGAGAAAAATATGATATTGAATGACCATAAAATGAATTAAAAACGTTTTGTGTACATTGTCTAATTTCATCAGGATAAAACGATAATCCCATATAAAAAGGGGACTCCATTGTCAGGGGTCCGGGAAATATTTTTTGTAATAAGGATAGGTGGAGTAGAACCAGGGTATGTCTGCCGGAAGCAACTATTAATGATGTTACCAAGAGATTGTCAGATTTTAAGGGGGTTAAAGAGAATATTATTATTCATGTCGGGACTAATGAACTGCTGGTTAGGACAAGTAACGCTGACATAATAGGGCTTACAGAAACGTGGTGCCACCAGGAAATAGGGAATGACGAGTTTCCGTACGGTATATATATTGTATTTAGGAAGGACAGGGAAGATAGAAGGGATATTGGGGTCATGCTTCTTATCAAAAACAGCCTGAGCGCGACGAAAACCTTCATGGATTCAGACGTTTCGCCTGCTAGTATAGAATCTGTATGGTGTGAGATAGTTGGAAGCAAAGGTGTAATGAGAGTGGGAGTAATCTACATGCCAGGTGATTGTGTAGATTATGATGAGAGCCTCTACATGCAAATGGAACGGGCAAGTAAGGGTCAATGTCTTATTATGGATGATTTCAATGTGCCTCTAATATAATCTAACCAGATGACATAACAGGGCTGACAGTACAGGAACCAGTAGCAACAAGTGATCACGGAGTTCTACGGTGAAAAGAGAGAGAGAGGTAGCAGTAGTTAAAGGCAAAGGAATGGGTTATAACTTCAGGAAAGGAAATTACGACGGCTTAAGGTGCTACATGGCCTTTATTAACCAGGCAGATATTCAAGAGAGCGAATACAATTGAACTTGGTATACCTTTAAAACATTAATCACAGAAACCTTGAATATACCATTAAAAAATACTCCACGAGGAGGATTCCAAGTTGGATGAATAGTGAAGTTGCCAAATTACTTGAGCAGAAAAAGACGGCATGGAAAAGTTAGAGCAATAAAAAGTACTGAAGTCTATAACAGCTACAAATTGATCTGTGATAGTGCCACAGAAAAGGTTAGGCTGGCAAAGGCAGATTAGGAGAAATCGCTGGCAAAAAGAGCAGAGAAAGGGGGGGGGGGGATAATGAATTCTTCACGTATATAAATGCAACGAAGAGAAGGACAGACCAGATCGGTCCCTTATGTAATGGACGTGGGACAGTATTAGATATCCCACCTGAGGTTGCAGATGAACCCAACAGTTACTTTGCATCGATATTTACAGAAGAAAAATCCTTCATGTCAATGAGAAATTATGAAATTGAAAAAATGTAACTAATGATGTTGAAATTTCACATGTTTATTTTCGAGCTTTCGAGCCTACAGGTCAGTAAAGATCCTGGAATTAATGGCATATACCGTATAATCTTAAGGAAGGCGGAAAGTGAGTGCATTGAACCATTGAGGCTAACTATGCGAGCATCACTGGACTCGGGAGTGATTCCGTTGGATTGGAAATGTGCCAATGTGTCTCTAATACATAAAGGCGGTTCCAAGAGTGAAGTGAGAAATTACCGGCAGGTTATCTAACTTCAGTAGTAGGGAAAATCTCCTGGAGACAATGATCAAAGTTAGAATTTAGGATCATTTAGATAGAAATGGAATTCTGAAGGATACTCAGCATGGTTTTGTAAAGGGAAAATCATTTTTAACTAATCTGGTTAGCTATTTTGAGAGGGTTACTCAAGAGCTGCACTTTGGGAATAATTTTGAAGACGTTTATTTGGATTTCAGCAAAGCATTTGACTCCGTATCACATGAGCGGTTACTTTATCAGCTATAACAGGTTGGAATCACAGGGAAAATCCTGAGATGGATGGCTTCAGGGCAGGAGGCAGAGGGTTTGATAAATGGTTATTCCTCAGATTGGGTTGATGTAAGAAGTGCAGTTCCCCAAGGATCCGTATTAGGACCACTGTTGTTTTTGATTTTTATAAATGACATCGACGAAGGGATAGAGGGCGTGAAGTCTAAATTTGCAGATGATGTAAAGATTGGTAGAGTAGTTAATGATCGCCGCCAAGCAGAGCTTCTTCAGAATGATCTAGATAGACTTCAGCTATTATACCTGGGGAACAGTAACCCCAAAATAACTTATACACTTGGCGGAGTTGAACTAAAGCCGGTTGTGGAGGAAAGGGACTTGGGTGTTACGATACGGTTAGCCTTTAAGTTCTCTGAGCATTGTAGACAGGTTGCAAGGAAGGCCCACGGTGTCTTATCGATGATTTATCGAACAATTGCTAGTAGAGATAAGGACGTCATAATCCTATTATATAAGGCTATTGTTAGATCACACTTGGAACACTGTGTTCAAGTATGGAGACCGCACTTGTTCTTCTTGAAATAGTCCAGAGACGGGTAACTCGCCTGGTGAGATGGCAAAAAGGCGTCCATGTCAGGAAAGACTTCGAATTATGTGGGTTGCAGAGCTTGGAAACTAGGCAACTTAGAGATGACTTGATTGAGGTGTTTAAGGCTCTGAGAGGCATAAGCGAAATGAATGAGGACCAAATTTTCGCGGTTATAAATGATTATAGAAAAAGGGACCATAATTTTAAGTTATGGGGGAGTTGATTAGACTGGATTGCAGGAAGTTTTATTTTAGCCAGTTATAAATTACTGGAATGAGTTACCTACGTGGGTGGTAGAGGCTGACAGTTTGGGGAAATTCAAAGGTCAGCTGGATAATTACCTATGGGAGGGACACGCTTAGGTTGTCCATTTCCTTTTCTCTTATTTATTATTATTTTTATTTTATTCTTATCATTTTATTTTATTTATTTTTTTTGTTATTTTATTTATTTTTTTGTTATTTTTTAATTTTTTGGCTGGTGCAGCATAAGCCATAGGCTTCCTTGCACCATGTGACCATTGCTAATACTAATACTGATTTATATCGGCAGTAATAAAAACTTATCTGTTACTCCTAGTGGTTTAACCGTGTAATATCCTAATGTGCAATGTCAGTTAGCTATCTGAGCAGATTTAATTTCACCAATTACTTAATTTCGTGTTTAAAAATTAAACATTAAATTCTGGTTAATGCCACACTTGATTCTCGGTCGAAACTTTTCGAATGACACGAGTTATCTTTGTCGATTTGAAACTCGACGTCGGTTTCTTGAACAAACATATTCAAGACTGGTTTTGATGATATGTAATAGATTTTTTGGAGAATACCAATGCCAGAAAATTATGAATTACTTTTCTGATTTAGGTTTAAGTTCACTTCAATTTTTTAATGTGTTTTTTACGATAAATTGTAATCCGACAACTGGCGTATTTTATTTTAAAATGAAAATACACTTGTAAAAAATTGTAATGAATCGATCTCCTGACCTCGTGACTTCGAAATTTAAAACATTTTGGTACGATGATATCGGATTCTTCAAAATGGGGTGGAAATTATTTTTTCTACCATCCTACGACCTGGTGAAACTGCGCGCTTAAATCCGAAATCCGAAGAGGTGGCAATTTTATTTGGAACTGTAGTTAACTGATCTCTGGCGGATGGAGTAGGATTTTTATCCTTGACTTACGGGTTTTTCACCCAGAAAAACACGCAAATCAGCCAGTGAGAAAACTTATTATGGTACGAGCATTATTCACACAGTGTAGTGTGGCTTAAGATGCTGATGAGTCTCAAACCAACTAGTTTTGAAAACGTACACAACCACCATAATACCTATAAAAAAGAACAAGCAAGGCGAAGATTTCATTTAATGACTCTAAATGGGCATTTTATTTTCAAATATCCAGCATTTTTGGTTGTGAAAGCCTTTACAGCAATGTATTTTCTTTATCTCACAAAGACCCTTGTAGCATTCTGAAATACTACAAACTTCATTAAATTCCCTCAAGTGTCGAAATTAATGTGGACATCTGAAATTTAATTCTGGCCAAGTGAGCGAACAATCGATTTGGTGAATTATTTAATTCTTGGAAACACCTCGATTGCCGAACACTTTAATATGTGTCTGTAAAATAGTTTGAGAAATTAAGATAATGCAGAGGATTCGTGATTGATATTAGCAAAAGCAACAGTCAGAGATTTGTTCACTAATAATTCGTTCGCGGGTATATTGTTTGACTTTAGTAAACGAAATTTTTGGATTCTTCAGAGTTCAACTGACAGTTTGGATAAGGAAATTATACCGAATCTAATGCCTATTTTAAAAAGAAAGACATCAGTTCATATGAAATGAGTAATAATTTGTCGTTCCATGATTTTTAGGTTTTGTGCCTTTTATATCTTTGTCTTTTAGAGCGTTGGCTCTGATGTACAGCCACTCATCGTGATGTACAAACTACGATTAACTCCAACTTGGTATTTCTTAACTTTATTGATAAAAATGCACATTAGGTTCAAATTTATATAATTATTATTTTTTCATTTATTTCATACAATTAGTCAATCCACAGGACGGCTGATATGCTAGGAGTCTGCACGTTACACTGAAGAGTAAAAACGTATCCTTAAAATTTTCATCTTTAATCTGGTTGTACAATCAGTTGGTCCATAATATTAATTTCATTTCGCAGACCACATCTTCTAAGCCGCTCTTCGTAATAATGCTTAAATTTATTCACCAATCTACTTGTCCTTCTTTGTACCTTCTCCAGAAGTTCTTCATCTTTCTTCAAATGCAGACTCCAGACCTGGACACAGTATTCCAAGTGTAGCCATATCATCGTCGTATAGAGAGCGACGACGACCATTCGGTCTACTTGCACAGTTCCGATATATCATAGATAGAGCGCCACGTGCCTTCCTGCCATCTTCTTGCACTGTATGTCGAGCTTCATGTCTTTCTGTATCGTAATTCCCAAGTCTTTCTTATCCTGAATATCCTTTAATTCCTCTACTGAAATCCATAAACTAGTTCTGGGTTTCTGTTCCCGAAATGTAGTACATTTTGCATTCGACATAATTAAATTTTAGCTGCCGTTTTCCAGACCCCATACATGCACATGCAGTTAGTCGAAATCCTTTTGAAACGGCGTAGCCTGGTTCTTATTGTTAACCACTACACTTCATCATCAGTATCACCCCATCATCATCAGTACTCCATCATCAGTATCACCCATCTACACTCCATCAGTATCATTTAGAAAGATAAAAAAAAAACAGGTATGTTCGAATCCTGATCCCCGAGTGACCTCAGTTGCTACTCCAGGCCACTCTGAGGAATACCCATCTATGACCTCTCTCTCGCGCGCGTCCTTCAACCAATCCCTAATCAGCTAATGGATCCTCCTTGTTATCCTGACCTGCTCTAATACAACAATTCTCCTGAGAAACTGTATCAATGACGTATTAAAATCCAAATATATAATTTCAGAATTGTTTTTCACATCCAGCTGGTTTATAATATGGTCATACTGATTCACCAGATTAGTAAAGTGAGATAACTCTTTCATAAAACCGTACTTCTACCCAATGGTCCTGTATTGCATCTATCTATGGTTAAAACCACAGATTCTGTAATCTCACCAACAAGAGCAGTCAGACTCATTGGTTTACAATTGGCCATCATCCATATGTCTCCTCCCTTATGGAAAGGAGAGTGGGGAATTGGAACTTGTCCAGTCCAAGGGAATAATCCCCGAATGCAATCATGATCTTATTAACATTATTAATGGTCGCATGCACTCGCCTTCCTTTTTGCTATAATTGAATGTACACTATCTGCTCCCGGGGCTTTCGCTTCTCTCAGCCGCGGTAGATTTTCAGATAGGTGCTTCTTTGATATCATTATGTCAGCGTTAATTTCGTTTTTTGATTTTTTAAATTTGTTTTTAACTGCCAATTTTTTGCCTTTTATGTTATATTGTTTGTCGAAGACTCCTGCTTTTTTTTGCTATTCGTTACTGAAATGGTTAAACTTGCTACGGACAGTGTAATGACTCCTCTACCATCTCTTTAAAAGTTATATGGTTTATTGAAAATACCTTTAAAATCACTTTTTGTCATTTGAATTTTAAGAAATGTGCGCAACAGTCCTATTAAGAAGTAGGGGGGAAAAACGATCCCGGAATTTTGAAAAACAATTTCAGAGAACTCTGTATGGATCATTTTTTTAATATAAAAGTTTTGAAAAACAATGATTCCATCAGAGATGAGTAGCTGATGTTAACATGTTTTGATTTTGCTTATTATAAGCACAAAGAGCTGTCATATTTATCCATGAGTAATACGTCCATAAACATCATGCTCTCTGGTGGATTTGCCAGATTCTGCACCAAACTTTTCGGTGGAAAAACCTTGTTATCCAAGCTTGATTAATTAATTCAGCCATGGGGAAAAAGCCCATAAAACTTCCTTGCTTCATCGATGGCATTTGAAGATGGCCTTTCTGCCTGGTTTGTTTGAAGAGGACGGTGATTACAAGCATTGTGCTACCGCGCAGACAACATTTATTGTAAAATATTACTTATTTTAAAAACAATTTTGAGAATTAGTTTTTGCGGAATAGTTTGTAGACGAAAGCCAAAATTTAATATTTAAAAGGCAAAAATTCTACCACACATAAATAATTGTTTCAAGCCGTGGCCAAGTTAGTCGACCTCGGATAAGGAACTCATGTTTTCATCCACTCAGGAGCAAACTGAACATAGAATAAAAATAGCACAGAGTCCTTTCTTGCGAGAAAGGACTTTGTACAATGAGTCCAAGGGTAGTAGTCGAAGATACAGTTCTTTCTCCTCCCTTAGTAATCAACCAATTTTGGAGACTTATTAGAGCAGTAAACATTTCACTACGAATTAAAAACTTAAATTTTTCCTATTTTATCAATACGTATTACTACAAACAGTATCTTAGCTTGGTGTCTTAATCTTTCTTCCTCAGTTTCCGTTTCGACACTTTTGTAGTCTTAGCCCATAAACGGGTATATATAAATTCATTATCATGTTGTCCTCGTGGGTACACAGTTGGTAGATTCGTGGTCCTCTCCACACCAGGTAGAAAAGAGCTGAGTCCCATCCAGATAATGTGGGCCTTTCTGGGCCTTTTTTCACAACGTGGCTGAGTTAGTTGATCTGAGGCGAGGATAGCATGGTATTTCCCTGGAACCTCTGGTTTTACGTGCGGCAAACAGGCAAAATCGACAAATTCCACAAAACATACGCATTTGCAGTCATATTATATGTGCAGTGCAACATGATCTAAGTTGCTGATACGCCTATAACGAATGAAAAAAAAAAAACAGCTTGTCCCTTACAGTGTGAGCGGGATATTTTTTCACTTTGCGCTGTAAGTGGAGTATCTTCTAGTTTTGTTTTCGATGGGATTGGAAATAAAGCTATAAGATGCCTTCCCATCTTTCCTTCCTTTTCCCTTCAAACTCCTAATCCTCTTTCTTTTTAAGCTGAAATTTCGTTTCAGATTCTCTTTAGCGGCCCTCATGGCCCACTACCACTGGGGGATTCCGCTAATAGCTATAGTTCCGCTTCCTCGTGGTAGGGACGAACGCTGGGGGATGGCTTTTCACTTGAGCGTTGCTTAGGCAAACTGCACAATTCACAAGACTGGTTGGCTTACGGCTACATCACAGAAGCTACAGTGGCAATGGAGGGCGGGGATGGGGGAAATCCTGAGTCCCGCATTACATAAAACACATGATATGACACATGATTGCTTTTGATGATGTTTTTCTTATGTGACACCGCTCTTTTATAAAAAAAACCGAGGAATGGAGCTCCGTACAGTATATTCATACAGATGTTAATCTCTGTTGACGCCTTTGAATGATGCAGACTGTCAGAAATTGCACGAACTGACAAGCCAGCAAAGCGGTATCCGACAGCCCTCTCGAATTTAGTCAGCTCGGCACTCCTTGCTATGGTCAGAGAGAGAGAGAGAGAGAGAGAGAGAGCGAGAGCGAAAAACTTATAACCTTCCTTATATACTGTTCTGAATTGTTTATCGGGCGAGATTCAACGAACTATGAAAACAGGATATCCGCATACTTTTTGGTGAATGGTGTATATGTATAAATATACACACTTTTTCTGATAAAACACTTTAAGGTTATTTTAAGTATCTCTAAAACACAGCATTATCATTATAAACTTCCTGTCTCTAATTCAGTCCCCTGTTATTTTTATGGGAATTCATGCTTGCGCCCCCTGTCGTAGCTAACAGATAAACACACCTAAGCAACGCAAAAAGGAAGGACTTGTTTGGCTTCTCCGCATTGCTTAAGTTTACTGTGTGATAGCTACGCCACTGTCCAAAACCTAATCCAATTAGTGGTTCATATGAGGCGAATTCATTTAAAGCTTCACAGTTTATTAATGAAATGTCGCGACATCGGCTGAAACTTTTCTTCTTTCATTCATTACATTTTTATGGTTTGTCTTTCGACGTGTATTATTAAGCTCAGACTTATCAGTTCTGGCACATTTAACATTCCCGACGTGTTCATCTGTTTTAACTTACAACTTACTGTTTCTTTTAATAATTTCTTCTTTTTCAGTACTCTTCTGTTTTTATATTTTATTACATGGATATACTGTATGGAACACCTACCACCATCTTTCGTTTTTATTAAATCTCATTTGATTATTAGATTATTTTAATGAATATGGCTAACTACGCATTGCATCAATTTTTTTTAAATAAAATATTTTCTAATATTCTTTTCAGTTCAGAAAATTTCTTAAGGTAATCTTATTATAAAATATATCATCATCATCAGCCATTTTCAATCCAATGCCAGGATGAAGGCCTCTCCAGCAACTTTCCAGTTCCTTCTTTTTTTGTGCAATGGCCATCCATTTACTACCCACAAACTCATGAATTTCATCTGTCCATCTCCGTTGTTGTCTTCCAGGTTTTCTTCTAGCTCCTCTTGGGTACCATTTTGTTATTTTCTTAGTCCATCTGTCATCATGTCTTCGAGCTATGTGTCCTGCCCAAGACCATTTTAGTTATTTAGTTTTGATAAGAATGTCCTTTACTTAAGTTTTCTGCCTAATCCACGTGTTTCTCTTCTTATCTAACAGTTTGACTCCCAATATAATTCGTTCCATTCTTCGCTGTGTAGTTCTCACCTTCTCGTCCATTCTTTTGGTGAGTTTGACCAAGTTTCACTTCTATAAGTCATGGTGGGGAATATACATTGGTTCATTATCGGTATAAAATATATACGATGACTTAACTTCAGTTTCCTTTCGATACCTATAATGTCCTCGTGGTTAGTACAGTTGACAGAATCGCTGTCCTCCCAACACCGGGTGGAAAAGACTTGAGTTCCGTCGTTGACGTGAACAATTTTCATGGGCCTTTTTCGCAACGTAGCTGAGTTAGTCGGTCTCAGGCGAGGTTAGCATGGTTTTTCTACCGGAATCTCGGGTTTTTCATCCAGTAAACAGAAAATTTACCACAGAACATGCAATTTTCAGACAGTGTACACGAAGTAATAGGCCCTTGTCGATGCTCCTAAAACCCTATAACAAAAATAACAACATCCATACATATAATAAGTAGAAAATTATTTAAACGAAGCTTTCTGGTGGACCTTCAACTTCTTTCCTGACTGTAATCGTCTTGCCATGGTTACTTTTGCCTCCAGAGATTAGAGCTCAAATTACGACTTGTCCTTTTTAGTAACGGCTAACCACAAAACTTTTATGTGCGCCATTTTAGTGTAAGAGTAAAAATTTTGAACATCTGTTCTAGCGCATGGGAGATTTTCTTTTGCACTGGAAGTCACTACATTTTCTTCAGATCGTTATGACAACTGCAGTGGTATGTTTCTCCGAGCTGTAAATATAATGTCGGTACTTACAGATGGCTGCGCAATCGCTCCACGTTTCCTAAGCGTGCCCGAAAAGAATAATGGCATGTTAAGCTGACACGCGATCTCTGAGTAAAATGTAAATTAGTATTCCAACCACAACCGTTCACACCCGATGTAAATTTTCTACTCGATAATGAAGAGATCCCAGTGGAACACGCCACCAAAATTTTATATTTAGATGCGCAGTCAGGAATAAAAAGAGAAAACCAAATTCCCTCCTAAAATTACTCTTAAGAACTTTCCCTTTATTTTTTTAAAGTGGTTTAGAATTACAAAGAAAACACATTTCTAGTTTCGAATAATTTTTATCCTTCGGTGGTTTTTATCACAAATTAATCTCGTTTCTTCCTGTTGGGCTCGAATTTCGTAAACAATTTTTTAAAGACAGTAGCCCAATCATTTTTACCTTAGTACTTTTGTTTATCTTAGATAATTTTAAGAAATAGATTGGAATTATAAGAAACAGGTTTCATTATATGATGGACACTTTCGTAACTTTATTTTTCTTTATGAGCCAAAACCAAATTGGCTGTACCTTTTCTGTATTCAATAAACCTTGAAAAGTGAATGAATAATCGAAGAAATGCAAGCTTTGATTTATTTAACACAAAAAAGAACAAATTACGCTGCTGTTGAACGTCAGTTTGAAAAGAAAGTTTCCTTTTCTCCAAATCTATTGAATTCTCCCTTCGCTTTTCTTATAAACATATTTCGAAACAGTTCTGTGTTATTGATATGAAATTTGGATCGATTTAAATATTTGCTGCATTTGTTTGTTAAAAAAATAAAACTGTTAGATTTATCGCCGCTAGGTGGCATCACCGTCCGCATTGTTCATACTGCACAAATTGTTTTCAGTGAAATTTAAAAGAACAGAACACAGTTTTCGAGAAGATACACTTTATTAATTATCGTATACAAATCACGCAACACCCAGTAAATATACAATGACGTCATCATCACGTGTTTCTAAGTAACAATCAACAATGTATCAAAAATTTCGCTCGCGTAAGGCTCTTTTTTTTTTTAAACTTTTCTAGCAGTAACAAGCGGTAATTACTTCACAACGAATTCGCCTCGAAATCGATCTCAGATAAAATTCAATATTTTTTTTTTTGCAGCCCCTTTTTGGCAGGGCAAAACACAGCATAAAATCTGTAACTTATGAACGATTTTTGTACATCAATAACAAGACCATTGGTGTAAGCTCAAATCTGTTTCGGATACTTGTAACAGCTCATTTACAGAGGGACTGGTCTATTGTTGAAGGTAAAACACTAATTTTGTTTTAATTTTATAAAACTTCCCGAATGACTGTTATAGGGATAAATTTGAATTGCAATTAGCGTTTTACTCAGGCGTATGACTGATTATAATGGGGTGTATCACTCAATTTGCTGCGCACTTTTATTTCAGTCAATTATCGTTGTCTTGTGTGAGGAGCTGGAAGAAGCAGCGCTCATTAAAAAAACTTAGATGAAGCTATATTCAATGTATTTGTGGTAAAGCCAAGAGACATAAAATACCGGTACTGATCCTGTAAGATAATAAACATACTGGCCAAAAAAACACGAACTTTTGTATTAAGGCCTCAGTGCAAACAGATGCAAAGAACTCTGTGATGTTGGGTGATAACGTGTTGCCTCGTTGAGTATAAAGACTGCACAGGCTGTTCGACTGCAGTAATCTGAAGCCAGAGAGGGAAAGACGCGTGATCTATCAGATTTTGAAAAAGGTCTTATCGTGGTATATGTTCACCAGGAGACACGATTCAAAAAACGAAAGACGTAACTGGTTTCTTAAAAGCATCCATCTCAAGGTTTTTAAATTATTGGAAAGCAAGCGGTTCTTTCACATCTCAAAGACTGTGTAAATGTGGCAGAAAAACAATATTTCAAAAGAAGCCATCGTACTCTCTAAATAAGATATCCAGTGTGCAGCAAATAACATTTCAATTCAACTAAGCCCTATTTCAACCTGTACCATCTGTGGTACAGCTGCCTATTTGGAAGCCATTTCAGAGGAAAAATAGAAACAGTGGTGCCAAGAACGACTTGATTGGACAGTGGAACAATAGAAGAAAGTTATGTGAAAGAAAAAATCACGATACACTTTGTTTTTCACTGATGGTAGGCAGAGACTGTGGCGAGAACCTCATGAAGTGATGGACCTTTGTTAAGACAATCCAAGCATCTGGAGGTGGTATCATGATATGGAAAATGTTTTGTTTGCACGGATTTGTTTCTTTGATACAGATGGGAGGTCGAATGTTATCCAGGTACTACTTGAATTTTGTATTAGATGTACTGCACCCTGCAATGTTACGCTTTTATCACTAGGTAATGGCCACTTTATGGATGACAATGCAATAGTGCATTGCGCTAGAACCGTGCAAGAATGGTTCAGAGAACATGACACTGATTTCCATCATCTTACCTGGCTCTCACGTTCACCTGATATCAAGCCATTCGGCAACAAAGTCCTCTTCCCTCAACTTTGTCGCAGATGCGCAATATTTTGCAGGAGGAATGGTTATAATTAGACCAAGACGCACTAAAACACCTTGTAGAATCAATTCCACGCCGCACACTTGTGAATAAAGGTTCGTATTTTTTGGCCAGTGTGTATAATAATAGGATATTCTCATTCTTTTATAAATGAACGCAATTGTGTTTAGTCTTGGCTTTAATTTGAAATTGGAATGATCTGGATGAGAAAAGAATATTGCCAAAGAATTGAAAAAGTCTACTTTCAAGGAATGAAAGCAGTCGTCAGTCTCTCAGGGAAATTTTTTCTTTTTAATTTATTTATTTTATTTGAATTAGTTGAAAGGGGACTTTATTTAATTTATCATTTTAATATTTAATGAAAATAGATACATTAATATACTAGCGAGAATTTGGTTTAAGTTGTTTATTGAAATTTAATTTTATAACTTCAGTCTCAATTTAGTACAGATTTAGCTGCTTTTCGGATTTCTACTGAATCCGCTCATTAGAACTATCCATGAATACCAGGATCGTTCGTGTTATAGGACGGGGGTCAATGGAACTCTGAAACTAGCCTATCTGCATTAAGTTTAGATAGAAATTACAACATTTCAATAACGCATAAGAAATTCTCAAAGGGTATGACTGTGTCTGTATTTCAATAACTATAATTTTGTTTTCTCAGTTCATGACTCTCAAAGTTAACAAACCAAATCGCTTTACAGCGACGTCTATATTTTCCTTTAAAAATGATCTCATATTGAACGTGAATTAGTTCGTTTATTGAAGTATTTTTGTAAACTTCTATAATTGTTTGTTTGTGGATGGGTTTCCGTATGTTGAACCTGCTGGAAGGCTTATGTGAAAATCTTAATGTTGAGTAGCCGGTCAATTAAAACTGTTGAAGAAAGTTTTTATACTTTTTTTAGCTTCTTTGCAACGAGACTTTTATTTGTAAAATCCCTGGTCTTTCTGTTCGTAAAGGGTGTTTCTATACTGTTCAAGCAGCAAATACAATGATTCAGAATATCTTACAGCTCCTTATTACTTGATTAATGCCTGTTCAGCAAGAGAGAATAATCTAAAAAGACAGGTGAAATGGCAGCAAAATTACAATGGTGAAGGCTATTTGAACAGCGTACTCTGATAATAGCACTTAGTGGTTGCGCAAATGCGCAGTTTCCCTTGAAGAGACAGGAACATATGGCAAGACTCTTCGCCAAGAATATTTCTCAACTAAACAAGGTACAAAGGAAATTCACAACTGAGGAACCTATCAGTTTGCATGCGAATCACAGCAAACTACTCCCAAAACAGAGTCACTCTTACCATAATTTCATCAATGATTCTCTGCAAGAAAATGATCTGTGACGAAACATGTCACCACTTCGAATCAGTATAGAAGAAATTCAGCGTGTATTGGAAACACCTGCATTCTCCTCAAACACAAACATACTTATCCCCTTCTCAAATTAAATTCCTCTCCTCCGGTGAAAAGATCTGTACTCAGCACTGGTTCTAGGTGAAGCTTACAGTCCCTTTCGATCACTAAAGATTCTTTCTTCTGGACCTGTAGCTTCTACCAATGCCTGTCGATAGGAAAACACACTCAGAGGCAAGGCATATGTTCAAACCTAGTTTATCATCAATATTAATAAAGTTATCCTTAGGCTAAAGCAATTATTGAGGGGACTCAGTTTCTAATCGGACACACAAGATGCAAGAACTTGTCTGCGATTGGCTTCATCAGCAGTGCGGGGAATTTTTGAAGGTGAATCGTGTTTGGAGAAACAATGGGTTGCATGTTTTAACACCAAGGATGACTTCGTACGAATCAGCCTGCAATTACAAGCTTGCATCCTCCAACGGGCTTGTATTGAAACTGCCTAATGACCCATTTCTTATTCGCTTCAAGGACTTCACACTTACCACGGACTGCATCAAAACACATGACTATGAACATCATTTCTGCAGAAAGTATAAAGACACTCGGATATGAAGGATATAATGAAGATATGAATAAATTAAGAAAGATATGAAGCTGTATGTGTCAGGAAAAACTGGAAATACGGTTTCATAATTTTATTTTTTCATTATCATAGATTTTTGTGAGGGGGAAGAACAATACCTAGTATGTTGAATATTTCAGTAATAGATATCGACAGATTCGGCGAAAAAATACCATCTAGAAACTCGCAGCGTATAAAATTTCGTTGTAAATGAGATCTATAAGGTACATTGCTTCGTTAATTCTTCACGATATGTATAACTCAGAAGAATGTAGCGTAGATCAACAATGCAAAGAACTGTTTGTATCCCTGAATTCTTCCAAGATATTTCCTGTAAATCAGGACAGAATTAATCAAATTTTATAATCTGAAAGCTAAAACTTCCAGCATGAAGATGCTGGTGAAAAAAGTGGATAAACTGTCTAAGAAATATTCCTTGCGGTCTTCATTTCATTGATGAAATAAAGCTTTTCTAGCAGTTGTGCTAAGATTAAAAGGCTGTAAGGATGATAGTTAAAAGTAAATCACGCCAAATTTAGCAAAAAGGAAGATAGTTTTACAAACTTTTTCTTCTAAAATATTATCTCGGTGTATAATAGACATATTCACCTATAAATAGTTGGAAATAATCGCCTGTAAATCTGTTTTGGGTGATTATCTGATAAATTCTGGTTACTGCGAATGTTTTTTTTTTCTTTCAGTTATTGCGTTAATATTTTTCCAACAAGTCTCAATACTGTATAGCCTAGAATAAAGGAACCTGCAACAGATTTATTTAGCTGGATATTAACTTATGAGTTAGTCGGTCTCGTGTGAGAGAGCTGCATGGTTGTCTTACTTCAAACAAAACAGCAAATCAACTGAAGACTGTCAGGATACATTGGAACATGTGTTACGTTTTCTAATAACTAACTTTCTTCACGTGCTTTGAAGAAAGCTATTTTCATACTGCATTTCTAGAGTCTCTGACTAGTACAGTTCCTATTTTTGTCAGGATTGTGTAATGCACCTTGGATCCGATATGAAAGAAACAACCAGAATATATACCATTCTTTTGGAATGAGATTCTTTTCAGGTTCATATTCTAGAGCGAAATTTCAAAGAATTCTTTTTCAGTTCTTTCGTGATACAGTGTTGACTTTTATTTGGAGACTGAAGAATTTTGTAAGATCATTCCTAGAGACGCGCTGTCGGTAACACTTCGTCTCCTTCTCGAGTGCTTGCTTTACCCTCTGTGTCAGCACACTCTATCTGATGGAATTTAACTATCATTGTACTGCGCTATAAGCTTTTAGTGTGGTTGTTTTCGAAAGTTATTTTCTTATTCATTGCACTTCTATGCACGTCAACACAAAAGTTTTACAGAATGGTGCGACTCACATCTAGCACATGCACACTGATGTCCGATCTGCTACCTTTAGGGTTCCTTTATTCTGGCGCATATTGTGAATAAAAATTAAATGCTATAATACGCAGTATGGTTTAATTTTAAACGGTGCACTGGTTGTGGCTGGAAATCGGTGTTTTTTCATAACTAATTTTGATCTTCATCTTGTCTGGAAACTATAAATTAGCAGATAGTTGTGTCAACAAGTATTTTAATGTGTAAGTGTCCATGTGCGCGGCCCTCGTAATGATACCTTGAGTATCTTAGTCTTACTATGGAGCACTGCTGCCCGTACTCGTATTTTTCCATGATGTTCAGGAAATCTGAGTATCTGAGAAAGAAAGGGCAGGATGGGTCCTGAGGTAACGTACGCAGATGCCAGTAGGCACATTGAAGATCGAACCCGTACTCTGCTCAAAAATGCAATCACAGGGTGTAATAACTACCAAAACAGTTACAATTAAGTTATAAACTCCTCTGACCACCTTGGAGCTGGAGTTAGAGTACGAAAAGATTTTATTTTAAAGTCAGTACTCATAACGATATAAGACACGATTAGTTTGAATATTTTTAAAATATTCGGTAGTCCGTTAAGTGAATTTATTTAATCACATTATTTGGAAGCGGTAAGAAAGGATCAAAAATAAAAAAATAACGAAATCATAAAGTCCTTTCAATACCCCCAACCTTCAAGAGGTCAACACTGGCCGAAGGGTCGGATGAAATCGCATCTTATTTCTAGTCTTTTAACTGTAGAATAACTCTAGAATTTTCTTCATGTCTATAAACAAAATTCTTCAAAAAATTAAATTCTATTTCTTAAAAAACATTCAACTTTTATCTAAACATATGTTCCATCATTTAGAACTTAAAAATTGGGTATTATTTAAATTCCATGTTGCAGGTTTACGATAATGTGAAAATAAACAATCTCTAAACAAAATTCTAATTCCAGAATCGTATTGAGTATCATAAAATCCTCGAGTATTTTAAAACAAACTTTTATTCAAATTCTTAAATGATCCGTTTGGGACTGGGTAATGATCGTTTATAATACGTTTGGAAAAACAGGAAGTGAAAGTTTTATAATAACTTCAGAGACTATGAAAAGGACTATAAATCCGTAATGGTTTTCAGAGATGGAATGCATTTTCTCCCAAAACATAATGCATGCAGTCTAATACCGAAATAAATAAGAACTGCATATTTTTGAGTTTTCCTACCAGTTGGGAAGATTCGAGAAATATTGAAGAGTTTATTAATTCAATTAGATCAAAAACACGGATTGTTTCAACTCCATTGACAGGATTGGTGAACTTCTGGTTATCGAGAAGATTGAATTATGCATATAAATTAATTGCTTAATTTATATGCATAATAAGATTATGCACACTTGAAGCAGTCTGTTCGGGATTAAAGGAGTATTGAATGAAGATTATATGGGTGTTTGTACGGTTTGATTATGGAAGTGTAAACAATACATAAATATCCTTTGATTCGTTTTAGAAAAGTGTCTAGTTTGTGCTTGTAAATACCAGTTATTTAAATTTGTAAACAGTATTTTAAGATACAACTATCTTACCTTCGCAGACACAATATTTCAGAGGAATGTGCGAAACAGCTAAATCAAAACTAGATAAATCAAACTGGAAAGGGAGTTAGAGAAAATACAAAAGTATATACATAGAGCAGATCTTTGAAGTAATGCCTTCTTTTTCAGATATTGCTCCTCATCTATATATTTTTTTACAATTTACGAAGGCCAACAAGCTTTTTGATGAAGAATGCGACATATGACATATTTTTATAGCATTTTGTCACTGATTTCAACTTATTCCGATAGAACCTGCAAAATTATGGCTATTTAGTTAAGATTTTTTTAGTTTGTAGTATCTTTTAACCACTAAAAATCAGAGGGTATATAAGCGAAAAAAGAATTGCTAGGGCACAATATTTTAATATTTTATAGGAAACTGTATTTTGGTTATATATAATAATATTCGTATTTTTTTTCTACACAGAATTGTCAACAACAGTATCACAACAAGTATCGCTATCTTTATGGTTCCGTGTACGGACAGACAACTTATTAATAGGGAATACTAAACTTCTTATATGGCGTGTACTTACTATATTTTTTATATTTGAAGAGAACGTATCAAAGCAAATGTTTCTGCTGCGCAGTATATTCGTTATATCAAGTAGCCACAAGGTATGTCTTTCTGGTATTTTTCATTAAGCATATTTCTAATTTTTGAATGTCAATTTAACTGATTATCGTGTTAATAATTATTAAGAATTATAAATGTTTTGATATATTTATTGGTTCACTAATAACTGGACCATTTGTTGTTTCAACGTGGCTTAAAGTACTATGTCTCGTGCTGCATGACTAGAAAATGAATACAATCTCACGTGGCTTGTGCGATTCTAAACAAAAATCTCGCACGATTTATATTCAGCATTTAACTTGAAAGGAAATTACATTTTTCAGTGGTGTTCATAAGAGTTTCTGACTAGAGGGGTTTCTAATAATTCCATCTGTATACAACCATAAAGATAGGTACTTCAACTTTTAAAGCTTTTAGAGAATATAAGTTTCTCAAACAGGTTTGATTCTTGATATCGACTATATTTCTGTCCCTCATCACAGACTTCAAATGTTCGAAGGAAACTGGTCCACGGTGCAATTTCTAAGTAACCATTGTACGTTTTATCAACGTCACTATAGAGCACTCGTCTTCCATCTCAGCCAGACAAAGTTGTGACAAGCACTAATGGCTTCCGAAAGACTGTCTTACATAACTGTGAACTATGACTTGATTTACTAAAGTGTGTTCGGTGTTTACATGAGAACGCAGTTCCTTGCACGGTCCCGTAATTCTTCCTTCAGGTCCAGTTTACTTTTGCACTTGACCCTCACCACAGACCTGTTCATCTGCAAGGCTACGTGGTTCTTATTCAATTTTCCTAATGATGCCAGAGCTGCCACTTCGAAAGCATCGCGCACACTCCTGCCACACTGCTTGGATGAGGTCTCTACGTAGGTTGTGGCGCTAATACGCCGTGACACCCCCAATGCCTGGAAAAAAGCAAACAAAAAATAATGTTCCTCTTTAATATCTTTCACTTCTCATTTCTCTCCTCCCTTTATACTCAAATTAAAAATTTATATATTCCTTAAATTTGGAGTATTATTAGAATAAAGCGATAATTTAGTATTTATTCTGGATTATTTTTAAAATTATCTTTTTAAAGGTTTCCTTAATTATACTGTTAAAGATAACAGAAGCTGAGGTCTTTGTAATCATAAATATTACTCAAATAATATCACACTTTTGGATGATTTTGGTACAAGGTACGACTTTTCTTTGTGTATCATACAAGTATCACCAATCATATCTGTTATCACTCTATAATAACAGACACAGCACACAAAGATGTCTGCTTTTTTTAACCTCCACAAATCAACTTAGCGCTCATGCCCAAACGATTCATTTACTAAGTATGTAGCGAATGAGTGATTTCGCATATTCTGTCTATCCCCGTATGCACATTGATATGGAGTCCATCTGTAGCTGTTTCAAAATTTCCGAAATCTTTTTTGCGCTATTATAAACAAATTACTAGAAATATAACTGGAAAAAATAATCTGTTGGAAAAAAATTAATGGATTGCAATCATAAAAACCAGAATGTCTTTTTTATTCAATGATACACGATATTTAAAGGAAAACGTTTGCTGTATGTGGATACAGTTTTTCACTACTGTTTATAATATGAAAAAAGGGATAGGTTGACTAGAATTAACGTAATTATAATAATTATTAAGAAAGGAAAATTTGTGCTTGTAGATTTTCAGAAGCTGAGTAATCGTACAGAGTAACCATTGCCCAGACATAATGTCGACTGGTGCAGAATCTTTGTAGATGGCTGATGGTTTGCAGTTTGCCTTCTTAGAATATCTAATACGCATTCAATTTTAGAGTTGCAGATCATACGGGCACTTTTATTCTTAAAATGTCTTGGTTTTCAAATACTAGTGCATTAGTTTAACTCAGTCTAAAGGGAGAGGCGTTGTTATCGATCAACAGGAAATAAGAGCAAACAGCTCTAAAGTTTGCACTGAAGTCTCAAGGATTTCTTGTCTGGACTTTCGGACAGTCAAGGACACCTCCATCTAGCCTATGAGGAGGAGGAATACGATGATTGATAGTGATATCATGCAAAACCGTCACGCCATAGTAACAGCTACCACTAAAAATTGGGACTGATACCAGATTTTTCATTTTATCAAACGATATCTGAAATATGAATATAAAACACATTGCGACATCAGAGATGGGTACATGGTGTTCGCTAACATTCTTCTCAACGACAGCTTGGGATATCAACTCCGATAGGATCCTGCCACTTTTTTTGGAAAACTACTACTGCTCCCAAACTGGGATGAAAAGGTCCGAATGATTCTGGATGCAGGATGGATTTAAAAAATTTTTTTTTTTTTTTTTTTGGGGGGACGAAGAAGGCGCCTTTATGAAGTTTTTCACGCCGTGGCCTAGTAAGTCTGTCTCGGTCGAGAAGGTTTAATAGTTTTCCTCCAGGAAATTCTGATTTTTCAATCCGGAAGCAGATCATACAGTACACAACAGATATGATATAATGACGCTTATTTGGCTTTAATTTCCTGGTTTCGAATTCTAAAACCAAACGAACTCCTAATGGCTTAGACTGGTAACTCCCGGACTAATAGGACAAACGAAGCACTTCACCCTACATAAATTCTGAATCTGTTTATTATAAACAAATTCTGTGCATCAGATATTTAAATGTCTGATACAAAGCTTATTTATAACAAGTATATTCAGAATTTACGCAGGGGAAGTACTTCGTAGTAGTAGTAGTGGCATGTGATGCAAGAAAGCAAGAGTATGATCTTATGCAGCATCAGCCAAAAAAAAAAAATAAATAAAAAAAATTTACAAAACAGTTCTCTCTAAATGTTTGTCCAGTTCATCCTTAAATTTATTTAAGCTATCAACTTCCACAACGACAGATGGAAGTTTTTTCCATCAATTAACCACCCGCTAGCTAAAGGCAAATTTCCGCACATCTATTCTACATCTGTCTTTTCTTAATTTGAATTAGGTTCGTAATCTGAACAAGTGGAAGAATCCCATCAGAATTCACGTGCTCAACCCATTCAAGGCCTTATACACCTCAATCAGATCACCGCGCAGGTGCCTAGTCTCCAGCCGCTACAATTTGCAGAACTTAAGCCTCTCTCGGTAAGATGATCCCTTCATTCCCCCTCACCAATCTTGTTGCCCTTCTCTGTACACGTTCAAGCAAATTGACATGCTTCCTAAAATGAGGCCTCCAGACCTGTACGCAGTACTCAAGGCGTGAGCTAACCATTGCCTTATACAGAGGGACAATCACCTCCTTTTCCCTGCTAGCAAAATTCCTATATATCATTGACAAAAACCCCATGACCTGCCCTGGCAGCCTGTCTGCATTGCTCAGAAAACCTCATATCTGACTGCACAATTACTCCCAGGTCTTTTTCATTTTCTAGAAACTTAAGTGTAGTACCACATAGTTAGTACGTTTCTCTGGGGTTACTTCTACCCATATGCAGTACTTTGCATTTGTCAAGGTTAAAATTCAGTTGCCACTTCTCAGCCCATCTGCTCAAATTTTCTAAATCCTGTTGCAGTAGCACTCTGCCATTACTGTCATTAACAACCCTGCCAACCTTTGTATCATCTATAAACTTCGACACTAAGCCTGATATACCTTTTTATCAATATCATTGATCAATATAGAAAACAACAGTGGACCCAACACCGAACCCTGTGGGACTCCACTGATAACATTAGTCCACGAAGAGCAGCACCCATTAATCACCATCTGTCTTCTCCTACTCAACCATCCTTTTATCCATTGCAACAACCTACCCTTAATACCATTCTGCTCCAATTTGTACAATAGTCTTCCATGCGCAACAGTGTCAAAAGCTTTCCTGAAATCCAAGTATATGATATCAAAATTATTTTTTTGCATCCAGTTCCTTTGTAACCACATCATAATAACCAATCAAATTTGTCAAACAAGACTTTCCCTTAACAAACCCATGCTGTGTCTGAATTATTGCTGCAGTCTTGTCTAGATGATCCTGCAATGCATCTTTAACCAGTGACTCCATTATTTTACCCGGAACAGAAGTTAAACTAACTGGTCTGTAATTACTCGTGTCACCCTTCGATCCCCCTTTGTGAATTGGGGATACATTTGCACATCTCCTGTCCGTGGGGACCTCCCCTGAGTCCAAGGTTGCTCTCATAATTATGGCTAAGGGTTTGCTTACTTTCTTTTCCGCCTCCTTTAATATAACTGGATAGATCCCATCCACCCCAGGTGCCTTCTTATGTTTAACTTCAACAATTTCTCCTCCACTTTGCTCTCAGTTATTACAAAATCATTAAGCACCCTGCTACAATTTGATAATCTTCTGCCATCTTCAAACCTTAATAACTCCTCATGTGTGAATGTCGATGCAAAATACTCATTCAGTTTGTTTGCTATCTGAGCAAGATCATCAACAGTCGAACAATCGATATCAAGTGGACCAATCAAATTCATCCCCTTCCTCTTAGAGTTTATATAAGCAAAGAAATCTTTGCTGTTTTTCTTGGCATCCTTTGCCAAAGATTTCTCGTAATCTGCCTTCGCCTGCCTAACCTCCTTTGTTACTTTATTACATCTTTTATCTTTAGCTTATATCTTTATCGTACATTTTGTCCTATTTAAAAAAACATACTGCGTGTCCTGCTATTCAAGATTTGTATTGTGAAACTCCTAGACCACTTTATCGAGAAGCCTTTTGGCAATTGTTCTCTCCATTGAAATTGTTTCCAAAGTATCTGCACTATATTTTGTCGCACATTCAGTGATCTCTGCGAGCCTGCGATTGTATTGCTTTGCCTTCCTGTAGTCATCCATCTTTGTTAGACTACTTGTGCCATGATATGTAAAAAAATCTAGCCAAGGTGTACGTGTCTGAATTAAGCGCAGAATTGTTCGCAGAGTGAACTTGCAATGGCAAGAATTCTTAGCACTGTTCCAAACAGACATTATATACATTCTCTCTGATAAAACGATTTTTGTTTCAGTAATAAATCAAATCTCAATTTGGGAAGGTACCGGAGCCAAATAAGACGTGACAGTTGTATTGATTTCTTAATGCCCATTTCTCCTTAGATGCTGAAAGATGTTTTCTCCAACTTCATAAATGATTAATAATATCGCTTTCAACAGATTACATAAATTGGAGAAACATATCTCAGTAGCTTTGGTCGAATTATATTCCATTAGAAAATAGAATCCTTAAAGGTAGGCTTTTTGATTTTCCTCAGCTAAATCATACATCTTAAAAAAACATTGTTCTAACTCCGGTTTAAAACATTCAGTTTGGTTAAAATAAAGTTCACGCACACACGATTCCACGATACCTATGGAACTGAGTATTTTGATCTCACGCACTTATATTTAAAGGTTAAGCAACAAATGGAATACTATTAAGACCTTTAAATTAAATAAAACCATGATCAGTGTAGAAAAACATGTTGGTACAATGGACTCAATCCATTTGCTTAAAACCTCTTCCGCACACACACTTTGTATTTGAGACATTAAACACAGCAGACCAATGTCCGGACAAAGAACGAGGAACAACTTTCCGATTGAAGAAAAAGGCATTATTTTAATTTAGAAACCATAAAATCTAAACAATAATAGTCCAATTTTAACATCAAATTCAAAAATTTCAACCCAAATATAAATTCCAAATGACAAATAGCCTAAATTGGGGAGATAGACCTGGTGCCTTTTAATTGAAACATCCTGGATATCGTAGCAAAAGGTACACGCCATTTAGTAGAATAACTGGGAACTTCCATATAAGCATTCAGTTCTTATATCGAACCGGAAATTGCCTTCATCTAAAAAAAAAAAAAGCATCTTGTGTAATCAAATGTCGTTTTATAGCACATATATAAAGTACTCTCTCTCTCTCTCTCTCTCTCTCTCACCCCAGAGGAGAGAGAAAATCAAACTAGTTCGCGACCCCAGATATGATCTTAGTGGCTCCATTTGGTTGGTCGCGACCTCGGGGTCACAAAGCTCTTGTTCAGATGACTCTCTGAGATGAAGGGCAGTATCGAAAATCGAAGCAGGCTGAAAAGATATCCGCTGCACTATGCAAAGGAAACCAAGAGAGATACGTTTCACAATAGCAAAGATGTCTCATATGGAGTTACTCACGATAAGAAATATAAGATATTTTCCCATTTTGAAAAGACAAATGCTAATGACCGTTCTTTCTCAACTTGTTTATAGTTGAAGGCAATAGAAGTTAGTAATTGGATCCTTCAGATAACCATGACTCAGGTTGAAGAAAATTATAATGCAACATTTATTTAAAGTGACAAGGCAAGTCAAGGCTTCTTTTTGACTAATTTCTTTCTTTTCTCAGTTATTCGTCTTACTGTTGGTTTGTTCGTTTCTTTTTTTCATGTGAATTTAAACCGTTGGCGGATGCTGGTGGTGGGAGTAGATCATTTCTTTCCCACAAGATCATCAGTTATGGATACCTATCTCAAAAATTGGTTACGTATCTGAGCAGATCTTTATGTTTGTGCGTCACGCTATGATTTTTAAACCTTTTTTGTGGCAAAGATGTGTTCTTACAAATGTGTTTCCAGTTTTGTGTTCTTTTATCAGAATTTATGACAAGTGGGCCTTAGTTTTTCGATTCGTGATCATTCCGTTTTATTCACGGAGAAATAAGAGTACCGCCTTTACATTACAGTAAAGAAGATCCGATCTCGTGAGAAAAATCTATCTAATGATGAGGAGCAGAGCACTAAAACTTGCGTAGGATATATAATCAATGGATTTATTGCCATTGCACGTGGTATACATGATTGCAAAAGTTACTACACAGACAAAAGTTTAGGGAATGCATTCCAATCCACTTTTTCTGTGTACTTTAAAAAAATAGATGGATAGAATGCAGAAACTGTTTATAGCTTGTGGGCTGAGGATAGCACAATGGATGATGACAACTTTTTATTCCAGGATTAGGTGAGTCCATATTTCTCCATGTTTGTTGAGGATAACTAGACGAAGAGAAGGTGGGAGGGTATAACATTGGTGTTGCTTCAATATATATAACCATGACTTGGTAGGACAATTTTTAGCGTAAAATGTAGCTTAACTTCAAACATAACTTCACAATTACAGCCACTGGCCAATGAGTGATTATCAAGTTCAAACTTTGATACTGCTGCCACCCGTTTAGGCAGCTGAACACTGACAGCTGGCTAAATTAACCTAGACTACGTCAAATTATGAACAAACTGAATCTGAGGAACAGATCCATTGTTTCTACTAACTGTTTCAATGTTTCGATTTATGCTCTCTGCAAACTGCATTGTCTCATTTTATTCCCAATCTATATTAACGCGTCCTTTACGTTTAGCAACAGTAATGTAACCATCATGTTAAAACAATTAAATTTTCTCCTTTATGAGATTTCCCCCTTCCCCACATGACGGGTACCAAATGCATCCGATTACTATTATTATTGTTGTTACATTTGGTCAAGGAACACTTTTACTAATCTATAGGTGTTCACGATTGCTGCTTTCTGGAGTTCCATGTAAGTGTTCTTTGGTAGGCCTATTGTTGCTAAGTTCTTATGGAGGCTTTTTGGCACCATGCAGTGGTTGACACGATAATCGGAATGACCATTATTTGTTCCATAGGACATATCTTTGATTTTCTGTCTTAGCTCTGTGTACTTCCTGATCTTTTCCTTTTCCTAGCGGTGCCCAACACCAGCAACCTAGAGGTTGCTGGTGTTGGGCACTGCTATGTCGATCAGATAGGTAGTCATTTCCTTCTTGTTGATGAGGGTTATGTCTAGTCTGTTGTGTGGGATCGTCTTGTCCGTCATTATGGCTCGTTCCCAGTATAAAAACAATTATATTAGGGTCACCTAGAAAGTCAACTTTAACTACCCACGATTTCAGATCGATTTGCCGTCCCAATATGATCTAGGTAGAGGTCTCTAGTATGACCTGAAGCTTGTACTTGTAATACAGTAAACTTTCTTTGAACAGCTGGTATTTTTGCGCTAGCTTCTGATTTTTTTTATCTTGGCCACTTTGTCGTGTCTGTGAGTGTACTTCGTCTGAGTGATCACCCTGCATCCTGTGGTGATGTGCTAGATTGTTTCTGGGGCCAGGTGACATCGACGACATGTGTCATCTGTTACTCCAGGATCCATGGCGATGTATTCCTTGTAGTTCCTGGTGTACATTACCTAATCTTGAATGGCGAGCATGAATCCTTTGATCCCGTAGAAGAGCCTTCCTTTCATGATTCAAGCATTGGAAGCCGTCTTATTTATGTAGTCTTGAAGGACGTCATTATAGTGTCTGCCACTGAGTGCCTTCTTTGTCCATCATCTTTGTGTGTTTCCATCTTTGCCGGTGTGAATGTGTTCTCCTTTTAGAGGTTCAGCGTTGTGTGCAGTTTCCCTATCTTTCTAATAGCTTGGTGGATTGGCGCTGTGTTTTCCTGGAAGTAATCCCGCAGCTTCTTAATCGCCCTCTTCTGTTGTTCAATCAGGTCTCGATGGCCGACTTCAGGTGGTGGTGGCGACTCTTGATCATCATTATCCTCTTCGATCTCATAATCTCCTCTAGTTCGGAGTTGGTCTAATCTATGATTCAGCAGGAGTATTTTAGTACTGGAACTGCGTAATGTGCTGAATGTTCCCTCCATTCAGCTTTGATTTTAGCAGGCTTCTCAGTCAGGTGGGCCTTGATCGCCTTGTGTTCTAATTGGTGGGCCTTCATCATCTCCAGATAGTTGTATTTTCACCGCTCTTCATCTGGTAGTTTCTTCCGACTGGATGTCCTTGATGTAATCCATGCGTCTTGCATTTATCTAGGCCAAACTGCATCCTGATGTCACCGTTGAACTCTTCGGTGATCCGGAATAATTGTTGGAGTTGATTCTCAGTCGCGGCATAGAGTTTGATGTCATCCATGTTTTGGCGCATTATAGCCTTAGTTGCTAATGCGCCAATAAAATTCAAACCAAACAAAGTCATCCATGTACATCAGGTGAGAGAGAGAGGGGGAGAGGGGTTTTTTTTTTTTTGATAGTTGTTGGCACATTGGCTTCTGTGGCCATAATGCGCCTCCCAAGGTTTTTGCAGTACTTTGATCCAAGCCCGAAGCGGGAATCGAACCCGCGACCTTTGGGTTGCCAGGCAGGCACTTTACCCACCCGGCTAGCCCGGTCGGCTGGGAGGGGGGGTGTACGGGTTTTCCTTCTTTTAGGGTATGTCCGTACTTGCTGTCATTGAGCATGGGCAGTGGTCTCATTGCTAGAAAGCAGCATAGTGGGCTTAGGGCATCTTCTTGGAAGATTCATATTCTGTGTGGTCGCGATTTTCTCGACCTTGATGGTAGACCTTGACTTTGCCATAGTTGCTTTCTAGGAAGTGTATCGGTGCCGAGTTGAATTTTTAGGTATTCAGTGTCTCTATCAGCCAGCTATGGGGCACGGAGTCGAAGACCTTGTGCACATTCACGGGTTGCGGTGCTTATTGTAAGCGTGTTCCTTAACTAAAGCGTGAATGGTCAATTGCTTTTTGCACCATTTGCTCATCTGCTTGCATCCCTTTTGCTGCTCGTCCATGATGTTCTGGCTTCCAAGTGGTCTGATATCTTAGTTATGCCTTTGGTCAGGATCTTGTACAGTGTCGAGAGAGAGAGAGAGAGAGAGAGAGAGAGAGAGAGGTGAACGGGATTTGTGATGTCTTTGTCCTCTGCCTTCAGGTAGATGATTCCTTGAGTCAGAGACTCCGGGATTGTTTGAGGGTGTATTATTGTCTGGGCTCCACTATGTGCCTGTGTGTGCAGCTGAACTTCTTGTACCAGTAGTTGTGGATGTTATCTATTCGTGGGGCTCGCCAGTTGTGGGACTTCCTGGTTGATTGTTGTACTTCTTCCTCCTGAATCTTGCGGGATTCTTTGTGGTATTCACCACTGTACGTGATTATAGGAGACTTTTGCACCCATAGGACTTGCGCTTCTTCCTATGGGTGCTGAAAATATTACATTTAGTACGTGTATAGTTGGGCCCGCCTCCTCGTAGCGTGGACGGGTACTGGGAAGCAGCATTTCTGGTGATCGCTGCTTCCTTTTAGCAAAGCGGCCAGAAACACACACACACACACACATACACACACATACATACATACATAGAGAGAGAGAGAGCGCGCGCACTACACTCATTTCTGGCTATTATACAGGGTATTGTATATCATCACATAGAACCATGGCAGAGATGAACTAACGTTTAGAGTCCGCCTTACGTAAGACACAACGCCTGTCTACATTCCTCCTGAACCTTCCTTTCGTCATCACTTGTCATTTTTTGGTTTTCTTCCTTTCTTATTTTCATGTCATCCATTCCTTTTTTTCTTTTTTTTGTTTGATGTCATCATCCATGTACATCAGGTGTGTGTGTGTGTGTGTGTGAATGAGAGAGAGAGAGGGGGGGGGCGTAAAGGTTCTTTTTTCCTTCTTTTAGGGTGTATCTACACTTACTGTTATTAAGCATGAGGGACATTGGGACAGTGGGTTGAGTGCTAGATAGAATCATAGTGGCTCAGGGCATCTCCCTGGAAGGTTCCCCTTCTGATGGGTATCGGTCTGGTCGTGATGTTCTCGACCTTGATGGTGCTCCTCCATTTTGTCGTGGTTGCTTTCAGGAAGTGTGTTATTATTTTTATTATTATCATCAGTAGTAGTAGTATTGGTGGTGGTAAATGATTCAAGAAAGCAAGGTTATAAAGCATCAGCCTTAAAAAAAGCTTTCCACATCACTTGCCGATCCTCTCCAATAGTAATTTGTCATTTGTTTAATTCTTTCTTGAATTTTAAGCTCTCAACTTCCACAACAACAGACGAAGTTTGTTCCAACAATCAACCACCTTCTAGCTGAAGGCAAACTTACATCTATCCTGCAACCAATCTTCCTAAATTTGAATTTATACCCCTCATGTGTTTATAGACCGAGCAAGAAAAAGAATGCCATCAGCACTGAGGTTGTTCAATCCATTCAAAGCTTTAAACGCCACACTCAGATCATCTCGCAGGTGCTTACACTCAAGAAGCTGTAATTTGCAGACCTGAAGCCTTTCTTCGCAAGAGAACCCCCCTCTGTCCTCCTCACCAATTTCGTTGCCCTTCTCTGTACTCTTTCCAGCAGCTCTACATCCTTTCTAAAATAAGACCCTCAGACCTGTATTCAGTAACCAAGATGAGGCCTGACCATATCCTTATACAATGGGATAATCACCTGCTCGCAAAATTCATGTATATCATTGACAAAACTATGAGTTGCCCTCGCAGCCTGTACACATTTCTCAGAGAACTTCATATCTGATTGCACAATTACCTCCACGCCTTTTTCATTTTCCTCTATTTGCAATCGTGTGTTATGTCGATTATATAAAGTCCATACATATAACTTACGAGTGTTTGCGTTTCGAGAAAATTTAAATATTTTACACAAAGTAAGAGTGCTTAGAATTATTAAAATTTAATGACATATTTGCTCAGAAATTCGGTGTTAATCCATTTTTATTGTTTGTATTGCAAATTACTGTAATTCCAGGAAGAATATATACCACTTGTCTGAACTTACCTGTTCAGAAGTAACAGGCGTCTGCTTTAGTTTGGCTAAGTTACAGATCTCGTCACCATCCGTCCTTAGGTCACTCTGACATCCGCACAAAATCACTGGTATGTTAGGGCAGTGTTGTCTCAACTCAGGATACCACTGCAAGTTTGAAGAATAAATGTTAAAATACGAATACTGAATAATGTATATTTATAGCTGAAAATAATGCAAACGTATTATAATCTCGTACTAAAAAATCACATTCTGTTAAACATGTCGTTGTTTTCAGGACTACAATGATTTACTTTGTAAGGGGAGTGCACCTTCTGATGATTTAGTAGTTCTAAATATAGCTGATGGATGTGAAAAACGATGCCCACATTGCAATTTGGTTTCATTCATCTATCCTTGCAGCTTGGTGAATCATTTGCCCTTTTTCGCTGAATGTTATCGAGTTTTCTTTTTTCATTCACTTCTTTATCCGACCGATGAC
Source organism: Mastigoproctus giganteus (assembly GCF_048544385.1). Taxonomy (NCBI): domain Eukaryota; kingdom Metazoa; phylum Arthropoda; class Arachnida; order Uropygi; family Thelyphonidae; genus Mastigoproctus; species Mastigoproctus giganteus. The sequence goes on from NC_143575.1 coordinate 98,946,871, forward strand.
ACAGCTGCAGTTGGAGGCGATGACTGGGAGAGAAACCTTGCTTATATTCATCACAAATGTCGGATAGCAGTGACCCAGAGTTCCGCTGTGTGTGCGCCTTCAATTCCCCAAGAAACAAACTGAAACACAGCGTCGTTAATGAGGTTTTCGGTAGGTGAATACTTGACGGCCAACGACTGTCGTCCCTTGTTCCCAGTGGTTAATTGAGGAAGCATCTCTCTTTTTCCCCAAGCGAGAATTCACAAACGGCTGCCGTGATAAATTCGCAGAGAGTGATTTAGTGTTCTTGGGAATTGGATGGCAATCGGAACTCGAGTCCACTGGACGTAAAAAAATAGCATCTCGCGCCAACGTTCAGTTTATCGCTGTGTCTCTAATAGGGAAATCTCAAGAACAACCACCAAACTTTGCTTTCCAATAACACATTCAGTTCATATCAACACGCATAGCCCTTCGTCACAGTTGGATTTTGATTGGTGTTTTGTTGGAGAATGTTTGTCCTGCACTATTTTGTTGTAAGTCCCCATTTTGGGAGCGAAGGGATTAAAATAACATATTTATCAATTTATTTAGGGTTTTGGGTTCACCACTGCTGGTGGGCTACCAATTGCTTTGGCAAAAATTAAAGTAAATGTAGGTGTTCCACTTTTTGTAGATTCATCCTTGAAATTTGTATCGTAAGATCGACTTTTTGCGCAACTCTAAAGTAAAGAAGATGAAATAGAAAGAGCGGGGAAAAGAGGAAAAAGATAACTGGAAAGCTTTACAACATCCCTTCACAGTTCTGCCTTCTTAATTCCTTTTTCTTCCATTTTGGTACCGCTCGGTATGAGTTTACTGCAATGCATTTCAACCATTATAAAGACAAAAGTTGTGGCGTCACAAACGGAAAGCATGGATGACTTCTACACTTTTCTAAGATAATTTGAAATGATTAAGATTAAATTTCACGTTACAATGGTCCAGCCTCCTCATAATCAACGCTGTTAACACCAGGGACGCAGCGATAATGATTTCAGCGCGTGAGGAGAGCCTTAAATTTAACGCTCTCCTGTTTTTAACTTTCCTTTCGAGGAAGGATGAACTTAAAAATTGTGCCTAAGGGGATTGTCTCATGTATCGCTGCGGTCCTGCTTAAGGTAGACTTCTATAAACCCATGACTAACCGCCTTGTTAAGAAGGTTCAACTGTGCAGGGATATCTAAAAGCTTTCCGGATCTGTTTTTTCTCTTTCTTTTTGTTTTAAAAAGGATTTATCAAAAGAGAAAGAATGTTCTACATTTTTTGGCTCCTTAAAAGAGCACGGATAAATTGACAAAACGTATTATATCTTTAAAGGTGTATATTGTCAAACCTAAAAGAAAAGCAAAATATTCTATTGAAGAAGATGAAAAACACAGCGGGTTGTCCAGGGAAAAATTCTTCCAACGTTATTGCTTCTGATTGATAGTAGACTATTCATGCATTAGATATTCCGAATAGGATTTACTTTTCAAATGATTTTGGAAGTAAAGTTTGAATTCATGTTTCTTCAGTGCTGTGAGCTACCTCCATAGGTTCAGCGACCAATTGCTTTGACAAAAAAATTAAGGGAACTGTAAGTGTTCCACTTTTTTGCAGATTCATCCTTGAAATTTGATCGTAAGGTAGGTATTTGTCTGGGACGAATTTTTAGGAGATATGGAGTATTTGCCCCTCCCTGGGCCATCCTTCCTGATTTTCTGCAGCCGTGATTTATGCTATATGGAAATAGAGTTAAGTTTAAAGTAAAATAAAACTACATTTATTTGGTTATTGGTAAAGAAACTTTTCCGGTACTTTTAAGTTAAAATTCCTTTAACTGTATGAACTCATCCATCTCCTTAACGAACTCATTGTCCATAGATCGCGGTCATCTTAACCACTGAATTCAGAGTTTTAATATATTTACTAAGTTTTGAAAATCGGCTCTTGGAAATGTCTTTGATATGTCATTCCAGGGCTTCTTTCAACATTTTCCGGACTTTTGGTTTCAGTTGATTTCTGCACGTACCCAACCTTTCCACAAGGTTTGGTTTATGCAGCAGTGTCCTCCGTCATTGTTTCCAATTATGAGAAATGCTTGTTTACTTAGAAGCACACAAACAGGTAGATAAATATTCAGAAAAGACGCCAGTTGCTAGTTCTTCGAGATATCGAAGTACGATACACCGAACAAAAGAATCTCCAACTACAGTTGGCAAACTTGGGCTTGTCGTTTTTACCCTCGAGGAAATGGGGTGTTTGTGAGAGCTGAGTCAATTACGTGATTGTTTGTATGATGATAACTGGTTATTGGTTAGGCCGCAATATTCCCAAAGGCTTGCCTGGGGAAACGTCGCTTTTGTATTAAATCTGTAAAGTAGCTTTTCGTAACGGAACTTCCATCTAAATGCAATAAGTTGCCTGCCAGCAGTTCTGAAGTCGCATTTGTGAGCAGCAGAAGTTCGCAGCTTGGTTAGTGAATGTAAATCCACTTATTGTACATTGAATCTGAACAAATTTCTCTCTCTCTCTCTCTCTCTCTCTCTCTCTCTCTCTCTCTCTCTCTCTCTCTGAGTAGATTGTCATAGTTGTTGATATCATTTTAAAATAATCCATTATAGATTTATTGCATATACAGATGAACCCGTTTATAGCGAACTCGAAGAGGGGGGGGGGTTGATGAAAACTTCGTTATAAAAGTAACCATTAAAGCGGATGAAATATAATATTGAAGTATTGAGTTTGGTCCTTGGAACCATAAATACGTTATGAACGATTTTATTTATTTATTTTTTCTTTTAACATATAATATACACGACAAGACAAAAGAACAAAGATTGTACAAAACAAAAAAATAAACAGTAGAATAACACACTTTGTATAATGAAAGTTCTTCAAACGGGAAAAGTCCAATTCAAGGTAATAAAAAAGGTATTCATGACATCAAGTCCAGTGCCATGAAGAAAATCGCAGAGAGCAGGTAGCTGCAGGAGACATCATCACATACACACGAATTAATGAGGACATCTTTAACCCAGAACTCATCCGTCAGCCAGTCAACCTACTGAAAATAGTTCTGTGAAACTCTTTCGTGTTCACAGCCACATCCAGATCAAACTTGTTCATGAGTGCCATGAATTCCCGGATATCTCTAATGTAGAGTTACCGAGGAATGTAGTTTTCCGTCTAGTAGCCACCGCTGGAGCGTGAAGGTCAATATGGCATAGAAGATCCGGCAGGTAGATTGAACCAGTGAAGATAATGGTACAACAGTTTTAGATTGAGAACAGTGCGCTGAGTATCCAAATATTGAAGCTTGAAGTAGGTACAGAGATTCGGGTAGAAGATTCTGCGATAAAACATGGGATTACGTCTGGAAAGATAGTGGATGAATTTCATCTGCAGCGATTCTATTTTTGTATCCAGTATTTATAGTGTGGGTTCCATATAGGAGAAGCAAACTCCAATATAGGGAGTACAGTTGTATTGAATAGGAGCACAGAGAACTGAGGATCTTGAAATCTGTACGCCTGCCGTTTAATGAAGCCAATTCCTTTTTTCGATTGGTTTAATATATTTCTAACATGTTTATTAAATCCACGTCCAGCAGTAAAAGTAACTACCAGATCTTTAACTTCGGCAACTCAGGAATCGGAATCTCTTTGATGTAATGTTGGTTAACTAAAATATTAGTTTTCATCGAAGCTGCAAATGAAATTGCGTTGCGTTTCCTAGGCTTAACCTCCAGACCATTCAAAGCAACCCAATTAGCGAAAGCGTTGAAGCAGCCTGAAGGTTAACTGCATTATCTTGAGTGTTGATACGTGAATATAATTTCACATCGTCGGCAAACATCAAGATCTTAATACCACATCTCTCAACAAATTGCGATAGATCATTAACAAAGATGGTGAATAAAAGAGATGATCCATGTGCTACTCCTCTCGATGGAAAAAATTCCTTTGAGATTTCCTGTCCGATGATCACCCTATGTTTTCGATATAAAATATAACTCATCAAACAGGATAGTAGAGGATCAAATATTCCATAGTAGCTTAGTTTTTTAGAAAGTTGATTGCGAGAGACGCTGTCAAATGCCTTAGTAAAGTCTGTGTAGATCACATCAATCTGTCCTCCGCGATCGACGGTATCTAGAACCTGCTGCTAGATAGTGAGAAGATTAGTGGTAGTTCAGCGGCCCCTGGTGAAGCCATGTTGCCTGTTGTAGATGAAGTGCTGAAAATATTCCATCAAACCAGTTGTGAAAGATATCGTCCAAAATTTTTTTTAGCGAGTTCAGAAGGCAGATGGGACGGTAATTATCTAGTGAGTGGATTGCGCTGCTCTTTGGAACAAGAATAACATCGACTGTTTTGGAGTGAGTGTGGTAAATACGAGTCTTTACGGAATGATTGAATATATGCAATATTATATGCATATGCACGACAACAACTTTGCACACAGAGCTCAAGTGGTGGAGGAACATCTTGAAACCTGAATGATATCGGCTGTGTCCTCTGAGAGATTAAGTGTATCATTCTTAATGACTTGAAATTGATAAGTTGAAGCAGCTGTAGCTGCAGTTTTCTCGGAAAACGAGGAGAAAATGGTCGCAAAAAGATCTGCTTTTGTTTTGCCACAGGTTGTATATAGGTTTGCCGTTTGAATCAATGATCCTGGTTCCTGTTGAGCAGTTATTAGAATTTTTAAGCATGTTTCAAAATGGCGTGAATGGAGATTCACGGTGAAACTGCGTTGAACTGATTGAATATAACGAGCGTACTGAATTCTGATCATCCTTTTAATGTTGCATCTACGTTCCTTGAACAGTGACATATATGTTTCATCACGTGTCGTCCTGAAGTGTTTTTCTGCACTGCTTTTTGGCAGTGCAGAAAACATGAGGAAATCTGTTCGTGTAATTTTTACTGAGAGATACGAAATCTTGAATGATAGAGGAGATTGTGCTAATAAGATGATCGGTGACTGCGACAAAATCAATAATCCGTGGGAAGGGAACCAATCAATGCAATCAAGTTTACGTCCTAATAATTGCCAGTCTGCTCTCCTAAAGTTCAGCGTGACTGGGACAAGAGTAGTGCATCTCCTCTTCTGTGATATGTTTATTTGACAGCTTAAAGCCTTGTGATCAGAAGGCAGAAATAAACTGCTTCCTAAATAAGGATCTAATTTGAGGCAAAAATGAGATCCAGCAACGCCTTGCCTATAGTATAAGGATGTCCATAAGAGACTGTGGCAACAAATCCCATTCTTCTACTAGGAAAAACCTTAGCTCACCGTAAGTCTGCGCTCGTAACCGAGGAGTTGGCTGTCGGCGTGCAATGCGACGTCCAAGAGCGTCCCCACACATGTTCAATCCGATTTAAGTCTGAGAGATCGTGATGGCCACGGCAATCGTCGGATATCTTCAGTTTCAAGATATTCCTCCACCACTTGAGCTCTGTGTTGTCGTGCATGAAACGAAAATTTCATGCACGAAAATTTGGGCCAATCGCACCCCGGAAAAGTCACACAAGGTTCGAAGATCTGTTTTCAGTAATTCTGCGCAGTTATATTACTCCTATCATAAAGATGAAGAGATGCGGCCGTTGATCATTATTCGGTCCCACACGAGAACACCGCCACTACCACCGTAAGTGTCCCTTTCTCTGATGTTGGAGGGATGGTACCGCATTCCTCATTGTCTCCAGTTGAAATAACGTCTAGTATCTGTTTGTAGGCTAAAACGGGACTCATCAGAGACCAGAACTGTGCCCCATTTGTCAGGGCTCGAAGTCACATGTTTCTACGAGCTCTGCGGTGGTTTTGGGTTAATGGGATACAAACAATGGCTTCCTTGCAGAGAGTCCACTTGAATTAAGCCTTCTTAACACAGTCGAGTTGTAAATCACTCGTTTTAATCACTCGAAGGATTGTGCCTTCTGGGGGTACCACAGTGGGTAGAATTTCCGTCCTCCCCACACCGGGCGGAAAAAGACCTGAGTTCGAGTCCTGTCGATGACGGGAGGAACTTTTATGGGCCTTTTTCACAATGTGGCAGAGTTAGTCGGTCTCAGGCGAGGGCAGCATAGTTTTTTCTCCCGGGAACTTGGGTTTTGAGTTCAGAAAAGAGAAAATCGACTCAGAGAACACACAATTTACAGACAATGTACACAGAGCAATATGGCCTTAGTCGCTGATGCTCCTGAAGCCTTACTACTAATTGAAGGATTCAATCTTAAGTTCCTCATTGTTTTTCTTTTACAGTTTTTGATTTATGCCAGCAAATCGAAACTTTAAATTCTCTTTATAGTGTATTGCATTTTGCTGTTCAGTTGTTTTCCATTTAAATTGTGTTTACAGTTTAAAATTCTCCCTAAAATTACAGCATTAAAATGCATTCCATTCTTTTATAGTAACTCATTTCACGTGCACGACAGTGCAATGTTTTCATCTGTCACGTGTTTTTTTGCTCGCGTTTGCTACCTTTTGAAATTTATCTGTTTTAATTTCATTCCTGGTTAAACTAGAAATTCTTTTAAAAATATTCGAGGAAAGTTTTGAAAATTGCTGACTTGTACACCGAATTCTTTTTGTATGTCGGGTGAAGGTGGCGTGGGGGGATTACATAAAGCTAAAATTAATATTACCACCTTCCCATTTTCTGTTTAACAAATGATGCCTATCATACCCAAGCACGAAAATTGAGGTATTTAAATAGAAACGAGTGTGAATTAACAAAGTATTAGCATTAGCATTAGCATTAGTAGAGGCATTTGATGCAAGAAAGCAAGCTTATGCAGCATCAGCCAAAAAAAAAAAAAAAAAAAGTAACATAAATAAATAAAAATAACCACTTCCACTTCACCCCTCTGTTCGTTCGAAATACCTGTCCAGCTGAGCCTTAAACTTATTTAGGCTATCAACTTCCACGACAAGGGATGGAAGTCTGTTCCACCCACCAACCACCCGCTGGCTAAAGGCAAATTTCCGCACATCTATCCTACATCTGTCTTTCCTCAATTTGAATTTATGCCCTCTCAGGTGATTTTTCTGAGCTAGAGGAAGAATCCCATCAGCATTGAGCATGCTCAAACCATTCAAGGCTTTGTACACCTCTATCAGATCACCCCGCTGGTGCCTAGTTTCCAGACACTGTAATTTGCAAAACTTAAGCCTTTCTTCGTAAGAGAACCCCTTTGTCCCATTCACCAATCTAGTTGCCCTTCTCTGTACTCGTTCCAGCAGCTCTACATCCTTCCTGAAATGAGGCCTCCAGGCCTGTATACAGTACTCTAGGTGTGGCCTGACCATTGCCTTATACAAGGGAATAATCACCTCCTTATCCCTGCTAGAAAAATTTCTATATATCATTGACAATACACCATGAGCTACTCTTGCAGCTCGTCTGCACTGCTCAGAGAACTTCATATCTGCCTGCACCACCACCCCCAGGTCCCTTTCATTCTCTACCACTGTCAGTGTAGTACCACAGAGTTGATACGTTGCTCTGGGGTTGCTGTTTCCCATATGTAGTACTTTACATTTGTCAATGTTAAACTTCATTTGCCACCTCGAAGCCCATCTGCTCAACCTTTCCAAATCCTGTTGCAGCAGCATAGTGTCAGTAGTGTCCTTGACAACCCTGCCAACCTTCGTATCGTCTGCAAACTTGGACATTAAGCCTGATATACCATCATCAATATCATTTATAAATACAGAAAACAATAAAGGCCCCAATACTGAACCCTGAGGGACTCCACTAATAACATTAGTCCACGATGAGCAGTGTCCATTGATTACCACTCTCTGTCTTCTCCCCCTCAACCACCCCTTTATCCATAGCAGCAACTTGCCTCCAATGCCACACTGCTCCAATTTGTGCAGCAGTCTTCCATGTGCAACAGTATCAAAAGCCTTTCTAAGATCCAAGTATATAATATCAAAGTTATTCCCTGCATCCAGTTCTTTTGTGACTGCATCATAGTATCCAATCAAATTGGTCAGGCAAGACTTCCCCTTAACAAAACCATGCTGTGTCCTAGCTATAACTGAAGTCTTGTCTAGATGATCCTGCAGTGCTTCTTTCACCAGTGCCTCCATTAATTTTCCGGGAACAGAAGTTAAACTCACAGGTCTATAATTACTTGTGTCAGCCTTTGATCCCCCTTTGTGAATTGGGGTCACATTTGCACATCTCCAGTCAATGGGTACCTCCCCTGAGTCCAAGGAAGCTCTCATAATTATGGCTAAGGGTTTGCTTACCTCCTTTGCTGCCTCCTTTAATATAACTGGATAGATCCCATCCACCCCAGGTGCCTTTCTTGTGTTTATCTTCAACAATTTCTCCTCCACTTTGCTCTCAGTTATTACAAGATTCTCTAGCTTACTGCTAGAGTTGAATACACCTCTGGCATTCCCCTCGCTGAATAACTCCTCATGTGTGAATGTCGATGCAAAATATTCATTTAGTTTGTTAGCTACCCGAGCAGGGTCATCAACAGTTGACCCATCGATCTCAAGTGGACCAATCTGATTCATCCCCTTCCTTCTAGAGTTTACATAAGTAAAGAACTCTTTGCTGTTTTTCTTCGCATCCCTTGCCAAGGATCTCTCGTAATCTGCCTTCGCCTGCCTAACCTCCTTTGTAACTTGGTTACAGATCAACTTGTATCTATCATAGGCGTCCGTGTCACGTGTTAATTTGTATGTATCCCATGCATTTTTCTTCTCTGCCATATGCCTCATTAGTTCATCTGACAACCATTTAGGCCTAAACCTTGAACAATATTTCTTAGTTGGTATGTAAAGCCTAGTAGCTTCCACGATAAGTTCTTTGAATGCTTCCCATTTTGAATTTGCTGTTGGCAATATCATCAGTTGATCCCACTGTATAGAATTTAAATACTGTCTCAGTCCATTGTAGTCGCCTTTACGAAAGCAATGCCCCTTCCCTTTACCCCTAATGGTAGTTACCTCTTTGAGTAACTCCCACTTCAGCACACTGTGATCACTGCCACCAAGTGGTTCATTTATCTGCAGATTCTTAATGCATGAAGAATCACTACTGATAATCAAATCAAGAGTATTACTCCCTCTAGTTGCCTCCCGAACATGCTGATGTAGAAAACAATCATCCAATAAATCCACAAAAGCCTTGCTACTGTGTGAGTGACCAGCCCCCAAATTCCAGTCAATATCTGGGAAATTAAAATCCCCCATTATAAGACTCTCTGATTTACTGGCCCACTCTATTTCTCCGAACAGTTTCTTATTATACTCATCAGAGTCATTAGGCCTATAGCACACTCCTACTCTCAATTTTGATCTCCCAATGCTTATGTCACACCAAACTGACTCGACACTGCACTGTCCAGCGATGTCGACTGGCTTCACTTCCTTGGATTTTATGTGTTTTTTAACTAATAGCATAACCCCTCCCCCCTTCCTATCCTGTCTATCCCTTCTGTAGACGTTGTACTCCCCAAATTCCAGTTCTGCATTTCTTATATCTGTGTGACACCACGTCTCTGAAATCCCCACAATATCTGCCTTTGATGTTTTGAGCAATACCTCAAATTCATCAAATTTATTTACTAAACTCCTAGCATTGGTGTACACACAAGTATACATGCACCTGTTCTTTTTCTTAGCTACCCTAACACAACCCATGTGTTTACTTGTACCCCAATGATTCCCAGCAGTCTCTGAAATATCCTGCATCTTATTTTCCAGGCTGCGGCTCATTCCAATAGAAGCAGTGCAAGAATCACTTTCACCTCTGCCAGTGGCTACTGTTAATCTATTAGTCCTTGTATCCCCCCAATCTAGCAGTTTTCCGACCCACCTAACATTGCCTCGATAGCATCAGCAAACATTCTTGCACCCTTTCTATTTAAGTGTATCCCATCCCTGTAGAAGCAGTCTCTCCTGTTAACAAGTACAGACCAGGCTGAAAAAAATTCTACCCCTTGAGCCCTGCACAATCTTTCCAGGGCCGAATTGATTGACAGGGCTCTCATCATATACTCCCTCCTATCGTGTCTGGGCAGAATTGCAGACACTTTCAATTTCAACCCTAATTCACGGCTTTTTTTCATCAGTGACCTGTACTTGTCAAGTAATTCCGCCGGTCTCCTACTCTTAATGTCATTAGTGCCAACGTGTACAACTATATCACCTTTTGTGCCCTTAAAAGATGATATCCGCTCTACAACGTCATCAACTTTTGCCCCTGGCAGACATACCCTGGTCCTATTCCACCTATCCTTTTTACAAAGCATGTTTCCCGTTTCCCTGACAATAGAGTCACCAACAACTACTAGTTCCTTTGGGACCAGCGCATTCTGCCTTGGGGGTTGCCGCTGTGTTCCGCGATGACCAAGTGCAAGCTCTGGCATTGGTGTGGGCAGCTGAGAGCTTGATGGGCCCCTCACTTGTAATCCTTCGAGGGCATCCACCCTATCCTTCAAGCTCTCATATAGGCCCATAACAACGCTGAGTTGTCGCCTTATCTCCTTACACTCCTTGCATCGCACACACACAAAGACATCCCCCATGGCAGTATCATGTTCCATACTTGACTGCTCCGCAAACATCAAGCAAATAGTGCATCTTACAAGGCTGTGATTCAGAGGACAACTGCCCCCCTCAGTTCTCCCCTGGGCCACAGCATTCCCATTGGCTTGAGCCCTTTGCTTTGCTGCTCTGGTTTGAGTCATGATTTAGATTTACTTTCAATAAAATTTCAATTTCTGTACAAAATTAAATCCTAAACTTGTATCCAAACACAGTTATAACGCTATATTTACGTTTCAGTAACGAGTGTTATCTGCGAAATCCCTTTATATAACTTTCGTATCAAGTTATGTATTAATTATTTGTTTTTACCAATTATTTATGTTACGTAACCTAAGTGGTTATATGTATAATTAATTATGTTAAATATAATTAATTATATTACGTTTGTAATCTAAGTCGTTATATGTATTTATTTAAACGTACAATGTAACTGCTAACGAAGTTCAACTAACGCTATCTAGTACGGTATATCGTATCACAAGGCGGGTGTGGAGTATCGCTTCTAAGGTTTTTATTTATTTATTTTTTGAATCAAACTAGATGTAGTGAAGTGGATATAGCCAATATTGTAACTGTCATGTAGGCTTATTTTTATATTCAGATGTAATATAAAAAGGTTGGGAGTACAGTAAGTTCGTGAAAACATTTTCAGTTCAATTCATCGCTGGAACGTGCTCACAGTAGTCCAAAGACTGTTATAAATTTTTAATTAAATAAGCAACCGGAGCGTAGGAAAGAAAATAAAACTATTTGCTGTGTGGAAAATTTTGAATAAACTACATGTTAAGTTTTTTTTGAACGAGTTGAAACCGTTTGCTGGATTTTCATTTTTTCTCCTTTTAACTTAGACAATTTATTGGTGACTATATTGAAAGATGGGTAGAAATTAATTCCTTTGTATATTTTTTTTTCTAAAATGAAAGAAGTGTATAAATAATCCTGGTTGGTTCAATAGGTTATGCTGGGGGGGGGTTACTTAGCGATTCCAAATCATGTTTATTCCATTGATTAGGATGGTGTATGCACCAATGTTGGAAATCAGAATTACATACTAGAATTATATACTACTCATATGAAAGAAAAGCATTTATCATTGATAATATTTCTGTAATATTTGTAGTCTTAACAATTCTTTGGTTACAGCCAGCTGCACCAAATATTGATACGTGAAAAAAAGAAAAGAAAAAAGTATTTAAATAATTGTTAATTACATTCCAATTTTATTCAAAATTTTTACATAAATCTTTCATTTCCTTTCTCTTGAAAATGATGGTTGATACAAAATTTTAAAGCTCATATTTATTCAGCAGACTTATTAGAACTACTACTTAATAATAATATTCTTAATATTTCTTTATTAAGTTAAATTAAATACATTCCGTATTCTCACAATAGACTGCGTATAAAACAATAATCAGAAATACAAAGGTAATTCACCAACACCAGCATCCATCCAACAGTATAGTCAGAAGGCGTCCAGTTACATTTAATTTACCAAAATAAGGATAATAAAATAAATGTTTAGTAAGTTGAGTGCGCGAGAGTCGCATTTGGGAAGCGTCTATTGAAGTTATGTAATATCTGGAGCTTAAGTTAGAAGGAAAGGGGTGCTGCGGAGGTTGTCTTCCAGGAAACTCCACGCCATCCTGTTCCATATGTTGATGTAATCATGTTTGAATGAGATAGATGTGATAACGCCTTAATTTTCAGGAGTGTGGGCGTGTACCAAGGGTTGTAACAGAGGACACTTTTGGATGTGATGTAGGGCTAGTGAGATTACTCATTGGTCTTACTTCAACACCGAGATTTCGAAGTCCAATACTTTCTTGAGGATGCTGCGGAAGCTGGTAGACCAGACTTTTAACGGCATGGAGAGCATATTATTCAAGTAAGCTGCGAGATACTTCCTGATGATTTCTTTATTGTGAGTTTTACACAAATTTATCTTTATTCCCAAGAACACTCTTAAGGATTTTGAGTAATGCGATTGGATATGTTGCTTTAAATTCAAGTTTATATCGATGATTGCTGTTAGGAATTTTAAACTATTTGTGGGAGTTATTGACGGTAGAAGCTGTCATTCTCTGGGTAAAATGAGTACTGTACTTGATTTACTAAGACCGACAAACTCGACATTCAGAAAGTGTTCACATAACTGTTCAGAATTTCTGAGAAGGTTTTCCTATCATCAGGATCACTTGCATGGCTGTTGGTTGCATGGAATTTTCGGTGTTGCATACCATGCCATGGTCCTTGGATGGCATGTAACACACAATATCATCAGTATATGAAAAGAAGCTACAACTTGATTCATTAGTGGAGCGAATATTGCAACAAAGAGCAGGACAGATAGAGATCTCTACCTTGTGGGATTCCTACATCCACCATTTTACAAATGTAATGTTATTATGGGTGAATTGATCTCCTAGATAAATGAGTTTTGAGGAGTCGAGTAGAATTCTCGATAACTAGGAGCGGTGTGATTTGGACCGAGTGACATGCAGATTTCAGTTCAAGAAGTCTGCATGGACTGTCTGCTTTTTTTTGAAGGCCGCTGTCAGGTGGTCATTCCACCACTGTTTAGAGTGAGGACTAATGATGCATATTTTGGACATTGCAGATATGGTAATGAATTCCATCCATCTTGACGTTCATGGGAAGCTTCATTGATGTTCAGCTCAACAAATATGTTTCGCTAGTATAGTTGAAATAGGGTAATGACCTATGTTGATGTTTTTAAGGATTATACATTTTCCTAACTGGCGATCATCCATCTTTAGGTGCTGGCAGTGATATTATCACAATGATCGTATTGTGATCCGCAGGAGGAGGTTTTCAGATGTAAATCAGGTTTCTTCTGAACAGTTAGAGAAGATGTGCTGCAGGATTGCGTTGTCAAGTGAGGGATCAACATGGCCAATGCCTCTTCCTGTTCAAGGACAGTGTGGCGACGAGTCACTTAGGATGATAATCTTTTTTTTTTTATGATTGATCGTGAACGACAGTAATGCCAGGAGGTTGACGACACAATCCCCTTTTCTTTAAAGTAGCAAAATTTCTTTCTGGTTTTTGTTTAGCTAAATTTATTCAGTTGTATCATACAGTTTCATGGCTACTCATAAAATTTATCCAAAAATAAATCTAATATCGAATGATTAACCTATGATATAAGCAGGTCAGTAATATTGCTCTGATAGCCAAAGCGTGCGTAAATAACCCCGAATGTTAAAAATAAACGCATATTTTTATGAAGAATTATCCACTTTTCTCCCTATTTAACATCGTAATGAAATTCTGCGGTAAACACCCTTTAGAGGAGAAATATTTCTAGCGCATTAATTTAAATAAACTTTCCACAGAAGCAAATATAATAATCACATCTTTAACATATGAGAGAGCGTAAAACCAATATTTATCTTCAACGAGATTAATTAATGATGCATGACATGTATCGAGCAAGTTCGCTTGATTATGCAACAATATGCACAGCTCTGCGTAATGAAGTATCCGTTGCCATTAGCAACCCACTGTGAAAACTCCACCATCATCTCAAAGATAATCGCGATAAAAAGGAAATCTGACCGAGGAACAAAAGACTTGTAGCATGCGTGCATCTTAGAAGATGCGAATAGTAGTAGGATACTCTAAAACTAATAAAATTACTGCACGCCATAGGCATCTTCACTTACCTTGTTAACAGTGTTATCTAGTGAGTCCGGGCTGGTTATATGGAAGCACAACAGGAACACGCTGGCATCCTGATAGGCCAAGGGACGAACAGTATCGTATGCAGGGGCACCTGGGGAACAAAGAGACACGAGTTAAGCCCATGTAATTGTGTGTCTGATTACGATGAGCTCTACTTTCAGGAAACAGATGGTAAAGTCTAGTTTATGATGGTGGTGGTGGTGCAAGATTGGATTTCTGTCTTTTGCGAAAGCTATTAGCGCAGGCTGTTGGAGTGTAAATATGACGCGGCCATTTTGAAATAATAAAACGATTATTTATTTATTAAGTCGATGGCAGGTGTGGTGTTACCATTTCTAGGAGACGCGCACTATTATTACATCCTCCTTCTCTGCGTTAATAATTATGCACCAACGGAAAGACTGTTGTGAATAATTGCCAGCTGGTTGTTCCGGTTCTCTCTCTCTTTCTGGTATGTTAGAATAACAAACTCGTTCTGCAGGATTCCTCATATAATTTCACCAAAGCATACAGTCTCACGTGAATTAGAGCAAACATATTATTCACTTCAGACACTGTTGGCCGGCCAAGAAATTGCTGTGAATCAGTTGATTTTCTTTCTTTTAAAGTAGCTCATGAATGTTGATAATGGAGACCGAGACAACGTATATAACTGTGTAGTTTTAAATCACACCTAAGGCTAAAAACAAATCTTAGAAGGCAGCAGGAAATATGTTCAGCCAAGAACTGCAGTTCTTAATGTAAATTATTTTGACCCACATTGCCCTTTTATATTAAGATAAGGTGTGGTTTCTTCTAAACAGCTGCATTTAACTCGGATTTAATTTAGAGCAGTTTTATGGTATGGTAAAGAATCTGTAAGCGAAGTTTTCATTCTGGACCTTAGGGTATTTTGCTTCTTGATATTGTTTACGGAATTTCTCTTAGCTGCCCCTGTAATCAACTTATTTCATTTAAGTACATTGGGGAATTTCAAGAATTTTTATGGAGTCCAGATTAAGCGTTTCATTAACGAAGAATTTTTAAAAATCAGCTGAACTAGCTAAAAATGGAAGTTTTAAGGTAAGGCACCTTGCAAATTGTCTTGGGTGATTGCTCTCCAAGGTTTGTTTATTTATTTATTTACTTTCTTTGAGTTGACATCATATACTCGGTAGATATTCTTTTTGGTCAGATATCTTAATGGTAATTCCTGATTTTATTTTATCATGGGATAAAATAAAATCAGCGGTTTTCCCATCAGTAAATAACTAACTGGTATACATCTTCACACCTTGTTGGAAAACTGGTGGCTTATTTCTGAATTAGTCATTTCTGCTCACTGTTTACATCTACAGTTTTTATTTACATATATGCAAATATACATATATGCAAATCACATACACTGAAAGGACAGAATTCATGGGATTCCTGGTTCCTGGGAAACGCGACGCTGTCACCCCTCTCGCTGGTGGACGAACCCACTGCTTGGCAGGTATATAGGTACACTGCATTCACGTAGACGATAATTAGATTCAGTATGGATACACGTCGTGACTTAACTGACTTTAAAAGAGGGATGATAGTGGGTGCCGGACGCATGGGTCACTCTGTTGCGGAGGTGGTACAGAAATTGCACTATCCCAGTTCGACAGTATCAAGAGTGTATCGGGAATACGCCATTTCATCGTGGAGAGCGCTGTGGCCGAAGAAAGGTGGTGGATGAACGTAGCTGTCGATGTCTGTCTCGCATTGTTTCAGCCAACAGGAGAGCGACGGTGGCACAAATCACCGCCGACTCAAACGAGGGACGTGCCAGAAATGTCTCCACTCATCAGGCGATCATTAGCCGCAATATGAGCCGCCGACCCACCAGAATCCCATTGCTACCACCACGACACAGGACTCGATGCCTCAACTGGGCAAAAGAACATCGGCACTGGATCTTGGATGATTGGAAACGGGACTCCTAGTCCGATGAGTCCCATTTCCAGTTGTTTCGAGCGGACGGGATGGTGCGTATCTGGCGGCAACCGCACGAAGTTATGAACCCGTCATGTCAACAAGGAACTGTTCAGGCAGGAGAACGGTCGGTAATGGTGTGGGGCGTGTACAACTGGCACACGTTGAGACCTCTGGTACGTCTACACGCATCTCTGAGCGGTCCAAGTTACGTGTCTATCCTTGCAGACCATCTGCATCGCTTCATGGTCATTGTGCACCCACAGGGAAATGGACTCTTTCAGCAGGACAAAGAGCCTCCCCCACAGAGCCGTGGTGACTAGAACATAGTTCGAAGAGCATTCCGCAGATTTTACCACCATGGAATGGCCTTCCCGTTCACATGAACCCTGTGGAGTATCTTTGGGATGTTTTGGAAAGGTCCGTTCGAGCTTTGGACCCTCCACCCAGGAATATTACGGAATTATGGACAGCGGTGCAGCAAGCTTAGATGAAAATACCTGTGGAACGCTTTCGTAAACTAATGGATTCAATGCCTCGCCGTGTGACTGTCCTTATCCGGGGAAAAGGTGGTCTACCCGTTACTAGGTAGGTGTCCCATGATTTCTGTACACTCAGTGTACACTCATCCGGTTCTGCTGGGAAACTCTATCTGATTATAAACTATCCCATACAAAGCCGTGAAAAGCAATAAAACACCCAAGACTATAGAAAAATATATACGTATGTTAGTGCCCGGCGGTACCTGGAGCAGTGTTCAACTCTGTCAGTAATCATTGCACTGTTTACAGAATGCTGCCGTTTGGCCAAATGTATATCACATGTTGTTTTATGTTCCACCTTAACTGGGCAGCAGCAAAGGGCATCCTCAGCACGAGGAGGTGGGCCTGAATTAACTCAATTGTCCAAAAAGGATGAGATCCCACCCACCGAAGGCAGTACTAAATCGGTGATTGCCAGCAGATTTCTCTAGTTGTTCAAACTAGAGAGAGAGAGAGAGAGAGAGAGAGAGAGAGAGAGAGAAGAATAAGTCACTGAAGGCTTCGTGAATTTCAGTACTAGTAAGGATAATCCTGACATGCAAGCAGGATGCCAGAAGAAAGCATCCATTCACAATGATGCGTCGTTAGAACTTGTCGTGGGATTTGTCAGTAACTGCCTTCTTTTGTTGAAAACATCAACAGAAAACTGTTGACGTTTTCAACAAAATGGTTGAAATTGGAGACAGTTTCAATCAAAACGTTTATATTGTCAGGCGAGAACTGCGGAACTTTTTTTCAGGAGAGATTTTCTAAAGTCAAAATAATAAGGGCAATGGAAGATAACGTGTGCCCAGTCTTCTCGCTGCTGACAAAGGCAAGTGTCATTATTTTCTAAACCCAACTGAACAAGTTTCGATTTGATGGAACTGTGCCCAGTGGTGAGAAAAGAGATGTAAATATTAGGAGAGACCTAAGATGAAATCTGCCGATCAGAAGCAAACAGCACATTATCGATGAACTTGTATGTGTTTCTGCTCGTGGTCCAACGATCTTGTCAAATGTTATTAAATTCCGTCCAGATACACCTCCTTTCCTGCTTAAAATCATTTGGAGTTTGCAGTAATACCAGAAAATAAATTCCACCGGAAATGCGTGCTTGAGATGATAACAGTACGATCTGAATATAAGATAAAGATCTAACGGCAGTGTCCTACCTATTACTTGTAGGGTATCCGTAGAAACTGTCCTGCAGGCGTACAAAGCAGCATTGAGTGCTGAAGAAAGTACAGTTTAAGTCGAAACTGCACAGTTTTAACACGCTCAAACCACATAGGAGAACCATGAGCTACAGTTGGAAGAAACACAGCATTGTAGTAGAGTAAGAGATTCTCACTATAGCCATAGTAAATTTCTTGACCTTTTTCAGAAGATTGTTGATGTGTAGGGTATAATCTAGCAGCACGACAATAGGATATTTCAAGTTACGGACGTAGGGTATTTGTTTGCCATCAATCTTAATACTAGGAGGGCATCCAGATGAAATTGATCGTTAAAAGGCTAGCTACAACTTCAATTGAAGAGGACTTTAGAAATTGCTCCAGTCATCGACGGGAGTCGAACCCAGACCTCTCGAAACGAGTGAAAAATGGCAAACCACTCTGGTCAGTGACTTCATATCTTCCGCTTCTCGATACTTAAGTTAATTTTCATTTTCGCTCTTAATTATAGGTACAGTTTTAGAGATGGATTTTACAATACGGAAACACCTTTTAGCTTCTTTCTGTACTTGTAACAGCGCATGTGACATAGCGGATATTGCCGAATGGATGCTTTGACGTCCTTAATGAAATTCGGTAAAATTCGGTCAAATTCAATTGCAGCGGGTATCGTGAAATTTGGATTACCACATTACTGTATAAATTTCTGTTTAATTGAACGTCAACAGTCTCTTTACCTGAGTTTTCTTAGTATATACCTTGAAACAATCTAACCCATTGAGGGGGTTGAAATTCTAGGCCTTCCCACGAGATGGTTGAGCTTCCCGTTCTTTATGAATCATTCTATACCCATCCGGATTGGGAGGGAGAATGACGAATGGCAGCTGTATAAATAGGTATCGCTTCATTGATTGCATCTGAGGTACTGATACTGTGGGACTGTTACTCGACTGTGTTTTTATTTCGGATACTAGGGTTCGTTCATCTGCAGAGGTTGTCGAGGCTTTTCTCTGCAAATAATGTTTATTAGGAGAGCTAACGTTACAACTACTGGCAATCAAACTGTCGCTTCTTTTGCTGATTGCAAGCTATAAGTGTCCCCTTGCTGATTGCCGGTTAACGGAGCGGGGATGTTCTCCTCCCTCCAGTGACCAGCTTTTCTGTTCGCCTGATTCGTCGGCGATCCGACTGAGTGGCGGAAGAGGATTAGCGAGAAGATTAGGGTTCTAGAGAACAATCAAGTTGATGAGCAAACAAACAGTTGGACACACACATTTCGTTAAACCCCCTCATATAAATAACCGGCGTTCGTCTATAATCCGTGTGGGGTTAACTGCACCCTCGGTTTCCAGAATAAGTTCATCAGCAGTGTACTGATAATAGAAGGCGGGGAACTAAATCACGGGTCACCTAAATTAGCTTCCTGCAAAAATCTCGCGTCACAGATGCGAAACTGGCTGAGATCATAGCAGATTACAAACAAATCTCTTCATTGTACTTGGACAGTAAACGACATTCGAGTCCTTTGATTTAGAGTACTCATGGAAAGTTTTATAATAAGTTAAAACGGGCAATAAATATAAATTAGTGGTGCCAGCCAGAAGTCGTCATTGGAAACGTTAATTCTTGGCTAGTTATAGTTAATTAGTGTGTATGTATTGTCTAAACATCTTGTGTTCATGCATTTGTAATAATAATTATATTATAGTTATCAGGTAGATCCGTTCTACAGTTTAAAATGAGATTGACCTGATCATAAGAGTGTAATGTGAGTGAGAACAGATGCTGAAAGGTTGGAATAAGCACAGAAAATGACACAAACAAAATCAGAACCAAATTCGTGTTTTGTGTTACAAAACAAAATCTCTTTCTCAGTAAACAAGTCGCTCACAACCTGTCCCACAACATACAAATCAAGTAACCATATAAAAAGCAGCTTCTTTTTGATAAAAACATCCTTATTTCACACTTTGGATGATTCTTTGAGGTGGCGAGTAATAAGAAGAATGGAGCTTATCGAGTGGCTAGATGTAACCGTAGCATTATAAGGAGACTGTGGAACCAGTTTCGAAATAAGCAAATTGTCTTTCGAATACTTGTTCGATGCTGTCTTTGTCACTTCAATTAAAAGATAATTGTTATCATGCTAACTGCGATGAGATATCGGAGCATAGCAACTTGCTTCAGAATTTCCTTTATCTGCAGGCATGCTTTGGCAGCACGCCTACAGTTAAAGGCATGTCATCTATGGTAGGTATGCCTTAAAGGGAGGAGTATTTATGCATTATGTCCACTATATGTTCCCTTGACCATTATAGACAGCTTTTCGACTGGACCAAGAAACAGAATGTCACAATTGTCTTCACTGATGAATCTATATATAAATAAGTTTTTTGTTTATACTCCAGGGCGATCACATATGATCAGAGGCGTTGACAAGATAGAGGATACAAGATCATCTTTGTAATTAGCAGCCACATCGGCTTGAATCACAGTCAAGTGAACTCGTGAATAACTGTACCCCCTCGTTTGACCTCTTGGCTACGACTGTCTACAAACCTTCAGTCGAATTCTCAATGCACTTTCACCTTGAAAGAAATAGATTCCACCTAGCTGGCGTTCCGGCACGCTTGGAAGAAGTGGTTTATTGATGTGGGCCAGAATCATTGTTAATGGACATTGCAGATATTCATGTGCTCTGTGAGGTACTTTATGGCTCTGAGGTATCGAGACGAGATTTTTCATCCTTATGTTAGCCCTTCTTCAGGAACAATTGCTTCAAACCTTTGTTTAATGGGCGATAACAAATGCCTTTATAAACCTTTCAAAGGAACCAATATCATCAGAGTGAGTGTAGATCCCGTTTGGAATGGCCAGCCATATCTCCACACCTCAGTCCAATATAGCCTGTCTGAAATTCTCTAGGAAGGAAGGCAGCCGGCATCGTTCTTCAAGCAAGAATAGGAACTGATAAACCCAGCACTAATTAACAGTCTTGTTTTAAACGAGATTATTAGAGAGCTAATTAGACAATTTCCATTGATTAACTTCATTTACACAACTTAATTTCAGACAATTTTTCAAATCATTGTGTAGTCCACTCATAAACACATTAAATGGAATTTCTCACTAACATTTTACCATAATCTGAGAAAGATTTATTTACGTTTTGTGTGTTTAGTTTTCAGCAGCAGTGTATTCGTATTTTATGATTATATTCCCTCAAAGTAATCTCCGGTCTCCTGTTGAACTCGATCCCAAAACAAGCGAGAGGCATCTGATATCATTGGGGCAATCTATCGCCCGCAGTATCTTGTACGCCTACCGTCCGGAAGCGTTGACCTCAGAGTGGCTTTTCATCTTGTGGAGCAAATTAAAGTTACAAGGACTCGTGATCGGAGAATGGGGGAAGAGTTCAAGGATTTCAGCATGACGTAGTATGAATCATTGCAGCAGTGATCATCTCCTGGCCACAGTATGATACGGCAGTGAATAATAAAATTAAAACCATTAAAAGATTCCCTTGCATTTAGTCCTCGTGCGACTTCAGTCTTTATCCAGGACTGTGGATCTTGCTTCATAATCGCAGGTCAGGGCAACTGCGGTATGCCCCTTTCCACCAAAAGAATAGTTTCCATTTACGCATACCTTTGAAACTGATGATGCTGCTGCACGCGGCCTGCCTCCTTTTCTACGTAACCTACATCACGTGATAACTGCTCACGAGCGGGTACATACAGCGGTGTTGCTGTTAATTTTTTAAAACCCCTCGCAGCGGTGAAATTAATGTCAATATGTGCCCCAAACTACAAGGTGCTAATTCTTCATTAAGCATGTAATCTTTCGGGGATAAACTGCAATCTGAAATTTTATTATGTGAGTTATAAGCAAATTACTTGTCCAAAATGTATAATCGATAAAAGATGATATGCAAGCGCTACTAGAGGTGGAGATTGAAACAGGTCACAACCCGAATCTGTAATCGAACGAGGGTATGGTTATTTATATCATCGATCCCTGAAGATTACAGTAGCGTGTACGCGAACGTAACATCCTTAGGTTGCTTTGTGAGAAGCTGGAACCCGCATGGGAAACGGTTGTTAGAGATTAAGAAAAATATTAGTAATCATGGAGGCATGCAAGATAACTGTGCCCCTTTACGAAGCAGTTTTGACGGAATTTCCTCGTGAGACTGGCATCTGTTTAGGATTTGGTCATTTAACTTCAAAATCTAGCCATGAGCAATTTGCTTCAAAATGTAGACATGAGTAATTTGCGTTCTAGACTGGTGCCAGACAAGATATTTTCTGAAGATGAAAAAGCATAGATCAATCTGATAAGAAATCAAACAGGTAACGAAAGGCTTCGCCAGCGTACAGCATTACGGAATGACATTTGGCTAAATCAAGGAAAATTAGTTATTATTATTAAATCCATTCTATTTCACTCTTGTATACAGCAGTCCATCTAAAAGGGTATACGCTAGATGGCTCTGGTGAGGGCATCTACATATTTCAAATAGAAGTAACTATAGACTTTTTTTATTAAAAAATTATATTATTTATTTATCTAAAAGCACAAATGTATACAACTGGAAGAATTCCACATAATGTACAACATGATCAAACGTTAAAATATATTTTTTAGAACTAAATAACATTGTAAATTTAGGGAACAGTAACAAAAGTTATATTGGAAGTAAGCATTTGCTTTCAATTAAGGCTGGGGGGGGGGGACTATGGAGTCCATGCTAACATTAGTTATTGTGTTGCTGAGCAGTTTTGTTGAGGAAATAACAGAAGTTTTCTCAAAGATTCAATTGATCTTGACAAGGCAGCCACTTGGTAAAAATTTAGGATGTAGTTTAACCTGAAGAATGTGAAATGTAAGCTTTTCTGGTGAATGGAGATGGAATGGACATATGACATGACATAATGGAATGGACATGATATGTTAGAGCCTAGTAGATGGTTGAAAGCAGAAATTGATCTACGATGGTGATTGTAGGCGGATGGGGAACCCAAGCACCGAACCAACCATTAAAAAACTTTAATCCTGATAGTATAAATGCCCCTTCTGGGACCACAACAGTATCTTTATCAGAAAATTTAAGCATCGATTCAGACAAAAATGATAAAGAGAGCCAGAGCTGAAGCAAATTCAGACCCTGCCTTTAATTTCTTGATCATATACTCAGCAATTGAGAAATCAATTAAGAAATTGCCGTCCTTTTTCTTATACAAAAGGGTTGGTGAATTGGTAGGTTCCCTCAAATCAATTAAGATGCTTCGTTCTGGAGATCTTTTAACAGTAACTAAGAATGAAAGACATTCAGCTCCTCTGAGAAACTTCTATCGGGGAATATCGATCATCATCATACCACATAAAATACTAAATCCATCAAGAGGTTATTCTGTGTAAAAGGCATCACTTGATTAAGAAATTAATTAATTAAATTAATAAGGCAATTAATTAAATGGGTTATGGCGCCCCAAAGTAGAAACATGGACGAATAAAAATCCATTGTGTGCTAATTAATTAAAAACCCATTTATCTATCAAAAGTCGCATTCAGTACTTAATGTTGCATTCTTGTCAACGTTTCTTATTCAACTTTCGGTATCCGTTATCAAGACAAGGTCGTGCAGGTAATAGCTATGTGTTAGTTGCTCAAATCTGTTATCATCTTATGAGATCTCTTGAATCAATCAAAATCAAATGTACCGTGTACTTCTTCCTGGTTAACCTTGTCTTGATAATGGATACACAAAGTTAGTTCAAAATGTAATATTATTTAGTATACTGAGCGTTCCTTATGGTAAGAAATGGATTTTTTGTGTAATTTATTATTTGGGAACGAATAAAACATTTAAAATTGCATAGAAAAACATGGAGTCATTTCTAATTTTTAATAAATTCTCAGTCATTGGGAGAATCATCTCGAAGTGCGTTACATTTGACGTTTTGGAGGAGAAAATTTGCATCTGAACTAAAGTCACGGGGGCAGTTTCCCACAAAAGGATATCCTTGAGTACGGATGGGAATCTATTGCCTTTGGAATGGAGGTTTATAAACATGTGACTGAGTTCAAATTGTGCTTGGGAATCTAGTACTAACCAAAAACCTCATCCTCACCTTTAAGTGTCTCTTAACTGAGTCACATGTCTGCGCGGTAGCACAGTGGTATCGTCACCATCCTCCCCACACCGGGTGAAAAAAGGCCCGGGTTCGAACCCCATCAATGACGGGAAGAGCTTTTATGGTAAGCAATGTTCTCCCATCCGGAAACTCGTGGTTTTCTTCTAACCCAGTTTATGGACATATTGCACGTGTACTGCTAAGTCGGTTCTCGGGTAGCCCTACTATGACAGTTTTACTCGGTCACAGCTCGGTACCAATACTGCACAGTAAGGCCATGCTTCTCAGACCTTTTTACGATGTTTTTAATGTCAAAAATATGGGAATTTGCGTACGATGGGTTGTGTAGCACTTGCCTGTGCACTACATGGTGCAAAAGACCACCAGAACAAAACGATGGATATAGAAATAAAGAGATGGCTGAGGACAATCTTCTTAGGACACTTTGCAGGGAAGGATTTATCCTTTCCTGCAAAAACGTCTCTGAAATGATAAACTAAGCCATCTGCCTTTCGGAAGTAAATAAACGCACCTAAAAATCTAAATAATAGAAAATTCTTTCTAATGAAATGTCATGGATTCCGTCGAAATAGCGATGACAACAAGATCTTACAGGAGATATTTTTAAAGAAAAATGAGGGCACTTCCTTTCGTAAATATAGTAAGGACAGAATTGGGGATAGACCTAACCATTACTACTAGCCCTATAGCTAACCTTTTTAAAATACTCTGCTTACCATCAATATAGAGTCCGTTGTAGTTCATTTCCAAAGTGATTTCTCTTAACAATCGACTTTACTTTCCACCAGGAAATGACATCCTCCCCCATGGAGAATTGATCCCATTAATAAGTTGCCTTCCCCTCTTCTATTTCAGTGGAAGGAATCTGATTATAGAGCATATATTCGAAATTGGTAACATCCTCCCTTCTAAATATGGGAGCTGCCTCTCAATTTGTTCTCCCTTTCCCTTCCCCTGTGTATACATAGGCGGTTGAGGAAAATCAGCGCGGAACCGATCGCTTGCCAGTGATATCCACTGCGTGTAATGGGGAGACCATGTTATTCATTGAGAACTCAATGTTGGAAGTTTGATCAGGCCGATTGTACTACCCAAGTCAGTTAAACGATAATGAATGACGCAGTGAAGCACGAGTTCATCACAGAACAGTGCCTAAGTGGGTAGCACAGTTGGTATGATCGCCGTCCTCCCCACACGGGGTGACAAAGACCTGAATTCGAGTTTCGTCGATGACGTGAGGAATTTTTATGGGGCTTTTTAACAACGTGCTGAGTTAATCGGGCTCAAGCGAGAGTGGTGGGATTTTTTCTCCCTGAAAGTCTGGTTTTTCGTCCAGAAAACAGATCATCGACCACAGAACACATGCAATTTACACACAGTATATATAATAGAGCAATATGGCCTTAGTCGCTGATGCTCCTAAAACACTACAACAACACCAACACCAACAGAATAGTTGTGATTCCAAAAATTCATATCACTTTCCATCATTTTTATACGAAATCAGAGTGAATCAGGTTGGTGGCGCATGCATTCACTCCCTCCCAACCTGCAATGAATGAAGCATTTCTGCGCTGTGGTGTTGCCGGCTTAGAATTGAATGCTTCTTATTGTGTGAGTTAAACTGAAGTACTGTTATCGGTGAGCAGAGTAGTTGGTTTTTGTGTATACTGTTTTGATAAAGATATGGAGTTTATATTGAATTAATATTTAAAAGAACGCCGGATTTATTCTGACGTTATCGTACTGTAAGGACCTGCAGCGATCTTCACGTAACCCGGTGAGTATTATGCTTGTTGGAGTAAAGATGTTTTTAGCAGAATTATGAAACTTTTGTTCAGAGTTAATTTCACTGGACTGTGCATTATTTCTACAGAACCAGAAAGCTCTGTTATGTTCTGTTTTATCCTGTGGCTGTTATCAGAGGTGGAGAAATTTTCAGAACCCTTTTCGTACAGTTCATTGAGGTATTCTGAAACATCGCCATTTTAATTTAGATATTTAGAACCGACTGGCTGAAAAAACGTGAAAACAATAAATCTACTTTAAATGTAATTACATGGAAACTTTTTATAATATTAAGAATATAAAAAATTGACTTTCTAAAGAATTAACAGAAACCACTTAGTTTTAAATAATGTCATGCAAATACTCCTCGACACTATTCAAATTACATCGAAAAATTAGAACCATAAACGCTATGAACCAGCCCCTCACAGAATTTAAAATAAAGTGGTGGATAAATAAATCCCAAGGTATCCTAAGACAGAGTCCCCTCTATTTCCTTTTATGAACTATTAACTGCATTTCCTTTTTTGAACTGTAAACAGTTTTTTACCTCAAAATACTTTGGTGAATTATGGCAGTAAAGAATGGTTCCGGTTGTTTGAGATCACGACATTTCCTTTGCAAATTTTTGACCGGCCAGCGTACTTCAACCAAATCTTGATAGCATCTGCTGAAACCAATATGTTTTTATGCCTTTTTGTTTCTATTATAATCCCTTATAATTTCTTATCCATCACTAGCGGAAAAAATGTGACAATATTTTTGGGATTTAGTTCTACAATATGGTTATACTCCACATTATGAATAAACCTTGTAACCGCGTTGCGGGCATGGCTAAGTTTGGGACGGATTCAAGCAAAAGAAGTATACTCCAAAAAAATACTCCAGATTATTCAATGATCAAGGTCCTAATCTGGAGTATAACCGGGTTTGGGTTCGATTCCTGTCAGCGACTGGAAGAATTCTTTAGGGCTCTTCAATAGACTGTAGTAGCCGATCTCGAGCAAGAGATTTCCACTACATGCAAATTGGTCTCTGAACGCACACATTGTACAGCCAAATGGCACATGGTCCGTATTAAGATTATTCACTCAACATGGGGGGGAGGAGTGGGGGGATGATTGCAAATGGAAGCGGAATTGCTATCCCAACCACACTTACAATTGTGTGGTATCTTATCATGCGGTAAACGACCTTAATTACCTTGCCTGTTTAAAAATTAAACCATACCGGCATCCAAATATATAAATAAGAAACTTCTGTTAATAAAAATAGATGATGACACGTATAATAAAATCAAAAATAAAAATTCTATTGCCATTCGGTATTTCTGCTCTCTTATAGAACGTGGAGAACTTTTAGTGCTTGTTTTTTTTTTAACATAAGGAATCTGATCTGGCAAAAAATGTTTATTATGAACGAAATGGTTAACATTCATAAATGACAGTTTCTGCCTTGTTTGTTTCGTTGAAAAATTCTACAATTCTGAAAAATAAAGACCACCTATTCTTGCAGTGGATAACCCAGTTGGTGTAGCCGTAGCATTTTTACATCTTCGTTTTAGGATGCAGTCTTTGCAGTGAAATAAGATAAGGGCAGGCGCTGATGCACACCACGTGCATCGTGCAGTTGGCAATTGCCACTAAAAAGAGAGCGCACTTGTTATCTCCGTTTCACTCCAACCCAGAGACTGCCTTCTTAAGGTAGCCATGGAAAAGGCAACACGTGAAAGAGAAAGAAGATATAAACTAAACATGATAGTTCTAAGAAAAACGAAAGACAAAATGAAATATGAAGACAAGCAAGAAATTTCTGTACGTACACGATATAAAGTTAATAAACAAGAAAACGCGAAGGAGAGGGAACTAAGCACGTGAATGTACTTTATGATTAAGAATGATATAAGCTTTTTTTTTAAAGTTTATTTAAAATCTTAGCAAGAAGCTAAATGTATATAAAATTGAAAGAATGCAAGGAATTCAACAAGTATTATTTCACTTGCATGTAGGAGCAGTTTCGTATAAAATTGGAAGTTAATTTATCTTTAACTAGGGCCGTAGGATGTCATTAATTATTCTTTTTATTACCCTCACAACTGGTTCTTCCACCACAACGAATATTGGATTGAAATCAATAATACGAGCAACGTGCAGCTGGCAGGGGGTTTGCGTCACTGATGAATGGTGAGTGGGTAGCAGCGATGGAAGCTATTTTTGCTAAATTCCCTAAAGTAAACCCAGATGGGTGTACGCCGTCTTGCACGAATCACTCATAGGGCAAGAAGGGTTAATCCATTCTGAATTGGACGTGCTAAAAATTGGACCTTTGGGAAAAAGAGGTGTATGCCATCGCAAATCAGTTCTATGATATTGTAAAGATTCTATTCACCCCATAACTTCTACCCTCTACTCACACATGATAATAATTTAACAGAAAGCGTTTCTGAAGCCTTACTACAAGGATGTGGCGAAGTCGGCTAACCGGCAGTTTGGGCAAATGCCAAAATTCGAAGTATCCAACATGAATGATTCCAACACATGATGTGGAAGCGGTTTAACAAAACAAACTTTAGTTATTTTTAATACATACGCTCGAAATTTGAGCCGAGCACACTAAACTCGTGAACCGCGAACCACTTCATTGAGTGTTTTCTGTGTCACTGAAAATAAATCTTCTTTAACCAACTGCTAGTCTCCACGCATGTTTTCTGTATGCTTTTTGCCACCTCTGCAATAAACAACAGGCTACTGTTAAACCAAGACATGAAACACAAGGTCTAAATCGATTATCATTTAAAACTGTCGTATTTCATACTTCATTTCGCTGAACGTGGACTCTAATATTGCGCAACGATAGCAATATTGCTTTTATTAATTTTCAGGAAATCCTCCCACTTCACTTTTGTAATGGCTTTTTCGGGTCAGTCGCGTTAAAGATTTATTTTCATGCTAGAAATAAAACCGTTCCTATGGCAACACGAATTGCATTATGTCGCGACTCTAAAAGGTTTAGTGATGTAGAGTGAATTATTCCACCCACTGCTGAAAGGGTTTTTTTATGTATGCTGGTAACTGTACCCATCGTTTCTTTTAGAACGAGATTCTTTTGGGCAAGCTTTGGAAAGTTCATTTTTTCCCCTGACTTATCTCATTTCAGCAACCACTACATTACTCAAGTCATTTGGAATTTAAAAATAATGGTAGAAGTAGTAATTTATTAAAATAAAGAAGAGTGTATGTGTTTTTATTTTTAAATTAGAAAGCGAATGTCTTTAATTTAAAATTGTGCAGTATTTTGAAATATGAGATAAATCTCCAATAAGATATTTCTTATAGTAGAAACCACAGTTTTATGCAACTTTCTAGGTATTCCTTGAAAATTACTAAAGATTACAATGTAAATTATTATTCATAGTAAAACTCATATTTCAGCGCGATATTGTACTGTTTGAATAATTCTGTGGACGTGGATCAGTAATATTCAGATGTAAAAAGGTATACTCTTAGAGAGAAGACATCTCAGAAACTTAGTATTTGATCAAAAATGATTACAAGGTTTTTGTAACTTTATCTCGAGGTCATAGGTTTCATTAAAGGGCGAGATTCAGTTTAGCTGAGTTTCTTTTGAGAGCGCTGGTCAGTAGAGTTAAATTTTTTTTAGTGATTATCATACAAGTTATTCTGTGAAATCTAACGGGTTGTTGTGGATTCAATCAGTGGGGGATTCAATGTCTGTATGGAACTGAGAAGCATAATTTTATTAGCATAGCTCGAAAAGATATCACTTTGAGTAAGAAATAGTACACTGCTGGAAGACAAAGCCGGATAACATACCTCTTTGGAGGACAATACACTTATTCCATTCGAGAACGAGTTTCAAAAGTCAGGAAGGTAAAGACATACTGCTTGATTTTCTAATAAATTTAATGGAAGCTAATATGCATAAGGATGTATATGTTGTCAACGGTTTATTAGAATTTGAGAGAGATGACTGCAACTTCCTAAATTTGTTAATGCTTTGCAGAATCGCATTCATCGTAAAAATATTGATAATCGTTGATCTTTGTTTCAGGTCAATCTGGTATAAAGAATTCTACCAGATGGTGAAAAGTCACTGTTCTTTAAGAATAGGCGGCGGATTCATTGGGACTCTGTGTAATGAATATATGGGGGCCCTATTGGGCTTCCAAACCTGTGGAAAATATTGGTTGGCTAAGAATCTAGGAACGAGCTGGACTACAGTATCCATAATAAAACGGATAATCCATAATAAAACGGATACTATAGTCAGTTTACTCGCATTATATGCACTGTGAATAGCATATCACGAATCAGCAAACATCATAAGGAATTGTGTTATAAGACAGAATCAAAACAAATCAAAGAAACTTAATATTCTGGGAATTATATTTATGTAGGTACAATTTTCAATTTATAGGAATTTATATTTCGTTTGCAGACTTAAGGCCATAAAACCTGTACGCTGTTGTACTTGATTGGGTCAGTGGCGAATGTGGGTAAGTTGTTGGTATAGTTATTCTACAAAATTAGGAATACTGGTAATGGAAAAATCAAATGAAATTTTTGTTAATTCAATCACATAAACTAGTCTTAGAAACAGCCCATTATTGGCATAATGGGTATAAAAGAGAATTACTGCTTTATTTATTTGGGAATACATGGATTGCATTGCTAATGGTCAATGGTCTGCCACTTTCGGTTGGATAATTTGCGTAATATGGGTGAACCAAAACAGTGGAATCTTTGTAAAGAGGAACATTTTAAGTATTTTGGCGTAATAAAATACACATCTCTGCACAGATGTTTAGAATTATACAATCCTTGATATTCAGAGATGGTTGTGATGTAGAACTCAATTTTCGCAGATTTAGTAAGGTCAGGATTCGTATCCTGTGGACGAATAGAGAAATTTTTTGGAAGTATTTTCATTGATGTAGACATCTTCTCATAGGGAATTCCGAGTTTTTCATCCCTCAAATATTACAAAACAAACATTTATATAAACCCAAACCGACATGTATTAGGTCTTATGTTGTTCTCTTAGGTTGTACGATAAATATGTGACTCAGAAGGGAAAAAAAAGTCAAAAGTAACAGATATCATACTAGATAAAATTGTAAACCGGTAGAATTAATGTTAAGAATTGGGGGCAAGACTTAACTTAAATATTTATATATAAAAGTGCAACTTTTCTCCTTACGATATTTCTTAATGTGTTGTGATAAACAAAAGCTTTTCATTAGCAAACTACATCTTGTGTTGCTAGCAAAAATATCCACGTTTTGTCCTTTTCATGTTTTCAGCCATTTATTGAAATGCAATAACTGTTTTAAATGTTAATGGCACCATTAAATGACCAGAGAAAACGAAACAGATTAAATGGCACATAGCTGAGACCAGGTGATATCTATAATCTGCAGTTAATGAATGGCTCTTGCCACTTCGCTGGAAAATTATTCTTTTTCTGCATACGACATCGCATGAAAAAAGTAGTCATTATTCATGCGGGTAGTCTCTGTCGATGTATTTATCATAACTGTAATCATTGGTAACGATCCTCCACTCATACGTGCACCTTCCACCATCCCTCATGTTTAATAAACATCGATTTCACACCGAATGTTGGTGGTTAGCGTTTGGGAAGGCCGAGATATTTATCACTTTAACGGAACATATGTGTAATGAATACGAAACTGTCGATAAAGATATTGTCGAGAGGGAAAGATGCATGTACTGGCCTGAGAACCCTTCTGACAATTGCACTCC
The DNA here is from genome assembly GCF_048544385.1 of Mastigoproctus giganteus. NCBI lineage: Eukaryota > Metazoa > Arthropoda > Arachnida > Uropygi > Thelyphonidae > Mastigoproctus > Mastigoproctus giganteus. The sequence continues at coordinate 98,978,535 of NC_143575.1, forward strand.
TGCAAAAATGTCAAAATTCTTTTCTAAGGCCGATGACACAACACGATGCATGCTCTAATTGTAATGGTTCGGATAAGTGAAACTCAATCTCAGTTACCAAAGGCATGTCATGATTTACATTCGGGAGGTACATATTCTTAAGGGGTGTTAATGTGACTTTTAACACCGTTATTTGAGGTAATCGGTGTTAGAAGTTTGAGGTTCTTCTTTGGATCAGCATGTTGCAAATGTTTTTAATTTACTAATCGAGGTTACAGTAGTAATCGACATTTTCGATTATAAAATAAATTTTAAAAAAGAAATTTAGGTGACCCGAATCGAACTGATATTTTCGAAATTAAAGCATACGTTCTAGTATTAGTAATGGAATACGATAAGAAAGCAAGTTTATACACATCAACAACAAAAAAAAAAACACACTTCGTATATTTTCTGTCCATCCGCTTCAATAATTTCTCTAGTTCTTTCCAGAATTTGTTGAAAGTACCCATTTTGACCACAACAGATGTAAGTTGGTTGTTACACAAACTATCCACTGGGTGAAGAAAGTTTTCCTCACATCTATCCTGCAACCATCCTTCATCAATTTGAATTTGTGCACCCCTAATGTGCATAGTCTGAGGAAGAATCCCATCATCATCGAGTTTGCTCAATTCATTCTTAGCCTTAAACATCTCGTTCAGATCTCCTAGAAGGTGCCTAGTCTGGAGCCGCTGAAGTTTGCAGAATATAGAAAACGACAATGGGCCAGCACTGAATCCTGGGGGACTCCTCTAATAACTCAGTTCGCGAAGAGCAGTGTCCGTTATAATAACTCCCTGTCTTCATACCTCTCAACCATTCCTTTATCCATAACAATAACTTACTCTTAACGTCACACAATGTTTGTTGCAGCAGTCTTATGTGCAACAGTATCAAAAGCTTTCCTGAAATATAAGCTTGAGATCAAAATTATTTTTACATGCAGCTCCTTTGTGTGACCACATCGTAGTATACAATCAAATTGATCAGACAAGATCGACCCTTAACATTCCTTGCTGTGACCGCAATATCCTTGTCTAGATGGTCCTGCATTACCTCTTTAACATGTAACGCTGTGATCCCATCATTTTTCCGGAACAGGTCAAGCTAACAGATCTGTAATTACTCACACCACCCTTTGATTGACCCTTTGTGAATTGGGGATACATTCGCACATCTCCCGTACGTAGGAACTTCCCCTAAGTCCAAGAATGCTGTCATAATTATGGCTAAGGTTTGCTTTGGATAGACCCCATCCATCACAAGGTGTTTTTTTGTGTAGTTTCAACAGTTTCTCTTCTTCTTTAATCTTAATTATCACAAATAATTCAGCTTCCTGTTGGAATTTGATGAACTTCTTGCATCCCCTTCTCTAAAGAATTCCTCATATATAATTGTAGATGCAAAATACCTATTTAGTTTTTCAGCAGTCTGAGCAGGGTCTGTTTTGAATTTCATCCTTAGCCAGATACTTCTCAAAATCTACCTTAGGTTGCCCAGCTTCGTTTGTAACTTGATTTTAGACAAGTTTTTACTTTCATTGGCTTATGCCACATGGTCTCTGCCATCAGCTATATTCTATTATACCTTTCCATTCGATTATCAAAAATCCATGTTCGATTATGAACTCTCTGTTATACCAATCAGTAAATACAGAGAATTTCAAAACTGCTTTTTTCAACTCCTCCCTTCAAGAAGAGTAAATATTAGTTGAAAGATTCAAGAACGCCTGCTTTCGCTGCATTAGGGGAGAAAAACTTCACAACACAACACAGCGCTTTATTCCCTCTTATCCTGCCATTCATATCCTCAGAACTGATTGACAACTTCCTAAGGTCCAGTCTATTAGTTTTTCTCGGTAGTTTCTACTAATGTCCCTTGATATATATATTTTTTTTTCTTTCATTTTGCCTTCTCCGGTGCCTCATATATGTTGGTAATGTCATGCTGATTCCCAATATGTTACCTGTAACTTTTAATGCATCTATCTCTTGGACGTTTCGCATCATGGTCTAAGTTGCTATAAAAATGATTGGATCGAATCAAAGAACATCCCAATTGCAATTTCAGTACTGACTTCTAACACTAAACAATAGCCGCCTCTTTCTTTACCTGAACGCAAAGGTGCAAAAATTACTGTTAAGACATTGTGCTCCTTTCCTGACCCACCATATTCATTTCATATTCCCATTCTTATATATGATTGTATCATAAAAATTATCTCTCTCTCTCTCTCTCGTTTAAATCTTAGCTCTATCTTGACCACCCCTGAGCGTTTAAGTTATTAGCGATCAAAAGTTCGTCGGTTCTGCAGTTCATTTTTGTGATCTTGGTCTTGACAGTTGCCCCTAAATTTTCAAATGAATTGAAATTTGACGAGTTCTCTAGCCATATGAAAACTCTGATTTGCCTCTCACAAATAAAGTTCACCAATTTGAGTGAATTGTGGCTTTGTGAGGTTGTAAAATTCCAATCTCCTTTTGGAAAATACTTAAGGGTTACCACTTTTTTCAAAACCTCAATGTACTTATTGTTGTCCATCCTTTGCAAGTATCATAGTGGTTATAATCAACGTCCTCCCCACTGGGTGGAAAAAGCTCGGTTTCTGATCCCTTTAATGAAAAGGAACTTTTATGGTCCTTTTCACTCCGTGGCTCAGTTGGTTGGTCTGAGGTGAGGTTAGCAAGGTTCTCCTATCCCTGAAAACTGGGGTGTATTTTAAAAACATCGCATCCCTATTGCCAGTAGACCAATACTTGGACATTAAAACCTACTCAAGCGTCTTTACTGAGAGAGTGTCACTTATCATAATACCCATCGGGCGAGATAATGAACCACAGCATTGAGCCCATATGGTGTACAGCAGAGCGACTGTAGAAACGTGGTAATTGCAATTCCCTAACTTCAATGGTATACAGCCACCGGATTTTGGTTCCAGTGGAGCATTTATAGGATGAGGTAGAAAGGATTGCCAAGTATGCATCCACTTGGCATAAATAATGCCGTTAAGCATACACTTGTCAAGAATTGAGATAGAGGGAGAGTTTGTCTACATGGTTGAATAAACCGAAGGAATGGTAATAGAAAAAAGTCACTGCGTATAAGGGGGAGTTCTCATTATTGGCCTCCTACGTCAAAGGCCATGAGCAATGAGAGCAATGAGATCCAGCAATGAGAGCACAACAATACAAATGGCCCTCAGTCCCCAGCAGCTTTCACTCTCCCTCTTACGGCAGCGAGAGGATCAGAGTGGAAGCAGAGGGTGCTAAGAATCTCTGGGTACGACCAGGCTGCCATGCACAGAAATTGAACTTGGCCTGTTATAACGTACGATCACTCATCGGTGAAGACAGGATATTAGAGCTGGAAAAGGAATTAGAAAATGTGAATTGGAATATCATCGGTTTGGCTGAAACAAGAAGAAGAAATGAATCACTTATAAGTTTATCAAGTGGAAATCTGCTGTACACCAATGGAAACAGTGAAAGGAGTGAAGGTGGAGTTGGGTTTCTGGTCCATAAAGATTTTAAAAACAACATTTTGGAATTCAAAAGTACGTCACCAAGGGTGTCAAGACTAATACTCAAGATTTCTAAGAGGTACAATCTAAAGATTATAATGATTTATGCACCAACATCGAACCATGATGATGAAGAGGTTGAAGAAATGTACACTGAAATTGAGAGTCTTCTAGATGAGCAGAAAACCCACTACACTATTATTATGGGGGACTTCAATGCTAAGGTTGGAAAAAGCAAAACAGCGCAGAAAGAGGAACTATAGGAAATTTTGGAATTGGTGAAAGAAATAAAAGAGGTGAAAGACTTGTGGAATTTGCAGAATCTCAAGGAATGTCAGTAATGAACACTTTTTTCAAGAAAAGGGTGAACAGAAAGTGGACATGGAAGAGTCCAAATGGATTAACAACTAATGAAATCGACTTCATCCTCACTAACAGAAGATATATTGTGAATGATGTTACCGTCCTGAATAAGGTAAATGTTGGAAGTGATCACAGAATGGTAAGATGTACACTTGATATAGATGTAGGAAAGGAAAGGAAAAAACTGACTCGAGTAAATAATACAAAGGTCTTTGAAATAACAGAGGAGGAGAAAAAGCAGTATGTACTGGAACTGAAGAACAAGTTTGAGCTTCTGCAGACTTCTCAGGACCAAGATATCGACGAGGAATATTACAACTTTCTGAAAGTGATAAAGCCCAAGAAACCTATAGGGAAACAGAAATCCAAAGAAGAAAAAATTAGTCAAGAAACACTTGTCATGATGAACCAAAGACGACAAATGAAGAGCAAGAAAAACACTGACAGGGAGAAAATTGAGTATACTGAGTTATGCAAAGCCATTAGAAAGAGACTCAGAGAGGACATAAGAAGATTTAACACAAGAAAAGTAGAACAAGCATTAAGGGAAAACAAAGGATTTAAATCAGCAGCCATGAGCAGTAATACAGAAAGACAAATGATACTGAAACTGAAGAATAGCGATGATGTACTTATAAACAGCAGAGAAGGCATAATTCAAATAGCAGAAGACTATTATAGAGAATTATACAAGGAGCGAGGGAATGATACTAGCAGTGGGGAAGATGGATTGCAAGGTAGCAACACATACAACATACCCGATATTCTTCCTGATGAGGTAGAACATGCATTGAAGAAAATGAAGAATCGGAAAGCCCCAGGGGAAGATGAAGTTACTGTAGAGTTGTTAAAATTGGGAGGAAGAGACATAACACAAAAACTGGCAAGGCTCTTCACAAAGTGCATTAGAAAAGGTGTGATGTCTAAGCAGTGGAATAATGCAATCATAGTTTTGCTGCATAAGAAAGGAGATAAATCAGAAATTGGAAATTATAGACCAATTAGCTTGTTATCCCATATCTACAAGTTGTTCACAAGGGTCATTACTAACAGATTAGAAAGAATACTTGATGAGAATCAACCGAAAGAGCAAGCTGGCTTTAGGACAGGATTCTCAACCATGGATCACCTTCACGTAATATCACAGCTAATGGAGAAAACAAATGAATATAAAACACCATTATGCCTGGCATTTGTGGATTATGAAAAGGCATTTGACTCCATACAGCATAAGGCAATGTTTGGGGCACTGGAAAGACAAGGCATAGATACTCCATATATTATGATTTTGAAGAAAATATATGAGAGTGCTACATCCTTTATTAGACTAGACAAAGACAGTAGGAAATTTAAAATCGAGAAAGGAGTCCGACAAGGAGACACAATATCTCCGAAGCTGTTTACTGCTGCCCTTGAGGAAGCTTTCAGAAGATTAGACTGGTCGCAGAAAGGAGTCAATGTGAACGGAGAGTACCTAAACCATTTACGATTTGCAGATGACATTGTGGTCATAAGCCACGATCCCAAAGAATTAGAGGAAAATCTTAATCAGTTATGCACAGTTAGTAAGGATTTTGGACTAAAGATGAATATGGCTAAAACAAAAGTAGTGATGAACAAGTATGCCACGGAAAGGGAAATAATGATTGAAGGAGCAGTAATTGAAAAGGTGGAGTCATATACCTATCTGGGACAAGTTATTAGCTGTAATAATGATAAATGGCTGGAAGTCAAGAGAAGAATAAATTTTGGATGGATAGCATTCAGGAAATATAGTCACATACTGAAGAGCAATATCCCAGTTTGTCTGAAACGTAAAATAATGAACCAATGTATACTCCCCACCATGACTTATGGAAGTGAAACTTGGGCACTCACCAAAAGAATGGAAGAGAAGCTAAGAACTACACAGCGAAGAATGGAACGAATTATATTGGGAATCAGACTTTTAGATAAGAAGAGAAACACATGGATTAGGCAGCAAACTCAAGTAAAGGACATTCTTATCAAAACTAAAGAACTAAAATGGTCTTGGGCAGGACACATAGCTAGAAGACATGATGACAGATGGACTAAGAAAATAACAGAATGGTACCCAAGAGGAGCTAGAAGAAAACCTGGAAGACAAAGGCGGAGATGGATAGATGAAATTCATGAGTTTTTGAGTAGTAAATGGATGGCCAGTGCTCAAAACAGAAGGAACTGGAAAGTTGCTGGAGAGGCCTTCATCCTGCAGTGGATTGAAAATGGCTGATGATGATGATGATGACGTCAAAGGCCAATACGCTTCAACTTTCTCATTCGTAGAACTGCTAATCGCTGATAGTTTCAACGTGAATTTCAATTAAAGAGGGCGTAATCAACAATTTTTTATATTCCATTCTGCTTCTTCCTATTTTGCACTTTAATACTCTCTCTCTCTCTCTTTCTCCGTTTTTCAGAATTATTTTTGTCTCTTCTTCTTTCTTAGAAAATGCCCTTGTTAAAGATGAGTCTGGTCAGTTATTGAATTGGGGCAGTGCACTTAACTGAAATGTAGCAATTAATCAGAACGTGCAGCAGTGCACTAACCTCTTCGTTCTCTTAATGCTCATAATAAATTGCACCTCTGCTACGACTCTCGCTGTACTAAAGGTGTTTGACGAACGCCATCAATACTTATGTAATTCTTATCCGACTTCATCAGTTCAGAAGCGTTAATCCCCTCACTTACCTTTTAATATCTGAAAGCTGTGAGGTATTACACCCCATCAGTATTCGGCAATGACGGTACCGAAGTATTCCTTACCTGTGCTGACGAGGGTGCAGGACACGAGAAAGCGGTAGCGACCAATTAATAACGTTTCCGCGGCCAGCCAAGACTAATAAGTTAAACCCGCTCTGCTTCCAACATAATTATAATTTATTAACTGTCTTACATTAATTTTAGGGGCTATTTTATTAGTCTTCAACGGCCTACTTCCAGCAATTATTTCCCCTTAACACTCATCTTGAGTAGCGCTTATTGTACGATTGTGTAGTTAAATATTTTCGGTTTGGGGAACTGCATCCGGCATTCATTACGCATGTACATATTATGCAGTACAAGCAGAAGTTTACGCATCTCCCTTATTATGGAATACATTTACAATAATTGTAGCGGTTTCGAGTATGGAACTGTGGATGACCTTTTGGTTTTAATGACAGCTTATGCACTTTGATTAGGTCCAAGTCCCGCAATTAAATTCTTGACAATTCGGAAATATCTTGGTATTATTGTTGAATACCAACAACGACTGCAAACGGAGATAGATTTGGGGCAGTTCAAAACATCCCGGAGTGGCTCAGTGTCTGGGGAGACTATACTGGTGTTTGGAGTCAGCATATACACCAATGGTCGCGAATGTGATGTAGAATTGCAGAATTATTCAAGCAACAGATTATTTATATAACGCATTGTATGATGGATATAATGTATACTAAAATCTCTGGCCTCCAGAGGATCAAATTCTCTTTTTAAAGAGTTAAGTATAGAAGGTGTTATCCAAAATTCACAAATTAACAACCGTGATTTCACTTATTGCCTATTCCATGACTTCCACTTTGAAGTAGTCGCTTCATTCAGCAATTCTACCATTGGTAGAAGCCCTTCGGGGTGTTCCTGTTTCGTTATTTCTGTTATTTCGTTATTCTGGTCTGTCTCTGTCGATTTTTGTGAGATCTTCAAAATACCATTAAATCTCGTCCTATTAATTATAGATTTTGACTCGCTTCAACAAATTCATCACCATAACTACCTCCCCATCGATTTCAGTACAAAGTTGACTGATCTCGAATGCCATCTTATTAATTATTGTTACTGTGGCTGAACAGTACGGCAGCTATCTTGGCTAATGTTAAGTAAAATGAATAATCCAAAATGATAAACAATTTAAATGAACGATGGGTTACACCAGTTCCCGAATTTACTGCATATATCCGAGTGGTGTCCGTATCATGAAGCCCAACAACTTGTGCATGACCACAACCATTTTTAGGGTGTTTCTGTTAGGAGGACAACTCCAACACCTGAAAATAATGGGAAGAAATGAAAAAGATATCGGAAACGTATCATCTGGGGATTAAGAGATGTTTATTAATTCAGAATATGTTTGAAAGATCAAGCAAATTCTTTGGGTGGGTCTCCGAGGAGAAAGAAGATTCAGACAATTGAGCTCTGTTATTCTACCTTGAGCTAGTCTTGACATTGGCTGGTGGAACTTAGTTCAGTAGATTTGATTCTCATGTAACCAGTTCTAGGTCAGTTATCGTCTTTGGAAATATCGATACTTGGATTGATTATCACCAGATCCAAAATGGACAACTTTAACAGTCTTTATATAACTAATCAGAGTATGGGTGTGTGCTTGTGTGTGTGTGGTATGCTTAAAAGCAACTAAGACTATGAGGCAGTCATATATTGTGCATGTAAATTGCGTGTATTCTGAGGCCGATTTGCTAATTAAAAAAATCCCAGTTTCCTATAGAGCTAAACATGAAACCCTCGCCTGAGACCGACTAACTCGGCCACGTTGGGAATAAAGCCCATGCAAATTCCTCACGCCATTGACGACATTCGAACCCGGAGTGGGGAGGACGATGATTATGACCACTGTGCTACAGCGTTGACATCAGAGTAGATTAGTGAAAATGAGATCGTCCCCTATAAATTCCGCTTGAAAAATACACGGATGCCCGTACGATTCCCTAGGAGGATAGATAAATGTGGTCGATAGCAGGCAATCGTTCATTTGGCTGCAGCACAGAACGCTGAAAGGTGAGACGGAAAGTGAAATAGTAGATGCTCGAATCAAACAATCAATACCTGCTACTCTAGAAGAAAAACAAAGCAAAATATAAATGAAAAATGTTCGGCTATGCAAATAATTCGGCGAAACAATAGATCACCATGTATTTGGATTCGCAGTCACGAAAAGTTTTGCATATCTCCACCATTCTGCTTTTAAAGCAGTTGATTTCCCTGTAGGAGATCCACACCACTCGGGAGATCCCAGCTCTTCGGACAAACGTAATTGTAACAGGAAGTATTTTGCTTTTAATCGATGTAGCGATCGTTTTTAGCAAGGATTGGCGAAGAAGAATTCAAATACAAAACTGTGGTTCTACGTTTGAATGCAACTGAGGAAAAACGAAGAGATAAATCAAGTGAATTATTAGGTTAGCTCGTGTAACTTAATAATTCATCGCGTAACCTAATAATTCACCTACTCAAGTTGATTCCCATTCTGAGCTCGTACGGCACATATCACTTTAGGGCAGATTTATTTCCTGGGACACAAGAGGGAAAGTGATCAACAGCTTTGTGCCCAAGTTTATGGTATCCATTTTGGTGGAAATGCCGTTGACGTGTTAAGGAATATAAGAGAATCGTGTATACCTTCTGTTTTAGGAAATCCCCAGCCAGTAATTACAGGCGGTTTTTACTCTGGCAACAACTATACAGTAGCATACGTGTCAATGTGTTACGAGCGTTGTACGTTAGAACCACAGGACATCGCAAAAATATGACCGTGAGTTAGAACATAAAGTACATCTTTATATTTTAAACTTTATGGTTTTTTTTTTTTTTAGTTATGGCGTCCCCAAAGAGCCTATCAGAAGGTATGCTCGGTGGGGATACCGTAACACTCTGTGGGTACCAGCAATTCCTACTTTGCTATATGAATGCTCATTTGGAACAAATATGTTTTCAATTCCCATCGTAGACTTGGAGGTAGGGGTACTTTTTTCACGTGAAACTGTGGTTATTTCTTCACATGTAGATGCGTAGAAGTCAGCCTGTGAACTAATTTAGGTTTTTTGTTTTTTAATCCAGCAAACGTGCCAATTTTGTTTTTCGAACAAGGCTTCTGGAGCTCAATTTCCCCATTCGGTTTAAACACCATGCAGCTCCTACTGTACACAAGCAACCTACTCCTTACACGCACCCCAAAAACATTCTGCAAAGTGCTGGTATTCTTCCGATCTGAAACTCTACCTCACTAGACCTGTGCCTAAAAATGCACACAAGGGAAAGTTCGCTTAACCAATTTGCAAGTACAGGCGACTCAGAATAAAGCAGGTTCTAACCTACATCGAACAGAAGTGTCTTCTGTTGTTCTCCATTAGTAACTTCGAATCCACTTTATTTTCATGTGTGCGAATTTCGCTTTGTGTACAGATGACCTTAAAATGGCCATTTCTTCCAATTGTAATAGAATATTCAGTTAACGTCTAATGATGTCTCCAGACACTTCGAGTATCCGTACACGTGTTTAAACAACGCTAGTCTCGCCTTTTAACCGGAACAAGGTTGCTCAAATAACTTTTATCCCGAAGGGTCGAACATTAATTACCATCACTCTAAATGGACATCTTATAGCGAGTTGGACAATTAACTGTACTCTTCACCTCGCTGATAAAAAAAAAAAAAAACTCGGGGAATGTGAAGTTCAGGCAACATGTGGAAAAAAAATGCTCTTTCTAGAGTATAGACATAAATACCCAGGAGCCGATCTTATTGAAAATATCTTTATCAAAAGGCGTCTTCCTTTCGACTCAATATTCTTCTTAGTGCATTCAACAAGTGACTCTCAATCATGAGTAATTTCCCAAATATGGAAGTACTCATTACTGTAAATTATTTTAAAACCATTAAACCGTTATACGGATTTTAAATAATATCATCTAATAGCATTCTTATCAAAAACTTTGGCAAAATTTCAAAAAGACACATGGAACTTCGCGTCAACAACTTAATAACCAAAACCAATTTAATGTCTAAATAAGAGTATGGCTTGACGTCGTGGGCAAGCCATACTCTTATTATCACTGTCCTCCCCACACCAGATGAGGCCTGAGTTCGAATCCGGATACGCTGATTTTCATCCAGCAAACAAGCAAATCGACTGTAGAATTCACAAAATTTACAGACAAGATTTATTGAGGCCTCATAGCCGTAGTTACTTTGTCGATTAAAACACACATTTTATATATTTAATACAGATATAAAAAATGCGCCGTCTGGTGTTACAAGTGATGAACGTGTACAGCATTTTGTAAATGTACGCCAGAAAATCTTTAGTTGTTTCGAAGCATTGATATTCTTCATTAATGTGGGCAATCCTAATTACTTTTGAAGTTCAAGGTAATTAATTATCAGTCCTTGATGATGTAGAGCTTGGATGAAAACAGGCATCCATGCGTTCACCTTTAATTTGTTGCATAACTTGCTTTTAACATTCGAATGCATTTCACTGTTTCAGTTACGAATACTTCAATAGGAGAGGGAAATGCCCTCAAAAGGCTTTCTAGACGTACTTCGATTGCAAGCTCGTGCTTCTGGTGCGACAAAAGGATTAAACATGTGCATCCAGCTCACTGATTAGCTTTATGACTGGGCAATGTCGAAATAACTGAGCTCGAAGAGCCGTTTCCTGTATTGGAGATTCATAATTCAAATTTTGCGAGGGTATTCAATCACTTAATGACATGAGTCAGATGAAAAATAAAAGGGAATGGTACAGCCGCTCAGCCGAAGAAATATTCAACAGAATGAGAAAAAAATGACGTTCATTACGCTAATTATTCGTAATATCTGCGTAGGTAGAATATATCCTCAGCAATATTCCTTCTGTGATTATGATCCTTTGTTCGCATTCAGTACTACTAACTTTATTAGTTTAGTATGAGGGTGGCAGATGCTGTTTAAAAGAATTTTGGAATCTTAACTGACGATAAATAATTTCAGGATTATGGAATCGTTGATTTCCAATTGTCTACTGTAATCCTACCTTGGTACAGAATGCCAACCGTACTAATTCCAGCGTTCTCTCTGATTCTCTTGTGGATGAATTATTATAAGTAGCTTTCTTTTATTTGAGTTTTTGAAAGTCTTTAAATTCAAATTATCAGTAATATTTAGCATTTACAGAGTTTATAAACTAACTCCAAATGGAAACTCCTTTTACACTCACCTAGGGGGGGCGAGAAACGTGGGTGGAAAATCTAATTCACTGATGACAATGACAGGTGATCCCAACATTAATGGGCCACCAAATGACAAAACCAGTATCAAGACATACAACCACCGACATTTCTAATCATGCATTCCACCAGCTAACTTTTTGTTTATGGGCCATCACCTGTTAGAATTTAAATGAACGTCAGAGCGTAGCTAGATCCCCAAAGATTGTTCAGCGACTCATATTGTACGCCATTCTACAAAAATGTATACTTCTAAAAATCCCTACAGGGCGTAGCCATCGATGGAAAATTTCCCATTAACTCGAATTGTTTCGGCTAATTCGAAAAATATCTCTAACTCGTGTAATTCGAATTCGAGTTACATGGGTTCAAGATTTTTTTGTAATTAGATATATTTATAAGAGATATTTTTGGCTGGACTATTTCAAAGAGATTTTACTGAACTTGTTATGATTTTGATGGCCACTTCTAAATAAGTACTCTTCGAAAAATATAATCCTCCTCAAATGCTCTGTTTTCCTTAATATCACTAATAAATGGAACTAATTAAAAGTTGAGTTGCTGATAATTGATATCAAAGAACTGTGTTCCTTATTTCTTACTGAATTACTCTGCCAAAATATTGTCTGACCCATAATTTACACAAAATCCATTACTTCTGGTTACTGAAGTCCCACGTATTCAGGAAAAGATTCCTGAATACGTGATGTGAACTTCAACTGTTGAGACACTATAAAAATTCCCAGGAAAGGATTCCTGGGAATTTTTATAGTGTCTCAACAGTTGCATTATAATGGAGATCTTCAGGGGGCACACATACAAGCAGATAGCTCATCCCTACCAGATTCCCGATTGTGTGCGAACTCAGAAGACTTCAGCAAAGAGGTCAGGGACTGCATAACACAAAGTAATGCGAAGGTATCTCATCCGAGTTTTCTAAAGCGGTGTATTCAAAAGATGGGGCTAATCTTTATTCTAATGGTTGAAAATAGATGGAATAATTTGTCCATTGTTCATTGTGGAAAACTGACATTTAATGTGTACATCAATCTTTTTGGATGAATTTTTAGGAGAAAAGTTCTCGATTTTGAGAAATCCCAAGCCACAACAACACATCGAAGTAAACCGCTGTTTGGTCACTTTTGAATAATTCACGCAAAAATCGTGATGAATTTACCAACTTCGAATTTTGTATTCTGACAGATGGAATCGACCTGCTACCATCTAGCACATTCCAATAAATCCTTCTTCGCTAAGTATATCTCGCTTTACTCTCGAAAATGTGGTGCACAGATATGCAGCAATACAATGCATTCTCTTGAATCATTCCAGCTGTAAAATAACGGTGGCAGATGTCGATAGGAAAGAAAGGTTTAGAAGGAATCTATCTCCATGAAAGTTTTGAAGTTAAATTATTAATCTGAAAATGAAATTGCTTGGCTTTGCAACTGCTAACATAATTCCTTAATTTGTTGAATCCTCCACATAAAAAAGGACACTCTAGGATAAATCCTAAAGAACTGAGGTCGTTAATATCTGTATCTTGAGCAGCCCAAATGAATTTATTGTATAAGAAGAAAGGAACAGTAATTCCAGTGATGACAGCTACTAAAACGGTTGTATGAAACATGTACTTTTTGGTTTTAGGGGAAATCGCTGGGCTTACTTTCATCTAAAAGAAAAGTGGCTCTTTCGAAAGCCATAAAGAGAAACCCGCGCTCTTCGGCGATAACTCGAAATTATCTTTCCGAGAGTGATTCATTTCAGGTAGCCTACTGTATAAAAAAGCAATCTAATCCTTGGCTTTTGTATTTAGAGGTTATGAAAAAGTTTTGATTTGCTGAAGGTAACTCTAAATCTTCCTCTATCACGTGACATTTCACCATCCGCGTGCCTTGAGAAAAGTCGAACGTGTTTTCAAATATAACGTACCCAATATTACCCCCGATATCACGTGCAAAGTCCAGTACAGCACACAACAATGATTTATGATGGCACTTAAATGGATACGACAGGAGCATGGAAACACAGCAGAGGAAACATCGTGTTGCTAGGAGACCAACATCACAAGTAAGAGACGTCAACAGAACCACGTTTTAGTAAAATGGCATGCGCTTTCATGTTTTAATGTACCCTGAATTTCTTTTCCTTTTTTTTTTACTTCTTGATATCTGTCATATTAGAAGGAGAAGACGCCGAGATGAAAATAACATTGGAAGCCATTACTCACCTGAAGTGTCCCATATTGTGAAGTTAATCCTATAGTCTCCCATTTCGTACGTGGCTGTATACCGCTCGAAGCCAGTGGGAGTGTAGACCTGTGGATAAAGTAGATTCATCTTCAGCTACAGTCCAGTTAAATAGTGATGGGTAATTTCAAATGTAATTAATCGTACAGCTAAATAATTGATGACAATTTAATTAAAAATACAAATTCAAAACAGTTAAAAGGTAATTTTAGAAAATAGTATAATTAAGAATTGTTTTGGAAATAAAGAAAATTGAGTGCAGATTGAAAACAATGAAAAAAGTCCACATAAACATAAGTTCAGTTCTGAAGAGTTACACTAACCAAAATATGGTTATGGAGTTTTAAATGTTGAAAATAGTAAAACAGTAAGCAGACACATGTCTAGTAAAATGTTTACTCATACAAGGTAAATATTCACTTTTTATTATTATTTTTTACTATTTAAAATTTCATAGTCACTTTTTAAAATTCAAACAGCCATAGCTACATTCAGAATCGTCCACACACATGAACTTCTTTCGAAATTCCTCCGAAGTTCAAGGAATGTGACAGGAGAGCCCTGCAAAGAATCGTCTGCTCGCAACGCAGGCCGACGTTGTCGCAGCATTGGGACACATATCAGTGCGCCGTAATCTGCATGTATGGGTTATTACTGCCGTGCAGTTGTCAGCGAACCACGAATCACACTGACTAACGCCAGACGCTGTCTAGTTCGATGTAAGGCCTGCCATTATTGAACCGTAGACCAATGAAAAACTGACTTGTAGTGATGAGTCATCGTACATGGTCTGATGGTCGTGCCCGAGTGTGGCGGATGTCTCTAGAAAGCTACCTGCCGGACTGTATCGTCCCGAAAATAAAGCTTGGCGGAGGAAGCATGATCTGGAACTGTTATTCATAGTTTGGCCGGGACAATTGGCTTTTCTGGACAAGATGATGTATGCTGAGGTCTGTCTAAACATCCTCGACAATACTTTAACAACGGGCCTTCCCTGATGTGGGTGCACATCAGGGAAGGCCCGTTGTTAAATCAATGGATGAATCCATTGATTCTGTCTCGGAGAAGTATTAGGTTCAATGATTGCTTTCGTCCTATTCACAGTTATCCCTTTCATCTTGAAACTTCATCTCGCACTCAGTAAACTTTCATACTCTTTTGAAGCTGTTAATGGCCTTCGGGGAAAAACAACATGGTCGCTGCGTGATGCTTTTTTTATCTAATTTTGTTTAGTGACTCCTGTTTTCAGTGCCATGTGTTACAGTACGTTAGGGCCCTCACTCATGAACCAAGGGGCCAATTTATTAGCTACACTAACTAATAGCGGATAGGTCCCGCTTTAGTAGTTAACATTCTGGATTCTTTGTGATATGGACTCCAAGAGATGCTGGAGAGTGCCACAGGGTTGTTAGTTCCTTGTTAATTCAATTGCTTCCCACGATTGTAACAAATTGGGTGATTGTGAATCTCAACTCCAAATAGCTGGTTCCATCTTATCCCACAAATATTCAATTTGATTAAGATAATCAAATCTCTGGTAAATGGGTAGCCACCTCAGTAAGCAGAATTATTGGAACCAGTTCTATATAATTCTAGCCTTGTGACATGCCTCATTTTGTTAGAAAACCAATTCATAGATGGATACGCATCAGTCATGAATGGATGCACTTAGTCGGAAACAATTTCAGATAATCTGTAGCATTCAGATGTTAATCAGTTATCACGAGGGAGGGGAGCTCTACGTGCGCCAAGTTAACTCTCCTCACACCACCATCAAGATGTATTATTGACACTTTGCAGGTAAACTGCAGCCATTATCAATCCACTGCAGGATCAAAGCCTCCTCAATGATTCCTGTTGAGGGAAATCCTTTGGACCTATCCTTTGCAGGATAGGTCCATAAACTCGTGCTGTTTTCACCATATGCTGGTTCTCTCAACAGTAACCGATCAAATAACTGTGCTGTTATTTGACTAACTGTAGCCTCTCTGTTATACTGCACGTCTTGTCAGCCACTATTAGTCTCTTCGCAATAACTAGCTATTTCCGTTGGCCGAATGTTATTTAACCAATCTCGATTTACCAGAGACACGCGCTAAATGCACAGCAAGGCTGTAGTTTGCGAAATGCTCATACTGGGACGACTCTCATGACACTTTCAAGGTCACTTAAATCTTTTGACTTTCCCATTCCGGCACTGAACTGCACACATCTTCATGTCTACTAGTCTTATATTGTACAGCAGGGACAGGCGATGCTGTCACCGAAGAAGCACTCCAATTCTTACAATGGGTAGGTGCCCTTCCCACACTGGGTGCGAAAGACCCGAGTTCGAGTCTCGTTGATGATGGGAGGAATTTTTATGGGCCTTTTTCACAACGTAGCTGAATTAGTCGGTCTCAGACGAGAGTAGGATGGATGGTTTTTCCTCCTGAAAACTGTTTTTCTTTCATCAAACGGAAAATCGACCACAGAACACGCGCAGTATGGCGTTAGTCGCTAATGCTCCTAAAACCCAACTACTACAACAATATGGACGAAATATCTAATGGAAGTCTTGGCATCGAAGTTTTATTGATGTTACATGACAGGTGGTAGTTGAACATCTCAGTGGGATACCCTTCACGTGGCATACACCCCAACGAAAATTAATGTCCCACTATGCCCGCTTTAAAATAGCCGGTGTCAAATGAACAATTTTGATCCTGTTCAATTCATATAAATATGCTAGTAATGGTAAGGATAAGCCCGGATCCTTTAACCAAGACACAGAAGAAACTGTGCAGTGGTGTTCAGAGTGGAGGATGGCAGAGGCTATAGAATTTGGCAACGTCTTTCAACCAACCGATTTGGAAAGTTTTCAATCGTCGAAATCCACTGACATGAAGCGAAAGATGGGAATGCGCCATTTTAAGATTTATGATCTGCGTCTTCTTTGGTGATCTATAATGGAAACTTCAAAATTGAATTATGGTCAAATCTGTAGTGGCGATATGTCAACAATATTTAAGGGTTTGTGAAGTATAGTTCGTCACGAGTCTTTATGATCAAAATTCTTGTTGCAGTCATAAGTAGAATATCTGTTAAGAGGCAGCTTTTTAAATGGCGTGCAAAAACTTGTGGTGCTTGAAGACTTTGATTGATTAAAGAGTAAATTGCGGTGCTTTCGGTCTGCTCCAATTAAAGTTGCCTTTTGCTATTTAAATATGAGAACTTACCAGTCATCAATAGAAACTTCCAGCTGCGGTTTTTAATTAGTATTTGGCGTGTCCTCCGTAACACCGTAGTTATTTTGCCATTTGTCGCTCATTTTGTTTCGAATTTCGTTTGGAGAATTCTTAAGGGCCTTTTCAATCAGAGCTTTAGTTGCGGATCTCGGGCGTTGGGACTGGGATTATTTCAGGTTTTTCAACACGCGAAACATGCAAATTAATTTGTGAAAACACTTTTCCACGAACATATTCCATAGCAACTGAGTTCAAGATTCAAAAGTTGGTAAAACAACAGCGAGTTATTCTGGGCTTTTCACCCCATAAACTTGCAAATAAGCCCTTGAACGCTCGCTGCTGTACACAAAAAATACAGATATGAGCAACAAGCTCCTTTTCCGATAAGATAATAATTTGAAAATTTTCTCCTCAAAGCAAATTGTACAGGTTAAAACGATCGTGAATTAGATTCAGTCACTTGGTGTTTACTTCGCAGAACATTGAGAGGGTACTCAATAATTGTACAGAAAAATGACAGGAAATGTAGTTTAAAAGATGGACATGTCGAAGATGGAGTGAGGAAGATAGATGTCTAGTTTTTTGTGTACGCTGCTTGCATCGTTGCTGATGGGAAATGAATAATGTATATGTAAATCTTCTCCGGTGGGAAAGAGACCATCTGGAGAGTATTCACTACGCCCACTTCGTAATTCCGCTGTCACCTGTTGGGTTTCACGCGGGGTTCAGAAAGAAACATTAAAGAAACGCACTAAGATGTCTTTAGTCTGTGTTGTCATTTGCATTAAAGTGCTTTAGGTGTTGATTGATGTTCATCTTAGCTGGGTGATATTAGGCGGGGAGAATTGGATTTTTCTAAGGACAACGAAATCGTCAAATATCCCGGGACAGAACGACTACAATGGCGACAAAAATCCCGGGACAGCAACGGAAATAGTGGCGATAAAAATTCTCAAGGACCTTAAAAGCAGCGCCTAAAACGTCTTCACAAAGAGTTTGTGAGCTGGATGAAAAATCTATCTCACAAAAACTTTCACTTAACATTGTGAAGTACCATTGTTTTTGTCTTGTAAAGTACGATTTTTAAAAGTTCCATTTAACAAAATTCTGGATAATGCAGATTTATAAAAAAATACGGATTAAATTTAAATATAAGCGAGTTTCAATCTTTTCAAAAGAAAAGTTTATAAATACGAACGTTGTTGTTCGATGAAACTTAAAGCAAATTGGCGTCCACAGAAGACATTCGCCTTTGAGAGAATCAAAAGCAATTGAGTTTTGTTCATTGTAAGATAGCTCCCCTTATGAATAGAATATTTTTTGTTTATGATTGATCCTACCAATATTGGAGATAGTTTCTGAATTGAAACTTATGACAATTCGGATTAGACAATGAGAAAAATACTTTTAAAGTAGGGAAAATAAATCTTATTAGAGACAATAGTAACGTTTATCTTAACCGGATGGATAAAAAAAACCCAGAAGTAATACCCAACCGAGAAGCCGACAGCAGTCAGGTTCGAATAAAATAGAAAGACACCGGGCAAATGACACGGAAAAATGAAAGACACTGGGCAAAAAAAAAAAAGTCGAATTCCTAGATAGCTGGAAAGGAGGCCAAGCTTGTTAAATCAAGCATAAGGAACCGGATTCGCCTCCTGCACCGCATTATTTCCCCAGACAAGCGAGCTTCATTCTGTCGGCTGCTTTTCCCGACCCTCATCCTTGGAAATCAATATCCGAAAGAGCGATGGAAACAAGGTGAGAGTCCAACGTTCCCCACAACACGACCGATTTATCGGCACACTCATGCAGAAATCCATAATACATTACCTTCCGTAGAAACGCGGTGCCCATTTCCCTCGTGACTGCAACGTACCGTAGGCGGAAGAAACGCTATTTCAAGCCCAGGTGCATTCAGTGGGATCAAACTTTCTCCCACTCCCACCGCTGTGTAAATTCTACCAAGTCCCACGCCGGATTGTTTGAATGGGAAGGGAAGGATTAGGGGGAAAACCGAAAGGGTAAAAACACGCTTCTTATTTGACAGGAAACAAATCAGATGCCCGTAATATTGGAAAGACAGCGCTCTTCTCCCACCCACTTATCATTTTTGCCTATTATAGCAACAAAAGCCAACCAGATTTCAGAAGCGCAATCTCCAGATAATATATTTCAAGAATTGACAGCCATTACAAACAATAGTTTAGGGGACAGATCGTCTTGAAATCCAAGAGCTTCGTACCACTGAGGCTATAATATTTAATATTAAAATCATTTACCCAAACATATTTACTAATACTAAGATTTCGATTTATTTTACAAGAATTTAGTGATTGATGATAAGAGTTTTAATATCAATCTTTAATGCAAATTTTAAGTACGTATGGCTTTTGGAATAATGGAATTTTATTGGTTGATTTAAATTGAAATTAATGAGATACAGATAATTTTTTGTCTGCATTCCTTCAATTTTTTGATTGAAAAATTTACACAAGGATTGCCTGCCTTCAGCCCACCAATAGGAATACGCCTTCAATCTTTTGCTTGCTGATTGGCAACTTGACTAAGTAATAACAACCTCCTGTGTCTTATGCGATTCCTTCCTGTATTTACTACATACCGCTGGTGAGCTTTCGTTCTTAGCATGAGGGAAAATACTGTTCCGATGGAGAAAATTACAGTTACTTTCCAGGGCGACAGCCCATCATGTGCGGTAAATTGGATGGGTTAAAATCTGAAAAAACGCTGAAGGTTTTTTCCAGCATTACCATATCTAAAATTTCCATTTGAATGTACCAGCTATACTGCGGAACTGTGAGATCCACATGGCTACAATAATCCCATTTCTCATTGTCGATTTACGGACTCGTTTAGTGCAACAGAATCTTTACAACGAAATAAAAAGGAACTACACACACAAATCGGACGGATATGGATTATCCGAATACCTTGAAGTTAAATGAGGATACGCAAGAATGTTTTTCTTTGATTCTGGCCATGCTGAGATCCTGGAAAATGAGCGCATAGATTTCGCCGCTGAAACTTCAATAGATCTCATCGATCCTTGTTTAAGTTATTTGGTATACGTGTTGTCTTATGTAAGGCTGCCCCTAAACGTTAATTCATCTCCTCCGTGGTTCTCTGTGATGATATACAAAACTCTGTACATAAAGGTCAGAAATTATTGTAGTGCTATGTTTATGTAGCGTGTGTGTTGTTAAGTTGTTTCTGGGTACTTACCTACCAGGAAGGCTTCTTCCCAGTACCTATCCACGCCACGAGGAGGTGGGTCCAACTATACACGTACTAAACTAAACGTAATATTACCAGCACCCATAGGAAGAAGCGCAAGTCGTATGGGTGCAGCAGTCTCCTATAATCACGTGCAGTGGTGAATACCACAAGGAATCCTGCATCCACTAAATAAAGTGTAATGCCAGTGGATGCCATAAGTGCCTGTACCCAGGAAGCCCAAATCTGGGTACAAGCAGATGAAAATCCCATCTCTAATAAACTGGAGACCAGAAAATCCTGCCCCCGAAGGGACTAGCATACAAAAAAGCATGTTCATAAAAAGATTCTTCCCTATTAGACCAAACCATCTTTTGAAACTCTTCCACAAGTGCCTTGAAGCTGGGAATATCCCTGTTATTTGTAAGTCTGCTCTCATTAAAATAATCCCAAAACCAGGTATGATTTAGAATCACTTGTGTGATCCTAAATCATACAGGCCTATCGCTTTATTATCCAACTTAGGCAAGTTACTAGAAAAAACTCATGGTATGCAGATGTAATCAACTTCTTTTGGAAAATATATTCAGATGGATTTAAGCCTTGTTGTAATTGTGAAGATGTGTTTTTTAAATTGAAAAAAAAAAAAAAAAAGTTAATTGGTATCTCTACTTACAAATAGACTGTCAGTTTTTGTTTTAGAAGGCGCCTTCGACAATGTGTGGTGGGAGAGTGTCCTCGTTATTCTAGACGTCTTCCTTCTGTTAAAAAGACCCTTCCTTCTGTTAAAAAGTTACTTTGCTGAACGTACTGTCCACATTCAAACCAAAGATCAATCGGTATCTAAAGCTGTTTCTCAAGGGTGTCCTCACGGTTCCATTCTTGGCCCCCTTGTGTGGAACGTCGTCCTTGATGATTGGTTGTTCTCTCCTCTAACACGGTCAATGCGCAAATGATTGCCTCTTGCTCACAATCTTTCCTTTCCATCTTGGCACATGGTAACTCCAGGTCCCAATTGGAACAATGGGCTAACTCTTTACTCGATAACTTGCTGGATTGGACTCTGAAAAATAAATTAAGTTGTCGCCACCTAAAACCAAGGTGATGAAATTTCATTGTAAGCTAGACCACAATAGACCTCCGGTCTATTGTGGTCTTGGTATTTTGATGAAAAATATGGTCTTGGTAAGCATCTTGGTATTTTGATGAAAAATTGTCATTCTTACCATACATCCAGAATCTTTCTAAAAATGTTAACTTTTACGGCCATGTTATTTAAAAGAGATTTTCAATAACATTTAAACGAAATATTTTGCTAGCTTTCCTTCGAACTTGTAGAGCAGTTTCCATTGCATCTTTGTAGAAACAATCGCAGGCTTATTACCACTGTATCTGACGTACAAAAGGCTTTGTTTACTATATTCGTAAAGGATATTCTCTAACTTTTTTCCGAGTTGACCCATGATCTCACTGCCGATCCAAAGAATGAAAAAGCGAAACGTTGGACTGAGCTACATAAAAGATGGCAAGTGAAATGGAATTCCTCGACCAAAGGAGCGGTGACCGGATGTTTTAT
Organism: Mastigoproctus giganteus; assembly: GCF_048544385.1. Taxonomy (NCBI): domain Eukaryota; kingdom Metazoa; phylum Arthropoda; class Arachnida; order Uropygi; family Thelyphonidae; genus Mastigoproctus; species Mastigoproctus giganteus. The sequence continues at coordinate 99,000,729 of NC_143575.1, forward strand.
ACCTGCTATTAAATTCACTACCTCAAAAGGTAATCAGTTTTGGTTCTACCAAGCCTTGTTACATCATACATTTTAACTAGTCATGGTTCTTTGAAGGCTCGTCTTCTTCAATTCAATCTAGCTACATCAGATACCTGTTTCTGCGGCGCTTCTGAAGACTGGATTCATGTCTTATTCTTTTGCCCCGTTTACCAAGATTTAAGACAAACATTATCTAGTACAGTGCATAATTTCTCTCCTGGAAATGAAAGATATCTTATTGCAAATCAAAATGCCATCTCAGCTCTACAGGATTTGCCACACAGGTTTTCAACAGACGACGCGGATTACTACATTTCCTTCTGTACTCAACTACTTTTACGACCCTCCTGCTGTAGAAGTTCAGCTTTATTTATTTGGGCTTCATTATTTCCCTAGGATAGTGTTAACCTTTTATTATCTCTGTCTGTTTTTATTTTTCCCTTAATTATTTTATTTGTTTTCATTAATAATAATTATTTTAACATTTTATCTAATTAAATTTATTATTATTATTTTTTCTTCTTTTTGAAAGTTATTGATATAAAGAATGATCTGAAGTAATGGAAATGCAGCATCCATAATAAAATACAAGGATTTATTGTGGCTTGACAACGGCTATGTTACACACGCAACCAACCTACTTGCATCTAAATGCTGTTGTTGTTGGGTTTTAGGCGCATCAGTTACTTGGACCATATTGAGACATTATGTATTTTGTCTATACAAGTTCACGGGTCGATTGTCATGTTATGTGGCTTGAAAAATTCAAAATTACTCAAGAATTACTCAATCCAGAAAGCCCATAACAATGGCTAAAACAGCACCGACTGAACAGGTCTTTAGAAATTCCTCCAATCTAAGACGAGACTAGAACCCAGACCTCTCCAAACCAAACGAAAAAAAAAGCGCAAGTAATCAATGAAATGATTATCATGCTGGAAAAAGCCAGTCCATTACTGTATATTATAGTAATGGAAAGTTTTCGAGAAGTGCCGCTAATAAATGTGAAGACCTCTGAAAGTTGCAGAAGATATGTTGTACCGTGATTGGTACAACATACCACCAGGATTGGGTTTGCAGATCTGCGATAGTCTACCCACTACTAGACCAATCTGTGGTGGAGGATTCAAATGCCGGATATGTCGATGCCCGTAATCCCAGAGATGATTTGTGGGATTCATATTGAGTGAATTCGGCCTCCAAGGTAGCACATAGAAGTTACTTTCTTGTTCGGAGAATCATTCTCGAACAATACTGGCAAAGTGGCATGGTGCATTATCCTGCTGGAACGCACCTGTTTCATCTGGACGACAATAACAGAGTGTACCTGATCAGCCGCAACGGATAGATAGACGTGTATAGTATCTTATGTAGGACGGCACCTGAACGGATAGGTAGTTTTTATCATTCAGAATGCAGCATAAGAGTATGACGGCTCCAAGGGATTCACAGGAAGGCAACCCCCATTGTAAGACAATGCCACCTCCTGCTTGTTTCTGTTGGAGCAGGACATTGGAGTGATTCTTCTCAGTAGTTTGTCGCCGTACCTTCTGTTTGGATCGTCGTCTGCCAGTTGTCCCCTGGTTAAAGTCCATGGCCGTTCCACCGTTTTCCGTCTATCGACGGGCACAAGTCGGGACATCCTACGTTCACCAATGACTGCTGTCTGTGGGAGTGCGATGGTCATAACCACTATACTACCCGCGAGGGCGCTGTGCAGGAAGTAGAAATGTGCTACAGGACAGTGTAATAGTAGACGTGGTAAAGAATCTACATATCCATTATGGTCTCATTGAAATCACACCCCGATGGATTAAATGCCTCTTCGAAACTGACCCTATCCACGGCGAATCCCTTATCACTAGACCGACATCATTCGACAATGCATGCGTGGTGTTGGTCCGCCATATTACTTTTTTTGTTCATAATGACATTACATTTTTGTTGACCCTTTTTTTTTTTATTATTTCTTCGCATATTGCACGAATGATACGCGCTCTGATGTTACCATCTCCAGGTTAACAGCTTTGGACATGCAAAACAGAATTTAATCATGTGACCGAAGTAAAACAAAAGCAAATGGAGACAAAAAAACAGATCGCTGGTAACCATGCAGTTTCCAAAACAACTTCTAAGCTGAAATGATTCACGTAACATGCACGCAAGCGGGCAAAAAAGAAAATAATTGAAGGCAATTTAGCTACAAAAACATCCAAGATTTAGAGCTAAGTAACCTTCCTTATAGTTACCTATCGGGTTTTATTCCAATGTAAACTATAAACTTAATTACAAAATTCGTTTACAATTTAAAAACGGATGTTTAGATCTGAGAAAAGTTTTAAAAGTTCTTGAAGGAAATTGGAGATGCAATTATAAAAGAAATGAGGGTTAATTACTTAAGAGGAGAGTTGAGAGAATCTCTTAAACAGAAGAACAGTGTCTCGGAAATAACGCCACATTTTTAAGTGCAAGTTTAAAGGATGCTGTTAGCTGATTTCTTTTGAGGTAAGAGAGATTTACAGAAACTTATCAGCTAAAGTTGTAAAAATGCATGCAAAAAGAAATGACAAATTTAAGCAGTGTTAATATATTCTTTAATTTTAGTCTGAATTTAGTGATTTCGTCTTGCGATGAAATTCAAGTGAAATCGATTAAAAACGTCCATTTTTATTTGAAAGAACAAGATTCTAAATTAACGAAAGCTGCAATTTTCAAAATAAGTTTTTTGTTCTTAAGTTTTATCGGTTTCTATGGAGTATATTTGTATGATGATTCCAAATACTAAAGGTTGTTGACATTACTGGTACGGGAAATGGCTTGACATTTGCGATGTGCAAAGATTTTAATTTTAGTTAATTTTCAAAAAGTAGACGTATGGAGAGATTTTCTGGAGAACGAAAATAAAGGAACGATTGAAGACAAAAAATGGCTTTTTTAAAGTCTGGAAATGAACGGTGCATTGAATACCGGCTAATTGATGCACGTGTTAAATCCGAATTTGTGCATAAACCGCTTTGGAAGAAAGACGTGGAAGTACAGATGGCAAATGAGAAGGAATTTCGGTGGAAATATCTGCAGAAAACGTCATTCAGCTAAAACTGAAGGTTTGAGAGATTTTATTATTCACAGGAAGATTTTAGATGCAATATATTGGTTTAAGCCTGTGTCCCATCTTAGAGCAGATTATGTCTGAACAAGCGCTGATTTTATGTTACATTGATTCAACAACCACAGTGGCTCCCCAAAGAACCCATCCTTCCTGAGATCCGCTACTTATGGAGATTAGAAGATCCACTTATTTAAAACAGCAATCCGAACAAGTACGTGAGAAATGCAAATCAAAGGTTAATCTGTTCTATTGTAATGCCAAACAAGTTGAGCTTGGAGAGTGACCAGGAAAATTGGAATCTAAAGACAAAATAAATAAATAATCACCGAGTTGTAACTTGCGGTCTGAATGGCAGTTGACACTGTCTATGTACTTTGGTGGGTGGTTGATGGGGGAAATAACACGAGTCGAGTGGTTGAATTTGCCTGATATTCAATTAGGAAAATAATTTTTGCTATATCGTTGGTGACAGCAGAAACCTCAGCAGCTTTATTGGTTTGTTAATACAATTGAAGAAATGGATTTCTGTTGAAGTTGTGAACCAAGAAAGTTATTTCACCGTTTGGGAAATTATACTGGACAAAACCGAAGTTCAAGGAACGTCAAAGTTCCCTGTTAAGGAAGAGATTAAAAGAGTGATAAGATGGACAAAATTATTTTCTGTAGGAAGTTAGAAAAAGCATTCAGATTGACTGCTGCCTGATGAGGAATTCCGAAACACACGCTATCAGCTTTAAAAGGAAGTGATATCGAGAAACACAGAAAAGCTAGATGAGTAATGGTTGAGGAAACTGATAGACGAAATTCAGTTTGAAAAAAATAAATAAGTGGAGGTAAAATTAAAAGATAGACGGAAATGAACTTCCTTGAGGTTAGAATTCACAACGCTTTTTTAAGTGAAATGGAAAGTTTCGATGGAGTTATTTTTTTTTCTTGCCGATTAGGTTGCTCTATCGATCTGACTCTTCACGATCCATTGAGCTAAAAGTTGAGAGGACATCTGAAGTAGAACGCAGTAATGAGTCTAATCATCCACACAAAATAAAACAGGAGTTACCTAAAAATTGCGGAGGGAATCAGAGTATTAAAGTATTATTATCGAATAATGGGTCCCCAAGTAATTTAGTCAACAAGGCCATGGAAAAATATTTTAACAACAAAATAATACAACTCACGATATGGATTACAAAAGAGAAGTAGTAATTCCGTACATAAAAGGTATTGACAAAAACTCAGAGAAGATTCTGTGAAAAGTATGGACTTAAAGTGATTTTTAAGCCGATTAATGAGATGGGGAGCTGGTTTAAAGATCCTCACCCGACCAGTGGTATTAATTAAATTATGGGCATTAAATTAAAACAAACATGTACATTTATTATGTGGCAAGGTAGGGATGGGAGAGACCGGGAGAAAATTTCAAACGGGCATAATGAACACAACAAAGGAAACACTATAAATTCGAATTGGCTGGACGTGTGCTGAAATGCGTTCAGGCGTATAGTTATAGGAACTTTTTTGATAGTAGGGAGAGGAAAGAGACTTGGAAAAACAAAAATAAGAGAAGCCTTTTACATTAAGAAAAATTTAAACAGAAACAAGGGAAAAATAGGGGATTTATGGAATGTGTCTTACAGCACTGAAATTAAGTAGGCACTAATGGAGCATGGTTGAGGGGGATGGGGAACGAGATGCTATGAAAATGGTCGACATTGGAGACATCTCGTACAACGTGATGATAGGAGTTAGAGAAAGGTCAATTTATAAACCTTATTTGGTTTCCTTATGCATGCGAAGAATTAAAATTATTATTATTGTGGTATATAAAGTCTTTGAATAGTTCATTTCTTGCTTCAATATTTTTTTAGATTGCCAAATTGGATCGATATGCGAACTCAATGTAAATGAGTTGGTATATCGATTCAACAGTCATTGTCCCCTACTACACATGACTGCTACAGACGTTCAAGTTACTTTTTTGTACTATGCGATCCCAGCCAGCTTTCCTGGAAACTCCGCAACCTATTTACAATGCTGTACCACTGAACAACGTTGATGCACAATTATCTTAGATTCCTTCGTAGAGGGTCAATTCATTCTCAATTTTATGTCCGAGTCTCAATGCAATACCATGAAGGTATCTGACACTATAAAGTTCCAACAAAGTTGTGATGATTTCCAAGGGTCCAAATGACACTTGCAGGTCCACCATCAAGATTCAAAATCATGAATACAAGTCAACTTTTCCTCAAATCTGAAGAGTCCCTGTAGTAGAACAGTAAAAAATAATACCTCAATCAATCTCCAAGTGCAGGTCCTAGAACCACAGTAGCATCACAGGTCATCCATAGAGGAATCAACCACAATGCAATCCATGGTTATATCGTTTAGAGTAAGGACCGAGAAGGTTGTTGTTACTATTTACATAGCGCGTCAACAACTAAAGCTATATTGCGCTGTGTGTGTGTGTGTGTGTGTGTGTGTGTTATATCTGTATAAGCATATCCCTTGACCAAGTTGGTTGTTGTGCGGCCTGAAAAACTTGCAATAACATACTAAGAAAGCTTTTCTCTTTTTGTGAGATTGGCCGGGTTAAAGAGACATTTAAGAATTTATGCATTCTGTACTGTCAAGGAGGATACCAACAAGGTATCCTCCTTGACACTATCGGGAAGGTTCAATCTTATTTGTTATTCCAATCATAGGATTTAGTATGAAGGTAGAGCAGAGGCCTGTAATCGGACATTTGCTGAACGAAATTTCAGAATAATTCTCTGTTGGAAACATTGATTTATAGGCAGTGTACCGCATTCAAAGTTGGGCGTGACTCAATGAACAATCTCCTCCATTCTACATGACGAACTTAGCATTAGCATTAGTAGAGGCATTTGATGCAAGAAAGCAAGCTTATGCAGCATCAGCCAAAAAAATAAAAAAATAAATAAATAAAATAAATAAATAAAAAATAACCACTTCCACTTCACCCCTCTGTTCGTTCGAAATACCTGTCCAGCTGAGCCTTAAACTTATTTAGGCTATCAACTTCCACGACAAGGGATGGAAGTCTGTTCCACCAACCAACCACCCGCTGGCTAAAGGCAAATTTTCGCACGTCTATCCTACATCTGTCTTTCCTCAATTTGAATTTATGCCATCTCAGGTGATTATTCTGAGCAAGAGGAATACTCCCATCACAATTGAGCATGCTCAAACCATTAAAGGCTTTATACACCTCTATCAGATCATCTCGCTGGTGCCTAGTCTCCAGACACTGTAATTTGCAAAACTTAAGCCTTTCTTCGTAAGAGCACCCCTTTGTTCCATTCACTAATCTTGTTGCCCTTCTCTGTACTCGTTCCAACAACTCTACATCCTCCTTTAAATGAGGCCTGTATACAGTACTCTAGGTTTGGCCTGACCATTGCCTTATACAAGGGAATAATCACCTCCTTATCCCTGCTATAAACATTCCTATATATCATCGACAATATACCATGAGCTACTCTTGCAGCCCGTCTGCACTGCTCAGAAAACTTCATATCTGCCTGCACAACCACCCCCAGGTCCCTTTCATTCTCTACCACTGTCAGTGTAGTACCACAGAGTTGATACGTTGCTCTGGGGTTGCTGTTTCCCATGTGTAGTACTTTACATTTGTCAATGTTAAACTTCATTTGCCAGCTCTCAGCCCATCTGCTCAACCTTTCCAGATCCTGTTGCAGCAGCATAGTGTCAGTAGTGTCCTTGACAACCCTGCCAACCTTCGTATCGTCTGCAAACTTGGATATTAGGCTTGATATACCATCATCAATATCATTTATAAATACAGAAAACAATAATGGACCCAATACTGAACCCTGAGGGACTCCACTAATAACATTAGTCCACGATGAGCAGTGTCCATTGATTAGCACTCCCAGTCTGCTCCCCCTCAACCACCCCTTTATCCATAACAGCAATTTGCCTCCAATGCCACACTGCTCCAATTTGTGCAGCAGTCTTCCATGTACAACAGTATCAAAAGCCTTTCTAAGATCCAAATATATGATGTCAAAGTTATTCCCTGCATCCAGTTCTTTTGTGACTGCATCATAGTATCCAATCAAATTGGTCAGGCAAGACTTCCCCTTAACAAAACCATGCTGTGTCCGAGCTATAACTGAAGTCTTGTCTAGATGATCCTGCAGTGCTTCTTTAACCAGTGCCTCCATTAATTTTCCGGGAACAGAAGTTAAACTCACAGGTCTATAATTACTTGTGTCAGCCTTTGATCCTCCTTTGTGAATTGGGGTCACATTTGCACATCTCCAGTCCATGGGTACCTCCCCTGAGTCCAAGGAAGCTCTCATAATTATGGCTAAGGGTTTGCTGCCTCCTTTAATATAACTGGATAGATCCCATCCACCCCAGGTGCCTTTCTTGTGTTTATCTTCAACAATTTCTACTCCACTTTACTCTCAGTTATTACAAGATTCTCTAGCTTACTGCCAGAGTTGAATACACCTCTGGCATTCCCCTCGCTGAATAACTCCTCATGTGTGAATGTCGATGCAAAATATTCATTTAGTTTGTTAGCTACCTGAGCAGGATCATCAACGGTGGACCCATCGATATCAAGTGGACCAATCTGATTCATCCCCTTCCTTCTAGAGTTTACATAAGTAAAGAACTCTTTGCTGTTTTTCTTTGCATCCCTTGCCAAGGATTTCTCGTAATCTGCCTTCCCCTGCCTAACCTCCTTTGTAACCTGGTTGCATATCAACTTGTATCTATCATAGGCTTCTGTGTCATGTGTTAATTTGTTAGTATCCCATGCATTTTTCTTCTCTGCCATATGCCTCATTAGTTCATCTGACATCCATTTTGGCCTAAACCTTGAACAATATTTCTTAGTTGGTATGTAAAGCCTAGTAGCTTCCAAGATAAGTTCTTTGAATGCTTCCCATTTTTGCATTTGCTGTTGGTAACATCATCAGTTGGTCCCACTGTATAGAATTTAAATACTCTCTCAGTCCATCGTAGTCCCCTTTACGAGAGTAAAAACATTTCCCTTTACCCCTGATGGTAGTTACCTCTTTGAATAAATCCCACTTCAGCACACTGTGATCACTGCCACCTAGTGGTTCATTTATCTGCAGATTCTTAATGCATGAAGAATCACTACTGATAATCAAATCAAGAGTATTACTCCCTCTAGTTGCCTCCCGAACATGCTGATGTAGAAAACAATCATCCAATAAATCCACAAAAGCCCTGCTAGTGTGTGAGTGACCATCCCCCAAATTCCAGTCAATATCTGGGAAATTAAAATCTTCCATTATAAGACTCTCTGATTTACTGGCCCACTCTATTTCCCTGTACAGTTCCTTATTATACTCATCAGAGTCATTAGGCCTATAGCACACCCCTACTCTCAATTTTGATCTCCCAATGCTTATGTCATACCAAACTGACTCAACACTGCACTGTCCACTGTCTTCACTTCCTTGGATTTTATGTATTTCTTAACTAATAGCATAACCCCTCCTCCCTTCCTTATCCAGTCTATCCTTTCTGTAGACGTTGTACTCCACAAATTCCAGTTCTGCATCCCTTATATCTGTGTGACACCACGTCTCTGATATCCCAACAATATCTGCCTTTGATGTTTTGAGCAATACCTCAAATTCATCTACTATACTCCTGGCATTGGTGTACACGCAAGTATACATGCACCTGTTCTTTTTCTTAGTTACCCTAACGCAACCCATGTGTTTACTTGTACCCCAATGATTCCCAGCAGCCTCTGAAATATCCTGCATCTTATTTTCCAGGCTGCTGCTCATTCCAGTAGAACTTATTCTGGATAACCGCTGTATTTTCTGTACTTAATCTATCAATATCAGTCGGTAATGCATAGATGTTCATGGCTGTCATATATGAAAGTTACTGAAGGTAAACTGCTTAGAAGGATAATAATGTAGTAGTTATTAAATTATATTATGTACTAACGAGACACTTCACTTAAAACCGTACTAACCTCAGTATTGATAGTATCCTTGAACTCATATCAGTTTTAATTAAAGCAAGACATTTCCGCTTAATGATGAAATCTATGAGCAGATACACGGGCTCCAATGGGCTTAGGCATTTCTGCCCCACTTTCAGAAATATATTTAGCAACAGTCGAAGATAAAATTCTCCAGCCATTCCCATCTGGGATTAAATCGGATATCGATAATCTCCTAAATAAATTTAACTCTGTTCACAACAGACTAAAATACAAATTAGAATTAGAAAAAGATAACTAGAATTTATAGGGAAAAAACCAACACACAGGAAAATTCTTACATTTTAATTCCCACCATCCATTTACCATAAAGAAATCAGTATTATAATACATCATGTAAAATACATCCATTCTCAGGAAGACCTAGCGATTGAATTACAATATCTAACCAAAACGTTCGTAGACAGGAAGTATCCAAAACAGGCTGTAATGTTGGCTATATAGGCAGTACCACCACCAAATATGGATCATCGACAACGTCAAACACAAGAGTCTATTACCATTTTAATAGTTTTAAAACTAATAAATTCAACGCAGAAACATGTACATTCATATCATCATAATCCGTTAATAGATTCAGCCATTACATCGATAAAAGTAAATTCTAATTATAGGATATTGCAATACGAAGCTTTGGCCATTTACGTTTGGCTTTATTTTAATCATTAATGTAATTTAACTTTAATTCTACATCACCTTCTTTATAAATTATGTGATAAACGGTTCAAGAGGTAGGTACTGAACTATTAAGCTTTGGATATATTTCAATATACGGGTACTATGAATTATACCAACAAGACATTGGCTAAAGATAAGCTGCCTCACTAATGAGCCTCAAAATTCAATACTCAGTCATTCTGATTCTGTAGCGTGGATGGTCTACATAGCTCACTTCTCTGCCGAATCTCCGGGTAATCTCAGTAGTTGTCTGGACTGGCACCCGATCAATCAAAGGGGCTAACCTCAGTCACGATCGCTGAGCAGAAGCAAATTAATGTCATCAATTCTCTCAAGCCCTCAAAGACAGTGGTAGCTGAAAATCTACCATATTTCATTGTGAAATTCGGATTCAATATATAATTGAACTCATTGTTCGATATAAATAAAAATATGTCCGATAACCAAGTTTCCCCCCTCCAATAATTATACTATAATTACCCTGCGGAGAGTTAGTAATCCTCAGACAGCCAAGCCAGTACACATCCATCAACACAGTCCCAACTCTGTTAAAAATTCTAGAAAAATTCCTAATTTATCTGAACAAATATTTGTCCAGCTGTCTCACTAATTGCGCTGTGCTGTTCCAAATAGATCTACTCTTACTAACCCGGTAGCCCTTCAGTCTTCAATTCTAAATGAACATGTGGCTAAGTCTGAACTCGTGGTTGTCTCTGCTGATGTTCAATCGGCCTTCGCCAGCCAGTCAATATGCTTGAAAATGCATTACTGGAAATGTACATCAAATCCAACGGTATCTCCTAAGGTGAAGATCAGTAATTTTGTCACCATAAACGGATCGTTGGATAAAAATATAAGAGCAGATGGTCCAAAATATGGGGTGCCCTTGCGCGTCCTCTACATCCTGGGTGGAAAAGACGTGAAGAAATATGGGCCTTTTTCACAACGTAGTCGAGTTAGTTTGGTTTGTTTCAGGCGAGGGTAACATGGGTTTTCGTCCAGAAAACAGACAAATTGACCGCAGAACGCACACAATTTACTGACATGGCTTAAGTCGCTGGTACACCCAAAACTCTACAAATAGGGTCCTGTCTGATATACTGTCCATGGCTATCTTAATCCCATTTAGAAATCGCCAAAATGATGTGTACGTGAATGTAGATGGCATTGAGAAACTGATATTTTTACTCCAGTCAATAAATTCTGGAAATATAGTGGCCCAAATTAACCAGAACCTTGATATGGCTCAACTTGGAAAAAACTGTGATAATATTTTTTTATTTGGAGCTAACACCGATCATACTGAAACCATCGCTAAGAACTGAAATAATTCCTACAGTTTCAAGTCATTAATAATATCTACATTTTTGAGTTATTAATATCATCATTAAGTGTAGCATTTGATACACCTAATGATGATTTTAGCTTTTTCAATACATACAAATGCGTCTTTAAAAAAATCCAGTAGTCTGTGGTGGATATGCAAACAGCACTTTCAGTATGTTAAAGAGTCAAAAAATACGGCCATCTATTAAGCGATACTATATGCTGTCGAAGAAGAACAAATGAGCAAACAACTAGCACTATTCATGAATAGTTCTTGTGGGCCAACTGAAAATCTGTAGATTAGCCAACCTGTTGAGGCAGCGACACCTTATCATTGCTACGAAAATGATGACAGGATTATATCCTCGCCTTCCTTCTGGGATCTGTATTGCATCTCCTGCCTTCGGATCATCTCTTTTGTTGAGAATAATTGCAAACGACTTGAAAATGTGTGATAAGTTCATCCTGGTGAAAGCTCATCCTTCAATTTAACTACTCTTCAAGCTTGATACTGGTCTCAAGAAGAAAAATTGACGCTCTGTACAGAAGATCTATTGCAGGATACTTTACAGATGTCTGTGAAGCGTAGTTGTATTCTTGTCAAATAAGTAGTTTTAAATTCCCCTGGCCTATGTCGTGCCAGAGTATCAACAGAACTTTTAAATAAATAGCACCATATCAAAACTCTAAATCCCATATCGATGATTATTGCTATCTTACAGCGGGTGGCTAAGAATTTCGTTAATTGTTGCACTTTGCCCATCCATCGATGGATGATTTGAATTTAAAAAATGTCGAACATTGTTAGAGACTGTTAATACCAATTTATTGTCCGAAATGTTTGAGAAGTAATGTTTATTTGTGGTTCTCTACTAGAGTAATTCAATGCAACTACAAGGGGTGATTATTTAATTCAACGGACTGGTGCTAGAGGCGCTCTCCTTGATCGCTACTGAGCAGACTGCACATGCCAGTACTTGTCGAGCTAATGTTGCGAGAAGAGTTTTTTTTAACCACGTGTCACTGACGATAGTTTTGAAGCAAGTATCATGTCGGACATACAGATTGAACAGCGATATGTGATTCGTTGTGTCAGACAGGGCTTAAATACATCGGAAACAGTTTAAGAAATGAATGAAGCGTATGGTAATGAGTGTGTTGGCAGGACGGCCATATTCCGTGTGACCGAACTTTCCGGTGTGAAGTGGTATCTCCATCAAGACGATGCCAGGCCTCATACGACTAATAATGTGCAGGCAGTGATCACTGCCATAGGTGCCGAGTTTCTTCCACATCCCCCTTTATTCATCAGACTTGGCTTTGTGTGATTGTTTTCCTGTTTCCACGTCTGAAGAAAGCTCTGAAAGGCAAGCATTTCACGTTCGACCCAACAATGATTGCAGAGCCACAACTGAAGAACTTCGCAGTCTTTAAAAAATGAATTGTAAGAAGTATTTAATGCGTGCGTACGACGGTGGCGAAAGTGTTCAATGGAGAGCATTTCGAGAAAAAGAAGAAATACACAGAAGTGACAATTAAAATAAGATCTTGCACCTGTCCGATTTAAATTATCAACCCTCATATGTATATTTGAGAGAACAAAACCTATTACGAGCTTGTTTTTTTTTGTTTTTTATTCAAATCCACTGTTTTGGTATTAGAAGATTTGCAATTGAATAAAGTACAAGCAAGGTCTGAAGTTTCAAAAGTTACTGTATTACAGGAAAGCTTCATGGGATAATCGCCTTTACAGGGGTAACACGCAGAAGTCGTGGAATGCAGAAGTCTCTGCAGCACAGCAGAACTATGCAGGGTAGCGGGTTGCACAGGGGATAAGTAGTTTACAAAATCGCTGTGGAGCCTGTAGTGTACTAGAAATGCGAATAAATACTTAATAGTTCGATAACCGTACCCATACTGTTTGTTTTGAGTATTCTACCTGGTGTATATATATCGATAGGCATCTTTCAAATTATGGCGGAATTTATTGGTCTGAGTTTGGAATTTTACCTTCCAAATATGGACGAATCATTGATATAGCTTAAAATGATACTCTGGTCTCCCACATCAGGTTTGAACAATTATATTAAATGAATTCCAGTCAGTTATGCAGTTTCAACTGAAAAGAACATGTGTGTATTATGCTCGTTAATATAATCTTCCACTATCTGAACAAACCAACTCAATAGGAGAGTAGTTCATTTTCTGCCAACGTCTCCTATATTATTATTTTCAAAATAACTCTGGTAGCTAATTTTCACATACACTGTTGTACAGAAAGACCAAGTTTACGATGATTTTCAAGGCGAGACATTGTCAAATTTTTAAAATCAGTCGGGGAGAAATTCTTGACAAGTAATGAAGAACTCCGACAATGTACAGAAGTTACTGGTGCACGTACTCAAAAAGGATGCTCTGGTTAAGCTCCAAAAATCATCGTAAATATTCCTCGAAGGTGGGGCAAGAAAGAACTTTGACGTTGCTACCAACCTGGAAAACGTTCTATTATGCCAACCTTCGAGGAATGGTAACGGCAGCCTTGATTTGGGTCTTTCATGTTATGGTTTTAGCTAGAAGGATTTTGATGATGACTCCTTGTAGAAAGGGGAAAACTTGTGACATTAATAACGCAATCTTTGCAACGCTGATAAATTTCACGTTTCAACAGGAAAATGCCAGTTTTCAAAAAACTCTACTCCCAAAGGGGATCCCAAAGAGGTGTGAATTTGGAAAGCCTTACGAAAGCTCTTCGACGGAGACAAATGATATGCACAATTAAAACGAATCCACTAAATAAATGGAAAAAATTCATTAATGAGTTCTAAACTCAAACTATTGTCTTGCTTTTCTTTGTGTCCCAGTAAGGTAACTTATTATATCAGATATCGCGTATTAATGTATATTGTACTGAGTATATAACTGGTTGCTCATCTTTACAGGTATCCAAACATTGGAGTTAAGATGTATTTAATTTCCTAATCGCTCAACCATCAAGACGACTGTTACTATAGCGACGGGTTGCTGTGGAAACTAAAGGCGCGGCAGATGGGTAGAAAAGATTTGCATACGGCGTTCCACGTTGCTAGGCTACGTGCAAAGAACTCCTAAATTGTGACAAAGTAAACACTGTATGTTAGCTTTTTTTTTTTTTTTTTTGATTTGGTAGTTGTTGGCGCATCGGCTTCTGTGGCCATATTGCACCTCCCAAGGTTTTTGCAGTACTTTGATCCACGCCCGAGGCGGGAATCGAACCCGCGATCTTTGGGTTGCCGGGAAGGTACTTTACCCACTCGGCTAGCCCGGTCGGCGTATGTTAGCATTATTACCAAATAACGTAAAATGCTCAAACATTAACATTCGGTTGTTTTTATTAACAACCTATTGTTTTAAGACTAAGTTCTTATATATGTTATGATTTTCAGTTGTGAATAGCTTAGTTTATTTACAATCCTTTGTTTATTTCGACGTTTAAATTGAAACAAACAATAGGCTTGAAGGCTACCATCGAAGAACTTAGACCAAGATTCAAAATACGAATCTTTCAGCGCAAGTTAACCTGCAATATGTACAAAAATTCGAAAATATAAAATATCTGAAATTACGTTTAATGGATTGCGTTATCTGAAATGTTTTTAGAGTGTGACCATGTGTCCAGTAATCTCCATACTGCGATCTGTATGTGAATCTCCAGAATGGCTGATTTAAAACTAGAAATGGCAGCTGTGTGGGTATGCGTGATAAATGGCAATTTGTCCTTTATATATTGTATCTTGCGTTACTTCAGAATATAACAAATTGCAGCTTTATTATTTTAACTGCATATGCGTATGTTAGAAGTAATAGTTGCCTCGTATATCAGCGCGAGGAAATCCTTTTGCGAAATAGAGAAGGTTAGAAAATGTAGCAAAAGATGGAATCCTCTTTAATCCGTCATTTCCCACTCAATAGCCGAACACAAACATTGCGAAATGTTCTCTAGGCATTTGAATTAATGGTGTGATTACCAAGTACAGCTGTTCTATTGTCTGATCTTCGCATAGGAGCATCGATCGATACAGTACCGAGTAGTGCAATTCGTTTGATCTCTTAGTTTGCACTAATTCTCTAAATATGCCGAGTAAACCAGTACTTAACGCCATAATATAACACTACAATGGCTTAGTGTGCTAACAACACGTTCACAGTCGAAATTTATTCTGCCAGAAATTAAAGCTTACCAAAGTGTATCTAACAGGACAGTTACAACGGCCCAAAGGCAGGGCGAATTCAGATATCATGTGAACAAAAACAAAGTATCGTAGGAGCAAATAATTCTCAATATTCACGTGTGAAATTTAAGTAGATGCATAATATTTTCAATATTCATTTGCGGACCAATAAAGTAAACTGCAAAGGGCTACATCAGCTAGTCGCAAATACAACTGAAAACGGCTTTTGTCCACGATATGGCTTTGATTATATGCCACTTTGTTTGTCTCTTGGAAGAGACTTGAATCGGCTTTGCTTGTCTTATCTTAAGTTTCAAAAGAATAAGTAAATCTAATTATTATATAGAGCAACCTATTTTAATTAGTTTTTAAAATCTTTTCAAAATGACAGTAATAAATTCAATTGTTTCTGTATTCAAATAACTTTATTGTCGATACTTTTTTATAATTTATGATTTAATTTTAAGTTGCTTCATACCAGCACATCCCCAGCAACTTTTTAAAGTTAAAGGATGCCCACAAAGATCCCTCCAGTCCAGGGAGAGATTTTCGTGGCTCGTTTTCCAAAGCATGATCAAGCCCAGCCTGGAATGTATATTTTTCATCCCGAAAACAAAACACTCATTGAAGAGAAAACATTTATGGAATAAAATGAAACCAACTGGAGTCACTTAAATATTAACAGTACTTTTATTGAACTAAATACTGGTAATGTTAAATCCATTGAATTATTTATTTGAGAAAGTTAAAAGGAAAGCTTTCGCATTGACCTGCAACGGTAACATGTTCGTACCCCAGTGGATAAGGGCGAAAAAACTCCCTCCTAATATAGAAATGCTTTGAAAATGAATTACCAAAGCTATTATTGAGTTATTTTATTGAATAATATAATGATGCATTCTCTAATTGTATAAACTATTAGAATAAATGAGTGCTGAAACCCATTTAAACTTGGCGTTCATCTCTTTGTCATGTGGAGTAGGTCCGAGTTCGATTTATCTTTAGATTTATCATTGCAGAACGCAAGAAAATTGATCATAGAATATACTCAGTTTACAGAGGACATTCATCGATGCCTCATGGCCTGAGCTTCAAATTTTAAGTAACCGAACCATCAGTTTCATTATAGTTGCAGTTTTTTTAGATTATTTTTCTAATAGGCAGAAAAATAAATTATTATTTATTCAAATAAAGCCTGGAGACTATCTTGTAGAATAAATTACTGTGAATTCTTTAATTTAGTATAGCTGAAGGGCTCTTGCGCGGAATGTTTCTTTAAAAATATTCAAGTTAAAAGGCGATGTACTTTAACTCTAAAAAAAACAAACTCTTCAAATAAAATTGTTGTATGAAACACGAATACAAATTGAATATTAATTAACATTCACCATTTATAATAAACTCATCTGGAGATGCCTTTTCCCCAAATGAAAGACGATTGCTATAATACGAACTATTAGCCAAGAAGTAAAGTGAACTGGAACTTTTTTTCTTTGATCCAGAGGTCTAGTTACACAAGACGTTATAGTTGTGTAAGAATAAGACCTTAATTAAGTCTATTCCCTTCGGCATTAAAAGGTTAATGCAGCCCGTTTGAAGAGAAATTTACTGTCTTTAATTATAAACAAACAAACATACATACATAATTAATTCAAGCTTGAAGACTACTTTGATTTACAGTTCTTTTTCTGGAGTCTTTATTCTGATAGAGGATTGCGTTTGGTAGTTGTAGAAGGCCCAGGTCGTCTGGGATGAAAACAAAATAACTAGATGATTTCACGGGCTATATTAAGATAACTGAAAGGACAAAACTTCTACATAAGTTTACATTTTTAGTTTTTAATAATCTTAAATTGCTGCAGGATCCAAAATTTGTCACGTAAAAAAATTATTCAACTGTAACAAAGAGCAAACAGACCGAGGCCGATGTTGTTATGAACTACAACGTCTGTCTATTCGTTAAAACTTGCGCACCTCCCCTCCCTTATCGAGAACTCAAGCGTCTAGTCAATTTTAATTGAACAACCCCTTGTACTTGTCAATATGTCAAGGTGACACATGAACGGGCACATATGGCCCTGATGCTCTGGAGTAAATACACCTATAACTACGACAACTTGTTAATATCCCGAGTCAACTAATGAGAAGCACACGACATGCCTTTTGATTGACAACGAACAGCCGTTCTTTTCAAAGAACCACTCTCGCGGTTAGTTAACTCCTTCAGGGCCGCTGTCTTTGATTTGCCATAATATTTTAAATTATTAATCGATCTAAAAGTGTCATTTTGGAGTTTCTGAAATCTCCATCAATGTTTGAAAAGTTTCTAATATATTTTAGTATACTCTGATAAAGTAAACGAGTTTACAAATTCATTTACTACCGAATATCGATTACGATTTGAGTTCCAGGGCCAGATTATTAGATTTTATCCGACCACATTAAGCCACCGACGATTAGTTTAAAAGAAAACGAATATCGCCTTATTCTGAGGCTGGCATTGATTTCAAGATCGCGCAGAAGTACTGTTGCAGACAGTGCTTGTCATTCAATTGCTGTAAGAGCGGTGTCAGCAAGTTCAGGGCGCGTGCAGGTCAGCTGGATATTCACTAGAGGATACGCTGGCCGAAGATGGTTTATTGTCTAGTGAGTGATCAGGTTGGCTATGAGAAATCCCCTTTCTTGACAACGTCTTGAACATTTTTCTTCTTAGATCTTTCCGCAAAAGAGGATTTCTTATTTTAGATGCACTTTTTCCAGAAGTTACCGCGTTATCATAATGTGACCACGATTTGTTTTCTCTTCAGATGTCACGGTTTGCGTTTATGGATGATGTCCTCTGTCACTTGGCAAGCTAATAACAGCGAACAATGGACTCACTCGTTATGCGTTGTTGGGTAGTATAAATCCATATTAATAACGATATCCAGCTTAATGCCGTAAGTCTTGCCTTTTATTTTAAGATCTTCCATTATCATGATTAAGAAAGGAGTTAACTATTCTCGAAATAGACGATATATTAATAGCGCGCGGGGACACAGATAAGCTCAACTACCCACTGAATGACGAAGTATCTTAAAATATCAACACCCATGTTGAAACCACCTAGTCATACAGAAGTCAGATTTCGCGCTGTATGTCCACGAACAGCAGGCCACAAATATATCATTTCTTCACGTAATATGGAACAGCTAACGCTAACCTTGTCGCGGCAGCAGTATTTTCATCTTATATAGTTGCGAAACCACTTAAAATTGAACGCAGTACATTTTATGCATAACTTTATGCAATTCAGCTTGCATTAAAGGAAATGCCATTTCGCGTATGTCACATGTCACCATTTTTTTGCACTCATTTACTCCAATTGTACTACGGTAACATATGCGGACCTTAGAAAGGTTTTTCATCCTCATGAAATTAATTATAATTTACGTAAATCATTTCATTTCAAATAAATCCCATCATCAGGATTTTGGACCGTTGTTTACCTACAACGCCTCTTTCGTTCCTCATATTTTGAAAATTTTTAAGAAGGCGTATAAGGTTCTTGGATTCATTCATCAAGGGAATTGCTTATAAGCTCAATAATGCAGTGGCTACTGGGCATTTATTTGATGCCACTGTTTTGCCGATTCTTGAATATGCTGTCCCTATGTGGGCCCAAAACATCTGCTTAAGAGTTCGAAAATATTTAAATCTACTGGAATTATGATCCTCTTAGCGATAAATCCACTTTAACGATCACATCTACCAAAAATTCCTTGAACCTAGCTGCCCTTGTATCATTAACTCTTACACAACCAACCAACGTTGAACTTCTACTTATAATCATGGCAACATTCAAAGAATGAAAGATTAAAAAATATGAAGGAATGTTGAGTGCATTATTGGATTGGGTTTTAAAAATCACTGCTGAATTCAGTGTTAAATTTAAAATTCCACAAACGCTTGAAAATAACCTCATGCGCAAGTTATTTGGAGTAATGTCGCATCGCTGTTGTAACAAAGTGGACCAAATATCATTTAAATTAATCAGGAATTCGCCAACCGTCTTGTTCAACTCTTGAAGATAATCATTATAGGAAGTGTGAATCCTCCACGCTGTGCATTTCCTTACAGCTACTTGAGACACTGTCACCATTTGTGCAATGACTGCTTCAGAGAGGTAACGTCTAGTGAAGATTTCTCTGAAAAGGAATATTTTAGATGAAAATGATTTAAATCACAGCGATCGGTCATGCTCACAGAGGTATAAAATTTCATACTCGGTTTCGAGAACTGTTATAGATCCATTAGCGACACTGGATATGAAGAGAAAAACTGAGTATTGCTGGAAAGCCTAGACCGAATTTTAAGTTACAGGAAGTTTTATCTAACCCAGATTAGCGTCGGGTAAGATTTAAAATGCTGCTTACTTATGGAATTTTAAAATAATACTGAAATTATAGTACAATTAAAATTTAACAGATTCTTAAATATCTTCCAGTGTAATGTTTTAGTTTAGTTTAATAGTGGCAAATTATGTGCAAGAAAGCAAGCTTATATAGCATTAGCAAACACACACACACACACACACACACTGAATTTTATGATCACCTGCCTAATACCCTGTTGGACCATTGCTCGCAAGGATAGCAGGCATTGACTCCACTAGATGTACTAAGACGTCCGTAGGGATCTTCAACCATGTTGCCTGCAAGGCTTTCCACAGTGTCGGAATAGATGACAGTAGCGTGTCCATACGCCTCATTTCCCATTCCAAAACATCCGGCAGGTGTTCAATTGGATTGAATTCAGGCAACTTTGGAGGCCAATCAAGATGGGTAATATATTTTCACTGTGTTCCTCGAACCACTCGTGCACACTGCGGCCCCAATTACACAGCTCGTTTTTGTCTTTGAAGATCCCGTTTCTGTTCAGGAAAAAATGCAACATGGCAGGATGCCATGTCTTAGGAGACCATCACATGGTCTCCTAGTTATTGCCAGAAAAACATGCCCGTATTAAGCCACCACCACCTGCCTGGATAGTGAGCATCATTCATGATTGGCCCATGGAATCTCGTTGCTTGCTACACACACGAAGGCGTGGTGCATTTTTACATTTACATTTATTTATACACACAATTCTATATACATTCTCAAGATTTATATACATCCATTTATATATACATGATACAAGATTTATATACAATTTATATACATTCTCACATATATATCCATTCGCGACATGTATACAGATAAAGTGTATTTGTAAGTTATTAGCGGCTTCCAGGGTTTCCCCTATATCCGCCGTTTGTTAGGCTTTTTGCCAAGTTGCCGGCTTAGAAAAGAACTTAAAAGAGCATCAAAATTTCACGTATATATTTAACACAAAACAAAAAAAAAAAAAAATGCATCTGATAGATGAAATATGTAATTAGGTGTGCATTAGTGTTGTGTTTGCGTTGTGTGTTAGCCGGCACCTGGCATTTAGCAGTAGGGGGCTGTGGCAGGTTTGTGTCACAGCCCCTCACTCCCATCCCTAGCCACATGGAGGCAGCCAGGATCTACTGTATCTTAAGAGGACACGGACTGATCCGGTCCTGTGGTTAAGTTTTTGGACGTCTGATGTCCCATCAAGTTAATCCTGTGTGGCCGGGTAATGCATCAGGGAAGGTCCCCTCAGAATTACCAGGGCACACTTTTTTGGTTTTATTTCCCCTTAGATATGAAATAAAATAAAATAAAATAAAATAAATAAAACAATTAAAATAAAGTAAAGTAAAATAAAATAAGATAATTAAAATAAATAAAATAAAGTAAAATATATTAAAATAAAATAAATAAATAAAATAAAATAAATTAAACTAGGCGTGGTGCACCGGATATTTGGACTCGTCCAACCAGCATATTCGTTTCCAGTCTTCCAACGTCCAACCAGCGTGTTGTTGACACCACGGCATTCGCCATCGCTGATCAGCAGTGATAAGAGTGTCTCCTGGGTCGTCTGCTGTGGAACCCCAATGCGATGTAAACTGTAGTACAGTGATATGCCTTCCACCACATAAAACTCACTACACCCTTCGCTCACCACGAATATCCACCTTACGTGATCCCATCCTTTACATTTCTGTCGGCGGGAGGTGGTTTGACCCGTTCGGCACCATTCATTGTACATCTTAAGCA
The DNA here is from genome assembly GCF_048544385.1 of Mastigoproctus giganteus. Taxonomy (NCBI): domain Eukaryota; kingdom Metazoa; phylum Arthropoda; class Arachnida; order Uropygi; family Thelyphonidae; genus Mastigoproctus; species Mastigoproctus giganteus. Next base: position 99,022,284 of record NC_143575.1, read on the forward strand.
CAGTGGCCCGTGAGCACCCGACGTCCGTGATATCTTTACTAGCCCCCTATGGCACACTCTCCAGGCATGTCCATCGGGGCTGCCCTCAAGGTTCGGTCCTTGGCCCACTACTGTGGAATATTGTCTTGGACACCTTTCTTAACATCGATCTCAATGAAGTACAATCTCAGGCATTTGCGGACGACCTCATTCTGACGATACAGGCAAACTCAAGAGCTGCGTTAGAGGTCCTCGCAAATCGGGCCCTGACCACTCTCCAAGAATGGGCAAACCGAAATCAACTCAAAATATCCTCCACAAAAACAAACTCCATCCTACTAAAGGGACGCCTTGATCTTAGGCGGCCTCCGCAAATAAAAATTGGGCAGGAAACAATCAAATTCTCCAACCAACTGAAATACCTAGGCGTGATATTGGACCAAAAACTGTCATTTCAGGACCATCTGAAATATCTCCGTAAAAAAATAAGACGCTACGCAGCCATGGTTGCCAGGGTCACGCGTAAAGAATGGGGCTTAAAAAAGCGAGTCCTCAAACTGTTCTACAAAGCTATCTTCACTCCGATCGTCACCTACGCATCCGGTGCATGGTTTCAAAAAAACTACAACAGCAGTAAACAGACGTATCACGGACCAAATTCACAGATCCATCCTCCTAACCATCACTCGCGCTTGCCACACGGTGAGCACCCACGCCCTGCAAGTGCTCGCAGGCACTCTCCCGCTGGATCTAGAAATCATACAACGCGGCCTACTATACTACCTAGACAAAGGCACCCCACAGACTTTTCTGGGGTTCACTATTGACCTAACCAGCAACAGAAATGTGGAAAAGAAGAGGATACAAACTCACCTGCAGCAGGCATGGCAGGAAAGGTGGAGCAACTCTCAAAAGGGAGAGATCACAAAGAAATTTCTACCCAATATTGAACAAAACTACCCAACCTCACCCAACTAGTTCTCCCCAGGTCTACAAGCAACGTACCTCTTAACTGGACACGGAGCTATTAATGCCAAACTGTCTCTACTTAGGATTCAGGTTGATCCAACTTGCACTTGCGGGGGGGCTGGAGAGCTGACAGCACCTAATGTATGACTGCAGGCTCTATGAAGACCTACGTGGTGTTTTACTCACCAGAATCCACTACTTACCACAGGGACAAGAACATCACCTCCTAGACACAAAGGAGGAGTATCAAGCCTTCTCGGATTATGCACAGGCACTGTTCACGAGGAGGAGGACGAGGAGAAACCAAATGGCCGCAGCCCACAACCCACTACCATTATAACCAAAGAACATCTGTTCAGCTCACCGGGCTCCCTTGCCTGGTGCCTTTCCACCCCCTCCCCTGCGCCGGTGGTGGGACGGTCCCCCCGGCGCCCCCTACTTTCTCCTGGTGAGGCATGGGCATGCCTCACTGACTTCTGGGGTTGCCTACTCTATCATCCCCATATTTCTGCCTTAATCCCCCCAGCCTTCAGTCTCCCACCCACTCTATCTTTATGCTAGCGAATGTCCCACACACAAAAACGTAATTACGTCAAAATTCCCGTTCGCCCATTCTTTCGGCCTTTATTATGCAAGCATTATCCCCCTCACCTAACGATCATCAAACCGACGATGATGGATATGTCTCTGTCTGTACGTACGTGCATATAAAAGAGCGCGCGCGTTTTTTTTTTTTTTTTTTTTTTTTTTTAGGTCCTAGCCTCTGAAATCTCAGGAAATTAGGTGGCAGGACCTGCCAGAGTGAGACTAAAACTACTGGGTTCCTGGTCTGCCTCCACGGGGCGAAGGTGGGGCAACGTTGGGCCTCAGCAGGGGTCCAGCGGCTAAACGACCAGATGAACAACGGTACACGACATCACACAGATACAAAGCTCACACACTTTTAAATCTCTGGCATTTCCCAGTGAACTGGTACACCCACAATGAAAGCAACACGGAGATGGGGGAAACCCCTGGTGCCGTCTGACACTAAATACACCTTACACCTCACCTTACACCTTACTACTACTACTACCACCACTTTATCACTTTAAATTGTGCGACCAGATGCAAATTACATACAAGCTTCTCGGTTTTTTATACATTAAGCTGTGCTGAATAGTCCATTAATTAGTAAAATCCTTTGCCTTTTATGCTCTTTTTTTTATTTGGTATTTCCTGCGAAAAGAATCAAGGACTGGTTGGGGGGAGGGGAAGCGAAAAAAACGCCTACGTTTGGATGTAATCACGTATACCCGAAATAATAAAAACACCTTTTATCCCTTATACTAGTAGCTCAACTGTTATTGCTGTGCTTATGACATCCTGATTTAAAATGTCAGTTGTATACTCCAACGCATCAATTACTTAATTTCGTATTTAAAAATTAACTCATTAAAATCGTAAATTATTTATCCTTGTAGATGCACAACTCGAAACCAATATCCTTTTGATAATGTGTAATAAATTTGTGCTAATCCCAAAATGCGATTCTTTATCTGTCTTGTGACATTTATAAAAAATAAATTAAATTATGAAAACGCACAAAAGTTAATATTTCAGGCCGAATTGGTTAAAATCTTCGAGGCAAATAAAGCAATTAGGCAGCGAACTACGTCTCTTCTACCATCTTACTGTGTTATAAACGCGTAGAATGCTTGAAAGTGTGTTAAGATTTGTGCGCAGTATTTCAGTGGCTAAAGATTATGCTACAAGAATTAATATTTTATCTTATTGATACATCATTAATGATGTCATACATTTTAAAGTCTTTCATTTTGTGGTCAGTGTAATCATTTCGGATCAGTAACCACATAGCGGTCGCCATAGCTTCATTCCACTTTTCTTAGGTCCTCTTCTTCGCTGACTGGATGTCCTGGTGGAATTTGTCCCCATGTTCCTTCACTAATATTCCTCAGATTTGGTCTGAATAAAATCAGGATGAGAGCAGCGCAAGTAATAGTTTGATTGACATTCTACATCCTTTTTTGGAATTTTCAATCAACTTGTCAACTCAACTAGTTCTTAATAATGTTCGTTCCTGATATTACCAAGATAGCATTCACTGCAAGGCGAAGCGATGGCCAGACATTTTGCTCAGCATCAGTAATTTTGCCTTACAGTTCTCATGAATCCAACATGTGCTTAACTTGTGGAGCAATAAATTAGATACTTGTGATGTTTAGGCCCTATAACGGATTGAACATATCTTCTAGGCTCGTTTGTTTCCAGCCCTGAAATTAGAATATAAGGTTACCTCAGAAGGTGGAGCGATGAAAACTTGTTAATGAGTAATAGCATTTAGTAGGTTTACTAAAGAACATCCAGTTAAAGAAATAGTAGCTGCATTTTCAGGTGTTTTGAGAAAGAATGATAATACCAGAGGAAAATCTTAATCAGTTATGCAGAGTTAGTAAGGATTTCGGACTAAAGATGAATATGGCTAAAACAAAAGTAATGATGAACAAGTATGCCACGGAAAGGGAAATAATGATTGAAGGAGCAGTAATTGAAAAGGTAGATTCATATACTTATCTGGGACAAGTCATTTGCTGTAATAATGATAAATGGCTGGAAGTCAAGAGAAGAATACATTTTGGATGTATAGCATTCAGAAAATATAGTCACATACTAAAGAGCAATATCCCAATTTGTCTGAAACGTAAAATAATGAACCAATGTAAACTCCCCACCATGACTTATGGAAGTGAAACTTGGGCACTCACCAAAAGAATGGAAGAGAAGCTGAGAACTACACGGATTAGGTAGCAAACTCAAGTAAAGGACATTCTTATCAGAACTAAAATAGGGCAGGACACATAGATAGAAGATATGATGACAGATGGACTAAGAAAATAACAGAATGGTACCCAAGCGGAGCTAGAAGAAAACCTGGAAGACAACGATGGAGATGAAATTCACGAGGCCGTGGGTAGTAAGTGGATGGCCAGTGCTCAAAACAGAAGGAATTGGAAAGTTGCTGAAGGGGCCTTCATCCTGTAGTGGATTGAAAATGGCTGATGATGAAGAATGCGTCTAGCAAACGAAAAAATTTCATAAGGTAACACAAGAATTGCTATAAACAGTTAACCAAGAACGTGATTAGCCGATTACTTAGCCGATGGCTGCACATAAAAAAGCGTGCAGCTAACATGGCTAAAAATCATAAAAAAACTGGACTGTTGATGGTTGGAAAGCTATGTGTAGGCGCCTCCGTAGCCAGGTGGGCAGGAGCAGCAGTGCGTAGTACACGCTTCTTGATTAGACAGGGGTTCGAGCCCGTGACCACCAAATACGGAAGATGCGGAAAGGTCAAGGAATGACCACCGCATATCCCCGGAGCAATATGGCCTTAGTTGCTAATGCTCCTAAAAACCAAATAATTGTGATGTGTAAATTCAAAATTTGCGTACACGCTAATGATGCAGAGAAATGAGTTCTGAGGAGAAGCAATGAGGAATTTCATTCAGACTGTGCGAAAGGTGTCATAGAAACAATCAGTGGCTTAATATTCTTTAGGGGATGTTTTAACTATTGCAAAATGGATGCCTTACTTGAAACACCAACCCGGAAGAATAAAGCTGTCTATACAAGTATTCTGTATAATTACATTTGTTCCTTTTTCTGAATATTTCTAAAACAGTTCCTTTACTGTTTTAGAAACACGACCGAATTTAAATTGGCCAGCAAAATCACCAGATTTAAATCCTGTAGAAAGCGTATGGAACTATTTTGAACGGAAAGTGAAAATAGAACAACAGCACTCACGAAACCTGAATGAATTTTTTGACTTAATTCTGGCAGACTTCTCTCCTATAGTGGTGATCCTGGTGTGTTTAGCTGTCTCGCAGGCAGAGAGAGCAAGGAAGCATAGGGAAACCACTTTGCAAACCAAGAAGGAACCCTAGTAGTCTTGCCGGTTAATTCAAATCAATTATTGCTGGTTAGTGAAACGTGGCTTTTTATTTGAACATTTTCTGAAATGAAAGCGCAATTATCTTCATCAGATTCATAATCCAATCCTGAAGACTCGGAACTACCATAAACATAGCAAAACTACTCTGGAGATAACTTCCACCTTCGCTTATTAGGTGGAAACAGACTGAAAACAACAAGAAAACTTATACGAACACTACAGGTTCATATATATCTCAGTATTGCAATGCTTTATTATAAAATAAGTACCATATGTAATCCATGTTGACATTTATAATGTTAAAAACCGGTTGATTTCCTTAAAACAATCCTGACTTTAAAAATTTGATTTGTTTTGCATGCAGACTTCATGATGAGAAATGCATAATTATTTTTCAATGTTTGGCTGCAACTGCAAAGTTAAATGTTCCTCAAAACCAAAGAAGAAATTATGCAAATTTATGCATGTACCAACCGAAATCTTACTGGTTAAATAACTTATAATTATATCGGTTACTTTTATTCATATCCTTAAATTACAACTGCTCATTTGTAATCAGCTCGTTGCGAACCATAAATGTGGAGGATTCTTGAAAAAAAGTCAGTTTATTTCGTTTAAAAAATAATTTTCAGAGTTTGTGCAATGCGCTTCTTAGCTTTTGAAAAATGAAGAAATCCTTACTGCTCAGCCAAGACTAAATTGATTACAGACAACCGTATTAACACAATGAATTATCCGCTGTTTGTTTTTAAGGAGAGGAAGAACTTTTATGGATTTTTTTCAAACAGTTTCTGGGAACTCTGGATTTTCATTGCGTAAGAAGCAAAACCAACTTTTTTCCTGTGTGATTAAATAAATATTTGTCCTTTCTACCATGGTGGATTCAATCACCTTAATCTCATGATAAGAATCAATAAATATGCAATGTTTCTTCAAGGATTAAAGGCAAAAGCTTCAAGAGATTAGTGTATCTTCATCTTACATTGCTTTTGGCTGTCTGTGCTGTTGGATCTCATCAGATCCTTAAAACTAGTGCTGCCACTAGTGCTCCTAGGAATGAGCCATTGTTTGTATACATGTTCGTATAATTCTTTATATTATGATTGTCTCAAGCAATACACATGTTGAGGTCTCTCTATCAGTTTTAAATTAACGCTATTCCAACATACTTTACCCTGATAATGAATTCCACCCTTTTCTGGTCAAACATCTGAATCGAATGAAGGGAGTTTATCTTAAACTTCGACGAAGCTTGCTCGCTTATTGCAAATCAAGTGAATGCTACAATCATTTAAACTTCATTACGTTCTAAGATCTTAGATGTGCGTTAAAAAAACTAGGGCTATGAGGCTTCAGTGTATTTGTCCCTAATTGCGTGTATGCTTTGATCGGTTTGCTGGACAAAAATACCACAGAAGAAAATAGGGTCTATTAGCACTATTTTTACCCTTCTCTCAAAAAAATTATCGATGATGATCTTGAAAATGTTTCAAGATCTCACGTATTTTGCATGTACAGTATCTTGCTACCTGATTGTTCAAGATCTTCACAATGCCTATTGTTCGCCAATAAGATCCTGAAGGAGGATCGCAGCTCTGGTCTCAGTAGTGGCATGCACTAAATAAAAAGCAATATACTTTTCTCTTGGAGCAGCGTCTTTTAGTTAGAGTGGTGCAATACCATATTTAACTCATTATTAGTGGAATTTTCTTTTTTTAAACTGAGAATTTGTTAATGGTTGTCTATAAAAGCAGTATAGACTATACTGCTTTTATAGGAGAGAACATTTTAACTTGAACAGCTAATTGCCTAGTTGTAGATCTCTCTCTCTCTCTCTCTCTCTCTCTCTCTCTCTGTATTCATTCATCCACTCCCATCTGCGCAGGGTTTAGGAGTTCGAGACCTTGGGGTTATATTTTAGTCCGTTTACTTACTAATTATAAGAGCTACATCAAACTAAGTAGATTTTTCAAGAGATTTTCTCATCGCTAAATTCCCTAGAAGGGAGGGAGTTTAGCGATGAGAAAGTAAGTAATCGTAAAACTTCCTAAGTCTTTAATTAACTAAATTCTTGATTATGTAGACATAACCCGGAACTCTTCTAAAGGATATCTCAACAAGACAACCGAAGCTGCTCAGAAGAATCTGCTTAAATATTTAGCCTTCAAAAATGGACTGAATTTCACGAATGTGATTACTTTGTAAGAAAATCAAATGTATAAACTTATACGAACAGGCAAAGATATTTGCTGACACATCGATTTGTGGTTGTATTAGCATGCTTGTACGCACGTCACGTGAAGTCTCAACATTTCACATAAAGAGGTACAAAAGCTTAATTTAGAGTGGAACTAAGTACATCTGAGTTTCGGAACAATTATGGAAAAGATTAAAGTACTGTAGATCTAATTTTGTGTGTTACTTTGGATCGTATAATTACTTCTTTATAGATTCCAATAGCTTTCTTTTTCAATAGGACAGCAGTTATGATTATTGAAGCGTTAATTAGTCCAGTCAAGGATTCAAGCAGGAAATTTTATTTGCGATGAAATGCCTTTGATCTCTGAACTGCTATTTGGATGGTTATTCTATTGTCTTACAAAATGAACTGGTATTTATTCGAAGGTAATGATTCGGATCGGATAACACAAAACATAGAATAAGCCGGAAATCTTAAAATTGGATTTCACATTCATTTCTAAACTTGTTTAAATATAGATCGTGTGTCTGTTTTTAAAAGCCATTGCAAATATGGATATAAGACATATAAACACTTAAGTAATCTGGTATCAATTTTTGCGTTAGCTACTTTTATCTTCTGGTGGTTTCTAAGAGTACCTAACACCAGTTTGTTGGAAAATGGTGCATCATTTTGTTGTTGCAAGTAAAACTTCAATACAACTTTTCCCCTTTCTTCCTAAAACTGCATTAAAATTCGAGCATTCATCCTCATCTTCCGAACCCGAACCATTCCTGGCAAAATTTGGTAATTGCCTTATTCGTGTTTAAACTTGTATGTCTAGTGATGAACAGGGTTCTGTGCAATTTTAAAGACCCTCATTTAATTTCACATGATCTGGTGAAATAATGATTTTAAAAAATGAACTGTTGTACCATGTAACAAAATGTTAAAAGCTGCAAAACGCCTTTCTGGGGAAGCCTTTATTGATCAAATCTCTGGGAAGTGACTGCCGCTATAAAATCTGTGGGTTCAGTTAGTGTTAACCACATTAGGTAGCGAATATTTCGCGCAATCTCATATTGAGAAACAAGTAGTGTCTATGATATGAATGTTACCGTTGGGCATCATTCATATCATAGACACTACTGAATGATGCCCAACGGCAACATTCTTTTCTATCGAGAAGGTTGCCGTTGGGCATCATTCATGGCATGGATAGACTTCAAACAAATTGTACGAGATTAAGCCTCTAATCCAACTATGGCAGTCCTAGTCGAGATAGGCAAGTTTTTCTTGCTTGACTCGTCATAGAGCATTGTCATCTTAAACATTCTTTTCTATCGAAATAGAAAAGAATCTTTCAATATATACATTGACATGGTAAGCTTATAGTTGCATAATATGTACGCTACTGAAAGACAACTTTAAGTCACCGTTGTTGTGGGATTTAGCGCCACAGCGACTTCAGTTATATTTCGCTGTATATATTACATCTGTAAATTGCATGTGATGTCTAGTCGATTTGTCGTCATTGGTAGGACTCGAACTGCGGTCTTTTCCACTGGGTGTGGGAAGTACGGTGATTATACTAAGTCTACTACTCTCGGGCCTTTTCCATTTGGGGTGGTAAAGACCCGAGTTCGAATCCCGTCAATTATATGAGGAATTTTTATGAGCCTTTTTCACAACATGGCTCAGTTAGTTGGTTTCAAGCGAGGGTTTTTGTTTAGCAAGCAGGCAAATCAACCACAGAATACACGAAATTTATAGACATATATTATATATGGTACAATATAGCTTAAGTCCTGGATACTCTTAAAAGCCAACAATAACAACGGTTCCCTCTCCCTTGAACCCGAATTATGGCTGAAAAATCACGTTATTTCGCCCACTAACAATGTCAGTTTTCAGTGTTTAATCTTCGACAGTAAATTAAATTTATGGGAGCATATAATATAGCTGCGAATTTCTTGTTTGTAAAACCTGAATATTCTCAGTGCTACATCCACTATGACCTTGACTTGTGATGCTTTCGGTAACCCCACCTTCATCTGTATCGTATGCTAACCAGTTCTCGGTTAGGTTATGTTTATAACTACGCTGAAAAAAGCGTTTTTCTAAAACTGAACAAAATTCATCATTCTGCCCTCCGAACAGTCTTCTTGCTTCCAGAATGTCTTTGGTACAAAGCCTATATATGTAGAAGGAAATGGATTCCCACTTCACCTCAGAATGAATATTGTTAGTCAACTATGCAACAAAACTCCAGTCTTTCTCTTCATCCAATCTCTCCATACATCTTTGATATTCAACTGATTAATTATTATACGAGTAAATCCTATAAAAGTAGGCTCACTAGAATTGGGCTGCAGGAGTTAATGAACATTTGGAGTATTTAATTAGTTAATATATTTCAAGAAACAGATATACCTATCCCCCCCCCCATGGTTCAGACACTCTGAAAAACTCAAACTCCTTCAGATTAAACAGGAACTCTAGCAGTGCAGCTTTGAACAAAACAGACGAGTAATAGTACCTGGCAGAACAGAATAATTCATACTGACCTTGAAGTATTTCATTCTTCTGACAGGAGACGTCCCATCCCAATACATGTACTTTATTGCAGTGCTTATAGTAAGGCACATTCTATTAGAATGTGGTCATTTCCAAGTCGAGACAACTTCAACTGTAACTTCCAGCAGCCATTAATTCTGTTTCACTTCTTAAGGGAGGATCCAAACTTATCTAAAATTATTTCTTCCTAAAGCAAATTCGACCGTTTGATAATTTATAATAAACATCTTTTAAATACTTAATTAGTGCCAATATAATATAAGCCATAATTTGGCGGCCTTGGGCCTTTAAACTCCCATACCATCTAACTAGCACAATATTAGGGCCCCTTACGTCATGGCTTGAATTTGAATCAGAATTTTTTCAAACTGGTTGCAAATAACGTAGTAAATTCTCTGCCACGCAGGATCAAAATAATTTATATTATACTTTTTACCATAATTTCCTTCACTTCGAATGACTGCCCAACAACTACAACGTACCTTGTTACCTTTGGCTATGGTATTTTACTTTTCCAACTGGAGGTCTTTTGTCTTAGACGCGAAAGAATTAGTCATTTAAGGAATAATTTAACAATACATACCACAAAGCATCGTGTGAAACTTCTTTTCTCTAGAGATCTTATTTTTATTATCAATGAAAATATTTAAAAAACTATCGAGAGCCGCTCTTATGTGCTCCCTTTTTATGTATATTTAACAGTTTTTATTACTCCAGCTGTAGACGAATGCCTGGAATTTTTCTTCTTGTAATCAGCTACTAACACAGACGAAAGTGCGTACGCTAAGAGGCCTTCTTGAAGATTTACAGTCTCTGAGGGAGTTGTTGTAGTTGACTCAAATTGTCTTCTTACCTTCGATACCAAAGGTCGAGCAGAAGAATAAAGCAGATCCTCCCAGCTAATTAGATGTCACGGCCCACTAATTACATAGCGCTCCATTAGACAGAGTACAGCGGCAGTAGGAGCAGCAACATAGTGATCCTTGTTTTTAACTATCGTTTGTGTATTAGCGTGTTTCCTTTCTGCAGCGTAGGAATGGGTCCAGATTGGTGGAACCAATTAAATCAAGATGTTCCTAACCGTCTTGTTTGGCGGAAGTGATGGATAAGGCTGTAGACCGAGGACTTGTATGAAAAGGTTAATGGCCTCTTCACTTTGTTTAGTAATGAAAAGTTTTCTTATTGGTGATGATGAGGTGGGAGGATAAACATGCGTTGCAGTTGTACAAGGTGCTTGGCAATCTTTCGTATTTTACATCCTGAGGTAGCGGAGTAGTTTAGTGTTTATTGTTAGGCAGGTGGGAAAACAAACAGACCCAAAGATTCAAACTCTGCACTCTCTTTGGCCTATCTATGCCAATATGCTTTGAAGTTTCACAAAAACGAATTTTCTTGGAGGACAAAAGGAAAATTAGAAACTTGCCTGATCAGAAGCGACCTAACTTCGAATTAAGCTGCTTTAATGTTCATCTGGCGTTTGTATAGACTGGAATTAGAATCTACTAGTTATTCTTCTTAAATTTTAAGCGAATGTTATAAATGGAAATTAAAATCGCCTTAAAGAGAATAATATAAAAGAGTAGCAATATGATAAAATTATTTCTGAAAAGAGGCCACTCATTTCCTTGCCTTTAAATTTGTGATATCCATCCTAAGTTGAAATATAGGATAGATTTTAGGAGAGTTTGCGGAATTCATAAACATCGCCTTGGTGGTTAAAAAAACTATACAGTGTAGTCTCCGTTTGAAAATGCAGCGTTCTCGGATCCCTCCCAAAAAACATCCACATTCATCGAGTTTCCGGCTACGTGATAGATAAGGATATACTTCACTAACCGGCGAAAGCATAGTTACTCCTAATAGGTCGATAGGTTTCTGCTCGCCACTCCTTGAGCAGCGAACATGAACATGAAAGTTCGTTGTATCCAGAACTCCGCAATCAATCTGAGGTTGCCAGTTTGATAAGGAAGCAAAAATCATTTGTCTGCCTTCACTTAGCTTAGATTTATCCCGTACTTACGATATGGGATAAATATGGGGATAACCTTCGGGATAATCTTCATTAATGATGTATTTTTCTGCTTATGCACCGCTTTTAACGATAGTCAGTGGCACACGCCGAGATCAGTGCAACAGTGTTTATAGGTCCTCACAAAAACTGGAATTTGGTTTTATAAATTGTAATACGTTGCATATGAAAATTGAAAACTTCTCTTACATCTCCCCACTTGTAATTTCCAGCTGCAAGACCCACGTCGTTAAGGTGGGTCTTGATGAACTTTCATTATGATGGATTTCACTTGGACTTCGTTAATGTCTTGATGGACTTTCAGTTTTTATCTCTTCTGAGCTAGGATAGTTTCATTTAAAATAGTTTGCTGAATATTAAATTATTCAAAACTAAACTATAATTTTAGAATCTGAATAGTTTACTTCGAGTAGATTAATCTGCTCACCTTGAAGAAATTGAGACAAACCCGGTTTAAAACGGGTACTGGCTGTAACTACCCTGTCCATGAATCCTCGAAAGGGCCCTGATTGCGGCCTACGTAACGTGTAGGTAAAACGCTTTACATGTAGCACATTCGATCCTGCAATGCATCATGATAAACCCAATTCTTGATTACGCTCAAACGGACTCTGCTTTTCGTTGCACAAAACGTAATCTCTTTGGAAGGCGATGAACATCCCTTACCCGCTGTTTTCCTTCCATTCAGCAGTTCATCAAGGACAGTAAAATCAGTAATTCGAGGATCTATTTTACGATATTGAGACAGGACTAAAGTCTCGTAGACTTTAGTCCTGTCTCAATGACGGCCCCATTCTGATATAAACATGGCCAGCACCATTTTAAAGAACTTAAATTCTTTTCAAGGAAAGAGCTTTGATTCGATGATATTTCATATAAACTTTTAAAACAACTTATAAAGATGCTCTGAAAATTTAAATTCACCAGAAAATTAATGCTTGGAGTGCTATATTAGAAAGTCGATACAAAGGACATACGAAAATAGCTAGTAATAAAAACCTTTGGGTTATGGTGGTATTAAAGTGTGTTGACATCTTGTATTTAAGAAGCATGAGAACATTAGATATTAATATATTCACCTAGCGGGTAGTGAATATTCATAAAATATTTAAACCTTCATAAAATATTCATAAAGCATTTTTATTTCATGAATAATTCATTAACACATTTCATTCTTAATAGCATTCCCCTTTAATAAATCCCTCGTATCACAATAACATCGAAGGGAACTTGAAAGCACCAAATACCAACGTGCAAGTGAAAAGGGATCGTTGGAAAGTTTAATAGGTTGAGATTTTATTGACCTTAACCACGATATGAGTATAAACTTCTTTAGAACAAACAGTTTTACAAGTTTTTCCACATTCGCGATTTGGAATACACTTTTCTTCTTTGAAGATGATAATTTCCACAAATCTGCAGTGAATGGCTTTCTACTACTATCAGTAATAATAAAATAGATTCCAACCCTTCCATACTTAATGGAAGTTTTAACGCTTTTCAGCAAAATTACTGCATTAATAGCACTCAGTAGACAAAGAATTAAATCAAAACAAGACTTATGCATGGACCTAAAGCATTTCATTTCTGCGCATCGGCCACATTGCCATCCATTCTTCCAATCAGCGCTGGGCAGCACACAATATCCAGTGCTTCAGCTACCATATGCGATATATGGAGAGCCTATATGATATTTATAATGAAAAAATAAATTACAGGATTTCTATTGGTCCGATTTTTCAATAAAATGTCGGATTGCTCGACAAACCGTTCTTAAAAGAACGAAATAGTGGACATAGCTTCTTCTATGAAGTAGCAAAATCTGCCAAGGCCAGATGGTGTAAGTAGTGTGGGGTTATCGTGAATTGGACGTTGGGTTCTTGTGTTGTTCATCTGAACACTTAGTTACCGGAAGGCCTCACCAGGAAGAGGTATCTCAGCATCCATCCATGACACGAGGAGCCGGATCAGGTCAGTAGGAGAGAGAGAGAGAGAGAGAGAGAGAGAGAGAGAGAGAGAGAGAGACCTATCAGAGTCTACCCCTCCTGCCAAGGAAGGAGGGAGATGACCCAAGTATTGAGAAATAGTGGGAACCATGCAAAGAAGGTCCCTCAAGCGAGCAGGAGATCAGAAACCACAAGTGGGAGAACACCCTTGAGAAGGGTGAGTAAAGACAGCAAGTTGATGACAGAGACAGAAACAGGAGAGATCGACAGAGAAGGCACTCCTTCCCAAAAGAGTGAGTGCAAGCACAGAAAAAAGAACGAAACATAAAATTTCTTCAAAATCCAATCACTGGGAGTCGAGCCATTACATGCGAGAATATAAACGGACGGACAAAGAATTAATAATCGCCAGATTTCTGTTGGTTCAAATTTTTTTATGAAATTTTGACTGGATGACTCGACAAATCTTTTTGAAAAGGCCCACATATAAAATATCATGAATATCTATGCACTAGGTTGAGTTATTACATGCAGATGGACAAACATACAGACGGATGGCCATGGTCAAACGTTAGGCACATTACTCATAAATGTTAACGCGACTAAAAAAGGAAGCAGTGAAACAAACTCTTAGGAAATTTCCAAAAGGCTGAGAAATGATTGGAAAAAAAGTGTAATGATGGAATTATTATGAAGGAAACAAGCCTCGGAAAAGGAATTTTTGGCATATTAATGAGTAGATGGATAGAACCCATTTATATATCGCGCGCTGCTTTTGTATACATACAACCTGGGTAGCTTTGTTTTCATTGATGGTAACATGAATAAAATCTTAGCCCATCCATTTTTTCCCAAACACAAGTTTATTTTAGAAAACTCTGGAAGTGTTTCGCAATAGTGTTTTTTGTTTCTAAGTTTGGCTTTGCTAGTTTCATAATCTGCAGCGAGATGGCATTATTTTGTTAAAAACATTGAGCTTCATAACAACGTTAAAAAACGTAAATCTTCATGCTTGGATCCCTATGTAAACTGATGTTTTATTTTTTGTTTTAAACAGAGAATAGAGGAGGAAGTTGTTTGGATTTAATCTTCAAAAATAAAAATCGTTTAGCTATATATAGTTATAGCATTACAATCTATAAAAATACGTTATTTGATTCTAGATTTGTGTATGTTGTAAATAAATGTGTATGTTCTGAAATTGCTTTTACAACTTCATTATAAGAATTTAAAATTATGCTGTTTTTTGGTTAGGAAACATAACTTACCAAACGTATAATGTACTTTATTTTTTTAACTTCAGGTGTTTGACGTTACATGTGACGTCATTAAGTGTACTGCGTTGTCAGGGTAACAGCACGTTGCAATTTTTCAGGTCAGTTGTAGTCAATCATATAATTCTAAATATTATAATAATTCTGGATTCCTTATTTCTAGAGCGCTTATATCCATGATTTAATTAATTTTTAAATTCTACAGAGATAAGCATATGGTATAAAATACTACAAAGGTAAGAATAGTTTGACTGTTTACTGTACAGTTATCAGAATGTAATAATGGTGAGGAAATATTCAGCCATGAATTTAGAACTACGTAATTTTGGGATATACATTACTGCTTCTGCGTTAAGGTCAAGGAACTTGGAAGACAAAACAGAAACATCAGCAGTTAACAGCATTCAAACAAAAAAAAAATTACTGTTTACTTCCCACTGTGTGGCCCTCGAGGTTTTGGCCGAAAATGGAGAAAACAACTAGAAGAGTTCAGATGATAAAACAAAAACTTAAACTTTGTCCATTAACGTTTGATATCAAGGGAATCGGTTAAAAAGATGTCCCAATCAGCATGTGAGGAAGTAAAATTCCATTGTTTCAGTTTAAATAGCTGGTTTTTTTCCCCCAACGCTGGCGGTCTTCTTAAGATGTGTCCATCAAGTACTTAAGGGTACATCGATTTATCTAGTCGACACGGGAAAGAGGTCTAGAGTTTTACATCACCACCACGAGGAGATTCTGTTCCACGAATCAGATATAAAAAAAAGGTCGATAATTTTATTTTCTTTTAACAAAATGCAAAATCTCAAGGGAAGGGAAAAAAGTGAACACGACCACAATATAGGAAAGTTTGCCTCGGGGAGATTAAGGGAAATTTGTTTTGCCGTGCGCCTGTTTTTTATGATTTCTTTCTTTCTTTTTTTTAAATTTGTGTACAGGTTAATATAAGTCTTTATAATTGTGTATGTGTACGCTCCAAAGAACATGAAGTAAGTTGTATTAGGTGACCGTGAAACATGTAATATATATTTTAGTGAAGCATTATTTGAAGGGAAATTCTACGACCTATGGAATATTTATTTTATTATTATTTTTTGAAAAACCATCCATGATTTAAAGGCACTGCGAATATAAAAATACACATTTTCTGTTTGTATTCGGGGATGACCACATAAGGTCCGAGGACGTTACCAAAGAACATTACCGTAGTCACTCGAGCTTGAACCAAGGTGTCTTAAATCACGTGTACTGCTCAACCCTCACGGTTGATTACTTGGCTGTGGACAGTATAAATGGCAATTTGAAATATCGTATCTTTCGAGTTAAAAAGACAGCAATAAAATCTTTAAATTTAATTTTTGGCAAGGTTATTTTATGAAGTTTTTATAAAAGGGTTGTCGCGAAAGTTGGGGGGGGAACTTATCTGATAGAACATTACTGTGGTCTCTGCATCCTATGTGAACAAATTGCACCCTCAAGAAGATAAAACAAAACTTTGCGTCCATGCGCACTCGGTATCTTAAAATTTTCTGTTCTAAACTTTTTTTCGGGGCAGGATATTACACACAGCGTGCGCAGTTTCAGAGAGCGAATGAGACATGATGAAACCTAAGGACCGGCGAATGCTGTCCACTCTTCCCTATTAAAAAAAAAAAAAAAAAAAACTTGAACGACGACTTGTATTAATGACAGAACTATATTTCAACATCTCGCTTCCCTACAGCTGTGACTACCTCTCTCCTTGACACTGCCACAAGCCAATAAATCTCCTCTTGTTCACGTAATAGTGCCATTTGGGGCAATTCAGACGCACCTACCCATAAACTCCTCGGAGCTAGCTGCCAGGGTGATTTAGGGCAGACGTAGTTGATTAGTGTTCAGAAGGCGATAGTCAAACGGCGGCGCTCACCCAGAGCGACACGGAGCAAGTACGACAAAGCCACACATTCGACATCGACCGTGGATGAACTCTGGCTAAGGAATTTTCCGATCGATCATAAGACTGGTGGTCGTTTCTCCGTCACTCCCGCAATTACGCGACTTCCCACCGTGTTGCACGGTTCATATCGTTTCAAATCTGCTCATCTGGCAGTCACGCCGGGTACTGCTGTCGCTGGATATCTCCGGTTTCGGAGCTGGTATTCGGAAGTTGTGTCATTAGACCGTTAAACAATGTCCGATTGGTGGGACGAATCCAGCGATATTTTTGTACGATGGAATATATCAAAATAATGGTGGTACACTTCGGAAATTCTGTGTATACAAGTAGCGAAAATTACTGTTCAAGATCTGGCATATTTGGGACTTTTAAGTGCATTAAATTTCCAGTCATGCACATTCAAACGGCTGAATTTTAAACATCATCTTTCCCAATAAAGTGGAAGCATCCATTGTAGAATGAAACTGGATCTCTCAGTGAAATTGTCCCAAGATAAGAGAAAATAAATTTGTTTACGAAAACATTGCAAATGACCATTTTTCCTAGAGTTCTTAGCAAGGGGGGGGGGGAGTTACAACCCTATTTACTGTTATCTTCTCCTTAAATGATCCAGTTTCGCTGGGCCTAATGGAATCAGTGCAATTGTCAAAGACACTCTTAATCGAATTAACTCGTTCTCTGGTTTGATTGAATGATTAAAGTTTTCCCTATTTGCTTGCAACAACCTTTCTGGGATTGACAGTCTGAGTTCATTGGCTTTGATTAGCAACTCTGCCTACTTCACTGTATTTCACTGCCAACTTGATTATCTTAGCTACTTCAAACGGCTTTTTACCAAAAGTACTCCGATCTTTCTCCTTACACCGCAGAGCAAATAAATATGCTCACTTTGAATTCGAATTTCTTTTAACAACGTCTAACCGAAAACAGTAGAGATAAGTATAAACAATTTATAAGACAATTTATGCAGAGTGGCGAGCCATCTTCTTCCTTTTCTTCAGGCTTTTTTACAACTGATAGCAATGTAATGGATATTCTTTGGAGGAAAACTTGGATAATGAAATGTCGCATGAATAAATTTGTATACGTAAGCTTCTTTGCTTACCAGACCACCGTAAAGCTCAGTTATCCGACTTATGCTTGCCAAAGAAGTCAACATATAGACATCTGCCAGCTTCGAACTTGTTATTGCCTAACCGTCATGTTAAAAAAACAAATCTGTTTTTGATTCAACCAGTTCAAACAAGGCACACGAAAGCAGTTACGGATGGGAATTGCCTGCCCATCTACCACATGGTCCCAAATTGGCTTTTTCTGACTTTCAGCCGAACATCTGGAAGTGAGAAGTCAGTTGAACAGTGCGTTGAAACCTGATTGAAGGAGGATGAATCTGATTTTACGACAGAGGTGCTGTTTATGGAGCGTAAGACGATGAGAGCCCATGTCAAAAAGTATTGCACTAATGTACCTTAATTTATGTGTTCCTTGATGATTCATTTTCACAAATACGGTGTTACCTTACTTTAAAACAGCCCTCGTATTCCTTTGCTGTCACTGTTTCTTTGAACATCATACCATCGCAATTTCTAAACTTGCATTTGTTATTCGTAAGACTTTAACTTTTTATTATTGAATTATACGAAACGAAACTGGACTGCAAATGTAGAAAACTAATTTTAGTTTTGATAAATTATAAACTTCATTTAACACTGCTGCTGAAACAACAGAAATTAATTAAGATAAAACTATATTTTGAAATAATTTGTACTATGAAATTATTACTGGCTAGCAAAAATAAAATTGATTAAAATAAAACGAAATTGGAACCACCAGCTACAGATACAGTAACGTCACATGACCATAACTTGTCAACCGTGTGGAGAGGTTCGAATCCCGTCGATTATTCGAGAAATGTCTGCATTTTTCAAGCTGGACGGAGGTGCAGAGATTTCATGTATTAAAATACATGAAATTCCAAGGGAACTCATCCATGGCATCAAATAACAACAATCTGTCTTTATCTATTAAGGTTTTATGGTCGATATCCCCCCTCCCTGCCGTCCACGTTTAACTAACTTTTGCCATCTGCTTCTTTATCATTTGCTGATAACCTATATTGCTACAACTACTGGTTTTACAAAAAAATGCGGTTAATTTAGTGGAAATGTTACAGTTTTCGTATATTTGGTTCAGATACAGCACATTAGCCTCTGTATGCGTTATTTTTTAAAACAAAAATATGAGCATCTGTTAGGTTTCTTCGGTTTTCCAGCGTTGTTTTGTAATCCGTTTTATCTGATCAGGTTCATTCGTAGTTATTCCCCAGAATCCAATTTACTTTGGCTAGGTGCCAATGTTTTGTACTCTTGACCTCCTTGTTATATAGCTGCAGAGAATGCTGTGCTTGACTCCCAAGGTGGGATTACAGATGTTTGCTTTTTTTTTACAGGATTTCAGCACAGCTATTCATACATTATTAATTCCCAACGTTGGTTGCGTTCGTATTACTTAGTTGATCCACCAGTCAACAAAACTTTCAGCCAATCAAGGTCAGTTGTTGTGACTTAAATACAGACAATTTCAAGACGCATTGAGTTATAGGAACAGAATATCCACATTGATTTGAAAAGAATTCATGAATACTGGACTCAGACTTGAATACATTAATTCAGCTGAATTGCATTGTATAAAAATAGTTTGTGTAGAACATTGATGTGACATTTTTTGGACAATAACAAAACATAATTCAAAAATAATTTGGTTAAATCGCTTTTGCTAATGTCAATGAATAATTTCTTAAAAAAGGGCATGGATACTCAGAATTTTGAGGACATTAATAGAAAATGATTTAAATAATAATATAACGTGAACCATATTATAATGTTAATATAAACAGCGTGGTTTATTAGAATAAATAAAATCAATCAAAGTTTTATTTGGATTTTAAAATGTAAACTGTATTCGTATTCAAGAACTTTAAGATCCAGATTTGAGTTCTTGGTTACGTGTCTAGCTTGATATTTTAAGATAACGGCTGGACAATGCTGCTTTCCCCCCTTACAAATCTAACCCTTTAAGCCAGTATTCACAGAGAAGATAGTTTTTTTTTAAATGAAAAGCCTGAACATCCCCTTTAATTTGAGGTTTATTTTTTACTATCGTATCGCAGCTGTCTTATGATCTTCTGATGAGACAGAAATACCATTGAAACAGCAGTCATGGTGGCGAAACTTCTCAATATAGAAGTATTATTGGTGAGAAGTAGCGCAACATCCAACTTGTTAAGAATGGAAATGGATCCGTTTGAGATATAAAGACTATGAGAAGAAACACTTGATTTTTCACTACAAACTTTCATTTGAAACAAACCTTAAAAATGAGGGGTAATTATATTTTCAGTTGCAACCCAATTTAGTCTCAAGATTATTTGTTAGCTAAAAACTCATTTATTATGTGAAGGTTCCGATAAAAATGAAATAAAAGATACGCCAAAGAAAAAGTATAATATTTGCAGTATCCTCTTAAGCGTTCCATGTCTTTCTCGATATTTTAATGAAAAAAGTAATTAACTACAGTGGAATTACAAAAGAATGTTCTTATAGGCAGGAAGTAATGTCGCCTTTCTTAAAATTACACTTCAACTGGGAAAAAAAATCTTATCTTTGCTTTGAAGACCAATTTACAACTGAAGGTTTAAAATTTAATTTCATGGCTGCCTGATTTGAAGCCATGTACTAGAACTATTTCATTAATTCGAGTTGGGTAAGTTCATAGCTTCTTCCTAACTGAATCCGTTAATTTTTCATTTGCGCTGATGAAGGCTGTTTGCAGAAATTCAAAATTAGTACCAAACCTACTGAGACTGAAAAATTTCTCTAATTTTGTATCATCGACAACAAAACCAAGACACTAAGAAATGCGCATTAATTAAAAGTAGTCTACGTATTCTTATAATGATGAAAATGTAATAGAAATAATTCTTTTTCTAATTATAGTCACCATAGAAAACATGTTTTTTCGTTATCTCGATTGCAACGTACTTCATTTAGGTAGCTGCTAATGTTCTCCTTTCATAATGTTTTGTTTTTACCATTGTAGAAGCTAAAAACTTGTAGTGAATACTAAAAAGAGAAAGATTTTAGTGTTGGAACTTTATTTGCGAAGTTTTAATTTACATTTAGTTGCTTTCGAAGTAAATGAGGCGTATCTGTCTAGCTTAAAGGATTGGACATGCTCGGAGGGAGTCGGACTACTTCACATTAATCGAATCGTCGGGAGTGAACTGAGACATATGTTTGATCAAGAAGGCAACAGACAGAATTAACATTTAGGGTTCAAAATAGAAAAATTGGTTTAGAGAGGAGAAATTCACTCAGTCTTGAGCAACTTTAAGAAAATCGTGCCTTTTCCTGTTAAATTTATTTTTGATCAAACTTTTAACTTTTTCAGAAGAGGGATCACAAAGGGTAACACGCAAATATAAACTTCTTTGGGAATATCCCTGGATTATCCTGTTATGGATACTATGGTGAACTTTCCATTGGATTCATAAAAATGGAACTCGGCATAATTTAGTTGAATAAAAGGGTTGAGTATTCTATTCTTTCGAGTAACTTTAGTTCCTGGTACCGTTTGAGTCCAATATTTCCGTGACATCAAGAATTCACTTAGGAGAGCACAATCTACAGTAGTTTGCGCTGATAAACTGGATTTACTTCTTGCTTTACATTTTTTTGCCACGTCTTTTATCCCGAATTAAAAGAATTTGTGCGACATATTTTCTAGACAGGTGTGACAAAGTGGTGCAAAATTTTCTAAGTGCTATACGAAAGAAAATGTTTGGGAAACGCTAGTCTACAAATTGCATGACTTTGCTTCACGATCCGTTTAATTCTGTTGACAATTATTATCCTGTGAAGGGACCATAAGTGTAGTCATGCAAATTTTGTAGTATAACAGTTATAGTGCATATAATTTGCAATATTTATGATAATTTGAGATCCTGATAAAGATCCATGTATCCTCATTAGGCATATGATTAGACTTGAGGCACGTATTTGAGATACTTTTATCATGTAGCATTCTTATCAATTTTTCTTGCCGATTTGGAGTCTTAAACTTCTGTATGTACGGCCTTAGAGCGTAAAGAAGCCAATTTTCCCTTAATCCTAGGTCCATGAGACCTGGGATTACAGATTAGGATTAACTCCATATTCCGGAACCTATGTACTGCCTTACATGTAGATTTTAACAAATTTGCCAATCATATTACATTCGAGTGATAGAAAGGTGAATGCAGCCTGCCATTACCTTCCTTGATAAGATTGAATAATGGAGTTAAATTTTATCTCCCAAAAAGATCTCTGTTCTATTTACCGAAAGCCAAATTGCAACCTGATCGACAATTGTAGTGGATGGTCAGCTCATTGTGTTTTGCTTTCTTGTATTAATGCTTAATAATTTACCATTATCTATTAATGTTGAAGTCTAATCCGTCTTAATGTGCCACTAAAGGTGAAAGGTAGGATTCTTTGATCGCAATAACACCATTTTCAATCTTCCAAACTTGTGCCCCTTTTTCAATTTTGGCTTATCTTTTGGCTGACCTCACTTCCCCAGTTGCAGAATGAATTTCCTTTGCTTTTTTGCAATAAACTTGGTTGTAAAGACGAAAGTCAATATTGCAATATATTGTAGATATATTGCAATATATTGTAGATACAGTTAAGATTATTATCAAAATGCAAGTTTTATTTTCCCACAAAATGTTCCCGTGTACCCAAGTCTTTTTGTTCTCTGATTTCAAAGTTATTTATAAAATAAACTTAGATTCGTTTATTTGGTCCAATCGGAAAAACTCTTAACTGTCAGTTTTCGGTTTTGTAAGCTGTATGGAAATAACAAATAGTATATACTCGCAGGATAAATTCTCTGTATAAACAGAGCTTGTTGAAGTAGTAAATTTTCACAAGTCTTCAGTGCCTATCATATAACTTGGATAATACTGTAAAGAATTTTCGGTATGTGTGATTACTAGCGCCCAAAATTGCTTTGCTATATGTGTTTCTAGCTTTTTAACTCAGAATCCAGACAACTCCACTTGTGTTTTTGATAGCTGCCATAAATAAAAGCATTCATAAGAACAGTGCAACAATCTTCCGATTCTGTACTTATTGAAACTTCTTTTCAAATATGTATGATACGCCGATAAAATGCCCAGATGCCGTGTCGAGTTTCATTACTGAACTTGGAGAAATGTTTGATTTATTGAAATAAGCGCAAATATTCTGGTAAGATTTTTCTAAGCGCTTGTATGGAAATAATCTTCTCTACAATTTTGTTTACTTCTTGCATACAGGCTACAGATTGAGATCTTCCATTAATCTCGTTTTCCCCTTCGATGAAAATTAACTTTGTAATCAACTTTTGTATTGGTTTCTCTTTTATGAACGTGTATGTTTGGTTCAGCCACTTTCTTTGTATAATTTGGCTCCATCTGTTCATCAAAATATTCATTATTATTTAATACAACAGAAGTTCATTTTGGTTTTAAATTTGATAAATAATTTTGTAGTCTATAAAAAAAATTAACTCTTCATTGTAGAGGATGTATACGTATTAACAGTGTCTAGTGCAGTATCAATAACAGTAAAAATTATTGCATAGCTACGTAAGAATTTTATTGTCTTGAGTATAGCGTGTTCAGGAGGGATGAGGAAAGGGACGAGGAGTCACTTTTTATGAAAAGCTCTCTGTACCCAGGGTCAGATCAAGTTCAGAGGAATGTTGGGTTAGTGTAATACAAGGTGATATTCGGTTTCCTTGCATAACTAAACGATATTGAGGAGTGCAACAAAAACCTTATAAGAAACCTCAATGGACAGCCAAATATGATTGCCTCGTTATGGGTGACTTCAACCACAATTTCCATTCTTGTAGAATTGAAATTGTGGTTGGGCAACAGACTTTGATCCATCCGGGTAATTGTTATTTATTCAGACATATCAGAGAAAGTATAAGTTGCTTTAATATCCTCGACCAATAGTGGGTAGTGTCATATCCTTGACCAATGTCATAAAATGAGTAGTGTCTCCAAAGATATTTCTGTGGACAAGGGAAAAGGGGCGGTCTTCAATTTGAAGAGATGGGACTATAAAGGATTCAGGTATTTCTTTGACTCTGACTGGAGAGACACTATAAGCTATTGGATACGACTTCATTATGGAAAGGGTTCAAGGGGATTTATCATTTGTTCGAGTGGTGAAAATTTGATAAAGAAAGATGCTTAAGTTAATGATCAGAAAGAGATTAAATTGAGCAAAAGAAAAAAAAAAAGCATGGGATAGTTATAGACTATCGCGAAATATAGATTTATGTGATTATTATAAGCGCATTGTGTAACAAACCACTCAGGAGACTGGAGGGAAAGCTGAAGAAGAGAAATTACCGTCAAAGAAAGCTCAAAATGGGGACAAAGTTCTTTTCGTACATGAATATATATAAAAAAATGGAAGAGACTGAATCTGATAGGTCCCTTATTTGATCGACCTGTAAAAGTCATAGAAAGTCTATCAGAAGTGGAGACGAGTTTGAATACTTGGCAATGATTTTAACAATCGAAAGACTATTCGAACTATGAGGGATCAGTGACAGGGAATCGGTCTTCTCTAAATTAAATGCTATATCAATCTCGAAGAGCATATGGTAAAAACTACTTAAGCTCAATGAAGGTAAGGTTCCAGCAAGATAGTATACATCTTGCTATACTAAAAAAAGCATCATCCC
Organism: Mastigoproctus giganteus; assembly: GCF_048544385.1. Taxonomy (NCBI): domain Eukaryota; kingdom Metazoa; phylum Arthropoda; class Arachnida; order Uropygi; family Thelyphonidae; genus Mastigoproctus; species Mastigoproctus giganteus. The sequence goes on from NC_143575.1 coordinate 99,046,916, forward strand.
GTTGACGATATTAATGAGATCATCATTAGACTCGGGGGACGTTTTCCGTGAATTTGGAAAAGCGCTAACATCAAACTCATTAGTCTATATTTGCACGTCACGTCTGTCGTGATGGGCAGCTAGAGACCAGTTGGTTTGATTTTAGTGGTGGGTAGGATGGTGTCTCTGATTAATGATACCATCTCGATAGGAATGGTATTCTTTATTATTCGCCTAAAGGAGACGTCCTGCTTGCCCAATCCAGTTAATTTGAGAAAGTCATACAGCAGGATGCAAGAAATGTAAAGCTTTCGATATGATTCCGCATAAAAGGCTATTATACCCGTGTCAATTGATATCAACCGTAAGATCCATCGTTGGATCAAGGGTTATCTAAAAAATAGGAGACAGACAGAGTAATCATAAATAGATATACCTAATAGTGGACCAGTATAGCAAGCGGATCCCCCAGGGATCAGTGTTTGGGGCTAATTCTGTTTCTTATCATCCTTAATGATTTGATATGGAAGTGCAAGCAAAGTCAAAGTTTACTGATGATTTAATAGTAGGAAGGGCGGTCAACAATAAAAATTAGCTGTGGGGGGGGGGGGTCGTATCATTGACGCTTTGCATAAGACTATGCTGAGATCGCATTTGGAATATTGTGTTCAGGTCAGGTGAAGTTTGGAGTCCTCACTTGAAGAGAAACAGAACTGTTAGCAAGTATTTATTTTAAAAAATGGCAACAACCAATAACAACTTAGAAAGTGCTGACTGAAAAATTCGCAAGTAAACCTTTTAGGAGAGATGTCTACTTGCGATCTTAGGGGAGAATCTGATATTAGATATCAGTATATAAGACCTTAAAGGCGATCAGTAAAATGAAGGAAGTATATTTTCAGGCAAAACTACGAATTTTCGGAGTTAACAGAACCATGAATAATCTCAAGATGGTTACTTTCAAGCATCGTGTTGTAGATCATTAGAATGAATTGCTTACCACAGTGGTCGAAGTAGATAGTTTGGAAATGTTCAAAGCGGCATTGTATAGGCCCGTTTAGAAGAGAGGAAATATGAATAATAGATAGCAGTAGTTAATCGAGGCATGTGATGCAAGAAAGCAAGCTTATGTAGCATCAGCCAAACCCTCCCCCCATATTTCACACATACATTCCCTCTAAACTTTGCCCAGTTCCTCCTTGAATTTATTCAATTCCTACTATTAGTTCACACTCTCCCTATACATATTTATATATCTTGTTCAAATTTTCAATCGTTAATAAAATACTTTTTATTCATCCACTCAAGTTCAAATAAATTTTTTTAAACTTGTAGTGGATGACACTTGATGTTAATACAGTTTTTTCAAATATTAATTCATTAATTAAATTTAATTAATTAATTTTAGTTTTATATGGGAGAAAAAAATTTCTCTTATATAAGATATTTAGCAGGATATAAATTTAGGAATAAAATTGAAATCAACAGGCTAGCTCAATCGGTAAAATGCAAGGATTTCAGTATTTTTCACGTGAAGGTGAAGAATGCGAGTTCAATTCTTGCGAAAATCTATAATTTTTTGATAAATTTTTGAAGTCGAAAGTCGAAAGTTCGTTGTTGACCTAAGTAGGAATTGACTTTAATTTTTTTTTTTTTTTATATTACTTGTTTAAGTTATCAACTTCCACAACAACAGATGGAAGTTTGTTCCAGCAGTTAACTATCTGCTGGCTAAAGGAAAATTTCCAAACAGCTATTCTACAACTGCCTTTCCTCAATTTGAATTTATGTCCCCTCAGGTGATAACCAGAGCAAGAGGAAAAATTCAATCAGCAATAAGTTTGCTCAAACCATTTAAGGATTTATACACCTCAGTCAGATCAACTCGCAGGTGCCTAGTCTCTAGACGTTGCAATATGTAGAATTTAAGACTTTCTTCGAAAGACCAGCCTTTCATTCCCCTCACCAATCTTTTTTCCCTTCTCTGTACATGCTCAAGAAAATCTACATCCTTCCTAAAATGAGGCCTCCAGACATGTACGCAGTACTCAAGGCGTGGCCTGACCATTGCCTTATACAGAGGGACGATCACCTCCTTTTCCCTGCTAGCAAAATTTCTATATATCATTGACAATACCCCACGACCTGCTCTGGCAACCTGTCTGCATTGCTCAGAAAACTCCATATCTGACTGCACAATTACTCCCAGGTCTTTCATTTTTCTAACGCCCTGATTGTAGTACCACATAGTTGGTATGTTCCTCTGGGGTTACTTCTACCCATATGCAGTACTTTGCATTTGTGAATGTTAAACTTCAGTTGCCACTTCTCAGCCCACTTGCCCAAAGTTCTAGCGCCTGTTGAAGTAGCTCACTGCCATTACTGTCATTAACAACCCTGCCAACCTTCGTATCGTCTGCAAACTTGGACATTAAGCCTGATATACCATCATCAATATCATTGATAAATACAGAAAACAACAATATACCGAACAGTGAACCCTGGAGGACTCCACAATATGCAGTGTCCATTGATTACCACTCTGTCTTCTCCCACTCGACGATCCCTTTATCCATACCAGCAATTTGCCTCCAATGCCACACTGCTCCAATTTGTGCAGCAGTCTTCCACGTGTAACAGTGTCAAACGCTTTGCTGAAATCCAAGTATATGATATCAATTTTTCTTTGCATCCAGTTCCTTTGTGACTACATCATAGTATCCAATGAAATTTGTCAGAAAAGACTTCCCCTTAACAAACCCATGCTGTGTGTCAATTATTACTGCAGTCTTGTCTAGATGATCCTGCAGTGCTTCTTTAACCAGTGACTCATTTTTTTCTCCGGAACAGAAATTTAACTAACGGGTCTGTAATTACTCGTGTCATCCTTCGATTTCCCCTTTGTGAATTGGGGATACATTTGCACATCTCCAGCCCCTGGGGACTTCCCTGAGTCTAAGGATTATCTCATAATTATGGCTAAGGATTTGCTTACTTCCTTTGTCGCCTCCTTTAATATAACTGGATAGATCCCATCCACACCTAGGCGCCTTTTTTTTAAGATTTGACAGATGCAGAAAAAGCCCGTTTCCTTGCATGATTTAGCATATTATAATACACCGCTTGACAAAATTAACAGAACAAAATGTCTTCCATGACTATTTTATTATTGTGAACAACGTCACCGCAGGCGAATATTTGATATAATAGGCATCCTAGCATGTAAATTCCGAATATCCAATAGAAATCGATCTACAACAGAGCAGCATATTATGAAAATTATTCATGCCTATAAAAATACGGGGTGTCAACCACATCACTTCAGTCCCGTTTTTTGGCTTGCTCAGTGGGATAGCCATATCTCCAATACTCAGGATGGCAAATCATCGTCGTTTAGATGGCAGGCCGTTGGGCGGCTTGAAGCAGGCCAGTCGCAGGTGGAGGTGGCACGTAGTGTCGTCTCGGCATATGGAACAGTTTCAGCAGACAGGAACGTAAACTCTCTCTTGAGGTTGCTGTGGCCACAGGTGAAAACATTTGGGTCGACTCTGGTAAGAAGACTTTATTCAAGTAATTCTACGCAAGAAAGCCAGTCGTTTTGTATCCCATTAAACCCAAAACACCACAAAGGTCATCGCAACTGGTGCCATGAAGAAGTAAATTGGATTCCTGACGAATGGTATACAGCTCTGTTCTCTAATGAGTCCCGATTTTGCCTACAATCAGATTCTAGACGTTATTTCATTTGGAGACAATGAGGAATGTGATACCATCCCTCGAATATCAGAGAAAGGGACACTTACGGTGGAGGCAGTGTTCTCATGTGAGGTGGAATAATGATTAACGGCCGCACCCCTCTTCACATTTTTTGGTAGGGGAGATACTGAGAACAGATACTCGAACCCTTTGTGCGAATTTTTAATGGTGCGTTTAGCCCAGATTTTCATTTCATGCACGACAATGCCATTGCACATAGAGCTCAGGTAGTGGAGGAATATCTTGAAACTGCCGGTATTCAACGACTGCCGTGGCCAGCTCGATCACCAGACTTAAATCCGATCGAATATGTGTGGGATGCTTCCCACCCATATTCCATCGGATTTAAGTTGGGCGTAGCATTGCACGCCGATAGCCAACTCTTTAGTCATTTGGTGAACTAAGGTCTGCGCTGGTGGAAGAATGTGATTTGTTGCCACTGCATCTTATAGACACCCTTTTATCGAGCGTGGTTCACCGCCGTCATGCCTATTTAGCCGTTCTGACGTCATGTGACCATATTTTCGAGCATCGTGTATCGACTTCTGTAATGTGACCTTTTTTGGTAATTCTTATACAACCCCTATAAATGTTCTTTATACCTGTTCGAAGTTTTTCGCTGTCTCCACATTTCATCGTTATTCTATGGTACACCACCGTACCAAATTTTGTTCAGCTTCATCACAAGCTGCGCGAGTGGCACTACATTTTCTAAGTGTTCCGTTAATTTTTTCGGGAAGTGTACTAAGATCTTGTGTTCCCCCGAATTCAGAAATCTATTGCTGTGTAACGTCGCATGCCACTTTGAGTTTGAGGCGCTTAATGTAAATTAGACCTAATGGGCTGTTGATTCATAATTATTTACTATTTTTATAAGTAATACACATAAATTAAAAGTTCTGTTTAAGCCCCGGTATGACCAAATAGGTCAGAGGAATCTACAACTATTATTTTGATAATAATAATATTATTAATTGTTTATTAAATTAATTGATAATGGAGCAATAATATTATTCTTATTCGATTATCTGGTTTCAATTTTCATGAAGCGCTTCATACACCCATTGATCTTATATCGATCGACGTGATTTTGTTGTTCCATTCTGCAATTCAGTCCTTTCCAAGGATGTGGGAGAATAGTGATTATAACCCTATTGATTTAAACTACGCTTAAACCAATTTATTTCTATCCCGCATTATTTCACATCCCATTGGCATTAAATACTCCAGGAGCAGCCATTAGTGATCAGTAGTGCGCATGGTAAGCATTAGAAAAGGGCTTCAGTATGTCAGCCAGGGCCCCATCTGGTACTGTTGTTAGATGCTTTATTGCGCAAGAGAATCTAAAGGCCGCAATGCGCCTAAGAACCACAGATAGCTAAATTACTCCCGAGAAGGAGTAATTTATTTGTGTGTGCCGAAGGAGAATGATACAAACTTCAATACAAAGGTCCAAATTCGAATTCCACCTTGGTGACTTTGTGATACCGATGTTGGCTGTTTTGAATGATGACAGCTCCATTGGGGTGCGTACGGCTGCTGGAAGAGCTGCGAGACTAAGGCGGCCTCGAAATTCATTAGTAGAGATGGTCTGTCGAGTGCTGTTCATCAAAGTGTAAACGAATCCTGTACTCCATTAGAGAGGCTAATTTTATAGCTGGACAGTGGACAAAATACGGAGAGGTGTGCAATAGTGTATTTCGTAAAAGCAAATTGCAGTTTTTATAAATTGTAATATATTTCATATGATATTAAAACTTTTTCTCTTTTTGTACTCTTCTTTCCAAATTCCTCTTTGCGCAACTTTAACTAAACTAAGTTTATTTAGGATTAGAATTAAAGAATTGATGCATCTGATCAGATTAAAAATAATTGGATTATCTTGATAGTGGTTAAGCCAAGATTTGTGCTATTCAGAACTGCCACAATTGGATCAAGTTGTATTTGGTGAATCTTTGAGAGGAAAAAAGCCTTCCCAAAAGCGCTTCGTTGCATATTATGTTTCTTCGTTATGTGCTGCGCTTTATATATATAAACCCCATTTTCCAGTTCTGTCCACTCATCTTCAAAAACAGAAAATATTAAGACTGGATATGTTGACTTTTATTTTCTCACAAGTTTTCAACAACCGTTTCAATTAATTAAATAAACTTTTATCTGTAGTATTAGATGTACAATATTTAAATTGTCTTTAAATTGAATGCATTTTAAAGCATTTATTACTCGCGGTTTTGTGTTAAAATACATTTCCAATATACAACTCTATATCATCCTTGAAACATAATGCAACTATTATGTCAACTTAAAATATATGTTAAGAATATTATATATTATGTAAAGAAACTTAATTATAAATTAAAGAATGCAAATAAATTATGTAAAATATATATTATGTAAAGAATAATCTTCTCTGTCGACCTTCTATACTCGCTGTGGGAAGAGATATCGGTTATGAATCTCCATACCAACCAGAATGGACTAGGGATGATATTTCTATTATTCGGGTTGTATTTGTATTATTCGAGGGTTTTTCATCCAATGTGGACCCATTGATGCCTCAAAGCTTTTGTCGTTTTTCCACAAAAGAAAAAAAAAAAAAAAAAAAAAAAAAACACTTAGGGCGAAATTCCAAATTCTGGCCAGCCCGAGAGTTATTGTAATACCCATCCCTTTCTCATCAACAGCTAAACTTAAACAGTCGTGTCCCTGTCTTTTCACCAGCCTGTTTCCCGCGATAGTAGACCTGTGCTATGGTAGCTTTTGCCAATGGGTAACCCCTACTCCTCCACCTGAACTATTAACTGAGCTCTGGTTGAAGAAGCTTTTAAAAATTTCATCAGCCAATGGCTGAATTTGAACCACGACCCCTGTATATGAATGACAAGTGGCGAAATCGCTGGACTTTCCTCCTTTGAATGAATTAAAATTGGTTTCATTTCAGTATTATTTAATATACAGAAAATTATATATAATTATTACTATAAATTATTTTATACATAATTATATTTAATTAAATAAATACGGAAAAAATAGATAAATACTCGTATAATGGGTCCACAGTTTCCTTTCCCCTCCCCGACATCCTTGCACTGTCTGGGACTGCGACCTTTGGTGGTTCTGCAGGGAATCATTCACTCTGACGCCTACCTTAACATTCTGGGCAATTCCATGTTTCCTGAGATGTGACAGTTCTTTGGAATTGGCAGCTCAACTGAGGACTATACTCGCTGCCGTCTATCGTTGGTGGACCACCTTCCCCAAGAAGGTGAAGTGTCATAGCTGCCAAAAGAGGAACCGAGACGCTTTTGAAGTATGTGGTATGAAACCGACGTATGTCTGGAAACTTTTTTTTTGGAGGATAGTTTAGTCCCTCTTCGGAAAAGAATCCGACTCTTGCATTTTATGTGCAAATCAACTACTATTAAAAATCGTAATCGCAATGCAACTCTTCATCTGATAATGAGAGATATTTAATGTAGGATATTTAATTGCGTAAATAACGCTCTGAATAAAAAATAATGCTTTCTGAATGTGCAGAGTGGAAAGATATTTCTCCTCATCCACAGAATCAGAAGGGTTTAGGGGGTAGAGAATACAAGAATTCAGGGGTTCATGGCTTGTTATGAAAACCACCCTTCCAAATTAAAGACTGGAAAATCTGAGACTGGAGTCTCAACTGGATCTTCAGTATTGTTAATGGACGAGCATTACTTTTAAGTATACGACAAGCAGGTGTGCAAAACTCAAAATGGACAACTGTCATGTGATGACAGTATGGTGCGACATTATATTTCAACATCGCATACTTTAAGTTTAAAGCAAGGACAGCTGAACTTCGATCGAATCATCGAGCGTAATTAATTCGATGGAATAGTTCAGAGTTTTTGAATTCCACGAATATCTTCGTCTGGACTTGCATTTGGCGCGGTGCACACATTTCATAAGGGAAGTCAGCAAATGTGGATTGAGACATTTAAAGAATATCGATGTTAAGTGATTAAATAAATTTACTCGCTGCGCAAAAGGAAACAATTTATATTTGAGGGCATCGTGCAATCAACGTCCAATAACGGCGATTACATTTGGCGTTCGGTACATCGCTCGGAATTAAGACAATCTAAGACATTTAAATTAACATAACTGAAAAGCTAATGTTTGAGCCATTCTACAGAATTTATGCGGAAGAATCATTAGACTGTGCTGCCGAAGTTAATTACAAACGCATATCGTGAAACAGTGAGATAAATGTTGGCCATTTCGCTTTGTTTCATTCGATACAAATGCACTGATTAGTTCTGGCTCTATAAAACTGTGAATAACTCTGACAATTTTAGAAAATCTCTTTCCTACCGTGGGCGATGTCTCGTGAAAACAGCATGAGACACACGTAATCATGTAAGTCAGTGAACAACAAATGAAGAAATTGCATTTCTTCGTTTGTTGAAGAAAAATGACGAATGTCCTCATTTGTTGAAGACATTCAGACGAATCAGAATACATGTCTTTCAAATGAAGTCGGCGGCTCGATTACATTGTCGAAGTCAAACTAGAAAAATGAATTTTTAAACTTTGATTGCTGAAAATTTCATTTCTCTTTGCTACTGTTGTATTGCACAGTTAAGTGACAATAAATATATATTATAATAAAGTTATACACCGATGAGCCAAAACATTATGACCACCCTACCTAATATGATGTTGGTTCTCCACGTGCAGCCAAAACAGCTTGACCCGGCGAGGCATGGACGCTACAAGATTTCTAAATGTGTCTTGTGGTATCTGGTACCAACATGTAACCAGCAGATCCTTTAACTCCTGTAAGGTCCGTGGTTCAGACGCCGCAGATTGGAGTTGCTGTTCCAACACAAACCATAGATGCTCGATGGGATTGATTTCTGGGGAATTTGGAGGCCAGGGCAATACCTGGAAGTCGTCCTCATGTTCCGCGAACCAGTCTCGAATAATCCGGGTGGTGTGGCATGACGCATTATCCTGCTGAAAGACGGCACCGCCAGAGGGGAAGACCGTTGCCATGAAAGGCTGTACCTGGTCAGCAGTGATGTTTAGGTAAAGTGTATTTTGGGTCAGACGGCACAAGGGTTTCCCCCATCTCTGCGTAATACAGTTCACTGCAAAGGCCAGGGATTTAAACGTGTATGGACCTTGAGGTGTGTGGTGTCGTGTACCGTTTGTGATGTTTAAGTAGGTGGTAGACGTCAGAGTGCCCGGCACATGGATGACTGCACCTGGGTATCCCAGCAGAACATCGCCCAAAGCATGACACCGGCTTGTTTTCGTCCCACGGTGCATCCAGGTGCCATCACTTCCCCAGGTGAACGACGCACACGTACCTGGCCGTCCACATTGTGCAACAGGAAATTGATTCATCGGACCAGACGACCTTCTTCCAATCACTCAAGATCCAGTTTCGATGCTCGCGTGCCCATTGTTTATGGCCGCTCCGAGTGCCCATGAAATTGGCACTCGGAGCGGCCATAATTTTCAAGAGCTTCCATGATATAATGCGAGACCAGGGAGGTCTCGCATTAAGTCCACCGTGAGTAGCTACGTCTTCATAATTTCATCATTTGCTCATTGTAAGGAGCCAATTTCTTTGAATTATTTCTAATTTGTGACGAAATAGTCAAGTAATCTTGTATCGTTCTCACAAATGTGTTTCTAATGTGATTTAACATATTTTTCATCCCGAAATATGAAAAGAAAATTCATTATTTATTTAACAGATTTTTCAAAATCGTATTTCTCTGTTCCAGAAGAAATTATGCGAAGTTGCAGCTGAATATATACATATCGTTAAAAATTTGAATCAATTATATAAAATAAAACAAATGTGCAATTATAAGATAACATTACGTGATTGACTTCAAATGATCAAAGAAATCGGCAATTTTTAAGAAACATCTTAGAACTAGCAGCTGTTTTCTTAAAACCTACGAGTTTGAGAATTATGAAAATTGAGTTGTGACAACTAGTTGAAAATTATGATAGTTAATAAGAAGATGGGAAATGGAATAAAGACACTTTTAAAGAAACAGATATAATAAAGGTCATCGCTGGAATACGTCGAAGTAGTGAATTGCTGGTAAACTTTAATCTGTACAAAAGAAACAAAGTAAAATTCTGAATTTGGGAAGTGGACTGCGGCAATAAAATTCCAAAAGGATGAAACGTTAAGACATTGGTTGCTAAGAGACAAAGAAATCTCTTACCTCCACAAAACTATCGCTCGTAAAGCGGTGAATGAGGGTCGTTTTCCCACATCTGCTGTCGCCCACCAGTACAATCTTACAGCTCGACTCTTCCATTGCCGCCAACCAACCCAGCCACCAGGGACACGGACGGATGTTAGACGAGAAGGGACATGTGCGAATACGAGTCCTGCAAGAATAAGGAAAAAAAAATAAGAATTGCATCGCTTTATGAGGCAGTTTGGCGGTTGGACAGAGACGAGACAATTTACGTGATTGCACTATGGGGAGGTAGTGTGGTTTTGCCGATCTTTGTACCCCGAGGGTTAACTACTGTGTGCGTCTGTCTTCTCTCCAACTGATACACGGTCTTAATGACGTGTCTACTTGCAATTGACCATTTTAGTAAAGGTGTTTATGACAACCTAAAAACGCCTTCGGAAAACTTCACGAAGGAAGTATCTTACCACGAGGAAAACGTTCACCAAGATTTGGGAGACTAAGATGACCATTCCCAGTTAATGAATTAAAACATTAAACAACTTATTAAAACAATAAAATGGTGGATAATGAATTAACATTTGATTCCTTATTTTCCACACTCGATGTTTACAAGATCGATATTATATTTTCACCAATTCATGCCAGACGATGGTAGATCTCGTTTGAGTGATTAAAAAACACTTCGGTGCGTTCTTTAACATATTTAACGTAGCCCACACTCTTTTCCCACGAGACACATTACTCAAATGTGGATCCAGTGACTTCGCACAGCTTCTATACATTTAGTTTCACGTGAGAAATGGAACTGTCACAGGCTGGTTGCCGTACCTCGGTAGGGCACATTCTTGTATCAGTGTTTAATAAGGAAGATAAGAGACATCTCTCGTTCCTTAATTAATGTATTCGTTTCCCAGATAAGACATTAAGCACTAATTTAAATACAGATGTGCTGGTCATTACATTAAATGGTTGCAGGGAGCTAACAAATGAAACAAAATCGGTACGCGATTCCCTTTCAGGAAAGAAGTACCATTAAAGAGGTGGTTAGCCTTTGTATTGTAGTTGGAGGGTACTGTGCTGGATGAATATGACTCAAGTTTTCTATTATTGTGTGTACGGAACTGGCTGAATTAATATTCCACCTTGACAAATGTGTTTAATTTTGCCTTTAGAATTTCTACGAGATTTATGATAATTTTTCTCTTCGTACAATGAGTTGTTATAAACGAATGGGAGATTTTGCAAAACTGCCGATTTCAGAATAATTTAAATACAGTTCAATCTTACGTGTATAAAGTCCTTATACAACATATTTTTGAAGGAATTTATTATAACATATATATGGTGGAATAATGATAAACTAACTTGGATTCAAAGTATTGCACTACTCTCGATTTGTATTCTGTGAAAATGGACCAAGAAAAAAGTTTCCAAAAAAAGTATTTTTCTCTTTACAAGACCTTCACGAAGAAAAGAACTTTCAACAGTTTCTCAACTTTTATTTGGTACGCCAAACTATATTGTATTTTGGTGTGTGGTTTCACTATCTGTAGGTGAATCTACGAACAATAAATCATTCATATCTGGTTATCTGACAGGCGCGTGTACCGATTGGTGTGAGAACCACCACTCTGCAGATCAATTCGGTGATGGTGTAATACACTAGCTGTAGACAAATAATATTCAGACATCCGTGATTGCATATATGAATTACCACTCTGTTTTAAGTTAGATAGTCCGAATTCCTTAAAGGACCGATCTGTTATATATGAATATACTAACAATCCTGGTTATTCTCAACTCGATTAGAAAAGTCGGTTTGAATCTCATCGATAAAAGAAAGATATGGAGGCCTTTTCAAAAGAAGTTGGGTCACCCGGCCTCACATGGTGTTTTTTGGTTTTTCTATCGTTATGCCTCGGTTTTTCATCCCGAACTCGGACGAAATAGGCTTAAAACGTAAGCGTTTAATTAATGGACAGGGAAAACTAATTCCTGCTGGCCTAAGATGCCGTTTTGCTAACAAAAACAGCCCAATAAATCTATTTTTAATATAATGGCTTTCTGTAATTAGCGAATCTGTCCGTTCTGTCTGCAAGATTAATCACAATCTTGCAGATATTTAATTTTGAATTGTGGTAGTCAAGGCCTGACATTCATTTCATGAAAAATTGCTAACTTAGCTGAACGATTCCATTTTGAACAAAAGGCAACAAAATTTATTCGGCATCCATCCGCATATTTCACTTAGATTTCTGTACTTTGTAGGAAGAATTCTTTAACTGTATAAAATTAAATGTTTCGGCCATTTTTTTTTCACCAGAGGCCATTACGATTTATCGGCAAATCTTTGTAGGCAGTGTAAGGCATTTCGTAATGACTAAGTGAAGAAATCTTGTGGTAGTGATGGTGAGGGAGGGAGGAGAATGAGAGAGATTGCACAGGAAATAATTTTTTTGCGAAATGTTTCACGTGAAAGCAAGCTTTATGACTTTGGTAGCATTAACAGCAAATGACGTCTCCTTGGAGAGCCATAAGATGTCGGCATGTATCGACCTGGTAAACGTGATGAGCATGCTGGTGCATAAGAACTAATATTACTTCTTAAAAAAAATGCATTCCTAAAAAATTATTTTTCCAGAAAAGGATAATGGGTGTTTTTAAATAATATCCGTATTCAGGCTTAATATAATTACACTTCCATAAAAGATAAACTAGGCTTAAATCACAAAGCGTGTAATAAAAGATTAAACGTCACATATACTAGATGAAAGTCGTCGAGAAACAGAAGCTGATCATCAGCCCAGGTAAACTATAGTACTGCTTCTATAATTTTCAAGTTCCTATTGCTATTGTGTTTATGGATATGGTTTATTATGAGTTAAAAGTAAGAAAACATTGCACTGCATTAGAGAAGTGGACTTCTCTAATGCAGTGCAATGTTTGATGACTTTTATCTGTTACCTGAATAATATAACTAATACTCACACTTACGGTACAGTGTAGCATGTTCTGTTTACGTTTGATCGTAATCGCATGTCATGGTGTCTGCCTATGCCATCATCAGTACGGGAAGGGCTGCGTGAAGTGGGTTCCAATGTTTTTCAACGATGAACTAAAATGTTTGAGAAGAAGATTGCTTCTATAGCACCTAATTGGTGTTAAGAGGAATAAAATGGCTTCTTGGATCGCACTGTGGATGAATATGCGGCAGGCACTAGGACCCAGATAGCAAGCAACACGCAGTGGAAACATCAGTCCTCACGCCGAAGAAGAAATAAAAGGCTTTAGACAGGACAGCAATGGGGCGGTTATATTCGTGTAGTTCGTTGAAGCACATGGACTAATGCTATGCAATTTCATGCCTAGTAGCAAAAGTTTCAACCCACAAAATCTCCCACCTACCGTCAAAGTTGATCTGTGAGGCACCGTCAAAAACAAAACCAGGTTATTTCATTAACTGTCGTTTTTGTTATGTGACAGTGCAGGTAACCAAGCGATACACTATGGCAACCCCCAAGAAACTGTACTGGGAACTGATTGAGAATTCTCTTCAGAGATCGTCTCCTTGCTATTTTTATGTTTTCAGAAGATTGAAAGTTAATCTGGCAGGACATGTATTCTACGAGGATGAAATGAAAAAAGCCACTAGACATTGGTGCCAAAAGAAATCAAAAGGCGTCAATAGCCGATGCGCTTAGAATCCTACAACAGCCTAAAGGCGTTTTATGAGAAGGGCATAAAAAACCGATGTACAAATGTGATAAGTGCCTAAACTGTAGTAGAGATTTTTTTGAAATTTAAATTACCATTTATTGGTGAAGAAATGGTTCTTGTATTCATTTGATTCACCCTTGTTTACAAACAACTTGGTTGAACTCGGGTAAGGTTTAAAGTATTGCTTGCATACGGATTGTTTTAAAAAGAATATTAAACTTATAACTTCTAACATTTATCAGCACACATTCTCAAATATCTTTCAGGAAAGTCAAATTTTCAAAAATCTTTTATTACCAAATTAAAAATAAAAGTTACGTTCCAGTTTAGCGTTCAATGGCCAAGTTATTTAATCAGTAAATTCCCTTTCCGGTGACATGGATTTTATTTATATCACTTTGGTTTTTCTATCGAAAGAATCAAGGAACAGATAGAAAAACGCCCACGTCTGGATTTGTTCACGTATACTTAAGTAATAAAAGCACACATGAAACCTTATCTATTTCGCTATTGATTCGGCTGTTGTTATGTTTATAATAAATACTCTGAACTGCAGTGTCAGTTAGCCATTTGCGCAAACGCATCAATTACTTAATTTCGTATTTAAAAAAATTAACTCATTAAATTCTAGTTAATATCACAATAATATTAGCGTCGCTTCTTGGTTGAGGATTTTCGAATGGTGTATATAATTTATCCTTGTAGATGTAAAACTGGAAATCAATACAGTGAACAAACGTATTCTAGAACGGTTTGATGATGTAGAACAGATTAGCTCATGCAAAGGGAGTAACCAGTTGAAGAGATTGTAGACCTTAGTAGGTAGTTTCATTACATTGACAGCCAAGCATCCCTCACAAATGTAACGAACCCTCACATGAGTGTTCAAAACTACTACCAAATTTCATTATTTTGCAAACTACTGCAATTTTACAATGTCCACTTTAACTTTTAGCCATCAGTTCACATCCAGCATCTTTAAAATGCTATTATGATGGGTGGGGAAAGGCCACTTCAGTCAAGGTTAGCCGATCTCAAATGAAGTGAGTATGATTCCCTACCCATCGTAATAGCCGGAGAATAATGCGGGCTGCATTATTCAGATCATCTCGCGAAATAACACTTGTATAGACTTAATGTATGATAAGACACGTGAATTAAGAACAAGTACAACATGCGCCAACAAATTTTAGAGAGTCGGCCATCACAGCCAATGAACGGCTTTAAATTAGAATATCAGAATTGATTAAGGTACGGGTTATTTCGTAGTTTGATGAAAAGAAGCAAAGCTCAATTGGGATTTGTACCAAAGGAATGCCGCCTGGTAACAAAAAATTAAAACATTTTCGGCTTTAATAAATAATTAAATATCGTTTCGTTTTATATTCCGTACGATAGTGACCAGAGACTGATATAAAATATTATTTTATATTTCTTTTCTTTACAAGGTGTGGTCCCAACCACATGTGGTCACTCACTGTGGCCATTTGTAAAGAGAAGGTTGTGAACCACCGATTTAAAGGATACTGCAGGGAAAACTACAATAATGGTGAAAAACTAAACTTTATAAAAATATTTATTTTATTCTTTTACTTATGGAAATATGATAATAGCCCATCTATCCAATACGAATTGGTAACTCGTAAATGAGCTTGTTGAAATTATCTACCTTGTTCCTTGACGTTGCCTTTAAAAAAGTAACTTAATTTTTAAATGAGTACGCTGTCAGTAATTTGCAAATAACTTATAGGATCAAATTAACTTGGGCAACATAAAATCTCTACTTAAAAATAAATCATATGTCAGCCACTTATCAGGCAATACTTGAATCAGTAATTTGCTAACAATAGATCAGCCATTCGGTCTCTTAGCAACAGCAAAGCAACGCCGTCTGTCAGATAATTCTGAATTAAACATAAAAAAGCTGAAAACTTTTTTTTGGTTATGATTTAGAAATCCATGAAAGAAATCAATTCCAAAAGAGGCACGTCAAATTCTGTTTAGATGAATTCTTCGCCGTGTCTGGAACAGACGGTCGGACAAACACTCGATCTCAATTGTTTAATCAGACGTTCTTTAAAAAAAATGAAGAGGAACGTAGCTCGTTTACCATTTCTTGCTCTGATAACAGAAGGGAAAGTCACGGGTTCATTTCGGCGCACTGCTCATTGAAACTCTGCATACCTCAGAATTTAGATTAGGAAATCAAATAAAGCCTGCATTTACAAGGGAAAAAGTTAAAGTACATTTGCGCTTCTGTTTCGATTTCTTAATTCGATCCTTCTGGTGTTTGAGAGAACTTTCTGTCGTACAGCAGTCGGATGGTTACCTTAATAACATCCTTGCCTTTGTTTAGGAAGAAAATTAAATCTGCAAATGCGACATCGACGAGACGTCCGGTCTCTTCTTTGAACAAACGTGGAAAGAAGACGAAGAAAGGTAAAAAAAAAAAACGAAGTTAGAGTTTAACTCCGGTTCAAGTTCGATGGATAGCTTGGTGTGTGAGATGGAAAGTTGCCCTGGAAGATAATTCGAGATTAAATCGATAGAAATCGGTAATAAAAGAAACTACAAACCCTCTCGCATCGAATCCACTAAATAAACTTTTCAAAGGAATGAATGTTTGCATAATGCTAATCAAACAAAACTCCGGTTGGGCTGTTAGGACTAATTACCTTTCATTTAACCGCCGTTGGGTTTGGAGTCACGGAGGAAACCCACTACGTGGTGGATAACAAGAGTTTTATTTACTTTTCTGATACCTTAGATGCACGTAAAAGCGGTTTGAGTGCAGTTATCCAGTGAATGGCAAATAGGACTGTTTTAAGAAAGCAGTTCGGTCTTGAAAACATCTCATAAGCTTATCACCTTCCCTCGTATGGAGTTCATCTTTATATGGCCCAAATTAGAGCTCCATAATAATGGCATGAGTGTTGAAGTGTCATTGAATACTGAGAAAATTCTTAAAAGATTGTACTTGTATTTTAATCCCGGAGTTGAATCATCAACACCATTCTTTTTAAAACAAAACACAGTCGAATGTTATTCATATGAACGAGTTAAAATTGTACTTCAAAAATTAGATTACGCTAATTGAGGAAATGTTGGTTGGACATAGTTTGTGCCTACTTCGAAGATTATCGGGAACACTTGATTCTGTTTTTATTTTATAATTTTATTGTATAAAGTAAAATAATTTAATTTTTAATAATTAATCATCTAGTTCGGTCGCTTCTAAAACTGTTCGCTTCTAATGTGAATGTTTTGTTCATAAAGCTGATACTTCCTGAAAAAGTCAGGACAATCGATTAACTGAAATTTAAAAAAACTAGATTAATCCGAGTTCAGCTAGAAACTAAACTTTTTCAATATACAAAAAGCCCTCGTGGGTCACACAGTTAGTAGTATCGTCGTCCACCCCACAGCAGATGGAAGAGACCTGAGTTCGACTCTGGTACATGACAGGAGGAATTTTTATGGGCCTTTTTCACAACGTGGCTGAGTTAGTCGGTGTCTCAGGTGAGGTACATGGTTTTTTCTCACGGAAATTCAGGCTTTTCATCCAGCGAACAGAAAATAGACCACAGAACGCAATTTACAGACAGTATACATGAAGCAATATAACCTTATCGCTAATACTCCTAAAACCATACTACTACAACTTTCCTGAAATGGTTTCGGATAAACAGTACGAACAACAAACGTATGGAGCATATTTGAAAATGGAAATAACAAAAACCCGCGATAAAGTTTTATTCTGCCTTGTCTTGAGTGAAATTACATCCGAACTAAAGAAAGCTTAATTCTTTATAGGCTTTACTTGCTCCTTCGTTCAATTTAATTTAAACGAGTAGCGAAATCATCAACCATATTCTGTGCGTAATTAAAATCGATGATTAATTCAGAACAATAGAGTAGTAAGCAACCATTTTTAAACATTGTAAGCTCCAAAGCTTTAACTTGTTTAGAGATGGATGTTTAAAATGAGGCTTTATTATCGAGCATTATCGGGTTTCAGTCTGCTTGGGAACCATAAAAGAACATTGGTGTGCCATGTCTAATCCATATATTAGAATTCTCGATGAAAACGTACAAAAGCTAATTTATCCAGCGGGCGTATGTTATAACTTTTTTTTTAGAGGAATACGTACAAAATTTAACAGGTCAACGCATTCAATTTAGTTTTCGTCTATTATTTTTGTTCAGAAGTGGTGACATGTTTAAGTTGCATATCGGGACAACAAGTGATGTAAAATTTGATGTTTTTTGCTTTCAAATGCTTTGTACAGGAAATGAAAGTTGATAACATTTTCACAGCCTAGTCCTTAAAATAATAAATAAAAATCTTCAGGAGAAGGAAGACGAGTGTTAGAAATTTCTACAATGAAATCCAGTACTAAACATATACTAAACCCATCGTGCTCATTTTCTTCCAAAGGAATTTCAGACATAAAAATTTATTCATTTTTTGCAGTTATTATTTATTATAAACTGAAATGGGGGTCGCTTGCCATATTGGCAAATTTTGATCCTGCCGCAAATTAAATTATCAGCTAAACTTCGGTTTTACGATCCTCGATTTTACGTTTATCGCATAGCTTTGTCGTTTCAACAAAAATTTCCTAAGAACGATATTATATTTTCCTGAACTTTTGTTGGCTGATTTCGTGGAGTTCCTTTATTCCTGGGGTCACGCAGTTAAATTGACGTATCATGGAGTTCATGCATTTCTCTCTTCGTTATCACAGCTCAAAAAATTTATTATTTTCATTTCGTTTTATTTTTAATTAAGAAATTTTAAAGGTCGTAGTAGTTGACTGCAGTGAGAATTTAAAACTGAAGATTACGATGTTTTCAAATGTTGACACGCTTCTTGATTTCTCTATGATGTTGATGCTCCAAAGTACATTATTTTAAGTTTCCAAAAGGCAGAAATTTGCTTGGGAATTGGATAAATACATCAATTGATATTTTGTCATTGTCATGACGTTTCCATCATACATCCACAAGCTGCAGATAATAATGCACTTCGGATCCCACGGTAACTATAAATGAACCATTTTTTTCTCTCCAAATTACAAGTAGTTTGTTTACATGTAGTAATCCTGATTTGAAAATTTAAATATCGCTCCAATACCAGAGTGGACTTGGCACACTCCAACAAAGGTTTGTCAACTCTTATTTTAGCACCCATTTTGGGATTTATTTCAATGAGTTGAGTTTCAGATTCATTAATTGCACGTGGAAGACCACTAAAGAAAATTGCCATCGCGAATTATGCAGCACACTTTTTGTATCATGCGAAACCACACGTGGTATATTAAACGCTAGCTTGAAAGAGAATTCAAAGAAAACGTCTAAAGATGTCACATGCCCCATGTTTCGGCGGTGTAGTGTCAACACGTCATTATAGAAAAAAAAAATCGACACCATCCCTGCCAAGTATGCAAAGAGTTGAGTTATGTTCCGAATTTTTTAATGGACCGCATTCCCGGGTCAGTTATGTTCCGACCACCCCCCGGAGTGTCATATGACAGGTGTCTGCCGTAACTGGACAGCTTCAATAATCCCTTCTATCGCTTTGTAGCGTCTGACTCCCTCGAGGTAATTGATTTGGTTGTAATATGCGAAGCGAGATACGGGAAGTTGTCACCGTATTTATTGGTTGGTAGCTTCAACAGTGACATCCCAGCTGTCGCGCTTCGGTAAGGCAACTTTCTTTTGTTCTTTAAAGTTTTTCAGCAAGAAGTCGAGTTTCCTGTAGGCGTGTTGCGCAGAGTAATGTGGCCATCAGTTAGCCGTGTTCACGAGAAGCTCGGTCTACTAACGCTAACTTAATGCCGTCGAATAAATCAGTTCACAAGGTCTCCGTCTTTCATACGTTGGCCCTTGTTTATGGTATGTGTTCCTTCATTTCATTTTGATCTTTTATATTTCTCATTTTCTATTGCATCTCTCTTTCTCATGAATTAATAAATGATCGAACAAATAACTTTGTTCTAATATAACAACGGGAAGAATAAAAGAAATAAAATAACTTAAAACAGGCACAGGCCCAAAAATAACGAAGTTAGTGATTGCGCTTGCACTTCAACCTCTAAAAATAAGGGCCATTATATAGGGTGTCTATAAATTATTCACCCCTATGAAGCTCGATTAAAGTTTTATTGTAATAGGTATTGTACAACGATTTGCTGCACTTAATAAAGCAGCTCAAAGAACTTATCAATTTCTTATCACACGACTGCACTTCACTATGCCTCCACATGGGCACCTTTGGTAGCAAGTAGAATGTCAAGACTGTAGCCGATTTCATTCCAAGTGTTTTGAAGCATCTCTTACGAAATGGAAGTCGCTGCTTGTTCAATCCTGTCTTTTAACTCTATGACGTTGACTCTTTTGCATACACCTTGTCCTTTACGTGTGATATCCGGGGAAGGAGTAGGCCATGGATTGGGACCACCCCGGCCATCGGTTAGGATATTTTTATTGAGGAAATCGCGCACATGTATGATCCACTGTGGTGGTGCCCCATCTTGCTGATAGAACACATGTGGCTGTATCTAAGTAATTTGGGAAGTTCGTAGTGGTTTCATGGAAGAAAAATGGCACAATCTCCGGTTGAAGGACAGTGTGCATCACATTTACCTTGGGACTATCACACTCATGTTCACAAACTGAATAAGAATTTTCAGATTCCCATATGCGACAGTTGTCTAACTTTAGATGGAATGTCACTTCATCTCTGAAAACATTTTCCAGGACGTGTTCATCTCCGTCTGTACGGTTGTGAATATGAACAGCGAATTCCTCTCGTTGTGGTTTTGTCGTTATTCATAATTTCCTGGACGATTTACACTTTATAAGCATAAATTTCGCAACTTTCAATCTCTTACGAATCACCTTTGCAATGTCGCTCGCGGTATTTGCAGCTGCAGGCTTGCCCGGAGGATAGATTCTGCAGGACTTCGGGTTAACACTTCTTGAATTTCTGAAGCTTTTTCTGGAGATACACTAGGTCTACTACTTACTCCTTTCTGGTGCAGCCCAGTGCTGGTTTCTTGAACCATTTCAACCATCGCCTCATTGTTTGTTCGTAGGTGGATCTTTCTGAAATTCCCATTGAAAACTGCTCTTTACAATCATTGAAAAGTTGGTATTCCACAGCGACAACCCACACATTTCTTTCTGCTGTACTGTCCGAATACTTGCTGGGATCAAGGCTGACAACCGCATGATCGAAAACTCATTGAGTTGCTTTGATAACTGCAACAAACCATTTTAAGATATAATAATATTGAATCGAGTTTCATAATCAAGTGAATAATTTATAGCAACCTCTAAGATTGAAAAGAAAACGCAGTTTTTAATCATATTTTTTGAATGATGGCACATTCATAAATATGCCCAAGCCCATCTCATTACGGTGTCCCTTTACTCCGTTGATGTATTACTAAAATAAATGGCTGCTTCTAGGCGGTCTGAGCGAACAGTGAAAATTTAATTTGCTAAATAAGTTTGGAACTTTCACCTTACCGATCATCAATTTATTTAAGAAAACCATCGAAGTATTTCCTTCGGCTCATTTCCTCGTCTTGAATTTGCAAGTTCAGTAATGTTGCAACCAATCATCGTACACTGCATGCCCAAATTTTTAATTTCAACTGGAAGTTCGTCTGACTTAACTAGATTCGGATGTCAATAAAATTAATCTAGAAATGGCCAGTTAATGATCACGCTTAGAACGAGGTAAGGCGATGCTACTCGAGCTAAAAAGAAAAAGAGCGGTCTAGTCCCATTCCATCGATTTCGAGTAGACATCAAACTGCTCCAGTAAAACGGCTATTTTATTATAACCTCGAGAACAGTGTTTTAGTGGAATAATCCATCACGCACCCATTGGATGTAATGTATAGTCACCTGTCTGATATATATTGTGTAACATGCTGTGAGACTGTCGAGGATGCAATATTTCTTGGCCGAAGGTACGAACTGAGCGATATCTACATCCGAGCGAACCCACTCAGCTGCACCCCCCTCCCCCACCTTTCTGCTAAAATAACGGTTGATATATTATGGTCTGAATGTACCGCCAGATCTCGCGCACCTGTTTCACCCTGCCGCAATGATTGCTGGAAACGCTGAAGAGTGTTGAAGAGCACGCGGTTTTTTCCTTCTTCTTCCAGAAAAAAAAAATAATAAAATAAAATAAAAGGAAGATTTTTTGTTTTTTTTTTTCTTAAGAAAGTAACAGTTTTGTAGTAAACTTTTTTTGTCTGGCATTTCAAACGAAGGGAAAATCAGCAATATACAATCTTTCCTCGCAGCCCCGCTTAATTTATCACATGCTGCTGCTATGGAAACGGAGAACGGGTTACCATGGCAACATACATACGGATGCTTTCTGTCAGGATGATATATGTACAATACACTCAGGTAATATAGTACTCTGATTGCAAAGAAGGCTCTCGCAGTTTTTCTTCTTATCCGGCCTTTGAGTCGATGCGCGCGTGTTTTCAGAAAATACATTTCTCAAATGTGCTATAATAGAACAAGTGACAGTGGACTTCTTAGGGGGTTTGATAATTATAGAAAGATAGTTATTCCTGGGTGGCTTGAAGATGTAGCTTCGAGCTATTATCTTTGATTTCTATCAACTTAATTAATATTGCATCGTGTCTCCCCCTTGAAGTGTTCTTGGACTTAATCCACTGAGCAGGACTCTGTCATCTTTAGGAACCAGTAAGAACTTTGTTTTTCATAAATACTAAATAGAAACTAAAATACTTATTTTAGTGTCTAAATACTAAACACAATGAATCCAGAAAGGAAAACCTTTCTTAACCCATATCAATAACCTTCTGTGTTCCCTTGGTTGCTAAGTGGCATGCTTCTGCCACTTAGTAACCAGGGGGATGCAGATTAAAATCATTAACAATCAGAAAATAATTTTGACTGGTGATTTCGTTAATTTTAGTCTGACCCAGCTGGTTATATTAAAATTAACGAAATCAGTCAGAACAACCCATTCTAGACATTGCTTGCTAAGGGGGGGGGGGGGGGCAGTGTTTTAAGGAATACCAATATCATGCCCCCTTCCCTGCCCAACATTATTTTCAATACTTCAAAGGCATCATCACAAAATGGAGTCAACGTTCCGAAGGATGAAATTCTAAATGAGTTACGAGAACAAGAAATCATATGTTAAAAGATTCGTGGGAGAAAGTGTAGAGACCGTCATCCGAACCAAAAATCGGATATTTTAACTTACCGTAGCCACTTAATTAAAGGTAAGATATGTAGATTGCAACGTTCAGTACAGAAGAATAACTCCTGGAATTTTTTTTGCAGACGAGTTGACGTAAACATACCCACCCCCGTTTTCTCCAAATGAAAGAGGATAAATGCAGAAAACGATATCTCCAAGGAAACGATCCGAAGAATTCTCAAAATTGAAATGACTCATACAATATCTGTCTCTTCCTCGCTGTTCCAACCTAGGTTTGGGTTAGGTGAATCAAAGCCTTCCATCTTTTTCTATCTTCCCAAATCTTCTGTCATTCTTTCCCACTCAATTCCCTTCGTTTTCACATCTTCCCTAATCTGATCTCTCTGTCTTTTCAGGGGTCTTCCTCTCGGCCTCTTGTAATTTGATCTCAAAAATCTTGGTAGTCTGTTTGAGTTCATTCTCTTCATGTGTCCAAATCATCGCAAACGTGATGCAATCATCTTCTCCCTCAAACTTTCTGTTCCCAAGTTCATTCTAATGTCAATATTTCTAATTTTTGCCTTTTCTAGTTTTAGCTTACATAGTCCTTAACCTTCATTTCCGTTGCTTGGATTCTTCAAGTATCCTTTTTATTCATCCTCCACGTCTCGGCAGCTTAGGTCAAAATAGGGGAAAAATATGCCCTATTTATCAGCTTTTTACACTTCATTGGAACTTCTCTAGCCCATGACAGGCTGTTAACGTTACTGAAGAAACTCTGAATAGCTGCTATTCTCCTTGTTATTTTCATATCTAGGCTGCCATCTTTTGTTACTACACTTCCTAGGTACTTAAAATTGTTCACCGCTTCCATCATTTCATTCCCTAATTTTATCCCTTTTACATTCACTTCCCCCCCCCCTGGCCATCACCATCTCTCTGATTTTTTTTTTCTACTTATCTTTAGACCATACTCGCTGACTACACTTT
This sequence comes from Mastigoproctus giganteus, assembly GCF_048544385.1. NCBI lineage: Eukaryota > Metazoa > Arthropoda > Arachnida > Uropygi > Thelyphonidae > Mastigoproctus > Mastigoproctus giganteus. The sequence continues at coordinate 99,070,778 of NC_143575.1, forward strand.
CCCAATGTGTTAGTTTCTCTTGAAGTTCTTTCTCCTTGTTTTTCCAAAGGACAACATCAAATGCAAACACAACTGGTCCATCTTCTTTATCATCCACCACTACATTTTCCATGACAATAATAAAAAGCGGTGAAAATACACTACCCTGTCGAAGTCCATTGGACAATCGAAACCCATCTGAGTCCCCAATTTTGTCCTTTCCCATACTTTCTCTTTGCACACTATCATATGCCTTTTTAAAGTCTAAAAATACAAGAGAGAGGCTTTCGACAGACTTCCAATGTTTTTACAGCAATTCTCGTAAAGCAAATATCAGCTCAATAATCCATTGGCATTTCTGAGGCTCCAGCTCTGATATTAGAGACATAAAAAGACCTTATTAAGCGGTGCCATCATTTGAGCCTCTGCCTACAAAAAATAGTGGAAATCACGACCCAAGAAATCACTTTCCTCATTGCTGTCACCTCCGTACATTTACCTTGTAGTCAAGAAGTCCTGTCAAAGATTACGAGTGGATTCTTCAACCTCTTTTCTCTATTTTAGGTTACATAAACGGACATTATTCTGACTTTTGGGATAAGCAAATGAAAAACGGTTAGATGAAAATAAAATCACCACATCCAAATAGCTACACACGCATTCAAATCCCATCAAGAAGCATCTCTCTCTCTCTCTCTCTCTCTCTCTCTCTCTCTCTCTCTCTCTCTCTCTCCCTCCCTCCCTCCTTTAATGATTACATGAATTGTTAGCAAGAATTCGTTAGGCTTGATCACTATCGATAATTATGATTGCGAAAACTTAAGCTCATATTATAAGCTTAGAGACATTGCAGTTGTAAAACACATGATGTAGACTCAAATCTTCAGGACAATCGCAAAGCTAGATCATCCCAGCTCAAATAAGAAGTAGTAGTGGCAAACGTCACGGACAAAATTCTTCAAGATGAAAAGACTGCAACAAAAAACATCAGACATTCTGGTATATTCAAATCCATTTCGACATCGGACAATCTAATTCAATTCAAGAAAGCTAGAAAAAAAGGTCAGAAATGAGCAAGAAAACAACTTGAATGAAATTCGCATCCACTGTAACCAACTACATGTCGGGAAAATAATTTCTGGAAAAAGTTTAGAAAGATGAAGAAGAAATCCCAAACACAAACTCCCCAGTGGTTAACTGGAAATGGTACAAGGAGAAATTGTAGTAAGAAGTGCCAATGCACTAGGTGAAACATTTGCAAGCGTACCTGCTACTAATGCCTATCCAGCCACTTTTAAAATTAAAAGAATAACGAAAATTTTAAAACTTTTCTGTTAAAAAGCAATGAAACAATACAACTTTTTTTTCAGAACCCCAAGACTAAAACGAACTCTATTTTAGTGAAAATGCATCTAGTTGACCCCTGATGAAATCCCGGATCAAAGGATGATTCTCTAAGCAGCTCTCCAAGCTATACAGAACACCTATAGAGTACACCAATATATATTTTGTCAAGAATCCGATAGTGCCAGTTAGAACGAACAAGATACTTTCTAACACATAGCCAAGGAGGAGGAGGTGTCCCTAAGGATTTGTATTGAGTGCTACACTTTCTGTACTTCGCATGAATACCATAACAGAATAAACACCTAGCAACATTATCACTGCTCACTATGTGGACGAGTTCAGCGTCTCTTATCAAGCAAAGAGCGCAAGAACAATGGAAAGGCATCGACAAGAAGCCAAAAAGGAAATCCCCAATGGACAGAAAAAGATTGCACATTCTTTTCAGGAAAGGAATTTTCATCCCGATCCCAGACAATACATATTACTTTCAATTTTGTATTGTCTATTCCCAGTCAGTAATAATCGGGTCAATCGGTAGATAGAAGTAAAATTCTGCGTCAAGAAAAAAAAACCAGAATCTCTGTATCACAATTTGCGGGACCATTATCAGTTTTAATTATTTGAATAGGAAATTTATTTTCATAAAGCATATAGATTTGCGTTTTCGTTATATACTTTCACATGCGCAAAAGAATAAAATTTTCTTTTCTGCCCATCAGCTATATTGGCTTGTGAACAATCTATTTTAAACAATACATATATAAATTTGGAATTCTTGTACAAAATGAAATGGTTCTTGTAGAAAAAACTGATAAGTCGTTCTTAGAGACAGCAATAACAGTGCTTTCATTGAATACTTCTTAAAAATCGAAGGAGAGTGCCGATTATAAATTTCAGAGAGACCTTATTAAAGTGTTTTACTCTAATTTCTTTCATTCTTTCTATTCTCAACCAGTTCTGGGCCTGACGGCGATCAGTTTCCATGGTTACGCCTCATTACATCGCAGCTGCAGAATTAATTCTTTTCTGGGCCCTAGAAGACATCGAGTTTCGTTTAAAACGGTTTCAGTAATTTCTCTAATCGCAGAGGCTGAAACTGTTAATGCGTCAAGCGATTTAGACATACATTTGAATATATTTTTTTTACCTTTCTGTTCCTAACTGACTTTTTATTTTTTAATATGCTAATTATACTGGTACATGCGTCTCACCCTTGTGTTTTCGCAGTTACACGAGACTGGCAGAAACACTTGTAAATTTTAATGTATTACGGCAGAGCGACATGGGTTCCGAACGACTATTTAAATCCAAGAGGATGAAAGCTGGATTTTTTTTAAATGCAGAAGGATCCGATCGATCGTTAAATGAGTAATTTTCAGTCAGAGAAGAATTGCTCACAAATATTGGTCTTGGTCGGCAAGTTAGGTGATTTCGGTTCCAGTGGACTTAGTCCGTATGACGATATAGTTATACCCTGAAGAAATGACTTTATTTTGAAGGATCACTTTGAAAGAAGAGTGAAATCGGACTCGGGATGAAAAATATTGATCATAAAGGCTAATATTTTGCAACAAAAACAAGATTAAATAAGTTTTGTGTCCAAAGTTTGAATGATTCAATTTAGATGTGAGCATGGGCTTCTTGAAACTGCAAGTAAAAGGTTTTATAATTACTACATCGATGCTAATATTACTTTGAAACTCCAGGACTATACCCAAGGGGCAAATAAGCTTGATACTTCAAAGCATCGTGTTCGAGTTGAATCATACCGACTGCAACCTAAAGTTGCCAGATGTTACGTTCTCGTGTTTGACACAGTTATTTTATTTTCTAGTACACCAATTGCTGGAATTCGGTTAATCTAGCGAATGATTTAATCTTTCGAAGAGAACTTATTGGTAATTTTCAATCATTGAAAAACATTAAGTTCACTTCAAAGACATTGAAGGAATTTTTTTTTTTTTATAGCGAGCAGTTGTAACAATCTCAATGTTTTTTTTTGCTGTTGTTTATAAGTACAAAATTGACCTGAGTTGTAATCAGATGCCGTTCACATTCGGAGCAGGGATCTGCCACATCTTCAGATCGTGCTGAATCCTCATGAATTCTGTTCGCTTGTTCTTTATAAATGATTTCAGTCACGTGCGCTGTAATTCGTTGGTCCACGTGATAGGATTATACTGGCACGTACTTAAGCTAAACCACGTACCCTGCAAACTGATTTGTTAATAATTTTTTTTGGACACAAATGCCCTCCAAGAAATCGAAAGAAAATTCTCCTGCGTTGTGGCAGAGTAAAACAAAGACGCGCTCGAATTTTAATCAATATTAGGCAATTCTGCCTATATTTATGTATTTATTTATAGCGAAGAAATATAAAAGGCAGACCTTTACAATAAAAAAGTTTATATAAATTTAATGAACTTTTCTTTAATAGAATACGCTATTAAAAATAATTGATAATTATTTGTATATAGTAATACAGCTGTTTCAAACCGTACTGGCTTTATTTTAATTTAGAGACATATCGTGGAACTTAGATAACGTAAGACGTTATCTAAGTCCCGATTTCGATTCCCCATATCGATTTCGATCTAGGTTACCTTCAAGCTTATCAAGTATTGCTTAATCTCAAGAGCACCTTAAATTCCAATCACTTCTACTTCACGTTTAGATAATAAAGCAAATGGTTTAAGTCTCATCTTCCTGAAAATGATTAAAATGTGCTATCTTCTCTCTGGCTAGATTGGATACGGTCATGCAAGCTATCCCCTTCCTCTAGTTTGCATAATGTATCCTCTATGGTGTATTATAACGCAGATATTTGTGCTGCATCCTCAAACGAATAAACACAAACTTTTCTTCTCATTACTCATTTTAAATATTAATCAGTTCATCCTTTGAGCGATGCATGGTACAGCAACGTGCGCAACCAGCGATTGCAAGAGAATATTTAGATTCTGAAGTCATCTACTTAGCTTGCTTTCCACTTCATTCCTTCTGAGGCTGCATCGTAAGTAATCTCCCTCTTCTCAACACAAACAAGTTACTGTTCGCCCGTACCCGTCTCCCCTATGTACGCCGCAACTGACGTGTACATACTGGTTACACTCAGCACACATGAGCGTTTCCGCATCTCCCATGACAAACAATGGCATCATGCTTCATCTTCGATCGTAGCTACTGCTTCTACGTCCTCAGCTTCCCCGATTTCGATGAAACGTTCTTCACTAAATTTCTATCTCTGCGATTTATAGCTCGTTCAAGATATTCTGTCTCACTTAAGAGTCTGTGAAGTATCGATACTGTTTCAGGCTTGCCTTTCTCTTTGGAAATAGTTCATAAATTGCACGAATCTCATTTCTCGAGATCATTTCAGAAAGGATTCGTTCTGAATCGACTAATACTAAAATCTTAATTATCTCTGTCTCAATTCATCCTCCACTTTGTGGAGAGGTTCTCTGTATGCTGTGTTCAAATCAACCTCCATTTCTTAAGGTTCTTTGCTAGCAACAATTGGTAGGGATTTGATTTGACCTCTCGTAGGCTTCACGCAGTTGCCCAATTCGTCTGATTCAGGCGGAGGGCCTTGATTTCCCTCCACGAAACAAGCTTTCATCCTGCAAAACAAGCAAACTAACCATATAATGTAACGTTATTTATAGATAAGAGACATTGTGCCTCTTATCTATAAATAAATAATTTTGTTAGAGCTTAAGATGGCTAAAATGATTAATCGAAATTAGAGTAGCAAGCTGAGTCAGAGTCATATAGCGCTCTGCGCATTATGTCAATACAAGTGTGTGTCCACGGGCCGATTTGCACGTTGTGCCTTATAAAAAAAAAAACACCCGAAATAACTCGGGGGGAGAATTCTACTTCTTTCCCGTCAGATCAACTACTCCCCCAATTGAAGAAACCTTTAAGAATTCTTTAACTTTCCGATAGAACTCGAACCCAGAGTTCTCCAAACAAGTAATAAGTGGCGAAACCGCTATACTGCCATGGATGATCTTCAGTATACAAAAAAGGTGGAAATTGGAAGGAGCAAGATACAGCTATATGGTGGAATCACAACTTTGTGGCGGAACAAGCTCACCAAGTATGTTCAAGGACAGTGATTTTCGCCTCAAAATGTATATTTTATCTTTGGTGAGCAATGTTCATCAAAATCACTCATTTCATGTCTCAGAAGACAGTCACCATCACTTTTCCTTCCGAGGGAACCTTCTCGAACTTATTTTCATCGAGTTTTGGTAACATCACTCAGTGGACTGTCGTTTAATTTCTGATTCAAAGTGATGTATCTACGTTTCATCGCCAGTGCAAGGAAGACTTCCGATTCTTCTCATGTCATTCTAGCAACTTAGAAGCAATTTCCATCCTTTGGCGTATGTGGTCACTGAAAAAGTGAACCTTCGAGTAACTCAGGTGGTTAATTATTGCATTTTCGCATCATTCTGTAATTCGGAGTTGTTTTAACAACTCCCTATATGTTAGATGCGCTTGTTTGGAATGACTCCAGTATTCTGCACGTTATTTAGTCTTACTCGAGGTTGGGCGACCGCTCCATGCGTTGACCATGAAGGTTCAAGCATGCATCCACACACTTCGCATTCCAGATTTACTTCCATCCGTTGAATCATCTGCTTCTGAACTTTTCTCACACAACTGAGAATATTCTCCATTATTCTCTTTTCATTCGTTAAAAATTCTGTTGCAAATCTGTTTGCGATGAACTTCGCTCTGAGATTCTTCATGTTGAAATTGAGTACTGCAGCGCTATCTGTCTGAACTTTTTGAAATTGTTTAGTCCCGAAGAAAATAAAGCTCAGTACTATGTAAACAAGTTTTCAACTTTTTAAATAAATCTTTACTGATTATAGACTGCTGGTAATAACTTTCTGAATGACTCTCGTACAAATCCAGTAAGCCTGTTCCTACGAATAAAGCAGCTTCGATTAATCTCGTGTTCCCAAAATCTCAATACCTCTGCAACTAGTACTCCAGCCAATTTTTGCTTCTGTAACTTGAGGTTTTAGTCATTATTTACAATAAATTTCCTTACAACACTCCTTTTCAAGTAACCTTACTAATTTGATTAATTGTAAAATCAGTCTTTGAAGACCTCCAACAAATTCCACTGTTGGATGAGAAAAGTAAATTTATAAATTAGCAATCACATCACGGAGAGAACTTTGTCTTTGACAAACAGCGATATTGAGTTAGTATTCATTGCTACCAGTCGAGTACAATAATCAGTTTACAATTAAATGTGTTATGGTTGATGATCAGGCGTTATTGGATTAGATAATATCAAAGCAGACTTGAATAACGTGCGTTTTATTCAATGCACGAAACATTGAATCCAGAAAGCCCCAATTTGATGTAGTTTTCTTTGATGTCAAAGTAACCTAGGGTAGAGTGGATAACAGCCCCAATATCCATTCTCAGGAACTACTTCAGTATTATAGGAGGCAATATTTTAAATATATTTCAATCTATCCTGGAACTCGGATCCCATCTTTTCGCATCATAGCTACCATATGTGTCTAAGTTATCATAATACGTGAAATTATTGCCAAAAATCAAATATATTCATAAAAAAAATATAAAAATTCGGTATGTTTTAATCCCTGATATACTCTGTATCTATTTATTTATCAGCTAGTTCTGTATCGGCTTTCTTAAACTTAAATTGGACAAAGGCAAACATTTACGATCTCTTCCATATCCTCATTTTCAAAGCTTATTTTTGTGATGTCATCTATTAACTGTGTCTACTATTAGTTGGAAACGCAAATAAGAGATGGCAGCACATATTGAAATTCTCAAGGCAATTTGTATGTTTAACAGATTGTATCTTATATGAAACGGCTTGGAAAAACGTAAATATACGTACTTACTCTCCAGAGCTAATACACGCTACAATAAAATTCATGTACGTAGTCCGGAATGCGATAAATAACCGGAGATAGCAGCTGTGGGGAACAAAATCCGGATTTATATTGTCCGATTTTAATGAAATTTGAGATGACTCAACAAAGATTTTAAAAAAAAATCCAAATATAAATTTTCATAAAATCCCTGGGAGTAGTTGTTACATGTTAATGAATGGATATGGTGAAGACCAAATGGACCATCTGAGAGAAAGGTACTGCTGCATATGAGCTATAGACCAAAATGAGCACCGTTTCTTCCATCTACAAGAATCTTGGGTCAAGAGACATGAAACTATGAAAATTAAGGCTTTAATCTCAGAAGGAGGCTGAAGCCTGACATCGGGTTATTAAATATTTTTATAATCTTGATCTCCTTGAACAAGTCGTGTGCCATTTCAAAAACTGCAAAATTTTAAACGCCGATGAAATTATAGCGTCAACATTAAAATTAAAAACAACACCAAAGGGGGTTTGTCTTAATCTTTATCGATCATAATGACACAGTTCGATTATCACTTAATTTCACCGTGATAATTTTTAAAATAACAGTATCTCGAGAGATTTTACAACACACGGATTCACTGTTCCTGTCATATAATTCGAATTTCGAAACTGTTTTTAGAGCGCATTATTTCTCTACTTTATCTTCACACTTTAATCAGATGGCCCACTTCATTATCGTGAGCATGGCTACCATTTTTAATGGTTTCTTTTCTTATTTCTTTTTTAACGTTCACGCTGATTTCTGCAGTTATTGCTGAGAAACTTAGTTCATTTCTCTTTTTCGTTGACTGGAGGTTTGCGCTTCGCTTCGGGCGGTAAAACAAGACGTTAAGCAAACTCTTTATCTTTCTGTGTCATCAAGGTGTGAGAAGTATCGTGTGTCAATTGCCTCTGATAATCTGCCGATTCCCTCTTCAGCATCAAATGGAAAACGAGATGCTCATGGCGAAGAACAAGACTGGCAGGCAGGCCAACGGGGAAGTTGCGCCTCTCGAAAGTAAGGCGCTCTAAATAGCAGTCAAATAACCCACGCTGAAAACGAAAGAAGTATTTCAATTAAAGGGAAACAAAGTACAGATTTCTCTCTTTAAAAAAAAAAAGAAAAGAAAAATTAACTCGCATCTGTCAGCTTACAATAAGAGCTAAGAAAAATTGTGTGAAACTGTTCTTCACTCTTATGAAACCGTTTATCAGCTTCACCGCACGATAGTTATCCTTAGTTCGTATTATAATTCCTCTAGGGGGCCCCCTTTTCATTTCGGGATAGAACGTTTAAAATATTTGAAAAATTATCAATTTATTCTGATTTGCTAATGCACGCCAAGTTTGTCCCGAATTAAAACCGTCCAATTATAGCTAAAATTACATTAAGACACGATATTTGACTTTGTTCTTATCAAGGTTTCACTGATTTTGTACTTTTGTGTACCAGAGTATAAAAAAAAACAACTTTAAATATTTAAATTTCCGTGAGTTCATTGCCAATGTTGGACAAGTTTAAGCCACAGGAATCGGTTTTAATGTGAAATAGTTGCAGGCCACCCATATGGACTCATTCTACACCTTCAAATATCTTATTCAGAGTATTGTGTGTGTCATATGGTCCACTTTCTTGTTTGAGGGATGAAAAATCCAAGTTTCTGGGAAGAAATCAACCCTCCTTCGCCCGAGACCAATTGTTCTTGCCCACAAAAGTTTCTCTTTTCTCAATGAATGCATTCCTCAACTTAGGCCAGAGATTGAATCGAATAAGACTAAAAGAAATAGCATTAATCCTTCCTGATCTTCAGTGACACCATTTGTCTGAATGATTATTGTTATCAAATTCTACAATGCGCATAAATAAAACTGCTACCATTGCGGAACTTAAAAATAATTATTTAAAAGGTTACACATTCCACGATGATTGCGAATTGATGGAAGTGGTGTAAACCTGGTTGGACACGCAGACTAAAGGATTCTTTTCAAAGGGAATGAACGTGTTTATAAAAAAAATGGATTTTGAAGATCGGAGATCATTTTGAAATTTATACAAAAGCATTTTTCTTTTCAAATGTGCTTTTATCGTGGTAAATCTTCCGTTACTTTTTTAAATCCAGATTCATTGTATGCAACCATGCACAATCAACACGAATCAGTTATCCCCCCATCACACATAGAAATTTGTTTAATAACAGAAATAATATGCCATTTTACGTTTTAACTTTTATTTTATCCTTTTCATTATATATTTAAATCAGGAAATCCGTGTCTGTTGTTAAAAAAAAAAAAAAAAAAAGAAAAATCGAAAATTAATGGAACGGGGTTGACTATAAATTCTCGTAGCTTACTTCTCAGTGCTTTTTATCAACTGAAGTTGTGGATTTTTTCCATCTGAGCTTATGGCAGTGCCATATAGCAATGTCACTATGTTATCGTTTGACCATCGGCGTAAGTCAGTTTCTTAAATGACCTAATCAACTTCTCCGTCTTTAACTTTACGTGCCGACTGCGATGAACGTAGTGATTGAACTCTGATCAAATAATAACTTATGAAGCACACACGGCTTAACAATTTATTTTTCTAATGCCATCTGGAAGAAATCTCTCGTCGAACTTTCAACTGGCTTTGTAATTGAAAAAAAAAATAAAATTGTTAGATGGCCAGTTTGTTTTGACTGGATATAAATGCTTTGCTTCTAACGATGTACACTGCCCTACCATAAAAACACGAACACCTCTCCTTCAAAGCTGGTCACTTCATATCCAAGCGCCATGTGTCAGACAACGATAAACACGCTAGTAGGCCTCGAGGAGACAATAATACGATTGCGAATGCAAGATACCGGTATCGACGGAGTTAACAGACCTCCAGCGCGATATTTCTAAGGCTCTGATGCAATTGGAAGCGGACTGGTGCTGAAGCCTTCACAAAATGACCACTAAATCTTCCGAAGTTGACGGAACGTACCAGGAGAGCAGAGCAAAGAATCGTCCCGCTCGGACACAGGTGGAATGTGGCAGCACGCACAGGCCCTCAGTGAGACGACTGGGACACATGTCAGCACCAGTACAGATGCAAGACGCTTCGTGATATGAGTTACCACGGCGGTGCAGCCTTCCTACTAATCATTCCGAGTAATGCCACACGTCGTTTAACTGTGTGTAAGTCGCCGTTTTTGGACCGTAGACCAATGGAAAGCTGCGCTTTGGAGAGACAAGTCACATCACATGGGATACAGTCTAACGGTTTGCATGGTTGTGGTGGATACCCGGAGAAAGCTACCTAACGTACTATATTGTTCCAACAGTAAAGTTCGGTAGATGTAGCTTGGTCTGGAGCTGTTTCTCATGGTTTAGACTGGGACCATTTGGACAAAACCATGAATGCTTGAGATCTATGACTTCCTGCTCAGTTTGTGGTGGACTGGTTTGAGAATGAACGTCGAAAATTTGAGTTGTCCAGTCCAGGACCCCGAACTCAATCCTACAAAGAATCATTGGGAAGAATTGGCTCGTTGGGTACATTTGAAGAGAGATCCCCCCCCCCCCCCAATAACAGAGCTGAAATGGTTGCTGCTTTGAAGGCCAAATGGTGGACAATATAAGAAGATATTGAACAAAAACTGGTGGAGAGTGTTTAACGAAGAGTAGAGGGTGTCCTAAAGTTTGTAGTTTTATAAATAGAGGATATTAATGGCAGGGCATTGTTTTAAAAACACTTGCTTTATGTATAAAATATTTCTCTTTATGGCCATAAAGAGCATAACAGACGGGCAGAAGATGTGAAAATCAGTAGGAGAATATTTTTTGAATTACATTGTCCACAGTAATAATTGTTTTGTTCTCATACATTCTGTTTTTGTGAACCACTTCAATAGATTACAAATATGGAGGAGGGGTGAATATAAATAGTATTTGAATATATCTTGGATGTCAGATTCTTGGGAAATTTTTATTAGTTCTGTCTCTTACACTGAGTTTTTGCTTTTTCAAAGCTAAGTTTATTTTTTCTATTTACTTAAATGGTATTAATACCATCTGTGACTTCCACGTATTTTATACTTAAGTCGTATCGGTGTATTTATTTACACCATTATATCGATTAAATCTTTTCGTGTTTTTTGGTGATAAGCTATGCATTCTGGGATATAAACTATTTTGTGCTAACTTAATTTTTTCCCTTACCTAATTCTAATTAATAGATAAGTCATTCACGCACCAGTTAATTAATGGTACTTTATAAATTTAACGAAAGTAAGTTTCCATGCTGTAAAAATGCGGACCCCGAAAGAAAAACTTTTAAAAAAAAATAAAAATTTCGTACAGAAAATAAAATTTTCTGATATTTTTTCTTAAGTTTGCGGAATTTCCTTGACGATAATAGTTCCTTGTCGCTTTTTGGCAGGGGGATGATTGATAGAGCAGCCAATGAGTTTAAAACCAGACGGACATTTATCACGCGGAAGATAAGTGTGCGTGAAGTGATACGCAGCGGTCTCGCGTCAAGTGCTCGGACTCTAGATCGTTCCTCGTTGACTTCGTTATGACGTATTGCCATGCAAACGTGTGTCACGTGCGTAGCACAAGTCAAACAGAAGAACTGGCTGTACTAAATTAGTCGTGGAATTAACTAAGAGCCATCCATTTGGGCAGCGACATCGTCTGAGAGGTTGTAATTATAATGGTTACGCGTTGGAAGATAAGGAAATATTTAGTAATGGAGTTGGTCTAAGAGCAGGCTGACTTGATTAGCTTGTCACGGTGTTTATCATTTTCAAATTATCCATTTTTGAACCTGAATGAGCACCGCAAATGTGGACTCTGAAAGAATCATCTGAGAAGGAATACGATAATGGAGTCTTTAGACGCTCGATCCAAAATCGAATTAAGCGAATAAAGGTTAATAAATCACAGACGTGGCTTGAGAAATTATAGACCAACTACTACGATTTTAAATGTAATTTTAGACATCAGTTGGATTGGGTTTAAACTTCACTTCCCCTCCCTCATCTCGTTCAAAATTACTTCTATTATTTTAGTACAACGGGTGGTCAAAAGCGTTCTAAGAACAGGGTATATAAAGGTTTTAATAAATTATAAAATAGGTTATTATAAAATAATATTTAAAAAAATGAATATCAATGTCTTATGCAGAGTCTAAAATTTAATTTATGTTGGTAGGTGGAAGAAGAATGAATATCCAGCGAATTGAGCATCTTTCAATAATCAAATTTTTGATCAAAGAAGGCAGAAATGCTCAAGAAATCCATGGAAAAATGACTAGTTGGAGACGTATCACTCAGTTATGCTACTCTAGCAAGCTGGTAGCTGGAGTTCAAAGATGACCGGAGTCAGTTGAGATGATTCAAAGTTTGGTCGGCTATCTAAAGCAATCAGTTCTGAGACACTGACATCGTTGAAGATAAAAATTTAGAAAACAGAAGAATTTGTGTCTGAACTCAAAACGTACTTAACATTTCCCAAGGAGGCATTTTAAGAATAAGATATGGGCATTTAGGAGCTTCCCAAGTTTGCGCAAGACCAGCTTCAATAAACATTTGACTTCATGACAAAAGAGAGTAGAATCATCAAAAGAGAACTTAAAATAAATTTTTGCTATTCAGATAGATTTTTATCCTGTCTGGCGACTGGTGATGAAACCTGGCTACATTTTTTATGATATTGAATACAAATCAGAAAGGAACCTCTCCAACCCCGAAAAAGTTTCGAACCCAATCATCAGTTGGAAAAATGTTGGCCTAAATTTCTGGGACAAAAGAGTTATTTTATCTGTGACTACTTTGCACCTAAAACTAAAAATATAGTGGAATATTATGCCTGCCTTAGACCAAAGTTAAAATCTATAATTCGAAAAAAAAAGACGAAGAAATTTGGGTCATCAGATTTTTCTTCTCCATCAACCTGCATCTACGCAGAAAGCCCAGATTGCACAGGGGGAAATTAAATGCTGATTTGAATAATTAAACCATTCCCTCGTACAACCATATCCGTTCCCAAGTAACTATTATTCGTTCATAAACCTCAAGTCTCCTCTTCTCAGAACTCATCTTAAAGGTGATGAAGAGTTAAAAGCAGCTGGAAGCTTGATTTTGATGCTCAACCCGAAGTTTTTTTTTTCTTTTAAGGATTTGCAGATTAAACGCACTTTACTGAATTCTTTAAACAACTTAAACTTTGGGACAAATACATTGAAAAATAAAAAACATACTTACAAAATTCTGTCTTTTATACTCCGCTTTCAGAACTTTTTGACCATCCCTCGTATTTATTATTATTATTTTTAGTGATGTGTTCTCGGCACTTTTAACACTGGGTCTTTTAGTTTTGAATCATGAGCTAATGATGCTAATAAATAAGACATTACTTTTAGTCATCCATGTTTAAATACCGATTTCGAATCGCACAATTCACCTAGCATCCATTTCGAGATTCTGCAGCCCACGGTGGTTCTGAAATCCATTTTTCTGCATCTACTTGACCATTGCTTTGCTATACATTAGAAGAACTCTGACTTCGAACTAATGGTGTAGTGGAAAATCGACAGGTTTCCCCTTCAAACAACGTATTGTTGCATATTTTATATTCAACCACAATTCCATGATATTTTTAAGATGTTTTATTTTCTGCGATATTTATGAAACTATTATGAACTTGACCCCCGTACTGCAGGGTCCTTTGCTACGCTACTGATTGAAATCCTATTGAAAACTGGAGTAACTCGTTAATGGCCCCTTAAATTGGTTAGTAGATCTTTAACGGATAGAGGGGATTTTCTTCGTCAGTTATTCCCAGTTCTTTTGCCTGCACAACATGCAAATTCCATGAACACATCATACAGGATTAAACTAATCTAGTACCATATGAACCAGTGCATTTTGACCGAAGTAGCCGACGTGTAAAAATCTTCCAAAACAACAGACCAGTGTCTGTTTAAATTCGAGGCTGCCGTGTTGAATAGCGAGTGTGGTAGGAACTGAATACATTTGTCCGTGTTGAGTCACGCGTGAATGAGAACATCTCACTTCGACCATCGTGTTTTATTTATTTATTTAAATTACTTTGAAGTTTACAGCTCCTCTCTAATACGGCAGAATATGCCGCAAGGTGGGATATTAAGAAAAGAATGCTATTGCGTATGCAGTTAAGAAGGAAAAAGCATAATGGTAAACTGGATAAATCTTTAAGTTATAATAATCAGAGGTTCAAGAAAGTGTTATAATGCTTAGAAACCCTTCGTTAGGTGTTCAAACCTACTCGGATGCGTGGTGGTCAGAATAGAGCTTCATCGCATCCAGATGGCTATTAACAACAAAGGTTATGCAACCATCGTCATTTGAAGAACGCGGCTTGGAAACTAGAGTAGCTAGCGACTTTTGGATGGGATACATTGATATTTAGCAGTCTTGACACCCGCATTTCTAAAATTCTTGACAATATTTTGCACGTTGAGCGGATATAACACGTGCGATTTACCATCCGCTTTGCCTGCGCTCATTGGCCGATGTCGGAATCGTGGAAAACGTGGTACTTTTTAATCGCTAGAACAATTCGGTTCACTGAGATCGTAAGATAAGGAAGAAACCTTAACCGTAATGACACATTAAGGTTTCTAAATGCGCGAGCTGACTTCTTCGCTGTACTGCATTACACCATCCGAAATAGCGAAGTAATACCTTTGGAGTGGTTCGTCAGACATTAACACCAGAGGGCAGTGAGAATTAAAGTGGCGGAAACTTTGCCCAATTTTCAGTGCACAGCGTCTTTACGCTCGACTCCACAACAGATAGCGAACAACAGGGTTCTAGGCGGCAGGATTCCGTAAGACTTGGAGTTCATCAAACCAAGGGAAACTCTTGAAGCCTTTTCAAGGTAACTGATGCGGAAATATCAAGTCGTACTGCTATGTAATCTCTTCTGTGCTAGAACGTGAATTTTGGACTAACCAGTGTAAAAGTTCTTAGCAGCTGAAAGCAAGTGTGTTCGGAAACAGTTAAGGGATAAGCTGCCACACTGAGCTCGCTGTGTAATTAAGTTATGAGACGTTTGTGCATTATCTCTTTTAACTGCAAATGCAGTTTCCCTTTCTGAAGCTGCTGTTTCACCATCGTCAGCATTTTCATAGTTAGTTTTCGTATTTATGCGCGTTACGCTCGTGAACTGCAAAATGTAAAGATATTCTGCTGGTAATATCTGCATGAGAGACAGACGAAGATTTCCTGTCCCGTAATCCCTCCTCCCCCAACGGTTTATAATACTTTCTCCAACCCTGCCTTAAATAAACTAAAACAGTCAATTACTCACTGGCTGAAAGCAAAATTTTTTTTCACACATCTATCCTACAACCATCCTTTTCCAATTTAAATTTTTTTACCCTTACGTGTACCAACAGAGAAAGAGTAAAGATGCCATCAGCATTTAGCTTACTAAATCCATTTAAAGCCTTAAATACTTCAATAAAATCCTCCAATCGCTTTCATTTGCAGAACTTGAAGGAATACCCTTTTGTTTCCCTCACTGATCTCGTTACTGTTCTCTCTACTCGTTCCAACAGAACAATGTCCTTTTTAAATTGTAGCTTCCAGAACAATCACCTCCTTTCCTGCTGGAAAAGTTCCTGTATATACATATTAGGTAGATCTGTCCCAGTTTGACTTGGCGCATAATGGCCTCAACTGCCAATTCGCATTAAAAAGCAAACAGCCTCTTTTGTTCTCTACCATTTTAACTGTGGTACCACCCAATCGGTATGCTATTCTGGGACTGCTGCCTCCCATATGCAGTTCCCTGCATCTATCAAAGTTACACCTCAAGTACCACATCTTAGCTGATCTACTTAATTTCTCCAAGTCTTGTTGCAGTAGCATTCACTGATTTCTGTCATTAATCAACCTTTGTATCATCTGAAAATTTAGACATTAAACTTGATGTCTCCATCAATATCCTTAATAAATACTGAAAACGGAAAAAGGCCCAGCACTTGAACCCTGGGGAATCCACTTGATAACATTAGTCCAAGAAGACTAGCACTCATTAATAACCACCCATAGCAGTAACTTGCCCTTAATGACACACTGCTCCAATTTGTACAGCAGTCTTTTATGTGCAAAAGTAACAAAAGCTCTCTTGAAATCCAAGTATATGATATCAAAATTATTATTTGCATCCAGTTGCTTTGTTACTGCAACATAGTATTCAATCAGATTCATCGGATAAGGTGGTCCTTTAACAAATTCATGCTGTTGACTGCAGTATAACTGTTCCTGTCTGCGTGGTCCGGGTTACTTCTCTAACCACGAACTCAATGATTTTTCCTGAAAAATAAGCCGTTTGTGAGACCACATCGTCCCTTGGTCCTTCTTTATTAATCTTGGAAACATTTGGACATCTCCAGTCTGTAATGATCTCCCGTGTATTCAGGGATACTCATAATTATGTCTAAACGCTTGCGTACCTCTTTTGCTGCTTCTTGTAATACAATTAATTGATCTTTCAGCTTCAACCTACACTCGATTCCCACTCTTCTGCGCACATCGGTTATCGCCTGTACGAGAATATGCTATAAAACTCCCAATGACTGATATTTTAAGCTCCAAATTTGTAAGGGCATATATCTGCCCTAAGATACAGTTTCATACAAAACAGATATCCCCTTACAAATTTAGACTCTGCCCAATTTATGACGTATAACGCTAATGTTCAGAAAATGAATAAAATTCACCACTCCGACTTTAATTGCATTCCTCAGAAATTTTATCGTCCATTACGATGTTGGTATTCGCCCTCAATTAATACAAAGACGTATTTCGTAATGGCTTTATATTTCCGGGAGATTTCTTGACTCTTTTCAAAGGGGGTGAGTGACGGCAAATCACTATAGAATCAAAACTTCTGTTAAATACTATTTTCTAGTGTTCCTGATATTATTTTAATTACAAATTCTCGATTGTTGTAACTATTAAGCTGGGTCTCTCGATTTTTAAAAGTGCGCTATTGAAGACAAAATTATAAAATCAAAAGGTTAAATATATTTTATTTATGCAATCTCCACAGCAGATAAGTTTTTTTTTATTCACTGTCCATGTTTCTGTCCCATAAAGCATAATGCTCATACTATTGTTTGGTAGATAAGACTGTCTTATTGAGTATATTTCTACTCCACAGGATTCAGCATACCAATCACTTTCCTTCCGTCGCTAATTATCTTCTCAACATCCAGTTTAGACGATCCATCAGCCTGCATTGTTGTTCCCAAGTATTTAAAGTTATGTACTGTTTTAAGTTTATATCCTATCTCCAGAACTTCTTCCGCTTTCGATGTTAATTATTCTGTCTTATCATGATTTATGTTTAATCCCCATGCTCTGTCTCCACCAATTTCCTGCACGTATACTCTGCGTCATCCGTGTCTTGTGCTACAACTACCTGATCATCAGCGCATAGTAAGTTGAACATATGCACATCGTCCTCAACAGGTACACCCATATTGTTGCATTTTCTGGACCATTCTCTTACACATATATGGACATAGATCTTAAAAAGAGTTGCTAACATACAGCAGCTCTACAAAAGGCCCTTTGAAGTTCTAAACTCTTGGGATAGGCTTCGCCTCATTTTAACTCCTACATTTGTTGTCCTTATACATGGTTTTAATGATATTTATCAGTGGTTCACTGATAGACGCCCGCTTTAAAGTTTCCCTACCTGCTGTAAAATTGGCATTGTTCTTTTAACCCCTGGAATTCCTTTTCCAATCGACTTCTTGTAATCCTTCCCATAGTTTTCATAATTTTAACAAGTTCTTCTGTCTTTCTTTTTTTAAAAATTGAGACCATATGCCCTAAAGTCATTTCCTTTGTTATTTTCTCTCCTCGAAATATGCCATTTATTAGTTTTGTGCTTAATGTAGTCACTTTTTCCCCATTTTTCATCAATTCTAAACTAATCCCTCCTGGTCCAGGTGCTTAACTATTTTTCCCTGCCTTCAGCTCTCTCCCTCCACCTCCTCCGGTGTAACCTTTAATCCTGTGTCCGTATGCAGATATTCGTTCTCTTCCATGTATTCTTCCCTATCTTTTCCTAGTAGTTTCTTATAATATAGTAACCATTCTCCATCTCTTATCTCCAAATTTGTCTTGCTGATATTTTGATTCCTCATACACTTTAATACCGTCCAGGCTTCTGTTGATCTTCTAAACCCTAATTTACTATTTATATTTGCACACGTTCTTTCCATTGTAGCATTCTTTGCATCCCTTACTACCTTGTTTTGCTTCCTTCTTCACCTTATAAGCAATCTTATCTTCCTCACTCTTTGTATTTAACCATTTTTGACACGCCTTCTTTTTATTTTATACTGTTTTGCTAACCTCCTCCGTCCACCAGTAGTTTTCGTTATATCTTCCCCTATCTTTGTAACAATACCTCCTGTGCTGCCTTTTTTATGTTTAGTGTCATATATTCATAAATGTTATCTGCGCTTCCTTCAAACTCTTCATTTATTTCACGGTCCATTCTCTGAACATAGTCCTTATACTTTCATCATGAAGCAACTGAATATTAAATTTTTTTACCACACCCTCTTCCTTCACTTCCCTTTGTTGTACTGTATCCCTCTGTGTCCAAGACCAAAGAGTTTTTGCTCTGACAAGATAGTGGTCTGATCCGCAATTAAATCCTCTATACACTCGCACATCTTTGTGAATATTTTTATGCTGAAAAAATGTGTTATTTATTTTAAATTCGAATTGTCCACAACTCTACTAATCGATTGCCATTTCTTTCTTCTTCTCCAAATCTTTGATCGGCTTTGATCTTCCCTTCCCATCCTAGCATCCATATCTCCCATCATGTAAACTTCCTTTCTTTTTGGTATAGATTTTACAGTCTCTCCCAATGTGTTCCAAAACTCATCTTTCTCTTCACCTGATTTGTCATTAGTTGGGACACATGCACCGATTATTGCACCTTCTCTTTCGTATATCACCAGTTCTACCACTATAACTCTTTCATTCACATAACTCCAACTTTTTATCTTCTGTCTTAGTCTTTTATGTATGACATCTTTTTGCTCTCACACTATTGTCAACTCCGCTCCAAAATGGATTTATTTTCCCATATACTCCTCACCACATCCCTTCTTCTTTGTCTCGGATAACACTGCTATATCTACGTTTCCCTTCAGTAACTCATTGGGCATTTTTATTTTTAATAAACAATAAAATGTTTGCCCGTAGTTCGTGTCTTGCCATTTCTTTACCAGTGTGATACTTAGAATTCATAAAGAAAAGCCAATCTTCACCACCTTTAATCTCCACATAATTTTTTGGCTGATTTTTCTTAATTAACTGAAGTCCAGCTGCCTATTTTTTCGCTTGTAAATGATGCGCGACATTTGAATCTTTTTCTCCCGTGATGAAGGTCCTTGATGACACATCTGTAAATATCTTCCAGCTCTAATAATAAGTGTACTTTTTAAAATACATCTCTCGTTGGCTAACTTTTTCTTAATTAGCTTCACTGAAGCTGCTTATTTATTTCTCAGATATGAGCAGTTGCTTTAACAGTAGTATTATGGCAGCGTGCATAGTTGTGATTTGAAAGGTCAGAAGAAACTTGATATTGGACGAAAATATGAACTAGAAATTGAACTTATTTGTGAAAGGGAGGGGATTTAGTTTATGAAAGAGGGTTCATTAATTAGCCTGATCTACTGTTTTTCAATTACAAATATGGCTTAAATGTTGATGCGTAACATAAATATGAGTCCTCATTGAATCCTCAAATTGTGCACCGCCCTGCCACAGATAGTCAAAAAATTAACCATATATTCTTGTCACCAAAGTTAGTCATTGAAGCCAACAGTAACGCAACATTCCCAGAGTTCAGTATGATCCGGCAGGTGGTTGCACGCATTCGTGTTCACTTTAATTTGAAACGTGTTCAAAGTTGCGCGTGTAGACTACGTGTCAAAGAATACTCGAATAGGCAGTACCGAATAATTGAAATACTGAACTAAGTTAAACGAGGAAGAACAGCGAATTTACTATAAATATGGGCGTATTAATGTGTTAATTTTATTATATATTTTTTGTCCTACATAGGCTGACATGTAGCCTAAAAAGTTTAATAGTTGAAAGAGCAGGGATTTGTGTATCTTGCGAGTCACTATTAAAAACATAAAAAATAGAAAACATTTAAATTAACGCGGATAATTTTTTCCAGTGAACTTGCTCTAAAGTATTGTCCTTCAGTAACTCCTATTAACCAGCCGTACATTTTAGACTTTAGACGCGTGACCTGCATTTACAACTGAAATTGTTCTGAGAGTCATTTTTAGGTGTTAACTTTCACTAGTGCATGTTTGGGCGTGAATTGACTTTGACTATTCGATTACAGATAGAAATAAGTAAAAAAGAAAGATAAAAAGAATTACTGACAGGGAAATAAAGACCGAGAAAGTAAAGAAGGTTGTAAGAGGGAAAAAAAAAAACATAACTGTACACAACAACAAAGCAGCATAAACTGCATCGGACAAACAGAGAGATGAAAAACGTAGATAAAAGAAGGGAAAAAGCGATAAGGTGTTTACTCGGTAAGCTGAAACGAATATATTTTCTCCCTGCCAGAGACGAAAACCGGGTAAGGATGTTCGATTATCAATACAAGCCATGGCGTTTATTCTCTCCAGTCCCGTTGCGGCTAGCTGTCCTTAGAGGTCTAAAACTTTCTTTTTCTCTCTCTCCATACGTCAACATTTTTTTTCCCTTGAACTCCACAAGTGAACTTCAGTTTCACGTATTTTCTGCAAACTACTTCTTTCTTATAAAAGCTAAAAATGAAAACGTCCCTTATCTCTGCCTGCATCGTGTAATATATACCCCGAAACTCTTTTGCTGCCCGTTGAACATCAAGCGAAACTTGTCCTTTCCTCGAGTTGTTTTCAATGCGTTTTGCAAGGCAATCATTCCAGAGAGAGACCAGACCTCAGATACATTATGTATAAACTTGTTAACAAGAAGATGCTGTCAGGAAAGTAAGAAGTTTTACAACAGCTTGTGGTTTCTCGCTACATTTAATCTTTTCTTGCAACACCCTTGTTGCTTCTAAGAATAGGAAGGAATACACTCCAATTGGCACGATACAATTTTTTCTTATTTCAATACCACCAAGGAAGAAAGGTACCGGCTGATATATATGCTAACATACACGCACCAGAGGAAGCTTCTTAGCCTAACTAAATAAGGAATATTTTAAGCATCGCATACGTAAACAGGATAATGTCTACACACGAGATCATTCGGGCTACCAAAAGTGTGTGATGTCCTTTTTGTTTTCATTCCAAAGCGATAGAAACGTTAAGTAGATGTTTTCTGAGTTTTATAAATTTGTTTTCGCATTATCGTTGAGACAGCTTGGGCTATCGATTCGGTTTGTTTGTTTATGGGATGAAAAACCTCCCATAAGAATTTTTCTAAGATTCGCCTGAAAAGATCTTAATAAATTCTTCCTATCAACGAATGTATTGGAGTTCTAATTTTTTCAGACTGGTAGCAAGTGATATTATTTAGTATTTGCACCAAGGCAGCTAAGGCTAGGTTCAAAAAAAGATTTGTATTCGCTCAAAAGTAGTTGTGATGGAAGGTTGAAACAAACATCACGTATTACACTTTTTCAATATAATCACCAGACAAAATGACAAATTTCTGCCCCCTCTCAATACTCTTCCGCAGGCCAGTTTTGTAGAAGTCTTCTGACTGTCCTTCAAACCACTACTCGGCAGCAGAAACCACCTAATCATCAGCAGCACAGTGTTTACCACAAAGAAAGGATTTCAGGGCAGGAAAGAGGAAGAAATCTGAGAGTGCAAGGTCGGAGGAATAAGCAAGATGCGACAATATTTCAGTTTTTCCTGGCGCATAAACATTTCTTGTGCACATTGTACCCTTTCTGGTAAGGTCAGAAGTCTAGGAATCCATCTAGCAGACACGTTGTTCATATGCAACTGTGGATGGATGATGTTCTCCATAGACCCTGCTCTAATTTGAAACTCTGCAGTTGGTCCTTTGATGGTAATATGCCCATCTTCCACGATTAATGCCTCAATTTTTACACACTGTTCTGTTACAGCAGTTGCTGGGCGTCCTGGGATTTCTTCATCATGCACTAATGTTCTTCCACATTTGAATTGTTTATACCAATGTGCAACAACACTGTAACCTGGGTAGGCTTCTCCATAAACAGCAACTATTTCTTCGTGGATTGTTCTGAGGATTTTCCCTTGCATAAAGAAGAATCGAATCACTGCTCTGCATTCCACTTTATCCATTGTGACACTTCACTTCATTCAATGCTGCGGAGAAAAAGAAAATTGTCAGATCGAACTCAAAATTTGTATGGTAACTATAGAGATTTCAAGGTGTCAAATAAAGAAAAAATGCATCTTTCTGTTCACAAATACTGCGTGAATACCAATCTCCCCCCCCCTTGTAAGTGTGAATGTCCCCTTAAATAATTACGTAATGCCATAAATATTAGAAGCAGCTAAATAAAAACCCGCATAAATTGAGTAAGTTATTAAGTATTATAGAAATAAAGTCTCAAGGATAACTTCTGCTGGCAGGACTATCCACTGAAACATCTTTTCTAAGCAATGACACATTGAATTGGTAGTTCTAATCTTCGTATTCTTTTTTTTTAATGAATGTGGACTCACACGTGTTGTCTTTTTCTGTTTCGTGCCTGTAAACAACCTGACCTCGCAACTTTTATTTTTCAGATTTGTGTTTTACTATTACCAATTGTCTTTGATTGATGATTGTCGACTTTTATATTACTGAATTTGAACCTACCATGCATAAAATACGTGCTAATTGTTAAGCCTAGCGTGTACTTAAATGTATAATGAAATATCTCAGTTCATTTCTACAACAGTTTGTTGGATAAAATCTACTTTTGTCATCATAATACGCTCATAAATATTCTCCAGTTGCTAATCAACTATTTGCATTTTAAGATTGGTTTCCTACAGCGATTTTGAACAGAAAATTTTAAACGTGCTAGCAAGACGATGGCCACACTAAATGCTGTCTTGTTCATGAGGAATTGTAGAGCTATCTATTGTAAAAAAAAATTGTTTCCATAGTTGGCCTCACTTTATCGTATATTATGTTTCTAAATTCAGCGCCCTCTATTTTATGGTCGGCTGCCTATTTTTCGGATTACAAAACCGTCCAAATCTCCAAGAAACCAACAACTTGGATGTTCGGTGAATAAAGGTGCATAAATCCTTTTCTCTTGACTGGATTCGAACCTAGGCCGTTCCCTTATAGTTCGAAAAAACTTAAAAGAGAATATAATTGAAACAGTAAACTCAGGAAATCCTTTTTGGATTTTAAAATGGAGGTGCGAGTCCTTTATTTATAAACCAAATCAGTTATTGGTGTATTGTCTACTCTTTTACCAACACGCCGAAGGTTTTGTAATTAGACCATATTATTAATGAAATTAAAATACATTTAAAAAAAGTAAATATTTTTGAATATTTAATATTTTACTTTCTTATTGAAGCATTCCAAACTATCTCTTTAATAAAGATCTTCCATGGCCTTATTAGCAAGTTTCTGCTTTTGAACATCGGAATACCTCGTCTGAGCTAAGATTTTTTTATCTTCTTCCAGTTACTGTCTCAGCTCAGAGTCTCAGACAAAAGTCTGCGAGTATCAGTTATGGCCACAAGCATCCTTTCAAATAAAAGCACCTTTAATACCTCCACTCCGATCATGATCAGAAGGCTTGCTTTGCAGTACGTGATCTACCGTAAATTGCCACGATCGCTAGACGCCAGCCTCTTAGATCTTCGTCCCCCATCCCTTCCCCGACACGTTAGCCAGTTTCTGCTACCACCACCGAGCTTATCTAATATGGATGTTGTCTGAGGAAGCAGGATCGCCCGCACCCAAGCTCCTAATTCACCGCAGTACGTGCTGGATTTATGGCGTCTACTTTTCAACGGGAAAGAGAGAATAACTTCATCAATCCGAGTTGCAGCGCTTTCGGTAATGTAAACACATTTCTTTATCCCCTTCGTGTTTACCTTTTGGATTTCCGTGACGGTGTGTGGCGGAGTCGGTGGCACTGCCGCATTACGGGAAGATTTCCAGAAGCTTTTGTCTACAAAATATTAAAGCGAATTGTCGCCACCGTGTATATCTCGTGGACTTTCCTTTTCCGCTCAAGATTTCTATGGATGGAGAAACGATTTAAGAGAAACGCAATAATAAAGCATTCACCAGCTGAATGTCATCGCTGCTTTAGGCTGT
The DNA here is from genome assembly GCF_048544385.1 of Mastigoproctus giganteus. Taxonomy (NCBI): domain Eukaryota; kingdom Metazoa; phylum Arthropoda; class Arachnida; order Uropygi; family Thelyphonidae; genus Mastigoproctus; species Mastigoproctus giganteus. The sequence goes on from NC_143575.1 coordinate 99,095,370, forward strand.
TTGATGGTCTTCAATAAAGTTTTTGTCTTTCTTTCGGAGTTATGGGGAAATGGCAATCCAGATATCCATAACGGTAGGCTGATGACCGCTGAAATAATACGAATTTCGCAGAAAAAACGCATCCGGATGACATCAGCTCACTTTTATATATTACCCCAATAATATTTATTGAAATATTCTGTTTATTTTCCTTTTTTAGTTATTTTTTCTTTCGGTTCTGCTTTAGAATATTTGTATTATACAAAATAACAAGTTTATTTTTTTGTCTCTTTGTTTATATTTGTATAAACGATTTTATTTTATTTATTTCACTGTGTTTAGTTGCTCCTGTACGGCCATAATAGTTAGGAGGACGAAGATTGTCTGATATTTAGAGTTACTAATATTAGTGCACGATTTCAAACAGGCGCCATTTTATTAAGTGTTACTCAAGATACATTGTATGTATAACAGCTTATGGTCCTCTTATATTGAAAAACACAAGCTTAAACTACTGGTTTATTTTCAATCTCGTGCAGTTCTGAATAGATGTTCACTGGTGGAGGTCTAAAATTGCATCTTCTTATACTTTTCTGCAATTGATGGGTGCTAGTGCGAAGAGCACTGCAGATAGAACGCCTCCTTGTGGGACCCCCGTAAATACATATATTTCGCCTAATTTGGTTGTTGTGGCAGAAAACAGTGCCCCGCAGTTGGTGAGTGTCTTTCAATATTTCCGGGAGATTTCCTTGGTTGTTGAAATGGTGTTATAGAATGGATAAAATTACTGGAAAGAGGTACTATTGAATTCATATTTTGCGTTAACAAACAAAGACTCTTTGGATTTTAATTGGAGTGTCGAGTAAACCAAAACTTTGGTCCACAAGATTGGAATAAATAAATTGTCTGATTTGTTTTCAGAAACTTTAAGCAATGATCATTCAATTAAACCAGAAAGATAATTTTCATGTGTAGGTTCCTTCATTATGCAATATGTTTATTTAAGGAACAATAAGATTTTTCAAAAGATAAAAAAACATTTCTTACATGATGGACAAAGTTTGGGGAAATGGAAACGCCAGAAAATTGATTTTTATTTTTATAAACATTATAAGAAATTTGAACCCTACATATTTATTTCTGTTTTCATTTTGCACTTCTTATTTAATCTCTTAAATAATTACCGTCCCTTCCTGCCCCTTCTTTTGTTCGCGAAATGCTTCTTTCTTTTTCTGGTTCATCTGTCCACCGTTAATAGTATCACCATCATTATGCTAATATTTCAAGATGCGTGACGTTGCAAATGATTTTAACACCCTAACATAAGAACGCGGAAACTTAAGGCATAATCCATCCTATTATGCGGATGTGTGAACTGCCTGTTTTAGTGTCAGGTGGCGAACTTAAAAAAGAAAGAAAAAGAAATGGAGCTTTGGGTTCACCCTAAAAACAGATGAGGATGTCTGTTATTGGCCACGACGTTCAATTTCTATAACAGTACTATCTAACCACAAAAATTAATTTCGGATAAACATGAATGTTTTGTTATCTTATGTTACTTCCTAAGAACAAAAAAAAAAACCCTTATCATATTAGGGTTACACGGGAATAAAATGATCTAATATACCCCTGAATATAACTAAAACAGCACGGAGAAGCCCATAAAGTACTCATCATTGACAGGATTCAAACCCGAGCCTTTTCCACCCGGTGTGAGGACGACTGTGATTTTAACCACTCTGTTACCCTCGCGGACCTTCCTAAGGACAAGAATTATTGCAACCCAAGATTCAAGGCACGCCATCGATGATAGGAGATGATGGCATATGAGGCAGTTTCTCCTACCAATGATGGGAGAAGCTGTTTGAAAACTATTCCATTAATGAGACCGCGGTCTGGAAGATTATCAGGGCGAGCAGAACAAACATCTGTGGATCATTCACCCATGAAAATTTAGGGAAGAGATGGAGGGAAAGATGGAGATTCCATGTCCACATTGTGAGATCACTTAACCAATGATCTCAGGCACGAAATCACATTGTCTTTCATTTGTCAATGAATTTACCGATTCAGGAACTGCATGAAGCCTGCGAATGCTTCCTGGAATTTTACCACCAATTTTAACGCCAAGTCAAAAAACGATTCTCCGATGAGTGTGCGGTTTATCGTGGCACAAATATGGATGTTTATTTCTGTAGCGAGAAGATTCATACTTTGAGGAACTGAAACACCATCCACCAGCACGTTATCATATGAACTGCGATGTATGTCATGCACGTATTCTGTCCATACTTCTTTCAGGGTCCGTTGACTAAACAACTTTTCTGAAACATGTTATAGGAATGCAGTGGTGGCTCGTGACTCTGATGTTTGGGAGTGCTGCTTCTTAAAGTTACAGTAAATTGCCTTAGTTATAAGACATGTAGACACACAGTAATAATAATAAGCAAGTTAAAAATACTACAAAATATTAACTAGACATTTACCATTAACATACTTGAACTTTTATTTAGAAACAAAATCCATTCTTCGGTTTTTATTTGTTGAAAATAGATTAATAACTTTTTCATTCAAGTTTGGTGCACTGTTGACCAACCTTTTCTCTATTGAAAGCAGTGCTTGAGCATTTAGCCTTTCCTGATTCATAGTGCTCCTTAAAAATGTTTTTATTCTTTTTAATGTCGAATGGCAGAGTTCGGGCTCTGAAGTAGTCATCGGAATGGTCAAAAGAACTTTTATGAGTTTTGTAAGTTCACCAAGAACTTCAGCTAGGTTATTTTCTGAGATAAATTTCAGCAAGTCAATTTATTTGCAGTAATTGTGTAGATCATGTCTGCTATAGAAAACTTGTAATTCCGTAAGAAGTTTTTCTCTTTCAATCATGGGATATGCCTCAGTAGTCTTCCATACCTCTTCCATGGGCATTTTCATACGAAAAATAAAGTTCTCCTTGTTAAACAATTTAGCAGCAATTAATTGCTTTGTAAAAGAATATCTCTCACCTATGTCCACACTTATATAGTGGAATACTTCCTTCGCTTCAATCATGAGTGTTTTTGAAGGATTTTCACAGTACATTGAATTCCTGGTTTTAAGGATGGCATTCTTATAGTTTCCTATATATTCATGTATTTTAACTGACTCAATTTCTCGAGATTGCATTTGATTATAAATAACTTCCATGTGAGGCATTGTCTTATGGAAAAGTTCTAACCAGAACTCGAATTTTTCATTACTCAAGATGTGCAAAGATGTGCAAAATTCCAGTTGCTTCTGAAATCGTCTTATCTGCGCTTGTAGTTCTTCCATGCACTTTTTTATGGATTCAAAATTGTCAAACGCTGTTCACGGTGCCTATATTGAAGTTCCATCTTGTAGGAGAAGGTCGGGCAACACGGCTGTCCATATGCTTTCTGAGAACAGAGACGCTGTGGTGATCACGAGAAAAATGTTGGTATCGACATGAGGTTCGAAAAGAATATTCTTGAATCTCGGGTACCACTTGCTGCATTTCTCATCATCAGATTCAGTTGGTGTGCATGGCACTGAATGGAATGTGCATTTTTGTACACTTCTTTTATTTTAGCCTGAACTCCCCCTTTCTTGCCTTTCATCGCACTTGCGCCATCAAATGTCTGAGGAACCAGTTTGAGTATTTCCTTCGAGGATTGTCTAACTTATCTAGAATGTACTTCGATATTCTGTCTGCCGTTTGGTTTTCCGGAATGAAAACCCAAAAAAAACGCTCAAAAATGTCTCCATTCAGTTCATATCTCAGAACAGTTACCATTTGTATATGTTCTGAAACATCTGTTGTCATCAGCCATGACAGCTACGAATGACAGCTACAGCTTCTAATTTCTCTTTTTATTTCATCCCGGCATATTTGCAGCAAACAGTCAAGAATATTATTTTGAATAGTTTTTGAAATGCCTTTAAATGCTGCGTTACTTTCTAAATGGTTCTCTGAATTGGGATCTAATGTACAAGTGAAATTTATTACTACTTTGAATACTCCTGGATTTTTAGAATCGTCTTTTGCGTCATGTCCACGTAAAGGAATTTCAAACTATCCACGAAATTGAATGCAGTCCATTATTTTAATAATACTTCACGATTCTTGCTAACTTTTCTGTTATGTTTGCAGATCGAAAGTCTGTAGGCCTCACTAAGCTGTTCTTTAATATTTACGCTTCCTAAAAGTGATAGTGAAATCACATTATCAATATGTTTCTTCGAACTCATGTTTTAGAGTTTTTTTTTTCTTTCATTCTGTTTATGTTTGTAAAGCCACTTTTTGCCCACGTTAAGTCACATCCGAATAGTAAACATGGAAAACAAAACAATGCATTTTTAACTTCACAACCACAAAGCCAACTTTTCCTTTGGTACCATTCAGTTTTAAAACTGCGAATATATTTCTTATTATTACTTATTCCTCGCTGAGAAAATTGAATCTTTGGTGTGGGGCGGCCTTTTTTAATCGCATTTTTTTCTTGGAGAGATAATTGTGAAAAAACTAAGTTGCTGAAGTTTAGTCGCTGTCACGCGATTTACTTCATGGGGAAGCATGGAAATCCATGATCGAATCAAATTTCACAAAATCGTGTGTCGTAGAAATAATGTTTTACTTACACATCACCTTAAAATATAACTTCAACTTACCAAGTTCAAGCTCAATTCGCAATTAAGCTGTAACCACATAATTACACTGTTGAATGTTGACTTAAGTAATTAAATAATATCAGTGTTAAGGGGAATTCGGGCGAATATCAAAGACACCGACATTGTGGCTACACACCCATCATGGTCAACGTACGAAATCTACACTGCGCGCTTTACAGTGACTGATTCGTTTCACCCATAAAAAAATGTATATTGGCAAGTTGTCAATATGCTGGTTGCCAATGGCAACCAATTACCAGATATTCACTGAATGCAAAATGTGTCACTGTATATCTAGATTTAAATAGTGGGGGTGCTGCAGTGCCTATGGACGAGCCTCCCCCTCTGGGAATGGACTGTGCCTCGCGTAGACTGAACCCCAGACCCATTTTCTCATTGGGCTACGCAGGAATTCCTGAACGAAGTTTTCTGAGAAGTGGATTGACCATGGCTGGCAAATTACACCCGCTCATCTTCATTGGCTGCTCCGTTAATACCTTCTAATAGTGGTTTATGGATTGTTATTAAAACAAGAAGTGGATGTACTGTAGGACTTAATTATTATAGTCGTTGTTATGGACATTCTTATGAAGACTGAAAATGTAGGTCTGTGTCCTAAATCGGTTTTATTGATGAATAAGCTTCAAGCCTTAGTTGTTTTCAAAGCTCGTACCTTAAAAAATGTATTTCTGAAAATATAATTTATATAAATCACTGATCAATTCCAATCCTAGCTTGATTTAATTATTTGTCTAAACCGTTTCTTAATATCATTTTTTCTTAGCTATCAAGAGTAAGTTGTTTCCTTTACCTACTTTATTACAGAATCCGTTATTTCATTAATTATTCATGTCTTCGTTATTCAGTTTTGTTTTCATCACCGGTGTATCTTTCCTGCTAATCTAAAAGTAATGTTTAGAAATGTGCATCTTTAATTTCAATCAAATTAATCCAATCCGAATGTGTATTCTATTCTGCTCAAAGGGATTTTTTTCCTCAACTGTGTATAAACTTAAACTACTGAGCATGCTTTAAACCAACTTACAAAATATTACTATGCAATACCCTTAAAATTACCTTCCATTTAAAAAAGTCATTAAAATTTATTTGGGGATAAGACGATGGATCCTACGAGATATGAACGCAAACTTTGATTCTGAATGCTAATGGGAGGCAGAAGAGATTTTAGAATATCGACCAACGTTAGTTTAAAGCCAGAAATCGCGTATTGATTCCTACTGGACGAAATTCTCACCTCAATGTACATGAATACACAAATTTGAACAGGATTTTGAATCTTGAATTAAACAGCCAAATGAAAACGCAGGTTTCTGTAAGTTTTTTGATCACAATACACGCCAAATAGCAGCTGAAAGGATTGTGTGGAAACATGATTTTGAACAGAAAGGGCAGTTGAAGAACGTTTCTTTCTTTATTGAGGAATTTTAACTTAAAGGGGATAAAAATAATCTATTCCTAATTTGATTACTGGGATAATTTTCGTACAGGCTGTAATGATCATTTAATTTAATTAGCGTAATTATTGCTATGGGTAAGTCATTAATCGCTTCCTGGAATCGAAGCATGGGGCGTTGGAAACAGTGCGCGCGCATTAAGTACTTACAATGGCAAATGTTTGTATTGCTGGAAATGATGATAAATATGCAGAGGGGAAAACTACAACAGGATAAGTGGAATAAATTAAATTCCTTGAAGAATAAGAAAAGAATGAAGGTAATAAACTTTTAATAAAGTCGCTGCAGCTCCTAAAATTTAAAATCAAACAAATGCTTTAGATCATTAAATTTTAATGTTAAGTTTGCGTATTATCTTAATGTAAATGGAATCGAACAGTCGAGGAAGCTGATGGCTAGATTCTGGAGGAAGAAAAGTTGGAGTTAAAAGATTTTAGATTGAAATAGTCTTCATTGGAGTTAAAAGGGGGAGTGAGGGAGAAAGAGAATGTCCTTTTGAAGTGGATTCGGCAGTTTTTGTTTTGGGAAGTTTGGATTTTTTGTGCAGAAAAGTCTGTTTCTTTATTTTATTCATGATTATTTTTAAAGAAAGTTGAGAAGAACATGAAGTATAAAATTTTTAGATATGACCTAGACATTAAAAGGTTCGGCCCTCCACAATCCACTGGTGAACTGCTTGAGTAGTGGAAACTAAATTATTCCCTAATTGACCCATAGTCCTCTGCAATTCTGTTTTAATGCTGTACCCTCGATATATAAGAAATATTGCAGTAGCCCCCTCCATTAATCTCTTAAGATATCGATCATATTACATGGTAAAAACGATGAGGAAATGTCAGAACTGTGTGGTGGAGTCCAAATACGATTTTTCCCCCATCCAGCGTCCATGATCCTGGTACGTCTCACTTAATATACTGCAAAGACTTGGTCTTTGTCTATGGAGTGTAGGGCATTTTGATTCTCTTCATCGCCTATGAAGAGAACGAAGTATAAGTAGAGGATTTGATCGCAACAGAATGATCGAATAATTCTGCACGCAATGGATTAGCTTTGAAGCTAATTCACAATGATTAATATTCCTTTAAAGTTCTTTAGTGTATTTAAAAAATACATGTTATTTCTAATGATCATTTTTAATGTTCTTATACCGGTGCACATGGTATGATACAATTTCCCTCGACATGAAGGTCAGAAAGGATTCGCACCAAAGATTTTTGTCAGTAGATTAATTTAACATTCAGGAATTACTGAGATTCACGTAAAAGAGTAGCGGACGAGTAAAAGTAAAGAGAATAAACCACCTCACAGGATGAGCAATAAAAGAAATTTAAAAATGTTTGAAGCTGTAAGATGGCCAAGAAGAAATGGGGAATGATTCATGTTACCAGTATCATCTCATTAATTCTTAATCAGAGTATCTGGCATCCGTCTCGAATAACATGAATTTGTTAGTGTTTTTGTCCAGAGATTCATTGCCGCGAATAGATTCAATGGAAACTTTGAATTTTCAATATCAAAATAACGGATGCATAAATATAGTTTAACAAAGAAAAATTATGAATAAAACTTTCTGTCTTTTGTACTTCAGCAATGATTTTCGGATAAGCGTTGGTATGGTACAATTCATTTGTTATAATGTCTGTCTGAAACGATTTTTGCTAGCCAAGCGGTGCTACTGCTCTTTTTAATTCTGTCTGAATAAACTTTTTAAGAGTGTGTAGAGAACTTCAGTGAGTAAACATTGTATCCTTTGTGTTGTTGTTGTTAGAGTGACATGTTTTCTCCTTCGCGAATGCTTGCAGAATTACTTTCATGTGATGTATGGTCTTGGATTTTTTTTTGTTCTGCTTTTAGGTGCCTTTCGCAGCAATGGGGGTAGCGCCTATTAGCTTCTCCCTGTAAGTACAGACAGATCTCCTGTACTGCTATTGGCTTTTCTCTCCCTATGTACACGGACAGAAAGATCAACATAAAAGTGAAGACCCAGTGACCACCCTACAACTAATTCCACAAGGAGTAATGAAAATTTGCAACTGTCTACTCGTTTTAGTTTTTTTCTGTTCATAAATCAAGAAAAACCTGAAACTTCAACTTTTCTTTCGCGTACCAACTCTGGCATTCATCTAGCCATTCAAACCATCCAGAACCCCTAATGTTACAGCTCACAGAGATCTTGACAGTTCCATAATGGCTTTAATCTTCAACTGAAATTTCTTCGTCGTAAGATGGAGTCCCATGCAAAATGTTTTGTATGTCACAGACGTGTGCTTGAATACTTGACGTTAAATGGCTAATATGTAAACGTACCCATCCTTCAGCCAAGGATCATTCAAATCATTAACTTGGCAGACTGCAATTCTGTGAAAATATTTGCTCTCCAGCTGACCAATACTGTCAAAGTGATTGAGATAATGGATTGGTTACCCTTTAATCCAAATTCTGAGCACAGCGCAAAAGTCTAGACGCCCACCCCAGACACGCCGTGGATGATTAGCCTGATAAGAACTGAACTTAAAAGAAACTCACTTAAGATATCCAGAAAATGTCCTAAAAGATCAGTGCACTTTTTTTTACTAATTTAAAACGATTTCTATTACAAAAAGTCAAATTTGTCAGAATAGAATAGGACAAAGTGTCCTATTCTATTCTGAAGAATGGAAGGTCATATTCTCTGCATAGAACTCGCTATCTTGACAATGGATTGCCTTCGAATTGCACTGGATGTAATTTTCCTGTAGAGATAAAACAGCCTGTTCGCTTACATATGATCACTGTATTTTTAAGTCGTTGGATTTCCATACCTTATAAGCCAGGAAGTTTTCATCATTCCGATTTCGCTTTGCAAGGAACTTTGCTTTTACTGTGAACCAAACAATCTGTTTCGCTATCTTGGATATTTGTTTCTTAAAACCTTTCTTGTAATGTTCATCGATCTTCTAGAATTGATGCTTAGCGCGTGATTTCTTTCTCTCTGCGAATATAAAAACAAATTCGTTGTCCTAACAACAAATTTCATTTCTTCCGAAATAATGTGTTCCGACATTATCTAAGAAATGCGGTGTCTTGAAATAGCTTTGAAGTTCTGGATACGCTGCTTCTGGGCTCTTTTGCCTTTCGCAATATTTCCGATATGTTCACCGTGTGCTTTATGTTGTGGTGGAAATAACCAGAATCTACTCCAATGACAATGCCACTGCAGTAAGGAGATCCTTTGAGACCTGTATATATATTTATGACAGTAACCGGGAAGGAAGGCAGTAAGTTGCCAGGTTGTTTCCTTCTTATCAATTTAGCTCATATGTTCCATGATCGACGCTGATCCAGTGACAGTTTTCTGCATCTGCTTTGATCATAGTTATGAGATTTCCGTTTTTTGCTTGCCGAGAGGGAAACTATGCGAATGCCTTCCGTTTCTTTTTTTGAGGACATTCTTTTTTTTTCTAAGAATCAGTTTTTGATTTCCTGGAGCTCTACAACATCGAATACCGTGCAAGAGCACCTTGAGTTTTTTGTTTTACGATTTCTGTCGCATTACAGCGCTCAGTTTTTCCAAAAAACACATCCCCAGTTCATTTGTCTCGACGTTTCTGTTGTTTTCAGTTACGGTAAAATTGCGAGATATGTTAGCCTTAACCCACGTTCCTTTTAAGGGACGTTGTAACAAAACAGAATAACTAAATTATATGTCATTTTTTAAAGGCATACGGTATAGTTTGGACCGTCTACAGCAGTCTAATCTGCAGAGGAAGTTGGAAGTTGTTTCTTGCTCGAGCCCACGTTAGACGCAGTCAACTTAGTCTTTTTTCTGCTGAGGGCCTCTGTGCGAGCACTCTGACAGCACATATTTTTTAGCGCCTGTAACAACTGTAATACTTCCACCTGATTCTGCCTTTATACACTCAGTCAGATTTTAGATGGCGATGACAATGTGCTTGAAATTTTTCAATTTTTACGAGTTGTAAACAGGTATTGATATACTTAATGAGCGTTTGGTAGTTATCCTATTCATCCATTCGCATATTGGAATCGAACCTTAAGACTTTGCAGAATATAGGCTCTAAAACATTGTGTGCGCGTCTGTGTTAAATGTAAAAGCAACTGAGGCTCTGAGGTGTCAACGTTTTATGTTTGTAAATTGCGTGTGTGCAACTGTAGCATATTTGCCGGTTCGCTGGATGAAAAACCCTAGTTTCCAGAGGAGGAGGAGGAGGGAAACTACGCCACCCTTGACTGAGATCGGTTAACACGGCCGCGTTTTGAAATAAGCCTATAAAAATTCCTTATTCATTTTGCGGGATTCGAACCCGAGCATTTTACACCCATGTGGAAAGGGCGTTGAGATTTATATCCGCTGTTAGGCCCATTATGATAGGTGGCTACGGCTCTGCTATGACTCGAGTCGCTCACTTACTAGCCATCACTACTAGAGAATGTTTCGCTAAAAATTCATGGGTCTCTCTTAACTCCCATGAGCCAATTCCTGAGCCCTAGAGCTGTATTTAAAAATTGTTGCGACCAGGTGCACCACCCCGTTTGCCTCTTAAGTTACTTCTTAGAGGATAGTTATCGGATTTGAAACTATCTATCACTCTCACCTACAGAGTAGCCTTCTATTTGATTCATTAGTTGTACAGATTCTACCAGTTCTATTGACATCGGCTGTACTTCCAGATGGTTATAAACCATTTCCACCATTCTCTTCAGCCTCCACGTTGTCTGGCGATTAATCTCTCGAAGAGATGCATTTAATCAATGATTGCCCAAATATGGGTAAACACTAAGGTGTCAATTTGACCCGGTGCTGTTTTCCTTTATCGTGCACGGTTGAGTACTCTCTGGGAACGGTATTCAACTTGGATCATAACCCGTGAGGGTAAAACGACAGATGTGCTCGAACCTTTTGTTGCCTTTATTTGTTGAATCCTTTATTCTTGCTATATGAGATGCTCCCTGCCCTCATGGGTATCACAGTTGGTGTAATCACCGTCCTCCCCACACCGGGTGGAAAAGACATGAGTTCGAATCCCGTCAGTGACGTGAGGAATTTATGGGCCATTTTACAACGTAGCTGAGTTAATCGGTCTCAGGCGAAGGTAGCATGGTTTTTTCTCCAAGAAACTCCGCTTTCGTACAGGTGGTAGATGACTTTCATCAACCGGTGAAATACCACCACTTTGCTTATTGGAGGCTTGAAGTGGTGAAACCCATGTTTAGTCTCTAGAGCAAAGTTTTCCGGCATCCCCCTCCCCCATACTTCTCCTTCAACCCATGCACTGTACTAAGTACTATAGGTTTTGATACCTTTCGTGTTTGGGGTTTTCATAAAAAAAAAAAAAAAAAAAAAGCAAACAACAAATCGATCACAGAACACACGAAATTTACTGGTATGCAAAGTGTGGCTATTAAACAGCGAGATAGACTGCGCGCGCAGCCACTGCCTACCAAGCGCCACTTGTAAAACAAAGCCACAGCAATTGACCTTGAATCTTTCCCCAGTTGTCTTCGGAGTCACGTTCCAACACGCTCATTCGCTTCTCAGTGGGACAGGTTTTAAATAACTTTTGTTTTGCGTTTGCCGAAAAAAATGACAGGCAAAAGAACTGAACAACGAATCAACCTCAATTAAAAAAAAAAAACCTAGAAGTAAACACCAACTGAAAGTTATGAATTGTTACGCCAAATTTGTGTGGAAGATACATTGTCAAGGGCTCGCGTATTTGAATTGCATAAATGATGTTGAAGGAAGAGAGAGCGTGGAAGACTCTCCAATGACCAGGGCGTCCGGTATCGATGAAAACTCATGAAAATTTGGTCCAACATTGATCTTCGTTTAACGATTAGAATGGTTGAATCAGAAGTTAATATTGAAAAAGAAACAGCTACACAAATTTCAACTGGAAATTTAGGCATTAGAAAAGTTGGGCAAATCAAAAATTAAAACCATGCTAATTGTTTTCTTGATATTAAAGAAATTATTATGGCTAAATACGTCCCATCATATCAGACTGTCAATCAAACACATTACATTGATGTTCTGACAACGCTGAGTGAAAATTCGAAAGAAGAGACCTGAATTGTGGAAGGATGGTTGGATGCTCCATCAAAACGATGCTCCAACACACAACGCGTTCTATTTTGCCAGTTTCTGTTTTAAAAAAAAATAAATCAGTGTATGACCATGCACCCTACTTACCAGACCTAGGCCCTTGCGACTTTTTTCTGTTTGTTAAACTGAAACGTATATGTAAGGTAAGTCATTTTCATTGAAGAATGAGAATAAACGATCAAAGTATTAAAAGGGCTTACAGAAGATGACTTCCAGAAATGTTTCTGTGTATGGAATAGTGTGTACAAGCCCAAGACAATTATTTTGAAGTGGATAACTTGTACGAAATATTTAATTACATTTATTTTATTGCAAGAGTCTCGTTATTTGATAGCCACACCTCGTATTATATAGTGCGCAATATGGCTTAAGTTGCTGATCCGTTTAAAACCCTACAACAACCAACGACACAGATGACACAGATCTCAACAATTTAGTAAAGGATAAAGCATATAGACAACGCATCTTAGCATTTAACTTCCTCAAATCCGCCTTCAACTTGATCCGATTATTTCTTGGTTCTCCTTCACCATTCGGCCATTGGATGAGACTGGGCTACTTAAATTTGGCTGCTGTGGTATGATCATCTCCACTTACGGGCCAAGTGACCAGTACACTAACCACAGAGATACAATATGGCCATGGCAGCCTATGGGTCATTAAACTCCGAGACAACAACTAAGTGTACTGGTTGCGCTCTTCCAGAAAGCAGCTGAGGGTCACTTACCATTAAACAGTAAACAATAGTTTTCTGGGACTGCTGTACTGAACTGTATGCGATGATCAATCTGGCCACTCACTGCCATAGCCTGAAATATCAGTATTCATTTCAAAAATCCCAGTATTTGTTATGTTTTGCTTTCATGTTTTATTGATGTTCATGATGATATATTGTCCATCGGAATGCGCCTGTGATCTATTCAGTTTAGTTTTTACTTATCTTCTCTTGCTAATATTCTTTTCTTTTCTGTTTTTTTTGTATGGTTCTTTTCTTCCATAGTTTATTTAGAGTAGCGGTTCTCAAAGTCTTTTGTCTTGTAGTTCGCTGACCTTTGGAGGTCCCCGAAACCCTTTCAGGGGTCCGCGAGGTCAAAACTACTTTCATAATAATACTAAGACGTTATGCTAAGACTAAGATTTTGGGGTCCTCAGTAATTTTTAAGTATTGTTTCGGTAAGATTGTTTCTTTGCTGTTGGGTGGTAGGCTCACCAGCGATGACCATAAAACATAATACTTTTTAATAACTCGGGAAACTCAATGTTGTTTGCTTTCCCTCTTACTCCTACACTAATCGAACTTCAGTTTTATTATAGAACAAGTGTTGAGGCGATATAAATTCAGCCAGCCATCCCTATCTGGAATCGCTGCCATCCACCTTGGAGGAATTTTAAGACGTCTTCCTGAGAGCTTGATCCACTATCCTACTGGAATGTTACACCTAAGTTAGTTGTCAAACTATTCTCTCCTGAATGTGAGGGGGGAAAAAAGGTTCTGCTCGATATTAGGCAGTGAATCTGAATCTACCATTGTTGACCCTGCGTGCATTTTATGTGTGGTGTTTTCAGTGTACACTAATCTAAAATAATTATTTCTTTTAAATTATGACTGTGTCACATCCTGTTCTTTTCTCAAAGTGTTCATCGAGTAAACAAATATGTGCACTATTCAGTATGGGTCAACTCCAGCTGACACAGCGAATAACTGAGAAAACAATATAAGCGAAGACTTAAGACTATCTGTAAACCTCATGCTGCAAAGATGAACTAACAAAAATACGAGATTCGTTTTTTTTTCCTTTCGATAAGTGAAGGTTCTTATGAGTTTTTAACCCCAACAAGGTTCGGTTGTGGTGTACATGTCAGAGAAAATTTGCGCCGTAACCACCGACAACGACGCATTACTGGGAATTCAGTCATCTACCACAATCATAGCTTTTCCACGTGCTTTGTCAAAAAAATAAAAAGAAATAATAAAAATAAGATTCGAAACTACTCAACGACTATAGTTAAAATGGCAGGCAGAAAAGTGCCTTTGGAAAGACTTTAACGAGATCTTTCTAATTATGGTAATTACATATGCAAAATACTTAATTAGTTTCATTCGAGTAAAGGCGAATTTTTCTGTTAGGAAAGGTTCGCTTAAGTGCCCGGATTCCTTTAGTGCCTTTGTACGTCTCTGAGGATAGTTCGGCTTCGTGTTGAAGGCCGGCAGAGGTAAAGTGCAGATTTAGTTCGATTATAAAAACTGGGTTAATCGATTATCTGAAAAAAATGTTTCTATAAAGGAACATTTTTATGAATTAAAAAGGCGCCTCGTGTTGAAATAGCTTGAAGGGATTTCAGCGCATTTAATGCTATGGTATATTCTACAGGAAGGTTGAAGAGCTGAGGCCACCATCTGCATGCTGCTCTAAATAGTTTTCGCACCTCTCGATTAAATTCACTAATTTACTTTTCAAACAGCAGTCCTCCGAAAGATAGGCAGTTAGCTCTAGTGGATAGCACAGTTGGTAGAACTACTGTCCCCACCATCCGATGGAAAAGACCTGAGTTCGAGTCCTGTAGATGATGCGAGGAATTTTTATAGGCCTTTTTTACAACGGGGCTGAGTTAGTTTGTCTCAGGCGAGGGTAGCATGGCTTTTTCTCCCGGAAATTCTGGTTTTTCGTCTAGCAAAGAGAAAATCCACAGAACACGCGGAATTTACAGACAGTATACACGGAGCAATAGGGCCTTAGCCGCTGATGCCCCTAAAACCCCGCCATAACAACAACAGGCAGTTAAAATCGAATGACAAATACAAGCAAGTGGAAGATGATGGCAGAAAGGCTTGTTTTCTGTTATGTGATGTTCCTGTCCATGCAGATTTCAAGACCTATACCACATGACCTTTTGGGTTGGGGAATATGTAAAGATATTGTGTTTGTTGTTCTTTTTATTTTATTTTTGAGAACAATCAACGTTTCCACCTGATAGCCCTAAAACAAATATGATTATTTTTTAAGCCCAATTTAAGATCACACCACTTTGCAGAAACGAGCATATGTACGGCCATAGGATTTAATGTGCTAGAGTAATTCTAAAGAAATCAAAGAAGCAATCTATGACATCCACATCCTCTGGATATGTCAGCTGCAATGGTAGAATATATAGCACGAACACCATATACATGTCACACCTCAAAATAATAAATGCAAATATTCAAACGAATAGTTTGAGATGGAGTGAAAGTTTCTTTTCCCCTCTCACACAATTGCATCTCTATTCAAACCAAATTTAAAGGATATGCGAGGGAATAGACCACCGGAAGAGTGTTTTATTTAAATGCATCTTGTTCCAAGATAGCGTCTCTTAAAATATTGAACGCAAATCTTAGAATTCATTGTTTATAATCTGTTAAAAACGAAATTTGTAAGTCTTGGGTTATCACATTAGTGTTGTTATCCTGACAAGCCTTCTTAAAACAAGTGGAGGCTATTCAGATTACGAGAGCAACCCACTGATAACTCGCACAACTCTTCAGAAACCAGAGAGAAGGGGTTCCATAACGAAGATGCTTATGTTCATATCCGCTGTATTGAAATAAGGTTGAAATTGTCATTGGAATTCACAATATTGAAGAAGAAATGTGGTTACTGTCACTTCCACTCAGAATTTGTTTTTCTAATTTAGTTTCTAGAAATTGTTGTTTAGGTTTTAATGCATTCTAATTAAAGATAATTGCAAATGTAAACAAATAATCGCATACTCGCGTGCGTGAAACAAAGTTGGTTTCATCGCAGCCAAATTTCGGTCATTGCGTTTTTGTGGGTGTGAAAACTTGGAGTCTAAAGAGAAAAACTTTTTGAAATACCTTTCATTATTAGTAAGTGTTATTCTATTGATCCCTTGGTAACTGTTTCGTGCCTTTCAAATTGCGTGCTGGCAATAATTTCGAGAAAAATATATTAAAAAACAAAGATCTTTTTGAGGAGATCTTTTTCTCTTTGTTTGTCTCGTGCGCTTAATGATTTTTGTACCCTTGATAAATAGCTGAGTAATCTCTCGCATTCATTATGAAAATCTGTTGAAGAAATAATACTTAAAATAGGTGCATCACCAGCCGATAACGCTTTAAAGATATTAAATAAATAAATGAAATCTTCTCTCTCTCTCTCTCTCTCTCTCTCTCTCTCTCTCTCTCTCTCTCTCTCTCTCTCTCTCTCTCTCTCTCTCTCTCTCTCTATACTCATCCAAACATAGTTTCACCGGGTCACAAATAAGTGAACTTAATGCCATGGCAGGACGTGTTGTGCTAAACTCAGTACATAATATGAAAAATATATTTAAATTAAAAATAAAAGCGGATTCCAATATAAGGAACTAAGGATTTCGCTGCAACTTGGTAGCTGACTTCCCTAGTAAAATGCGTAGACCAAGGGCCCATGTGCCAACCGACCGCTCAGTAGTTGTAATATCAGAGAGATATATACTCTTCTTACGAGAACAGAGTTATTATTTTTAAATTAGTGACCATGAAAACCCGGAAAATGGTCCACCGTTTGAAATCAGATTACGTGCCAGTGGAAACCAAGCATCACCAATTAGAGCTACTTCTCAAAACTAGTTCTTCGGGGAATCTCATGAAAGTAACTCAGCGTGGCACTTTGAAGGCTAAAATCACAGAATGGGACTTTTTAATCAGCTGAGGAGAAGAAATTGTAGAATTGAAGAAGCAAAATGCAACCATGCCAAAAGAATTTTAAAAAGTTTAGAAATTTTACCAACCTGCACCACAAAACTTACCTTTAGGACTTCGAAATTATAAACATCAGTGAAAGTGGAATATTCGAACTGTTAAGGGAAAATCCAATTCCATTAGATGCTACAAGTGCAAAAGTTTAGCCACTTCCAAAGAGTATGTGGAGGGAAAGCTCATCCTTTCAACCCACAGGTTGAAAGGATGAGCTTTCAAGCTTGAAAAGAATATCCTCATAATGAGTACAATAGTAAACTTCCATGATGCTAAATCTACAGAGGAATCGCAGTCTCTACATCTACTCTTATTATGTTGCCAGATTTAAATTTTCTAACGAATTGTGATTATATTATCAATCTCCATTGGATCTTTTTCTTCCTCTACTCTAAATGACCTATTTTAGTCTTTTGCCAGTAGCTCGGTGCCAGGATTCGAATTCTGTCAAGGGATTTGAACCACAGAATGGGCTAGCAGCCAGAGATAATAAAATATAGGCTATTTTCAAACTGCGGCCGAATTAGTCGATCTAGAGAAAAGGTTGCACGGGTTCCTCCACCAAAATTCTATGTTTTTCGTCCAACAAAACAGGCAAGCCGACTTAAATTCACCCCATCTGCAGACATCAGTAAAGCCTTTATGACCTTGGTTGTTTTGTTGCGAAAACAAAATACCTGCAATTTACTTGCATGTTTTTTTTTTGAATAAGTGTTAGCTCCCATGGTGCTCATTAAAAAAAAAACTTATTTTACAAAGAATCTAGTTGATCATCGGATACTCTTTCTTGCTTATGGTTTCTGTCCTGTAAATTCCAAACATCCTTATACACTTGTTTTGCCTCTTCGTAAATCCAATTATCTCTTTCATGACTCGTTAATTAAGTCCTTAAGATTCATTAACTCTCTAGATTTATATTTTTTTCCAAGGCAACTTAATCGCCAAGCTATTGTTACACTCATTTAGGAAAATGCCTTAAATGCACTGTCTTAATTATCTTTTTCAACGTCTACTTTTACATACAATTCATTCTGTTTCTACTTAATGTGTTACATCAGCTTTTTCCAGACTCGCCATTCGAATTAGAGTGCGTGTCAATATAAGGTCCGACAGATATTTGCTCAAAATTTAATATTAACTTGATTTTTTCAAACAAATAAATAAAAACAAGCAAAATCGTATATTTTAATTACCAAATTCTAAGCTTTAATACAAATTGAATGGCTATTCAACTACACTGACGCCTTCTTGGAGAAGAAATGAAATCGTGAGTTGAATAAGTATTAGCCAACTTTGTTCTCTTTATGATAGAAAAATCACTTCTTTGTCTCCTAAAGAGCAGACTAATCGCCCGATTACGCCATTAAAATCTTTTGTCGTTAATAAATGTCTGTTCTGACACCTGGATGTTGCAATTTCCGCATTAATTAGATTCTATTGTATCCTAAATTTTTAAAGCGAAATATCTTTGTCTTTAATTTTTCTGGAGAATGAAATCATTGCTTTTAAATTGAAGTACTAAATTACACGTGAAAGTTTAATGGACGACATGTTTCCATTAATTTTGAAATAAAAAAGAGCTAGTTTTTCTTAGGTTGGAAAGCAAGAGTGACATCGCATTCAACTCATAAAAATCCTTGCTTGCAATATCTACAGAAACATTTCATGGATGCTGGTATCCACAGTGTAGTTTGAATTGATATTGGTCATTAAAAAAGAAACTAATGATTACTACTTTGACATGTCTGTTGGCAAACTTAAAACAGGGTGAAAACGAATGCACCATGATTTCTTGCTTTGGATTATGCACGAAAAGATCATCGCAATTTAGAATTACTCAAAACAGGTAGTCTTTCAGTATTTAAGAATAATCATTAGCTGTTGCTTTCTCGACGGAGTTTTCTCTTTGTCTTTTGGAACTCGTGTTTCAACAACTCCAGAGCGAATTTTAAATTGATTTTAGCATCAAGATAGTCGGTACTTACTCCCGTCTAGACGAATTAATGAGAAAAAAGATCAGTCTCTTGAAAGAATTGATCGCGTGTCACATTCGCTATACGGTATTTTTAGCTAAGCTGAAATCCAAAAATCTTAACGAAGGTTAAAAAAACAAAGCAGTTTCATATGGTTATTTGATTAGCCATGCAAAACTGGAACATAAAATTTGGTGGTAAAATGAAAGGTTCATGTCCAGTTACTCCATAACTTTACAACAAAATAACTAGTTGAAATGTTCGGTTGCATATTGAGCGACCATATATAATAAGCTATAAATATTGACTCTAGATAGAATGGAGATATTATTCATATGCAATACCACAACTTTGGATAAAACTTGAGTGCCATGGGGGCGCAATAGATGTAACATATTGCTTTTAAAAGATAAAAAATGTACAGGATACGATTTTGGGAGGAACAAAGTTGAGCAGATTCCCTTCCCTTACACATTATCCTCAAACCACTATCCTCATAGTGGTTTGAGGAGATTTGAGTTCGAACTCTGTTAGAGATGTGTCTATAGTTGGCTACCATAAAACCAATAAGAACAAAATAAGCTAATCGGCAAAATTAAAGTGGGATCTGAGCCTTTAATCAGCAGAACCGTGGAAAGGATTCGTAGTCAGTAGACATTGGGATACTCTCTAATTGACTAATCTTGAAAACACAAATGTGTTATCAGTAGTAGTGAGCTGTAAAAGGTAGACTTTTGAGCTTGATGAGAGGGAACGCCTATGGCAAGCCAGTTTCAATGCCTTTTGAATACCCTGAGAAACTTTTTTAATGGATTTTGTCCTTGATAAATGAACAACTGGATAGAATTCATATAGTCAAACAGACGGAAGGTTTTTGTGGTACATAAAAGTACATTAATTTTGGCAGTTCGTTGGTGATCCACACATCGTCCACACAAGAGAGTGGACGATGACAGAAACTGGAGTTCTAATTCCAGATGACCCTCCATGCTCTAGTAAGTAACCGCTTGTAAATATTTGTGGCTGTTGCTCTTCTGCAAGTAAGGTAGGAGTTCTAAGGCTAGATTTAAATGCTTACTTGGAAGAAATTCTTTAAATTCAAGAGGAAAGCATCGTAGTGTTGATCACTCGGGGAACTGAGTAGGAAAAGTCGAGTGTTGGCATTCGAGGTGAGCGGAGGCGCTTCGTCCGGGCTCCTCAGTTAAGTGGATTGGATTACTGTTGATTAGTGCTTTTAAATATTTGATTTATTTAGATATCGTTGGATTATTTTGTTATAGGTTTTCCTGTAACAGTTTAATTTTTATAATATTATAGATATAATTTTTTAAAGTTAATTTTCATTGATATTTAGCTAATTTTATAATGGTAGTTACGAGATCTGGCTTAAACACGTCACATGGTATCGTGACTCACACGGAAATAGCCGATGGCGATTTACGGGTGAGTCATGATTTAATCCGTTGCGGAACCTGTGGAATGTTTTCCAATGTCGACCTGGTGACTAATCCTAGCTCATCTGGGGATTTGTTTCTTTGTGATCGATGTAAGGAGTGCACCGATCTTAAATTACAATTCGGTTCACTGATGGAACAATTTGAATCACTGAAAAAACGGGTGCTTGCCGTCGAGAATAATGCATCTGGGAGCTCGTCAGGGACTCAAGACTCCAGAAATCTACAAAGTGATGCACACCCGATTCGGGTCTCAAAACAGAAAAACCAAGTGCAAACTACTCTGGTAAGAGGACATTGTTTTATTAGGAGACTCCATTGTCAGGGAAACGGGGAATATTTTTTTTGTAATAAGGATAGGTGGAGTAGAACCACGGTATGTCTGCCGGGAGCAACTATTAATGATGTCACCAACAGATTGTCAGATGTTAAGGGGGGGGGGTAAAGAGAATATTATTATTCATGTGGGGACTAATGACATTAAACGTACACGATCTGACGATTTGTTGGAAAAATACAGGACTATGCTGAGGAAATGCCACGAGCTAGGCCACAATGTCTATGTGTCTGCAATTCTGCCCAGAGACAATTGGAGGGATTATATGTTAAGAGCCTTGTGGATTAACTCAAGTCTTGAAGGAATCTGCAAGGCTTTTGGGGGGAAATTTCTATCAGCATGGCCCACACTTGTAGGTAGAACGAATTTCTTTTGTAGAGACGGGATACACTTAAACAAAGGTGGTGCAAACGTTTTTGCCAGTATTATTGAGGATACCTTAAAAGTTCAGGGGAACTGCTAGTTAGGGAGGGATGTGGGTAATACTGACACGCGTTTATCTGATAATATTGGCCAAAGTAACTCTTGCACATACCTCAAGAGTTCTTATCTGTTACCCCAACTGGACATATTATCTAGATGTTCTGAGGGTAGAAACGTTTCAAGTGAGCGGGCAGCTAATGCCAGGGAAGCGAGCCTAAAAAACTTCAAGGATTGTGTTAGGGTTGTTAAATATACAAGAACAGTAAGTCTTAATTGTTTATACAGTAACGTTAGAAGTGTCGTCAATAAAATGAGCGAATTCGAACTGCTGGTTAAAACAAGTAACGCGGACATAATAGGGCTTACAGAGACGTGGTGCCACCCGGAAATTGGGGATGATGAGTTTCAGTACGGCTTGTATAATGTATTTAGAAAGATAGGGTAGATAGAAGAGGTGGGGGTAATGCTTCTTATCAGAAGCAGCCTGAGTGCGACGATAGCTTTCCCGGATTCAGACGTTTCACGTGCTAACATAGAATCTGTATGGTGTGAGATAGTTGGAAACAAAGGTATAATGAGAGTAGGAGTAATCTACAGACCAGGCGATTGTGAAGATTATGACGAAAGCCTCTACATGCAAATGGAATGGGCAAGTAAGCGTCAATGTCTTATTATGGGTGATTTCAATTTGCCTCTAATTGATTGGAGTAAATGGGAAGGAAACTCGACATGGGGAACAAAATTTGTAAATCAACGAGATGACTGTTAATTGTATCATGTCAGGGAAAGTACTAGAGAAAAGAATATCCTAGACCTCATAATCACCCATGAATCAGATGACATAACAGGGCTGACCGTAGAGGAACCAGTAGCAGGAAGTGATCACGGAGTTCTACGGTGGATGATGACGAGAGAGGTAGCAGAAGTAAAAGGCAAAGGAATGGGTTTTAATTTCAGAAAAGGAAATTACGATGCCTTAAGGTACTACATGGCCTTTATTAACTGGGTAGATAGCGCGCAGAGAATGAATACAATTGAACTGTGGTATGCTTTTAAAACATTAATCACAGATGCCTTGAATGCGATTTACCATTAAAAATATACTCCACGAGAAGGGTTCCAAGTTGGATGAACAGTGAAGTTGCCACATTACTTTAGGAGAAAAAGATGGCATGGAAAGGTTACAGAGCAATAAAAAGTACTGAAGCCTATAACAGCTACAAGATGATCTGTAATAGAGCCACAGAAAAGGTTCGACAGGCAAAGGCAGTTTATGAGAATTTACTAGCAAAGAGGGGGGGGATAAGGAATTCTTCACATATATAAATGCCAAGAAGAGCAGAAGAAACCAGATCGGACCTTTACGTAAGGGAAAGGGGACAGTAATAAATACACCAGCTGCCGTAGCAGATGAACTCAACAGTTATTTTGCATCGATATTTACAAATGAAAAACCTTTTGTGGCAATGGGAAATTGTGGGAGCGAAGTTGAAAAATATGTAATTAATGATATTGAAATTTCGCAAGATTATTTAATGGAAAAACTTTCGAGCCTACAGGCTAGTAAGACTCCTGCAGTTGATGGAATATACCCTATAATCTTAAGGAAGGCGGCAAGTGAGTGCATTGAACCATTGAGGCTAATTATGCGAGCATCACTAGACTCTGGGGAGATTCCGTTGGATTGGAAAAGGGCCAATGTATCTCCCATACATAAGGGTGGCTCTAAGAGTGAAGTGGGAAATTATCGACCTGTCAGTCTGACCTCAGTGGTAGGGAAAATCATGGAGGCAATGATCAAGGGTGGAATTCAGGATCATTTGGATCGAATTGAAATTCTCAAGGTTACTCAGCATGGTTTTGTAAAGGGAAAATCATGTTTAACAAATCTGCTTCGCTATTTTGAAAGGGTTACTCACGATCTGGATTTAGGGAATAATTTCCACATTGTTTATTTAGATTTCAGCAAAGATTTTGACTCAGTCCCACATGAGCGGTTGGTATAAGTTGGAACAGGTTGGAATCACTGGGAAAATCTTTAACTGGATAGCTTCAGGGCAGGAGGCAGAGGGTTGTGATAATGGCTATTTCTCAGATTGGATTGATGTAAGAAGTGGGATTCACCTAGAATCAGTATTAGGATCACTGCTGTTTTTAATTTTCATAAACGACATCGATGAAGGGATAGAGGGCGTGATGTCTAAATATGCAGATGTTAAAATTGGTAGAGTTGTTAATGATCACTGTCAAGCTGAGCTTCTTCAGAGAGACCTAGATGGACTTCAGGAATGGTCAGAAAAATGGCAGCTATGCTTTAATCCAACAAAGTGCAAGGTATTACACGTGGGAAACAGTAATCCCAAAATAACTTGTTCACTTGGTGGAGTTCAACTAAACCCAGTACTGGAGGAAAGGGACTTGGGTGTTACGATACGGTCAGACATGAAATTCTCTGAGCATTGTAAACAGGTTGCAAGGAAGGCCCATGGTGTCCTATCGATGATCTATCGAACTTTTGCAAGTAGAGATAGGGTCGTGATAATCCCATTATATAACGCTTTTGTTAGACCACACATGGAATACTGTGTTCAAGTATGGAGACCGCACCTAAAGAAAGACATCGAGCTTCTTGAAAGGGTGCAAAGACAAGTAACTCGCCTGGTGAGATCGGCAACAGGGTGTCCATATGAAGAAAGACTTTGAATATGTGGGTTGCAGAGTTTGGAAACTAGACTCCGTAGAGGAGATTTGTTTGAAGTGTTTAAAGCTCTGAGAGGCATCAGTAAAATGAATGAGGACGGAATTTTCAAGGTTATAAATGATGCTAGAACTAGGGGACATAAATTCAAGTTACGGGGGGGAAATGTTTAGATTGGGCTGCAGGAAGTTTTATTTTAGCCAGCGAGTTATAAATTACTGGAATAAGTTGCCTTCATGGGTGGTAGAGGCCGACAGTTTGGGGAAATTCAGAGGTCATCTGGATAGTACCTTGGGGTGAGGGAAGCGCATACGATGATAGGCTTAATTTCCTTTTCTTTTATTAATTATTATTATTTATTTTTTTATCATTGTTTTATTCGTGTTTTTTTTTTTTTTTTATATATGGCTGGTGCAGCATAAGCATTCTTTCTTGCACCATGCGGCCATTACTAATACTAAGTCCGGGAATGTTCCTTTCCAGGGCAGCTAATGAAAGGAAGAGTGGCTTTTTTTTCTAATTATTGGAAATACCACTCCTTGCTCGATATTGGGACCTAAGGTAGAGTGAAGTGTAATTGAACAGTCGGGAAAAAAAGTACATGATTAAAAGAGCCTAAAAGGACAAAACGTGAACAATAGACGGATTTCGGATTCACCTAAGTTGATATTTTGATAAGAAATATTTACAAAAAGTAAGAGTATAATATGTAATTGTGGTGGTTGCAAAAAATGGAAAAAAATTCTGACTGCATTTTGGTTGTAAACAGATTAACTATCTTTAGCCAAGAATGAAAGGAGCCATTGCAAAGGAATAGAACAGAAATCTAGAAAGAAGAGTGAGATTAACTCTGAAACATTTACGTGGAAAAAACGAAAGAAAAAAAGATTCTATTGGCTTTTTTGATCCCCTGGTTAAAAACGCGAGGTAATGGAATTACAATACACAGCATTTTATCAGCAGTAGTCTGAAGCCAGTTATACACACTTTGAATCAGTGATTATCCGACAACATCTGGATTCAACTGTGAATAAAGAACCGTGTGCATCACAGGCAACTTCTGAGTAAAATCTATAGTAGATGTAATTATGATGCTTGTATGAAACGCGCACAACGGTAATCATTCTCAAACGAAAGAACACCGTGACAAATAAGGAGAGACCCAGAAAAGCAACGTCTTAAGTGTGTGAAGTTGAAGGTCTTCGTTCCGAATCCTAAACAGATCCCGGTCAGTTGTACTTAAATGGGTTTAATCTATATGCTCGGTTTTATAGAATGAACAATGTACTCTTAAATGTCAATGAACTTAACTGCAACAACTGTCGACATTGAGATACCTGTTTAGAAGAAATAAAATAACGATATTGGCAGAAGAATCAATCTTATCAAATATCCTCCATTGTTTTGGACCTTCCCATACACGTATTCCTTAAAGTACGCGGACACATTTGCTCTCCTTCATGGTCAGGAAAGGGCATCATAGATTATTCTGATTCTAAATTCCCTAATGTAGATGTCCGATTGAACTTCGTATTACGGAAGAACTCTAACGTAAAAGAACCATGCACATAATGGGTAATAAAAAATTAACTAAGTTCTTTCAAACATGAATGAAGAAGGTCCGTTTAAAATCCCTTAACAATCACTCTTTTTTATATCTTTGGCAACTTAACAAATGTAAACTGATTTCAAAACGTTATTACGACAACTTTTGGATGGTTTTCTGCGGTAAACAGCAACACATGAAATGTTTCATTGAAAGAAACAGATGCAAACATAAATTCAAAATGTTTAAATTTCAAACGATTCGTAAGTTGAGTCATGGAGAGAATTCAGGAGTCCTCGACTTTGAAACTTAACTCTTCCATTGGGAAACTATTTCCAGGCTACGTAGGAGGAGTACCAGAAGGGTTAAGATATATTTATTACTCTCAACTTTCATCACTTATGGATAGAGATGGGTAGCAGCATCTCTTTAATCATGGAACAAACTTGGAAGTGATGGTTTTGATAGGGAGGGCTTGCATCAGCGTGAACGATTGATCGAAATGAGACTCTTAAAATTTGTGTGATTTTGCATATGCTGTATTTTCGGACGTCATTTCAATTACGATAATTCATAGGTATATCTCAATATTTACAGATTTGAGAGTGTGGTTGCGTGAAATGGACTGGAGGAAACTTTCAATCTTAATGGTATAGAACGCGCCAAGGCATCGCTCTGTATTGAGTGAATCTCCAAAGTATCGCGTTACATTTTAGAAATTGGGTCGATGGTAATTATTATGAGTGCGTAGTACTCATAGATAATTATGCTCACTCACTTTCTCGTTAGTAATGGTGCCATCATGGGTAGCACAATTGGTAAGATCGCTGTCTCCCCTCACAGGGTGGAAAAGACCCGAGTTCGAGACCCGTCGATGACAGGAGGAATTTTTATGGGCCTTTTACTCAACGTGGCTGTTAATCGGACTCAGGTAGTGGTAGCATGGTTTCCCCTCCTGGAAACTCTGGTTTTCCATCCTGCAAACAGAAAATCGACTTCAGAACCCATGCAATTTACAGACAATATACATGGAGCAACATGGCCTTAGTCATTGATGCTCACAAAACCCTACAACAGCAATTACAACAACGTGAGTATGGTTATTAATTTTGAAAAATGAACTAACTGGTTCTGATTATCGATTGTTTTATGTCCAATCATGCGTCTTCATAAATATTTTGAAATAGAATGGCTGGGCTTTGAGTCCTCTTGGGTAGCGCAAGTGGTAGAATCGCCACCACTCCCCACACAGTTGAAGTGGACTGAGTTCGAATTCCTTCGATGATGGGAGGAGTTTTTATGGGCCTTTTTCACAGGATGGCTGAATTAGCCGGTCTCAGACGAGAGTAGCATGGTGTTTTCTACCGGAAACTCAGATTTTTCTTCCGGCAAACAGCAAATCTACCACAGAACACACGTGGTAGACATGCGGCACAATATGACCTAAATTGCCGATCACCTAAAACCCTACAAGAGCTAACTCGTACTTTTGTTTTATTTTCTATTTGTTTAACTGTTTCCCCACCAGTGTGCTACCAAGAACAAAATATCGAGACTGTTAATTCAAAGGCGCAGAGCTACTGGAATTCTTTTCTTTTCAAATCCTGGAAACGGACAAACCAATCTTAAAACGCAGAAGGCACAAGCACCATACGTTGAATATACCCGCTGTTCGGAATTTCCCTGGCGCTAATCCAAACAACCCAATTTTATTTGAAACTTCCTCCACCACAAGCGGTTGAAAGTGCGATATCAGTTAATTGCCTTGAGTGACACGTGCATTTTACTCTTTCTTAGCTGGCCTAATGAATTTAAATCAACGTCTTTAATACACGCGAGTAATCACTTTTATATTCGGGGCTTTTCTTTGTGTCTCGGAGGAGAAGCCAACTCCGACTTCTTGTTCCGTAACTTGTGGACTTTAATAACCTAATTACAGCGAACTCGTCCATTTTCTAATTTCGGGACCTCGTCATACCATAAAAGTGTGAGAAAATGACTCTTTACGACAACGACAGGAGTATTTCCTTCGTGAAGCAGGGGAGGGGATGAAGTTCTCTCTCTCTTTGCCGATGTTGTCTTCTCGAGCACGGTTTTCATCAAAACTTTAATGATTCGCCTTAACATTCGACTCGACCGGCGTTGCTGCAGTGGTGGTAACAGCTGTTTGCAGCCTCGCATCCTAAGCGTTGATTATCATCTCACACGCCCGCTCTGCGGTAAGATTTGTTTTCACCTAGGAGTCACACGCTTTGCAGCTTCCCTCCCCCTCCTAGCTACTTACCCCTGCAGTGCGGTTCGGAGCAAATGAGCACGTTGAAAATGGTCCGACTGTAAGTGAATACGTAAAATAATAGTCACTATTTCTGTCTGCTCCGGGTTCGCATTTGTGCGCCAGATTGGATATTTACTCGTTGGATTAGCGAAAAGGTTTATTATTCCAGGCTTACATTTTCTTTTATGTGTTTCTTGTAAACAGAGATAAGAGAGGGGGAGAAAGAAGTTGAAAAAAACATTGAGAGAGAGCTTCGTTCAAAGAAGAAGCTGCCATAAGTGTCAGTTACAGTGACAGATTAACATTTCCATAAAATATTCATTGATTTACACAATGTCCTCTAACAGTGGTGAATCATTTTTTAAAATTCTCTATGGTATTTGCATTCAACAGTAATTAGTTACGCAAAGCTGTAGATTCAAATAAAATATTGCACGTTTAACTGAACAGACACAATTGTTGGATACAGGAATTACAAAATCGAAATCGTTTACTTTCATTGAGTTGCGTTTTTCGTTCTCCTCTTCTCCTTTGCTCAATTCCCGATGACAGAAATCACAATTTTTGCATGCAAAAATTCAATCGATTGGTTTTATGCTCGATTATCGTTTTATGCCTAATGTATTTCTGTTGGCTTGGTTGGATTTTTGTTTTATCAGCCCGTTTATTCCATTTTATGGTCAGAAATATCGTTTTCCCGATTTTCAAATAAGTATAATTTATTCATAAATTAATATTATTTTGAAAGTAATTTATTTCGAAAACGTCTCTTCACTTTATAAAAAATAACTCAACAAATGAAGGGCGGAAGTAATTTCAGATTGTAACTTACCGAAACCATGACTTCCTATTTCTGTTTTAGATTTCATAATTCAAACATTGTACCAAAGGGCATGTTATTTGTTTTGATAAGCTGAAACGTAATCTGAAACTGCGTTTATATTATGTGCAATGCTTCTGCTCGTAAAATGGAATTAAACCAAGGAAATACCTGAATAGGGCCTCTTGCAAGATCAAAATTGCAGGATAATCGATAATCCAGCCGAAATAGCGGCTGATTACAAATATTTTGCAACCGTCCTAACTGTTGAAACCGCATTAGTGTCAAGGAGCAATAGTGAAGTTGAACTGTCGCAAAATAAGTGACACAGCGGTATCCGAAAAGCTTTGAGGCTGATGGAACGTAAAGCTCCACCAAACTATTATATTCATGGACTGGAGAAGTGCCAGTATCTCCCAATCCATGGTGCAATATAGTCTGTCGGTGATACCAACAACAGCAAGGACAGGAATCAGTGGGTGGTCATAAATAGGAATTCTTCAGAGCTGCCAAAGTTTGCTGACGACTTAAGGCTGAAAGAGTGGTTAATGATCAGAGCTATGCTGCTTCAGTAGGGTTTGGACAGTCTGCATGTACTGTCTGAAAATTTACAGCTGAAGCTTAATGCTACCAAATGCAAAGTATTGCACTTCGGGAACAGGAACCCAGAAGTAGTTTATAGATTGGGCACGCATCATGATGTACTCTCTATGATTTATTGAAGTTTTAATATCCTCTGTGAGCAATGGTACGACTACACTTGGAATTTGTCAGGTCTGGTGTCGCATCTAAAGAAGGATATAGAACCTCCGAAGAAAGTGCAAAGTCGGGCGAATAGATTGGTGTAGAGTTCTAAGCATTACCCTTATGAGGAACAAGATGTTTGCAGATTGTCAGTAAATAAACACCTGGTGAAGAGGTGTCTATTTAAATAGTTTAAAGAACAAAAACGAAAAATTGTATCTTTTATAATCTATGGAACTATATTCATTTCTTATGATGTAGCTGTGCTCATTATCCCGAAAAAAAAAGTCCCATGGAGGATTCAAACGTAGCCAATAAATTTCAGTAGTCAAAAAATGAGGAAGATATTTTAAACTAGTAAAAGAAAATTTCAATTTATTGATAGCTATATTCAAGGTACACTAATCTCTTCCTGGTATCCTTAAGATAAATATTTTCCTTAACATTCTTTTACTGTTCCATTCTTTCAAGTCCTTTTAGGGGTCAGTGTACAGGTCTGTATTTAAACAGCGGAAGAAGCTTCAATTTGATACGTTTTATTGTTTAATAACTATAAAATACAGAAAGAAAAACTCCCTTTCAGTGCAGCAGAGAAGCAACATAGTTCCGAAAGCGAATTGCAGTATTCCTCTTTCGTTTCTATCTTTTGTCCATTTACTGATATCATGTTTCGAGGCAGTCTCTCCATTAACTGTAATCACTATTGTTTATATTGTCTGAGGACAAAGTAGCTCTGTGTAGTTAACGACAATAAACCCTTACCATTATATTCGGTCACGTCTTCTCGTATAACCATCGAAACCATGACAGCGAACCGAATCTTACTAATGAAAGCCAAGGAATGATACCAACACCTAGACATTACTGGCTTCATGAAGATACGTTAAATAGCCGTTCACGCGACTTGCACTAAACAGTGTCTGCCACGATCAATAAAAGCAGCAGAAGTTTATTGAAAGCATCTTTGAGAAGACGGAGGAGTCGGTGACCTGAAACGCTACACAAACTGTAGATAAAAATGCTCGAGCAGCACGTGCACACACTACTATAGCTTCCGAGCAGTCGTCTTCAATGAGAGTTTGGCCTTTTGACTCCACTCAGTGAAAGGAACCGTTTGCGAAAAGATGAGTGTAGAGCGATTTCGCGGTTGCTGTTTTAATGTAGTGTGTTTGAAGTGGCTGGAAGTGCTTTTCTCTCTCTGCAGTTTCCTGTCCTCGGATAAATGAAGATTACATGATTAATTTACGATGCTTAAAGTCTGAATAAATGGCATATTATACATCGTAGCTGTTGCAATGTGCTCCATTTTGGGAAACTCGCGGAATGTCAAAACTAGACACAAGAATAACACATTTGCAGCCAATGTATGGTTTTAAAATTCTCTATTTATCTACAGTTACTTTTGCCTCTACCACAATGATCTTAAAATGGCATATAACATCAAAGCAATGTTGAGATGTGTCGCAGTAGAATGCGCCTATAAGTCATTTCTTTTCACCATAATATCCAAGGGGCACGTTCTTCTCATTTGAACTGCGCGATGTTTGGATATTCAATTCATCTTAAAAATTATTCTTTTCCCAAGAATCAATCACAAATACCTTCACACAGCCCCCTTGATGTGTACATTGGTTTAACCTTATCTGATTATGCAAATTTAATCATTTTCAGCAATAACGAGTACTGCCGAGTGGGCCAGAATTAAAGCAGAAATTGCACGTTCTGTTCTTGTGGGCCATAACGCTGAAACCAACTCAAACCAAAGAATGGCGTTTTAACTAGCAGGACTTGAGATGGCAGGCTGGATGCGTTTGTGTGGTGTTTGCTTTCATATTCTCCAGATTGTCGTTGTTATCAAGGGGAATGTCAAAGACTTTAGGAAGTTCCAAATTCAAATGCACTGATAGAGTTGGTCACTGCCGATCGAGGGTAACTTCGAAATAGAAACGACCATCGATGAATCCTATATCACTGTCCTCCCCGCACCGGAAGGGAAACTCCTGGTTTATAATCCTGTCAATGACACTAGGAATTTTTATGGGCTTCTTTTTTAGAGCGTGTCTGAGCTGGTTACAGCCTTAGTTACGTTACCCCTTAACACACTCACTCGAAAGACTTTTTGAAATATTACTTTTTGGCAAAATTCTTCAGCTGTGGTATTTAGAGTGCTGCTTAAGTGCAATTCTAGAGATCGGGATGTAAAGGTTCTATCAATATTCGCTATCAATTTCCGTTAATGCAAGACTGCGCGTGAATGCTGATGAGCGCAAATGTTCTATGAATACTGTGCATAAAAAGTAAAATTTATCACGGAATCCACCACCAAATACGGAGGATGCGGAAAGGTCAGGGAATGACCACCGCATATCCCGGAGCAATATGGCCTTAGTTGCTAATGCTCCTAAAACCCAAATAACAAACAACAAACATCACGGAATCCTTTTGGATCATAGTGTTATGAAACCTTAAGTTACGAGTACGTGACAGGTCAAAATAGCATGCAAATAATTCATTTGTCAATACATCCTTCTCTATCGGTACAACCTTCTTCTACTTTTAGCTGTAGCTCTCTAGAAAACAACGAACAATTATTTAAGAGAGATTGTTCTTATTTGAAAGAAGGAGTGCATTTCTAGAGGTATTTTTAAGGGAATGAAGTCAGAATAACTTCATTAAAAAAATTAAGACCAAAAAATTCCTCGCACGGGACTCGAACCCAGGTCTTATGCAAAAAATCTCGTCCACGCATAATATCCTATAAATTATACGAGAATTGAATTATAATTAAATTCAGTTTATTCGATTACAACAACCGTCTAATTATTAAGCCGAAAACATTCGGCTTTCAGTCGTGTCTAGATAAATTTGCATTCATTTCTACCTTCGTGAATAATAGTAGATGTTCTGCATATTAAAACTAATTTCATATTTTATACTTTAACCTGTATATACTTCTAATTTTTTTTAAAATTTGGCTGCTTATTTTCGAAGTACACCATTTGATACTGTATGCATAAAACATGAAAATATCTTGACTGCATTTACGTGGAAATTTCCAGTTTCTAATTTAACATTGAACCTAGGAATCCTACAGAAACTGTAATTCTGAAACAGTAATTTTTAGTAATTATAGAATAGTTCAGCAATGTGCTATTTCTCTGTTCATGTTTTTATTTGTTTTTCCTATTTCACTGGAGGTGGGAGCCCAGTTCAAGGGGCCCGGAGTGCCGAGCGTTTCTAGTGAAGAGGCAATATTTCTGCGATTATGAGGCCATTTCTAGAGTGTGAAACGTTCTCTATTATATTTATGTGCCTAAAAAGTATCAGCACAAATGTTCCTAAGAAAGGAAAGACACCTTTCTTTTATTTATATATTAACCATACTAATCTACTTCCGTTTGGTCACTAGGTGGTTCCGCTCCTACCTCCTTGTGGCGGGGCCGGAAACCTGGGAGGAAAAGTACTCGCTCCCAGGGCTAAAAGTAACAAACGTGAGTGATCCAAACTTCATAACTACAGGCCTCAAAGATCTGACTTCTTTGAGTCCTAAAAATGAGGATAATGAGAACTATTATAACCAAAAGACAAAAAAAGGACATCGCTTCATGCGCCTACTTTTATAGTCCTTCATTCTACAACATAACGGCCATTAGGAAAACTGTTGCCATTTGTCATCCAGAAATGTATAGAAAGTGTGAAACACCTAAAAATGTCAAGTGACTGAAATCAGGCGACATTCTAGTCGAGACAGCAAATGAAAAAGTCCCATTCAGAAATTTCTCCTTTCTAGTCGAAAGGAGAAATTTCTGAATGGGACTTTTTCAGCGTCTCCGAAGAAGAAATTAAAAACGAGCTGGAAGATCAAGTTGACATGAATGTGAGAGGGACTAAAGTAACTAGAGATGGGACACGTACTCCAACCAGAAATCTCATACTGACCTTTAACACTCCCAAACCGCTTACATCGGTGAAGGCCGGATATCTAAATTGTAATATCAGACCATTATATGGTCTGATATTACAATTTATAAATATTAATTTAGAAATCACAACAACACTGGCAAGATCAGACTAACAACAGACTTATTGTAATTAAACAAACACTTCGATCATGGCCTAGCTTCCGATTCAACAGACACGGAGTGACCCTCCTCGATTGCGAGTTGGCATACGCATATGACTCATTCTTTACCTGCTGAGGTGAAGACGCTCCTCAATGCCAAAACTCTCAGCTTCCCCAGTACATCGCCTCATTATGGGCTGTCCAAGATTTAGAGAACGCCTAAGAACGTTTCAAACAATAATGAATCCACAAAACAACCTAATGCTTAAAACAATTTTAGATGATCGGCCAAATATTGCTGACATTTTCTTTTTCCTCAAGTTAATTGGATACTTCCAAAACATAAAATTAATAGTATACCATTTATGGAGAAACTACATGATTATAAAGCAGAATCCTGGCTTTCTTCGAAACCACCTCAAGAAAAGTGAAAAATATTGAAATACGAAACTTCTCTTGCGTCAATAGATCTCAAACAACAAAAACCCAACTGAATTCGTGTAAATATAACCTTAAATATAATAAGAAAATGTTTTAAAGTTCGGTAGGTAAATGTATCATTGAATTTACCACATGGAGCTCTTTTCAAACTCCCCTTCGCTACGGTAAAATTCGTGAAAACGTTGGCAATCCTTGTTACCACCCATAAATCACCTCCTTGATTTTCCTTCGTGTTTATTTTTTTTAAACTTTGTTTCTGAGATTCTTTTGTGAATTAACCTTTAATTATGCCAAGTACTTAATCTACGTTTAATGATGCTTGAAGGAAACCTTTCCGATTTCTCCAGACTCCCTACGTTCTGTTGCGCATGGATAACACAAGCGAACAATCATTAGGGTTTTTAAAAAAAGCGAAGAAAAAGAAGAAAGGGAAATGGACGGCTCAATATATAATCGAAAGCGTAGAAAGCGATACTTCGGATTTTTTTGTTCTTTTTTCTAAATCGGAGTAATGGGAGCTCATCGGCGAATACAATCACATTTCGACTAGAGATTGAACAATAAGATATTTTCCGAAGCGATTAATTGGAATGGGTTTTCAGGTTTCCAATTGTTTTAATTACACTTGTATGCATTCATTATTTATACTAAATCACCATGGAATTAGGTTTCTAAGTAAGGCATGCGCTGACGTTTCATATTGTGGAATGCCTTGCATAATGTACCAACTTCGCACTGTAATCGAGGATAGATAAATAATTGAATTGTTGTTGGTGGAACCTCTAATATGCATCTTGTTTATTAAGATTTAATTATCGTTACTGGATATACACTGTACGTGGGAAAAAGAGACCGAACGAGTCCCCAAGAGACCGAATGCACTTGTTACTGCGTCCATACAAGCTTTGGAAATCCTTGGAAAACTCGTCTGCAGTGATGGTATTTAGTTCTATTGTAACATTATTCTCAACGCCATGAACACTACCAAATTGGCGTCCTTTTGATTTCAATTTCAACAAAAAATGTTTGCTGGAGCCAAGTAATTTCACCAATTTCCATTTCTTGATCTTGATTTGAGCACTGCAACCTGCTTGTGAGCCAGAAACGTCTGAAACTTGATTTCTGTGGAAAACAAATTCCACGCAACGGTCACTTGCTAGTAAATTGTGCACTTTGTCCACCAATTCGGGGTTGCAGGTCGTTTCCGGTTGTCCACTTCGAGGATCGTCGGCTACATGTTGTTTGCCCTCTCTGAAATGCTGAAACCATCAAACTGTTTGTGCTCGGGACAGATTCTAATCTTCATGAGCTGCTCACAGCATTTCGTGTGTTTCAATGGGACTTCTCCCAATTTTACACAAAACTTGATATTAATCCGTTGTTCCACTCTTTCGTTTCTGACGGTGACATTAAACACGATGTACAAAGAAGTCCATACAAAAAAAGAAAGAAAAAAAGCAACTTAGGGATAACTGGTTTGGAGTTATGGGATTGTGAACGATGGGATTGCATGGAATCAGGTTGAACTGTTCATCACCACCATCATTGGGACAGCATTACAGAAATTTACTGAAGAAGTGGCACAAGAAGTACCACGAAATGTCTGAGAATAATATGTAATTATTTAAAAAATTAAAGGTAGATTTACAGTCCACGCAGGTTGAAGTGCTGATTATTTCACCAATTTACATTTCTTGATATACCTGCGCACCACGCCACTAAAAACATATTAGGATTTAACTTTAAGAATCCCCTTCATCTTTGATAGGATTTCGAGTCTGGAGCTCTCCAAATCAGCTGAACAAACATCCGCGAAGCAGTTATTTCTCCATCTCCGTTTCATTGAACTTTACCCTACATCTAAGCACGGACTTCTCTAACTGTAGTGGCACATTATACACAATTTCAATCGCTGTTTGCAGAATGAAAAGTCTTGTTGTCTTAGACTCTTTTACAGAGGATCTTTATCTTGTTATTTGGATTCAACCCTCCCCTTCCCTTCTTTTCACCAGACTTCCCTCCCATCATATCGTTAAGCAGGTACATTACTAATCTAGAAATACGACTTTTTCAGTGCAGTGTATATTTGGGCGTGAACCTTTTACGACTTCTTTTCAACACGACGGAACGCAGGGTAAATAAAGAGACCGTGGTCTTCAGCTGAAAGAACATGTGTTGGCAGCTTGTTTAATATCGCATCTGAGCAGGCCGCTTGCAGAATCGGCGTCGTAAAAAGCAGTGCTGCGTAGTAGCACGTGACAGGTCTTTAGCCACAAGAAGCTTAAGATGTTCGGGTTATTTCCCTCCGCGGTTCAATGAACTAAAATGTCATTTTCTCTTCGGGAATATGGACTACTGCGGCTGCCTCATGCGTCACAGATATGAGGACTGTTCTAGATCCCTCCTGTTCGCACAATAGCACGCGTAGTAGTCATTTAGATGGATGTTAAACCACTAGTTCCATGTCCTTACACCGATCGTGCTGGGAAAACGAAACCTGGTTACATCCTGCTGGTAGACTATTTGTATTACGAAAAAAATTAACAATATTACAATATACGAAAATGATGGAAAGAATGTAACATTTTTAATGGATCTATGACTGATCCGAAGTATGTGGCGTGTATCAGCAGCCATTTTTGTAGACACTTAAATATAATTTGCACATTTTTTCCCTCTGTTGGATAACAATGATGGTTGCAGTAAATTTATCACTACTTTTGGGACAGGGTGTCCCAAAAGTAATGCAGCTATTCAATGCAAAAATAGGAAAGGATATGGCAATACTACTTTAACATTGGCGATTTTCATTGGAGCGAAGGCTGCTGCTGGAATTTTCGAATTGCCTTTTCATTACTCCTTTGAGCGTATTCCGGATTCAGAGACTCTTTTGAGGTTCGTTATCAGGCTTATCCGTATTTTGTCCAGAGAATTTTGAAAACACTCTCTGGCTGACTTTGAGCAAACGAGCCGGTTATTTCGGATTCAGGAGATAATAATTGGTCACGGTAGATAATATTGTCCACTCATCTAAGTAACTTTTCATCTTGGCTTGATCATTTTCCAACACATAGCATCTTTCTAAAGAACTTGGAAAGCTGCTCCATTTCTACTTCTCGACCGGCAACTCTGCAGCATATCTAGAAATTCAGACTTTTTGGTAATCTTCATAAATGGTGGCTTTAAATCAAAATCATCTGTGGGATCTGCTTGTGTCGTTTTACCTAACGCCCTTTTGGACAGGAGGGCGCTTCATCGTGTCCTTCTGTGCTTACACCAGAAATAGAATCCCTTCCCAAGTGAAGAAACATCTGTGGATCTTTTATATTATGGGCTGTATTTGCTGGTCTCGAAGGACTAAATGTCCTTTCCTCTAGAAACACAGATTTTTCATCCGATAAAACAGACAGAATGCACTTAATTTTCAAATATAATATACTGACGCCTCTTAATCTTATCTGCCGTGGTACTTACTCTGAATTCCTTCATTGCAGTTAGTCTCCTTGGAAATCATGCCAACATAAAAGAATTTTTAACATAGCGTATTGGCCTATATGCTTGTATATAATTCAATTGGTATAACATATACGAAATAAACCATGAACTGACACAATTTCGCCCCGGTAGCCATTGTATCGTTAAACTTCATGCCAACAACAACAGCAGAAACTGAAATCACCTCTAAACCGCGGATGGGCAACTTATGTTCAACTATGGATCGAATGAAATCTTTCTAATGGCCGCTTGTCGGCACCATAATTATATATTATTTCCCTTTATTATATTTTTATTTATATTTCTTCTTATGAAGATTTCTTAAATTAGAACTCTTTATTTATATTTACAACTGAAACACACCGTTATCAGAAATTAAACAGTAATATAAGGAATCACGAAATTTCTTATGCTTGTTATTTTATATAAAAATAATATATAAATGTATGGAATATTTTGCACGAAAGTGTTATTAATTTTTAGTGAAATGATTGCTTTCTTGAAGGTTATGATTTGTTAGTCCGAATTTTGTTTTTATTTTGAATATTTCATTTTGGAAACAGCTGCTCCTATTAGGGACATTTCAGAGATTGGTGGTAAGACTGCATGGGAGGAAAGTATCTTGGTCGTAAGTTCAAAAGAAGTGACAGAAAAGCAAAAAGACGATAGACGATTATTATTTATTGTATGAAGCGGTACCTGCCAAATCTTTGGCAACACCGCTAGTCAATTCCTAGACAAGATCACATATCTCTATTAGGGATTTTCTGTTCCACTCTCAGCGTTTCTTTTCTTCCGAACAGTCTGGGGTGGTGCCTCTAAACCTCTCTCATGTTTCTAGATTCCATTGAAAAGAAGGCAGTTAGGTTAATTAATGACTCCTCTCTAACAGAGTCTCTCCACTCGCTGTCTCATAGGCCTACTGTTTCTGCTGCATGCCTTTTCTACAGATACTTCCATGGGCACTGTTCTTCTGAACTGGCTTCTGTAATTCCCGTTCTCTCTTCCAAACCAGTCTGAACACGTGCCACAACAGTAAGCATCCTTTTACTAACCAACTTCAAACTCACAGAATAAACTTTTCTATCACATTTATTTCAACTTCCGTTTTTTGAAAAACTCGCTTCAAACGTATTTCATGAAAATTACAACATGAAATTACAACCTACAGAAATTCAAGTCTAATGTCAACAAGTATCTTCTTTCATCTTCTCAACCTTCAACCCATGCACGGTACTAAGTACTATAGGTTCTAATACCTGTCGTGCTTTGGGGTCTTCTTTAAAAAAAAATAGATAAATTTTGAATTATCGTTTTTTAAAATTTAATTAATCGTCTTATAATTATCTTTTTAAATTTTTTTTAAAAAAATAGATAATTAAAAACCACTCCCCATCTGCATTGCCCAATTGCAGAGGGGGAATTATAAAAAGACAAAATAAGTAATCACTATAATAAGTAGAAAAGAAGAATAAGCATACGTATAGGAAACAATTCAAGGTCCAGGTTAAGGCGTCCAGGTCTGCGAAGATAAACTCAGCAATAAGCTTGAGCTCTGTAGAATCACGAACTGAACATAGAGCTGGAACAGTTCTTCTAGAATCATGAATCGGTATAAGTTTCCGAGCGTCTGAACCAGTACTCGGAGTTGCCAATGACAATCACAGCAATTATGACAACAATGAACTGCAGAGGTTTTCTCTTGACATTAAGAGAAAACCGAAGATGTCTGTTTGGGATACGAAGCGAGAATGAATACCCACCTTGATTCAGAGCGGAATATCACATTCCTTACCCACTCCTACCGAAATAATTCAGTCATTCTGTTCTGTCACACAGCACAATCCTGCATATGAGACCCTATAAGGTGTGTAAGTTAGTCTTGTTATTGATGCCGCACACACCTTCCATATTCGCATTCGCAGATGAGTTCTATAGAATACGTATCCTCACCTATATATTGCAAAAGCCTGATCTACTGCAGTGTCATATTCCACCACGAGGATGTCCAATTTTTCCAAAGAATAGACCTACTCCTGACAGGAGAGATAGGGACCTGAGCATGACTCCATTAGTCCAAGTTCTTAGAATTCTAGGCAAATAATGTCATGAACCACACTCTATGCTGCTCTATATTACACTAATAATCCCAGGCGCAGAGGCGTCCTTCATCTATGAAGCACACGAAGTAGCAAAGTTTTGGAAAGTTGACAAGTTATCCTGCGTTTCCACTAGGCGCGCGTCACAGCCCTCCTCTATACGTGGGGCCAACTCACCTGAGATATTAATTCGATTCCTAGATCGTTAAATTCCTAACAGGTGGACATAATGTTCATGAGAACATTATGTCACAAGGACAATTATCTCTTTCCTAACTCAGGACAATTATCTCTTTCCTAACTCATGCAACTTTGCATTTATGGAGCCATGAATTGCTGTACGAATGTATATTTATTCCGATGGTAACGTATGCCGCCCTTATTTGGTTTGAGTTAGTAAATCGAAATATATTTTCTAGGAACTTCAGTTCATTTCAAAGCGTAATGCTCCTCAGGATATGCACAGCATGTAGGACGTGTAGTGTGTATTGTTTCTTGCCTAGCGGCACCGAGTGTTCCCCCAACAAACCGCAAAGCATGCTTTGTGACTGCGTCACCAGCAAATACAGTCCCATTTACTCGCTAAAACCAAATAGGGCACGATACGTTACCATCGGAATAAATACACATTAGCACAGTAAGTCACAGCAATGCCAATGCTGACAGAACCATGATGAACTGCTATGGTTTTCTCTTGACAACAAGAGAAAATCGAAGATGTCTATTTGGGGTAGCCTCCGTCTCAGCCATACGTTCTTTGTTATTGTTATTTATTTATTTATTTTTTTTTTTGGAGCATTAGCAGCTAAGGCCATATTTCTCCGGGGATATATATGGCCTTGCCGCCGTAGCCTAGTGGTCAGGTGCGCGGGTGTATAAGTACGTGTGCCTTGAGTGACCGGGGTTCAAGCCCGTGACTGCTGTTTCTTGTATTATGTCTATCTTGTGAACTCCTGACTGTTTGGTCGTCCCGGAGTTATAAATAGAAAATTTTTATTTATTTATATGCAGTGGTCATTCCCTGACCTTTCCGCATCCTCCGTATTTGGTGGTCACGGGCTCGAACCCCGGTCTAATCAGGAAGCGTGTGTAATACGTTCCTTGGAAAGCGAGTTTTCTTTAACTTGCAATTCCTTCAGTTTCTCGTTTACGGCCAGCAGCGTCTCTAAACTAATAACCCTCCCCTTTAAGTGTACATTCTCAATGCCAACGTGCTGTAGGACACTCTCGAGCATACCCCAGAGTGGAAGACCTCCTTTACAACTTTAATGCCAATACCTTTTTTTTCTCATGGATTAGAAATTCTTCCTGCGCAGGCAGAAAGAAACCTCACTAAATGATTTCAGAGATATCTGCTCAATGATATCTACACAATCCTTCACTGGTCCCCGAGAGAAAGTTGTCAAAATAGCCGGTGCTTGTTCTCCATGAACTGGCCTTCCTCGTGTCGTGTCACTTGAAGATGCGCTGAACCTTCTAAGGACTCTTCCAGCTTCATATTTGCTTCAGTTAGTCAAGATTCTTTTTAACATTTTACATAACCTTATTCAAATTGGTACTTTATTTTGGCACGTTGCATCCGTTTACCCTTGACTCTTCTTTAGTTGAGGTGACCGGCTGCACGACGATGTGGTTTTTGAGGTTAGAGTTAATTTTACCCACTGCATTCAATCTGTTTCTGAGCCTACTGGCTGTATAACAGCCCGGAGAGCTACTTCTTGAGGAAATTGGACTCTCCATTCCCGAGTCACGAAGCACCCGTTTTCTCTTGATATTCTCTGGGTTCTTGGTTATTAATATCTTTATTGCAATCAGCGAAAAGTGTTACATGGATGCTTGATGCAATATTCATAGCAGCAACAATGCTAGGAGTTCAACATAATACGGTAACAAAACAGGATAAAAAGCCGGGATCAGAAAAGAAATAACATTTTTTTTTTCACAGTGAGGGCAACACATAACACAAATAAGTACCATGTAGTTCAACTAATTGTCTATTAATTTTCCTTTTGGCATCTTTCAATCTACCCATTATGGAACTTTTCATTCAGTTCACGTTCTTTCGCTGCAACATCAGGTGTTTCCCTCACTCCACCCCCGCGCAGGAAGCAACAGAGCTTATTTACTATGATCATCTTCATTCTGAAGCCCATCTCCTGTAGTTATATTATTTGTTTTGCCATTAATCAATAGCCCTTCATTCCAGTGATCATGACGTTCAATTGCTACGTCATCATTATGTTCCTCCAGACCCACTGCCCCATTCAGTTGCAGCATAACCATTCGATCCGCAGTCCTCTTCAACCGCATCATGCCATCCATTGCTTCCTGCGATTCTGTGGTTACTATATGCGTCCTGAGGCCCAATTGCAAATTATTATTATTAAAGTAGTTTCACTCAAATCTATTGAAGCACTCATATGCCTCAAGTGGTTTCTTCTTCCTTCAATACCAACATTTAAATATACCTGAATTGTTGTCCTTTGTTCCAGTGACTGTCTATTTTCATATAATTTGACTGAATTTTATCGCTAAGAAATTAGATCAAAAAATGCAGAAAATTCCTGTTATAAAAGAAAATCAGGTTTGGTTGAAATACTCTGGAACTCAAATAGGAAGTCTATCAAGGCTAGGTCTGTAGCTCCCTATGCAATTGCATAGGTAGCCATTAGTGTTGAAGATCTCGAAAAATTTCAACCGTGTATAACAGGAGTTGAGTCCTATGAGCTATTCAGTTACCAATAGTACTAGAAAAGGTCAGAAACTGATTTAGTGAGTTAAGCGTAAGTAAAATGCCGTCTTAAATATTCAGTATAACTGAAACTTAGGCAGTTAATGTGGAGCACATATCACACTGTCCTACTCAACTGCCAACACCCTCTGGAGGTGGTTAAAATATTATTGAGAAACATTTTTTTCGGCAGGTTGTTTCGAGCTATAACTGAGATCATTTCACCTATTAGATTTCAGTATTTCAAAAATACTATGTTGAACACTATTCCAGAACAGTTTCACAGAGTTTCGTGTGAATATTCGAATCGATGTCGTTATAGAGCAGCCCAATTGTGACACAGAAGGACGTCTTGCACGCGACATACAAACGAGTGTTCTCTTTCATT
This sequence comes from Mastigoproctus giganteus, assembly GCF_048544385.1. Taxonomy (NCBI): domain Eukaryota; kingdom Metazoa; phylum Arthropoda; class Arachnida; order Uropygi; family Thelyphonidae; genus Mastigoproctus; species Mastigoproctus giganteus. The sequence continues at coordinate 99,137,814 of NC_143575.1, forward strand.
ATCAGAGTTTCTCCAACTCCCTTCTGCTAATTAGATTAGTCCTTGCACTAGCTTCAAAGTGTTAATTTATCGCCTTGTTTTTCCTCTTGTCCTTCCAGGTACTTTTTTTCCTACTTCCTTATTTGGCTCTCTACGATCTCCCAATAGGGTTAGCTTGCTGGATTATTTACACCTTCGTTTTTCTTCATTTCCGATCTCTCTCTCTCTCTCTCTCTCTCTCTGTTGGTTTACTGAATTTGTGGACAAATGGAACAAAGAACAGAATAAACTACATTACTAACGTTATTATTTGAGTTAGTTGGCCAAGGATACGTTCACAGTGGTCATAAATAAAGCTCTCAAAACTCTGTCAGTATAAGAAACGAGCAGCTTTCGCCACTTTCCACTCGTTAAAGAGGTCCGAATTCAAACCCCTTTGCAGACTGGAAGAATTCTTAAAGCCCTGTTTAATCGAGCCTGTAGGCAGCAAATCTCAGAGGGAGGATTTCCTCAGTGGGATGTTCCAAGTTCCCCCGCGGACAGAAAAGCATGCAAATGGACATAGAAAATATTGTACAGCCATAATATTTATGGAAGTTTATGACTGTTTAAATACGCATCAGTGAAATTTAATAACACAGGTTATTAACATTACTGGAACCGCATGACCAATATATGAACAGGAACAATTTACCTTTAGTATCTCTTTGCCGAATAAGCTATCACAACAATCACTTGTTGAGATTCGTGCAAAAAGGTCCTACTTTATCATTGGCCATGCTGCCATGTCCTTTTTCTTGATGACATCATTCCAGCAACAGCGCAAATGCTTCAGAAAACTCTGCTTATGCACGAAGATGAGCCATCATTTATTGCGAACATTGCAAGGGATTTTTTGTCAGCAAATTTTACCAACAATAAAGTGAGTCCTAGATCTCCAACGTCCTGGCCAGAATCCCTATGATTGTTGGCTGTGGTGTTATCTGAAACATCGGAGCTGTCGTTCTTACATCATTCAAATTCTTTCCTTCTCTTCCCATATGTTGTGGCCACAGGAGGGTATCGTTGAGCAGCTATTAAATCGAAATTGAGCAGCATCCTTTCTGTTTGGCCCTCTGCTGGAACGTTTTGAAAAAGACTTTCTATAAAACTCCTCTTCGTCCTTTGACAAATGCGCATTACAAATTTGAGTGCAATTCGCTGGTTCCTTAGGTAGACAGACAACTTAGAGACAAAAGGTCAATTAACGGGCGAAAATAAAAATAAATTTATATATTAAAACACACAACTCAATAATCTCGTGTTTGGCGCACTATGGCCGTTGCAGTTGATGCTCCGTTAAACTCAACAGTAGACTGTTCATCATGACTTCATGTTTCATCTATTCCAATTTCGATTCTTCAGATTTTCTTTAAATCCGGTAAGGTGATGAATGCAATTCTTTAGTTCACGCACCCCATTGGGCAATAGCTATTTCGATACACCTCAATGGGGAGTGTATTGGGGTGACTATGACAACAGACCACATGATGCTATTGAATATGGAGGGCGATATTTTCAGCCATGTGACAGGAAGCAGTTTCATTATGACAACGGTAATATTCAAGGAGCATTTTTGTCTTTTTTGCCCAATTGTTTTAGGCTATCTGGCGTGAGAGTACAATGTCTTTAAATTGTATGGAGTCTATGGTCGGTTTGACCTCGCAATGACACCCATAACGTTGCCGCAGTGTGAATTTTTTTAAAATTTCTTCCGTTTTTATGGAATCCGAACACAGGACTTTCTGCAACCATTTTAATTAAATTCTGTATTCGTTTTAATAATATTTTATTGCAATTGCAAACTGGGATGCATTTCGATTAGATTTTTCGCAAATTAGTTTGCTTAATTGGATAGCTTGTATAATAAGAAGCGAGGTGGATGTGAATCAATGAGAAGTAGGCTATTCTTTCAGTTAAAAGTTCTCTTTTAATCAGTTTTCAGAAAGGTTTTGAGGTCGTCATAATACATATAAGAGCAGAGGTCTATGAATGGCAGATTTCAAATTTGTACAGGAGTATTCGTTTTTTCAGAAGGAAAATCAAATCCTTGAATGGGAAAGAGAACCTAGGTTCTTGAACGTTGAGGAAGCAATAGATAAGAATAGTTCGGAGACTGGTATTTAAAGAGCCTGGTATTTTTGTAAAACTGAACATCTGTGGATAACGTTCTGTAATCAACTGAAGAAGGACATCAGTGTATATAGAAAGGAGTGTGTAGAAGAACAGAAAGATGTTCAGCATTACACTAAGCTGATAATCGGAGAGAAAACTGATCACCCAATTACAAAAGAGAAATTGAAGTTTGGCTAACAGACCTTCATGCGAGACATGATCTATTGCCTTGAGTTTCTCCAAACTTTTCTGTGGAATTTGTTCATAAGTGGATGAGGTTAAGAGAGCTTCTCCGTATATTATCCCTTAAAATCCTTCTTAGCAATTATTAATTAGGTGAGACTTCAAATTAATAATTTAAAGTATTAATTTAAAATTTATAAGAGTTTGTTTCTTAATGAATTCTCCTTTCCTTGAAAAGGGTTGGCAGAAAATAGATGATGCTAAGTAAGCATAAACGTGGAAGAACAAGTTTTATGAACAAACAAAAGAATTGCATCCAGATGAGACTTCCTAATGTCACTGATTCTTTTTATTTCCCAAGAAATAATGAAGTCTTTGCAAGTGTAGTGGATTTGCTAAAAACGTTGTCATAAAGCAAATGACAGCAAGAACTAGTAGCAGTTGTTGCCATGGCCTCAGCAGAGAGGTGGGAATCGATGACCGCCATTTCAACAGAAAGAATTTTCTATTTTTTCGAACTTCTCAAAACCAATTTTAAAATTTAACTAGCGTGCAACTCTCGCGAGCTTACGTATGGACAGAAAAGGAATTTAGGTATTAAGTTTGAAATGGAAGTCCGTTGAAATAAGTTTTATCCTTACCTCGAATGACCGTAGCACATTCAAAAAAAAAAAAACATGGATTTTTCTAGGAGTTTTAGTGGAATAAAAGATTTTATTCCCACGGGAATGGTTTCAGTGATGCGCCAATCTGATGTTAGCTCTAGAAGTTTAAAGGCAGTATAGGCGGGGAAAATACTAATAGAAATTGTTTTAACATTAATGTAGTTGGAGAATGAACAGTTGTGAGAAAAAGGTACTACTTTGGGGAGAAGATTAACGAGACATAATTGGAATTTAAATCACCGAGATGATTTCTAACACTTCGACTTAGAAATGATATTGAAGAAAGTCAAGAATTGTTATCTTGGAAACGTACGTCTCTGAGGCTAACTGAGATCATGAATGAATACATGAACATATCAATTAAGTCGATTTGGAAGTTTAAGATTTTTTTTTATTATATTAGATCTAATGTTTGTTAGACTAGTGCAAGATAAATAACTTGCCGAGATAGAAATATCCATTACTTCCAGCTTATAGAACTGGTGAGGTAAGCGCACCACTAATTGAACTCTTTCGTAGCGATGAAATGGAAAATAGTTGTAAGTTTACAACTATTTTTACACTCTGTAAAGTTTACTGTAAGTTTACACTCAGTAACTCAGAAGCATCCTAAAGCCTTATCAATGCGTTTTATACAGTCATTTATCTGTGGTTAGCCTAACGTTGTGGTCTTGCCATTCTGCCAGTCGTTCCCTCAAAATACGTTACTTGTCCATCACCAGTATTGAGCAAAAAGAACTACTGGAAGGAAACTAAGCTCCAGACTTCAATCTGGATATGATTTAGATAGTACTGTATAGGCTTTCAGTTAGCATAGTTCTGATATTTTCAGAATTAGGCAGATCATCTGTCACTTTGATCCCATACTTTCTTGTCTATTATACGGCTATGATTGCTGGCCCTCCATGCCGTGTATCAAAGCCTAGATTCGAATTCCATTATAGGAGAAATTTTTCGGCCCTTTTTTCAACATTACTGAGTTTTGGCAGTCTCCGGTGAGTGTTACACAGTTCAAGTTATTTCTAAACATGAAAATAGATCTTATAATGCACGTAATTTGCAGAAACAATGCGTTGATTCTACGGGTTCCATTTTCAGGAAGCTTGAATGTTTCTTCGGGAACATTCAAGCCATGTAGCCTTCATGTGACCTTGGCAATGACACTCAAAAAGCGAAGAAGTCGAATTTTTCAAAGAATTTTAATTTAAACTTAACTGAATTACTAACAAAACTTAGTTTGTTGCTCAATTTTTGGACCCTGTTGCATTCGTGCTGATTTCTGATCTTTTATTCAACTAAATATGTCTGTAACAAACAAAGTAGGTCGAGCGAAACTACATATGACCCCTTTCCCTTATGCCTAATTGCTTGTCTTTTAGAACAACTATTTGCTTTGTCAGCAGTATATGCCTCCAAGTATTACCCATTTGCGCGTCGCATTTAACCCTTTGTGATAATTGCTACAAATTATCATTTGGAGAGTTAATGGAAAGTTGAGCCATGCACTCGATAAGGTGCAGCATTAGAGAGAGTAACGTGATGATCTCCATGGTTCCGATATGTATCTATGATTTTATCAACAATAACAGTCTGATATCTAGGAACATTTTGGTGAAGGACCTGCTTTTCTTATAGGAATTCAATTTCGATATTGGTCCTGTACTTGTTTTCAGCTTCTTCGCAGTGTAAGTTAAGGAAGCTCAAAATTTCATAATTGCCTTGTTATTGCCCAAGCAGATGTAAATAATCAGAAGCGCTAAAAACATTGTAAAGCACTTAATTGCTCTGCAGATTTATGAATTGCTTATTCAGGGAAAGTTTTTACATTTTTATATGCTTAAATGAACCTCTTCTTTTGTCAGTTTTTGTTCTGAGGACTTACATTGATTGGCTTCTGGTCCATCCACGTGATACAATTTTCAGTTATGTAATGTGCAGCCATTTACATATGTGATCTCTTGGCTATTGCTATGCATATTTTCAGAAATTCTGAATGGCCCTTGCGGGTGGCACAATGGATATAATCTTCGTTCCACACCAGGGGCAAAAAGCCTGAGTTCTGATCTCGTGAATGATGCGAAGAATTTTTAATGGCCTTTTTTCACATGACTGAATTAGTTGGTCTCAGACGAAGGGTTTATGACTTTATTTTTTATTTGCAGCAAACCCACTCAAGAATACACTCAATTGCAGACACAATATACTGATACCTCATAGTCTTAGTTGCTTTGGCACTCAACACACACACACACACACACTCTCTCTCTCTCTCTCTCTCTCTCTTAAATCTTTATTGCTTTGGAAATATACTATACTATAATAATTTTTAAAACTGTTCTGGTCATTTTATGTTAAAGTTCAGTAAAATCTGAATTCTAAATTTCAGCCCTCGCACTCCGATGGGGGAAATTTTCTCTGTATTTCATTTATGAGTGCAATATTTCAAAATTAAAACTAAATAATTACAACCAAATAAGTCTATGCGTCGCCTCTGATATGCTTTTAAAGTATTCATAATTCATCAAAAGAATCAATATATCTAAATATAAATCATTTCCAAACTGCTAGGCTCCAATCTCCTTTTTGGACACGTTCAAAAACGCTTACAGCGCGTGTTAGCTTCAACATATCTTTTCTGTTTGCATATAATAAGACACTTCCGTCTACCTCTGTCTCCATGGCTGAGTAACAGATTTAATACACAAAGATTTGTAGAAATGTCTCTTTGATTAAATTAATGTCGGAAGCGATGTATAGAAAGTCCATGACACGCTGTATTTCCATTGCGCAAATAAAGATAAGTCTAAGATTCAATCAGTTGCTTTCATCTTTTAATGGATATTACGAAACACGGAAAGATCTAATGAAACTTTTGTAAGTCTCACGTGAGAATCCATATATTCTCCAATTTCCACTGAAAAGAAACCATATAACAATGAGTTCAGTTGGCCCGGTTGATTATAGTGATTTTCAGGAGTCTTCTCTCATAGATTATTATAGAGAGTATCAGTTTTCTATTGCCATTTAATTTTTATCTTCTAAAGTAAAGAAGTTAGCTTACTTAAAGAACGGAAAGACACCCTTCTTCAATTTAACTAATTTATTAACGCACCTTTCCTTATGACTTGGTCACTAGTGATACTGCTTCTTACTAGGTTTCTGGCCCTGGAAACCTAGGAAAGAAAATCGCCTTCCAAGGGCTGAGAGGAACAGTGATGGACAACACAACACAGTCCACCTGGGGATTCCTTTATCCAGATTTTTCAGATCAAAATTACCTAAACTTATGCCATGTAAAAGGAAACTGGTCACATCGTCCTTTTTCTAAAAATGTCTCGAAAACATGGCTGGCCATCCAGAAATATACGATCTGTACATAAACTAGTAAATTTAGTATTAAATTTACTATTTGCGATGACTGAGAATAAACAGTCTTGAAAATATCTATCTTTGGTGGAAAATCCACTAATAACTTCTCCAAAGGAATGATATCTGAATAGGATCTGTTAAATGTACTGTAGGATGAAATCGTACAGATCTGCTCGGACAGTCTTACTCGCATTTAAAGACAAGTTTGTCTAGTTTATAAAATCTGGCTACTTGAGATGCCAAGTTCGGTCTTACATACCCAGTTCAGTTTGTTGCTTTAAGTGCCAAAAATTTGGCCAGTCAGTTAGCTTGCAGAGATACAACCACCTGTGCTTCTTGTAGATCAAGAAGAAGGAAAAAAAAACACTCACATGCTTGTCTCATTTTACTCTTTCTCCTAGGTTTTACCAAATTTTAACACCAGAAAAAAAAATAGAATTTTTCTCCTGTGGTTCTTATCTAAAACAGCCCTATCACAAAATAAAGTTTACTATAAAAAGGAGACATTCTTACCTTGCCTTAACAAATCAGTGAAGCAAAACAAAATTCCATTAACTACCTAGAGCTGTTTGAATCCGGACACAGGATAATGAACTTTAAATTTCATGGTTTCAGTTCATATAACAATTCAATGGGTTGAATTGCTTTAGAATTGGCACCAAGGAAACTAAGTCATCACGGCATCAGTATATCGTGTCTGTAAATGACGTGTATTTTGTTCTATACTTTCCTGTTTTGCAGGTGAAAAACTATGCAGCCCTCGCTCCAGATCGATTAATTCGGTCACTAGGTTAAAAAAAAAAGACCATAAGTTCCTCTCATCAAGAAAGGGAAGTATTCCTGAACTTTCCTCGCCCACCCGATTCGAACAGAGACTTTATCAAAATAAAGGAGAGAACAGCAAAGCTATTTATGCACTAAGCTACTTGAAAAAGCCGAGAGCCTCAACAGAGACTAGTGGATCGATTTCTACGGACAGCTATCGCATTAAATAGTAAAAATTATTACACAATCGCTTGATGTCCTCGCGTTGTACAACTACATCCACAAACGTCTCTAGGCTTGAAACAAATACCCAAGAAAGGAAGATTGAATGTACTGACAGTTAGCGGACCTAAAGCGAAACGTGCGTTCTACTAGGAATTTTTCGGATTGTTTTGTTATTCTGAAAGAAACAGTCTCAGAAAACACGCAGCTTACCAACCACAAACAGCTGCTCATGACTAGATTTGCTTTGGAAGTAATCCAAAACAACCGAACCCAATCTCTGTCATTTTACACTTCACTTTTCCCCATCTCCTTATACGCTCTTTGGAACTGTGAAGTTCCTTACAGAATTGCTTCGGAGTGGTGATCACAGCGACTTTTAGTCATATAGTTTTACCCCTGTATACATTCAATGGGTTTACTTAAATGCGAAATACAAAACGGGTTAAATAAATAAATATATTTGCTATGATACCTGAAAACAGAGTACTTGTTCCACTAGAAACATAAGCTTCAGAAGGAATATTTAGTACTCGGGTAATTTATACTAAATTAAAACCGCTTTATTGCAACGATTAAAGGGAAATTTGAATGACTTAGCAGTAACATTCCTAAAGGTTTAGAGAGATAATAATATTCGATATACTTTTTTTTCTTATGTGGGGACAGTCCCGTGATACAAACAATTGAAAATCCATCGGGCGCTTATTGTGGAGATATCCAACTGGTAAAGGTCAATCAGCGTAGTGGCGTTTATGTTCTGTAGTGTGGTGATGAGCTTTAATTTATTTTAAATTTAGTATTCGGGTTACCAAGAGAATAAACTCATCCTCCCAGGTCTTTTTACTTGTTTTGCTGGATGAAAAAAATCTGAGATTCCGAGAGAGAGAGAGAGAGAGAGAGAGAGAGAGACCTTGCTATCCTCGCCCTGAGACGATAAACTCAGTCACGGTGTGAAAATGGCCATAAAAGTTACGTCATTGAGCGGATTCGAACCTAGATCTTTTTCACACAGTGCGGAGAGGACAGTGATTATAACCACTTTGGTACCAGTGAGGACTGTTGTGTTGAATGACCTAAAACTTAGCCCAGGCAACTGTAGAATATGCAACCACATTGTTTCTCCTTGGCATGAGAAGCCAGGCCTGGATCTACTATCTGCGTTCTTCGCATAAAAGTGTTTTATCCATGCCACCCACCTTATACACTCGAGGCATTTGGATTTACGATATTCAAATATCATGTCTGATAATCTTTCCAGAAAGATCAATTGCCTCGTCTCTGAATTGGAAACTAGTTTCCATAAATTAAGGGCTGAAAGACACCGCCCAAACCTGTCGGAAGAACAAAGAGACAGCACCAAATAGAACAAAGAGACAAAAACATTGTTTCTTTGTCTTATTGCACCTTACCTTTATTTTTACTTATTCATTCAAAGAATGAACAAGAAATGTGGAAAATATCTTCCTTCTTATTTCAAAACGTTAGAAAACATATCTAGACAACCCTCCCCAAAACAGTAAGGCATCTAAAGTCAGGAAATTTACTGAAAAGATATAGTTGACCAAAAACCATTAGAAAAATTACAAAAGGAGTCCTCACAGAATGGGACCTCGTTGAAGTTCCTGAAGAAGAGATTCAACAAGAAATAGAAAACCAAGGAGTTTTTCAAGTGAAAAGAGTCAGTCAGAAGAGATTTTTATGAAAACTACAAACATGAAAGGTATTAGAACCTGCATTACTTAATACCGTGCATGGGTTGAAGAAGATGAAGAAGACTGAGATACGTATTGATATTAGACTCGAATTCCTGTAGGTTTTAATTTTAAGATTTATACATGCGAATGGAGGTTGTTCCAGAAAACAGAAGTTGAAGAGATAAATGAGGAAGGAAAAAGTTTGTTCTGTGAAGTTGAAGTTGGTCAGTAAATAGATGCTAATTATATCGAAAAGATAGGGAAAATGGGATGCCAATTCAAAAAAGCATGAAGCAGAAATGTCTATGAAACAGAGTGGAGAGACTTTGTAAAAGACGGGTCATTGATTAACCTGACGGCACTCTTTCGAATAGAGTCTAGAAACCTGAGAGAGGTTTTGGAGTCACTACCCCAGATGTGGGAACTATATTGCATGGTAGTGCGGATTTAAGATTTGCAGAGTTGAGTAGCTGTTTAGAAGAAAAGTGTGGCCCAGAGCAACAGAGAAAATCCCATCTTTTCAGGTTCAGAGGAAGCAATATTTGTAATGTGCTTAGCCGGGAGAGATAAGGAGTCTGGGTAATCCCTAACTTCTAGGATATGCGATCTTGTTTAGAAATAAAGGTAATGATGGAATGAACATCCAACAATAAACGTTATGCTCACGTTCTACACACGAAAACTGTTGAAGCTGGGTATCTAAACTGCAAAATTAGACCTTGAACACCAAATCCAGCCCATTGGTTCAAATGCCAGAAGTAGAGGCATTCCCAAACTGTATGTAAAGTAATAATAGTACTTGCTATTATCGCTCTACATGCAAGAGATCTCGAGACAAACACATCAAGACTGCATAGCGAAAAACCCAAAATGCCCTAAGTGCATATTTTTCGAGGGAATGCGAGAAGTGGAAAAAAGTAAATTAGAATACGATATAAAGCAGAAATATTATGCCCAAGTCTTGCAGAATAACAAAAGCATCAGAAGTATAATCAGATGTGACAATTCCACTAAAATAATTATTTCAAACTGGGCTTGCTCACTGATGACAACCCACAACAGGTGGTAAAAAAGTTGTTACCAATTCCTTCGAGTTCAGGTCCCAGGAAAAAAAAAGCACAACAAAAAACAGAAAAGAAGAAATCATAGTAAACAAAACAATTCGAAATTGGTCCCATTACAAAACTTAAAAAGTGGCTGTACGCATTGCAGTGGATTCAAATAACGGTAGCCTCTTTATCTTCAACCAAATAAGGATATAACGTATTAAGAACTAAAAGAATTAACAAACCAATTACTTCGCTCGTGCCCTCATGGGTACACAGTTAGTAGAATTGCCATCCTCCCGACACCGGGTGGAAAATACCTGACTTTGAATCCCGTTGATCACGGGAGGAATTCTTATGGGCTTTTTCACAACGTGGTTGAGTTATTCGGCCTCAGGTGGTGGCATGCCACCCCCCCCCACCCGAAACTCGAGTTTCTCATCCAGCAAACAGAAAAATCTGCCATAGAATACATTTTAGATAGAATGCACGGACGCCTCACAACCTTAGTTGCTTTAGCGCTTAACACACACCTAACTTAACCCTAAAACATCTTTTAGAAGATAAATGAAATGTTCTAGCCCTCTGAAATATCTTAAGTCAAAGTTTCCTAAGTAGGTATAATGCAGAACAAAGACAGGTAAAGTAATCGGAAAATTCGGTAGCAGTATCAAACGACTGTGAAAAAAGGCGTAAATCTGGTATCATGCAAAACCATTTGAAAGACTCAATATATAGCCTCAGCAGCTTTTGTAGCTATAAATCCAGAACAACCAACGTTTTCATCCCTTACTCCTGGAACAGTCTTTTATATGCGATCGTAATCTTCAGAAATCCGAATCTGCTGTTAGTAGATTCGTTTCGGTTTTTTTCCAACCTGCTGCCAATCCAGGATACAAAGAGTACCTCAAGTCCATTAACCTTTAGCTTCCGAGGTTAATATTAAATATTCAACCCAGTGTGAAGAGATCCATTGATGGCAATAAGGATGTTACATTATTGTTTTCGGTAGAAAGCCATTGTTAGTTACTGGGACATCATTAACGCAGAACATAGATCGGTTTAATGAATTACTTATTTATGTCAACCACGCTAGCACCGTTCATCGATTCTCATCCGATTATCTCGGTTAAATGGATTATACCCTTGAGTGTACTTGGATGAATCGGTTGGATGGCCTTTAGAAAACTGATGACACTACGAATGTAACTAAGCCGCCAACGTTCTTAACGGTGTAGACTAAACTTCTGTGTGCCATAAGAGAATCGACATTACAGCTGGCTATTCGCCTCAGCTTTCGTTAGAATTAAATTCCTACAAGTGTGGTCCACCACAAAATTGTTGTGGTAGTTTCAGTTGTATATTTATTTTCTTACAGTATAAAACTGCTATTATACAACGTATGCTTATTAGTTCATGTTCCTTGCAATCACATTTAAGAAATGTTTCGTTCCAAACATTGTTTTTTTTTTGTCGCAGGAGTTTCACATTCTAAGATTTTAAAGCCTCTCCACGTAATTCATTTTGTCCCTGAAGCCTTGCCACTCCTGTTTCTCTTTTCCATTAGCTTGATGACATTCAGTGTGTGCGCAGTTACACTAACTCGTTGGTCTGCTAAGAAAGTGGATTTGGGTTGCTTCTTTTGCTGCATACTGGAGAGGTCAATCCCACATACGATGTCTGTAAACGCTATTACATTAAAAGTTCCAGTGTAGAAGTTGATATTTACTCCATACGTATAGATAGTAGGCCAACAGGTTTTGTGTCTGTCTGATTAGAGAACTTTTTTTTAATATATTTTGTAAGATCGATATTCACTCGTAACATCACTCCTAAATTGTAAAGTTAAAAAGTTAGGTTGTATTTTGTGCGTTTGATGTTGCGTTTGAGGGTTGTATTTGTAGTTGAGTCTGACGTTGTGGTTTAAGGTTGCATTTGTAGCGCATTATATTCTCAAATATATTATAAAGCTTTAATGTCACCGTCCATCAATTCTGGCCCATCATAGAATTTGATTGAGGTGTTTTGATTTTATGTGATTGTTTATCCTGCTCAGACTCGATGCGTTAGTGATAATGCCTGAAACCATAGAGTCCATGACTTATGTTTTGGACAATCATTCACTTCCTACAATGTGGGAGCGCTGCAGAACGGAGCCCTGTCCGTATCAGCACAGCAATACCCCATGTCCTATAGAACTTGTACAATGACATGAAAAGTTGGACTGGATAGGTCAGAGCCCGCACCTCAATCCACTGTACACAGCATAACAACCTAAGAAAGAAGACTGTTCCCCCTCCCTCATTTGGTGTATATTGTCACAGGAAAAAAAGAGTTCAACATTATGAGAACCTTCCTACAAATGTTGAACGTTTCTGCATGTCAGGTCCCTAAACATAAAAAATCTTCGACTTTGGTTTGGGATGGGGGGAAAGATCCGAAACAATTTATAATTAGATTTATGAAAATGGATGAAACAATACAAAAAATTAAATTTAATTAAAATTAATTTTTTTTAAAATAAAATGATTAATAAATTAAATTAAAAGTTTCAATCTTCAAACGATTAAACTTTTAAAAAAATGGATGCAATTAAATTCACGTGTAGCCGCTTTACAAGGTTTTAAAAATAGTGGCATCAATGACCCCTTGTTTTATATAACAAATACCCCTGAATGAGCCAACTTCAAAAAGAAATAAATCAAACGTACTCTTCTATTACTCATCTGTAGTAAAAATTCGCTTAGTTTTTCGTATTGATCTTTTGAAATTTTGCTGAAACAAAAGCTTAACATCAGTAATTTCGATCATCTTGTTTCTGTGTTTTTAAGAATTTGCTACTGTCTTTCGAGTTTACCTCGAATTTCAAAAATTTTGAATAAATAAAAAAAACCCCAAAACTGATGGTGCCTTATTATAGGAGAGGAAAGAGATGGCATATACACGCACACACAACCAATCTGAACTTTTAATTCTACCCATAATTCAAATAAGCAAAGAATTCTCATGGAGGCGAAGCAAAGTAAATCTCTGGTATTATAAAAAATATTTGTGTTTTTTATAATCCTACGCATATCTGCCTCAAAATGCTAGGCAATAGTGTTTCAAATCTGGTTTTAAATTATCTCTTACTCATGGGAGACAGCATGTGTCTTTAAGAAAACGATAGGCTCATCTCTTATTTATTTATTCGTCTTGAAGTGCATTGTCTTGCATTAACTCAACCTAACTTAAAATTGAACTAAAGTAGTGGGGGTTGTACTGTGAACCATTATCTTGTCGAAGGATTAGATATTCGGTGTTCATTTGTATTCGTTTATAGTAAATCCAAACGCGAACGGTTGTTGAACTTATAATACGACGGGTTTCCGAAAAGTAAGGTTAAATCTTTTTTTTTCTCTCGATGATGTTTAATAATACGAAGTTGAAATTACACACCAAGAAATAAGTGAACATGTACTACTTCTCCCCAAGGTCTCCAGTTTTATTGCTGCACTTGTCCCAACGATGGATTAGTTTATCCGTGATGCTTTCCTGAAAGGTATTTTTTCAGAGGGCCGAACAAATGGAAGTCTGGGCTGTAGGGGGTATGTGACAGTTTCCGGCGCAACCACTCACGAGTGGTGTGGGCAGTGTGTGGAGTTGCGTTGTCATGCAACAAAATCACGCCACTTGTCAGGAGTCCTGGTCGTTTGCGTCGAATGTTGGCTTTCAGTTTTTCCAACGTTGCACAGTAAAGCTGTGCATTGATTGTACCTCCCTTCGGCAAGAAATCCACCAACAGAACACTGTGGCCATGACTTTTCGGGCAATGGGAACAGTTTTGAATTTCTTGCGCACAGGAGATTGTGGATGTTTCCAGGTCATAGAGTCTTGTTTGCTCTCCGGGGTAAAGTGATGAACCCACTTGAGGTGTTTTGATTGTATGTGACTGTTTCTCCTGCTCAGACTCGATGCGTTAGTGATAATGCCTGAAACCATGGAGTCCATGACTTATGTTTTGGACAATCATTCACTACTTACAATGTGGGAGCGCTGCAGAACGGAGCCCTGTCAGTATCAGCACGGCAATACCCCATGTCCTGTAGAACGTGCACAATGACATGAAAAGTTGGACTGGATAGGTCAGAGCCCGCACCTCAATCTACCTCACCACGTTTCGTCTGCTGTGACTGTGCGAGCGAGAAAATCCTATCCATCGTTGCTGTATCGCAACATGTTCTCCAGACACATCCTCATGCGTTTTGCTTTGTCCTTCTCTGACAATTGTCGGGGCACCCAGCAGCAGCATCCTTTTCGAAAGCCAAGTACATCATGAACAGTCGACTTACTCACGTTCACTACTTTTGCAATTTCACTCGCCTGTTTTCAAGAACAAAGCCCTTAATGCGCGAAATGTTGTCTTCTGTTTTGCTCGATGAAGGCCTGCCCGCCCGATGTCCATCTTCAATGTCAACATGGCCCGCTTTAAATTCACCAAAAACACATCTGCTTCTTTGCCATCACCTTTTCTTCATACACAGCAACCGTTTCACAGTGAATGTCACTTGGTGAAGACCCTTTTGCTTGCAAAAAGCGAATAACTTCACGAACACCTGTTTTGGACCACACTCTCACGGTAGCCGTCATTTTGCAACTGTAATCTGCTGTGAGGCGACAGCACCGCAACACTGCACCGGCGGTCTTTTTGAAGACCGCCGGTGCAGTGTTCCGGACAGATAGACCCGTTATTAACGGGTCTATCTGTCCACCGCGTTTCATCTCATTCCCTTTCACCATTACTAAGAAAAAAAAAAGTGTTACTTTACTTTTCAGAAACCCCTCGTACTTTGGTGCCTTGGATTTTCTATCGATCGTAATGCTAGGTATGCTTAAAAAGTTTGTACTTCTCGAATTATGGTTCACGTTGATCTGTAACCAGATGATTGTAATGTGTGTTGAGCGTCAAAGCAACTAAAGCTATGAGACGTCAATATATTGTCTGTAATTTGTGTGTATTCTGTGGTTGATTTTCCTATTTGCTGGCCGAAAATATGGTGATTATATCCATTGCAATACCCGCTAGAACCATAACCTAATGAACAGTAGCTAGTTGCCATGTGTCCCAAATGGAATTTAGAAAAAATCTGTGGAATTACAGGTGCTATTTCATGAGATCAGTGCTTCTAGAAAAGACACTCAGTAGAAACTGAACCTCTGTGCGAAAGAGAGTGGAGTGATTTTTTAGATATTCACAGTACCATCTGAGGTTTAAAAGTATTAATATATAACAGAATAGGTTTGAGAATTTTTCGGAGTTAATAGTTGTAAAAAAATATTTCAAGCGAAAGAGGAAATTGTTTAATGAAAAGAAATAAGACATGATTATTTTTGGATGAATTTAAGTTAACTGAGTTTCCATCCCATTGGAAAAACCTTTTGGAGAACATCGTGTAAGAAACTTATGGTAGGTACTAGAAGTGCTGCAGTTTTTCAGAAAAAGGGGTGGTAAACTTGAATTAGAAGTTCTGTCGCTTGGAAAATTGTAGATAAGAGTTCTGCTTAATGGAAAAGGGTCCGTGATGTACAGGAGCTAAGAGTAGGCGAAAGAAGGTTGGATATACCACTATTGGTTGAAGTTTCAAGGTGAAATGACAACAGTGAACTAATGAATGTCCTGAGAAAATGCTGCCACCGTATTACAAAAGGCTTTCACAAATTACATAGACACTAGGACCTACTTAGAAACTTTGTAGGTTACATTAAAACAATTACCATTGTAATGTAAGAAGCATCCAGTTGAATGTCTGTGACATTTTCCATAAAACTGTCATATAATCAGAAGAATAAATGTAGACACCAGCGAAATTACTCGAAAGGTGTTAAGTTACTGAAAAGAAATGTTGCTGTTAAAAGAGTTCCTCTATTTATTTAACAGTAATTGAAGTAAGGGAAAGCATAATTAAAGATTTACCTCTCTTTACTAGAATATGTTTATTATGAGCAAATTTAATGTTATTGGAAAAAGGCTGCATAAAGAGGAAGTAAAGTCTTTAGCATAGGTTCTAAGAACAACTGGAAAATGATATCAGGAAATCTTCATATTATCAAAATGGTTGCGTTAATCTGCTTCTTCAAAAAAAGCGAGATTATCTATGGAATAGGAATTGGCTAAACTAATAGGAGGAGATTTGAAAGTTGTCAGTTTGAACAGAAAGAATTCTGAAGTTATCTGGAAACAAAAATTAGGCTAATTTTTGTTTCCAGATAACTTCAGAATATAACTACCCTATCATAAGAGCGAGGGAAGTAAGTTGCACGAACTTCGCCAGTAGCTTTAACAAAGGACAACATAGGACACAACTGCCATTGAATGATGTAAGACTTGTTTTCGATTTTTGAATCTTTCCAAATCAACTTACGATTTCTTAATTTGTTGAAATTATAGTTGAACTGTACTGTAACAAAAAAAGGAGGCAGAGATCGTGATCGAAAGTAGTTAATAGATTTAATCTTAACACAAATGATTAATTCATTATTATTTAAATCTTAGCTCTCTCTAAATCTTAGAGAGAACTAAGATTTATGGAAAGTAAATCGCAAAGTTGCGGATGATTTGTGATTCTGGAAAACCTGATGTTACATGAAAAATAAGCAGAATTTTAAACTTCCCAAAGGATGCTCATTTTGGCACCTCGAATTGTGCACGCCCATGGGGTTTTAGACAAATATTCAATGGTATCTTCAGTGCCTGTAACAATATGACAAACACGATGCTTTAAAAATCGGCAATAACGAGTAGCGTGGCAGTTCCAATATTTAGTTTTTTATTTGATTTGCATTTTTATGGTACTTCGCAGCTGAAACCATAATTCGAAATCTAGCTGTAGTTCTTTTAATTAAAAACGTAACCATCGATTTATTTTGCCCTGGAAAATAAATTTACATAATTAATTAAAATCCAAAATATCCACCCGAATTAAAAGGACAGTGAACCAAACGTTGGGAGAAGTTTAAAAACAGGTACAGAAAAATAATTTATTTGCGTTTCAGTGACGTAAATTTATAAGCTACAAAAATCAAATTTATTGATGCCTCAGATACAATTAAAGAAACAGAAAGTTGTTAAAGAAAAAACGCTGTTCCATAATTGTGGTTGTTATGCTACTACAGAAGACAGAAGACTTTTTTTTTTATTTATTTAAATGGTCGAGATTTATAAGTGCCTGAAGAAATTTATACCAGGAGAGTAGAAATTAAACGATCTCAAGAGTACGCAAACCTACAATAAATCCCAAGATTTATTTTAGGTTTTTCATCCATTAAAAAAGTAGAGTTATTCAACTCAAAATTAACCGAAATCTCGCGCAAACAGAAGCTTTCGAAAGTGAAAGTATGGAACATTGGAATAAATAGTACAACCACTTTCTTCGCTTCCATCTTCCAAACCAAGATTTTTCAGTCTAAACAGTTCCTGTGTTCTGACCAGCAGTAATTTTGAAATAAATAAGATTATCTTAAATAGATCGTTGCTGGAATCATAAACTCATGTGAAATATTACATGTTTTTATTTATTTTCTTTAATTTATTTATTTTTTTTTCTTTTCTCTCCTTCGTCTTTGTATCCTGGACTTAAATAATCCGGATAAATTGAAAGCAAGCTTTCTTTTTCACGAGGACTCAAGTCGGGAAAAATGACTAACCAGAAAGCTATTTCTTCCGATAATTAATTTGGACCTGTCAGAAACCCCACGAAAATTTCAGGAATTCTTTCATCGAGGAAGTTTTTTCGTGTTATTTGCGAATACTTTCTTTTACTCAATAAGCAGAACGATAACAGAACCATCTGGTGGTATCACAGTGCAGAGAACGGTCTAATGATGCGTGTCATGATGTAGCAAATCGCGTGCATAACAGGAACTGAAGTGCACATAAATATCAAACGTAACAATAGAGGCATTCGTGATGGTTCACATATAACGTAGCTTTTAGGTTTTGTAGCACTTAAAAATGTATTGCAGCTTGTAATAATGGTACATCCTGCGCAAAGTTAAAATAAATCGACTTTGTTAATGTTTCGTGGCATCCAATTATTTTTTAAAAAAATTAATTGCCTTCTAGAATATGGCACGATGTAGAGAAAAAATATTTCTTGCTTTTGAATGACTAGTATTCATTATACTCCACAACCAGGTGGCGTGCAATGAAAACAAACAGAATAAATGTAAATTTACCAAATGAAATTCCATTAATAAATCAAATTATATCTCAATTTTTTTTAATAAAATATATTATAGAAGTTCTGAAGAGCTGAATGGTAGTTCCATGCGCATCCGTTCATCAAGTGATATCGATTTTTCCCTAAAGAATTCAGTTTACTGTTGACAATTAAACAAATCCATTTATCATTAAAGGATAAGACGTCAGCAATTGTTAATTCAGTGTTAATAAGCATTTATTTATTTCATAATTTCATGAAAGTGTGCCAAATGAACAACTGTTAGTTTTTTTTTTTTTGTTTAAAGTGAATAGCACAATTCCGAAATGTTTAAATTTCATTGCATATTACAGCATGCCCTTCACAGCACATAGTTAGGGGGGGGGGGCACGTTATTAGTACAGAGGAAATAAAACAGTAAATAATAAATATACATAACAGCGTTCATATATACATAAAACAATAAATATATATTATATAACCCCAGGGGCTCACATCTGGTGAGTATGGGCTTGTCACACCCAGGGTCCTGAGGCTGGATATTGTCATTCTTCTCTTTCTTGGTGATTCTCTTGTACTTCTCTCTCGCTCTCTCTCACAGGGTAATTCAGAAATTAGGATATTACAACGTCGACAGGTTAGCTGCTAATGCACTGAAGTCCCCCTGAAAACATTCTAACCCCAGGAAAATTTTTTGAAATCACAGGGTTACTACATAGGTCTAACTTTATTTTTATTTGTTTTGATTTATACACTACAGTTATCCAGTCAGTGTGTAGGAGATAAACTTATGGTAACAACTTGTAAAATTTATTATACTGGTACCGAAAATACACACGCTAATTCAACGCGAAGTACAAAATACGTTCCGAAATAGTTCCTGTTTACCTTGGCTGGGTAAAGAGGAACTGATTCGTAAAAATGTTCCTTACGTAATGAAATCGGGTAAGCAGACAGTAGCGACTATTCTTTGAAGCCCTAACCTAATGCTCATTCAGCCATTGGATGAGGAGACGATCTCTCTTGACGGTAGTGTAACAGGGATCCCATGATGCGGGGGGGAAAGTTTTTTAGAAATTTCTTCCGTCTCTGAAATGGAAGCCATTGCACTAATATACGAAGATGCGTTGGCCCTCTGACGTGGTAGTTTTCTCTGAAAAGAATCAAGGCCAATGGATCTTCCGTTTTGATTTTTGCAGCATGTCCAAAATAATAGAAGTTGCACCCCATAGCCCATTACCACTTTTTTTTTTTTCGAAAGAGCGCAAAAAATTAATTTTCGGGCTGTCTCTGATAGCTTCAAGTGGCTTTAGTTTTTTTATGCCGCACATTCTCACATTAAGACAAATACCACAGAAATGAAAAAATCATCCTGTCACTGAATCCATGCTTTTGTCAGAAGATATTCCTTCTTTCAAGCGATTCCTGGAAGTTCACACAGAAGATGTATCGTTCCTTTATCATTTGGCTTTGACAGCCTGCTGAAGTCGTAGTCGATAGCAGTTTATAGAAAGATGCTTGCGGTGGAGTTTCCATATTGTCTGTTATGGCACATTTAACTGTGCTCTGCCTCAGTGTCGACTTCTGTAGCTTCTCGCAACGTCCTTACCAATACACTCTAAAGTCTAATTACTAACACTTGGCTGACCAATGCTCCTCTCCTTGGACAGACATCCAGTTAGAACTTTTAGCACAAGAGGTCAATAAATTTTGCTTGGTAATTTTTTCTTAAATTCCACTGGTGAAATTGTGATAATGAGTCATGTTTGATACCAGAAGAAGATTCTGTCTCACAGAGAGCACAAAAAATAGTTTTCCAATAATAAAGTCCTGCTAAGTACTTATTGGCATCTATACAACATATTCAAACAAATGAAAATCGAAAGAGAAACAGTTTTTATATGCATTTTGTATTACATCTTGAATTACTGTGTATCCACTGCAATAAATCTCCAACATTGTTACCATAACTTTCAACCTTGCGTGCATTTTTACTTCGCTTTGGCCGAAAATTATATTTTCACTTGAATGCCATTATTAGACAATTAAAATCTGTTATCTTGCAAATATCTATCTAAGAATTAGGGACATAATGCGATGAATTTTAAACATTATTTGCAAATTTCCAACTGAGCCATAGAAATTGGGAAAACTGTACATGCTATGAATCCCATTGCCATTTTCTTTCTATATCTTAACTTTAACAAATGCATATCGTGCATTCGATTGGCATCCTAGTGAAGGACGAAAGTCCTTGTAGATTCGAACGTTACATTTTGACATAAGAAGCTACTCATAAATGAACGACTAAAACGATAAATTCAACTGCAAAGTTGGCGCTTTTAGAGATACTATATCCCTCTGAGAGACATAAATCCTTCCGTAAAGTTTATAAAATGATATGTGCATTGGAATTGTAGGAAGAAATGTTGGGCAAGAGCAGCGAGGTCAAAGGAATTCATTACTCTGTGCATACTCGAGTAACGGAAAATATACGAAGCTATATGTTCATCTTACGACTGCAACTGTCATTATATTTAAAAGTGGTTGGAAACTTTTCTATAGAAATAGTCGCTTGTGTCTCGTTTCCGTTAAAAGGGTACACAAAAATACTTCCTTGAGATGTATAGTCGTAGTTTTGCGCCTGGATTGTTAACCTTTTACTGCTTAAAACGGCCAGGAAATAAAAACGAAATAAACCTATGGAACGTCAAACGTCTTAACTGGTGAACAACTCTGAAAGTTATTTATAAATACCAGCAATGAACTGCAAGTTGACTTGGCTATTCAGCTGGAACGCTAGTAGCAGAACATTTTGCGATAAATTTTCTGTTTTTGCTCCCATATTGCCACATGCAATCAAGGGAGTTTTATTAGATAGACTACTAGAATACCTTGGTTCGTTCTACTGATGTATTTAATATGCAGAGAAAATTCTGTTTAGAGCGATTCCATGTTTCCATAGCAGGTTGCGGTAGAAATAAATCAGCATATCGTGATTGCACGGATTAACTTCGCATAATAATCTTTGGAGTGGAAAAATATGTGGCTTCGAGATGAAACTGAGCCCTTGTGGGTAGCACAGTTGGTAGGATAGCCGTCCTCTCCCACACCGGGTGGAAAAGGCCAGAGTTCGAATCCCGTCAATGACCCGAGAAATTATGGGTTTTTTTCACAACGTGGCTGAGTTATTCGGTCTCAGGCGAGGACAGCACAGTTTTCCTTCCATCAAAAAGCAAATTGACTACAGAACACTCAATTTATAGACATTATACACGGTCTAATATGGCTTAAAATTTCTGATGAGCCTAAAACCCTATAACGGTAACAACTTTTTTCATTTTGAACTTGGAGAATGTTTCTCATTGATTTTCTAGTTCTAGTGTGCAAGATGATCAACGTCTGAAGTCACTGACTTTGATCTTTTTGTGTCTATTTCTCTTTTTATTTTATTCATTTCTTTCACTGCTTTGTCTACCTCATTGAAATTCAGTGGATTGAAATACAACCTGAGATTGCTAACAACCAGTAGCCTCTCCCCTAGATGATTTTGGTGGACAGCAATCAATATCATTTCTTTTTTAGAAATTAAATTCAGCTGTATACAATAATATGTTGCTTACCACAGGACAATGCTGTTTATTCTTTCTAGGTCTTTTACTGTTAATTTTGGCATGGCTATTAATAATCTTTCATGTACATGTATATGTGGTATTAGATGCACATATACATACAAATGTGAATACATACAAATATGAATTGACATTTATCGTCGTTGAGACATATGAACAGAAAATATCAGTAACTTTTCCATGGGCGCTTAATATGAATCTCATGAGTCACACGGAAGATATCTGTGTGATAGTCCATTGCTTTCCAAGCCTTTGCCAATGCTAGAAATTGATGCCATTACCACAGTGATTCTGCGTTTCATTTCGGGAATATTTGTTGACAATGGGAGCATGGCGTCTTTTACATAGACCCATAGAAAGAAGCCATAGGGTTGTTAGGTTCGGAGACCTGGAAGGTCACGAGCACCAGATCCGTCCCATCCATCACTGAGGAAGTGTGTTATTGAAATGTTCTGGCACGACCATATGCCGGAGAGCACCGTCTTTCTGGGAAACGAAATTGACGGTAAAAAGGATGAAGTTGAGTCATAACCCACTTATTCAGCATGTCTAGGTAAATGATCTCATCGATTACGTTTTAGAAAGGTCTTTAAATTTTGTTAGGAGAAATGGCATCGCGTTTATTTTTAGAGAGTCTTTCATGCTCAATGACTGGGTTGAGGATTTTCATGACCTCACACCGAATGTTGTGCTTGTGGTTGACGATCAGCTGAAGCGAAAAGTGGGGTCGTCGCTGAAAACAATCCATGCTGTTATGCTATCCTCCGTCACTTTCTATTGAAAGTCACAGTAAAAACTAGCATTGCCTGCGTCTTTTGTTCAGTTTGACGCCTGCACTAACTCCAAGCATTTAAAAGTAAACGGTCCTGGAGTTATGGGTTTAATTCTCTCTCTCGCTTTATCGGTTTAATTCTCTCTCTCTCTCTCTTTCTCTATATATATATATAGAGAGAGAGAGAGAGAGAGAGAGAGAATTAAACCAATAAAGAATTTACTAGAAGTGTACACCTTCTCGTGCGTGTGGACATGCAGTTACTCCTTATTATGTTTTACTTAGCTACATCATCATCATCAGCCATTTTTAATCCATTGCAGGATGAAGGCCTCTCCAACAACTTTCCAATTCCTTCTGTTTTGTACAATGGCCATCCATTTACTACCCACAAACTCATGAATTTCATCTGTTCAACTCCGTCGTTGTCTTTCGGGTTTTCTTCTAGCTTCTCTTGGGTACCATTCTGTTATTTTCTTAGTCCATCTGTCATGTCTTCGAGCTATGTGTCCTGCCCAAGACCATTTTGTTCATTTGGGTTTGATAAGAATGTTCTTTACTTGAGTTTGCTGTCTAATCCATGTATTTCTTTTCTTATCTAATATAAAGTCTGATTCCCAATATAATTTGTTCCATTCTTCGCTGTGTCGTTCTCAGCTTCTCTTCCATTCTTTTGGTGAGAGCCCAAGTTGCACTTCCATGAGTCAGGAGTATACATCATCATCATCATCATCAGCCATTTTCAATCCACTGCAGAATGAAGGCCTCTCCAGCAACTTTCCAGTTCCTTCTGTTTTGAGCACTGGCCATCCATTTACTACCCAAAAACTCGTGAATTTCATCTATCCATCTCCGCCTTTGTCTAAGAATGACATTGTGGTTCATTGCCAATGAACCACAATGTCATTCTGTTATTTTCTTAGTCCATCTGTCATCATGCCTTCCAGCTATGTGTCCTGCCCAAGACCATTTTAGTTCTTTAGTTTTGATAAGAATGTCCTTTACTTGAGTTTGCTGCCTAATCCATGTGTTTCTCTTCTTATCTAACAGTCTGATTCCCAATATAATTCGTTCCATTCTTCGCTGTGTAGTTCTCAGCTTCTCTTCCATTCTTTTGGTGAGTGCCCAAGTTTCACTTCCATAAGTCATGGTGGGGAGTATACATTGGTTCATTATTTTACGTTTCAGACAAATTGGGATATTGCTCTTTAGTATGTGACTATATTTCCTGAATGCTGTCCATCCAAAATTTATTCTTCTCTTGACTTCCAGCCATTTATCATTATTACAGCTAATAACTTGTCCCAGATAAGTATATGAATCCACCTTTTCAATTACTGCTCCTTCAATCATTATTTCCCTTTCCGTGGCATACTTGTTCATCATTACTTTTGTTTTAGCCATATTCATCTTTAGTCCAAAATCCTTACTAACTGTGCATAACTGATTAAGATTTACCTCTAATTCTTTGGGATGGTGGCTTATGACCACAATGTCATCTGCAAATCGTAAATGGTTTAGGTACTCTCCGTTCACATTGACTCCTTTCTGCGACCAGTCTAATCTTCTGAAAGCTTCAAGAGCAGCAGTAAACAGCTTCGGAGATACTGTGTCTCCTTGTCGAACATAATATACATTGTGTATATTGGGGAGTATACATTGGTTCATTATTTTACGTTTCAGACAAATTGGGATGTTGCTCCTCAGTATATGACTATACTTCCTGAATGTTATCCATCCAAAATTTATTCTTCTCTTGACTTCCAGCCATTTATCATTATTACAGCTAATGACTTGTCTCAGATAATTATATTAATCCACCTTTTCAATCACTGCCCCTTCAATGATTATATCTCTTTCTGTGGCATACTTGTTCCTCATTATTTTTGTTTTAGCCGTATTCGTCTTTAGTCCGAAATCCTTACTAACTGTGCATAACTGATTAAGAATTTCCTCTAATTCTTTGGGATCGTGGCTTATGACCACAACGTCATCTGCAAATCCTAAATGGTTTAGGTACTCTCCATTCACATTGACTCCTTTCTGCGACCAGTCTAATCTTCTGAAAGCTTCCTCAAGGGCAGCAGTAAACAACTTCGGAGATATTGTGTCTCCTTGTCGAACTCCTTTCTCAATTTTAAATTTGCTACTGTATTTGTCTAGTTTAATAAAGGAGGTAGCGTTCTCATATATTTTCTTCAAAATCATAATATGTGGGGTATCTATGCCTTGTCTTTCCAGTGCCCGAAACATTGCCTTATGCTGTATGGGGTCAAATGCCTTTTCATAATCCACAAATGCCAGGCATAATGGGGTTTTATATTCATTTGCTTTCTCCATTAGCTGTGATATTAGTGAAGGTGATCCATAGTTGAGAATCCTGTCCTAAAGCCAGCTTCTCTTTCGGTTGATTCTCATCAAGTATTCTTTCTAATCTGTTAGCAATGACCCTTGTGAACAACTTGTAGATGTGGGATAACAAGCTAATTGGTCTATAATTTCCAATTTCTGATTTATCTCCTTTCTTATGCAGCAAAACTATGATGGCATTATTCCACTCCTTAGGCATCACACCTTGTTTAATGCATTTTGTGAAGAGCCTTGCCAGGTTTTGTGCCATGTCTCTTCCTCCCAATATTAACAACTCTACAGTAACTCCATCTTCCCCGGGGCTTTCTGATTCTTTATTTTCTTCAACGCATGTTCTACCTCATCAAGAAGGATATCAGGTATATTATATGTGTTACTAATTTGTGATCTATCTTCCCCACTGCTGGCATCATTCCCTCGCTCTTTGTAT
The DNA here is from genome assembly GCF_048544385.1 of Mastigoproctus giganteus. Lineage (NCBI taxonomy): Eukaryota > Metazoa > Arthropoda > Arachnida > Uropygi > Thelyphonidae > Mastigoproctus > Mastigoproctus giganteus. The sequence goes on from NC_143575.1 coordinate 99,163,296, forward strand.
ATTTCTCTATAGTAGTCTTCTGCTATTTGTAAGTATACCATCGCTATTCTTTAGTTTCAGTATCATTTGTCTTTCTGTATTACTACTCATTACTGCTGATTTAAGTCCTTTGTTTTCCCTCAATGCTTCTACTTTTCTTGTGTTAAATCTTCTTATGAGTCTCTATCTAATGGTTTTGCATAACTCAGTATACCCACTTTTCTCCTTGTCAGTGTTTATCTTGCTCTTCATTTGTCGTCTTCGGTTCATCCTGACAAGTGAAGTGTTTCTTGACTATTTTTCTCTTCTTTGGATTTCTTTTTACCCATAGTTTCTTGCGCTTTATTGCTTTCAGAAAGTTGTAATATTCCTCGTCGATATCTTTGTCCTGAGCAGCCTGCAGAAGCTCAAACTTATTCTTAAGTTGCAGTACATACTTCCTTTTCTCCTCTTCTGTTTCTCAGAGACCTTCGTATTATTTACTCGAGTCAGTTTTTTCATTTCGTTTCTTACATCTATATCAAGTGTGCATCTTACCATTCTGTGATCACTTCAAACATTTACCTTGTTCAGGACGGTAACATCATTCACGATACATCTTCTGTTAGTGAGGATGAAGTCGATTTCATTAATTGTTAATCCGTTTGGGCTCTTCCATGTCCGGCGCCTCCGTAGCCAGGTGAGAAGGAGCAGCAGTGCGTAGCACACGCTTCTTGATTAGACCGGGGTTCGAGCCCGTCACCACCAAATACGGAGGATGTGGAAAGGTCAGTGAATGACCACCGCATATTCCGGAGCAATATGGCCTTAGTTGCTAATGCTCCTAACAACAACAGCTCTTCCATGTCCACTTTCTGGTTACCCTTTTCTTGAAAAAGGTGTTCATTACTGACAATCCTCGAGATTCTACAAATTCCACAAGTCTTTCATTTATTTCACCAATTTCCAACATTTCCTATAGTTCCCCTTTCTGCACTGTTTTGTCTCTTTCCAACCTTAGCATTGAAGTCTCCCATAATGATAGTATAGTGGGTTTTCTGCTCGTCTAGAAGACTCAATTTCTGTGTAAATTTGTTCAACCTCTTCATCATCATGGCTTGGTGTTGGTGAATAAATCATTATAACCTTTGGTTTGTACCTCTTAGAAATCATGAGTAGTAGTCTTGACACCACTGGTGATGTAGTTTTGAATTCCAAAATGTTGTTTTTTATATCTTTATGGTCCAGAAAGCCAACTCCACCTTCGCTCCTTTCACTGTTTCCATTGGGGTACAGCAGATTTCCACTTGATAAACTTATAAGTGATTAATTTCTTCTTGTGTCAGCCAAACCGATGATATTTCAATTCACATTTTGTAATTCCTTTTCCAGCTCTAATATCCTGTCTTCACCGATGAGCAATCTTACGTTGTAACAGGCCAAGTTCAGTTTCCGTGCATGGCAGCCTGGTCGTACCCAGAGATTCTTAACACCCTCTGCTTCCACTCTGATCCTCTCGCTGCCATAAGAGGGGGAGTGAAATCCACTGGAGACTGAGGGCCATTTGTTTCGTCGTGCTGTCATGTGCTGGAGGATTTGGTCTTTTCCTCTTCACGCTGACCAGGCGTCTTGAAGAAAACCACTCTACACGTTCGTTGCCACCTAAGTGACGTAACAGGGCTTACCATCGAGAAGGTGTGCATGAGTAGATTTTAGGGAGGCAAGCCAACCGGACTTCTCCTAAATCTTCTGAAATAGAAAGATATTGGATCCACCAGTGTTTTAGACTGAGTGTCTGATAACACACAGAATGCCTGTTCCCCTCTAAGCCCCTTTGCTACAGTGGCGGAAAAAAAAACTGCAGACTTGTGAATTTTGCAAATAATGTGTTTTGCGCTGAATTGTGGGTTGCAGAAATGTTCCAAATGCATTTGTTAGATGGCATATATCTCTGTGAATGAAATCCAATAAAAAGACTCCACCTGATATACCTAATTGCCATAAATATCTTCCCAAAGGGTAAAATGCATAATTAATGGAAATATGAGAAATCATACAAATGGCAATCATGACAACCAACCAAACATACATTTTATTGCATTTACGTGTGCAAACTGAAATGACAAGTTAACCTAATAGTATTATGTACTGTAAATCAGCAAAATAAGTGTCCTCAATGTTTTGTTGTTCCTCCTTGAGCTGCAATTACAGCCTTGAAACGATCTGGCATAGAATTCACCAACTTCTGGATATACGGTTGCCCAATATCGTGGTACCACACCCTTACAATGCTCTCCTGCAGCAAGGCGCCTCCGTAGCCAGTTGGGCAGGAGCAACAGTGCGTAGCACACGCTTCTTAATTAGACCGGGGTTCCAGCCCGTGACCACCAAATACGGAAGATGCGGAAAGGTCAGGGAATGACCGCCGCATATCCCCGGAGTAATATGGCCTTAGTTGCTGACGCTCCTAAAAACCAAATAACAACAACATCCCGCAGCAATTTTAGACGACATTATGTACCAGCAATTTTCAATAGGGTTCAATCTCGACTGTTGCTGTGCCAGTCCAACACTGTAATGCCAACATTTCTGAGGTATGACTGCACCTTAAGGGAGAAAAACGAGGTAAAACATTGGTGTAAGTATGTTTTAAGTCTTGTGAGACAAGAAGACAAACTCATTATTAAATCTAAATAGCATAAAACGTACCAATTTGTTGTGTGGCAAGGTGCTGAGTCCTGTTGAAAAATGCAGTTTTGGACGTCTTTGTGGTGATCCCTAAGAATGGGTTTCAGGCACTCCTCCAAGGTAGCAGTGTAGGTTTCTGCATTCACCGTTCCGTTAATAAACTTAATTCGTCCCACCCGTTTTCTTGTTATGCATCACCAGACCATCTGGGAACCTAACAGTCTGTGTTATGCAGTCAGGATGGTAGGTCTCCGATTTTTCGTCTTCTGACATATCTCTTCCCATCCGAGCCATGTAGGTTGAATTTCGATTAGTCAGAAAAAATAACGGTGTCCCATTGCTCTTTTGTCCATGAAACATGCCTCTCTTCTTCCTCATTTGTTGGGTCAACAAAGGAGTCTTCTTGGGCCGATAGGAATGCAGACTACATTCCGAAAGCCGTTTGTTTTTTTTGGTGTAAACTGAACATGTGGAACCATTCCCAGCAACTAAACGACCAGAAGAACAACAGTACACGACACCAAACCATCAGAGATCTACACACTTTTAAATCTCTGGCATTTACAGCGTACTGTAACACACCACAACGTAAACAATGCGGAGATGGGGAAAACCCCTGGTGCCGCTTGACCCTAAATACCCTTACACAAAAGAGGATACTGATGAGCGCGTATACCCTTCAAACGTCATATTTATAGAAACGGCTAATGCAGTACAGTACCTTGCAATTACTGTCTGATGCAATAGAAGTGTTATCTGACGCAATACCTTTACTTTTCAAACAAACAAAATGACTGTAATCGAACAATATCTTATACGAAACTACAAATGCTACTTTTTTTTAAGGTGATGCAGTTTTTTTGTCCGCCACTGTATATGAAGAATATGTTCTTCAGTGCTTGAATATAGTTAACGTTTTACTTCTGTTTTATCCTGAGTATGTTGGTCCTTTACATAAACCTTATTCTTGGGAACACCCCTAAAATAACATTCGGAGTTTTTTGTCATTGAAAGTCAGAAGCGTGAAAGGTATTACAACCTATAGTTCTTGGTATCATGCATGTTTTGAAAATTGCGAAGATACTTGTTCATATTAGACTTGAATTTCTGTAGATTGTAATTTTCAGGAAATGCATGTGAAGGGAGGTTGTTCTAGAAAATGGAAGTTGAAGGAATAAATGAGGAAGAAGTAAAGTTGATTCTGTGAATTAAGAATTGGATAGTGAATGGATATTGATTGCTTGCGGGATGTGATCGGACTCATTTGGAAGATTGGAGGGGAGAGAATTATAAAAGCCAGTTCAGAAGAACAGTACCCATAGAAACATCTATAGAAAAATCTTCCAGTAGAAACAATGTTTATGAGACAAAGTGGAGAGACTTTGAAGGAACGGGTCATTAATTAACCTGGGTGCCCTCCTTCTTTGAATGAAGTTCCCTCCTTGAATGAAGTGTCCTCCTTTGAATGAAGTGTTGAGAACAATAGTCCATGGTAGGGTGGACTTAAGATTTGTATAGAGTAAGTAGTTGTTTAGACGAAAGGTAACTCCGAGAGTGAAAAAGAAAACCGTCTTTGAATGCAGAGGAAGCCGCAGTATCAGTGACTTGTACATTCTAAGAGAGATTGGAAGTCAGAGTAAAATTGCCCAATAGAGATATGTAATATTGTCTAGAAATCTGAGCGTTGTGGAAGATGCACATAGGAGCAGTGGACTCTTTCTGCGAGAAATATGACCTCACTGAGTTTTAGAAAAAAATGAAGTTAACTAAGTTTTTATTTTTCCCCATTTAAGAATATACTTTCAGGTCGGCATTTAAGGAACTGTTCGCGGAAATTCGAGAATTTCAGGCCGCTTGTATTGGGTAGTTGCTCAAACTGGAAGGTGGAATGTAGAGTACTGTCATCAACAAAATAATGGATAGGATTTCCTGGCAGCAAAAGAAGGCCATTAATGTACAAGAAGGAAAGAGTAGAAGAAAGACTGAACTTTGAGGAACATCAGCATTAAGTGGGAGACAGTTAGAAGACAGAGGGCAGTCCACTATTAGAGTGAGTGATAAGTGTATAGCCAATTACAAAAAAAAAAAAAAAAAAATGGTAGGCAATGCATAAAATGGAAATTCATTTAGAATACCTTTTTTGTCAAACACGATCAAAAGCCTTTGAAATGTAAAGAGAAGCTCTTTGAGTTTCACCGAACTATTTCATTCAATTTGCCCGTAGATGAGTAATATAAGCCAACATATAACCAGTTGATCAACAACAGGATTTCATCAGTTGATCAACTGATGAAATCCATGTTGGTGATCATCGACCAGATTAGAGGTTGATGGATTTCTCCATTACATTGGAAAGCGTAGAACTAAGTGCGATGGGATTATAAGTGAAGTGGAATAATTTGTCATCCTTTCTTGATTGTTCAGACAATCCTTCTGTCGGAAGACCATAGGAAGCATTGAGTGGAATGTATTGGGTATGGTAAGAGACGGTTTACCAAGCTCTTCGATACAAGAATGAGCAAAAAAAATAGGATGCTAATAAGTCGGCTTTATCTTTAGCTGAGGATAAAATAAAAGCATAAGGTTGTAAGATGGATGTGAATATGGACAGAAAGAAGGTGCGGCCAGTAGCTTTGGCAGGAGACCAGAATGTTCGATTACAATTTGGACAAGAAGAAAATTTTCTATTGGTATGTTCAAAATCGCTTTTGGATTATGCAATAACTTTTACAACTTTTGCGAGTTTTAGTGTGTAAAAATGATGCTAGAGTTTGGGATACAGCCAATTGAGATATGCAACATCCCTGTTTTGAACAGTCTTAGCACATGCACAAGTAAGAATAACACAAGTGATGTATATAATACGCAACTTCCTGATATCCGTAACTTTTAAAGAGTCCCAGAACAGTTACTTGTTTATATTTCGATAACGACTGTCAATATCGATCTGTTCGTGATATATTGGCTTAAGTCACTCATCTTAGGATAAATTCAATGATAATATGAATTTGTTTGCATTTAACTTTCTTACGTGTTAAAACTCGACTGATTTATACTTAATTAAGTTATATACAATTTGGTTATTATACACTAAGGTAGTTTAAACCAGTTAATCACCGATTATTGGAGAATTGGTGAAAATTGAATAAAATGTTGAAAGGCCTGTATTTCTCATAGCCATTGTTAAAAGACTGCTTGAATTCTACTTCCAGAATGACAGGAGTTGCTATATATCGTTCATTCTCATCATTATTATATATATATATATATATATATATATATATATATATATATATATATATATATATATTTAAATGGGGTTTTTGGAGTAAGTTTACTCATTGGATTTAAAAGCGAAACACATCAATATAATTCGGAAATGATGCTATGTGATCATTATCCATAGATTAATTTTCGAAATGAACCACCACTCGTTTATCCACTTGTATCCACGTGGTAAAAGAGTGATTCATTTCAAAAATTAATCCATGGAACACATTATTTTAAACTGATGTATCATAGTTAAGTGCTTGGTAAAACTGACACCAGCATTACCTACCCCTGAAAATAGTTTTATTTTTAAACAAAAAAAAAAGGTAAACTGCAGCTATTATCAGTCCACTGCAGGATGGACGCCTCCTCACCGATTTATGTTGAGGGAAAATGGACCATAATCTGCCACGCTTGTCCAGTGCACGTTGGCAGACCGAACGTATTTAGCAGTCAGGGGCTTGAACCCCTCTCTACTCAAAGAGCGTGGACTACAGCACTCCCATTCGGCTATGGAAACCGTCTTTCAAATATTATAAGATATTATATCTATTTCAGTTCGTTTTATTTTTTTAATCGTTTTGAAAACGTTTCTTTAGATATTGCAATTCTTTGGCCGCTATCATATAATGAAGAACCCATTGATCTTGTTAAAGGTTCTCAGGTTTGGACTGTGTTTGAAATAGCCAGACTAAGTTATGGCTGACTGCGTAGTCTAATAATGTTTCTCTGATATATAAACGTTTTGTTCGCGTTAAATTTTAGCTAATGTAACCAACTTCCTTCAAAGTGCAGAAAGAAAGTAGATTCGCGACATAATGTACAAAAAAGACTACAGAAAGCTACAATAAAAGGAAATAGATGCCTCATTCCAGTGAAACAGATCTTCGACCATGTAATGTGCCTCCGACAAAGGATGCCGCGTTCTTATCGTTGAAACTTGATCTCTATCATCTGTTGTCTCTAGAGAGATAAGATGGAAAGGAAACTCTTCCCTCTGCACTCGCTTGCTTTATTATTTTTTTTTCTCCATTTCTTCGAGCAAATAGCAGATAATAGAAAGCCACACGGTACCCAGTGGTTAATGTACTATTAAACTGTTACTGATATCGTCTTTCTTGCTCAGGAAACTGATATGTGATCATCAGAAATAGTTTAATTTTCTTTGTAAATAGTGAATATGATGTGCTTGTTCATAAGAACAAAAATTCACTGCTCACGTACCACTAAAATGATGCAAAATATTTTTTGCATTTTTCAGTGTAGTTCGAGAAAAGGTTTGATCCTTTTTTTCTTGTCACATACATCCATCAAAGTAAGAGTCGCCGATTTCACGCCCTACGATGATTCCAACGCTCCCTCTGGACACCTGATTTATGTTATATAAATTTCTTGTAAGCTGCTGGTAGTCTGATCAAGTAGATCACGATATTTAGAATGGCCTATAAAACATATAATACCCTAGCTTTGTGAATAGCCACTTAAATATGCCTATAAATCACTTTAAGCAATAGTGATAAGTTTCTGGCGCACGGATTCGAGTTTATTCTGAACGCTCCTGATGTATCCTACGACCTAAATTATCCAAAGTTGTTTAACTTTTTGATTATAATCTCACAATATCCAGTCACTCGCAGAATATGTGCTCTATAGAAAAATAGCTCTATATATCGATAAATAAAATAAAATCATGGTTATCACATAACTTCTATCGATTATCTACGCAAGAACCCTGCAATGCACTTCTGCAAAAAAGGGCAAAATGAATCTTGAGCCATAATTAAAGTTGAGAAGTCATCCCATAAAACTGACTAATGACAGTCGATTTCTGGGCTTCATATTAGATGCATGCTAAACTTAACTTTCTAAACCAAGTACAGCATATATGAACTATGTTTCTCTCAAAAAAAGTTAACATCCTCAGAGTATTCTCTACTGTGACATTATCGTTACACTACTTCATTTGCACCGGACCATAATCTGATCGCGAGTGGACTAAAGCGCGCCAGTATCACCTAGCAAGGAATTCAGTACTGAAATCGTTAAATCCAGTCCAACACCAGGTGCATATCGGATATCACCAGGCATAGCCTTGTATATAGATGTACACAAACCTTCCATTATCTCTTAGGGCGCACTCTAGAGTCTTCAATCACATCCTATGTGGCTTTACCCTTTCAATCCTTCGCTGTAAACAAGTATAGGACTAAATCTAACGAAACCAAGCCTACTGGAATGATATTGCAGAAGCATATGCAAACCTAATAAGTCACACTAGAAAATATCCATGAGGGGGTTTGAGATGTTTATGGTCTCAGTATGAAAAGGTAGCGGTATACTGTTAAAATTTTTTCATCTATACTTCATGTATAACGCTTGAAATAGTAACTCACCAAGTTTCATGCAATTTCAGTAAGGTCTTTTTTTTTATTCTGGCCCTGAAGTTAGTTGTGTTAATGAGAAAAGATTGACAAAATCAGTCTCCGAATTAGTAGACCAATATTCATAAGGATATGATTAAAATAGTGTTAGGGTCAGGCGCCACCTGTGGTTTCCCACATATGCGCAGATGATTAAAACATTGAGGGAGGGTACCCCTTCCTATTCCACAATTCAGAAGTAGGCAGCAGAATTTAAAAGGAGGAGAGAGAGAGATGGAATGTAACCCACGCTGTGAAATACCTGCACCGTCCATCATTCCAGAAGTTGTTGACAGCGTTCATGATCTGGGGATAGGTAACCAACGAGTGACAGTTAGGTGTAAGGGCCGCGTCTTGACATCTCATCTGAATGTGTATACCACATAAGAACAGAGATTCTTGCTATGAAAAGGTGTCAGCGCGATGGTTCCCAAAGTTGTTGATAGCATATCAAGAGCGCACAAGAGCTATCAAGTAAAGAGAACATTTGCATCGTTTTCATGAAGACCCAGAAAATTTCCTTGCAAGGTTTGCGACCATGAATGAAACGTAGGCCCATTACTTTCAGCAGAGACAAAGGAGCAGTCCAAACAATTAAAACACACAGCTATTCTCCTTTCCAGCGATAGCCAAGTTGATTCCTTCTGCTGGCAAGGTGATGAAGTGTTGCTTCAGAATGTCACAGGAGCATATTACGCATACCTTGTGAAGAGTTTGCGTAAAAACGTCACAGTCGAACGCCGAGAAAAACTCAGCAAAAGAGCTTTCTTCCACCAAGACAACGCACCTGCTCACAGGTCTGTCATTGCCATGGCTTCACTGCATGAATGAGACTGAAATTTTGGGCCATTTCCTATATTCATCAGATCTGTCACCATCGAACTTCCTCCTACTTTCTAATTTTAAAACATACCTGACTGGCACCCATTTCCCACCGACAGGGACAGGCCACCCAAGAGAAAACTTTCTTCGCAGTTGGAATCAGCGCATTGCAGCATCGCTGGCAAAAGTGTATTGACTCCAAAAGGGATTATGTTGAAAAGTAACGTGTTACCAGACTGCTGCTCAAATAAAACCCTTCATACTCAGGTCACGAACTTTTCAAACTCCCCTCGTACCTTAAAAATCGGGAAACAGAGCCTCCATGTTCTCTACACAAACCATTTTGCAAAGACCCTTTTTGGCGATGCAAAAAACTTTTTTTTTTTTTTTTTTTTTTTTTTGCATCGGCAAACCGAAATATTCAAGAGCTACATCTTGTTTATGAATAACGAAATTAACTCAATCAAGATGACTAAAGAACATATCAGTAGCATGCCTGAATAACAGGTTATGGTATATATACTGATTGAGTGATTTAAATGCCTTACATAAATCTTCTCCAGATCGAATATATTACGACTCACTAAAAACGGAAAACGTTTACGTTTTGCTAGATTCCAGGCCTTGCTGAAATCTTGGGAAATGGAAAAGAATTTCAAACTTCTAGAAATCCTGTCAACCCTGTTCCATCGTTCGAGTTGATCCTTCATAGGGACTACAAACCCCATAATCTAGCAAGCATATATTGACCAGTGGAGACTAACATAGCAAGATGAAAATCATAATAAGATCCTTCAAATCAAGCGAACTCCACAAATGGTTTTCCGGTTGAGCAGAAGAGAGCTTGCAAGGGCATATCATATTGGTTGAATTTATTACCCATTTCCACTTATTAATAGGCGAAGATTCACTCCCCTTCCTAGTATAAAACAAAGGTCATCTGAGGGACACCCAACACCAATGTTATCTGCCCATGAGTATTATGTCCATAATTGCGCGTGTGTTCTCTGGTCTATTTGCCTGTTTTTCTGGTCAAAAACACGAGTTTCCGGGGAGGAGGGGAACCTTGCTGTCCTAAGACCGAATAACTCAGGCACAGAGTGAAAAAATCCCAAAAGTTCCTCTCGTCATTGACAGGATTCGAACTCAGTCCTTTTCCACCCGGTGTGAGGATGACGCTGATGGCAGCCACTATGCTACTTTACTCATCTGCGCAGATGAGTAAAGTAGCATAGATATAAATAGATTTCCTATTTATACAAAGCCCCTTTGTATAAATAGGATTAATTTAATATTGTATTTGGGTCTAAAAGGAAAAATATTGTTTCTTGAAATGGTCCAAAGACATCTAAGGAAAGACATTGGTTTTCTTGAAATGGTCCAAAAACGAGCAAGTCGTCTGATGAAAAAGCCAAAAGAATCGCCCTGTTTCATGACAACTGCTATCCGTCTGTAGCGAAGCGAATTAAGATATACTGTATTACATGGAATGCGATCGAAAGCGTTGAACTGTCGCACGCCCTTACAGTCCAGATGTTTTCCCTGCAGTTTATATACGTTTGAGCTTCTAAAAAGGCATTAAAAAAGATGCCGAGTCTAGCCGGTCGCTTAAATATAGATGGTTGTTTGTTATTGGTTTAAGCTTGTATTGAAACTACCTTATATTTTGCGTTTTATCTACCTCAATGCGATTTTTCATCTAAACAGTGCAACGGTATAAGTGGATTTATTGGCATTCAATTATTACCACATTAATCCATTTACCACAACCCTTTTGTTCAACTTCTCCACACACACGTGAATAGATACAGATGATTGTACTTGTATTAAATGCTGCCCTTTTCCCTTTAAAAACCATAAATTATGATGTCGCACTTTAAAAAAATGGAGATGTTTGTAGGTAACGTCTTTAAAGATCCCAACAAGTATTAACGAACTTTTAATATTTTGCACTTGACTTGACTGCTTCCTTTCCAGCACAATAATAAATCACTCTGCGATATCCCGTGGTGACAGTTTCTTGTGTGTTTGTGTGTGCATCTCAAAGTCGCAAAGATCAAAAGTTTTTGTACGCTGAATTTCACGATTTCATTCGAAAATGGAGCGAGACATTAAAGTCACGTTGGTAATCTTAAAACGAGTATTAACTTCGAGGACTAAGTAAAACCATCTATCAATTTTAATGATCTTCCAAGCTCCTGAATTTAGCTGAAAGCTGTTAAGGTTCTAGATGGAATACGGAGGTCATTGTTTTCCGTATGCTTTTCGAAAACGGTGTTTTGGAGATGAAATGTATCAGTTGTTTCTATCTGAATGACACTTATGCTACTCAGATATTTAAATAGGTCATAAATCCCGAACACTCAGGTTTTGAATCCTTGTTGGAGCTACTGACCTCGAAGAAAGGTAACTGATGCTTCTACTGTCAGATAAGTGCCGTTTATTGATTGCCATCCACCTGAAGATAAATCCTGAAGTATCGAAAGAGAGAGAATTTTCATATTAGCTCCGCTTCTGTGAGACATGTATGACTGATATCAAATATCGTCGACAAATCCATATGTACTTGATCAGTCTCACTCTAGTAGCTCTCACTGTATCTGCATTTTATCAGCTTTCCGGATGACACTAAGAATATGATAAATTGGCATGAGTTATTGGCTATTCTAAATGAGACCAAAATCGAAACCATTCTGCTATTTCCCCATGTGGGAGAGTGGAATTTTTATCGGCTTTTTCACACCAATGTCGAGTTAGTTTTTCTCCTGAAAAGGCGACATGGTTTTATTTCGTCCAGAAATAGGCAAACTGACTGAAGGATGTACGCAATTACAGACTACATATAGTAATAACGCCTCATCGCCTTGGCTGCCATGCCGCTCAGCGTACACTTAGGTTATTTGTAGTGTCTGTGATGCCGAGTTTCAAGTAATAAAAATTGTTTTAAAATATGTAAAAAAACTTGCTTGAGTTACAAATCAAAATATACATATACTGTCTGGTAACTTTATTAGGACCGTGGAAGTTTGAGTTCCATGTAACAAATACGCAAAAGTATGTAAATCGAAGAGTATGTGACCGTCACGGACTAATTTCGACACCATGGTCGAAGAGGAGGACTGGTGGAACGTCACGTGGTACGAAACCCATAGAAAGGAAACCACATGAGGTATTGGAGCCATCCTGTTGTGTATCGACTGTTAGAGGGTAAATTACATCGAGAAAGGCTCGTGACGTACTAATGGTCCCTTGATCCCACTTGAGGCGACAGTGAACGTCACAGCATATGTGAACGTTGCGGATTGATACATCTGGCAGTGTGTTGCATGTCATCGTCGTGGTGGCGTTATCATCCCGAAAGTAGCCCTTCCACATGGTACTTTCAGGATAACAGCGCAACCATCCACAACGCCAAATGTACGAAAAAGTGGTTTCAGGAAGAAGCGGAAAACTAAAACATCTATCATGGTCAGCCTAATCTTTGTCCTCAATCCTAATGAGGATCTGTAGGATGCGCTGGAAATGTATGTTGAGGAGTACAATCCTTTACCCACGTTGTTCCAAGAATCAGACATTTGTTTAATGATTGGTCCATGATTTGTTGATTTTATGCCACTGCAAATCTGACCAACTGCCATTTAACGCACTATTAGTTCAAGGGTTCTAATAAAGTGGCCAGGCAGTGCATATGAATTCAAAGGGTAGTTGCTTTAAAACATAAATCTTCTTAATGCTATCTAATTTTGAAACAAATCAGATGGCATCCAATACTATTCGCAGAAAACGAAAAACCTGTTACGTTTCATTGGATGCTGGAATATCCTGGGAGTGGAAAGTAGACCAAAGCGCCATAATTCCTTTTCTCAGACTTGTATCATCTATCCTGTTATAATCATTATGCAGCAAGTTTCTTGTGGTAGGGTTTAGGCGCATCAGCAACTTAGGCCACATTGCGCCTATATAATATGTCTGTAAACTGCGTGTGTTTTGTGGTTGATTTGCTGTTTTTGGACGAAAATCCGGAGTTTTCGGTAGAATAAAAAACATGCTACTTCGCCTGAGACCGACTAAATCAGCCATGTTGTGAAAAAGGCCCATAATAATTCGTCGCGTCATTGAACTCAGGGCTTTTCCACCCGGTGTGTGTGGACGTACTTATAGCAACTGCGCTACCCTCGAGGGCTATACGACAAGTATGCTGACCAGTAGACCTTAACATAGTAAGACCAAATTCATAAATTGCTTTAAGTAAAGTAAACATCAAAGGTTTGGTATACTTTAATTTCCGGTTGAAGAGAAGAGGAGATCCTTGTACAGTAGATACTGGCCACTCATTTTCATTTGTTAACATGTAAGGACCCCAGTATTGTTCCTGTTCTCACGCTATGCTCAAGTAAAACAAATCCTCCTTGCCCCCCAATCAAGCTAGTGTATTAAGTGCTAAAGCAGCTAAGGCTATGAGGCGTCACTGTATTTTGTCCGTGAACTTCGTCTCGATTTTTCAGTTTGCTGAACGAATAACCGTGTTTCCGGGAGGGACCTGAGGATTCGAGCTCGGATCTTTTAGATCAAGCTGCTCAACTCAAACATTGATTCGTTTTAGCCTTGCAAAACTTACTGAAAAATGGGTCACTGCCTAGTGAGGGAACAATAAATCCGGTTTATGCGATTTAAATCTATTTATATACATTGGGAAGGGACTTAAGTCTAGTTACAAATGGACTTAATCCATGAATTAAGACAAATCGGTTTATCCAACTTTCAGTGTGAATAAGCACTTTTAACAACCCATTTGTTTAAAGTTTGATTACCGTTCAGGCTGCTCTTTCCGGAAATGAGTATTCAGCTGCTTTCTCTCCTAAAGGAATATTTCAATGAGATGTCTAACTTCTTTCGGAAGCCGTCTCTCACCAAAGACAATAATGCAGTCCTGTTTCCTGAAGGAATACGAATTGAGACGTCGCAACTAACTACACCTGTTTATAGTGGTACTGTGATAATGGAACGCATCATTAAGAAATGTTTAGAGACTAAAGTCTCGTTTGAAAAGACATAAAATATATCGTAATTAAAATTCAAGACGTTCTGGGCCTTACTAGCAGCTAAGAAACGGATCCGTTCTTATTTTTTTCGTTTCGTTTCGTTTTCCGTTTATCTTATCACTTTTCTCGAGTACCCTTAGAAGTGTTTAATTAGATACAAACAGTTTCATTTCGAAGTGGGAGAACCTTTTGAAAGTGGCCTTTTCTTTTGTTAATTTCCTTACAACTGCGTTTGAAATTCCTTTGAATTAACAAAAGACACATCACAGAATGTTGCTTAAATTAATGGAATTTTAGCGTAACGGCTTTTGCCTAAGATGCCGAACAGTTAGAAGAACTAATTATGTTTTTTTTTTCTGGAAAAGACATAATTTTCCATGATTTATTTAAAACCACTGTACTTGATAATGCTCCACTAGTAAATTCCTATTTTGTTTCCACAAAGAAGGCACAGTATGAACAAATTGCTGTTAAAAAACAGGCTTCCAGTAGGAGTAAACTTATGTATTTCAGTCATGTTTCTTTCGTTCGTTCGCTTAAAGTTGTGATACAGAATCTCTTTTCGTTATCGACAATAAATATTGTAATTCTTTGAATACATTGGGTGCGGAAAAGGCCATAATGATATTTAGATGGTTACGCTGAATTCAGAATGGTCCTTGCCCAACCACCTTTTCTAAGATAAAACTGAACATACACATCTCTCGCAGTTTTCAGAATATTCCAAATGTTTAAAACTGGTATGTTGTTGTTGTTGTTCTTAACTGTAACTAACAAAAGGAAATTTAAGCATTGGAAATTTTCTTGAACTAGGAGAGTTGTTTATTCCGATTCTTTATTCTTAAAACATGATGCCGATTGTAGAGATCACCTGGGCAATTTTTAAAGAGTATATTTCCCTCTCATGTAGATGGGTTCATAGTTAAAGGAATTCTTAACAAGAAGAAGAAGAAAAGGTTGTTCAAGTAGTAAAAAGGATCGTTTTAAATTTCTGCTTAAAATCTGGTTGGGGTCTAGGTACTGGTAATGTTCCCGTTATGATTAGATTGAAACTCGGGCAGCTGCTGTTTCAAAGGAAGAGATTCGGATTTTGATAATCGCGGGATACCCATATCTAGAGAGGAAGGGAATACATGAAATCCTGCCTATGGTATGTTCTCGTGGGTAACACAGTTGGTAGAATCACTGGCCTTCCCCCCACACACCGGATGGAAAAGACCTTAATTTGAGTCCCGTCGATGACGCGAGGAATTATGGACCTTTTTCACAACATGGCTGAGTTTGCCGGTGTCTTGGTTTTTTCTCCCGGAAATTCGGGTTTTTCGTCCAGAAAACAAAAAATCGACCACAGAACAAGCAATTTACAAACAGTATATATGTAGCAATATGGCCTTAGTCGCTGATGCTTCTAGAATCTTCCTACAACAACTCTCTGATATAAATAAAACTCAACGTTCTTTTGATTATATCTTCTTTCGAATAAAACAGAATTCGATTCTTGAGTCACAAATTCTTCACGTTATGTACTGAGATAAGTTCTTGGCGTGTTTAAGGGTATTATGCCAAAATTTGTATAGCTTGCAATTGTACATCTTCTAGCGTCCTTCTGGAGATTTATTTATCATTGCTGTGTGGGTAATAATGTTCTGTTTCTGAAGTTACAGATATGTGGCACAAGAAGAAAAGACTCGATTTTCTCTTTCAGTAAGGATATACGTTACTTGGCTGATACATGCGACTACGTTGAGGCACAAGTTTCCTTTTAAAAGTCGAGTATTAATAAATGCTGAGGTTGCTAAGAAAGAAGAAAAATGACAAGTGTTGATTGACATGAAATATGACAGGAAAAGCTGAGTCATGCTTGCCGTTTAACTGTTCCTTGCAACAACATCCGTATCAGAGAATATTTAGCCACGTGAAAAAACAAGATCTCTGCCTAATGACGCAATATAAAAAATATCTTAAAAGAAGTGTAGGCAACAAAGGTTGTTTTTAAAAACTTACTCTTCAAAGAAGTTTTTAAAGTAAAGAAGTTTAGCAAGGAAGCAAAATTCAAACCATCAGCCCAGAAACAGTTTTAATAACACACTAAGTTAATATTAATGAACGTTATATTTATGTATCACTGCTGTTCCTGTGATGTGGAGGGAACCAACCGCTTCAGCGACTGTTAATTTTGCATAATTCAAAAAATGTGATTAAGAATTTATTACATATATCAAAATCTCAGTTGGAACATATCTCAAATACTTTTCTTCACCCCCATTTAGACATTTTTCTCAGATAACCTTGGACATGTTAGTAAAGAACACGGTGAACATTTTCATCAAGATATTGTTACCATAGAGCAACATTACCAAGGAAGGTGGAAGCCTAATATGGTGGAAGATTATTGCCGGACATTGATTAGATGTTCCTGATCATTATAAAAGAAAAAAGCGAAAACATTTACTATATATTACGCCATTTATTTTAATACTTCTAAAACATATCATTAGAATTGGCTTAAAGATGGTTGTCTGTATTGCAATGAACTGCCTATTCTTCAATTTACCATACACCCTCTTCTATAGCTTCACTTATTTTGTACCTGCTGGTTAATTGTCTGCATTTTCTCTCAGTAAAAATTGTTTCCTTTTTTAAACCCACTGAATTTAGCATATTTTTCTGCCAACCATTATTTATGTTTGTAATCGACTTGCCGTTGGCCTCTTACGAGCTCGATACAGATATGCAAATGAACCACCTGAAAGACACGTTTATTATCACGTGGAAGGGAGTGTAATTTGATGAATCTCTTTCTTGCATGCCACAGACCAGTACACAGTGATAGCCAAATAAGAGCTGTGAGGACATTCACGCCATTTTCCTGTCTCGGCTGTTGTTCTATGATACGGAAGTGGTCTGGTTATGCAATCACTATTTTTCATGTGTCAGAGGAGAGTGAGGCTCGTTTGATGGCGAAGCACGCAAAGAATCTCTCCAAGGACGTACCAAAGGAAAAAAAAAAAGTAATTTTTGGGTGTTTTATTTTCTGGATTTGATAATTTTACTCTGTTGGTTTTTGCGCTGCAAGTTTCTGTATTCCTGACCACTCATATGTAGGCATTCGTGCAAATTAACTGTTTTTCTGAAATGTAGTTAATTCTAAATCACAGAATTTAAATTTCATTTATGCAAAATAATGTATTAGTCTTAAACTACACATTAAGTCAGAGAAATATTTTTATCCTTGAACAATTAAATCATTGGTGAACATCTGTATTAAAAATGTGTGTATACTATTTATTTTTAAATTTTGGTACCATCGAGGCCAGCACAGTGGCTATGACTGCTGCCATTTCAAGCAGTGCAGAAATGGACCGAACTCGATTTCCATTTCAGACCGAAGTTGAGAAATATTCTCGTCGGAAGGGAAAAACTTTTATGGACAGCGAGGACTGCATATTTTTTATTCTCGAAAGTCGGGTTTTTCATCCTGTAAAACAGAAAAACCACAATGATACACTAATGCTTCTTGACCTTGGCGCATATTCTAAACAACCCAGCCCTCTATCTGATAGAGACCCCCTTTCATGATGACAGATTGATGGCGCGGTGTAACTTTACAGCTCGACCTCGCGTATTTTAAGAGACATCACACGGCCGACAAGGATACGTCATCTTAGCGAATAAATATGAAACTTAGACATTTCCTACCAGCCGGACAAGAATCTTAAATCTTGGAGCAGACAATATTCATGCGTGTGTTGATGCTTCACTACACATCGAGTGGTATGCGAAGACAGTTTTGCAAGAACACTTTCGAAAGGAGGTCATTCCTCGTTCGTTTTCTTTAAGAAAAGCTGCCACGTTCACCAAACTTTAACTCATGTTGATCTGGTTGTTGGTTTCTGAGGTCAAAGGTGCAGAGTGCATGCCTTGGGACGTTGTCTTTTTTAAAGCTGGCCATCATTCAAAATTTGACAAAATCATCCCTTAAAAGATGTAGACAGCAGCATTTCTTTTTGTACAATCTATGTACAATTTTGTACAATCTATGTACCCTTATGGAAATTATGTGGACGTGACATTCAAGAATTTAAATGATAGGTATTATAGCGTATATTCTATATAAGTTGCTCAGCTGTTGGAAGAGGCTAATGACATAGCTTAGTACATTAGTACTGGGTTTTGGGTTAACCGTGGTTCACCCACATGACTCATGTGGGTGAACTTCTAAATACCGCAATTGGTTGGTTGTTGTAGGGTTTTTAGGCGCATCAGCAACTTAGGCCATATTGTGCTGTATAATACTGTCTTTAAATGCGTGTGTTCAAGTTCTGTGGTCGATTTGCTGTTTTCTGGATAAAGAACCCGAATTTCTAGGAGAAAAAAAAAAATGCTGTCCTCGCCTGAGACCGACAAACTCGGCCACGCTGTGAAAAAGGCCCATAAAAATTCCTCACTTCATTGAGGGGATGCGAACTCTGGTCTTTTCCATCAGATGTGGGGAAGGGCGGTTATTATACCAAGTGTACCACCCACGAGGGTATACTGTATTTGATTTTATTAATTGTTAGAATTATTGTAAACTCCTCTGATCTAGTAGTCGTGTCAGAGTACAAACGGAACATAAGTTTCAGTATAATGGGGTTTCCATAAGACATTTTCTGTAGAAATATCATAACCATTAAGAAACTGAGAATGATAACTGAGATTTATGTCATACAGAATATTTCATTAATAAATTATCAGTTTAAATATGAATTAAGATTATTGTTTAAAATTATTGTTTGAAAATGGACAGATATAACGATATACAATAATTTTACGTGTATTTTAAAACGATATACGTTTGTATTTAATCAGGACTTGGCCGACAACTTCCTAGACTAGCAGAATCTTATAGTTATGTGCGATACATGACTGTCTCGAGGACATGAACTGCACGTCATGGTATCAGTAATATGCGGTCGCTACTGTGCCCGAATGGAGAAGATTTCTTATAACTTAAATCACTTAATGACCCAAAAATAGCACAGCTGATCCTGCAGAAATGGTTTACAATTTTTTTAATAATCTGGAATGTTATTTGTTCGTAGTTAAGGGTTGAGAACACAGCGGTCTTAGAATATGGTGAGGTATTAACGCTGTTTCAAGGCTCAGTATCTTTCTAATAAAATGTGATTTACACTATATAATCCTGCAGACGAAATAAGGAAAATTGCTTTAAAACTGGATTAAAGAGAAAAGATAATATATTTAATTAAAGTAAACTGAACACTGACATTTAAGCTGCTATTTTATGAACATTGAGGATTTAAAGATTTTGATTTCAAGAGATTTTCTCACCTCACTGTACTTTAAGTGCATTGTGAAATTATGAATTAAGTGATTATGAATGATGAGCACTTGGACACGATTTCATCGAGTTCTTTATAAGTGGAGATTTCGAAGGTTTAATTTAAAATTTATTTTATCTAATGAAAGATTAATTTAGTTCAGGAAGTAATAAATCGTTGGTATTTGAATGCGTCTAGGAAAGAATCAGAAATGGCCCTCAGTTTATCATAAACTATAAAGCGAGAATATGTTATGGAAAAAAACAAGGTTGTCTTCTGAATCTCGCTATAAGTTGTTTTTTCTTAAGTGAAACCTTCATCACTCAACACAATAGCAACGCCTTAATTTAACAAAATGGGGTTTCTTGGTGTACCAGATCCCGTTCCCATTATTTTCACGGATAAGCCAATCATCCGACGAATATGCAATGAAAAGTGGACTGAAATTTGGCTTAACCAGATATAATAAGTCATTACAAATAAATAAGTAGTCACATCTGTGGAAATCCAACTTCCGATCAAAGAAACACAAGAAGAATTCGTGCTGGCCATTTGCACTCTTGGCCATACCCATCTCACGCATCTCTTTTTACTGCTAGGAGAGGATCCCCCATAGTGCTTGCACGGTCGCTTCTTGCTTACTGTTAGACATGTTCGTAATGCCTCCATTTTCAACCTGCTAGGACTGAATCCTTTCCATCCCTATCCAACGTACAGGAGTCTCTACAGCCTAATCATATTATGGGGACAAAGCCAATCTAACAGTGCTTTTCATTTAATTGAAATTGATTAAATTGTATAAGTACTGCTAAGCCTATTTTAATAATACATGTTCATCTACATGTTACTCAATCCTACCTACATGTTGGTAGGATCGCCGCCCTCCCCACACCAGGTGGAAAAGACCCTGAGTTCGAGTCGCGTCGATGACGTGAGGAATTTTTATTGGCCTTTTTCACAACGTGGCTGAATTAGATGGTCTTAGGCGAGGGTAGCATGGATTTTCCTCCCAAAAACTCGTTTTCCGTCCAGCAAAATAGAAAATCGACCACAGAACACACGCAATTTACAGATAGTATATATGAAGCAATAAGGCTCTAGTCCTAAAACCTATGCAACAACTATTTTAAACAACCAAACAGCGCGAACGATCCATGAATTAATTTGAACTCCTCACTGACTGTCTTTATAAATATGTGAAGGACTCTTAGTCTCTAACAAGATCTGATATTAAATTAAATTTAGCGCTTCATGTTTTTTTTTTTTTTTAACTGAAACGCCTGAGCGTACCGAGAGGCAATTTAGCAGTTTTTCTGCAGATCCTCCTGAGACCATCGGAAATCTGCATCACATTACATTTTGTAAACATATGTAACTGTATTTCTCGTAGTCATTGGATTCGTGTATTTTTATGATGCAGTCAGTGTCCTCTGAAGACATTGAGTCATTCTTGAGCTAGAAATGCAACAGCGCTGGCTTTGTAGTTATTTTTTTCCACTGGCAGATGGTCTCAAAGCAAATTAATGTGCGACGTTACGGGCCACAGGTGTTCTGTTTGGGAAGTTATTGGCATCCAACAACATTCAATAAATCTCAGAAAACACTGCCTTTCCAACCATGAATTAAACCCTGAATTGAAGTTTTTTTTTTTTTCTTCCACCTGAATAAATTTTTTCCCTCTTGAAAGTCAAAATGTTTCCTTAGGTACAATGAACTTATTACATCTACGATTATCAAATTGTACTAAATTAACATTAGTAAGAAGTAGCGAGAAAGCTCTAGGATTGACTGGAAATATAAATTCGCCAGTAACAGGTGTTTTCCTGTTCGATTTGTACGTTGTGTGGCCTGAAAATTCCTAAAATGACACATTGGGGAATCCAACTTAGAAGCCAGACAGATTCCAAACAAGCTGGTATCTGAGTATACCTTGTGGAACAAAGGTCACCAGGGAGGTGTTCTGAAATTTTTCCCAATACCATTGCTGCAGAAGCCTCCTAACAGCATTGTGACCATGATTAGGGGAAACTCTATTAAGAAATCAATTTTCGAAGGAAAATTGATTTCTTTCTTCATCTCGATATTTAGAGATCTGGAATTTCTTCATTTTGATTTCTTTTTATCTCTCTTTTGAGTAATTTTATGGGATTCATTTGAATAAAAAATATTAACGCATGGAATCAAACTCCTAGACAATATACGTATATTATGACAAAGTGTTCAGACAGGTCTTACTAAAGTTTTATCGCTAGCATACCAATAAGGCTATGGTCACACTGTACGTGATTTCTGGCGATTTTCTCATCGCTTGATGTCTCGCGACATCGCGCAGAAAATTGGTAGCACTTTAAGCGATTGATCGATGACCATATTCACGGCTGAAGGTTATTTCCCGTCTAGTGTCGTCAGCTTTTATCCTACATCAGACGGTTCGCGATGGAATCAAAGGAATAAAATGTACTCCCCAGAGATTGGTTTATTACTTTTAAAATGAATACTGCATTATTCAACACTTAAATGATTCCTAATGATGTATTCCAAATTCCGTATACATCAAAATCTAATGAATAAGCTAACAATGCACACTAGAAGAATTTTTAAAAATGAGTGTTTGTAAAATTACGCTTTCATCCATTAACAGGTTTTGCGCTTGATTATAATAATAGGATCTCTAATTTATTAACAAATTCGAAGTTTACCTTGCTATTTCTTCGAATCTCTCTTAATAACTCTCTGTGAGGTCGTTGAACTCGTTAGCAGTATATCACTTCTCCTTGTAGTCCCCTGAATTGGAGAGAGAGATAGAGCAGACACACGCTATTTCAGCTGTCTCAGGAGTTTCCATTGAAGAGAAACGAGTCTGTTCTCTTATAGTGAATTAGACGGATCGCAGTGCGGTATGAAAGAATTTTCAAATGCTTGCCCAATATCTGGCATGTTCTTAACATGTTGTATATGGTTCTGCATAACAAATTTATGTTTGGGTTATTTTCCTTATTGTTATAAAGATATAACGTAGTATCTTATTATATTTTTATATATTCAGTTTATATAGATAATATTTTAAAGATTGCTGATTGCGAGATCGAGTTTGTTATTGACTGCGCTTAGCACTCTGCAGAGCATTTCTTGGTTATAAGGCTTTCCAGTCACGCTATTTAGAAAAGATGGCCGCTAAAGTAAGATGCATACAATTGAACAGGTAAAATGATGGATTTGAATTAAAAATTCAAATTATTGCTTAACGTCACCAGAGTTTGTGGGAAAATCTTTGTGGTAGTGAATTCTCTTTCGTGTACTTAATGAATCCCTGTTTCAGAAATGTACGAAGAAACTTGGGGCACATTGATCAATAAACGTAAAGACTAGTATGATGTGAAAGATACTTTGCCCCTGTTGAGATGCTGCATTGTAGTACACCGGAGTGTATCTGGAAAGATACTATGCCGGTGAAAACAAAAATCATCAGGCTCATTTGTATCTTTGACAAGTGTTCCTCATATCTGTAGTCGTTCCTTAAAAAGTGATTCCAAGGTTAATAACTTGGAAAACACATTATATTGATTCGTCAGACAGGTGGCTTCATCTCCCGTTAATTTATTTCGCGGAAATTTTATATTTATTTGAAGATCGTGTAATTCATTATTTATATAATAATACTGATGTTTCTTATAATAAATTAATAACACAGATTTAAAAAAAAATTAACAGATTTTTGCAGAATTATGAATATCAGCTACAATCTCCCTTCTGTCGAATTGTTTTGTAATTAGTCCAAAATAATAACACTAAGATTTCTTTTTCAGAACTCTCATTACATTAACGTGAAGTGGGAAGCGAAATGGGTGACCTTGTGACACCTGCTATTCTCCTCATTATAAAAACATGGTGTTAGCGAACGATAGGTACATTTCTGCCTGTCTGTACTGCGTATTGGCCGCGGTTCTGGGAAAGTCACACCAATCTAACAGTCTGCTGACAGATGCAGTTCACACTTGTAGTACAGTGGAAAAAGCCGGTTCGAATCCTGTCTGAAAGCGAGGAATTTTCTTTACCTCCATTTTTAATAACGTGGCAGTTTCTCGGACGAGAGCTTAAGCTTTTTTTTTTCCATGTTTGAGGGTTTCAGAGAGAAACTCGACTTTTTAACTTAGTAAACGGACCAAAGAACACACACTATTATAAATACAATATATTTCGGATACAATATACTAGACGAAATATAGTTCGCTATGCTTCCTTGAACACTTCATGAAATAAGCATATAACAAGAGGTTATAAAGTTGGTATAATCAACGCCCTCCCCACATCAGGTGGAAAAGACCAGAATTCGAATCCACTCAGTGATGCGAGGATTTTTATGGGAATTTTTCACAACTTAGCTGAGTTAGGCGGTCTCAGGCGAGGGTAGAATGGTTTTTCCTCCCGAAAACTGGAGTTCTTCATCCAGAAACCGTAAAATCGACAGAACACAATTTACAGATATCATATACAGCACCTAAAACCCAATAACTCCAGTTACAGAAGATTAGAGAGCCCTATTCTAGATAATATCATCATATTAATGGATGTCGTGTTACGCAATAGCTATAAGTATGGACATTGTCTGTTTCATAGTTAAAATTTCTATATTTATAGTCACCAGAGGGTCATAATTTTGCAAATACTTACAGAACACTGTAGATAAATTATCTGTCATGCGATATAATTAACAGGAAGCAAGAGTAAAAATTACACGAGAAGTAAAACTTAAAATAAAAAGCAGTGTAGGAAACAATTATTTGATAACACCTACAAAAAACAAGATAGAGTCTGCCAAATGAATGTTTCCCATGTTGAATAATGCGAAGATGAAGCGAAAAAATTCGAAAAAGCAAGCTTAAAATAAAAAGCGAATTACATCAGTTACGTGGTAGGCTCTGTGAACGTGTAAATTAAATTTACCGAGTTGTATATTTGTAACCGCTCCACTGGGGTTGCTGCAAATTACGTTATTAGCCTTTGTAACGTAATATTTGGAACAGACAAATTATTGACATCAGAACTAGTGAGAGAAGACCGCTAGGAGCGATATGTTAAAGTTATTCACACCATGCCACAGGATTTCCTGCTATTATGAATTACATTTAAAGTAGAACATAACTAGCCAAAGTGCATGTTAGCATTGCTTTGCAAAGTGGAGAAGGTTAGGATTGTAATTTCTGATAAGTTACTAATTCTGGGTGTGTCAGCGTGCTCGAACTCCATTCTACCTGTCTGTCCGTCCGCATGTAACAACTAAGTACCATTTTGGAGAGTTTGATGAAATTTTATATTTGTGTATCTTCAAAATTTCATTAGAATCAGACCAACTGAAATTTAGGCAATGTTTTATGAAGTAAAATTGTTTTGGATGTTTGATCATTATTCGACAAAGGAAAGTCAGATTGACGGTGAAGTGTGTGTGGGTGGGGTGTGTGTGTGGGTGGGTGGGTGGGTGGAAGTTGACCATCGAGAAATCCTCAAACTCCCTCCCTAGGTAGTTTGAAGATTTCTCGATGGTCCCCTTCCACCTCTGCAAAAATCTATATTACTTTCGGATATTCGAGCATCATTCGAAAGAAAAGTCGAATCGATACCAAACCTTCAGCATTTTTTGTTGTAATGTCATAACCCCTCCCTTCCTCCCCACACAAATCTATATACAGGATGTTTCGCGACGTATTGACCAAACTTGAGGAGCGTGTCCTAGAGGTGATTTGGGGCAAAAAATTTCTATTACCATGATTCGATTCAACGCAATTCATGTCATAACATAGCTTCTCTCGGTTTTTTACGCAAAACAAACTACAGATTTGCTGTTAAATATGGATTTTTAAATAAATTCTCAGAATTTCTACTTTTTGTCTTAACAAATTACATAATATTAGCCGAATAATTGATCATGAAGTTGAGTAATCCACGTTTCATAAAATATATTAAATGTAGCTTTTAAATATTTTTGTGTGGTGGAAAGCTAATTACAATGTTCTTTAGTAATATAACAAATAAATAAGACATAACATTTCAGAAGATATATACGCAAGCTTCTCTATGTATTATGAAATATGGAAAACAAACATTTACTTTGTACAGGTAGTGGTTGACTTTTTTTAATTTCAAGAGGAGGGAGAAAAGTTATGTAATCAGGTTATGTTGTTATGCTTATCGCAAAAATAAGCATAAGAATAATATGCAGTGCATAGAAAGGAAGTTCAAAATTAGATATAGCATTTCAAAGTGAAGATGACAGTGCCATACTCGCTGAGCTAATCAGGCACGCACTTAATAATTTCTAGACCAATTTTGATCAATAAAAGCGAATAAGTATGCTTATTCATTTTTAGTCAAGATTATGGACGTCTTTCTCATGACACTTGATCAAATATAGTTTGTGGCAATTCATAAATGAAGATTATTTGGCCCCTTTTATTGGGTGCAGTAGTCTAAGTTGGCAATCGGATTAGATCGTACGTTAACAGAATAGCATAGATCTAGAGAAAGAACAGACAAAAATTAAGAGATAACTGTCAAAAATATTTAAAGAGTGGTGTTGATACAGTGGTTGGTTTATATGCAAGAGATAAGAGTTTGATTTTGGTATTGTAATCCTAAAAAAATAAGAAAAACCTTGCCTCATCAATATTCTAAGAACTAAATAAATACAAAGAATGTTTGTTGGATAGTACCAACTGAACCCCGAAATTCTGACCAAGTAGATTTGGATGGTTTTCTCTTCTGCTCATGGAAGAGATATTGTAGGATTGTACCTCCTTACAATTTCACTTTTATAAACGGTTCCTTTCGAAAAATCATTACTACTTAATCAGTATTTGCTGCGTATATCTAAAAATGAAATTCAGAAATGTCTATCGCAGATTGCAAGTGCTTTTTGTTCTTAAGGAGAGAAAAACGCTTCCTTTTAGAGATATATTTATCAGTCTCGAGGGGAATTATAGTTTAGTAATAAAAATAACTCCACCACAGATATTTTTTATTCCATAGCTGTGTTTGGGCTGTTACATCGCGTGCCAGTGAAGCACACGGGTCACACCATATAAATGATGGAAAATTTTGTTCGTTCGAAATTTAGAAACACGAAAGAAGCTTAAATACCCCTTGCCATCTACTGTATACATCTAATCGATGTCAACGTATTGTTTTCTGAATTCTTCATGCAATTTTATTATTTATCTTTCTGTTCTTTCAGAATATCGCATGTTAAGTTCGTGGCATAGAAGTACACGAATGTAAATGCCGGTCCACAGCTTAAAATAGCGAAACACAACATCACATTAAGCCTAAACGCAAACATAATACTGTTTATGTACACTAACCCCAAAAGTATTCGGATACCAAGTTTCAAAAAACACGAATTTTAATTAACACATAAGGTGTAGGGCCTCCCTTTGACTCCATTGACAGCACTGATCTATCATAGAACAGCTCCGACAAGTTCCATGTTACCGGGAGCAGCTTAACTTTGTTTCATTTTAACCAGCTACACCGTTTTCCGAAGACGTCGCTCGGTTCTCTTTCACGATTTTCTTCATCGATCAGTCATTCGCATCCGTCAGTTTTATGACCTATCTAACCATTTCTGCACACGTACCCCGTCCTCGTTCGTCCACCTTTTCACTACATCCGCTACCATTAAGTTTTTATGGGTACAAACGTGTGTCCACCGCACGCAGTGAGAAATTCCATACAGCGTCCCTGCAATTAGCTTGTTTTGAAACTGTGAGCTCCTGTCTACGATTCGTTTTTCTTGTTTGCTGTCTCTCTGCAATTGTCTACATACTTTTAAATGCCCGTTTCTGCTTTGCATACCTCTAGATCGGTTGTTCTATTTGAGACATTCGAATACTTTTGGAAGGATAGTATATATATTTCAGTCCTTGGATTTATGTCTAACGTAAGGCTTAGAATAAAATTCGCTGCTTTCTAATCTCTCACACCATATACAATGGAGAACTTACCTCTTTGGAAATACAAATATACAAATAATAATACGAAGCTAATATTACCCTTTGCCTTCTGTGGCGATTTTCCTATCACTTGCGCAATTAACCCATTTATTATGACGTTTATTATAAAATACTGAGCCATAAACCCAACTGACTCGAGTAATTGCAGTCATTCAGTTTATTGGCATAGCATATTAAAATTGCAGTAATCTAATATACCAGCTAGTAGAATTGTGGGCACATATTAAAGCTATATCGAAGTTTTCAGCATTGGCATAATAATATCAGCCTGGCTGCATTCTTCGTGCACCAACTGACAACACGCTGGAACCACGCAGTTCACCATTACCAGATCTTTCCACCAATGATGTTTTTCAAGACACGACCAGAACCTGGTTTCAAGATACTAAGATCAGCGTTTGCTTTTATCAAAGGAACTTTAAAAGTTTATTTAAAAAGATGCAGAAGACTTCTCTTTAAATAAAATTATTTATTCCAAAAGATACTTTTTATAACAGACGACTCAACATCACTTTTAAGAATTACAAAATCAGAATTACTCAACTGTGGTCTAATTGATGATCGTAAATTATAATTATTTATTTAATTAATGGATATTAGTAAGCCATGAGTCCATTTGTTTGCAATAGAACATAGCTCTCTTTAAAATACTATAAATACGTATTTGCATTTCACTTTAGGCTTTTTTGCAAGTTTTTCAACTTTAATAATGGATCGAAAGAGAATCACCATCTTCGATGATATCAGCAAGAAAAGTATGATAACACAGTCAGTTTCTGACCTTGCATCTGCATAATTCTGCTGGTGGAAGGACAACACGTTTTTGATTCCTTCCCCGAACTTTTATAAAGGGGAAGCACGCGCTGTTTTCCGGTTTGGAGTCGAATATTAAAGGTGAAATGGGTGCATACCGCTCGAGAATAGGAGTCGTAAACATTCCCTACCTCACGTAGCCTTTGAATGCACGTGACAGCATGCGGTGTTCGGTGAGGAGGGGTGGGTGGGAAAGGCCTACAAACAGCGGAGGTTAAACGAAGTAAGATGTTATTGTCCGGTTCTTTTCCCCCCTCCCCTTTCGCTCGGCTTACGACCGAAACGTGGTTGTTCTGAACCCTCTAAAGACGTGGGTTTTGCAAGACAGAGTGACTTTCGAGTTTTATAGTAGTCAGAAAGAGATAAACAGCTGTGCGAGCGGTTACCAGTACTATTTCCAAGAAACCTCCAGGGATGTTACTTCTGAGTATGGCGATTCACATTGGCAGCCAATATTATTATAGGCGTCAAACAAGTTATCAGCATATGAAACGAAAAGCAACAGCTGCTACATCTCCTCAGATAACATCTTCGTAATAACAGAGTCCGTTTTGACGTTTAAGTTTTATAGAGTTCCAGAAATATACATTGGTAAAACTGGGTCTCTCTCTCTCTCTCGATATTTTAGATGCAGAGTACATAGAATTCAATGTCTTTCCACATTTTTTGCACTTCTCGTCGATCTAATGTTTCAAGGGCTTGTTCTTTCTCTTTTTTTAACAAAGTTTATTGATAAATTATGCCGCGTTTAGCAGATTTAATCCGTGCCATAGAAGCTTGAGGGGATTATCGTTTTGTATTCCGTTTCCTTTTTGTTTGTTGGATTCAACCATGTTGCCGGAGCACAAGTAAATGCGCCACAAGTGAATACTTTTCCAGCCATCGCTGAAAATTTAATTGGTGTGTGAGAGGGAGGAAGGGATCATTAAATTAACAAACACAGAAGAAAGCGCTGACAGTAAAGAATGTTGATCACTGAACTGACTACTTCCAAGTTTTCGTGAATGGATTAAAGGATCTTCATTTGAAAAATAAAAAGGTTCAAAGAGACGTCAGAAGAAGACATTTAAATAGCATCGCTTTCCTCGCTGTGTTATATCTTACATGTGACAGATGAAAGCCGATCTTCGAGTGAAATCATTACTTTTGGACGATCAATTAATCTTGCCGAGGAACAAAACAACGAACTCGATCCGTCATCATTTCCTCGTGAGTAAATTTTGGACAGCTTCAATGCAAACCT
Source organism: Mastigoproctus giganteus (assembly GCF_048544385.1). NCBI lineage: Eukaryota > Metazoa > Arthropoda > Arachnida > Uropygi > Thelyphonidae > Mastigoproctus > Mastigoproctus giganteus. The sequence goes on from NC_143575.1 coordinate 99,192,882, forward strand.
TGCTCCCAGACAATGATGGATTATTCGTGTAGCCATTATTAAGATGGTTATTATTTAACATTGCAAAGAAAATCAACTGAAGGAGGAAGCTCTGTTCGGTGTGATCCCTCCAACTGATCGTGGATTACTAACAGATGGAAATGGGAGCGGAAGAAAGGAAAACAAAGGCATAGAATCGTTTTTTCAAGACTTGAAGAACGCAAAGAAACAAACAATGAGTTAATATAAAAATAGGAAAATTTCGCATTTCTCTTAAAAAAGAGTAATGGTATTTTGCTGAGTATACATGGTTCATTCGCGTTAGTTCTGTTCTGGGTTGGATTGCTAACTGCGCGATTGTCGATTATTTATAAACGTTAGACTACTTCAAAACATTTTTTTTTAAAATCACAACAGAATGTTTGAGAATTTATACTGCTTTGTTTGGTATATTGTTACCATGGTATATTAATTTTGCTCTATTGACTGTTTTTATCAAACTGATAAACAGTTCGTTTTGAGGAGTAAACAGTATCAAAATACTACTGTTTATGAAAATGCACGTTCATTAGAAAGTGTACTGTTGTTCAAAAATTAAGTTACAACGATAAAAATCCGAGTGATCAAGAAAAATATGCACTTTATAGTATTAAATATATCACATATTTTATGGTAACAAGTTATTTACATGACTCGGTCATATTTCGTGTGCAAATAAATATGCCCTAGGGAGTCAGTCCTGCATAATGTGGTCCTTTATTAGGTAATACGATCATTCTTGATCCAAAAGGCGGCCACAACGAGCTATCCCGTGCTGTTCACTAGGCTGGATCTCCCCAACCTTCTTATTTGTGCATTATGTTGTCTATGTGCCAAAAAACTGCTATACAACCAACCAGCCCACTCCTCTGTAAGAACATATAGAATAAACGACATTGAGAGGAGATTGAATCTTTCCCCAAATTCTACTCCATAAAGCACCATAGACATACTCAGTCATATTCATGTATGTTGGGTTATCTGACTGAACTTTTCACCCGAAGAAAGTCTTCACTTTGTGGAAATTTATCGTGCAGTTTAGTTTCGTGTGGAAGCGCATTATCTGCTGTGAAAATTAATTCGGAATCTATGGCCCCTTTGGAAAGCTTCATATTTCTTTTCCTATTATTTCTGAGAATAGGACAGAGATCGTCCTGTGCTTCTGAGCAGTCAAGAAGCCTAACTCAAATATGTGGAAATCGGTGTCACATTTCATGATGGTACCTGTACCTTTCTGCTGTTAATATTGGCGATGCGGTGAAAGGAAGCTAGGCTTTTGCGATGCACCAGGTATTTCCCTCCTCCCTACACAGCGTGGCTGAGTTATTCGGTCTCACGTGAGGGCGGTATGGCTTTTTCTCCTGGAAATTCGTATTTTTCGCCCAGCAAGCAGCGAACTGACCAAAGAAAACGAGAAACTACAGACACAAGATACCGGCGCCTCATAGTTGCTTTGGTACTTTAACATATCCACCTGATGCATCTTTCTTTCATGAGTGAAAATTCTCCACAGTACATTCATTACCGTCCTTGTTAACGTGAAGCACATCAACCCTCAGATTGTCCACACTACCAGACTAAACAGGAGTGCAGCCTTTGTAATTTTATCGATTCATGTGGACCATTAGTACTACACCACATCATAGAAATAACTCCAATGATTGAATTATTTAGTTGTTTGAAACGAATTTACCTATACGTTAGTTTTTAATTCTTATACCTTTTATCAGCCAGTAGCATGAACAGGTGTAATGTGTTTGTATCAACTTTTGCACCTTTAAGCACAACGATATAATTAGACATATTCACCTGCATTCTCGATACCCAAATAAACACAAAAAACTCCATTTTACTTATTTAAATCTTTTCTCATCGGCTTTCTGTTACTTGGCACTCAATTCTCTTCTTGTAGTCCTTTTTATTTCTCCTTCTTTCCCTCCTTACAGTTTTCTTTTTTCTCTTAATTATAGTTTACCTTTTTTCATCAAATTTCAACATCGCATCATGTGTCAATACATCTACGTTTTAATAATTTCCTTTTACACCGAAAACAAGAGATGCAACTCAGGATTTTGACCGATTGCATTACCTGAAGAGAGATTCTCAATTGGCAAATATCACACAGCTGATATTCTTACTTAGTCGCACTTAAGAGTGACAAACTCAATATCTGTTACTTAGATAAACGCAAACTTTAGTAAGTAACTCACTATAGTTAGCAACGTATCTGTTCACAACAGGTTTCGTATTCGTCTGTTAATCGAAATGGTCAGCTGGGTTATTAATAATAGAAATATAATCTCCTACATGTGTACGTGTGGTGTTCCCATTTGACTGACAGCTTTGAGTGTTAAGGGCAATATTTCAGGCATGCACATCGAATTATTAGCAGCGAGTACACATTAATAAGGCAATATATATGTAAATACATCGCAGCTAAACCCAACTAATGCGTGATTCCTACAATGTAAACTGCAGAAGATGGTAATAAAATGAATGTTTGCAGATTCTCCAGAGGGTATGTTTTCGATGTTAACAAAATTATATTGTGGTATGTTAAAAGCTGAACAGCAGTAGAAGCCTAAATAGGATGAACAGTTACGCGGGAGGTGGTGTTTCCCTTCCAGTTGCTTGCAGATAGTTTGAATATTCTGTATCGCTTGTTTCCTGTCGAAATTAAAGTATCCATTATGTATCAGGCGATGACTGCTACCTAGATTGACGTCCCCAATGTTAAAGATAGTCAGGGTGCCTCCTGAAATATTAAAAACGGTATTAAAAATGTATGTTGGCTCGAAATGTGATGTCCCAAAAATACTTTTGAACGCTACTTGAATTCTTCAGGAACGTGTTAAATACAGAGAATATTCCGACATCTTTAGTAATATCAGTTGTTAAAAATGAATAAAATATCTAATTTTAATTCTAACTCTGTAAATAATATTATAATTAGAACTTTTTGGTTGTGTTTTTAAAACTTTCGTCGAAGAAAATAAGGATATTTCAGTAAACCTTGACGAGACTGGCTAACTTGGCCCATAGGTATAAATTATATTTATACCTTAGAAAATTTATATTATGTTTATTTATTTGATATTTTGAACAAAATTAAACAGTTTAATGTAGCTTAGGAAGGACGTTGCGTGATTGTTCATTAGAAATTAGGATGCAAGGAAAAACACTTATCACGTGCAGATTTTTGCACAAGTTTAGAACTTGCGCAAAATAATAATAATAAACCTGCTAGAAAGTACCAATACACACTAAATTTGTAAAGCTGTGATTTTTTTATCAGACTCTTACCGGTCTGAAGATAGGATTGGACAAGAATCTTAAATCGTCATCAATTCACAAATGCAGTGTGTATTGGTATTTATCAGTATAGCACTTTTAGATTTGCCCCTAAAAGTGCGATACACTCTCTGAACTTGAAAAAATCTCCAAGTGGTAAAAGAGTTTTCCTTGGATATTAATTTCGAAACCAGATTTTTCAAAATATTGTGAACTCTCTTGTTGCATCTGCGCAATTTAGTTTTATATAAATTTTACTCTAATTGAAAATTTAATTATCTGGACTTGTACAAATGCAAACTTTTGTTAAAATTTATTTTTCCAGAAGTTAATTTATTTTTGCATTAAAATTTACAAATAATTATCACTTAACTGTAAAATCATCCAAAACTATAATTGTATTTATTATTTAAGTCATTTATATAATTAAAAACGAATTAATTATACATTTAATTAGTATTATTGCAAAGGATAATTAATTTAATTATACTTTTGCTTTTTAAAAGCACTTTTCTTTTCTTTTTCATTTATTGAGTAAAACGGCCCCTAGCTAAAAACTCTTGGAAATCCACTGTACATATTATATACATGGTACATACAATCATTGACAATATCTCATATACATAAATACATTGTACAACATTAAACAATTCAATTAGTACGACGTGTCGAACTAACCATACTTTGCAATGTTCGTCCCAAACTCAGCTACAGCACACGAGCTGGACAAGCAGGATAAATAGAATACAGAAGTTATTCCAAGAGCGGCACAGCAGGTCAACATGTTCTTCTGATTTCACTGTAGCACAAGAAGTTGTAGATTACTGGTGACGAACTAAGTATACTCTGCAATGTTCATCCCTAAATTAGCCATAGCACAATGAGCTGGACAAGCAAGATAAATAAAATACCAAAGTCAATCTAATAGCTGGGCAACACAAGGACCACAGCAACAGTTACAGCAGCATGAACTTTGTTTGTAATCAAGACGAGTCCAATTATAGTAAAGTTACAACACCACCAACTGTAAATTTATCTCAAAATGAGTTCAAAGCAGCACAATAAGCTGCATAAATGCAATCGAGGAAATTAGTCTACAGCAGCAACGCAGCAGAAGGAATTGCACGGAATCAACATTAACAAAGTCAACATCAAAGTGGGGATTCAAATACATTCAATTAAAAGCAGCCATTCAATATAATCAATCAGTACTAGTAGTTACAGCAGAAACTGCTGAAAAGACATTGTCCACATATGAGCATCACACCCCAGAGACTGATCATCGCATTGTTATAACGCATTGCAGAAGCTCACAGTAATCTCCAAAAAAATAAACAGTTCAAAGAACTCAATCCTCCAGCTGTTAGAGTGCTCAACAGAAGCTACCCATATTAACTAGGAAAACCAAGCTGGAAGAAGGTGTTATTGCAGGATAAAACAAATATATAAGCAAATATCGCACAAATTATTGAATATATCTCACCTTTTCCAATATTCCTAGTAATATACTCATACAATTTGGAATGAAGCAGCCTTCTTAAGATTGGATTGATAAATTTAGTTAAGACATTCATGATGTCATGGCAACAAATCACAGTTTAATTGTATAAACAGAATGATCTTTAAAAAAATAGTCTGTCTCATCGATAAATAAGGCTTCCTCCTCCTCCTTGATAGGTTGTTTAAGAAGATTGCACTTCTCAAGTGAAACAGCGTACGCCAGAAAGCCAAACTACTTTGCCGTTGCTGTTTGAAACTTATTAACACGGACCTTGATCGTGAAATAGGAGAACAAACATGGAAAAGAGGGAAATAATTAACAGCAGTACGGTATGGCGGGGATATTCATTAGCCACGTAGCGCTGCAAGGATGATGCTCGAATTACTACACGGGAAAAAAGTGCCCCCGACACGCTTCGAGGCACTTTGTTATTACGAACCGTTTCCAGACGTTGTGAGATTAGTTGAATAATTTCTTAACATTCATAAAGAATATCCGTTCGAAGTTAAACCAGCTTAAAAGTCTTTACAACTTCGAATCTGATATTTAGGAAAAAATCTCAGTATACACAAGTGATATTCCACGTACACTAAGAAGCATATTGATTTTTGTTTGGAAGATAAGTAGAATGTACTAAGTAGCGTGCTGATAAATAAAATAACAACGTGTCTAGCTTTTCAACTAGCTTTTCAAGGACATAACGTAACTGAGGCAGTGAGATGAGATTTGAACTCGTTACTCGCTACCTTACGACATATTACTGTTTCTCATATAATCTTTTAACGCATGTAGAAAGTTCTTTAAAGCGTATGAAACATTTTATAATGATCGACTTTTATTACAATCAGTTTGTTGTCTGATATAGTTTCCTAACTTCCCCATGGCGTAATATGAATCTGATATTGTAGTAAAAAATCTCTTGACAAGGTTGTGGATTTAAATTTAAAAATCCGTTTGAAAGGTCCCAGTTCAGATCACTTCTATAACAGAAGTAACTTATTGAGGCTCCATTTGTTTTATTCGTCAAATAGACAAACTGTCTGTTGTTGTAGGGTTTTTGGAGTATCGGTGACTAAGACCTTATTGTATATTGTCTGTCAAATTGCGTGTGTTCTGAGGTCGATTTTCTGTTTAGTGGCAGTAAAACCCGAGGTTCCGGGAGAAAAATCCATGCTACCCTCTCCTGAGACCGACTAACTCGGCCACGTTGTGAAAAAGGCCCATAAAAATTCCTCAGGTCATCAAAGGGACTTGAACTCAGATCTTTCCACCCGGTGTTAGGAGGGCAGCAATTCTACTAACTGTGCTACCTACGAGGGCAAACAAACTGGACTTTGAACATATGAAACACTGGCTCTCATGTATAATTATATCTGTATTATTGTTTTCCTGGCATTAATTCAAAACAACCACCAACTCGAGTGAAACTAGGTTTATCTTGTTTACAACTATCAGAAGATTTTGATGATTTTGAAATAACGAAATACTTTCTTTCTTCAATACATAAGTTCAAACATTCAACGCAACGTTAACCTTTATCTTATAATTAACAGGCTGCGTGCATTTTTAAAGATTGTGTTTCGTCATGCGAAAAAAAATCTGAGATAATAAGAAATGAATATGCATACGTTATTGTTTAAGCATTAACAGACACGTTGAGATGGATGGATCTACATTCTTATGCAACGATTTTTTCTGTAAATTTAGTTGAAAGTTATGCTTTATTACACTTTTTAAGCCATCGCATGTAGCTTTTTCTTTTGAATTAAAATTTCTCGCTCAATGTTTGGTTACATGCATGCCTGCTTTTTGCTAATTACTTATGTATGAAGTAATACCATTATGTTCATCAATGATAAATTAACTCTCGTCAGAGAGAAGAATTGTAGATGGCTCTCCACGAGCCTGAGTTTAAAAAAGTGACAGTAAAGCCGTAGGAATGATTGGAATTGTTTGTAATTATAGATAAACTAATTCGCTTTAAAATTATATGCAATTTTCTTGTCCCTGAAAACGCCCATGTTAAAAATATCCATTTATGTTAATGTCCTAATTGTAGTTGTCAAGCCAACCCAACCTACAGCATTTAATAAAAAAAAAATGGCAGTTGAGAATTCTTTTACGCCGCTGTATGAATTATTGTTCTGTTTTTGGTTAGGAAGAATTCTTGATGTAGTAGAAGTTTTCAAGTTTGGATCACAGTTGCATTTTTGTAATGCGTGTTTGATTTGACCGTGGTTTCAGCATACGTGATTGCTAAGTACAGTAATGCTATGTATTCTCCATCTTGTAAACTCTTCTGACCATATGTTGTCTTCTCTGAGCATAAACAGAAAATGTATTTTATTTATTTATCCTATTTTAATTATAATTTGTCTCCTTGTGCGTGTCGTCTCAAAAGGCGTAAACGATGCCACCGGCATTAAATTTCCTTAACCTTTTTAAAGCGTTATATCTCCAATCACGTTATCATACAGATGGCTAGTTTCAGCCGCAGCAATTTAGCTCAAGTCTTCCTAGGTAAGAATATCTTTCTGTTTTTCTAAGTAATCTTGCAACCTTCCGCTTCATCCTTTTCAATAGATCTATGGCTTTCCTAAAATGAGGTTTCCAAACGTATACAGTATTCCAGATGTGGCCTAACCATTGCCTTGTATAGCGGGATAATGGCCTCCTTATCCCTGCTAGCAATATTCTTGTGCACCGTAGATAAAAAGCCATGAGCTGCTTTGGCAGGTTGTCTGCACTGCTTAGAGAATTTCATCGGTCTGTACAATTACTCCTAAGTCTTTTTCTTTCTACCTGAATGTGGTACCATCCAGTTGGTATGTTATTCTGGGATTACTACTACCCAAACACATTGCTTGTGATTTATCAATGCTAAACGTCAGTTAGATTTTTCAGCCCATCTGCCTTGTATCTTCCTGAAGTAGCAGATCCTGATTACTATCATTAACCACCCTACCACCTTTGTATCAGCTGAAAACTTATACATCACACTTATAATACCCACGTCAATATCATTAATAAATATTAAAAAACAGTAAGAGGGTCCCAATACCGAACCCTTTGGTAGCCCATGAAGAGTCCTGTCACATAACATTCCTTTATCCATACCAGTAACTTATCCCCAATACCACATTGTTCCAATTTATGCAACAATCGTTCGTGTTGAATGTCATGGAAAAATTCTGCATTTACATCAAGAGAGATCGCACATACCATCCTTGATATTACTTGTAAATAGTTCTGTGTACGTAATGAAAAAATGAGTGTTGTAGCTATCTTTATTTTTCCCCTTGTCTTTGCTGGTCTGTCTTCTTAGTGGGAAATGACGTCCCCTGCAAATCGTATAATATTAACTGCTCCAACTTTTTGCACATCGGATATCAGAAAGTGGATAAGAGATGACGAAGACGGGCAAAGACAGGCATTATTTCTTCTCGCTCTCCGACATACCGTCACAGCCGCACGCGCTAGCGTTAGCAAGCCATTCCTTGGGTCACTGCAGAACAGATAAGAGATCTAACGAACGGCTGGTACGAAGGTAATTCATGTGACTCTTCAAAGCTATCTTTGCAGTGTGGAAAACCTTTGTTTTGCGCTTGCGTAGAATTTGCCGAAGACTCCAACTGGGCCAATCTCCTTTGTGCGTACATCGTTGTTGTTGAGGTCTAAGAAGCTGTAGGTTGTTAAAAACGCTTTCAAATATTCGACATAATTGTGATCATCAAGTTTATTTGTTTTTTCTGCTGTTGCTGAAGAAATCTTTATTTTAATAGCAGCCACTGTAAACACGGAAAATATAAATCTCGACAGGGCTCTAAAAAGAGTTGTAAACACGAATTGATGGTAATGTGGATGCACCGGATAACCGCCTCAAAAGAATAAGGATTTCTAAAAGAAGATGAAAGTGACAGTTTAAAACTTTCTTTTAACCAGCAACTGTACCAGTTTATTACCCCTACAACATATTCACACGTAAAAGTGTTCTGAACCTTCTCTTTCGCAATCTGAGTGATGTATTAGAATTAGGCAATCGCGTGCCGCGTTCTATTCTGGTTACACCGGTGCATGGTTGCAGCATGCAAGGAAGCACTCTTGTGGCAAACAGTTAACTGCTCCCATGTGATATGGAGCAATCCCGAGGTGACATTTAGATTGCGTTGAATTATTTACAAGTTTCTGTTCGTAATGGAAATAGCCACACTTAGAAGCGGGTCAAATGTGACCTTGATGGTCTTGTCGTTAGAAAAGGGATTTAAAGTTATATGCACATTGTTGAACTTGGACCTTCTTCGCGCTGGCGGATTTATAAATCCCAGGGAAGGGAATTTTGGAATCCTCTTAGGGGAGCAACAAGAAATGCTTTATTTCTCTACTGTCCACGCTAATTGTTCCCTTGAAAAAGAAAATGTGCCCGACACATCCCTGGACTGAACATAGTTCACACTACCTGGGCTACTGTAACTTTGTATCGATCGACAAGTTAACGACTGTACTTAACTCACTTTTTATAATGATTGTTTTGTCTTTTTTTTCTCCGTGTGCACTGGTCAAATAAAGTTGAAGAAATCACATCCACTGAAATATTTATAATTTTCTGTCGATTCAAATTTTAAAAAAATTCTCGTGGGAGAGCGAAAAATGCTTATTTTCCTTCTGTGCCTGCGTTAATAGGTCCTGGATAAAAAAAATCGACAAATTCATGGATCCTACAGAAAAGAAAAGCACACGAAAAACGTGCATAACAGTTTGCACTAATTTGCACTATGAATGGTGCCCATGAGAATTTTGGATAAAAGCATTACTCGTTCAGACCAACGCGCTCGTTCATTCTTCCGAATAAATTGGAAAATAATCAGTTAGTAATGCTTGAAATTGTTAAAAGAGATTCAACGAACGTGATTCGCTTGAATCCTAGATTTTGGGAAACCAGTAGACTAACAGATTATCGTATAGCACAGTAAATCTCCTGGTCCTGTTTAGAATCAGGTAGTGATAGTGTGGGTGCTGCTGTGTGTGGCTGTTTTTGATGCCTGATTGGGTATCATGGAGAACGTCGTGTCTGATGGTGTGTTTCCTGTCAAGGCCGTTGTCAGAAAATTTTATGAGACCACAATTGATTTGCTATACTCCTTTTAGCATTTGGTTGAGGGACAAAGCAATCTGAAAGGTGCAGGTGAGACTGGAGAGAGCAGATTGTAAGGTTGCTGATGAAGCGTAATCCTCCAGGCCCCAAAACGAGAGAATTGTGATGAGTCGGATGAACGTCTTTATTGTAATGAGGAGGCTCCCTTTCGTCTGCAAGTGAGGATCCTTAGAGCAGAGTCATCGCTGTAGTACGGAGCTAGGCGATCTTGTTTCCAGAATTCTGCTGCAAAAATCTGATGGTTGTTGGTGCTGCTAATGCCCAGATCTCTGCGGCCTAAAGTTGTGTAAATATGTTACATTAAAAACCAGAAACCAGTTACTACCATTTCTTCCTAGTGGAAACAAAACTCTTATTGCATTCGACAAAACTAGTTTTTACTAGGAAGAACCAGAAATCACTGCGCCTTCTGGTAAAAACCCGAATCCAAAGTGGAACTCCTAGTATTTACTGGAATACTAGGAGTTACACTTCGCTGCAATTTTTAGTAAAAACTAGTTCCTTCGAAATTTCAGTTAGCGGAAACCACATGAACACTAAAATGTAATAGAGGGAACGATTAAACTTTAGAACAAGACTTACCCATGAATCATTGCGACTACAAATGATGGCCAGAACGATGGTAAATGTTGGCCAACATTTGCTGTCCCAAAGATCCATGTAGAAGAGTCTTGTTCTAAAGTATAACCATCCCCTATATTTCATTTTACAGTGTTCTTGTGGTTTCCGCTAACCAGAGGAAATTTCTAAAAATGTCAATATATACTAGGAGTTACTCTTTGGATTAGGGTTTTAACCAGCAGGCGCAGTGGTTTTAGTTCTTACTGATAAAAACTAATTTTTTTGGAATGCGTTAGGAGCTTCTTCTTTTTACTAGTAAGAACTGGTAGTAATGGATTTCGGATTTTTACTGTGACATAGTCAGTAGAATTTATGTAATCACTGTTATGGCCTTCGGCGTGCTCTCATGGATAGTAGAGTTGTATAATCAATGTCCGCCCCACACCTAGTGGTAAAGACCCGAGTTCGAATCCCATCAATTCGTGACAATTTTTTATGGGTATTTTTCACAACGTGGCTGAGTTAATCGACCTCAGGCGAGGGTAGTATGGTTTTTTCTCCCGTAAATTCGGTTTTTTGTCCAGAAAACAACAAATCGACCGCAGAACACACGCAATTTACAGATATATTACAGTATATATGGCCTAAATAGTAAATAAAAAAAAACCCGAAATGTAACTCAGCCGTTATTTTTCTCACCACCTAAGGCAAGTAGCACGATTGAGAAATTTGTCAACGTGGTTGAATCTCAGTTTGGTATCAAAGACAATCCCTAAATCATAGTGACTGAATACGGCTGGAATTGTGGCTTACGCAAGCAGTAAAATATGCATTCTGACTTTTCTGGGTTGATGTTGAGTTCAACAGTGCGATTGTGGAAATTGTGATATTCCCAGCTAATTCGTACTCACCATGTTTTCTTCGATACAACGAAGCAGTTTGTCTGAAAAAAGATAGGAACTTTTCATTTTGGTATTTTCAATGATGTCGGTTTTGATGAATGTAAGAATTTTAGTCATCGGCAAATGTTAGTAGATCCGATCTTTGAGTTAAAAATAAGAAGATTATAGCAGTTATTTATAGCAGGTGACCATAATTTAACTGAGCACGCCTCGAAAACTGTGGGCCACTGATGTTTTGCTGCTCGATCGTTATCTCTAGTAGCTGCAGTAGCTGCAATATGTCTCCGACGAGGAATGGTGAGGAATTTCCCCAGGATCTCTTTGATAATGCTATCCCTTTGATATCACTGTGCGAAAATTTTTTCTGATTGCAGACTGCATAATGTACTAGTAATCCAGCTTCATGGTTCCTATGCGAGCAATGTAGTTAGGAACCATGAATCCCCCTTCATGATTCCTAACTGCACAATTTGCCATTTGTAAACATTCGTTTAATCTTACAGTAATGAAATCAAATACTTTAATACTCTTTTGAGGAAGATTAACAACAAGTTTGCCGCAGAACGCAGTTTGTGTCGAGATAACCTGAATTCTCTTGATCAGTCTTTACACAGCGATCAGTATGACCTACGAATGCTTTCGTCGTTCAGTCATTTTTAGACCCCCACCCAACCAGGTCTCGATTTGCCGAGAAGCAATTGCTCCATTGCCTCCCGGAATCCCCTGACCAACGCAATTACTTAGAGTAAGGTTTTTAGTTTTCAATATTTATATGCGCCAGAGCACTAGCCTATTTAAATCAGGCATTGCATCCACGATTCCTTCATCTGTTTATCGCTGCATGAACCTTCTTATATGTTAATAGACGCGCTCGAGAGCATACAGATTCGTACCTGCTCTTTTTATCATTGGCATCCAGAGCGCGTGAGATTAGGCAAAATCAAGCGACTGCCAAAATTTGGGAGTAGTTGATTAAAAATTAAAACCTATATAATAAGCAAAATTATTTCAGCCACAGAAGTCAATTTCGATAGCATCAAAGGTAATCATAATTCTGGACTCAGCCCTACCGCACCCTATTTTCATTAATTACCGCTTATCTGTTTCTGTGTGCTTTCTATTCGTGTGTTTCTTTCTCTTTTTTGTGTTCATAATCAGCTGGAAGTTGCCAGTGGCAACGGACCACACCGACTATTCCACAGATTACTTAGCTTTGTCTTACGCGTACAGAATTACAAGCAGCACCGTTTTCTTTTTACACATACAGTGCCAAAGTAGCCTGATTTATGGCTTCACGCTCTAAGATTAGAGCAGCAATTCTTTTGTTTCTTTAGACTCCAACAGTCCTAAGTCCAACTCCACCGTCCCTGTGCGCGGCTGACCAGCTGTCACGTGCTTGAGTGAAATGGCGTCAGCGAGACAGCCGAACCTTCGCTGACCCAGCAGTCCCAGAATAATTTCTTTAAGCTTCGGAGCAGAGGGCAAGAACCTGGGGGAGGGAAAGAGCAGAAATCAAAGGAGTGAACGGAGAGCGGGATTGCGGAGAAACGGCGAATTCAATCAGAGAGGCGAAAAGCAGGAAAAAAATAAAGGGGACAAAATGCTGTTGCGAAACATTTCCACTGGCGTTGCTATTCATGTTTTTATTAACAATCTCTGAGAATTCTGCACTGTTATCGTTTTACCGGAGTCTGTTCACACGCACAATAATTTGAAATACCGAAGGAGAGCCACGCACGCCATCGACACCTATATGACCAGTTTGAGTTCATCGAAAGGGCATGTGGTCATTCGAAATGAGAACAAATGCTTGTTTTATCATTTTGATGTTTTGTTTTACCCACACACGCCCCTTGGTTATGTTTACCATATTTTTGTAGAGTTTTCTGTGTAGCTTGGAATCTTGTATATCAACAATTGGTTTGTACTCGTTTTCATTTCAGTTTTAAAGTTTGAATTTCAAGTGAAAATTAGTTTTAAAAAAAGTATACTGTAGGAAAACTAATACGAACAGTTTTTATGTTTATATATTTTTTTATATTTTATATTTGTTTAATTTTCCGATGGTTACTCTTGTTTGGTAACATGATTATTTTTTTGGAAATTTCTGTTCATTTTATGGTCCATCGTTAGTCTAATAAATGTTTTTATTATTTGACAAATGACGCTTGATATCGAGTGGATACTTATGATAAATATACAGAGACCATTGATTTTCAGCTAATCTTGAAGCTCGTAATAAGCTCCTATCTTTTTAGAAATTCTAATAAATCACAGATTTCGTACAAATGAACTCTGTGATTCGTGTGGGTCTGATGGGCGCCATTATCTTTTTAAATGTATTTTTTCCATGTTAATTCTCTAAATTTGGTAGTATAACCCAATGATCCCAACAAATCGAGCTCATAATGCAGAATGTATGTATTTTGTGTAATTTTTCATCCTGAAACCAGGACTTCCTCATTGCTGGATGAAAAGCAGAGCATTGACGGAGAAGTATAATAGGAGTTAAAAACCAGATAACTGAAACTTTAAGCGATAAATGAATGAGATAAAATTTTACCAGATTTTTCCAGTAAAGCTGATAAGTATCCAACTACTTTTAACTGAGATTGCTACTCCAAAATGTTGCCCCATACAAACTAATAATAAACTATCAGTTTAAACAGGACCCAAAAGTTTAATACTCCAACGTCCCAGAAAGAGAAGTAATTCATGCACAGGCACGAACAGAGTATACTTACTGATTCACATTCAGTTACTGACAGGTGAGTATTCACCTCAGTGCAGCTCTCAGGTAAACACATCCCCAATGATTACCCCCACCATCAAGAGAACAGAAATTCAATTTCTGTCTTCGTTTTTTTTTTTTTTTATAAAAATTCTTTCTTATGAATTCTTTACGCTTTCAAATTCTCATTCCAGTTGACTACCAGCTGACATTGTTTTTTAAAATGCTGATATATTCAGGACCAATTGTTTGAAATAACTTCCTGAAATAAAACTAAAGAAAACCTTTATCGTAGTTAAAATAATGCGCATATTAAATGGACATTAGTTATTTGAAATGGTTATGCCATTTAATCAAAATGTTTTCTCTTCGGCAACGAAATCTCTCTCCAATTTCAGCCGGCTCAGAGGGTTCAGATGGTGCTTGCAAAGAGGCATTTTAACGTTTATATAGCATATTAGATTAGCCGTATAATTTTAACAGCGCGCATAAGTTTTAAATGACACTCTCTGTAAATATAACAGTGTCGACTTGATTTTGATTGTGCTAACTGAATTTAGTACTGTACAAGATCAAAAGGCGTGAATCTTATGTTGTGTTAGTTTAGTTTTTTTTTTTTTTTTTTTTTGCAGAAAACGACTACGAAATGAAAGATTTTTTACCAGTGAGGAAAGGGAAGCTTGTGGAATGTAAGCGAATTGATAAAAGTAAACATCATAAAATATCCCATCTGAGCTTTGGCATTAGTATCAGCTGTATCCTTCAAACAAGAAAGGGAGGGGGGCATTAAGAATCATTTCCAAAATGATGACGACAAATAGTTTAGTAAGCAGATAGGCAGCTGAGAAGACATTAAAAGAACCCTTGGATTCGATCGTCCTTAAAATTTAAAAAGGTCTTTAGAAAGCAAGATTTATGAGAAATTTCAAAGAAGGACATGCACATTAAAACAGTTATTTCAGGGGATGCGACTTGCATGTTAGCAGTGGCGGATTACCCATTAAGGCAATGAGGCACGTGCCAGGCTTTGGGGAGTCCCAAGCCAAAACATTCTCCTATAGTGTTCTAAAATAGATTAATGTTTTCAGCAAACATCATAAAAATCTTGATTAATTTAAGCGAAAATTTAAGCAAAAAATTCAAAAGTACAAAATTTCATTTATTTGCCACCTAACTTTTATTTTTTATTCTTTTTTTTTTTTATTATTATTTTTTGGGGAGCCCCCAAATATAATTTTCCTAGGGGCTCCAACTATCCTTAATCCGCCACTGCATGTTAGCCACCTTTATGGGACGAGATAAGCCAAACCATAGATATCAAATCATAGAAGAATATTTACTCCAAATACAGATATTGAGGATTGGATGAATTAAGGGGTTTTTTTATTATAATTTTCAGAGGCATAACGGTGTAGATGTTGGCTAGATTCTGATTAACTGTGAACGTGAAGTTTGACATAAAATCTTAAATGACAAAGAAACCACTAACTGTGAAGATTTCAATGAAGCAATCTCAAGATTCAAGTGACGATCAGAAAAGAACACTAACTAGAGAAAGATAGAGAGATAAAATAAACACACACACATTATATATATAGCACCCTTAAAAGCAGCTTATATTTCACGTAGAATAAATCTTTAAATCTCTAAATAATTCGAATAAATCTTGAACTGTCTTAAGAGAAATATTGGATCATTCTTCATGAGGAATGTTTCAAGCCCCTTGAGTGATGCAGGTGGAGGAAATTTACTTCTCACTCTTCTCTCCCAATTTATGCCCATAGCAGCTAAATAACGTTTAAGTCTAGTGATTGTGCGGACCATGGGAGATGCTTATCCTAAGTTGCATGCTCATCAAACCAAGATTGGACAAATATGGCTGTGTGCATTTGGAACATTATCATCTTGAAACATGGCAACCTTTGTGCGAAACAATGTTTGCACCATGGGATGAATCTGGTCACTCAGAATATTAAGGTAGTCAGTGGCTGTAATTCGCCTGTTTAGAGTGATGATAGGACCTAAAGAATACCAAGATATTGCTGTCCAAACCATTGTTTGTCCTCCTTCTTGAGGGTAGGCACAAGACAATTAGGATGATGCGCTTCCTTTGCCATTCGCCAAACTTTCCTTGATAGTTGTTAAAGAGTGTGAATGATGAATTCGTCTGAAAATGACATGCTTCCAATCATTAAATGTCCACATTGTCAAGTCTTCTTACACCATTCATTCCCCTTTCTAGCATTCCTATTTTTATTTTTATTTTTTATTACATTTTTTTTCGGGGTTAAAATCATTTTCAGCATCCATCAGTCTCTTTCAGTCAGCTTCGATTTTCTGCCAATCAGATTTTTCATATTCGTCCTATCAGATTTTGTTTTTCATATTTGGTGGATGTAGAAATCACTTTCGATACAGATACTCGGTATACATTAAACACATAAGCAGTTTTAGTCACTGATGCCCCTGGGAAACGTGCACCAATTTGACTTCTTTTAATTCAGACAGGTCGGTCGTTTTCTTCATGTACCTTTTTATATCACCTCTAAATAAATATCAGCTTTTATCTTCTTTCTTTCACAATACTACCTACCAGAAACAAAACGAATCATCACTGCATGTTCACAAATACGTCTTACAGCCATTACAAAACTACCTTTTACATCAGGTGTTTCCATTGTTTTGTCCACCACTGTATATTATAGTATATTTAGAGTAGCAGGGGTAGATCGGTGGCTGAACTCAGCTGTAAAAATTAAGAGACAATGCAAAAAAGGAAAGATGATTCTAGTTATTGAAAAAGCATTATTTAAATTAATTTTGTTTAATCTTTAATTTATATCGTAAAATATGCGTTCAGAACGTAAACACTCGTATAAAGCTGTTTAAATGAAGCTGAAATAGGGTAAAAGTGATTGGTCTATACAGACACCCTGTGTACAAGTTCTAGTAGTGCATATATATGCGCACTTAGGCAAGTTAGATGCGTTTTGTTTGTGAATTGAGTGTATCATGCAATCGGCTTGCCTGTTTTGCGAAAAGAACTGAAATTTCCGATAAACCATGCAGCACTTCATCGAGACCAACAAACTCGGCCAGGGTAGAGGAACAGGAAGGAGCTTTCATGTTTTTTTTGTTTTTTTTTAAATATAAAGTGATTATTTTGAATCATATATTTGAAAAATAAAATCATCCTTGCTTGCAGAAAGAGCATCTCCTATTAAATCCGTCGCACGAAAGTTGTTTATGGGGAACATTATTTGAGTCATGTAACAGTTTGCAGGAGAAGACGATAGTTTATCCACCATGATCTTTCTGCGACCCGGACAAGAATGAATGCATAAATCTGTGCTCATAACTCATGCGTTACCAACAGGTGAAAGAAACCTTTTTCTTTACCGGATTGTTGCTGGAAATGAATCATAACTATGCATTTCAACTCGAAACAAAGAAGATACGCTTGATTTGAGAACACCGATGTTTTCTGTCGTTAACAAAGACTAGCAGTGGATATGAATCTTGTTTATATTATCCGTTCATCATGAAAGACTGTTGCTCATAAAGTTTCTGCCACATTTCACAACGATAAATGTTAAACTCACAATACTCGTGGATTACTGCAGCCAGCTCATTCCACACGTGAAAATAATTACTGAAGTCATAGAGGACAAATCGAGGAATGCCCTATAGTCTCGTGAAGATTCAATAAGTCGGTTTCGGACGTATGCTGCATGGATTTTTCTCCCGGAAACTCTTTTTTAATACCGTGAAACAGGGGAAACCGACTACAAAATATACTCGATTTACAGACAACATTCTGACCTCTCATGACCTTAGTTGCCTCGGCATAAATATTAAAACGGCAACCATACAGTCCAAGTCTTTCTTTCTTAGCTTATTGATGTTTTAATGGTCATCCTTTAAATGTCAAAAACATATCAAAATTATTGGGTACCACAGTTCTCATTGGAATTGAGGTCAACACCCAATAAATTCAGTCTTACAACATCCGCTTACTATAGATGCATGCACTGGCAATGTTAGGATAATTTCAGTTCAGTTATTCTAAAAGAAAAAAGCAGTAATTGAATTCCAAACTTTTAACAATAATAATTATCTTTCGAAAGTAGCCTTCTTAGGCTGAGTGTACTAAGAAATTAATTAATCCAGGCTGAAATTAATCGGAAGTAGTCATCAGACAATTGTATTTTAAATCTTCTATCCTATTGATTTATTTCAAAGGGGAAAAATTCGGTAAAGATGTTATGAAAAATATAGAATAACAAAATAATGAAATGCAAATACATTATACGGAGATAAATGACCTTACACGACTATCGAATGGTATACTTCTCATTTCCATACGCTAAAAATTAGCGTGCAGTGCTTAAATGGATTATTTTATAATGATAGTTATAAAATAATCCATTTTATGTATTTGTGTTAGATAGATATCTGTCTGTATATAATGAGTACTTAAATAGGAGGTGTCATTTAGGCATATAATGGGACTTTTTATTCCTTATCTGGATTTATATCAATCAGTTTTGCTTATAATCCATTTCTGTAAATAACGAATTCTATGCACTCTCTCTCTCTCTCTCTCTCTCTGTATACAGCTGAAAGATAAGGATGGAATGCGTTTTAGGATCTGAGAAGTGGAAGAAGAGGTGGCACTGCAGGATAGTGTCTTGGGTAAGTGTATTCCGACCATGGATTACATGTGAGTTACCCAGACCTCAGGTGGCTTGACAAAAAACAAGAGAGCTGTTTGAAATGAAGGAAGCAAAACCTGGACTTTGGAGGATTTCCCTCCCATTTAACAAATATAAAAAAGTCGTCTGGTGTCCTCCAGGTATCTGTCTAGCATTTCCTTTAATTTGCATTAACTTCCCAGTTCTAAAAGATTAACAGCGCGTGTATTTATATCATCAGTTCATAGTCTCTTTGTCGAAATATTTGCCATTTACCAATACAGCTAGCCTTAATTTAAGTGTGCGTCCTAGTTTTTGCCGTCTGTGAAAGAAAAAATGTGTGCATTATTTAATTTATTAAATTCTTTCTAATCCTTTTATACCTCAAGCAATTCCCCAAGAAGAGATGTTTGGTCTTAAGACTTTGCAACTTGCAATACTTTATTGCAATCAATGATTAATTTTTCTTTCGCTGTACCTTTCCCAGGTGATAACAGTCCTTCCTGAAAAGATTTCAAACCTACGTACAATACTCAAAACACGTCCTGACCAAGGCATTTATAATAATGGAATAATTACTTTCTCGTACCCTCTAGCAGTATTCATGTACATCATACATAAAATACTATTTGCTGTCCTAGGCCTGCCTGCACTTTGACACCATTTATGTGGGATTGCACAATTCTACGTTCGTTGCTTCTCAAGCAATAACATACACTAGACTTAATACTATTCTCAAATGTTGAGCTTTATACTTGCTGACGTGGCAAAGTGATATTTCAATAAAGTCATCCTGCGAAAATCAATCAATCAATTCTGTTCATTACACTAAAACGAATCCTGGTCTAACATTCTAGTATTTACGATATATATCATATGTTAAAGCTCATCGCAAATTCAAACGAGATTGTTTGTCTAAATTTAAAAATTAAACCGTGAAAATGTAGATTTAGGAAGTAAACTAACCATTCTTGCATTCATGTCTCAGGAAACCTGGAAATAAAACAAAATAAAATAACAGCGAAATTAGCGGAATAAAAATATTGGAGCGCATGCCCTCTTCAAATATCACCCAGTTAGCATGTTTGCTAACTTCTTCAAAATAAATTTGAAGTTCGTAGAGGACAAAGGATGCAAAAAAACGATTACTAAAGGAAAATATCCAAGTACAAGAATAAATAAGATGATGTAAAGACAAACAGATGTGAAACAGTGACACAAAGTAAAACCAAGTTGAATGGCGAAACTTAAAGCACATAATTCAGAATCTGATATGTTACGCTTTCATTTGATTCCCCCCCGCATAATTATTGATTGATAACAAATATTAATTATTTCAATCATTATATTGAGAAACAATAATGCGATTGCTCGTCTAGGACCGGAAGTAGGCATAGAAGAGATATACACATAGATACAAATTACCAATCAGCTGAGGACAGACACAAAAGTAAATGAAGAAGTCCTGACTAAAACCATAGTTAAAGTAATCGAGAGCGTCAATAGGATTGGCTGAAGTGCTTTGCAACTTATGAAAAGTTCTTGAAAACAGTGTCTTCGTGCTAACTGTGATAATATTTGTATGTTCTAGCAAAAAGAAACAAACATGTCCCTTGGCGATTTAACATTTCTGGAATCCTAAACGGAAATATCTTCTGGGGATAAAAAGTATAAAAATACACGATTGTGTACATCTACTTCCACAAACTTAATGGAATGTATTTTGACATTTTTGTCTAGCGTATGAATTTTATGTGGAATGTGCGAGCTGATATTTATATTAACGGCCTCCAAGCATGCGTTCATAACGGCAAGTGTATTATGTCCGCAGAAGTGTGTTCACGGGCCAATTTGAATGTTTTGTGGGATTAAAAACCCGGAATAACTCACTGCAGTTATCCGATTTCAAGCCTTCCGCTTGAAATCGGATAACTGCGGCCTCGAATGGAGAGGATTTATGAAAATTCCACTCGTCGTGAGTTGACCCAGACCTCTACAAACGAGTGACAGACGAAGATGTGTATCGTGTCATCTAGGTTGTCATGGAAGGCAAGTTAGGGACAGGTTGCTAACTTCTGAAATTAAGAATTTTATTATTGCATCCCCCACAAAAACAAGTTGAATAGCATTAATATGTTTTAACTTTTGTACAAAATAGCTCCAAAACGGCTGCTAAATACACCTTGGAATGTATTTCTCACGAGGATATGCTTCCTGTATTCTTTTCAAAAGTATTATTATGGGAAAATAACATGAGGAGCTTGTAATTTAAATAAAACATCAAAATTAAAGCGACCCAGTAATGCAGGAAAGTATTAGTTCCTTTCATGTCTATAAAAGGAGATGGTTGAATAGTCGAAGCGAATATTGTACGTATTGATTTTGGAGTCAGGAATTTGTATATCGAAAAAGTTGTGTGCGCTTAACAAATTCTTTTACCTACACGAGTAGCACATCCTCTTCTCTACATCGGGTGGAAAAGGACCTGGTTTGAATCAGATCAATGATGCGAGTAGCTTTAATGGACTATTTTCACTTCGTGGCTGAGTTAGTCAGCGTGGATAGTAAAGTAGTCCTGACAGGAAACTCGGGTTTTTTGTTCGGTAAAGAAGATAAATCGACCAAAGAACAAACGCGGTTTATGGGAAAAAAATACACAACGGCAGATAAATTCCTTTTTTTTTTCCGAGGTTGTCCTAATAAAAGGGTTTCTTTTTAATCTCTTCTTTTAAAATTCATTTATTGATATCTTGCTGTGTTTATTGGCGGTGACATTTTTCTTTGCTTCTTTACAACAGCAAGTCATATTTGAAATATGCATTTAGCCCTAACTGAAATGCGTAACGTCATCTTAGGCCTTCCCAAATCCAGACAGTATTAGTTAAAGTAATGTCCCGCTCTATCCATTGAACTTCCTGTGACTGCGGTGAATCTGAACCTGGGGTACTTTCAACTTTCTCCCATAAATGTTCAGTTAGAGATGAATGGATGTAGTTAGCCAGTCAGAGAAAATCAGCAATGTTTTCTGAATGTTCCTCCTAATTTCTGGAATTTCAGGCAGGTTGCTGTTCTTTTGCAAAATGTTTCGTCACTGGCGAACAAGAGTATTAATGCCATTTGCTCTTCAAAATAATTCACAGTCCACGTGTTGTTCCCAAAAAAATCTCCAGATCACACAACTGATGGTATGTGTGTTATCAACTGTGCACGAATGTACCTTGTAGATCTCTGAAACAGCTGTGCAGGAACATCTGACCATTCTTTGTGATAATTACTACCCTCCTACTGGATCCAGTCTTCATTATACATGTCAGTCTTCTATAACGATGACCACTGTATAGCTTTTATATACAAAGAGAATTATTCAGGGTTGTAGGGAGTATTTGCATTTCATTCGGCGGTGAGTCTGTAACTTGTGTTGGCTTTCTGAGACCACTTAATCAAGCGATCTTTCAAGAGCGATGGCGTTCTTTGAAGTAAAATATTTCGCCGCGAAAGCAATCTGAGAAACAGAAAAAAAAACTGTGGTGCATCATTTAAAGATAGGCCAGGTAATATTTGTCAAAGGTAAGCAGCCAGCAGCTCTAACGCTATATCTTTCTTGGAAAAAATTAAGAATTTTTTTCGTGTACAGGACCTCTCTTTGCACAGGTGAAAGCCGAAAGAGAAGCGAGTAACGAAAGAAAGAGAGACAAGTGCTAGTGACGATGATATTCAACAAAAATGTGTGATCTAAGTGGTATACCCTCTGGTAGTTTGTGATAGAGGCAA
This sequence comes from Mastigoproctus giganteus, assembly GCF_048544385.1. Lineage (NCBI taxonomy): Eukaryota > Metazoa > Arthropoda > Arachnida > Uropygi > Thelyphonidae > Mastigoproctus > Mastigoproctus giganteus. The sequence goes on from NC_143575.1 coordinate 99,215,503, forward strand.
TTTTAATATCTTTGAATTAGGACTGTATCATTATAGTTTATATTTCTGCTTGGCCAAATAAACCAATGGGACAATAATTCTTCTTTAGTATTTGTAAGATAATTTCTGGGCGAATAGAGAGATTAATGCCAGACAGTTGTAAACAAACCCAAAGCTTCAAAATTGAGTTTGGCTGCACGCAGATGTTTAAAAGATAATGAAGTTATGTTAAAAGAGAAGTTTCAGCTTGCCACCATGGGGGCTACTGAAAGTAATTTATCATTTGACGTAGAGTACGTCACGCCCAAACAGATGACACATGAATGCACCACAGGATCAATTCCAATGTCTACATTTTGTTATTTTAATAAAATTCATTATACTCATATGTGTTTCTTTTTCTTGTAGACAGAACATTCAGCAGTTCATTATATTTTACTTTTTGAACAGAGTACTTGCCCATTTGCGACTTGGGTCACAGAACAGTGGAGTGTAATTGTAACTTGGATCCACAGGCCAGCTGTGGATCCGAGTTAAAAACCCTTGAGTATATTTACTGGCTAATATCTTTTTTTATAAGAATTTCTGTTTTAAAAATAACATTCTTTTGCTTCATTTATTATCTGATTGTCCTTGTTTTGTATTTTTGAAGTCTCATAAAAAAAAAGATCTGAAAAACACTTTAAAGTTAAGAATAAAAAGTTTTAGAAAGTCGGGTGATAACAGAGGCGAAAGCGAAAATTAGTAACAAGAAAAAACAACTTAATACAAAAAAGAATGAAGAGGTAAAACAAATAGAGGGATAGAGAAAGACCGCTAACTATCTTAAGAAAAAGATTAGGTCTCAGAAAGGTGAATCAGAGAGCAAAAAATATTGGAAATGCAAAAAGTCGCTGGTCCTTAATTTTGCTTATTAATACTAACTAATATTTTAAAAATAAAATTTAAAGAAATTTTAAAAAACTACATCGTTTGTTTCATATTTTTATCGTGACAGTTTCTTATGAAGATGTTTTTGCTGCAAAAGTTTTTTTTCTATCTGTTTATTAAGGCAGCGCGCATTACGAATTAAAAATAAAAACACACAACTCAAAGATGGTACAATTTAACCAAAGAGGCTCGATGCTAAAAAGCAATATGTATATATCTCATTCATTTTAAAACTTTGAAGTTCTGTGACTCGTTGGTTTAATAATATTTTTAAATATTGTTTTTTTGTCTATTTAAATATTTTAAATAGACAAAAGCTTTCATCGTTTCCTCGGAATTCGGGATAAAAGAACAGAATTGCACGCGAAGAAATAATGATGTGAATTGTTATTAATGTTGAAATATGAGAAATTTAAAAGAGATTACGAAAAAAAAAGAAAACTTAGTGAAGCCCGCGCTACGAAAACTAATTGGTTTTACTGCCTGCTTGGTTAAGAGGGAGGAGAGAAATAATTACTTCAAGAAAATGGGCGTGACGGAGAAAAGGAATTAGCTGCTGTGAGATTTATGTGGGGAAATAAATAAAGAGAAATGCTCGTATTTAGAAGCATCCAACGCACATCGAAAGCACCATCATCCGGTGTGGCCCCCACTGTTAGTGCGGGGCATTCTTGGCTAATCAAACTCTTGGCTGTTGTGAACAAGACATGAGCCCACTTACGCCGTGGGGAGTAGATTACATAACTATAATAAAGCACTTAATTATCTTGGAGAGGTCAAACTTTTATTTTCTCTTAACCGTAGGTGCTTTTTTTTGGGAGGGGAAGTCGGGGGCAGCAGAAATTTCGATTTCTCGGTAAAGCTGTTTCTTTATTTTATTTTATTGTGTACAACTTATACAGCACGGTGCAAAGGCATGCCAGGTGTTAATGAATGCAACAAAAATCTGTGGGAACTGTGAAGAAAGCAGAAAAAAAATTGTAAATAAGAATCTGAGAGGAAGTTAAAAGTGAAGGAAGACAAAGCAAACAATCAGTTCACTGAGAGTTCAGAGTATTAAATTCGTAGCCGGAATTCATCAAGAACGATGGATGGACCTTTAAACTTGGTAAAGTTTCCAAAGGCTGCAAACTATTATCCGATTTCCAAATAACCAGTGCACTTTCCTCATCTTTTCCAGTATTTCTTTGGAAAAAGTCGATGTGCAAAGACCTCGTCATCGACCTATGATAACAGATACGTCTTGATATGTTCAAGGGCAGAAACAATAAAAGCATTATTTTGTGGAATCAAACGTCCCAGGTTCTGTTCACTACAAGCGATATCACTGCTAATTAAGTCTAACGACGTTATTATCAAATATTTTACATGCAGACTATAGGTACTGTTTTAAAAGCCACACTATAATGCCCCTTTAATTATTAAAAAATGCCTGAGTTGATCTTTTGAAAAGCTTGACAATTTTATAACTATTACCAACCGAAAGGTTTGTCAGTGAAGATTGGTAACAGCTATTTTTACGCAATGACAGAACTTCCACTATTGGTATTTTTGTTAACTTGCATGATCGTGATTAATTCTGTTTTGTGTATATATATATATTCATAAACCATTTTGGAAGTTCTCCTTTGAGATAGCCAGTCAAAATAAAACAATTTTCGAAAGACGCTTTATTCAAATCTCAGCTCATAGAAAGAAAAACAGTTCCTTGGAGACCTTGAGTGGAAAGCAATTTTTCTATTGCGATTCACTAGTCTTTCTAGTGAATCGCAATAGAAAAGTACCAGCTTTCTACTGGTATTTTTACTACTATATACTAGTACCAGCTTTCACTATTTCCCCATAGCAACGTGCTAGTCTCTCGTTCTTATGTTTTGGTTACTGGTTAGCACTGCCCCCTTCCTCCACATACTGGGATAAAGCTACGTCTCCCAGAGCTAAAAAATTGAATAAAATGATTACCCACATTTGAATCTGGACGTCCACTATACTTCAACTTGAATAAAACTAAACATCACACATCATAGAGCAACAGGTAGGATGACCATTCCCATCTTTCATTCTCTGTCAACAGAGTGTGAAAGTACTCTGTCCCCGCTTCTCATACAAAAATGTTTCATAAACAGCAGTTTCACCAAAAATGGTGAGACGCCTGCTGATTTACTTATCGAAATTGTGAGTCGTAACCATTCTAAGACTGCTTAATTTGGTGATATACTTATGCAAGTGCGAAGTGCAAATACTTCGAATGAAGTAATTGCAGAGTGGAGCTTGAGGAATGTCAGAGAGGATGAACTGGTCCAGGAGCTCCAAAAGTCGTACAAGCTAAGTGAATCATCATCAAAAGAAAATAATGAGCTTGTTCCTACATGGAATACCATCCTTTCGGTTGACACACTAAAGTTACCTTCTGATGTTAAAATCAGTTATCTCAATTGCAGAGCAAGGCCTTGTAATCCTAACCCAATCAGATGTTATGTGCCAAAAAAATTTGGTCACTCCAACTGCATCTTTATTTTATAAATGGCTCGTTTAGTTACATTAATTATGAACCTCAGCTACTATCAGAAAGGCGAAAACAGTAATTGGACTTTGATTTATAATGTTCTATTATCAGAATTTAGAGTTATTACCATACGTTCAGTGAAATGATCCAACGAACAACTTGCATCCTCTAGAAAGCGCCTTAAATTAAGTAGCGATTACAGCATCACTGTGCATAATAGATAAAAAATAATAATAATAATCGAGATTCTTCTCGCTAATATCCAAAACTTCAAATAAAATGATATAATTCATTCGATTCTATGGGTAATTAATTTGAAATAAACCTGATGTTCCTCTTTAAAGTTAATGGACGTTTTTATTTATCTTTATTTATGAAGTACTCAGATTAACGAGTGTAATCCTGATATTCGGTACAAAACAGAATTATAGAGGCAAGTCTCTGTAAGCGTCAGTAAGGTGAGGAAACAAACCATTAGGCTAGCCCATTTTAAGTTTAAATTTTAATTAAAAATGAAACCTGCCAAGAACGAAATTGCATGACTTTTTTCTTCCCTTCAGAACACTGTGGTTGATAGACTGCGATCATAAAACTCTAAAACTCGATTCAAACACCCTGCACACAATTCCTTTTCGAAGTTATCTCTTTTCTCTTGAACAGAAATATGTATTTTGTGACCGTGTAGAAGTTTTGATTTTGTTCTTTTTGTTTTGGTGGTATCAGGAGTCTTGGCATCGATGCGCTATGCAATCCGTGGGTAAGCATCTAATCTTGGTCAGTTTAATAACACCTTAGCACGAATTCATTAATATACAACTTCATACACTCTGGCCTACTTAACTGTTGTAAGAATTGTAAAACTTGATTTTTAAAATTTCATTTTTATTAAAAATGAAAGGTAACAAAAACTTTGTTTTTAATACGTAAACCAGTTTAATTTTCATTTATTGGATGAATAAAGGGTTCTTATTTATTTATTTATTTCGTATTTTAATATTTAAATTACTTATTTTATAATAGAAAAGGCCCAAATATTCTCTTTTTTGCTTCTCGCCTACAGCAAACAGATAAAGGCTAAATAAATAAATATTTAGTATTGCTGATGGTGCAATAATCCCTTAGCGTAAAAAAATTGTAATTCTTATTTCTCAAAAAATTGATTTTTCCTGTAAATACTCTTTTATACATTAAGTTCCTGATATCGTCCCCATAAACATTTTTCTTTTGAAATGGAAAAAAGTAGACCCCAGTGAGGAAAAACAGCTGAAGATTACCAGAAGTACTTTATTTAAAGAATAATTAACAAAGTGTGAAAAATAATTTATAAATATATGCAAATTGCGATAGAATTTGCAATATGTTTATAAATTTCTACGCAATTTCTAAAATTGCGACACTCAAAAGTAAAATTGCGTTTCTTTCAGCCAGCTAAACAAAACTTGCAAATAAATGTAATGTTGATGTCATCGAAGTAATGTCCTTTAAAGAACATCACATGAAACATTTCGAGCATTCAATCCATTCTTCTCCTTTGTAATCCCCCAGAGAAAGTTCCGTTACAGTAGGGATATTCAGCATCTGCTTCTCCATCGCTGTCATCATCACTGTTTGAAACGTAGAAAAACAGCTATCTTTGCATGAATATTCTAATAAAGTTGAATCTTGTCTCTTGTTTTTTAGCTGTAGTAGTAGCTGATCTTCCCCTAGGCGGCCCTGGGCCTTCATTTTTGTCTCTGCTTCGTTATTATTTTTTGTTGGATAATTCAGGATTTGTCTTTTCCATTGGCCAATTTCAAATGCATTTTCCTGCTTCTTTGCTTATCTTCTTTCTTTTTCCCTCCCTCTCTCTCTCTCAGCAGGACATAAAACAAACGATGCCACAAGAATTTATGAGGTAAGAAACCCAATCATAAGATGTAGCCTTCCATCGCACGATATTATAGGTGGTTGGGCAGATGAAACCCTGTCAGCGATTATTTTTAATTGAAATTTAGAGAAAATCGCCTTCTATAAATATTTGATCCTTGAAAGGAAATATTCCCATTTAATATGCCAAAAAAGCCATGTGCCAATTCCCAATGAATGTGCCAAGAAAGCCTTGGTACAAGGGTTTCTTCTAGGCATCTGGAAAAATACGTATTCAAAAAACCTATTGCATTCAAATGCCGTCCAAAGAACACTAAGTGCAGCATCATGTATCCAAACAGCGTCTCTTGTTGCTAAGTATGCCTTGTTCCAAGCGGGCTAATCAATATCAACTGGTTTTCTTTATTGAGAGATTAACTTGATTCCCCAAAAATATACACAATTTAACTGACAAAAGAATGTACTCTTTTCATTTCGAAGTCATTTATTATTCTTCAATATGTTCGACTAATCAGTAACAATGGTACTGTCAATCTCTTGCGATATTTCTCCATATCTGTAAGATTCTTCGTTAGATTAACCTTAAATATTTCATCGGAGTTCATATGCAATACCATAATCCTCCCACAATTCCAATTTATTTCAAAAATAGCAACCAGTATGTAGTGAAATGATCCAAAATAACGGCTGACGCACCAAAAATTGCTATTCCATCAGACTTTCGGTTGTTATTCCTGTCATGTGCCGCATCAGATAATATTCTTAGATACGGGTGTCGCAAATATACTCTTTTCCGCCAAAGCGAAATAGAATATCTGCTTCGCTGGATGTCGTATCTCATTCGTTTGAACTTATTTTGTTTGCAATTTAAAGACCCTTTTTCTTGGAGAGGTCGAAAGAATGAACCGATTCTGGATAGCTCTCCATGTCGTTGTTTTGTCCTTCCATTCTTTTTTGGAGCATCGAAATTAGTACAATGTATTTTGTTTGAAAACAAAACGTTTATCTATTTCCGTTTCATTGTCCAAATAATAACTCGTTATGCAACTTGAGTTGCATAACGAGTCACTGGACAGTCTCTTAAAATCAAAATGCATATATAGATCGGCTCAGCGCTATCTTTTATTGCAGCACAATGTCGTAAACTACAGGGCGTTTCCTCTACCGCGTGGTCCGAATGTAAAATGTGATGGTGCTTAGAACGACATGTAGATAAACATTCAACCCATTTGGAAAAAATTAAAAAAAAAGGAAAATAATAGTTTACCGTCGTGGGTTTCTCTCTCTCATTCTTTTCTTATTTTTAACCTTTACTTTCACAGTAGGAGTGTTTCTTTCAACATCATGTACAAAGTAAGATTAATGAAGTGAGTTTAGGAAGGACATACGAAAAGAGTTTCTTGTCCAGTAAAAGATGTCTGCTAAGCTACGCATCATTTCTAGTCGAGATTTCACAAAGCGTATTAGCCCAGACAGCAATAACAAAATGTCGATGGATTCCTGAAAAGGGATTTCCGTTTACAGAGATCTTCAAGAACCGGACATACAAGGCGAGGGATTTTTTCCATACTAGAGATGTACAATACCCAAGTAGTTGTGGCAATATCACGTAAACTTAATACTACCTCTACTAATAAAGAACAGCCTACTTCGTTGCTTGTTTCATTCAGTGGAGAAGTGCTTGTGTAAGGGAAGGGGGTGAGAATGGTCGTTCTTTATATGTTCTACAACCGGGAAGTAGGCGTTACAAATCTGGCGGACATATACGTAGGCGAAGATCGATTCAAGCGCTTTCATCATAAAAGTTTCTGCAAAAAAGTATGTAATCCCCAACCTTGGAAAAAACAAATCCTCCCGCCTTTGCATGGGCACAGAGACGGTGTCACGCTGAACAGATTTCCGAAATCCATTTGAGGAACTCAGTCTCGCGCTTCATGCTGACGAATTCAGAAACACGAGCACATTGGCTACTTTTTTCCAAGGCCGTTGATTCTCCAATTGTCATGCGCACAACCGACCTTCATGAACTTTCTCGCATAAGTCGATATAAGTCTTGTGAGACTATCGATCACGATAGACAATGGATACGAGAATTCATTTGCAGCTCTCATATTTGTGTTATCTCCATTCATAAGCTAAAAAATAATAATGATCTACCACAATACTTACCTCGAGTCTGATGAAACTTCTGCACAAACTGTTTCCTCTGATACATGGCAAATTGCCAGCCTAATACGGTACAAAAGTCCATCTAATATTTAGTGCTACTTTGAATATTAAATATTTCGGTCATTCTTGGCATTGTCTTTGTATCCTGCTAACCATTAATAATGAATCATACCGAAATTTTCGTGACAACCCCAACTGAAATCGTACATTATCATTATTAATTTAAAAAATATATATATATCACTATTTTTAGCAATAAAAAGCCTATTTGAGAGGAGGCATCTCCAGCTGTGGAAACACCTTTAACGAATGCCATTATTTGGCGTTGTCCACTTGAAAACAAACTTTCTTCCCTACCGACAATCTCTGGCTACCAGTTCTTGCTTCATGTCGTAGCTGCCAATGGTAACAAGAAAAAACAAAAACTTTTAGCCGCGCACACGATGTGAAGATTAAAACGAAAGTCCACTCTTAGTGTGTCAAGGCTTTACTCCTTTCTTTTATTTAGTTCTCCAATTTTAATCTTTCTTTCATTTCCGAAATAGGTAAGAAAGTTAAATATACGTTATCTCTCTCTATATATACGCTGGAATGCATGCAGAAATCTTAACAATCTAGATTTTCTGTCCTGTCAAAAGGTATTTATTTGAACATTAATGATATATTTACTGTCGGTGATGCTAGAAATGGATTTCTCACCATAAAACACATTACTGGGAAAAAAGGAAAATAAATAATAAAATAAAAACACGCAAAATAGATTGTATGTTGTAATTGAAACAGGAAACTTGTTTCAACGTCGCATCAGGTTATTCAATATTGGTACTTACATTAAAGATAGACTTTGGTTTCCATTACAGCTCTTTCTTTCCATTGCCTTTTGTATTAGTGGACAAATATCTCTCCACCCATTTTGGAATAGTGTAGGTGGTTTCGAATGGCTTCAATGACAGGAACTTAACGTTCTTCCAAGAGGAATTGAGTTTGTAATCTTAGGATAGAAAGCTATTTCTTGAGATTTTCCATAGAAAGGCTTTTTTTCTTTCTTAATCATCCGGATATAGTAACTAAAAAGACAAACCAGCCTTAGAGCATTCACACAATTTACGTCCGCAATATGCTGAAGTCGTATGGGCTTTCTCTGCCGCTAAACCGACCAACCATAAATTGTCCTCGTTAGTTAATTTTTAGTAGCAATGTGTAATGTATTGTATCAATTAATTTTAAATTTTATCGCAAGCTGGGAAAAGAAAATATTTCTTGAATTTAATTTTATTCGATGTATGATTAAACACCTATGTTGATGGAAGACGCCTCCTTGCGCCATCTGATGTCCTTTACTTGTGACAGTTATAAAACTAGGCTCACCTTCTCTGTTTTATCCTCACTGAATTAAGTGAGGAGCAACGTGAATGTCGTTTTTATTTATTATTTTGGAAGTTTCGAAAACATCAGGTTGCCTGATGTACAAATAGTACCTTGAATATTCCAACAGACACGCTCATAGTTCTATTTGTAGTCATGATAGCAATCTGTAGATGAGTAATTATCATTTCACATGTGGCTACGTTAACATCAGCCAAGCAAAGCTCCACTTTTATCTAGCACTAAATCGCTCGCTTAAGATTAGGCGCATGCTCCATGTGAGCAGTTACTTTCTCGCTGAGATATTTGTTTTCCTTTAAGAGATCTTCGTTTTCTGTATATGATCTTAGAAAATCATTTGACTATCTTAATATGGTTAACCGTCTTAGTCGCCTTAACATATTTAACCATCTTAGCTGTCTTGATATTCTCTCCCCTTAAACTCAGATATGCCTTTATAGTATGGCAATTTATGATCAAATGTAGTGAGATAGTAGGGTAGAATAAATCTAATAAAGTTGCTTCAAGAACCACTACTTATTTTAATAGATATAAAAACCTCTTGAGATGAGAGAGATGCTTGTTTTTATGCAGTACATTGAGATATAAGCTTTCATTTCGATTTCTGGAGGGAAATTGAATAATTTATTTCGTAAATGGAGGAAAAAACTCACCCACTGAATTAAATTTTCACAGAATTCAATTTTTTTCATTTGTGATGCTCAAATAAAAATAATCTCAAAAAAAAACCGTTAATGCTATGATAATTTTACGATGTACTTAACCTAAAACGAATCATGAACGATCCATCGTATCATATTGTTACCTATATTTCATATAAACAATCCTTTTTTTATGTAAAATAATTTTGACACATAAACCAAAAATGGTTTAGCATTTCATTTCATATTTATGTTGTTTATTTTGAGCCTCAAAGGTTAACAAAGATGTTTTCCCTCTTTGTGTTTTTGGATTTAAAAAATAGTTAATATTCTTAAAATTTAACGCTAAATGAAAATATATTGAGATAAAAGACTTCACGTGCCAGATAAAAATGACAGATAACATTGAGTTTGTGTAAAGAACAGAATATGATCAAAATTGTCCAACCAAGGTTGTATGGATTGTACATCTTAATAAAGCTCTTTCAGGTTTTTTTTGAGGGTTAGGGATCTTTTTCCGATTTCATCAAGAACATATCTGTTTTTGTTGAATTTAATTTAAATTAAAGTTAATTTTAATGGAAATGTAATATTTAGCAGACAATGGATTCATGAAGAAGTAAATCTGAGTTTTTATTTGGAATTTAGTGCTAAGGACAGTAATCTAAATATAGGTATTTTCCTTCTTCAATTATTCTAAAGCATATTTTGATTTCACAGAGAAGAAAACATGGACCCGAAGTTTAAAATGTGCCATCGATAATTTCCAGTTTGGTCTACTCAAACAGCTTACCCGAAGACTACACAATATATTCAAAGATCACACATAAAGCAGCTAGCTTTATTGAATATGAGAAATTATACTTAGAAAGACAAAAATTAATAATTATAATTATATAAAACAGGTGGCAATTGGTAAAACGTAAATAATTTAACCGTTTTAAGATTATATTTCCTGATTCTTACCTGTAAAGGTATGGCCTTGATTTGTACAAATTCTCTGCTCATCATCCGTACTATGAGAGACGACTAGGTGTGAACCGACATAACGAGCAGTAGGGCAATCCACTTTACATCGCTGATGACCTAGCACAACATGCGCAACAGTGCTTCACTCCAAACAAAAACAGCTGACTTCCGCCCACATACACACACTCCACTCATACCCGCGCACACACGCCCACACACACGAACTCGGTACAAGGCTCTGAAGAGAAGGAAGAGGAGGAGGAGGAGGAGTAGGAGGAGAGAGACGTCTCCTACTTGTTCACTGAACTCTCTAAGATACGGAGATTAACTGAAGCCGCCCTTGGGCTGAAAAACAAACACTCTTCAATCCTGAGAACGTGCTAACATCCAAACTTCCTCGGGCCACTGTGCGGGGAACAGGTAGAAACAAATAAAGAAAGAAAGGAAGAAAAAAACGGAGAGCAAAAAAGGCGGGCAGTCGCGGGAACAAAATGAAAACGCGGAGAAATTTTCAGTCAATATACTCCATCGTCGGTCTGGAGCTGCCGTGCTCCGGATGAACCAGACGTGACACCAACCGGCGTTTCTGGTAGTGAATAGTAGCCTACAGCGGAACGCTCTTCCCTGACGACGGAGAAAGTTCATTTCTGGAGTAGGTAGGAGCGGGTGCAGTGAAGAAGAGGCAGCGAACAATTTTCAGCTCCGAATGTGTGGCGAGCCGTGTCTCCGGATATTTCTCCGCTCAAACGGAATGCCTTATGACACGGTGCGATCGCGAATAACACTAGAGTGGCACCAATTATTTGCCGGTTAACATTAAAATAAGAGTAAATGTCTTTTAAAATACTAAAAACATTGATGTCATAGGGCGTGGTTTGTTCTTTTCGAACGTGTAGTATAAAACTTTCGAGCAGAGTGAACAAAAAAAAATTGCTGAAAAACCTGCCAGTAGTACGCTTAGATGGTAAACTTTATTTTTCTCTGAAATAAATGACACGGATCTGTACTAAAGGAAGTGGTACTTTGCTTGTAAATATTTATCAGGGTCACTGACATTGAAATAAATGGAAATAGTCTTCTTAGGAATATGCCATCTTCTCTGTCTGACCCGTTACTACAAAAAATAACTTAACTTTCTTAATGATACAGCGACGCAGGAGGGTCAGGTATCTGCTCCATGTTCTGGTGATTATTGAATGCGTGTAATAGTATCGTTGTTAAGTTGATTCCATTATACCTTCGAAACAAGAATTTAAATTTTAAGTATTGTGATTACTTCATAGATAATATCTGTAATATTACTGTATCCATTTATTTAAACAGGAGGAACAATCGGTATGGTAAACTGCAGCCGTTGTCAACCCACTGTAGGATGGAAGCCTCCTCAATGATTCATGTTGAGGGAAAATGGACCATAATCTGCCACGCCGGTCCAGTGCGGGTTGGCAGATCGACCGTATTTATTAGTCAGGGGCTTGAACCCCAGTCTTACTCAAAGAGCGTGTGCTACTGCACTCCAGCCCCTGACCACTCGGCTAAGGAGGCCGTACTCCGATGAATTAGGTGAAGCGGTCAAAGGAAAACAGATCTTCATATAATTCTGTCTTCGATGCATGAATTTCGTTAATGTGCTACATACGAGAAGCTTCGTCTCATATGTTAACCCCTTTACTTCCCATTTCTTCTATAAAACCTGTTTAGATGGTAATAAAACTGGGTCGTCAGATGTTATAAATATTGCTTACTGTTTATCCCAAAATTCTCTCTTGGTTAATGCCTTAATATAAACTCGTAGATAGCTTTTCACTCCGATTAAGATATTTCTGACAGTTTTTCAGACCACTGGAATTCGAATACAAAATCCTTTCTGTGGTCCTTCCATGGCATCTTTCAAATATGGTAATGTTACCATTTGGGAGCTCATCCCAGTTAGGAGTTCCATTAATGATTCGAAAAACAACTTATTGAGATATTTTCTTTAATAATTCATAAAATTGAAGAGCAAATTATTTTGGCCACGTTTATTCGGTTGTAATGACGTTTTAAACCTACATCGTGATCGCCATAATTGCAATATGTTGTTTACTTAATCTGCTACTGAAACCAAAATACTAAATTTTCGAAGTTTACATTTTTATATTTTGTTTAAGATGTATATGAGCATCGCACTATAAGTAAATCTACTAAATTGTACTTGAATCAAGAGATTATACAAATATTTAATATAATAGCTTATTATATTGTCATCGATCGGTTAATATACAAATATCCCAACCACGAAGTAATCTTAAAAAGAAAATGAATAACAGTCCCCTCAACGAATCTGTTTCTAGTATAGCACTCAGAACGTATTATCTGGACTTAAAAAATCATTTCCGAAGTGTTACAAATCAAATTTCTCAACTACAAAAACAGTTTCGCAAGAATTATTCATTCCAGGATGACATAAAACCAAACTCTTTCTGTTTTATGGGAAATTGCCTTCTGAAGAGTTTTACCGAATCGTTTGTGGAAAGAGATGTGTAGTAGTAGTATGTTGACAGTTATGGGAGTTCTATTAAATCTAGCGTAGGCGATATTCGATCTGAGCAAAATAAATGAGTGAGGTGGGTGGATCGGCGAGCTGTTTCGTATTGACAACGTCGTTCTGACAGGCTGTAGTTTATTTTGTTAAAACTAACACGACAAACCGCATTGCGAAATAACTTTACGAAAACCAAATATACATCTTTAAATAACTTAGTGTATCTCACTGCTATTACTGAAAAAAAAAAAAGAGAAAACTCTCTTCCCACACCGATTACAGCAGATTAATCTCAATAAAGTAACATTTTTGTTTTTAAGCAGATAAATGCGTAAAAAAACATTTTTAAAAGCGAAAACTGTCGTGATAGTAAAAACAAATGTAAATGAAATTATTTTGTAACTGTTTCCCTTTATAAATTTTAAATTAATAAACTATTGAGGAGTGGAGACTCATATCGATTCTATCGAGATGGGAATAAATTCTATAAATTGTTTTTTTTCGTCGTCGATCAGCGTGTGTCGAAATTGTGTAGCTTTTCATCCCTCTAAATTGGCACACCTACTATAAATACACTCAATTTACAGACGTATACCTACACCTTGTGGCCCTAGCTACTCTAATTCTAAAACAACCAATCCCAAATTTGGTCAGGTATTTCCAGCTCAGTGGATCAAAATGATTGGAATGAGATACGGGTTTTTCATCCCTCTAAAGCTTTGTATTTTAAAGCTTATCGCCTTACAAATGTCACGATGTGCTATAGATGGGGGTTCGCCGAAATGTTCTGCAGTCATTCTTTTTTAAAATTTAATACGACTGAGTATTTTGTTCTCTAATAATAGGAAAAGAATCAAAGCTGTTTTTAGTGAGGAGATGGGGTGCAAAGAGTTGAAAAAAATATATATCGCTTTATGTAAACATTGTAAATAGCCCTTATCGCAATAAGTAATCACTTTTAAAGTTTGAGTATCGCTTATTACCATAATCGACCGGTGATTTCTGCATTCCAAGATAGAATTACATCCGCTTTTACCTTAACCAAGCTCGGTAAAAGTCAAAGTGTTTGTCTCAAATAACTCAAATTGAATATCCACCAAAGCCTGTGGAAATAATTTCCGCATCCGTAGCTATTATTCGATCCTGCCGTCTTTAGCTCCCTTCAAAAAATCATTAGGCCCTAATGGGTCGCCTTCCTGACGAAGAACTCCGTTTATTTCTGGAATCAATGATTTTAGAGTGTACCATGAAGGGTGTCATTATTATGAAGCATCGCAAAGCAAGTAAATGGCATCCACCTCTCCATACCTCGCCTTTCCGATCAATAAAACATAAACGCACCTTGCCGCTGGTGGTAAAAACTTTTATCTCTCTCTCTCTGTTTTTGCACCACTGTTCCATTAATTAATATACAAATGAGAAAATCATCAGCGGAACGCAACTTTATGTTCCACTTAACGAACACCCTCGATCGAACATAAATTAAGACTCCTTTCTTTGTACTCAGAATACCCATCGGTAGCTTTTCATTGATAAAAGATGCTTCCCAGAATTCCAATTGGATATCAGAAGCAAAACTAGTTAAAAACAGTAACAAAATTACCGACATTTTCCGTTGTCACGGAAGTTAAACAATTCGGTAACGTCCTCACCTCAGGCTTTGTCGAAAGACATTAAATCTCCTCTGAAAAATCTCTTTTATCTTAACATTGGAGCACTGAAAGAAATAATTGTGTGGAGCGTGCACTCGGATTAAAGGACTACAGAAACGCTTAACTTTTGCCAATACTGAAAATAAATTGGCCCAAGAATTGCGGTGGATGGTCACATTGTAAAACACTAGTGAGGCGTTACTGGAACACCGTTACGGATATTTTGACATTGGCATCGCGCCAAGAAGGGTCACAGCCGTAAACATTGAATCATTGTAATTTTGATGTCTACGATCCTATGAAAGTGTTGACCCACAGTTTACTTTGGTTTATGGTGGTGGATGTTTAAGTAATGCGCATTATATTGACTGCTGGAAATTATTGTCTTAACCTTGGAAGAATTGCTGTGTTCTGGAAGATTTACGGAATTAACATACACCCGAATACATCAAAATTTGTTCGTCATCCACTCTATGAACTCATGAAAACTACAAGAGAAATATGATAAGACTGGAAATATTCTTCAAATGCCTGAAAGCGAATTTGATAAGTAGAATATGTGCATTAGGAAATCATCTTTTATGTAATTGTCTTTTGAATGCCAATGAAATTTGAATTGGCAAACGTGAGCATACCAGATACTGGACTTTTCCAATTACCCCACTCTTTCAATGAAGCAAAAATTATCTCTGAAGCGTTTTCAGAAAATTATTTCCACTTGGAACAAATAAAAAATATTTGAACATCTTGTAGAATATTCCGCAAGCATGCCCCATGATATTCACGTATAGTTGAAATGGCCATAGCAAATGACAAATGGGAAAAAATTTGTTTCAAATTTCGAAATGAATGAAAATGTTCTTCAGAAGTAGCATTGTATTCAGGAATGATATAGAAGTTCATCAAAAACTTTTTTTTATTGTTAATAAATGGTTTGAGGTTCCGAGTGACTATAGCGATTTGAAAGCGATTTTCTTAAAAGAGCGATTGATTGTAGTTGAGCGTTATTTTCTAATTTCCGGAGTTATATAATTTTGCTCTTCTAAAGTAAGGAAGTCAGCTTATTCAACAGAAAGGAAAGCCACCTTTCTTCTTGTATATAAGACTAGCCTACTAACACTAACAACATCCCTTGGTCACTCGTGGCACCGCTCCTGCCTCCACGTGGCGGGGCTGAAAACCTGAGAGAAGAAATCCACTCTCCCAGGGCTAAAAGGAGCAACTATGGACAACACAAAACAGTCCAACTATGGATCTCTTGATCCAGATAGACATGACGTTCATGATAATGTGAATACGTACCATGCCAAGAGACAAAAAGAAGAGAGATTTTTCTGCTCCTCTGTTTTTAATATTGCATTCCTCCACAGACCAACCACTAAGTAAGCTCTCCCCATTTTTGATTCAGAAATGTCTCGAAAATGTGGCTGACCCTCCAAAAAATGGTTCGGCGACTAAGATATGGAGATTCATTAGTGGAGATGAGTGAATATGACATGCTGAAAGACTCTTGAAAATATCTACCTTGAACTTGAACTCCTCTAAAGGGGTAATATCAAAATGGGATCTCCTAAATATATCAGAGGATAAACTTGTCTGTGAATTAAGCAACCAAAATGTAGTCCATTCAAAAAGAATTGCTATCAAAAAAGATGGAAAGCCTGTGCCGACTCGGACAGTCATACTGACATTTAAGTCACCAAATCTCCCCATAAATATAAAACCTGGATACCTCAGATGCTATGATCGATCGTACGTTCCCAACCCAGTACGATGCTTTAGGTGCCAAAAATTCGGCCATTCGCAAACCGTGTGCAGAGGTGTAGTCACTTGTGCTTCTTGTGGTTCAAAAGAACACGCACATACCGACTGTAATAATGAAACCCAAAACTGTCCTAATTGCCGTGGTAATCATTCTGCCTTCTGTAAGGACTGTATCCAATGGAAAAGAGAAGAATATTCAGAAATATAAGACAGAGAACAAAGTGTCATATCAAGAGGCAAAGAAACACTTGGAATTCCTACTAAATCAGGGGTCGGCAACCTGCGGCTCTTTGAACATGTAACTGCGGCTCTTTAACTTTTAGCCCACATGAAGCACAATTTGAAATGGAGTTAGAGGACTTAACTCCAATGGATGGCGATAGATGAATTGAAAAAGAAAGACCAAATTATGTTCGATGAGTGAGAGTAGCTTACTGGACACGTACAAAAATTTGAAAATATTTGCGTTTGGACTTCTCTCAGTTTTTGGTTCGACAAATTTCTGCGGGCAAATATTTTCGAACATGAACTATATTAAAAATAAATCAAGAAACCATCTAAACAATGCGAGTCTCTCGGCATGTTTAAAGATGAAAATTACGGCATACTCGCCTGATGTTGAGAGACTCGCTCCTCAAGAAGTTCTACAGCAAAAGTCACATTAATTCGTACCTAATTGGATGTTTGTTACGTTTTTTTCAGTATTAATAAATAATATTTCAAAAAATATATTTTTTTGAAAATATATTCCCACTTCATTCCATTTCACACCTTCCCACTCCATTCCATTTCTTAAACCCCTCCTCCTCCCAGCTTGAGCTGAGGTGCGGCTCTTCGGATTTTCTCTTTTTTTTAAAAAATAAGATCAAAAATGGCACTTCACTCAAAAAAGGTTGCCAACCCCTGTACTAAGTCATATAGTTACTCAACGGCTACGCCCAGTATCAACTCAGACTGACTGCTCGGTCCCTCCAAATATCTCGATATCTGGTTGGACGAAATCAGCACTTTTTTCATCAAATGAACAATCTCCCTCCAAGCATACAACTCAAGAAGTCAATACACCAGAACAGTACCTCCTCTGCCTGTGTCAATGTCAGAGGTGACATTGACACAGGCAGATCAGTTTTCTCAAAGAAGGAAAAAGGAAAAATAGACAGGCGTAAGCAAACCACCTCACGGAAGTTAGCAGACACTAGTTAAAAAAAACCAAACAATGGATATAGTCATTGAGTGGAATTGTCGTGCGCTCCGTGCTAACTTTGACTTTTACGATCTCCTGTCTGAATATAAGCCTGTTGCCGTATGCATTCAAGAAACAAATCTCACAAATACAATATCTATGACAATTAAACATTACAGTATGTATAGAAAAGATAGAAACTCCTCTAATTTAGCACATGGAGGAGTAGCACTCATAGGTAACTCTCTGGTGCCCTCTAGACCTATCCCTCTGCAAACATATTTAGAGGCAGCTGCAGTCCGTGTAACTTTTGGTATCACAATAACATTAGTTTCGTTGTATTTATCACCAAATCATACATACACCCTTGCTGATTTAGTAAGGTAAATAACTGCTCATTTTTGTATTATGGGTGACTGGAATGGCCATCACCCTCTATGGGATTCTTAACCATCTTGACTCCAGAGAACAGATAATCGAAAAATTTCTAGATAAACATAACCTGACTATTTTAAACACTGGTGCTCACACGTGCATTTACCATCTGGTTCAAGCTCTGCTATTGATCTTTCAGTATGTTTCCCACTGATATTTCCTCTCATAAACTGGACAGTTACTGACAACCCTCGTGGAAGCGATCACTTCCCTATCATCTGTACTTTCTGTACAAGTTCTCCTCAGGGTAACATTAGAACAACCTGGAAATTTGACAAGGCTAACTAGACTAAATACCAAGAAATAGCTCACTTAGATACTGTCTTCATAGCAACCCGCACAATTGATTTTGCAGTAAGCTACATTACAGATAAAATAATGAAAGCATCCGAGACTGCTATACCGAAATCATCATCCAAAATCCGGCTTCATCCAAAAATGTTGTGGAATAAAGCATGCAATAGTGCTAAAAAAGAAAGGAATAAATACTGGAATCTGTTTCGAAAAAAATCCAACCACAGTCAACCTCCTACAGTTTAAGAGAGCCAGAGCTAAAGCTCGTCATATAAGACGAGAAAGTAAAAAAGAAGCATGGGCACATTATGCTTCCACCATAAACAGATCCACAAATATTTCTGCAATCTGGAAAAAAAAAATCAAAAGAATTAATGGTAAATACTCGCAGACAACTTCTATTCTACTTGTAAAAGGGAAGGAAATTTCTGAACCTATAGAAATTGCCAATGCCTTAGGTACTTCGTTCGAAACACTTTCAGCTGTTGCCACATACGAACCAAAAAATACAAACTAAATTTTAATACTGCCGTCCTACATTCGTATAATCTGCCTCTATCCATGATTGAATTGCGTAATGCGCTTGCACGAGTGAAGAACAGTGCTCCAGTTCCTGATGGAATTTATTAAACCATGATCTGCCATTTAAGTGAGGAATCGTTATCTGTCTTCTTACAACTGTATAACAGAATTTTCTTAGAGGAGTATCACACCCTGCTAGCCTTCTCGAAACCAGGGAAAGATCACACAGATTCCAAAAATTACCGCCCTATTTCTCTAACCAGTTGTTTGGTAAAAAAATTGGAAAAAATAGTTAACGCTAGACTGACACGGTTTTTAGAGACTCAAAACATTTTAAGTCCAAGTCAGTATGGTTTCCGGAGAAAACGTTCTACGCTTGATCTCATTATCAAAGCCGAAGCAAATATCCGGAACGCGTTCCTCAGAAATGAACACCTAGTCATGATATATGTTGACATCGAAAAAGCCTTTGATACAACTTGGCGATATGGGATTCTTCAGGACTTGCATAAATCTGGACTTCGGGGTCATCTCCCGAAATTTATTAAGAACTTTCTAGGCAACAGATCCTTTCAGGTCCGATTTCATTCTTCATTATCTCGAGCATATGTACAAGAAGAGGGAGTTCCCCAAGGCTCAGTGTTTAGCGATACACTCTTTGCCATTAGGATTGATTCTATTATCAAGTGCATGCCTAAAACAGTTGATGCATACTTGTACGCTGATGATTTTGCCATGTCATGTCATTCTCAAAATATGAGACTTATTGAAAGACCAACTATAAGGCACCATTAATAAAATAGTCTCTTGGGACAAAAATAATGCATATCGGCTTTCTAAACCAAAAACAACTGCCGTGCACTTCTGTCGCAAACGTTCTTGATCCTGATCCAAACCTTCAGTTGGATTCTCATTGTATTACTTTCCAGCATATATTAGATTTCTTATATAGGCTGGAATTTGATAAAATTCCAGCCTATATAAGAATTTGATAATATTTGATAAAAAAATTAAACTTCCTAGAATATATTCGTACAAATTGTCTTAGAAAACTGAATCTTCTCAGAGTAATTTCTTCTATGTCATGGGGTGCAGATCAGATCGTTACGTGTTGTTACATCTATATCACTCACTGATCAGATTCCGATTAAACTATGGGTCTCCTGCATATGACTCGGCCAGACCAAGTGTACTGAAACTGCTCCATCCAGTACATCATAGTGCACTAAGAGTTTCACTGGGGGCTTTTTTTCTTCACCAATTTTAAGCCTCTATACCGAAACCTATGTACCACCGTTACACCTTAGACGAAAAGTTCTACTACTAAATTATGCAGCCAAAATCAGCAGTCTCCCACATCATCCCATGTAGCAATGCCTCTTCATGCCAAAATGGAGAGATCTCTATCAAACTAAACGGCGGTTCCACAAACCATCTGGCATTAGGCTTCAAGCTTTGATCACAAGCTGGGGCCTGAAGTTTATTAACACTCTTCGAGATACTAGCATGGAAACCCACTCATGGCAAATGCCTCCGGTACATATTGATAGACATTTTCAGCAATGGGGAAAGACTAACTTTCCCGATATCAACATTAGACAAATACATATGGTCCACTCCACCGAATTTAGCAAGTTCATTCAAATATATACAGATGGATCCAAGACTGGTACTAAAGTTGGCACAGCTGTAGTACTGTCAAATACCATAATCTCCAAACAGCTCCCCCTCAGAATGTAGTACTTATACATCTGAGTTATATGGTATTCTATTAGCCCTAGAGAAGATAAAAGAAGCCGGATATACACAATCCATCATATATACAAACTCGTTAATTTCTGTTAACGCTCTATAGGGTAAATCCTCCCTCTGATACAGACAATTATTAGAACTTCATGGACAGCTAATAATATTTTGTTGGATCCCTAGACATGTTGGAATCCCAGGAAATGAACAGGCAGATCTAGCTGCTAAAATTGCTAAAAATATGATGCCATCTAATTTCAGGACTCCATATATTGATCATAAGTCCTTTATCAAACAGGCATATAAATAACTGTGGACACGCATGTAGAAAGATCAAACAAATAACTTTTTGAAATCAAGAGAGAACCTAAACAGTGGCAATCCAGCCTGAGACGAAACAGAAAGGAAGAAACCATTCTAGCCAGATTACGCATTGGTCATACATTCCACACTCACAGCTGTCTACCAACAAACAGTGAACCTCCACAATGCAGTAACTGTTTATTCCCATTAACAGTAAAGCATATCATCATAGAATGTCCACAATATCAAAAAGAACGGAAAACAGCTTTTTCCTCTAATTTTTATCTAAAAGGCTTTATGATATAAAGCCTTTTAGATCAGCATATCATATACGATTGTAAAAATGTGATCAAACTAAGAAATAACACTTTTCATAAATAGTCTTTAATATAGAAAAAATAGTTAGAACAGCAGGTGTGTAATCGATTTATTTACAATGGGAAAATGGAAATACATATAGTGACCTAGAAAAATCTTCAATGCTTCTAGAATATAGCACAAAAAGTTGCTTTCTATAAGCAGGGTATTATGCATGGCAGCCTTTACAATAGAAAAACGGCTGTATATCTATCATACCTATAACACACCTATTCATTAATCTACAAGAATGTAGGTGCCAACCTTTTGGGCAAATTGAGATTAACTAATGGTGTTTCAAATGCCAGGCAATTGCGAACTGCTATCTAAATCCCATAGAAGTTAGACGAACTTACACGGAGCATTAAATGGCACAGCACACAGTCCAAACAATCAGTACAGTGGATTAATCCATCAAATTTTAATACTCGGATAGATGCTTGCAGAGATTTAAGAAAGCTTAACTTGTTTCCTTATGGAAATCTAACTGGATTATTGCAGCAGACAGAATTTTTGTGAAAAAAGACTGTGGAGCTTTGGCTGTCACACTTTTCCTTAAATAGATATCGTTGCACCTTTCGGGACATTTGTTTTCTCTAGAACCACTATTAGGATCAATTCTTCAACAGGAGGAAAAGTCCTTAACGCGTTTTCAATTGTTTCTGACATCAAAATATGAGAATTATTATAATTACACCATAATTGCTTCTTTCGCCTACCACCCTGATTAGTTTTGTTCATTTAAATTGTTGTCTAGCCATACAAACTGTTATGAACACATTTTATCTGTGGCGTATTCCACTAGCACATAACCTTAATTGGTGAGTAAAGTTACAAATTTGAAAGGAATTCTAATTATCTAAAGGGGAAGCATGCCGGTAGGCTCATCTGTGGAAATTTAGTCCATTGAAGTCAGTGTTAGTGAATATTAAATCAGCATCGGGTACTCGAACCGATCTCTGTTGAAAATTGACGGTCTGCTGAGGAAAGAGAGTTAGAATTTTACTTGAAATTATTAGTAAAATCTTTCGATTTTCGTTTGAATAAATCTTAGCCAAATTTTCATCAGAGGTCGGAAAAATTCTTAGACCTCTTCAATGCTTTAATTAGCTGGACTCAGGAGGGAGTAGTGGGGTTCTCACTCAGTGAAATATGCAAATAAGCCCATGAACACACTTGAACTGATATGATATATGATCAAAAAGGCCGTAGGGACTAGCACCTTACATAACCAATGCACCACGAGTCATGACCAAAGTAGTCGATACTGGAAAAATTGGTTGCACAACTTTGTCTTCTCCCTGATTTTTCTAAGCAGAAAGTCAGCTTCATTTTGTAATTTTTTGCAGTAATTCTTAGCATGAGAAGCCTATGCAAATGAAGTGGTTTAACCCCTAAGTAAATAATCTTTATTACTAGTAATATGCATGCTATTATTAATTAAAATACATGATTACTTTTACTAATCGACAAGCCAGGAACATTACAATATTGATAAAGAAATTATGCTTAGTTGGAGTTAATTAACATAACATTAAGTACAAATTTAATAATTTTAACAAATCCGTTGGCGCAAAAAGTTGAATCAGTAACACCATTGAGTTAATTAGTTATGTACAAATTTGAAAATCCATCGTCGAGTTTGTTGGAAACTGGTCACAGAAACTAACTTCTCCATTACGTTGCACTGGATTAAAAGGATGTAGTTACTGGATGTAGCTCATCCTATATGAGATACACATCTCATATAGGATGGTCTTCTGCTCTGAAGATTTCCAGGAATTTTCTTAAAATAGAAGTTTAGTCTTCGGTGCTTAGATCTTTCGAAACTAATAGAGAATTGTTAAAACAGCCTTTCTCAGCCATTGCATATATAATGAGTCAATTGTTAACTCATATAATTTTAAAGGTTATTAACAATTAAAAAATGAAGATAATTTATATAATAATTCGGGGGGGAAATGCACCATGTTGAAAAAGTTTTTAATGATGTTTGTTATGTGCATTTGTTAGCATTTAAAATGTCATAATGAAGCGTGGAATTAATATACCATACTTAAAACACGTAACAAAATAAATAATTTAAAATTGTTGATGCCAGAATGTATGGTCTCAGCTGCGACCTCCATGTACAAAATATTTACAAAGGTAGAAAATAAATTATTTACAAAGATGGGTGTTTTGTATGCATAAATATCCACCTCGTTATGCTAATACTAATTGTCTTCACTGACGGACTTCCATAGCTCTGTATGAACTAATTACATTAAATAAACCACAATACTAATTTCAGACAACAGAAAATTTGTAAACGCCCATAATTACTAATAATCATGGGAGCGTGTAGACAAGAGGTGAAGAGGGCACAAAAGAGATCGCAACCACTGAAAATTGTTCATGAATGCGTGGTTCTATGATTCAAATGCATGCAGTTATGTTAACAGCCATTGTTTCATTAGATCATGGAAAACACTAAATGGTGAGTTTGTTCATTAACAATATAATAAAATTAAGGTTTAATTAAAATTATCAATATCCTGTTTTCTTCTAACGAATTCAGTAAACAATGAACCCCATAAAGTTTTAATTTTGACGCTGGATGTTAAGTGAATATTTATGAACATTTAGGATATGATTTTTAAATGCCCCTTAAGTACATAAATGGAGTCACAGTTTCTTCTACTTTAACCCATCAATTACGTTTGCGTATAAAGACTCTTTACTATTAACTTATCACTTATAATAAATATTATCTGGCTAGTAATAGTGCCTGCAAATATTGACACTACCATTCTAAATCCAGAGTTTGTACAAGTTGAATAATCCCTGGGAAATTACATCTATAAAACAATATCGATAAATCATCTGTCAAAAATATTAGTAACATTTTAATACTTTAATAATACAAACTAGTAGTATTTAGTTTTCCTCTACAATCCAGTGTCTAGCAATCCAATGATCAAGTGTTTCTTGTGCGATTTTCTGTGCTCACTGCCCTTATTCATACTTGGTCACTAGTGGCACTACCTTGCCTCCACTCAGTAGACTATAAAGCTGGTAGGTAGAGACATTCCAGAGCTAAAAGAGCTACCATGGACACTAATGCATTCACATTTATAAAGTCTCCAAGATCAAGGCTTGATGCCCCTGATGGAAAGTGACTCTACTCATCCAAATACTACTGAGTCACACGACAACCCAACTTTATTGCGGTTGCACTCGCTATCCACTGTCTGTAGATAAACTGTAACGCTTCCAGGTACAAAAATGCCTATACTTTTGTAGATCACTGAATATAGTGAACCTCTTCCAAACCCGGAGACATTATAATGCGCCTTTATTAAAATATCCACCCCAGGTTACTCTCTAACGCTAAGTCAAATCGTACAATCGTACTAATGCTATATCGTGTCTGAAATTGTGAGTAATCTTTGATCGGCCGGTTTTGCCTATTTTGGATGAAAAACTAGTTTTCGGAAAATAAAATGCGACCCTCGCTCGAGGCTGTATTCTGCATGACAGGCAGAAAGTACTTTCATCTCGATGGGATTCTAAGCCAACACTTTTCCACCCTATGTCGAAAATTTCATTGTTTGTGCTTACCATTCTACTAAAGGCGAGGACCAATATTTTGCATTTAAACATTCAGCTTTTGCAGTAAACCATGAAATTTTTAGTGTACTAAATTTTAATATTAACTGCGCTACATTTCTTGCTTCTGTTCTTACTACAGGGATATTCAGGGATATTCATGTGTTGTTGTGGCGGATCCCAGGGTTTCCCCCATAAGCCGCTATTGTACTTCTTGTGTTGAAGCTTATGCCAAAACCGGCCAATTGTATGTAGTGTGTTGGACGTGTAAGTGTTATGATGTGTTCTGTTGTTATGTTATCGGCCGGTGCCTGGCTCTTAACAGGTAAGAAGCAGTAACACCTGGTCAGTACGTCTCACCCCCCATCCCCGCCACGTGGAGGCGGCCAGGATCAATTATCTCCTGCTGGGCAAGCCCAGGGCATAACACCTGAGAGTGCCCGAAAAAGAGAATGAAGTGGAAAAAGAGGAATACAGAGAGAGAAGTTTGGGATCTGGGGAGGTAAATGGATAGAATAGAGGAGAATCAACAGAGGGACTCTCCAATAGTTAGAAGTGAGAAGAAGTAAAGCAAGAATAAAGTAGGAAGAAGTGGAGAAGTGAAGTGAAGAAGAGTGTTCTTACTACAATTGCCAAAACCCTTTTTTAGCAACATATTTGACCGACATCCCTCTTGCTATCCCTTTGTATCTTATCCGAACTGTAATTCCTTCGCTGATGAGAGAGAGACTCGCATCCTTCTCTTTTTTTTCCTGTGGGGTGCGGGGGAGCGGTGTATATGAGGGTGTTTCCTTCCGTAGATAGTAAATTCATCTGAGAATTGAACCCTAATTTGGTGTGATGTTACAGGATGTTTCACAAGTGTTCCTATAAACTGTCTCAGAAGTCTTTATTTTCAAGATATTAATCATAAAAAGGCAAAATATTTTTGTAACAAAGTTGACTGCTATAAAATATTTTATGACAGTTCATATTTTTATCGCATTTTTATGACAAAACATTTTTGCTATTAAAAAAATGACACAGCGTCATCTACAATAACTATACATCAATTAATAAATTTTGTATGTGAAGACGTCTTTGCTAGAACTTGTCCCTAATGACGAACATTATATAATATACTCGCAAAGTAATAATGCCTGTAAAACTTAACATTACCATTCCAAACCAATTACATCTGTTATGATCGACCTCTTAGCCCAGTGGGGCAAACACTGTACACACCCACTGACTTTCGTTCCTGCATTGTGGAGACAGGCCGTCTACTACTGTCATTCTAAGCATTTACTATTGATAGAAGAATCCCACTCCCATCTTCCACGCCCTCGTGGATAGCACAGTTGGTAGAATCGCCGTCTTTCTTCACACCGCGTGGAAAAGACCTGATTTCGAATCCCAATGAAGCGAGGAATTTTTATGGGTCTGTTTTACAGCGTGGATGGGTTTCAGGATAGGATAGCATGTTTTTTTTTTATCCCAGCAATTCTGGTTTTTGGTCCAGAAAACAGCAAATCGTCTAATGGACACACACGCATTTACAGACAGTGTGTGTGTGTGTGTGTGTGTGTGTGTGTGTGTGTGTGTGTATATATATATATATATATATATATATATGGCTCAAGTTGCTGATGCGCTTAAAAACCCTACAATAACAACGAGCCTCCCACGGCAACAGAGTCAGCAAAAAAAAAAAAAAAGAAAGAAAGAAAAAGAGTCAGGTCCATGATATGAGTCACGGTTATGATTGTGAGTTAAAGCTACAGGATAGTCCAAGGTTGAGATTTTGAATCAAATCCAGTGTATTACAATGTTAGGAATGTGAGCTCAGCTCTATGGAATGAGGGGACGCATCTGTGGGATGCGTCCCCTCGTGGAAACAGGGGTAGTCATAATGATTAGCTCGTGAGTGTATGTTTATGAACTTTGACCTTAAAACGAATGTTAGAAGACAGAAAGAATATTACAGGAGTTTTTTGTTCTAAGATGTATTGGATATTACATTCAGATTTAACATGCCTAAGACAATAAAAAAATGTATAAGTATATAGATCTTTTTTCCGACATCATATGAATGCACAATACGGTCTCAGAAGGTAATGTAATAGTCATTTCTAAAAACCTCAGTAAACGCAGAAACTTTTGTCAGCGGCTCATTTTGCAAATTACACGTGCTCCCCAGTTTCTCAGCCACTGTCTGGTTACAGATGAAACATATATTACAATAATTTAAAAACTCACCTCGAAACACTCATACAGTCATACTTGTGCCAAATAAAATCCACATATGGTTGTCAGTACTCATCAAAATACCTTTTACTTTAATGTTTGGTGTTGGTGTTCATAGGGACAGTTTTATTAAAGATCCTTACTTTTTACAGAAAGGCTTTCAGAAATGGCATACCTACGTTTTCTGTGGAACAATTTATGGGAACTGATGGAAGGCAGCAGAAGATATGGTTTTATACTCGACAGTGCACTATCGCACTTTTCCCAAGATGTTTTAGATATGGTATATGACTGATGTATTGGTCGGAATAGCCCTGTACAGAACCATTTAAACCAATACATTGTTTATACTCAAACACAGCGGATCAGAGTGGCCAAGACGAGCACCCAATTCCTGGATTACTTTGCGTGCGGTCTCATTAACTCCATGGTTTCTTCTTTGGAAGTTTCTGAAACCATTAAGAATATATCTGAAACGTTAAGACATTCCTGGAAATCGCGGATTCGTTGCGTGGAATGTTGCAGTGAACAAAATGGGGATCACATTATACAGCTGCTTTAGGTTTTTCATTTTCGTATTTCAGTTTAGTTTTATGTTTTGTAATTTATGATTAAAGTTTAATATTTTGTAAACAAAGATTTTTTTCTTATTTTTAACTGTAGAATATCCTCCTACATTGTTCCATGCAATTTTGAAAAGACCTATACTAGAACTGCATTTATGGGTCCAGAAAGACGCGTCCAGTTAAGTTTAGTTTCGAATAGTTCGGTCCTCTCATTCAGGGACGGAATAGGCATTGAAATTGGAGTAAGAATGAGCAAAAATTAAATTTTGCTTTCAGGCTTGCTAAAAATGCAACTGAGACTCGTAATGTGTTGAGTCAAGTGTGCAATGACACAGATTTATCATGCTCGCTCACATTTCAGTGGTACATTCTTTTTTGTGATGGAACACAAATAAGTGGTGATGATGGTCCCCAATATGATCATCTCAACGTTGAAGATGCTAATCAAGTTCATGAAATTCTTCGGAGAAGTAACCATTGCATTATTCTACAAGTGAGTTATAGACAGGGCCGTGCAAATTTGCATCCAACGCACCTGGATGCAAATTTTCACAGTCCGGAGAATTTTTTGTCAGAGCCCTGGTGCATCGCATCCGGATTCGTTGGGTGCGATATACCCAGGAACTGAAACAAAAGAAAAGGTTCCCAAAAATCAAGTGTGCACTCGAATACCATTGCAGAGTCCTGGTTATAGATATCGAAAAAGCCGATTTTCCTGTGCTATAATGCGCAGTGGCCACTATCATTTTATGTCAGCGAAACAGATTCGTTTCACCACACGCTTTGGATATTCACAAATGTGGTTAAGATGAACTTTCTTTCGCAATCTTTATTACTAGCCAAAATAGCATAAAATAGCAAACGCAAAGCAAAAACTACTCTGCCAATTTATGCTAGCATCAAAGGTAATGTTAAGTCTTTAAAGTTAATGTTCTTTAGTAAAGTAATTCTCTTTTCTCGTTATTAAAGAGAATTGCAAATCCCCCAAACCAGTTTATACTGATTTTATTTTGCTTTAACCTGTGGTTAAAAAAAACAGAAAGAGAGAGAGAGAATGAAATCTTCAAGAATTCTTTGTGCATTTCCATATTCCATCTTATTCAAATTCTCTTTGTCTGGTGCCCTTATAGTAAGCTGCAGCTATGATTTTCAAACTCTGACTGGCTCAATTATGACATCTCCTACCTCGAAAAAAGTAAATAGATAAACACAGATCGTTTCTTCTTGTTAAAATTTTATGCTCTGTATACTCTCTGCGTCAGACGTGTTTTCATTTTGCCTCAACAACCTACTTTTTGCAAACAGAAGATAAAGAAGTAGGAATTCAGTTATCCTCTTAACTTACACGCTGTAATCTTGTTATTGATCACGAAAGTAAAAGCAGGTTATTGAAACAGCTTAAGTCTCAAGAAAGAAAGTTTTTTTCTGATTTCCACCGGTCTTAAGGAAACTGTCGATCGAATTTCTATAAAATATGTTTAGGTGTTTAATTAACAGAGCGAGATTAAGAGATAAGTGATATTAACGGAACTTTTTACTTGTTAATCATAAGTTAAGTAACCTTTGAATCCACTGAACATCCCTAAATGGAAATTAAACTTGAGCTTCTCAGGAGGCCCAATTTATAGTCTGTTATCAACAATTTTTGATCAAAATATTTAAACAGTTGAAGGTAGGAAAATCTCGAGTAAAATATTACAGAAGGGAATTGATCGACCAAGATTCTTCAAAGCATTTTTCAGAATGTCATTATAGTGAGTAAGCCAGTGTGATTAAGTAGTGTTTTTATGTGATTCCAGCCAGTCAAAAAAGGATAAACAATAAAGCAGAGAGAGGCTTGTTCGCTGAAAACTTCGTAGTTATTTTGTCCGGTTGGAGCCACACATTTAAACACAATTACATGATGAAACCTAACTATATGTATAGGGTAACTATTTCTTACCTTAATTTTTATCAATGTTCTCTGAAAATGTTCTGCTACCTCGTGGTTGTTAATTCCAGGAAATTTTTTGTTACGTGAACACATTGAAACTAGTTTTAGTTATTTAGTTTATTTTATATTATCGTTACTAGGTGAGGTACGTACGCTCCTGCCAAAAAGCTTGGAGTCACAGTACAACAGTTTTTAATTTTTTTTTTTCTTTTTGAAATTAACTATGACAATGTGAGGTTTAATGTGAAAAAGCATAAGCTTGAACAGGCTGGAATTACTGGCAAGATTCTAAGATGGATTGTTAGGTGGCTGAAGGCCAGAAGGCAGAGGGTTGTGATTAATGGATATTCTTCAGATTGGTGTTACGTCAGGAGTGAGGTCCCTCAAGGATCGGTTCTTGGACCACTGTTGTTTCTCATTTTCATAAATAATATCGACGAAGGGTAGAAGGGTGTTGTCAAAATTTGCCTAAGTTTATCCTACATTTGTGCACTGAAAATTTCGGCCACAGATATTTTTTTGTCTGCATACATTCGTGAGAACAATAAAAATTCATCAATAAATGCATCTTTGAGATCTGAAGAACATATTTAAATTAATGCCCTAGCTTTAGACGCCACTTCATCACTGGACATAGATCTGTCGAGAACAAAATTAAACCTTTCATTCAGTGTTATGCACGTTGCTTGCCATTTACTCATCTCATTTATTAGTTTATTTATAATAGGATAGGAAAACTGTGTGCAGAATTAATCATTGGCACTCAGACTTAAACTCGGATCAGTATTATCTATTATTTTATTGAAAATCGATTTCACATTAATTTCCATTGTGTAAGACCACCACTTTCCTTAATGGAGGCTTGAAGTGCCGAAACCCATGTTTAGTCTCCAGTGCAAAGCTCTGGCAACCTTCCCCATGTCTTCCATCATGCATTATGACTGATGTCTTTCGAGATTATGATGGTGATCATGGTGAGGTTCAATCTTCCTTACATTTTGATGAATTATAGATGAATCATTGAAAAATCGATTTCACATTCATTTCCATTGTGTAAGACCAACACTTTCCAACAGCAAAAACCCATGGGGCCTCATGTACAAGATAGCTCGGGAGAGAACATTTACCTCTGATGTCCTTGGTATTGCTACCACTGAGACTCATGAAACCTCTGGCTGGACAGACTATCAACCAAATTCTTGACAACTTATTTCCTATGGATAATCCTTCTGAAGATTCTCCAGTGCATATGGCAATTCGGGAGCAAATAACAAGTACACCATTGAGGAACGTACCGAGCCATTTACTTTAGAGGAACTTACCTCGGTGGTCAAGAAGATCAATGTGAAGAAGTGTCCAGGAATAGATATGATTGCATATGTGTTCATTCTCCGGCTATTAAAATTAAGACCCCTCTACTTGCTCTTGCTCTTCAATAAATGCCTCATGGAAGGCATCTTTCCCTCTGTTTGGAAGGTTTCTTTGCTCCGTCTTATCAAAAAGCCATATAAGCCTGCCTCAAATCTACGTGCCTACAGACCAATTGCGCTGCTTGCTAATCTAGGAAAGATCTTGGAGCGGTTTATGGCTCTTCGACTAACAGCCCTGTTTCAACAACAAAATCTCTTTTCTCCCTGTCAATATGGCTTCACCCCAGGTCATTCTTGCGAGGAGGCCTTGTCTGGTACATTATAAATTCTAAATCCAAGTCTGAACTAGCTGTTATGGCCGACTTCGAGGGCGCCTTCGACACTGTCTGGTGGGACAGCGCCCTTGAACGTCTCCGGTCTGCCAGATGCTACTTTCATATGTACAAATTATTTCAAAACTACTTCTCTGACCGCTCAATAATTGTCAAGTCAAAATTTCTCCAAGTCTCTAGGAAGGTTTTTCAAGGGTGCCCCCAAGGTTCAGTCGTGGGGCCCCTTATCTGGAACATTTGTGCTACAAGACTGGCTGGGCCGCTCTCTCCAGAATTGCAAAATTTTTGCTTTCGCCGATGACCTGACAATTGTGGTCTCAGGCAGTTCTCGTGCAGTGTTGGAGGTGAATGCAAACCGGATTTTAACTGACCTTTCCACCTGGTCATTGGCTAACAAACTTAAAATTAATCCATTGAAAACAAAATGATGCTTTTTAAATCCAAACTGGATCTCAAGCGGGCCTCTCCAAGTCAAAATATTTGGCAAGCGGCTTCCTATAATCACTAAGGCAATGCTCCTGGGCGTCATTATTGACCATAGGCTTTCCTTCCATCCTCATCTGATTCACATAAGTACTAAAATCAAAAAGTTCACAGGGTCAATTATTCGAATTTCCAGAGGGGAGTGGAGTCTCTCTAGAAGTCACTCTTTCTCTACTATAATGCTGTTTTCTTGCCCATAGTCTCCTATGCAGCAGGAGCTTGGTTTCATCGGGCCACCAATTCCAAAATGAGGTCAAAACTGAATTCCATCCAGCGGAGCATGCTCCTCTCTATTCTCAGAGTCTGTAGAACAGTTTCCACCACTGCAGGGCAAGTTGAGGGGTCCCTCCCATTGGATCTATTTGTCATCTATCGTGGCATCTGCTTTCGACACAAAAAACAAATACCTTCAGAATTCTTCAAACAGGCCTCTGAGGTTGGGTATATTCATATTGTAGTTTTAAATGTTTTCCACCAACCTTATGTAGAAATAAAACACAACGAAAACGAAAACTGGAATCTTGATAACTATGTATTTTTAATAAATTATATTTGCCTGTATTTACAATAAATTATGTTTAACTTTACAACTAAAATATATAAAATATACATTAAAATATACTGGGTTAAGAACAATAAAACCATAAAATACATTAAAATATACTAAATTAAAAGCGATAAAACCATAGCTTTCGAAGGCTCCTGCCTTCTTCTTCAGCGGTATTTTCTTTGTTCTGCGGTGCATCTTTAAATGCCAGCAGGTTCACGTATTCATCACGTGTTTCAGAAATCAGAGGAGAGGCGAATCTTTTACGCCAACAACCGAACATATAACTAGAGTACTAAGAAATTATTAGACGCGTTGTGTGCAGCTTCCGGGGCGGAGGATGCACACAGTCGTTTCACAAGTAAAGGACCCCATTCAAAAAGAGAATGCAAGTGGGGTCGTATATAGTATTAGATGCCCGGATTGTGGAGTGTGTTATGTAGGGGAAACAAAACGCCGTCTCAAAGATCGTCTGGGGGAAGCACACTAAGTCAATAAGAAATGCGGAGTATGGTAAGTCCGCCGTGGCCGAGCATTTTTGGGAGAAGCAGCATCAGAACTCCCCGGACGATGCTATCATCACCGATCGGGCGCATAAGTTCTGGGACCGCAAGTGGCTCGAGAGTTTGCGGATCTGTTCCACAGTGAACATTAATAGAGATAGAGGAACGCGGATCCATCCCCTCTTCGAGGCTACTATCCTCAGAAAGGATGAACGGTTCCATATGACCCACTCCCGAGCCACTTCCGGTTCCATAACACAAGAGAACGGAACACGTGGGAATGAAACACGTGATGAGTACCGTGAACCCTGCTGGTATTTAAAGATGCACCGCAGAACAAAGAAAATACCGCTGAAGAAGAAGGCAGCAGCCTTCGAAAGCTATGGTTTTATCGCTTTTAATTTAGTATATTTTAATGCATTTTATGGTTTTATTGTTCTTAACCCGGTATATTTTAATGTATATTTTAGTTGTAAAGTTAAACATAATTTATTGTAAATACTACAGGCAAATATAATTTATTATAAATACATAGTTCTCAAGATTCTAATTTTCGTTTTGTTTTATTTCTACATAAGGTTGGTGGAAAACATTTAAAACTACAATACCTTCAGAATTACTTAGTATCCAGCTAAATTTAAATGAAGATCCTAAAAAAGGGAAATCCAG